>NC_069659.1:139732500-140932500 GCF_027244095.1 Hemicordylus capensis
CTACACAGCTTTCAAGCCCTGCACCAATAATAAGAAAAAGTTAACCCTTTTCTTTGAACTAAAAGGCCAGGTTACCTTCTTAGGGAAAGACTGTTTTATAATGTTAGAAACATGTCCTAAAATTCAAACCCCTCATTGCTTCCCAGCTTCCACCACCATAGATGTCCACCACCACCCAGGGCATTGATCCACCACCCAGGGCATTGATGATACTGTATTTCAAGGCATGAATGTATGACTTGCTGTCAGCTTCGAAAAACTACTTGCAGGTGGAACAGAACTCCTGCTGCCCCGTGAAGAACCCACTATGCCACATCAGTATTTTTGCCAGAAGATTAATACCAATCTTCAACTGGGCTTGGAGTGCCCACACATCCCACTCCCCAGGAGAGGCAAGAATTCAACCTGGCTGATGAGAGAACCTGGGCAAAATGCCTGGATTCTCTTCAGGTCCTTTGCCATCTCAGCTACAAATGCTAGACTAGACACATTTGCCAAATCATTCTCAAACCAGGAGAGTTCTTTCCATCCCTGCAGGGCCTCCACCATGAGGACCAACTCAGCCCTCTGTATGACTAGTAAAACTAAACATCCGCTGCCAGCCAAAAACTCAGATGTTGGTCTGTTTAACAGTGTGATGTTTGCCAAGGTATTTCATACCCGATGATCCAGATGGAGACAGTGTTGGCTCTAATGGGGCATCTGTAAAAGAAAAGGACAAAGCAACCAATCTAAATGACCAAGCACTGCCCAGGAATTACACGGAGCAGGTGGCCAGCAGCAAGGAGAGGGACAAGAGCCTACACATGCGTCTCTTTACTGACAACTTGTTTTCACCAGGCAAACTCCTGGCACAACCAGAAAGACTCACAAGAATTGAACCTGAATAAAATACCCACCCCAAACTCCAGCTCTGTCCAATGGATGATTTACAAGAAGTGGGACTGGTGACCACTGCCATTTGAGAAGTGCACCGTACTTATAAAATGAAAAAGTAGTAACAGCACAAATGTATGAACTATAGGACAAAACCTGCAGGGAAAAAAGAGAGAAGGGGCAGGTTTGTGGTCCAATGGAAGGGAGGCATACCTGAGTAACAAATGGACAGAGGGTACGTTGCTGGAACTATGGGGGTGAGTAACTGTCACCAAGCTGCAGCAAATGAATGACCTGGTAGAGAAAAAGCCTTTTGCACTTTGCAGCCAACCAAGCGGGGGGAAGAGGGGTGTCAGGGAGGTATCCTGCTGCCCGATTACCACGGAAAATACGTGCGCCGGAGGGGGGGGAAGTGGTGGGAGGGGTAAGTAAACCCTTCCCCACCCTTAAAGGAACCCCCCACCCCAGTGCCGGACCGCAGCTCCACGGTTCCATGCACACCCCTAGTGGCAATATCTGAGAATGTAGTTTCAGGAGCCAGGACTGGGAGTGCAAGGAGCAGGATGTTGAAGAAGCCAAAGAATTGGGGCTGTGGGGCAAGCCAGTAATCCAGATTCGGGAACATGCAAGAAGAATGAACATGCAAGAGTCTGTCAGAAGGCAGAACAAGGGGCAATACAGAAAACAGGATCCAGAAGCAGGCAGGAGGGTTAAATTGGAATGACAGTCCAACTGGAAGTTCGAGATGGGAGCCAAAATCAGGAGTCACACCAAAGCTCAGTGCTGAATCAGGAGTCAGAGGAGCCAGACAAAAGGCAAGAGTTTGTAGCTGGCCAAGAGTCACATCAAGTAGTCAGGAGATGCACACCAGACAAGGTAAACTTAGATTCTGAGGCAAAAATGAATGGATGGATGGATGAATTAATGAAGATTGCCTCACCCAGGAAGTCCCTTTATATTTCCTAGTCTAGGGAACTGGCCAATGAGTAGTAGGCTGGGATAGGGGCCTGCTGAGAGCTACAAAGCCAAAGTGCCTGCATGCAATGAGGATAGTTGCCACAGGTGGCAGTGGTGTACAGAGCTATGCAGCAGGCAAGGCATAACGCATTGGAACCAGAGGAGGAGAAGCCGCGGAGGGCTTCCTGTGATCCTCGTTCTCCAGCAGAGCATATTTGTAGGGAACATGATCCAATCTCCCTGACCTCTTCTGGAAAAGAGTGCTCTGCTCAAACAGAAATAATGGCCACACCCCAGCATGCTTCTATATGTGCTCCATGTTCCTGCCTCTTGTGAAAACCCATGGGAGGTATCCCCTATAGTAGTGTCCCTGCTCCTCATTGCTCCATACAATCCCCCCTCCCCACTTATTTGAAGTGGGAGGTTGCAAATCTTCTGATTAAATAAGAAGGCTGACTTCACCTGATGTTCTGTAGTACAAACTTAGAAAAATGGAAAATAGTAACTAAGAAGATATTTAGATGTTACCTTGATTGTAACACTGCATCTTATATGTTAATTGGGACCAAATTTAGGGCCCTTTAGGTCAGCAGCATGTGCCCAGAAGAGGCCTTGACGTACAAGGGTAGTCTGAGACTGGTGCCTTGATGAGTGCTAGTTATACAGTACTCAATTCTTGTACAATTTCTAATTTGCTACATCACTCTTATCACAAGTCTCATCTAATTTGTTACTCCTCTTATCACCCCCACTTTGCACAAATCTTCTTGCTGGCATTTCCCCTGCCCTTCATTTTTATCGTTGTGGCTATGTTCGGTTGAACTTCTTTCCCCTAATACTGTGCTTTGGGCTTGTGTGGGGAATCAGCAACTCTAGAGAGAGCAGCTCATTGCAGAATAAATTTGTGCAAAGCTTTGGTCTTGGAAATGACTGAGATAGAGTTGAAGTCAAATATAATCAGGTTTATTTAGGGGTGAGGGGTACACAGAAAGAAAATCTTGATTAGCAAGCAACACAATATCAACTAACAAAGCTAGCCAGGCTAACAATATTAATAGTACTAATTGAAGCTTATGAAGAGGCATTTTAGCTTAAGATTTGAATTAAATCCACTCAAGGCTGACCAGAGAAATGGTATTAGAGAACAGCTTTAGATTTTAAAGGGGAGCAGGAAGAGAGGGAGCAAAAGTCTTAGGAAGAAGAGGAATTAGTATACTTCACTTCCTTTCCAGTGGTGTGTTGGACACTTGTTGCCCGACCAATGTCAAGGAACCTCTTTCCTCTGGGTGGAAAGGCAGAATGCAAGAGTGGGGACCCAAGTGCCACTCGAGGGTCAGGGAGCCTGGAAAAGTCCAAAGGAGGTCTGATTTCAGGGGACCGGTTTATCGTTGCTGCCAAGTGTACTTGGACGGGCATGAGAGCCAAGGAACAACAAGATGGTATAGCTGATGTCAAGACACACAAACATGCAACAGGTGAATCCAGAGAAGAGACGCACTGTCTGATGGTCCTGGGGACAGAAATAGGCCACATCTTGCCCTGGGGTCAAATGTTGACCATATCTTTCTGCAAAGGGTGACATCTGTGATGGACAAAATGTTACATTTTGTTCTGTTCAGACTTCTCTGGGTGTGCTCTACCAGCACAGTGAATAGAAACCTGTGTAGGATGGAGTGGAATTGGCACATTAGAACTTATCTCATGTCCAGGTGGATGCTGGAATGTGTTAACAAGCAAGCATACCTCTCGAGCCTCAAGCCAAGCATTAATGCTTCTTGTTAGAGAGATGAGCCTATTACCTCGTATCTTATTCCTTCTTTCAAAGGCAATCAGCTCAAAAGCTCATCCGATATGCCAACATGGAGGGGAGTATTTGGTTATTTCTGTTAGAAGAATATTCCTAAATTAACCCGTGTCTACTTCGGCTTCCTCACCTGCACTGAAATCAGAGAGAAGAGCAGAGGAATCATCCCCTGCTAACTGAGCAAACAGGCACTTTAAAAAGTGGTGATTCTCTATATTTAGCAGGGGGAGAGCAACTGGCCCTTTCCATCTCCAGCACAGCATCCCTCCAGTTGTTGTTGCTGATGTCTGTCTTATGTTTCTTTTTTAGATTGTGAGCCCTTTGGGGACAGCGGCCATTTTGTTCGTTGTATCTATGTAAAGTGCTTTGGGAACTTTTGTTGAAAAGCAGTATATAAATATCCACCATATTCGTATAGTCCTCTTTCAGCCGGGAGTTAGACTTGACCTGGCGCTGCCTTTTCTCATGCTATCAGCCAAGTGACATACCTTCATGGGTTAGCTCATGCAAGCAAATGGTGAGCCCACGATCCTGTGAGTTCAGAGAGACAAAATAGAAACTACAAGTCTGTAGCTCCAAATCAGGTACAGGGGTGCTGCTGGGAGCTCTCAAACAGGCTATCTTTGTAACAGTTGCCTGGTGTATTTCTGGGCTGCTTGATGCCACTTATCCCACAACTGTCTGATTCCTGCACCTCTGTTTCAACCTCTGTTTCTGTCCGTCAGATAAAACACGCTGGTTCTTTTGAACCTATGGCCTACTGATGTTTTCAAAAACACTTGCTCCTCCTCAGGTAGGGGATATGATCCTCAAAAGTCTTTCTTAGCAATACAGTTAACTTTTCATTTATTTTTGCTAAGAGTATACATTTTTAGCCATTCAGAAATTAGAAACCACTTTCCATGAATTAGAATCTGAAATAAGTAGTGCTGATTAGTTGGAATATATAGATGTTCTTGATGATGTTATTGGAACATAAGTCATTGTGTGTCTCTTATATTTTTTAAATTAAAGCTTAATTTGTTTTTCACAGTAACATCCAAAATAGCTAACTGGTAACCTCCTAAGGAGCTTTGGATATGTCAGCTTTGTTTGGAGGCAACTGTTGTAAACTGTAACTTTTCTCCCTTGCTTCTCCAAAAATCAAATATACCTTTTTTTGTCTAACTGGCTTCAGATTAAAGCGGATGCTGATTTAATTATGGAAACATTATAACAGTTATCTCCCAGTTTGTTTCTCTCATTAATAACGAGAATTCCCTTAAGAAAATGGACAGTAGTGACCTTCATAAGGCCTTAATTTGATTTCTGACTTGCACCTCACAGCTGGTGTTAGGGTACATCTGGAATCTATGAAATTCCTTTCTTTGTTGATCATTTCCTGCCTCATTTAGTGTAGCAGTGTAGGTTGATTTCTGTAATTTAAAATCACAGGATATCGTCTTCTCTTGTAGTCTTCATTGATACTCTTTAAAATTCAAATATTTTAGCTTGTGCCTCTTGCAATATTGTTCTGCTATGCTACTGACGTTCCAAAATGTGTGTCTTCTAGTTTTCCAGTCAAAGTGAGCTAGCCCCAGAGGCTCTGGCAATAGTTCAGTGTTCAGAGGACTGGGGGATGTGGTAGAAGGAGGGAAAACAGTCTCTGTTACACTGCATGAAAGACTCCTTTCTTAACACTGCATCACTGCTGAACAATCAGCAGTGTGTATTTTTAATATGGATAGTATTTTTAGGCAGTGTAAACCGTGAGATATTTTGACTTGTAACTGCAGTGTAGTCGTTGCAGAGGAATAAAATGAACTCCTTCTCAAAGTTACCTGATTTTATTTCTTTTATCATTTTTGAGATTATGAATACTATGTGTCCCTAACTGAGCTGACAGACTTGGTCTTGGGCTTGGCGTTGGGAGTCTCCCAGGCTTGTGGTGCTGGGGGACTTCAATGTTCACTTTGGGACCAATTTGTCTGGGGCAGCTCAGGAGTTCATAGCAACCATGACAACTATGGGCCTATCCCAGGTGGTCTCAGGACCAATGCATATTGCTGGTCACATGCTTGATCTGGTCTTTCATTCTGAACAGGGTGGTGTTCCATGGGTGGGGGATCTGGTGATTTCCCATTGTCATGGATAGATCACCATCTGGTTAAGGTTGGACTCACGACCACGTCCCACCTCCGCATTGGTGGAGGGCCCATTAGGATGGTCCATCTGAGAAGGTTACTGGATCCAATTGGATTCCTGGAAGCCTTGGAGGGATTTAGTGTTGGCTCTGCTGGTGATCCTGTTGACACTCTGGTTGAGAATTGGAATAATCAGCTCACCAGGGCAATGGACACGATTGCTCCTAAGCGTCCTCTCTGATCCACTTTGAAACACCCCTTGGTATATGAAAGAACTAAGGGGGCTGAAGCGGTGAGGTAGACAACAAGAGCGTAAGTGGGGGAAGACTAGACTCAAATCTGACAGATTATTACACAGAGACCATTTGAAGATCTATGCTCAGGTGAGACATGTGGAAAAGAAGCAATTCTTTTCCTCCTGTGTCACGTCTGCAAGTTCATGTCCAGCAGAGTTGTTCAGGGTCATGAAGGGGCTAATGTGCTCCCCTTCCCCTTGAATCAGTATTTAGAACCAACAATTACTCGCTGTGACCTTTTTAATGAGTTCTTTGTGGACAAAATATCTTGTATTCGGGCAGACTTAGATTCAAGCTCCACAATTGTTACAGAGTCTGATGCCGAGGTGTTGAGCAGCTCCTCTTATGTGATGACCCTGGATCAATTTCAGTCTATGACTCCTGAGGATGTGGACAAGTTGCTTGGAATGGTGCGGCCTACCTCCTGCCCTCTTGATCCTTGCCCGACATGGCTTATACTATCTGGCAGGGAGGCTGTTGTAGAGGGCCTGGCAGAGATTATAAATGCTTCTCTGAGGGAGGGCAGGATGCCTTCTTACCTTAAGGAGGCAATTATCAGACTGCTTCTGAAGAAGCCTGCCTTGGATACCTCAGAGTTAAACAATTACAGGCCTGTCTCCAACCTTCCATGGTTGGGCAAGGTGATTGAGAAGGTGGTGGCCTCCCAGCTCCAGGCAGTCTTGGAGGAAACTGATTATCTAGACCCATTTCAAACTGGCTTTTGGGCAGGCTATGGGGTGGATACTGCCCTGGTCGGCCTGGTGGATGATCTCCAATTGGCAATTGACAGTGTGACTCTGTTGGTCCTTTTGGATCTCTCTGTGGCTTTCAATACTATTGACCATAGTATCCTTCTGGAACGTATGAGAGGATTGGGGATGGGAGGCACTGCTTTGCAGTGGTTCCACTCGTACCTCACGGTCAGATTCCAGATCGTGTCTCTTGGAGATTGCTGTTCTTCAAAATCTGAACTTTTGTATGGTGTCCCTCAGGGCTCCGTATTGTCTTCGATGTAGTTTAACATCTACATGAAACCTCTGGGAGATTTGGTGCAGGGTGCTATCAGTATGCTGATGACACCCAAATCTATTTCTCCATATCAGCATCATCAGGAGAAGTTATAGCCTCCCCTAAATGCCTGCCTGGAGGCAGTATTGGGCTGGATGAGGGATAACGAACAGAGACTGAATCCAGATAAGACAGAGGTACTTATTGTGCATGTCAAAACTTGGGAGATGATTTTGATCTTCCGGTTCTGGATGGGGTCATGCTCCCCCAGAAGGAATAGGTCTGCAGTCTGGGGGTGCTTCTGTATCCGAATTATCTGTATCCGAATTATCTCTCCCTGGTGTCCCAGGTTGAGGTGGTAGCCAGAGGTGCTTTTTATCAGCTTCAGCTGATACGCCAGCTGCTCCATTTCTTGAGATGAATGACCTCAAAACAGTGGTACATCTGGTAACCTCTAGACTGGATTACTGCAATGCGCTCTGTGTGGGGCTGCCTTTGTACGTAGTCTGGAAACTGCATTTGGTTCAGAATGCGGCAGCCAGGTTGGTCTCTGGGTCATCTAGGAGAGACCATATTACTCCTGTGTTGAAGGAAGTGCCTTGGCTGCTGATACGTTTCCAGGCAAAATGCAAGGTGCTGGTCATTACCTATAAAGCCCTAAAATGCGTAGGCCCTGGATATTTAAGAGAGCGTCTTCTTCGCCATGAGCCTCACTGCCTGCTAAGATTATCTGGAGAGGTTCGCCTGCGGCTGCCGCCAACTCATCTGGTGCCTACTCAGGAACAGACCTTCTCTGTTGCAGCCCCGGACTTTGGAATATGCTCCCTGTTGAAATAAGATCCTCCCCGTCTCTGGCAACTTCTTAAAAGGCACTGAAGACACATTTATTCACCCAGGCTTTTAATTAGATTTATAGTTTTAAATAATTTTAATACTGGGTTTTCAAATCAAATCAAATCTTTATTGTTACGGTCATTTGACCAGCAAAAATACTGGGTTTTAAATGTTTTTAATCTTTTAAATGATTTTAATTGTCAATTGATTTTATGTGTTAAATGATTTTAATTGTAAACCGCTCAGAGATGCAAATTTTGGGTGATATAGAAATATTTTAAATAAATAAATAAATGTGGTCAGGAAACATAAAACCTTTTTTTACTAACTGCATAAAATTTTCAGCTAATAATAATAATAATTATAATTATTATTTATTTTACATTTTATATCCCGCTCTTCCTCCAAGGAGCCCTGAGCAGTGTACTACATACTTAAGTTTCTCCTCACAACAACCCTGTGAAGTAGGTTAGGCTGAGAGTGAAGTGCCTGGCCCAGAGTCACCCAGCAAGTATCATGGCTGAATGGGGATTTGAACTCGGGTCTCCCCGGTCCTAATCTAGCACTCTAACCACTACACCACGATGGCTCACTAATGGTCATAAGCTATGTATTGGGGTCAATAAAGAAAATGTGTAATGCCAAGGCATACTTAATGAATTTGCACATTCTGAAGCATAATGTTAGTGGTAGAAAGCAATGTTCTCTCTAATTTTTTTTTAATCTGTGAGCAGAACGAGTTTTATTCTGGGCAGCAGTATCAAGGCAGTGTGTGTGCATGTGCATTCAGAGTGGGACCTCTCTGATTCAACCTGAGCGAAATCTAAAATTGACTGAGCGGACATAAAAAAACATGTGAGCGCGTGTCTTAGAGGGAACACTGGTAGAGAGGCCAGTGAAGTTCTTCCAAATCAGGCTTGGAGAAGAACTTTGAGTGCTCCTTAGATCCCACCTGAAATGAGAAGCAAGCTTTACTAGGCCCTAAATTGTTTTGGGGCTCTGATTTAAAATCTTTGGCAGAGATCATCTAGGCCACTCTCAGAGACTTTCCGGGTTGGTAGGTGGGGTGTTCTGGAGCCGGGATGGTTTAGCAACCAGAGACTGCTCAAGCTAAGAGCTGTTATCCCTGATTGCAAAAGCACTCAGTCCTTGGACAACAACAGATGGTAGGAGAAGGCCACCCGCAATGGGCCTTCCAGGGGCCCATGCAATTCCACTCTCCTGGATTTGCCCCTGAAATGGAATGGTGTAGCTCTTTGCGTTCAATGAGGCACTTCACACGATCCGGTGAAGCGCCTTACCGGGCTCTGTGGGGAGAACAGGCTTAGCCTGCTCTCCCCGCAGATGATCACGTCTGCAGCCTTGTGGGCAGCCCGAATCAGCTGCCCACACAACTACTGGCTCTGTCATGGAGCGGGTGGGGGCTGCGGGGATCGAGGGCTGTGTGGCCCCTGGAAGTTCCAGGATGCCCCACACAAGTGCGCGGGGCATTCTGGAGAAACCCCTGAGGCAGGGAGGCTGGCTGCAGCCTCCCGTTTGGGGGCCTACTCATGTTGCCACGTGCTGCAGCGGCACATGAGCAAAAAATGAGGCTAATAGAGCGCTTGCTCTGTTAACCTCATTTAAGGGGAAGGGGAATTAGACGGGCTAGCTGCCTTGGAACTACCGGGCTCTCCTATGAGCCCGGTGGTTCCCATGATCAGTAGAAAGTGGCCTAATCTCCCTTATCCCGCTTTCTACTGATTGTGGGAATAGTTTCAACATAGGAAATTAAGAGGCTGAAAGGTAGACCCTTTCCCTGGGCTTCTAATCTTCTGATTCTTTTTCAGACAGTGTCAAATCGTACCTGAGATAAGATGAGACAAGTTTTGGGAGAGTATGCACATCACTGATTGGTGGAACATAGGGTGCAAGTTTAGTAATAAAGGTAAATTCAGTTATTGGAAGTGTCTGATACCTCTTTATCTCCAACTGTAGTAAGCAGTACCAGTAAATACAACTTCCTTTCTCCAGTAGTAAGTGCTCTCAGATGAACCTCAGTTTGTGCAAATCTCTATTAAGTATACATTACAGAAATAGTATAGTATAGTATTTCTTATAGTATTGTATAAGTTGGTATATAGTATTTCTTTCACTCACACACCACTTAACTGAAAAAAGGCAATCCACAAACACTTCTAGAGAAGCAAGTTGTATTTACTGATATTGCTTACTACAGTTGGAGGTGAAGAGCCAGACACTTCCAATAACTTAATTTACCTTTATTATTTTGGACCACGAACCGGTTCATTTACAAACCAGTGCATGAACCAAGTTTGTCCGACCATGAACCAGTTCATTTACAAACCAGTGCATGGACCGAGGTTCGTGCACATTATTTTTTAAATAACCATGATGATGATACATGGCCTGGTTATACATCAGTCTTTGACATCTTCCTCCCCCTTCCCCCCTTTTAGGGAGGTATAGTATGCATCTTTGGTAGAACAGAATTAAACTGGTTCAGTTGATAAGAAATATTTACTATAGATTAACTGGTGGAGGACTTGAGTATAGTAGTGGTGCTGATTAATGTTCTATTTAATTATGATCATGGATAATTGAATATATGGATTTGCCAACTCTCCAGTGAAAGACATCCCAGGATTCAGCTGGATCGCCTTTGTCCCTGCTTTTGAAATATGGTCTTTTGAGTTCTTTGAGTGTTTGGTCAGTTTGATCTTCATAGTGGTTTCCTATGCAATATTACTTTCAAGTATGCTGAGTTGCTTGCGCTCCGACCTGTTAAATCAAAATGCTGCTAAATCAAAGCACCCTTTGAATACTGCCCAGTTGCTCTACAAATTTAGCATTTTAAGTTGTTTGTAATCTAATGGAGGTAGATAGTATCTAAGATTTTCTAGCAGATGATGATCTTATGATAGCTTTGATTTGAGCTATCTGTGTGCTCTGGTTTATCAAAGACTCCACATTAACTCCTGCTCTTGGTTCCTTTGCCAGTAAACTGGATTGAGAATACCACAGACTGAGGGTCAGTTCATGCATTACCCAGCTGACCTACAGTAGCTCCTAGTGATGTGCCCGGACCGGTCCGGAGGCCATTCTACAGGCCTCTGGACCAGTCTGGACATGGGTGGTTCGGGTTCGGGTGGATTGGGGTGGGGGGTTCCTTTAAGGGTGGGAGAGGGTTTACTTATCCCTCCTGTGCTTTCCCAACTCCGGTGCCCGTATTTCCTTTAGCAATCAGGGCGGCAGGATACCTCCCTGCCACCCCTTTCCCCACTTGGCAGCGCACGTGCCCGTATTTCCTTTAGCAATCGGGTGGCAGGATACCTCCCTGCTGCCTCTTTGCCCGCTTGGCTACAAAAGGCTTTAAGAAGCCTTTTGCGTGCACTGGAGCTGGGAAAGCGCAGGAGGGGTAAGTAAATCCTCCCCCGCCCTTAAGGAACCCCCCACCCCAGTGCCAGACCGCAGCTCTGCGGTTCCGTACACACTCCTAGTAGCTCCCGTTTTCTTGTAGTTCCATCCGATAATGTATACTTCTGCAGGGGTAGATCACAGAGGATGACATTGTACCAGTGCCATCTGGCTCTAACATTACAATATCTTATGTGATCAGCCCTTTCTAAGTAATTTTGCTATTTTATACATGACTAGAGTGGCATGGGATGAAGCTCTATCCACTTCTTAGTGGTAGTCATGACTTTTAGGAGACATAAATTGGGCCTAAGAGTAGATTTTGCTAGTGAGTCTTGAACAGCAATAAAATCATTTTAAATGTCCACTGGGAAGCATTCCAAAGCCTGTGGGGGGCAGTAACCAAGAAGACCCAGTTCCCTGTGCATGACAAGCCTCTCTCTACAATGCTGCACAAATATTTGGGAGCAGGTGAGCCTTCATATATCCATGGCCGAAACCCTTTAGAGCTTTAAAGTGTATAACCAGCATCTTGAATTGGACCTGTCAGCCTGTGCAGCTCTTTCAAAATGGGCATAATAAGGTGCCAGTGGACAGCTCCTGACAAAACCCTGGCTGTCACATTTTTCACTAGCTGCAGCTTCTGAATATTCTTCAAGGGCAGCCCCATATAGAATGCATTGCAGTAATTCAGAAATGATGTGACTAAGGCACAAGTAACCGTGGTTAGATCTGTGATGAGAAAGGGGTGCAGCTGGTGCACTAGTCAAAGCTGCGCAAAAGCAGTCCTTGCCACTGCCTCCATCTGGGTATCCAGAAACATCTGGGTCCAGCAGTACCCCCAAACTGCACACCTGCCCTCTTAAGGAGAGAAATCCATACACAATAGGAGCACAGTGAAATACAGAATATTCAATTATGATATCCTAAGAAATGAATATAGTTTCTAGCACTATGACCAAGGAGGATTAACCATGTGTTTTGAAGAGTACAGCAGTGGAGATGAATTGGACTGAGATTCAGAAAATATTGATATCTGATAGATGGGTATCTTGCTCTCTAAATACTTGACTTGCTAATATACAAAAATAGTTTTGGTAGAGCAAACACTTTTACAGCCTTAATAAGATACTGCAGTTAGCATTGTCTTTTAAAATACCTCTGTCTGTCTATCTTTAGAATGAGCAATTAATTAAAAAAAAAAATCAAACCTTTGGTAACTAAACTGTCTACAGTCAAAACACACTGCAGATATATTGGCAGTGGTCCTCCACACAGTTGAAAACTGAAGTCCTTCCATGGATTTATGCATGTACAATATGGATGATTACAGACTTATTTTTAGAATAAATCTGCAGTGACAGAAGAACTGAATAAAGCCTTGCTTCTCTACAAATCTTTGATCCTTTAGAAAGAAAGAAGGTAAACCTCTTTTAAATAAGATGACATCTCCCAGACCAGCACCCAGATCATCTGCGGGGAAGGCAAGCTCCTGCTGCCTTCCCTGCCACCAAGCCCTTCTCACTGATCATGAGAAAGGGGCTGTATGTGAACCTTCTGGCAGATGGAATCATTCTCTACAAGTGATGTCTTCATTTCATTCACTTTGTGGAATTCCATTTATGCAATCCTTTTCACCAAAGAGGCTTACCTGACACCTATTCTGCTATCTTTGTGGCACCAAACACACACTGTCTTATTGTCCCAGACTTCCAATTGTTAATACTGTGATTTTCCTGCTGCCATTTTTATCTGCCATTTATAATGGTGTTACTATTGGGTTTTGTTTTGTTTTTTAAATGTGTGTTTCTTTGTGAGCTTTCCTGACAGTATTTTTATTGAAGGGTAGCTCTGCAGTTGAATTAATGATAATGATTCACTCAGTGTTTCCCATTGAGCCAGTTGGTTAGAACCTGTGTTCTTATTTTTATTTGTTTAAATTGGGTATGTGTGCGCTCGTCTGTAGACAACTTGTCATAGTGGAGATAGACTTGTAATGTGGAAATGAAGCTGATAAGTGCTAAATGCCACTGTTTGGCCTGTTAGTATTACTTCTGTCATAAACAGAGGAAGTGGTGATTCATGTTAGCTCTTGATTCACAGCCATGAAAAAGCTTGGTATCTCTGGGACTGATCAGGCTCACTTGAGGTCATGAGCACAATTGCATAATCTGTCTGGTAAGTCACAAAACCCAGTACTGCTTCACAGCAGGAATGAAGTTCAGAAATACAGAATGTGGTTGAAGAACCATGTACAAATTACATGGTTTTCATTATCCGTATTGTATCTAGAATTATGCTAGTGATCCACCATGCTAAATAACTTGTGATACAGCTCATCAGGCATGTATCATGGCCCTCCAGAAGCTCAGTTAATCCATCTTTGCTGTCTCTATGGCATAGCAAAAACAGAGGTGGGAGTTTGAGGTGGTGCACAATTTGTGGCCCACCAAACTGAAAACAGCAGCTGATTTGAATCTCTGAAGCTTGCGACCTGTGTCGGTCTTTAAAAACAGAAGGTGTTATTGGTCTGAGGTGGTCAACAAAATAAGGTTTACTGAGCTGTGCTTATCTTAGTGGGTTACAAGTTGTACAAGCCTTTTCTGAGAATAAGTTGAACAATTTAAATTCAGCTTTCAACCTGCAAATTAAGAGATAGTGTGGAAATCCCAGGTTCAAATCCTAACTCAGTTCACTTAGGTGGCCATGGCCTATAAGGCTACTGGGAGTCCAGGCAAAATGCTGTTCTTCATTCTGTGTGGAAAGGACAAGGTACAAATGTAATAAATGTTTAAAACCTAAAACACTGTGTGTTGGATACAAAGAACTATGATTGAAAGAAAAACAGTTGTTAGCGCTGTTCTGCAAATGATTGCTCAAGAGCATGCACAAGCCTATAATTTGATTCGCTTGCAGTTTTTGTGATTCTGCTTGTGCAAGAAGTTTACAAGGTCTTGCACAGGCAGAACATCATCTTGGGATTTAGTTTCACATTTCTTGTGCAACATTCTAGTGCAGTTCTTTGTTTGATAGGCACAATTACCTGCTTTTTCTTTCTGTATGTTATTAGAAATGTTAACGTTCTGCACCTGTTTCTTGCTTTTGGTGAAAAAGACTGCTCTGATCTGCATGGAAATCATTCTTTTGATGTTATTGCTCCTATTAAAATATTGGCCTTTTCTGAATTAAAATGATTTCTTGCATTTCAAAGTTGCATGTGTATATATTAGCAAATTCTGTATTGGTTTGGTTGGTTTGTCCTTCCATACTCAGTTATTTCATTTTCTCTCTCTATTTAATATAATGGATTTCAACCGTTTTTAAAAGGGTTGCTAATGTATCTCATTTTGAAACACTAGTTTTACAGCTTGTTTTACTTGGTTTCAAATGATGTCATCTGCCCCATCCCTTGAGATGGGGCAGGCAAAAATAAAAATTACATAATTTTCTTTCTAAGAAAAGTCCAAGGTAAGCCATTTAAGGCAAGTTAGACAGCAAAATCCTGGAAAGAGTCTAAGTTCCTCTGACCTCTTCTGCAGTCTATTAATCCGAGATTGGATTAGTACAGAGTATATTATTGTCTACTAGGAAATATTCTATCATGAAGTTCAATTGCAGGGATTATTCCGTTTCCCCCTTTGTCATCTTATTATTTGTTAGAAAGAAATAACTTTCTGAATTGGCATTGTTTTTCCGGCCTAGGATAGGTTTCTTTTATCTGCCCTCCCCGCCCCATTCAAAGCTTCTGGCCAAGGCCATGGACATTCTCCAGTCTGAACATAGTAATGGATTACAGCATGTACCTGCACCAAAGCTTTTCAGACCTGTAGAGGTTACCTCCCCTTCCCAGAGGAATCTCCATCTGCTCTATCTTCAGCCTGGCTTGATATCCTCCATAAGGAAGAGCAAATCCTATTTAAAGCCAAAGCAAACAGTTGCTTCTGTGATAAGTTCTTGAAGACATGCAAGTTCTATCTACCCCGCAAAGTAGATGATCCAATAGAAGTTCTCCCTTCGAAGTTCAACTCCCTTGCCTGAAGCTGCCATACACAGAGGTCTTGATGCCTTAACATTGGCCTAAGAGCATCATCCACAACATCTGTCTTCACCAGAGCTATTTTCTTATGGGTCAAAAGATTCTTGGACAAGGAAAACCAAGAGTAATCTCAGAAATGGGTCTCTCTTATGGCCTTCCTGCCCAATTTTTTCAGGGCAGTTTTCCTGATTAAGGAGGAATAATGTTCAGGGCTGCTCTTTGAGCTAACATTCTGTAGTGTCAATGAGTGTCAATTTAGTGCCCCACATACCACATCATATTTTAAACCGTTATGTTTAAAAGAGAAAAACTTGAAATAATGCAAAACAAAAGTCTTTACTCTAAGACAGGTAACCAGCCACAAATATTGCACATGTAAAGTTGGGCTTAGGTGAAGACTTTCACAAAACTGATCCATGAAGTGAATATCTTCCCACAAAATCCGCTTGAGACCAGTTTAAAATGATACATAAAATGTAGATCTATGCTATACAGTGCTTATGACTGTCTGGATCAATTATGTTGGGAATTAGATCATTCTGTGGTTATGAAAACCTTAGTGAGGGAATAGTTGACTGGGTTGCAAGTAGCAGTGTGATGGTAAATTGGTTTAATCTTAATATCAATTTCTTAACCAAATCTGAATTCTCCTAGAATTCAGATTTCTCTCCTGATGTATCTATACACATTTTAAAATTAGATTTAAAACCTTGATGGTGCTTTGAGTCTGATAGTAACATTGAAAGTACACTGATAGAGATCCTTTTTCATTATTATCCCTTTCTGGTATTATTCTGGTATTTCTGGTATTATCATAATATGTTTTATAGATGGGCTATGTACAGTTGACTTCACTATTAATCTCTGGATTCATTGAGAGGAAGCTGGACAGATGTTGGTTGACTCCCCTGCCCATGTCTTCTAAAATGACCTCAGGCTTCTTATTGTAAAAGCATATGTGTTTAGAAACCCCATATATAAAACACACAACTAGTTTTGTTTTTTGTTTTTAATGTGGAAATAAAAAAAATGGAATATAAAAAAGATGGATTCATTTGTTTCAGAAGATGTTTAGAAGTTTGACTTGATGTGTTGGCCTTTCTATGTCTTTCTTCATTCACAAGAGTTCACTGTAAATGTCACTAGTTGTATATGCTGCTGAGTCAGGCTGGGAAAATGTCAAATGTATGTTTGAACTGTAGGTGCTTGTGGCTTTCAGAACATTGGGTGAACCACAGTAGGGGATCAGTGAGTAACTCTGAACAAGAACAGTGTCTTTCTTTCTTTCTTTCTTTCTTTCTTTCTTTCTTTCTTTCTTTCTTTCTTTCTTTCTTTCTTTCTCTCTCTCTCTCTCTCTCTCTCTTTTATTTTACAAGACTAAAAATTGAAAGTGATAAGTTCTTTATTTTAGGGAGCAAATGGTAAAATATAGCAGCATTATGTTTGAAAGTCACATCATCTGGCAATTTCACAGAGGCAGATAGGTATGCTTTTGTTTCATGTTTAATGAGACATTGGGGCTTGTGAACACCTAACGGAAGTGTCAGATCTGGGTCTTGCCAAGTAAAGCCTCAGATCTTTACACAACCACAACTTGCCCCCAGAGTCCTGGAGGCAAGTCGTGGTTGTGTGGCAAAGCAGGGGTGATGATGAATCAAGGCAGATCTGCAGCAAGGATCTCTAGCGGTAGCAGAAGATCTGTCGTCTTACTCAGGCAAGAGAGTAAGTTGTTATAGCTTTATGGGAGTCGAGCCTTAATACAGGACCTGTCTTGGCCTACTGATGTCAAAGATGCTATTTGCTGGTCTTTCATGTTACACTGTTGTTCTTTGCTTTGGACAGAGCTGAATCTTTGGACAGAGCTAGTGTGCAAGCTGAATCTCTATCTGACATCTCTGACTCTCTAGTAGGCCTGAGTGTCGGAACATCTGATGCAAATAAATGTGCATCCCCATCATCTGATCCCAGGTGGAGGTGGGCGCTCCTGCACACCCAGTTCTGTGCAGTACTTGCAGTTTTTGGCACCAAGGGGAGCCTTTTCTATGGAACTGGGGCTCATGGGAACAACTGAGAAGGTGTGCAGGAATGGCTGGGAAGTAGTCACCTCCCCCATGGGGAGAGCACTGGAAGGAATTACACCTCCCAGTTGTCCCCACGCACCTTTCTGACAATCCCCTGAGTTCTAGCTCTGTAGAAGAGGTTCCCTCAACACTGGAAGTGGCAGGTACTGCATGGTTCTGGCAGTGCTGGGAGCACCTGCCTCCACCTGGTGCCAGGGCAAGGGTAGTACACATTTACCAGTCTCTGCCGCTCTGAAACACCAGCCAGTTCTCTAGGTTCAGGACCCACTAGGGCTCAAATTCTGCACAGAGTCTATTGAATTGCTTCCCACTGTGACTCGTTTTTGCCAGAAATGAGGAAGGCTACCTCTACTTTCTTAATGTCACATATTACCTGACTGAATTGCACTGCTCTTTAGGCCGAGCTTCACCTAACACAAACATGACGCAGAGCAGAGTGCAGCATCTATTGGATACTGTCCCTCCCCACCTTATCTCACCATGATTGGTATGTTCTGCAGTGTATATGTGTACATGTATAAAATAAGTTGAATATGATCCCCATAAGTAAGCACTTGTCCCTTCAAAGCTTAATAGTCCCCCTCTACTCTGTGCCAGTCAAGCTTCACTTGCAGTATCATATCCGGTTCTGAGCACTGCATTTTAAGAAGGACATTGATAAACTGGAACAGGTTCAGAGCAAGGCAACAAGGATGGTGAGCAGGTCTGCAAACTAACTAATATTAGGAATGCTTAAAGGACCTGTGTATGTTTAGCCTGGAGGTGAGAAGACTAAGGGTAGATATGAGAACTGTCTTCAACTATCTGAAAGATGTTGCACAGAAGAAAGAGCAGACTTGTTACCTGTTGCTCCTGACTCAGGAGCCCTCCTGAGGGCAGGACTGGTACCAGTGAGTTGAAATTACAAGGAAGCAGATTCAGGCTAGATATTAGGAGCAATTTGCTGAATGTATACAGTGGTACAGCCTGCCTTGTACAGTGGTAGGCTCTCTTTTGCCAGAGGTTTTCAAACAGACTGGATGGTAATCTGTCAGGGATTCATTCATTCATTTATTTAACATTTCTATTCTGCTCTTCCTCCAAGGAGCCCAGAGCGGGGTACATAGTTATGTTTCTCCTCACAACAACCCTGCGAGGTAGGTTAGAGATGCTGTAGCAGTTTCCTGCTCCGAGCAAGGGTTGGATTAGGAGATTGCCGAAGTCTCTTCCAACTCTAAAATTCTGTTATTCTAAACCCATGCTCAACATATAAGGTTAATGGGAACCTACAAGTGTTCATCTCTTTGGCTGGATCAACTCCATTTTGTTAGGTGTCCTTGCATTACTTGATTAGAAGGTAAATTCCATTGACCTCTGACTAGTCTGGTCTTAACTGTTTCCTCCCTCTCTGGAGACTAGCAAATAAATCTCTCTTGAGCAACTGAATGCCACCTTTAATAAAGAGAAGGGTACATTGAATATTGGGAGAGCTAGAATATATATAAATTAGTTGGAGCTGGTGGAGATCATGTATGCAGGGCTGTCCTTAGGGCATGGCAAGCAGGGTGACTTCCCCTGGCCTCTTTTAACCCCTATTAGAATTACCTGGAAGGGGGCCCCGCACTGGCTGATTTGCCCTGGGCCCCGCACCCTGGAGAGCTCTCAAAGGACAGTCCTGCATGTATGAGCTCAACACATTGCATTTAGCAGAACAAATCTGACATTAGTGTGTGCTCATTGAGACATGAAGTAGAACACAGAGTAGCATGCACTATCCTGTTCACAAGGACATTTTAGGAATTCACTCCCCAGTTTTAGGCCTCAGTGCTACAGAATGATGAAAGGCAGATTCTGGGCCTTCTGTTTTTCCAGTGCATTTTCCATATTGTGACACTAGAGCAGGCCTGCTCAACTCTGGCCCTCCTGAAGATGTTGGCCTACAACTCCCATAATCCTTGGCTATTGACCACTGTGGCAGGGGATTATGGGAGTTGTAGTCCAAAAACAGCTGGGGGGCCCTAAGTTGAGCAGGCCTTCACTAGAGTCATCACATTTTCAGCTTGCAAATGGCTTATCTTTCCTGTGTGACACACCCAGATCAGAAACGTTTACTCTATATCCTATTTTGGGTAAACTAAATTGTTGTTTCTCTTGAATGTACATGTTATATATTTGTTATACTGCAGTCTGCGTTATGCATTTCACTTATTGCCTGTGAATAACACAGTCTGCGTTAACATTTCACAGGCAAGGCTATTGCTTGCCTACAAAAATACTACTTTTCTGTGTGGATGTAAGCTAAGACTGCAGATATATATATTATTTGCAAAGATATAACAGTTTGAAAGCAAATTGGTTAAGCTTATATTTCAGTAAATCCGTTAGATGCTTCTTTGTGGTAAAGGGACTGCTACAGCACTTATATCTCCATCCATTTTTATTTGTGTTAGTCTTTCAGCTACTAATATTAGGAACACTAAAAAAAAAAAAATTCGTGAAGAAAATTGCATGCAGATCAGCAGCAATTTGTCATATAGATGTAAAGGGAAGAATGTCTCTGCAAAGGAAGGTAATGTTGATGTTTATAAAATCTATTGTATCTGGACCTTTATGCCAGCAACGTAGTGAAAATACTGAGCTGTGAATTGTGACTTCTCCTGTTTGAATTGTGCCCCTGCCATGAACTTACTTGGTGACCTTAGGAAAGCTACTCCCTCTCAGCTTCCCAGCTTCAGTATGGGGATGATAATACATACTTACCTTACAGATAGTTAGGATAACAACATAACAGTTTAAGTGATTTGAATCCTGGAAAGCATGTACTGTAAGTGGCATTCTTCTGTAATCCATTTTCTTTTTTAGGTGCCATATGATGTGTGTTGCTCTTCTGGAAATTGTCACCTAATTTGAGATGTAAGGGTAATGAATGTCCACATATAGTAATGTTGTGACTTTCAAAGGAAATATAATGCAGTTTAGATTATTGTGCACCTTAGGGGCAGTTATCTTGCCTGCCACTGCATATCAATCTGGCTTCAGTAGAAGGTTTGGTACATGTTCCTAGCAATCCACTTGTCCAAATTTAATGGAATGCTTATGCCATGAAAGGTTAGTGGGCTTAAAAACAAAACAAACACCTAGCCCAGGTCAGTGTCAGTTTCTGTATGCAGTTATGCTGTTACAGGGTACTGTATGGGAATCCATCCACCTCATATCTAACCACCCATGTGTATCCTGTAGAGGTGCTGTGTGCAGCCTCCTCCTGCTTTGACCTTCTGAGGGCACTTCCACACATTGATGTATTGCATTTTTTAAATCTCCCAGTTTAGTTAACAATGGGCTCTCATGCAGGCTCCAGACATGTGCATCTGTTTCCTAAGAAACACGGCTATTCTGTCTATTTCTCGCATTTCAGTCAGACCGGGAGCACCTTCCTTGCGCTATTTTTGGAGCGCCGCCTGCTGGCCAGTGCTTAGTTTCCTGTCTCTTTTCATACTACTCTTAAGTAGGCAATACTGACTTAGATGTCAGTGGTCTAATTCAATATATTAAGGCAGCTTCATGTATGTACTATCGGCTGCATGAAACGACTCCCCGGGTACTAAAGGGCTGCTTCTGATTTTACCTTAGTAGAAGTGTTATTAAGGGTGCTTGCTAATGTTACCTAGGTGATTTGGGAGTGTCTACAGCATGTCTGCTTCCTGGTCCACTCATGTGATACCAGACAGCTGAGGTAATGTGGGATGACTCCATGGTACAGCTCCTTGCCAC
This sequence comes from Hemicordylus capensis, assembly GCF_027244095.1. Taxonomy (NCBI): domain Eukaryota; kingdom Metazoa; phylum Chordata; class Lepidosauria; order Squamata; family Cordylidae; genus Hemicordylus; species Hemicordylus capensis. The sequence continues at coordinate 139,753,683 of NC_069659.1, forward strand.
ATTGCTCAGCTTCCAGGACAGGGATGCTAGTACAATGAGGAGCTCTTCCTCTGTGATCTCCGTCATTAGCAGAGAAGCCCATGAAGGAGACCTGTTATTGTAGTTCCCACATTGCTTAAATAACCCCAGAAGGGGCCCTAATACTCAGTGCAGCAGCCCTTTCTCTCCCTGCCATTACATGATATGTTAATGCTAGAAGGGCTTCATGACTGCAGCACTGGTCTGCTGTTGGGAGGGAGCAAGAAGGAAGACAGACTGATTTGAAGCACCCTTTTCCTTGACTTCTCCAGCTCTGACAGAAACACAAGTGCAGCAGGGGGCATGTAAGCTTCTCCTGTGCTTCGTGGTTTGTGAGCCTGAACTTACAGAGCACTGGTACATTAACAGTATTTATTCATTAAGTTTGAGAGCAAGAACTTCATGCTACTGGAAGTGAATGACATGCAGTGGGCCACTTAATACTGCAATTAATTTCTGTCATCTCCTGGCTGTGTTTTTAGTAGCAGATAAGCCCAAAGGCTTATACCCACATATAATAAGCAACCGTTCAAGCAGAGGGTAAAAAACTAGTTTAATACAAAGAACCAAATCCTAATGTATTTCCAATCTTCATCAGGTTACTTAAAAAAACTAACCCCAACTATTTCTACATTTGTGTCTTCAAACTTCAGGCTTGTCATAGTTCTCAATTCAGAATACACGGGGCATTGACATTGGTAGTCATTTTATGGGTATAGCCATAAATTGAAGTTCTGTTGCACTTAAAATACTGCAGCTGCTTACATCTTTACTTCGTGTTGCACAGCCTCAGTGTCGCATATCAGATATATATATGTATGTATGTATGTACTGGCTGCCGATAAGTTTCTGGGCAAAATACAAGGTGCTGTTTATAATCTATAAAGCCCTAAACAGCTTAGGCCCAGGATATTTAAGAGAACATCTTCTTTGCCATGAACCCCACTGCCCACTGAGATCATCAGGAGAGGTTCGTCTGCAGTTGCCACTGGCTCGTCTGGTAGTTACTCAGGGACAGGCCTTTTCCCCATTGTTCCTGCTGAAATAAGAGCCTCCCCCTCTCTAACAACTTTTAAAAAGTCCTTACAGATGCATCTTTTCACCCAGGCTTTTAATTAAATACTGTTTTAATAGTTTTTAACATTGTTTTAACATTTTAAATTGTTTAAATGTTTTAACTTTTTCCGTTGTAATTTTTGTTTTACTGTAAACTGCCAATAGACATAAGTTTTGGGCGGTATACAAATACGTTAAATAAATATACATATAATATATATCCATATCCAAATTAGTGTCCCTGTGGCATCTTGTATGGTCTACCACTGGAGGCAAAAAACTACATGATGCATTGTATGACACAGTATGGCATTTCTTATATTTCCATCGAATGATAATTAAAAATGGATCCCTTTATGAGTCTCAAAAGAAAGGAGTAAAAGAAACATCCAGTTCAATGTGAAACACCAGAAGATGTGAAGACTTCAGCAGCGTATAGTAAACCTTGCAGTTATCCTTCAGCTGTAGGCCCTTAAAATCTGACTTGCCTATCTGATGGAACAGATTAATTATCAGTGGGTTGCACAGCGGGGAAATGACTTGACTAGAAAACCAGAGGTTGCCTGTTTGAATCCCCTCTGGTATGTTTCCCAGACTATGGGAAACACCTATATCGGGCAGCTGCGATATAGGAAGATGCTGGAAGGCATCATCTCATACTGTGTGGGAGGAGGCAATGGTAAACCCCTCCTGTATTCTACCAAAAGAAAACCACAGGGCTCTGTGGGTGCCAGGAATCAAAATCGACTTGACAGCACACTTTACTTTTACTATGTAGTTATCCCAGGATCTCCTAATAGTTAACCATTAATTAGAACTACCAGCATGCCTCTGAGACACCTGTAGGAGCGGTAATAGCCAGCGGGAAGTATTATTGAAAGGTGCTGATTGAGTCAAAGTATATGCTACTTCAGATGCATAAGGCATGCTTGTCACATTTTGACATTTGAAAATATCATTTTTTCTTTTACAATGGTAAGCCTTTGGACACCTTCATAGTTGTGGAGACATCTTTTGAAAATATGAGGTCAAATTTATTAAAGGATTAGAAACAATGGCCCTATGAAAACATAAACTTTAGCCACAATTTATTTTCTTTAATTGTGCTTAAGTGTGGGCTGATTTGAACAATATGCCAATCTATTTGATAGTGCACTGCCATATCATTGCTACTACTAATCTATGTAATCTGTCATCTACTTGCACTCAGAATTTGAACAGCATGCAGAGGGACAAATTCCTCCTCCCCACTGTGTGTTAACACAATGGTGTGCTATTTGAGCAGGGAGAAGTGCTCACCCACACTTCTCATGTTTGCACGTGCTGGTCAGTAGTATTGTCTGAACAGGCCCCATTACATGTGAACTTTTAAACCAAGGGTGAGCCATCTTAGTCCTCCAGCTGATGTTGAACTGCAACTCCCATCATTTGCAGATGGGAGTTGTAGTTCAACAACAACTGGAGGGCCAAGTCTGCCCACCCCTGATAAGGATTGGCATACCAGGATTTAAATCATGGTTTTAAGTGGATTTGTAAACCATGGTATGCATTAGCTATGGCTAAGTCCACTTCCTTGCCTTTCCAGCCTCGCTGCAAAATGAACATAGGAAGCTGCCATATACTGAGTCAGACCATAGGTCCATCTAGCTCAGTATTGTCTTCACAGACTGGCAGCGGCTTTTCCAAGGTTACCCGCAGGAATCTCTCTCTGCCCTATCTTGGAGAAGCCAGGGAGGGAACTTGGAACCTAGATGCTCTTCCCAGAGTGGCTCCATCCCCTGAAGGGAATATCTGATAGTGCTCACACTTCTAGTCTCCCATTCATATGCAAGCAGAGCAGACCCTGCTTAGCTAAGGGGACAAGTCATGCTTGCTACCACAAGACCAGCTCTCCTCTGTGAGAGGAGCAGTTGTCTCTCTCTGGGGACAGAACTTAATTCTGGTACTATTTCACTTTCCTTTTTTGATTTTATCCAGGATTAAGACAAAATATTTGATATTTGCTGATCTTCAGTTTTCTGAATTAATTCGGGTTTACAAACTTAAAGTTTGTGTGTCTTAAGATAATCTGAATTGAAATTCTCTGCACTGATTTTCCTATCAGTTTAAATTACTTCCTGACTCAGCAGTGTGCAGAGGGGAAGAGCAAGTAAACACATTTATAGTTTTCTCGGAACTGAAAATTTATGAAGCAAAATCATCTAACATTTGGCATCACGTTCGGTATACTGTAGGATGATTAAGTCTTGGTTGAGCTTGTTTTTCGGATGAAGACTCTCAGAGTTCAAATTAGTCACTGTTTTGAAATGTAGTATTTGAAAACCAGTTGCCTTGCATGTTGTTTGGTGTTTAATATTCAGTAGGTTGCTCTTTACGTGATAATTGCTTTTTTTATACATGTCAAGTGGGACTCCTGCTGTTATGTGTGTGCAACAGTTAACTTTCATACAATATTACCAATTACTTTTGAAACTTTCCTTCCTACTCATTCTCTTAATTTATGTACTTACAATATTTAATTGCTGTCTTCTAATATTTTGAAACACAAGGCATACAGGAAAAAAATCTATAAAATATTTTAAATTATGGATTATTCGAACACTGATTCAGTTGCTTTTTCTGCTGGTTGGGACCCAGTGGCTGCCATTTTAATCAAGTGTATATAAACAAACTTGCCTTGGTTAGAAGTTAGAAATCTCTCCACTTAATTGTTTAGTCACATTCAGCCTGGGTCCAGACCCACTCGGTGGCCCCTCCAGGTACGCCCGTGCGCATGACATCACATGCATGGGTGCGTGGCTCGGGCTCCAGAAGAGCCCAGAGTGATATCCCCCCTCCCACACCCGGGCCACTGAGAGCCCGGGAGAAATGTCCACTAGTTATTTCAGGCAGCACAGACTGCCTGATAGAACGTTTTCCCCTTTCTTTCCCTCTCTGGAGGGAGAAAAAGGGGAAAACGTCCTATAAGGCAGCCGATGCTGCCTGAAATGATGTGCTGCGAGCTTTCCCCTCGTCATTTCAGGTAGCGTCGGCCTTTCTCTCCCTTCAGAGAGCCTGTTGATCAACCAAAGAGCCTGTTGATTCACATGTAAGCCATACCCAGCAATGAGAAAGGAAGCTCACATATGATAAGCTGTGGAAATGTTTGAATGATCAAGGAGTGATGACTTCTGGAACTTCAGCTGGCACCCCCCACCCACATCTTTATTTTCCCCATTTTCCTGTAAGAAAAAATGGCTCTTATTTGGGTGTGTGTGTGTGTGTGTGTGTGTGTGTACGCACGCACCTTAACTGAATACATGCTTCATTTGTTCATGACAAAAATTGGTTGGTGATGAAAAAATGAGATTCAGTTGTCTGTTGTTGAACTGGGCCATTGATTATAGGACTTCATAGTGAAATAGCAGAACAACACACAAAAATACTATCAGATTACTAAATTAAGCTTGATTAGTCAAAGCTCCTGAATATCCAGATTAACTCTGCTTCCCCATCTAAAATGGCACATGCATAATTTATCTGAATTTTTTTTTACATTCTGGGTGTTGTATTAGTACAAATTCTGTGAGCTTGTATTGTAATGTGCTTTGTAATTTGCAACCTACTGAACATTTCGCTGCTTGTTAAGATTTTGTAACAACCATAAGAAGGATGTTGTGTTAGATTCATAGAAACAAGCTTTTGTTGTATATACAGTACTGCAGAGCTGAAATAAGCATGTTACAAGAAGCATCTGATTAAGAGAGATAAGCATCTTATAGGAAGAAGTAATGTCCACTAAAGCAGTTTTCTGTCATGGAGATTGTAGCTGACAAGACCATATATGTATAATGCTTGAATCATAAATAAAGGACATGAGCAAAGGGGAAAAATCATGGCAGGTTTTAATTCTATCATCCTGAAGTACAAAGGAAAACATTAGGAAAGTAACTCCTACCCCTCTTGCATTATCTACAAACCAATGTGGTAGTGAGATTTGGGTTTGCATGTGGGGAACCAAGGTTCTTCTCTCTGCTTGGGTAGCTTTGGACAAAGTCATTTTCTGTCAGCATTACAGGGTTGTTGTGGAGATAAAATTGACATTCTGAGTTTCTTGAAGAATGGATGGGGGGGTCAAGTGTAATTATTAAAGTAAAAAATTCAGAAAGGAAAAACAATGCATTTGATCATGACTGACAATCGTGAGTAATGAAGCATGTGTGTAAGGAGGCTTTGTGGGGATGTGCCGGGTTCTCTCATACAACGCCCCCAGTTCCTCCTGCATGCATACTGTTGCTCCAGAGGGCTAAGACCTCTGAGCTAGAGATGTGCAAGGACTGTGGTCAGCCGCCATTGGGGCTTGGAGAGGTTCCCTGAAAAAGCAGGTAAGGAGTTCCTAACCTAGTCGTCCACCACCCTGCCACTTTCTGGCATCCATCATTCTCCAAAAGGTCATGTGTGACTGCAGCGCTGTTTCCTGCAGCCTCTGCGCAGCGTCAGTAGGGAACAGTGCTGCAGCTGTGCACAGCTTTTTGAAGAATGGGCACCACTGGTGGAAAAGTGGCGGGGCAGTGGATAAGTAGGTAAAGAGTTCCTTACCTGCTTTTAAGGCAGCTGCTCCCTGCCCTGCCAAACTGGTCCAAACGCCATCGTCCAAGCCAGTTCAGGATTTCCTAGAGGAGGCACGAACCAGCTTGTGCACATCCCTGCTCTGAGCATTGCTCACACTCTGGAATCACTCTGCAGGATTGGAAACATATAACTCAGCAGAGCAATTCTGGAGGGCTTACTGTTTTGTAGAGTGATCCTGGAGTGTTTACGCCCTTCCTTAGTCGGGATCTCAGCCAGTGTGTAGCTGTGTTCATATGAACGCATGAAAATCACAATGAAAAGTTATTTGGATCTTGCACAGGTCAAGCACTTGCATGCAAGATAAGGTTCTCTCCCCCCACCCCCATGAGAGCACAAGTTTTGTGAAGTAACACATTGGTTCACTAAATCTAACCAATTTCTGTTTTGTCTTGTAAGCCCCCATTTATCATATTCTCTCCATGTGATTTAAATCGCCACTAGAGAGAGAAGATCTAGTTACTTACGCGTGGAAACAGTTTTATTTTCCTCCAAACCTAGTCTGATGGAAGGGGAGAGTTGGTGCAAGCCATGACAAAAGTCTTAGCAAGCCTGGGGAATCCTGCCACACTGGCATGACACAAGGCTTGATGGGACTGGCACTTAAAGTGGATGATGATTTACCTAGTGATGTAGTTCTAGCAACAGCCTTTGGAAAGCTCCCACCACAGTTAAATAGGTGAGCATACTGTGCTTCATTGTGGGTCAAGCCATTTGCCCAATTTGTGGTTGTAACCATAGCTGTGCTTTCTGTAACCACCCTATGACTTCCTGACTGGTAATATGGACAGGACAGCTGTAGGGACTTTACTTGTAAAACACTTCTTCTCACATTCTCTTTGTTTAAAAAAAGGAAGCAGCACACTGGTGATTTAGTAAATAATTGAAAAAAATGAGGGGAAGTCTGGCTATGGATCTTTTAATGGAGGGTCCAGCATCTGTCACATGCTTGACTTTTATTTTGTATTATTCCTTCACTTCCTTTTAATAGCCAAGGCGTTTGCTAGCTAATCTGCAGGAATATTGAAACAAAAGCGGCTACTGAAGACTGCTGGATGTCACTTATCACGCTTATCTGTGTTTCGGTCAGAGCCTTTGGCTCTCTGACAGCATGGAGGATTCAACACAAGCATCTCTGTATGGCTTTGGATGCTGCAGCACCACTGCCACCTGGATGCACAAGTGTCTCATGCTTCCATTATCAAAGTTGTGAGAATGTCCAGTGGGCAAGCTGAATGCAGATCGGAAGCTTGCGCATATATTCCTGTGCGACTTTCCTTTTTTGTACCTTATAGCAGCAGTGGAAACAACAGTAACTCACTTCCTCTAATCCGAACTGGAAGTGCTTTACTGTCCAATGCCAAAATCTGTTATCACTCAGCTTCAAGAGTGTGTGTTTGTGTTCTTCCATGTACAAGAAATAATCCTCTAATGCTTTGATATGCAAAACATTGAAATTCCCTCAGATTTTGAAATATATGTGGCATGTTCCAGATATGTGGTGATTCTCTTTATTTAGCCGGAGAGTAACTGGCCCGATCCACCCCCAGCACAGTATCTCCAGTGACTGTTGCTGATGTCTCTTATGTTTCTTTTTAGATTGGGAGCCCTTTGGGGACAGTTATCCATCTTATTTATTTATTCTCTGTGTAAACCACTTTGGAAACTTTTGTTGAAAAGTGGTATATAAATAATGGATGTTGTACTATGTTCCCACTTCCAAGTAGCCATTGTAACTGGTGAACCCATGAATGGTTCATCTCCATCAGCACAAAAGACTATTTTCACAGTTCTGTAACTGGGTTTTGTAGAAGACTGGCTGATATATATAAAAACTTCTGATCCCCATTTAGTTACTCTTTTGGTAAACTGATTCTCTAGCATAAGCAATTCATAGCTATGTAGGTTTTTCTGGAATTACAGTATCCAGTTTTATACTAACAGTGACATTTGTGTGTTCTAAATTAATGCCTAATTTTAAAACAAGAAATTTAGAAATAATTCACTTTTATTTACATTAAAATTAATAGCTATTCTTCAATTATTATTTTTAACTTGCATGAATAATGTAAGATTCATCCATCATTATTTTGCCTCTTTTCAGCAGTTTTGACTCTTGAGCACAATCAGCATGCATGCGAATTAATTAATGTTACTAGGCTGCTGTGTAGCTCATCCCCCATCAGTTTTAGCTGCAATCAGGAGCAAAAGAGAGCATGACCCTTGGCAGTATAATAAAAATTAAATTAAATGCATGAGTAGGGTTAAACACAGATTACTCTTGATGGCACCATCCTTCCTAACCTAAAGAAGCGCGGGCAGAGGCCACATTCAAAAGCATTAAATGAACATGGAGGGGGGAAACTGTCCTTATCTCAGAACATTCTGTTTCCTAACTTGAGCTTTTATCCCTGTTTAGAAGGTCTTTCTGATATTTCCCTTGCATTCTTTCCCTATCTATTTAAGGCTTTGTATGTGGTTTTGTAGCTACTGTCTTAAAGCAGCTTCTTACTTTTAATTTTGCTGCAGAGTAGTTCTTTTTCTTTTTGATTATGGTGGTCACTGCTTTGTTGAAAATTATGTAAGGAAAAATAATTCAAAAACACCAGCACAGGTGTTAAAATACCTAGTTCAGTTTCCAGTGTTTATTACACATATCCTCAAGAGGTGTGACTAGGTAATTTTGGACCCTGGACCTAATCACATGAGTGGAGAGGGGCTTGCTGCTTCCCCCCCCCTCCTCCTCCTTCTTCTTCACCATGATATATACATTTAGATATTAAGAAAGCACCTGCAGAATAAATAAAGTTCGCAAGCAAGGTTTTGGAGGAATGGGATTGTCTTGGATGTATTTGGGCATTTACTACTTTCTTTTTCACTAGCTACATAGTCTTTAGAGTACCTTACAATAGATCAGGGTTGCACAACACAAATGCTCTGGTGAGCCGGAACCATCTACAACTTGGCATGCAGGGGCCAAGGTAAATTTTTAGCACATTATTACATTCAAATTGAAAATATTATTAGTTACTTGTGGATCTATTCCCCCTGTCAATGGGACCCATGGTTTCAATCAAGCATAGTGGCCAGAGAATAGGTCCTGTCCCTGCTCAATGAGTGGGGCCCCTAGAGTGCATGCCAGCCCCTAACAAATGCCAAGTCCTCTCCTCTCCCTAAATTGTTGTTGCTTTCACACTGCAATGTGAGGCTTACATGGGAGTAAGCCTCACTGGGCACACCAATGGAGCATATTTCTAAGAAAGCATGCACAGGATGGCGCTATAAGGCAGTTTCCAACTCCTGTATTGCTGCAGGATACCTGGGGGCCAGTAAAATAGTAACTGTGGGCCGAATCTGGCCCCCGGGCCTTAGGTTGTGCAGGCCTGCATAGATCATTAAACAAGCACATAATGATAGAAATCAGTGATATATGCAGCCATACTAGCTGGGGATAAGCAAGAACATTTTATTCCTTTCTATCTGTACCTCTTGTTATGCTGTTGTCCAAACTTTATTGTGGCCTTGAAACTTATATCATACTATTATATAATTGTATGATAACATTATATCATTGGTATCATATTGTTTTTCCTGGACAATGGTTTTCCCCGTGACATTCTATGGATGCAAAAGCTGGACTTTGAAGATGCAAGGTAGAAAAAGCATTGACACTTTTGAACTTTTGTGCTGGAGAAGACTTGAGGATACCATGCACAGCCAGGAAAACAAACAAATGGCTCATAGAACAAATCAATCCAGAATTTTCACTTGAGGCACAAATGACCAGGCTCAAACTATCATACTTCGGACACATTATGCGAAGACCCAGCTCCCTTGAGAAGTCCACAATGCTGGGGAAAGTTGAAGGAAAACGAAGAGGAAGACCATCAGCAAGGTGGATGGACTCAATTACAACAGCAACGATTGCACCACTGAGAGACCTTAAAGGCCAAGCTGAAGACAGATCATCTTGGAGAGAATCTATCTGTGTGCTCACTAAGAGTCGACACTGACTTGACAGCACTCAATCAATCAATCAATCAATCATTCATATCATTTATATTGCTATCCCCATGTTTTTTGTGAAAATAAAGACATTTACTGTCGTTGTTTAATCTTTTTTTAAACAACAGTGAAAAACACAGATTCACTTCCTTTTTTATTAAAACTAAACAATAGGTGCCTTCTCCTTGACTAAGCAGAATTAGTTCAAAGAGATGCAAATTGTCCCAAATCATTTCTAAAAACTATGGATCCTGACTAAAGGTACACAAAGGGTACATAACAGTAATCCACAACACCCTGGATCCTCTATTACAAAGTCCCAGTGAAATCACGTGAATATAGGAAGCTGCCTTATAGTGAGTTAGACCATTGGTCCATCTAGCTCAGTACTGTCTACACGGACTGGCAGTAGCTCCCAGTCTTCAAGCAGGAGTCTTTCCCAGTCGTACCTGGAGATGCTGTCAGATTCTGAACCTGGAACTTCCAACATGCAAAGCAGATGTTCTACCACTGAACTACAACACCATCCCCTCAGCAGAATATCTTACAGCAGACCGTGCTCACTTGTATTCACCCATCTAAATGTAAACCAAGGCAGACCTTGTTTAGCAGCCCTTATCATCCTGTGCAGTATCCTCCTCGTGCCCCATCCCCTAAGGGGAATATCTTACATCAGACAGTGCTCATACATAGTCACCCAGTCAATTGAAAACCAAGGCAGATCCTGCTTTGCAACCCTTAGTACCCTGCTCAGTATTTCCTTTCCATAACACTTCCAAGCATGCAGCTGCTCTTTCCTTTGGCCCCATCATCTTTGGCCCCATCATCTAAGGGAAATAACTTACAGCAGACAGTACTCACATGTAATTAGTCCACCATCTTAAGGGAAACGGTGTGAGACTCAGAGAGAGTGAAGCCTAGGAAGCTTCAAACACAAGGGGAGGTGACAAGACGCACTGGCAAAAAAGGGGGACAAGAAGGACGAGTGTCCCAAGCCAGTTGCCTGTGCACCAGGTACTAGTAGCCTCTTACGCAGTGGCGTAACTAGGGAAAATGGCGCCCAGGGCAAGCACAGAAATTGCGCCCCCCCCGCCACCCCCCCAACATACATCTGACTGACACACATGTTTCAGAAAACTTTTATTTTAAAAATTACAAAAATTACCAATATCATACATGTGGTCAAGCTCCTATCTACCACTTCAGATTTATTTTTTAAAACTATCCAAATTGTGGGGCTATCATTAATTTGTTTGGATAGCTCAGGTTAAAATGCTGGAAAACGACAAATTTCAGTATGCTGGGGCTCATGAAATCCCCAAATATTATGCGGAGTTGTACTTGGAAAAACTAAAAGAAGTGCCTGTCTAATTCTCTGCTATGCATTGTAGCATCACTATTACATAAGTTTTAAAAATAAATTGAGAATTTGACTTTTCCCAGATACTCTGAAAATAATTAAATGATATGCAGAGTAAACTGTGTCACTGCTTGGAATATATTCTAGTATTTCAGAAAGACAGTAAAAAATGAGAGAAAGATCAAGAAACTCCCAGTGGGCCTTAATACTAAGGATTTCACATTGATTCAAAGACAAACTGACCATTAATAGCCATATTATTAAGACATCACATTTAACTCACTTATCACAAGAAGCAAAGAAAGAGCAAATGGATACAATCTTAGCTCATAAACTTTAGCTCAGTATTCACAGGCCCTTATTCTCTGTACATAGTGCCAATCTGAATATGTGTACAGTGACATATTATATTAATTTTTTTAAAAAATTACCTGTAGCCCCTTCGGAGGACATCTTAAAGGCTGTGGGGGGTCTGCAAAGTTTCCCCCTCCTCCCACTGGCCTCTAGGGCCTCACAGGCACCATTTGAGCGTGTGCGGTGGTCATTTTTTAAAATATATATTTTTAAAATGGCAGCTGAAAACAAAATGGCCACTGTGCATGCTCAAATGGCCTCTGAGAGGCGTGGCATGCCCTAGGGCCTCACAGAGGCCATTTGATCATGCCCAGTGGCCATTTTGTTTTTGGTGGCTATTTTTAAAAATTATTTAATTTTAAGAAATTGCACCCCCCTTCAAGTGGCACCCGGGGCACGTGCCCCCCCTGCCCCCCTATAGATACAACCCTGCTCTTACGACTATTTTCATGGGGGTTCCAGCCAAGCACAACCACCACTTGCCTTTCCTCAGCTCCCCTGTCCAGAGAGGAGTCCGGCGCCACTGCCAGATGGAGGCAGGACACAATGCAGGCAAGCCACTGTCTCTAAGAGGGAGTAGGGGAAAGAGGAGAACTGCCTGCCCCCAAAGCACAAAGAACCAGGAGCGGGTGCGGTGATGGCAAGGTCCAGGAGGCATTCTAGCTCCTGGGGCTGCAGCTGCTGCCCCAGGGATATGTGGCCGGGTAGCAGCAGAGAGCAGCCCCTGAAGGTTGTACAGGAGGAGTGGAACTGGCAAGGAGGAGGTGCTGTGGCAGCCGCCGTCTCTCTCAGCCGGAACTTGTGCCTGGGCCAGGTGAGCAGATTTCTGGTGCCAGACCGGGAGGAGATTTCTGGCACTGATGGCCCGCTGGGAGTGCTGGTGGGGAGCTTGGTGGGGGGCAAGTCCACATTGGGGCCTTGGACTTGGGGCCTGAGGTCCGGTGCAATGACGCTACTGCTTACCCTTCAGAAAAAGCTTTCAGAACCCCAGTGCCTTGCAGTTTTAATTCCTATATGTGGAGAGGCTCCATTAGAATCAAAGGTCAAGCTGCAAGCAGAAAAAGTGCCAATGAAAGCACATTGAGACAAAAGCAGTGTGGGATACAGAGGTGTGGTAAGAATATGCCGCAGGACTCTGATACACTGAAAGTGAATATTTGGAGGAGGGGCCATCAGCATCAGCATCGTGCTGCACTTGGGGAGAAAAATCTGGTTAGGGCTTTGTGAGATGGCTGTTAGATTCTTGCAGTTAGTGGCTCTGAAAAGAAATAGTTTGGTTTTCTAAATAAGAAGCTGTTATCTGACTTCTTGGAAGCTAGAGAACAGAACTAAAGCTCTGTTGTATCAGGAGGCAGGCATCTTGGAGGAAAGTATCCTGTAAGTCAGGGTGGACCCATAATGTGACTCATCCATACTTCAGAAACAAAAAATTAGGTGGACTTTTGGTCTGACCTAGGAAGGCAGTTCACATAAGGTTGTTTAACAAAAACAAAAACAAACCATAGGCATAGGAGTAGCCATTTGGACAGTGACTGTAGTCAAAAATTATTGAAAGCTAGCAGTTTCAATCAATGTTGAGTTTAAGCCATGTATTTTTAGATATTTAAAATTTATTATTAATTATTATTTATTTTATTTCTATAGCGCTTGACTCTAGGCTCTAAGCAGTTCACAAAAATAAATATAAAATAAAACAAACTCTTAAAACAACAATTTAACATATTTAAAGATTACTAAAAGCCAGACTAAAAACATGTGTCTTAAGGGCTCTTTTAAAAGCTGGTAAAGATGTTAAACCATGAATGTCTATAGGGAGTGCATTCCACAGCCCTAGGGCGACTACAAAGAAGGCCCGCTCCTGAGTCGCTGCCAGGTGAGCTGGCGGCATCCGGAGACGGACTGCTCTTGATGACCTTTAATGTGCAGTGGGGATCATACAGAAGAAGGCATTCTCCCAAGTAACTTGTTCCTAAGTAGTTTAGGGTTTTAAAGGTAATTGTCAGCAGTTTGTATTTTGCCTGGAAACCTATTGGCAGCCAATGCAGTTGTTTTAAAACAGGTATAATATGGTCTTTCTGAGAAACCCTGGAGACCAATCTAGCCACTGCATTTTGGACCAACTGAAGTTTCTGAGCTACATACAGAGGCAGCACCACGTAGAGAGAGCATTTCAGTAGTCAAGCCTAGAGGTGACCAGAGAGTGCACCATAGTTCTAAGTTCATTACCTTCAAGGAACGGATGCAGCTGTCCTATCAGCCAAAGTTGATAGAAAGCATTCCTGGCCATAGCCTCAATCTGAGAAACCAGAGTGAGGCCTGGGTCCAGAAGTACTCCCAAGCTATGTACTGTACCTGTTCCTTCGAGGGACGGGGTACAACCCCATCCAGAACAGGAAGATCTATCACGTCCCTCAAAGTATGACCCCTTACCATTAGCACCTCCGTCTTGCTTGGATTCAGCTTCAATTTACGTCCTGTAGGCAGGCATTAGGGGGGCTATGCCATTTCCTGATGATAACATAGAGAAATAGATTTGGGTGTCATCAGCATATTGATAACACCCTGCTCCAAATCCCCCGATGTTCACCCAGCAGTTCAGAGAGCAACTATCTTCTAGCGACACCATCTGGAATCTACCTGAGAGATAGGAATGGAATCACTACAAAGCAGTACCACTTATTCCCAAATCTTCCAAACAATCCAGAAGGATACCATGGTCGATAGTATTGAAAGCGACAGAGAGGTCCAAAAGAACCAACAGAGTCACACTCCCTCTCTCCATTCCTTTGTAGAGATCATCCATCAGGCCAACCAGGGCTTTCTCCACCCCATAGTCTTCACTAAAGCCAGTTTGGAATGGATCTAGATAATCAGCACCATCCAAAACTACCTGGAGTTGATCAGCGATCCCGCTTTCAGTTACCTTGCACACCTAGGGAAGGTTGGAGACTGGCCTATAATTATGCATCACCGAGAGCTCTGGGGCAGGCTTCTTAAGTAGATGTGTCACAATAGCCTCCTTCAAACATGGAGGCATCCATGCCTCAGTGAGGCATTTATGATGTCAATTACACTGTCTCCAACAGCCTCCCAGCTAGATGTTATAAGCCATGTTGGGCAGGGATCCAAAGGACAAGTGGTAGGTCTAACACCTCCAAGCAGTTTGTCCACATCCTCAGGAGTCACAAATTGAAACTGATCCATTCTAATTGAACCAGAGGAGTTACTGGACACCTCTGCAATTGACCCCATCATAACTGTGGAGTCCAAGTCGGCTCAAATGCGAGATATTTTATCCACAAAAAATTTGTTTAAAGCTCCACAGTGGGATGATGAAAAATCCAAAACTAAGTTCAGAGGAGAGAACCTGAGTCATCCCCTCACAACTCTGAACAACTCTGTTGGATGTGAACTTGAAGTTGCAATACACAGAATAGAATTGCTTCTTCACTGCACATGTTGCCACAGAATAAGCCTTCAAATAACCTTTATGTCATGTCTTATCAGATTCAAATCTAGTCTTCCTCCACTTGTGCTCTAGTCTTCTCCTTTGCCGCTTCAGCTCCCATATCTGCTTGGCGCACCATGGAGCCAATTTTGAAATGAAACAGAGAAGATTCTGAGTGTCAAGAGTGTCTATTGTCTATTGAAAAGGCAAGAGTATCTGTTGTCCTGGTAAGCTCCCAGTTCCATGTCTCCACCAGGGCATCAACAGAATCACTGGCAGAACCAACTCTGAAACTCTCCAAGGTCTCCTGGAATTCTACAGGATCCAATAGCCTTCTTGGGTGGACCATTGTAATAGGCCTTGCACCTCTGAGGTGGCAGGTTGTGACCACAAAATGAACCTAAAACAGATAGGGGTCTGTCCGTGACTATGGAGACATTCTAGGTAAACCCCTCCTGTAGTCTACCAAAGAAAACCATGGAACACCACCCTGATCTGAGGAAAAGATCAAATCGAAAGTGTTTCCAGCAGTGGATGTTGATCCCGTGACCAATTGAGATAGGCCCATAGTTGACATGGCTGCTATGAACTCCCAAACTACACCAGACAAGCCAGCCCTGAAGTGAACATTGAAGTCACCGAACACCAAAAGCCTGGGCGATTCCAACACCAATTCTGCGACCAGCTCTGTCTTAGGGGCTCCATTGGGCAATAGGGTGCTTGGTACACCAATAGAATCCCCAATCTATCCCAAGTCCCCAGGCCAAGATACACACACTCAATATGGTCCAGTTCTCTCACTGGGATTCTGGAAAGGGAGATGTTATTCCACTGTATCACAGCCACTCCACCCCTCCCTGCCCCCTTCCCCTAACCTGCTTCACCATAAAGCAGAGGTAAAAGTAATGTTGTGCCGTCGCGTCGATGTTGACTCCTGGCAACCACAGAGCCCTGTGGTTTTCTTTAGTAGAATACAAGAGGGGTTTACCATTGCCATCTCCCACACAGTATGAGATTATGCCTTTCAGCATCTTCCTATATTTCTGCCACCTGAGATAGAGGTTTCCCATAGTCTGGAAAACATACCAGAGGGGATTTGAAACAGCAACCTCTTGCTCCTTAGGCAAGTTACTTCCTCGCAGCTTACACCTAGGTAATTTTAGAGCCTGGACCTAAAGGCCTTTGGACCCAACCCCCGTTTTGGAGCCCCCCCCCCCAACATACACCTGACACAGGCAGCATTTTTAACATGTGGGTTCTTGAGGGCATAATAAACAGCCACTGAACTCACAAGAACGTAAAAATATAAAATGGGTATATTTATGCAAATAAGCATTAGCAGAAACATTTCAGCACTCAACATATTCCCATCCCACCTATTTCTTTCCCCACCCCCCTAGCGCCACTCAGGACAGACTGAGGATTTGGAGACCCCCAGGAGGTGTGGAGGCCCTGGACTTTGGTCTGGAATTCCAGGGGTAAGAGCGCCTCTGCCACAGAGTACCCAGCAGGCAGAAGCTGAGCCCATACCGGGCCACTAGCCTCCCCCAACCAGGTCTCAGTTATACAAGACGGCCTCAGCTATTAAATTTCTGATTCCCCTTCCCCTGTAACAGCCTGTTAAGCTGCCAACACCAAATCTTCTATTGCCTTCCACTACTGTAATAAACGCCACTTGTCTTCCTCTTATCAGCAGGAGAGCCAGCTGGACCTCTCACATGGGGCCTCCCTCCAGCAGGTGTTAGGCACCAGAAGATAGGTAGCCAGAGCAGAGAGGAAACCACAGTAAAAACCTCTCACAGCCAGAGATGTAAAAGGGCCAGCTGCTAAAGTGCCCAGCTTCACCTCCTTCACTCTCCCATCTTGAACTTCCCCTGTCTCATACGGTTCTAAAAATAACTTTGCTCCAGCATGGTTGCATTTAATTTTAAAAAAGAAATTTTTCAGAAATGAGATTTGTTAAAAGGAAGTGGAAAGGGAGAGCCAGGATTGTCACATTGCCTCAGGATGCTTTGAGGTTATTTTAAACCATTGTAATAGAAGCTTGGATTGAATGTACCACAGATCTGAAAAGCTGCAAAGAAGTCCAGGAGGATGCCAGCATGGTTAATAAGCAAAGCCAGGGAAACCATGAAGGGCAAGTATGCTTTCTTTAAAAAGTGGGAGCCTTGGCCAAATGACAAAAATTAAAAGTAACACACATTTAGTAAAGTACTTATCTGCACGATGCAAAATTAACATGCAGTATGGTGCCACAAAATTTAGTGATGGACACTGACTGGCCTAGTTGGCTTTAAAAAGAGATTAGATATAGTCACATAGGAATCATAACTACATGTGATCTTCATGTTTGGAAGCATGCTTTTGAATACAATTTGTTCAACCCCTGTTTGTGGGCTTCCCAGAAGTCACTGTTTGAAACAGACTTCTGGACCCTTGTGCTGATCGAGTGCATCTGTTCTTATGTTCTTAACTGAAAATTGCTATTCTTCAATCACAGTATAAGTTAGTAAGAAGAAAAACAAAGCTAAATCCTCTTTAGGAATGTGCACGGAACCGGTTCTGTGCACACCCGGTAAGGCGCAGTGTGTGTGTTCCTTTAAGGTGCAGGGGAGGCACTGCCTACCTGCCAGACCCCCACCTCTTCCTTAACAGATGCTTAGTTATGTTAGAACTTCTGTTGCATTGGAATTAATTATCTTGAATGATATTAATAATCAAGTGTACTTTTAAAGAGAACCAGAAGAAACTGTACAGCTCCAAATCTTAAGTGTTTGCAGATACTGTAATCGCATTGTGGAATATATAAGAATATTGTGAGCTTGTTTCCTAAAATAGTATGAAATACCAATTCAGTTCAGTCATTGTGAACTTGATTATCTGAAGGATATTCGCTACGACAAAATAAAAATACAGTTCCATGGAATTTATTACAGGGATGGGTTTCACTTTCAGAAAATTATGAAGGAAACAAACATTTGATGAAGAAATGAGGAAACAAACATTTAAGGTGATTGTTTACGCTAAGCTTCGTCATGTAGGGTAATCCAAGGAATTTGTTGCTATGTAATTTAGTTTGAGTCCTCACAATTAACCAAACTGCGTCTTTGCAGTATAAAAAAGTGATTAGAGACCACCTCTTTATTTTATTTAAAATAATCCTGATGACATCTGCAATGATGTTTATTTTTTAGGGAGTTTATGTTTTAGGGAGCAAGTGGATGCTAAGCCTCTTTGTCGTCTCTGTGGTTCACACTACAGAGGCTTCGGCAACTATAGTGCAAAATTTGAGAGATGTCTGTCTCATCCCTACGTTTTGCCACTTGGATAAAATAGCAGGAAAATGCCCTTCCATACAAAGTATGGAGGCTTTAAAGTCTCAAATCTTTTTTCTTAACATATATTAAATATATATGGTTAGGGAAGCTTAATATATGCACTGTATATGAGATTAACTGTGAAGACTTTCACAAGCTTTAATGCTATGCATGTAATTACATGCTCCACTTTTTAAATAATTGCTGCCAAACACTGCTGAGAAAGTTCTAACAAGAACATCTGACTAAAATAGAAAATGAGATCACAGTGCCATTCTTCTAACTGTCGATATCGAAAACCATGTAAGTGCTACAGTGGCTTACAAACTGTGGAAGAGTTGTTTAGAATGACATTTATTGGTCTGGTTTGATGGAGGAAATGCAAGAGCAATGCGGGCCTTTAAGCCTTGTACAGTCTTGGACAAAGATGATAACAGATAAAAATAGTGTGGTGAAGGGGAGTTGGCTTGTTTAACTTGCCCACATATGTCTGAACTGGATGGATTGTTCAACACATAGAGATCTGCAGAAGAGAAGCTCTGTTAAATCAGATCATTAGAAGCAATATGATACTCTTATGGTAGATGGTCCTTTTTTGTATTGTCTGGGGTTTCCAGGGTATTTTGCTTCTTTATGACCAATTTCCAGTGGTACATGCAAGAATACTTTTGGAAATACAAGGTCAGAATGGAAAGCAACAACTCCACTTGAATTTTTGCATGATCTGGCCTGTTCTGGCCTGCCACTACTGTTGATGGATTTTTTCTGGAAGAATGTTGTGTTGCATGGAAGTTGACTAGATGTAGTGGAGGACAGAAAGCTATACAGAAAGTTTAGGACAGAAAGGACAGAAAGTTTCCCCATTGTGTAACAGTGGGGAAACCAACACTGCCAGAATAGTGTAGGTTTGCATGTTTCTCAGAGCATATTATTCCAGTGTTGTTCCATCTGTACTGTCTTCCAGTTTGTTTCTGGGCACAATTCAGAGTGGTGATTATTACCTATAAATCCCTAAATGGTCTGGGGCCAGGATACTTAAAAGGCCATGTCCTCCCATTCAAACCTGCATGCAGTGGTGCACTTAGGTAATTTTGAAGCCTGGACCTAGAGGCCTTTGGAGGCCCCCCCGCCCCCCAGTTAAGCATCATCATCTTCACATGTAGAGGTTTCCAGAGAGAGGTAAATCAATCTATTTGGCAGCATAGCAACCACAGTCAAGCCTTTGGAAACATGTGAAATTCACAATTAATCAACACACACACAAAACAACTGGGAGGTGGGAGAGAGCTCATCTTGCAATAGTAAGCAATATTTGTCCCCTTTGCTAAGTAGAGTCTGCCATGGGTTGCATTTGGATGGGTGTACCAGTGTTCCCCGTAATAGGGAGTTTCCACTGATATTTGTTTAAAGACTTTTAAAAAGTCTTTAAAAACACATGTATTCACCCAAGCTTAGAGCTGTGGTTTAGTTTTTGTTTTTATTTGTTTATGTTGCTGTAAGCCACCCAGAGACAGAAGTTTGGAGTGGTGTACAAATATGCTTGTTTATTCATTCATTCATTTGATTTCTATACCACCCTTTCAAAAATGGCTCAGGGCAGTTTACACAGAGAAATAAGCAGTAAATAAGATAAGATGGATCCCTGTCCCCAAAGGACTCACAATCTAAAAAGGAACACAAGATAGATACCAGCAACAGTCACTGGAGGTACTGTGCTAGGAGTGAATAGGGCCAGTTACTCTCCCCCTGCTAAATAAAGAGAATCACCATGTTAAAAGGGGGACATAAAGAAATAGGGGGACAAATATAAATAGGTTAAATAAGTTAAATGCTGTTGACTACAGTTCCCATTATTCCAAGCTGCAATGGTCTTTGGTGGGGATCATGGGAACTGGTCAACATCAGCTTCGATTTGCATCATTCTCATCCCTTGTAAAACCCACCCAATTTCCACAGGAGTAAGCAGAAGTGTGGGAAATATTTTTACAGGGTTGGAGGAGACAGATCTGGCTTAAGTGGAGAGGGGTGCTGTAGGCTGTTGCTGCTTGCAAGAAAGACAGGGACAGTTTTGAAGCAGGGGAGAGACTAAATTTGCAGCTTGCAGGCGACCCAGGAAGCCTCTGGTTTGCCTCTTCCCACACCCACCCCTGCTTTTGCTTCCAGCTTGCTCTCCAGCCATTTTGTCATCCTCCTGACCCTTCTCCACTCTCTATCCCACCTGCCTTCATTCTGCTATGCGCCCCCCCTCTGCTTCTCCCCCCCTTCAAGGGCTGCTATGATGGGCCGCTGAGGATCTGGTGTTCACCCCACCCCCTGCGAGCCCTGGCAGCAGACGCTGGCAAACAAACAATCCATTAGTTCCAAGTACCGACATTGCAGGTTTCTCAGGCAGAAAAGCTTTGCATGGGGAGGAAGTCCTACTTGAAAATGAGTCCAGTTTGGGTATCCAGAAGGGGAGGCCAGAGTGGCAGCTGACCTGGCTTTTTGTGCCTCAGGTCCTGCATTATCACTCCCCAAGAATAAAGTGTTCTTCCCCCACCGATCCCCCATATTATTTTCTCTTCTTCTTCCCCTGATTCTGCAATGTGTGTGTGGAGGGGCTGCCCCAAAGCAAGCAGAGGCCAGCGGCAACATGGGGTTGTGTGTGTGGAGAGAGAGACTTTCCCCTCATGATGGACAAACTATATTTCTCTGGGCTTGAGGACCAGCTGATTTTTCCTTGTCCCCTGGCTGGTTTTCCCTGCCTCCTCCTCCTTCTCCTCAGTCGGAACTTGGACTGCTGCTGAAGTCCACACCCGATGGCCAGTTGGAGCAGCAGCTACAAGGAGGTGGCGGCAAAGAATGTTAAGCCCTCCTCGCAGCAGCAGCGGCACCCCCTGAGCGTGCATCCCTTGAACCTTGCCCCACTCACAGCTCGCCCGTTTGCCTGAGTGGGGGGTGGGGGGCGTTGCTGCAGCCACCAGGCTTGATGCAGGCCAGCAGGGCACAGAGGAAAGGAGAGGTCCAAGCATTGCTTGGATGTTCCACTCTCCTCCTCCCCCCCCCACTCTCTTCTTTTCCAGGCCATGCGCTGGAAGAGAGATCATTGTGGGGGGCTGGGCATGTTTCCTACCTTGTGGTGGTGTTGCTGTCCAGTCAGTACATGGCCACCCAGCTTCCGCCGATTGCCACCTGTGGCGGCAGCATCATCCTGCCTATGGCACAGTGCTGCCACCACTTTGAAGCTGAGGGCCCCTGTGAGCAGTCTAGAAGCTGAGGGCCCAAGGCAGCAGCACAACCCTTCCCCCACTGGCAGCACAGGTGCTGCCATTTGGAGGCCCCCTGTCTCTGAGAGCACTACATGGCTGCCCCGAGGCCCACACACATAGCCGGCTGTGTGGGTGAGGCAGAGTGGGGTGGTGCAGGGACATTTGAGGGCCCCCCCCGCCCGGTGAGCACATGGCTACATGGCTGCCGCTAGTTCCGTTGCGGCCACCAGGAGGAACATGATCTAGGCCCCCCTATGGCAGAGGACCAGACTTCAGCCCAAAGGTCCGGTGGAAAGAGTGCCACTGCCTGCATGACCACTGCATCTGTCATTGGAGGCTTTGTTCTGCAAACATACATGCTTTGCAAAAGGCTGAGAGCTGGGACATAGAACAGGGACTTTATGGTTGCTGTTTCCAGATTGTAGAACTCCCTCTGCACTATGTTTAGGGAGATTGTATGAAGCATATGTGTGTATGAAGCATGCTTGGTCTCCTCTCGGTCTTTTGGCAAGCTGTAAAGTTCTTTCCTGTGGAACTTATAGTTTTCTTAAGCACATTTAGTGTATGTTTGTGTGTTTGGCTTAAAAAGTACTTTTAAATTTATTTTAGTTAAATTGGGTGCTCTAATTTATTTATCACAAGACCATACCTAACAATAATATTATATTTAACATACAATCAAAATCCAGAAATACAGTACAAGTAATAAATGCCTATTAAAAACAGAAATAATAAACAATCTAAAAATCCTTGCAAAACATGGCTGAAAGTGAGATATAAATGTTTAGCAAATAGATCTGGCAGCATGCACTTTCCCATGCATGTTGTGTGCAACCATATGATACAGTCCAAATAGGCTGAAATCCAGTGGCTTAAAAAGTGAAGATAATGCAGATATGCTTCATTGAAAAAAAATTACTATGCACGTTATCGTTAATATTGACTTTCTCCCTCCTTTCCCACTTCCTCCGTAGTTCTGTTCAGCCCCATTGTGTTCTTTTGGATCAATTGATTTGCCTCTGTAGCAAAATCTAATCAGCTATGACATAAAACTATGGTTCATTTGAAAATGGTTGTGATTTAAATTACTGCATTTCCTTAACTAGGATTATCTCTGTTGCTTTATTTTGAGTTATTAAATAGAGCAAAAAAAATTTTTGTGTGTGTGTATGCACACATGCCTCTGACTGTTAAAAGGCGGGCAGTATTAAGTTTCTAAATCAGGTCACACAGAGCCATCTGTATACTGATTCAACAGCTTGAACCCTAGATTTTCAAATGACCTATTCCTAATGTGAGCATTGCCTGCCAGCACCTTGTTTTGTGATGAAGCAGATTAAATTATGAGACCTGCAGTCTGATCCTATGCATGTCTATTTTAAAGCAAGTCTTCTTGCATTTCATGAGGCTTACTCTCACAAAAGTGTACATTGGTCTGTAACCTTGGAAATCTGCATTGCCACATGGGGGTGTATCTTTCATGCCTTCATATCTTTTACCATTGTTTCTTAATATTTCTGTATACCACTTTATGATCTTTACCCAGACCCTCTCTTCTGGTTGAGGGGTGAGCCTAATCCAAGTCATACCTCACCAGGTCTCAACCGTGAGACTTACTAGGAACTTTTGAATGTATGCTTGTTTGTTATCCTCATCACTGAGTAACCTTCTAGACAGCAGGCTTTACTGCAATTTTTCCTTTCCCCCCAAAACTGATGCAAAAAGTTGATTTTTTACTCTGGACATAAATTGGGCTATGTTCTAACATGCAATGAAAAACTAAAATTGAGTCTGGAGTGCTCCTCAATAGCTCGCAGGGACTTCGAAGTAAATCTGGTTGATATGTGAACACACACCCTCTGGAGGAGGTAAATTCAAGGAAGCCACAAAAGGGAAGAAGACTTCCTTCTGAAATTGGAAGGCCTGTCCAAATGAGGGGAACAAAAAGGAACACAAACTATGGCAAAAGAAATGCAAGGTGACAATAAGGGAGGCGAAAAGAGAGTTTGAAGAACATTTAGCTAAGAGCATCAAGGGGAATAACAAAAACTTCTTTAAATACATCAGAAGCAGGAAACCCGCGAGGGAGGCGGTTGGACCATTAGACAATGAGGGAATGAAAGGGATTATTAAGGAGGATATGGAAGCTAAATGAGTTCTTTGCATCCATCGTCACAGCAGAGAATACTGAGCATATACCTGTTCCTGAAACAGGGTTTTCGAGGATGGAGGCTAAAGAACTGAGTCAGGTAGCAGTGACAAGAGATGATGTTCTAAACTGTCTGGAAAAACTGAAAACTAGGAATTTGCCAGGGCCGGATAGCATCCATCCAAGAGTCCTCAAAGAACTCAAATGTGAAATTGCCAACCTCCTTGCTAAAATATATAACTTATCCCTGCAATCAGGCTCTGTACTGGAGGACTGGAAAGTAGCCAACGTAGCACTGATTTTCAAAAAGGGATCCAGGGGTGATCTGGGAAATTGCAGGCTGGTTAGCTTAACATCTGTTCCAGACAAATTGATGGAAAACATCCTCAGGGATAAAATTGTAAAGCACACAGAAGAAGAGGCCCTGCTGGGAGAGAACCAGCATGGCTTCCGCAAAGGTAAATTTTGCCTCACAAACCTTTTGGAGTTCTTTGAGAGTGTCAACTAGTGTTTGGATCAAGGTGATCCAGTTGACATAGTATACCTGGACTTCCAAAAAGCTTTCGACAAAGTTTCTCATCAAAGACTCCTGATGAAACTTAGCAGTCATGGGATAAGGGGACAAGTACATGTGTGGATTGCTAACCAGTTGAAGGACAGGAAACAGAGGGTAGGTATAAATAGAGAGTTTTCATAATGGAGGGAAATAAGAAGTGGGGTCCCCCAGGGATCTGTACTGGGACCGGTGCTTTTTAATTTATTCATAAATGATCTAGAAGTAGGAGTAAGCAGCGAGGTGTCCAAATTTACAGATCATACAAAACTATCTAGGATAGTGAAATCCAAAACAGATTGTGAGATGCTCCATAAGGAACTCTCCGAACTGGGTGAGTAGGCAACAAAATGACAAATGCGGTTCAGTGTTTGCAAGTGTAAAGTGATGCACTTTGGGACAAAAAAACCCAGCTTCAAGTATACGCTGATGGGATCTGAGCTGTCAGTGACTGACCAGGAGAGGGATCTTGGAGTCATGGTGGACAGCTCGTTGAAAGTGTCGACTCAATGTGTGACAGCTGTGGAAAAGTCCAATTCCATGCCAGGGATCATTAGGAAAGAGATTGAAAATAAAACTGCTAATATTATCATGCCCTTGTACAAAATGATGGTGCAACCACACCTGGAGTACTGCATACAATTCTGGTCACCACATTTTAAAAAGGACATTGTAGAACTGGAAAAGGTGCAGAAGAGGGCAACCAAGATGATCAGAGGCCTAGAGCACCTTTCTTATAAGGCAAGGCTACAACACCTGTATACCTAGTTTAGAAAAAAGATGACTGCAGGGAGACATGATAGAGTTCTATACAATCATGCATGGTATAGAGAAAGTGGATAGAGAGAAATTCTTCTCCCTCTCCCATAACACATAACACTAGAACCAGGGGTCATCCCATTAAATTGATTGCCAGGAAATTTAGGACCAGCAAATGGAGGTACTTTTTAACACAACGCATAATCAATTTGTGGAATTCTCTGCCACAGGATGTGGTGACAGCCAGCAACCTGACTGGCTTTAACAGGGGCTTGGATAACTTCATGGAGGAGAGTTCTATCAACGGCTACTAGTTGGAGGGCTATAGGCCACCTCCAGCCTCAAAGCAGGATGCATCTGAGTACCAGTTACAGGAGAGTAACTACAGGAGAGAGGGCATGCCCTCAACTCCTGCCTGTCAGCTTCCAGCGGCATCTGGTGGGCCACTGTGTGAAACAGGATGGTGGACTAGATGTGCTGTGGGCCTGATCCAGCAGGGCTGTTCTTGTGTTCTTATGAGGAGAAACAAGCTAAAAGTCCCATCTGAAAATGTTCCTGGAGATGTAATTTAATCCTGTAACTTGCTTTTTGGGTTATACAAATGGTGAGTTATAAATTATACTTTCATATTTCCCGACCCAAGGAGACCTTGAGTTTTAGCAGAGTTGGTGGTACACAGGCTGTATCTGCCTTATAACCAGGTTCAAGGCCTGCTGTGGATTTACATTTGTTTGTTTGTTTGTTTATTATTTACATTTCTAGCCCACTCTATACCCAAAGGTCTCAGAGTGGGTTCCAATAAAACCAATATAAAAACATAATTAAAACACAACATCACAAAATAAAAAAATACAGTGCGGGAGAGGAGAAGGACCACCACATTACTAGTCAAACGCCAAGATAAAGAGGTGCATCTTCACCATTCTCCTGAATGTGCACAGTGTTGGAGCTTGGCGTACCTCAGAGGGGAGGGCATTCCACAACCTAGGGGCCACCACAGAGAAAGCCCTTTCATGTGCCCCTACCCCTTTAACTACTGACAATGGTGGCACTACCATGAAGGCCTCTCCTACAGATCTTAACTGACAGGCAAGTCTATATGGAACAAGACATTCCGTCAGGTATTTGGGGGCCAGGTTGTCCAGGGCTTTATAAGTCAATGTTAAAGCCTTGAATCGGGCTTGGTGGCAAATTGGCAACCAGTGCAGTTCCTTTAAGACCGGTGTGATGTGCATCCGGCCAGAAGTGCCCGTCAGCAGTCTTGCTGCTGCATTCTGCACTAGTTGCAGCCTCCGAATCGTGTTCAGGGACAGCTCCACATAAAGCGCATTACAATAGTCCAGTCTGGAGTAGGGGTGTGTCCGAACCGGTCCGGCGGCCATTCTATAGAATGGCCGAACTGCCGGACCGGTTCTGCCCTGGTTGGTCCGGGTCCAGGTGGGGGGGTATTGCTTTAAGGGCGGGAGGGCTTGTTTACCCCTCCCGCGCCTCTTTGCCCCAGCCAGTGGCCGTAATCTACTGTAAAATTGGGGCGCTGGAAACCAGCCGCCCCAGCCGCCGCCGCTTCCGCCGCGCCCCCCCCCCCCCGCGAGCAGATTAGAGGAAAAAAGGCTACTGCCTACAAGGAAAGGCTACTGCCGCCCGCCCCACCCGCCACCCGCCACCCCCCCCACGAGTGCTCACCAAGTTAGAAGAACTTAGAGAGGAGCTCGCGAACAGAGCTCCTCTCTTATCGAAGCCTCCGGCCCAACTGGGGCCTTGGGCGCGTGCGCACGCGCGCTAGAGCTCTTTATCCCATTATTCCCAATCAAAGGCCACTGGGGCAAGGGATTATGGGAGTTGAAGTCCAATAACATCTGGAGACCCAACGTTGAGAATCCCTGGTCTAGATGAACAAATGTGTCTTAACAGCCCTTTTAAAAGTTTTCAGAGACGGGGAGACTCTTATTTCAGCAGTGAGTACATTCCAAAGCCTTGGAGTGACCATGGAGAAGGCCAGTCTCTGAGTAGCCACCAGACAAGCTGGTGGCAGTTGCAGACGGATCTCCCTAGAGAGGCAGTGGGGTGCATAACAGAGAAAGCATTCTCTTAAATATCCTGGACCTAAGCTGTTTAGGGTTTTATAGGTTATAACCAGCACCTTGTATTTTGCCCGGAAACATATTGGGAGCCAGTGCAGTTCTTTTAATATAGGTGTGTCGTGGTATCTCCTACACGATCCGGAGACCAACCTGGCTGCCGCATTTTGCACCAGTTGCCATTTCCAGACTAGGACAGGCAGTTCAAGGTTGTCTTCTGAGTTCTGACCCCACACAATAAGTACCTCTATCTTATTTAGATTGTCTCAATTTTCTGGTGCACATGTGCGGAGACCATGTGTGGCACGGGGCAGCTGGGAGAGACCCTGCTGGCGCACAGTTAATCCTGGAGGGAGCACCGGAAGTACAGTGATGGCGGTGAATGGAGCGGCTCTCCTCCGCTTTAAAGGGGCGGGGGAAGCCCTCATTTTAAAAGGGAGGTATCCCACAATTCAGCTTCTGGATTGCGTTTTGGCACATCCCTAGAATCTTCATACCACATGTATATAAATGCCTTGACCTAGTAGCTGAATGGAGATTATAACAGTCATTTAAGATGTTGAGTCACTGATATTGCAAAGAGATATATTTTTGGTGCTATTAAAAGCTTGGAAAACTCACAGTACCTTAAGAGAACATCCTTCAGTCAGTGAGGTATCCTGGTTCATTGTAGCAGTCACCTGAATGTAATTTAGTCTGTGGATATAAATAATTTGAAAGTTCAGTAATTTCATTGCACAATCAACCCTGTTCCCACATATTACTGAAAAGAGTGTTTTATCTTTCAAGATGACATGGTACTTCCTTTTTTTAATTGACTGCTTTGTTAGAAAATGATCTTTTTTTCAGAATTATTCTGTTTTCAGACTTGAAACTAGAAATGAGAGCTATAATACTTTTGAATTGACTCATTCAAATGTTTTGGGAAACAAAAATATAATCTTCTGCTAACCCCTGCTAGCTGAGCACCTTTTCAAGTGATGACTCTCTCTTGTACTTAGCAAGGGGACAGCAGCTGCCTTATTCAGCCCAACCTCATTCGTTAAATCTATGTATTGCTATGTGTGTAGCAGAGTTCCCTCTAACAGGGATTCCCAGAATTCCCAAATTCCCAGCCTTTGGCTGGGGATTATGGGAGTTGTAGTCAACAACATCTGGGCATCTCTGTTACAGGGAACAATGGTGTGTAGGGATATTAATGTTTGTATATATGCACAGGAAGCTTATTTGCAAAATCAGCTATTTCCTCAGTAGTTCTGTTCTTGACTACTTAAGAAAAGATTTGCTAGATCTGACCATGTCATCTTGTCCAGCATTCAGTTTCCAAGAAGGGCCAACCAGGTGTTTCTGCGATGTCCATGAGTGAAGTATGATGGTGACGCCCTTCCACTTTTTGTCTCCTGTATCTTGGCTTCCGCACACATTAGGCTATATGTCTGTCCAGTCACACAAGCTCGCACCCACACTCTCAAATTCAGAAAGCCCATCTTCAACTTTATTTAAAGCACAACTGGAACAGCAATCAACTTGTACTGTACATTTATTTATCTATGCATTTTTAGGCTGACTTCCATCTTTTGACCACAAAGCAATGTACAAAGAATTAAAACAATATTAAAACAGTAAAAAAAAAAAAACAGCTAAAACAGATACAGAAGCAAATAATATCACACCTACAACAGCAATTAAAAGTTTATCTCAAACATCTTCTCACAGTTCAAAAGTTCAAATGCTGTTTTAAAATATTCTTTTAAAATTTTTAAATTGTTGTAATGTGTTAATTTTTTCATTTTTGTCTTAACTAATGTTTTACTTTGTTTTTATTCTGTTGTAAACTGCCCAGAGATGTAAGTTTGGGGCAGTATAAAAATGTTTTAATAAATAAATAAAAATAAACAAAAGTCCTAGAGGAAGACTGTAGTCAGGGCTGGCCTGTCTGCTATAGATGAACTAGGTGGTCTCTTAGGGTGCCAAGTGATGAGTGGTTCCAATGGCCCATGTCATGGGTTGCCTCCATGGGCAGGAGTGAGGCAGCAGGTGAGGAAGCACTCCCCATCCCCGATGTCGGTCCATCAGTCTTCACTGCTGGCTTGTCGCAGCATGTTATAATCACATGGTTGCATCATGCGACAAATAATGATAATATGCCATGGCAGGCCAGCAGCAGGAGCGGTGAAGAGAACAGGGGGGTAATAGGTTCCACCTGCCCACTTTCCTTACCAGGAACAGTGTCCTGCCATGGTAAGGAAAGTGGGCAGGTGGAACCTATTACCTCCCTGTTCTCTTCACCGCTCCTGCTGCCGGCCTGCCATGGCACATTATAATTATTTGTCGCATGATGCAACCATGTGAATATAACATGCTGCGACAAGCCAGCAGCGAAGACTGATGGACCGACACAGCATGTTATCACATCAGCATGTTATTACTTTGCAGGGTTGCACAGTGATGCCATTATAATGCACCGCAGCAGGCTGGCAGCAGGAGCCGTGGGAAAATAGGCAGGTGGGTGACAGGCCTCACTCTTTTCTCCATGGCAGGCCTCCACTCTGTGCTGCAGCACATTATAATCATGTCACTGCCTGGTGTGGTGATGTCATTGTAATGCATCACAGTGGGACGGTGGCAGAAGTGGCAGCCTGAGGCGAGTGAGTGGGTGGGCAAGCAGCAGGGAGTGTCTCTGCCCACTGGGAGGCACCTGTATGTGCAAGCATATGGGGTGAGGCGTGCCTGTGTGGGCAAACGGGGTGCAGACAGAGCACCTGCTTCGCCTGGGGTGCCACCAATCCTCGGGCTGGCCCTGAGTGCAGCTCATAAGCCACACCTTTTTCCCATTGAGCCCTTCCCTGGGCATGGATTTGGTAAATGGGAACCAGGGATAGGGCTTTTTTAGTAGTCAAACCCCACCCCCACCCTGTCTGGAGTGCCCTCCCAGAGGGCCTTTGTCAGTCTTCCACTTTGATTAGTTTTTAAAAGAACTCAAAAACCTTCCTTTCCAAAGAAGTTAAGGAAACTAGTGGCTGTAATCAAGTTACTTGTTTTAATTAAATTTTTTTAGTCCTGACTACAATTTTATCTTGACTAATTGCTATTTTCTGTAGATTTGTATTGTGTTTTATTATGTGTGTTCTCTTTTGTTGTATTCCATTATTTTATTGTAAGTTGCCACTTATTTTATTGTAAGTGGCAGCAGTGTGCTGGAGGGGCGGGATATAAATATTTTAAATACATAGTAGTAATGAACTTGGACCTGCCACCTAATAGTGCAGTGGGGAAATGACTTGACTGGCAAGCCAGAGGTTGCTGGTTCGAATCTTCGCTGGTATGTTTCCCAGATTATGGGAAACACCTATATTGGGCAGCAGCGATATGGGAAGATGCTGAAAGGCCTAATCTCATACTGTACAGGAGATGGCAATGGTAAACTCCTCCTGTATTCTACCAAATACAACCACAGGGCTCTGTGGTCGCCAGGAGTCAACACCGACTCGGCAGCACACTTTACCTTTAATAAACTTGGATTGCGGCAGCTCTCCGCAGCACCTGTCTTCGCCTGGGGGCACCTATCAGATCTCCAAAAAGGTGTCACCCACTCTTCATTCCATCTGCTGCAGTCTTGCTGCCAAAGCTAATCAGGGAAAAGATCAACCCCATAAAGCAAACTTATGTCCCTGGTTCTCTATTCTCAAGTCCCTTCTCTTACCCAGAAACAAGAAAAAACAGAGGGGGAAAAACTTGCCCTAGGGAAAAAACTTGCCCTAGTGGCTACACAACATCTGTTCTGCCGCTGCTCTCTTTTCTGCACAGTTGAAATGCGCCAGGAGGGCAAGCTGCAACAACCCTCTGCAGGAGACTTAGCCAAACACAGAAAATTAACTGTCGTGGGGTGGCAAATGCAAGGCTGAACATGACTGAAAGAAGCAGATGAGATGGGCGGGTAGGGGGCAATGCAAAGCCTGACCTTCCAGACTTCAGTTTTTGGTGGTAAAGTACACTTCCAAAAGGATTTCCAACTGTACTTCTATACAACCTTACCCTAAGCAAGGATGAAAACTCTTCCTAGTGATAATGATCAGGCTGTAATACAGGGGTTCCCAACCTGTGGTCCTCCAGATGTTGCTGAACTACAATTTGCATCATCCCCAGCTACAATTTATTGTGGCTGGGGATGCTGAGAGTTGTAGTTCAGCAACATTTGGAGGACCACAGGTTGGGAACCACTGCTATAATAACACACAGTAAGCCCTAATCAGTTGCTAGCAGAATCATAGAATGTGAGCCCTCTGAGACAGCGGCCCATCTTCTTATTCATTTGGGTATGTAAACTGCTTTATGAACTTTGTTGTTGAAAAGTGGTACATACATATTCATCATCATCATCATCATCATCATCATCATCATCATCATCATGAATAATATAATATAAAAATTAAGGCAATTCTAAAAGCAGAGGCTAGGGGACAATATAATAAACAACACAATTCCCAGTTGGGGTGAATTAGCTGGCATCTAGTAAACATAGCTATATTGTCTCTTCACATGTAGATTCCATTTAGGTATCATGGCTATTAGCAAAGACAATTCTAGAACAACTACCAGAGTTTGAGGGAGCAAAGGATTGGCAAGGAACATTATTAGGAGAGCAATGATTTTGCTATACAGCTGTCCCTCACCAACCGCGAGGGTTCCTTTCTGGCAAAACCTTGCTGTTGGCAAATTCGCAACTGAGATGATGCCTTTCAGCACCTTCTTATATCGCTGCTGCCTGATAAGTTCACCATATTTTGGGAAATACACCAGCAGGGATTTGAACCAACAGCTTCCTGCTCTCCTGGCAGGTTGCTTCCCCACTGCGCCATTAGGTGGCTTGGCAAAGGATGACTGTACATTAAATACTTATAGAGTTTGTTAATTAATGTTTTTAGTTTGTTTACCTTATTAATGAAGCTGGATATGCCTGTTGTGACAAGAAGCAAATCTACCTACAATTTTCTTTGGATCAAAAGATTTTGACAACTTCTACCCTTCAATACCCATGGTGACCTTTAACTGGTCATTTGTCATGTCGTTAGTTCCTCAAATAATTTTTCATTTGGCAAAGGCATGCGAATGTCCTTTCACATGCAACACTTGATGGAGGGATATTCACACCAATCACACAATTTCTGTGCCTGTTTCTGTGGAAGGCAAGTCTTGGTGAATGCTGTAGTATCTGGTTTTCTTTCAGTTTTGTTTCATAAAGAGTTCTGAAATTGTCAGTGATTGCTTCCTTGGCATTGTCAAACCTGTCCACAACATGGGCCAGATTCCTGTTAGAAAACACTTGTCCTTTTTTAGGCCAACCCTTCCAGTCTTCTTTCCAGGCTAGTTTTCTCTTCCTATCCCAAAACCATGTGGCAGGGACACAGGTCAGTACCAGGCCAGCTGAAATCTCCAGGGGAGATGATAGCAATAGCAATAGCAATAGCACTTACATTTATATACCGCTCTATAGCCGGAGCTCTCTAAGCGGTTTACAATGATTTAGCATATTGCCCCCAACATTCTGGGTACTCATATATATGATATATGATCCTGCACTTATGGTGTCACCCAGCCCATATATCAGCCAAAGCTGATAAAAAGCACCTCTGGCCACTGCCTCAACCTGAGAGAGACATCAGAGAGCAGTTTGGATCTAGAATCAACTCTCAGACTGCGTACCTTGTCTTCTGTTGCAGTGTAACCCCATCCAAGACAGGCAGATTGAAGTTGTATCCTGAGTTCTGACCCCGCAAAATAAGTAACTCCGTCTTTTTTTTATTCATTCTGTTTCTTACCCCTTATCCAGCCCATCACCACATCCAGACAAGCATTTAGGGAGGTTATGCCTTTTACCTATGGTGTTGACATGAAGAAATAGAAATAGGCATACTGATTAGGCATGTGCACAGAACCGTGGAGCTGCAGTCTGGCACTGGGGTGGGGGTTCCTTTAAGGCCGAGGGGAAGGTGTACTTACCGCTCCCGCCACCTTTCCCCCGCCAGCGCGTTTTTTTGGTAAGCATTTGGGGCGGCAGGATACCTCCCTGCTGCCCCTTCCCCCTCTCGGCAGCAAAAGGCTTCAGAAAGCCTTTTGCGTGTGCGCGCGTCACGCACACACACGCAAAATGTTTTCTGAAGCCTTTTGCTGCCGAGAGGGGGAAGGGGCAGCAGGGAGGTATCCTGCTGCCCCAAATGCTTACAAAAAAGCATGCCGGTGGGGGGAAAGCGGCGGGAGGGGTAAGTACACCTTCCCCTCGGCCTTAAAGGAACCCCCACCTCGGTGTTTGAACCGCGAACCACCCCATGATCGGACCGGTCCGGAGGCCTGTAAAATGTTCTCCAGTCCGGTCTGTGCACATCACTAATACTTATAACACCCTGTACCAAATTGCCTGATCGTCTATCCAAGTGGTTTCATGTAGATGTTAAAAAGTATTGAGACAGTATGGAGCCTTGTGGGACTCCATATCAATGCCCTTGTATTAATAGTTGCGGAGTTTATACATGAATTGTTAAGTTTCAAATACATGTTTCTAATTTTAATTTCTACTTTTTTTTTCTTTAGGAGAAGCCAAAAATCTTCCTACATATCCAGGGCCAAACAAGATGAGGGATTGCTACTGTACTGTAAACCTGGACCAAGAAGAGGTTTTCAGGACCAAAATAGTGGAGAAATCTCTATGGTAATATTTATTTAAAGCGCAGGGAGCACTTCTTAAAAGTCCCCTAGCAGGTTTTTTGCTTTAGAGGAATTGTATACATTTATCTGCATTTTGAGATCTATTTTCTGGTGAAGAGTACAACAGTTTTCTGCCCTTGTATAAATAAAGCAGCAGTAGCTTAAAGTCCTGATCTTCTATCTTTTATCTTAAAAGCCATGAGAGTATGTTCCCTTCTTGGAAACCATGCATTGATTAGTTTCCAGTGGGTTCCCAGTTAAAGTGGCTATTTGGGCCTCTTCAGATGCAGCTCCTGCTGCTTCTGTTCCTACCCCTCACCCTCCCTCCCTCCCCACTCTCCCTCCCCACAGGGAGTGAGTCTTGGATGACACTTTCTCCCCAATCCCAGTCCCTTCCTTACTATGCACAAAAGATAGACACCCCATCAGGAGGAGTATTTGTGTTCAAATAAACATGGACTCTTTTGAAATAGCAATTGCCTTCTGTGCATGGATCCAACAGCTGTTCACAATCACACAGAGTATAGAGGTTCAGGGGGAGCATCCTCCTAGTGCAGGGTATTTGCTGCTGAACTTAGTTTCCACCCCCACCCCACCCTCTCTCTCTCACACACACCCTGATATACGCATCTCTAGACAGTGTATAAAGTTAGAAGACACACAAACGTAAAAACAGTATAAAAACAGTTAAAATTCACAAAGCAATGAAAACAATCTCTCAAGATAAAAACACATTAAATAGTTTTGTAATTGTAATTGTAATTTTATTTACGGTCATACATTAAATAGTTTAATTTTCTTAGTTAAAAGCCTGAGAAAAAAGGCATGTCTTGAGGGTCTTCCTAAAATCAAACAGAGAAGGAGATGCTTTTGTTTCAATTTGAGCATTATCATTTAGTCTCTGCATCAGGGCTCTCTGCATTTTGCTTATGCCTATAGTTTTTCAGTTATACTAGCCTGCAGTCATAAACATGTAGATTTGGAAGCAAATCTCATTCAAGTAAACAGGCCTTAGTTCTAAGAAAAGGGGTTTACAGTTAGATGTAAGGTTGCAATCCTAAACACGCTAACTTGGAAATAACTATAGAAATCAATGAGACTTGCAACAAAATGTGTTTTGGGATGTTTAACAGTCACTCAAATCCATCTCTCTTCCTCAGAACATGAAGCTGCATGAAGAGTTTTATTTTACATTTTGAAGATCATTAAAATTGCCCACAGAAGGTTTATTGTCTTCATTGACGTCACTTTGCTGGACTAATCCAATAACCCTTTCTCCTATTGAGAAAATAAGTCCTTTGAGGGTAGAGGGAAGAAGGGATATGCTATTTTTAGGCAATCCTATAAAATTAAAGTGGTGCATTGAGGCTCCTTTGCAATCAAATGGATGTGGTGCTTGTGCAGAGCAAAAGCCCATTTAGCTCCAGTATTTGACCAGGGAATGTTTTCTTCCTCCTACTGTTCTGTCTGTCTTTGTAGAATTTATCTTTCCACCATCTTTCCTAGAGTAGAGGTGACCAAATTTGCAAAGTGTAAGAGCCTTTACACAATTCTTCTTGGTCTCTAACAGCCTACCTCCAATAACTTTACATTCTCGTGGCTTATTTTTCCCTACCTCTGTTTCTCCTAGCTCCCTAAATACTTGGTCAATCCATTGTTCCTTCCCTCCATATCCCTAGCCTAATCTATAATTTCCCTGGACCCCCTCTGCCTACATAACTGCACCCTATAGATTACATTTCTATTGTCTATTCTGAGATGAAAAATGGGAGTCGGGGAGAGACTGAGAAATAGGATGGGGGAGAGACATGGATAGATAAAGAGAACAAATGTATCTTTTGAATCAGGGGTGTAGCAAGGTTGGAGTGGGCCCAGAGACAAGATTTTAAAATGCCCCCCCCCACTGAAGCTCAGCTCATGAAGTAAAGAAATCTTAAATGAGGCTGAATAGGGGTAACAAAAAGCATAGAATTGTGGACGATGCAAGTCATTTAATGGTACTAGAGAAAGACATGCTGTTCTGGTAGCTCCAGGTCTTAACGCTCACATTAGTTTCAGAGGATAAATACAACTGAAGGAAGCCCGGGCGGGTACGCGGCTGGGGGAGTCAGTCATATGACTTGCCTCTGGGGGGGCCCCCAAGGCAGTGGGCCCCCAGACAACTGTCTCCCCTTGTCCTATTATAGTTACACCCCTGTCTTGAATAGTCTCTTCCTTGAATTTCATGGGGCTTACTTCAGTGTCTGGATGGCTGCACGTATTTCCCAAGACAGAATTCAAGAGCTGGTAAATGCAGCTTTGGCTGATCCCCTGACTTTGATTCCTTCACCTCAGTTCCTGCTGAAAAGGAAAGGATTGTTAACGTTGTCTGTCTTTACCTTCAGGAACTGCTGCAATGGATTAATTATTTCCTCTTGATGCCTGCAAGACTTAAGCCCATATATATGTGCGCACAGAATTACAGCCTTAGTGAGCTGATCTGGAGTCTGTGCTGTGAGCCAAAGGACTCTTGGCCTGTTCTTTAGTGACCCCATTTTATTCTTTAGTTTGAATAAAAGGCCTCTGCAGTGTATAATAAGATGAAGTAGCCAAAGTATAGAAATTTGCTCTTTGTGTTGACTGTGGTTCATTATAATGAATAATATAATAAAAGCAAATAATAGAATGAAATAGCAATTGTAAAAACATCCACTTTCTTACAACCCCCCCCCCCAAAGTAAACTCCAACGCTTACATCCCTTGGTATCCTTGCCTCTTCATCTCTGTTTTCTTCTCATTGTCAAATGTTTGATTGTCTCATTGTCAAATGTTCATTGGACCTGTTTTTAATTTTGCTGTAAGCATCATGTACATTCATAGAATTAATAATAATAAGCAATAAGTTAACAAGCAGGCAATAATTTTGTGACTTGAGAACCTAAACACTTCCTTTCTCCGTCTAACTGCATGGTCATTTTCCAGGGTACTCTAAGTAAAGCATGTGACCCATTCCTCCTTCATAGCTATCATTGTACATTAGTCATGAACATAAATCTCTGCTCCAGTCTAAAACACTCATCAATTATTGACTCCAAAGATGGTGTGAAATAAGATCAAGCAGAACATGCTTTAATCTTGAGAGACAGCAAAATTTGTATCTGATCATCACTTCCTTTCAACATGTATGTTATGACTGTTCAGTGATGATTTTTTAATGTCTTACTTCACTGAGACAGACTGCAAATGAGACCACAGAAAATCAGAAACAATGCTGATAAGTTCTAGGTTCTGCTTTGTGTTTCATTAAATGTAAATAGGCCCACAAAGCATAAGGTTGCTGCTTCCTTGGTAAATTACAAGTTTTCATCATTTGCAGCCTTTCCTTACCTCTTTGTGGAAACTTCTGAATCCCTTCCAAGACTATTAAAAAGTAGGTATGGGAGAATGCTTGCATTACTATGTCTGCATTGCTCTTCTGGATTCAGTAGCACAGGTTGGAATTGAAAACAACTTGGCCTCTCCGGTTGTAACGAGGCAGACAACCACATTATGTGGTCTACCTATCTACCTTCAGTGTATGGATTGCTGGGGAGAGTGAAAGCCTTGTATGCTATTGCCACTGAACTCATTGTGGAGAAGTAGACATGGGAGAGGAGAGGAGACAAAAACAGACTGAAGAAACACCCATCCTGGGAGTTGTAAATCTGGTGATGGGAGATAACTTGTGCATAAAAAGAACAGGGGACTCTGAATTTGATCAGAACAGTAGTAGAGGGTATGACCACTAAAGGTCTAGCAGACCTCCCACTACCAAAAAAAAAAAAAAAAAAAGCTGATAAGAATCACCATAGATGCAACTCTATACAGGCACATACAGGTTTAATATTGAAAGTATGTTACATACTTTGGAATTCATATATATTTGATGACAAGAATCCCAGCATTCCTGAGGATTGTATTTTATTTTTATTTTATTTCTGAGAAAACCAATTATATGGCTCTGCCTTCTTCTGACACAAATTGGTGTAGAATACTGGAAAAAATTGTGGCAGAAGTAGCAGCAATTTCTGTCTCTAGCTTTATTCAGTAATTTTAATTGGATCAGTAGTTTTAGCTGGACCAGATCCTCTTCAGAGTAAACTGGTAATGAAGGTGTGTCACAACAGGGCAGGAAATATACCTAAAAGTTAGTATCAAATATTTAGGAGCCAGCTGTTCCTAAGTCTGAGAAAATGCAGAAGCTTGTAGGAGATATAATGTATGACTTCACACCCAACTGCTTTCCAGTCTTGTATCTCTACATGGATTTTTCCGCTAGTCTCTGTAGTGAGGTTTGCAGTGGAAGATGTGAACAAGAGAAAGAATTGGAAACTAAGTGGGTAGGAAGGAACATAATGGTGTTGAAAGCTATGTATTGCAGTCCTTCTGAATTCAATTCAAAGTCCTGGTTCTTACCTTCAAAGCCTTGTGGAGCTTGGTGCCTGTTTACCTATAGAATTGCCTCTCCCATCCAGTTACATCCTGCCCTGTTAGATCATTTCAGATGGCCCTTTCATCGGTCCCTGATTTTCTAGAGGTTCGGAGTACTAGGACCCGCGAAAGGACTTTTTTGGTTGCTGTCCCACTTCTTTGGAATTCTCTTCCCCTTCAGATTCGTCTAGCCCCCTCTCTACCAGTCTTTAAATCCTTACTGAAGACCTTTCTTTTCCACTGGGCATTTACCCTGTACTTTACTTTATTTCCTTTCCGCTATCTATTTTAGTTTGTATTTTTGATTGTAATTTTTAATGTTACCTTATTTACATGTCATTGTACACCGCCCGGAGTCTTTGGAGTGGGCGATATATTAAATGCTTCAAATAAATAAATAAATATGGTTCTAGCAAATTTGTTTTTTAAGAATTTAACATACACACACATGCACACACACACACAAAATACATGCTAATACTTTTATATGGGAAGGACAGGCATACGAACTTGCTTGTGAGGTCATAATGTAATGATTGTACATTACATTATAATGTACCAGGAAAGCCCAGATGCAAATCTCTGCTCATACATTTCTCTCAGCCTAACCTAATAGTTGTTGTGAGGATAAAAGGAAGGAAGCATTTATTTACTTAAAATATTTATATCCCATCCCTCCAGTACAATACTGCTTGGGGCAGCTCACAACAGTAAATTAGTAAAAGCAATATAAATTTAAAATAGTAAAACAAATAAAACATAGTGTGGAATAAAATCAATTGAAACAATTAAAATTTAAGAACCAATCAGACTGCAGTAAAACAGTAAAAAGCCTCTCTATACATATGGGTTTTGAGATCTTTTTTAAAAAACCCTAAGGGAGGGAGCATTGCAAATTTCTTCTGGGAAAACATTTCAGAGTCAAGCAGCCACAACTGTGAAAGCCCTGTCTCTTGTCACTGCCAGTTGAATCTCAGTCAATAGCAGGGCCACAAGGAGGGCTCAAGATGATGAGAGAAGGGCCCTGGCAGATTCATATGGGTGAATGTGGTCCCACAGATATCCTGGGCCCGAGCCATTTAGGACTTTAAAAGTCAAACCCAAAACCAAACTCAAAAACTGATTGCCCGGAAACAAACTGGCAACCAATGAAGCTACTGCAGGATGGGTATAACACTTGAGAAGCAACTAGTGCCTATGAACATCTTTGTGGCAGCATTCTGGACCAGCTAAAGTTTCTGGACCACCTTTAAGGGCAGTACCCCCAAGCTGCAAGTTTGATCTTTTCAAGAGGAAGGGGGTGACCCCCCCATCTAGCATGTACTTTCCTCTGAGCTCCTTGGAGGATGGGCAGAACAAAAATGTTGTGAATATATACATTCCTATTTGAGAGATAAATACACAAATTCAAAATTTTGGATTCCTTTTGTTGGTACAGATTAAGAATATTTTTGGCTACAGGTGGAATTGGCTTCAGCTTTAGTTAAATAAAACTTCAATGATTCCAGAATGTCCTTTTGATATTCTGGTAGTATATCATGTGACACTTATACAGTGGTCCCTCTACTTACGAAATTAATCCGTTCCGAATGCACATTTGTAAGTCGAAAAATTCGTAAGTCGAAAAGCGGTTTCCCATAGGAATGCATTGGGAACGGATTAATGCGTTCCGGAGCCTAGAAAAAAGACCCAGACCCCCAGTAAGGCTTGCAAACTGCACAGGAACATTTCTTTTCAAGAATAAACAGGCAGTAAACAGGCAGGCAAGTCAAGGAAACCGCATGTAAAATTTGTAAGTCGAGGAAACCCCATCTAAAAATTTGTAAGTCGAGGAAACCCCATCTAAAAATTTGTAAGTCGAAAAAACCGCATCTAAAACCGGATCTAAAACTGCCGTTTGTAACTCGAAAAATACTTATGTCGAGTAGTTTGTAAGTCGAGGGACCACTGTACTGTTCATTTGCTCTTGTGTTCTCACACATGTATAGAAATGGAATAGTAATTTGTTAAAGAAAACAGTATGTGTTCATTCTATTCAACACTGTATGGAAGTGAATTTGCAGTGGCAGAGATGTATAAGTGTCCATCTGTAAAAATGTTATTTGTCTTGTCTACCCCTCTTTTTATTTTCCATCAGAAATGTAAAACTGTGAGGCAAAAATTTACCAGTATAAGTTGGCATTCGTCAGTGATCTCAAGTGAACTGTGTCAGATAGTGACAAAATTGTCTTTTGTCAATATATTCTGTGTATATCTTCTTCTGTCTTCAGTATTCAAGCCATCAATATTCTTTGCAGGTTAAAGAAGGCATTGAAATGCCTTCATTTCATTGAAGGCATTTCATTTCATTGAAGGCACTGAAATGCCTTCATGATTACTTAGCTTAGCACAACTTTTGATATAGCTGCACATTAAAAGCAAAGTGAATTATATATTGCCTTCTAACACTTTATCATGTTGGCTTAATAGTCTCCCATAGAATCACGCTCTCTTAATCACTTAAAGCACGTGCAATATATTAGGCACAATACAACTTTTAAAAACCAAAGGGCGCTGGACCCAGATTTACACTCTTTAAAAAAGAAAAGTGAAATGGAAGGAAAAGGAGAGGTGGGAGAACATATATGTAGCATTTACATTTAAGATTTAAAGGTTCATTTGGTAGAATTTAACTTAGTTTCATAATATTAAAAAGTATAATTGGAGCATTCTAGGTGCATATTCTTGGTTTCTTCCTTTCTTCCAAAGCATCCCAACATTTCAGACTATGTATGTGTATTAATCTTCAGGCCTTTCTCTGTTCTTGTGCTATATACTTACAGCAGTTATCCTAATCTGCAAGGGAGATCCACATATAGAAATAGCATTCTCAATGCAGAGCTATTATTGATGTTAATGTTCATAATGATGTTCATTTGGATCCCTTTGAACTGGGTGGATGTGCTTTTGGATATACAGCCCAGGGACATTGACATCATTGGGCCACCTGGGCACATGTGCCAGATCAGTTCTTTAGTGCTTCTGGCAGCTTTTGCACTGCTTGACAAGCTGGGTATGTTGTTACTTTTAACAGTCTCAGTGGTGACATTGCACTGCTCCGCTTAACAGCCTCCTGCTGTGTGCACTGCATGACATCTGCATTTCTTGCAGGCACCCCTTATCTCAGTGCAATGGCAGTGGGTAGCAACCTCCTTACCGCATAGTATGTGCACTCCCAGGAAGTTCCTGCAGTGTCTGCATGTAAAGCTGAGTGACAGGCCGTGGCACCTTCCATCCCCTCCCTCACCATGAGGCAAGTGGTAGCTTGGAGAAAGTGCACTGCCTTGCCACTGCCACTTGCAGATGGAGTGAGGATGAGAGCGAGCAAAGGCGCTCTTTGCTCCACCTTGTGGAGAATGATGGAGCAAGGACCTGGCTGCGTTCACAGAAAATAACAGTATCTTCAGCTTCCTCACCCTTCCAGTTTTTGAAGCCAAATATTTCCAGAGAGTGTTTGGATTCTTTTAGAGAACATGAAAAAGATTTAATTAACTAAATGGGGGGAGTGCTGTGGACCTGCGCCAGCCTAAGCCAGAGATCTTTTATGTACCTAGCAATGCCCCTGCATACAGGGATCAGCGTCTTCCTTATCCGGACTGGCTGTTTGTTACATATGGATAGTTGGCGCTTGATTGAACCATTATGTGTAAATGCAAACCTCACAGATACTTGAGCTGCAGAAGTATCTTTTCCACAGTCATGTTCCATCTGTCTCTGTCTGCATCCAGCTCACACTGTGATGTAAAAGCCTGTTTGTGGTTTTATTTAAAAGGATGGATCAAGCCTTTCTAAATGCTGTAGATCAGTCATTAAAATGTCCTGTGGCATTTTAATTACTCTGTTTTTAAAGACATTTAAAATCCACATGTAAGAGGTTCAGTTTGGGATACTCCATTATTAGTCATTGTGTTTTTTAATGCCTTCTCAAAGGGGAATAGCTCAATACAAATCAAGTCTGTATTTGTAATCCCTCAGCACTGAGAATTAGATGTCATATTTAACATCTTCTAAATTGAGCAAATGGTTGTCATATGAAAGACTGAATAGTATGTGATTACTTGTTTTGCAAGTACATTTTGAGCATTATTAAAGTGTTTTAAGATCTGAAAATGTTTTGGTTGAATACATTCCAAGGCAACACAAGCCACTTACACTAGACTCACTCTGTAAGATTTCAGCAAGACCATAGCCTTATTAACACTTTTGTCCTTTTCAGACATTAAAAACAAAAAGAGGGGAGAACACTGTACTTGAGCATGTTCCTGAAGCCCCATTCCGGCACTGACCACATTCAGAATCCTCAACTGCCCATGATGACAGTGTTTACCTACAAAGACAAATGCTATAAGCTTGAAGAGATTCTGCCCATGACCAGAAGGCTGGGTACTCCAGCCTTGCAATCATGGGCAGAATCTCTTCAAGCTTACAGTGTTTGACTCTGCAGTCTAATGCTGTAACCATGTTCAGTGCAGCGTGATGCTTCTAAGCATGTTAG
Source organism: Hemicordylus capensis (assembly GCF_027244095.1). Lineage (NCBI taxonomy): Eukaryota > Metazoa > Chordata > Lepidosauria > Squamata > Cordylidae > Hemicordylus > Hemicordylus capensis. Next base: position 139,796,321 of record NC_069659.1, read on the forward strand.
TGCCAGGACAGGACTTCAGGGAGTACTCACAGATAGAGATATTGCCTGCAAACCAGGTAGGCACTGAAACTTCTGGTAGTGAAGGGTGGGCGTAGGGAAGCAGTGTGGTCCATTGGGTAGACAACTGGTTCTAGGACAATGACAATGAATATTTATATACCACTTTTCAGCAAAAGTTCCCAGAGCGGTTTACATAGAGAAATAAATATAAATAAAGATGGATCCTTGTCCCCAAAGGGGTCACAATCTAAAAAGAAACATAAGTTAGATACCAGCCACTGGGGCTTGATAGGGCCAGTTGCTCTCCCCACTGCTCAATAAAGAGAATCACCACTTTTTAATGGTGCCTCTTTGCTCAGTTAGTATTGCCCTGGAGGGGCAGATACTAACCCCAAGTACAAAATCTGCCTCTTTACATAGTTCCATTTGTGAAATGGTCATAATTCACCATAAAATGGTGAAATGGTCATCATAATCCCTGCTAACATGGCAAAGAGGCCCCTTTTAACATGGTAATTATCTTTATTTAGCAAGGGGAGAGTAACTGGCCCTATTCACCCCCAGCACAGTACCTCCAGTTACTGTTGCTGGTGTCTTATCTTATGTTTCTTTTAGATTGTGAGTCCTTTGGGGACAGGGATCAATCTTAATTAATTAATTAATTAATTAATTAATTAATTAATTAATTCTCTGTGTAAACTGCCCTGAGCCATTTTTGGAAGGGCGGTATAGAAATCGAAATAATAATAATAATAATAATAATCCCCCAGTGAGGCACTACCTTGGCGTGGTTGTGGGGCTTGCATGCTCTGAGGAAGGTGAGAGCTATGCCAGAGGTCCAACCATACTGGACAGGTCTCACCAGAGAAGCCAGACGAAGAGTACCTCTCCCATTAACAATATGGTGAGACGTAACTTTAATAAATCTATACCAGATCGATCGTTGTCTGGGTCAACAAGGACCGTACCAGGTGCTGGAGTCCCTGGACATCTGGTGGCAAGTGGGCTACAGGACTCAGGATCTCCAGTTGAGCAACCAGGGCTGGAGACTGCAAGGTTACTGGAAGAAACATAGCTTAACCAGAAAAAATATACGAAAAATGCCAACAAGGAAATAATGATCTGCTATTACAAGTCTAGTCCAACTAGAAGAGGTTATTTAAAAAGAATGTGCCAAATTTGGAAAGAGAAGTATCCAGACAGAGAAATAACAGAACAAAGGCTAGCAGACCAGAGAAGATTCATAATAAGAAATAAAGTATTCACAGGAGTTGAGCTGGAAGAACTGCAAAGAGCAACACAGGCTCAAGATATGGAAGAAGAATTACCACCAACTAAAGAAGTTGCTCAGGCGCAGGTGGAGGAGGTGTTGGAAATAGAGGATACCACTGTTGCTGAACTGTTTCAAAATCAAAACCAGGCAACCTCCCTTTTGCCTTCACCTCAAAAACCCGAATGCCGTTTTACAGAAAAGCAACAAGAACTAAAGCAAAAAATAACTGAGCACATGAACCAAACAACCACCAGGGTTCGACTTCCAGCTCTAAAAACAGTTGCCAAAAAACAACTTGCTCAGTCATTAAGATATAAATGCTGCACTTGCAGAAATAAAAACCAATAATTTGCAAGAAACAAACTAACTAATGTACAGTACAGAAACAATAACAACACAAAAGCTTGGATATAAGATCAGTGGACCTGTAAAAAAAAAGAAAGTAGTACATCACCTAAATGGAAGATTAGATTAGAAAATGAAATCTCCAGGCTTAGATCAGATGCTAGTAAATTGAAAGATATGAAAGACAAGAAGCTGAAGAATGAAAAGACCAAACAGTATCTGATCCAAAAATACCACCTAGATTCAAGGAAAATGAGAGAAGTCCTGGAAATAATAAAGCAGCAAATAACAGCAGTGTTAAAGAAGATTAGCAGATACGAAGCCAGAATTACACAACACAGGCAGAATCTCCAATTCCAGTCGAATCAGAGACGTTTCTACCAAAGCATAGAAGGAGAAACTGCAAGAAACATAGAAACACCAAATAAAGAAGAAACAGTGCAATTCTGGGGAAAACTATGGGACAATCCAATAGATTATAATAAAAAAGCAGGCTGGATGAAAGAGGTCGAAAAATGTAACCAACAAATGCAAGATCTAATAATAACACCAGAATTAATAAATGAAAGAGCAAAGAAAATTAAAAATTGGACTTCACCAGGTGACGATGAACTACATGGCTTTTGGCTTAAACACCTAACAAGCCTTCATAAACAACTATCAAAACAGTTCAATCACATTTTACAAGGAGGTGATATTGAACAATGGCTAACAACTGGGAAAACTCATCTCATAATAAAAGACCCAGCAGAAGGTGCAGTTCCAAGTACTTATAGACCGATAACCTGCCTGCCAACATGTTCAAATTATTAACTGGAATAATAGCAGATGAAGTGATGCAACACTTATTAACTAACAAACAGCTTCCAGTTGAACAGAAAGGAAATTGCCCGAACACTAGAGGCACAAAAGACCAGCTGCTGATTGACAAAATGATTTTAGAAAATTGTAAGAGAAGATAAACATATCTAAGTGTTGCATGGATTGACTACAAGAAAGCCTTCGACTCATTGCCTCACACATGGATACTAAAATGTTTAGAAACAACTGGTGTCAGCAAAAACATTCAGATGTGTATTTTAAAAAAAGCAAGGAGCATGTGGAGTACACAGTTAACAACCAATGATGAGACACTTGGACAGGTTAGCATTAGAAGAGGTATTTTCCATGGGGACTTACTATCCCCTCTGTTGTTTGTAATCACCATTACTCCACTTTCACAAATACTAAACAAAACAGGCCTCGGATACCAAACATCTAAAACATCAAGTCAAATCAACCATCTGCTGTACATAGACGATCTGAAGTTGTATGGAAAGTCCCAGTCAGAAATCGAATCACTGCTAAACACTGTCCGTATATTCAGTAGTGATATAGCAATGGAGTTTGGACTAGACAAGTATGCTGCATTAATAATGAACAGAGGGAAAATAAGAAATACAGAAGGAATAGAACTGGCCAAGGGAAGCAACATCAAGAACCTGGAAGAGAAAGGACATTACAAATACTTGGGTATTCTCCAGGCTGATAACATTGCACACACTGATGTTAAAAGAAAAATGGGAAGTGAACACATCAGGAGAGTTAGAAAAATCCTCAAGTCCAAACACAATGGCGGGAACACCATACAAGCCATAAACACCTGGGCTATATCTGTTATCAGATACACTGCAGGAATAATAGACTGGACCCAGGCAGAGCTAGAGACGCTAGATCGTAAGACCAGGAAAATCATGACCATCAATCATGCTCTGTACCCCCACAGTGATGTCGATAGGCTATACCTCCCTCGCAGCTCAGGTGGAAGAGGAATGCTGTAAGTCTATTAAATAGTAGAGGAGGAGAAAAGAGGTCTTGAAGAATATATCAAGGACAGTGAAGAAGATGCACTTCAAATGGTCAGTAACGAGAAACTATTAAACACCAATGAAAGAAAGCAGGCTTACAAGAAAGAACAAGTCAAGATCCAAGCAGAAAAATGGAAAAATAAGCCCCTGCATGGTCAATATTTGCACAATATAAGTAGGAAATCAAACATCACCAAGACCTGGCAATGGCTTAAGAATGGCAACTTGTAGAAAGAAACAGAGGGTTTAATACTGGCTGCACAAGAACAGGCACTAAGAACAAATGCAATAACAGCAAAAGTCGAAAAGTCAACAACAAACAGCAAGTGCCGCTTTTGTAAAGAAGCAGATGAAACAGTGGACCACCTGATCAACTGTTGTAAGAAGATCGCACAGACTGACTACAAACAAAGTCATGACAAGGTAGCAGGGATGATACACTGGAACATCTGCAAAAAAAATAAGCTACCTGTAGCCAAACATTGGTGGGACCATAAAATTGAAAAAGTGGTATAAAATGAAGATCCAAAAATATTATGGGACTTGCGACTACAAACAGACAAACATCTGCCACACAATACACCAGATAGAACTGTAGTCGAGAAGAAAGAAAAATAAGTCAAAATAATCGACATAGCAATACCAGGGGATAGCAGAATAGAAGAAAAAGAAATAGAAAAAACCACCAAATACAAAGATCTACCAATTGAAATTGAAAGGCTGTGGCAGAAAAAGACCAAAATAATCCCAGTGGTAATTGCTGCCCTAGGTGCAATTCCAAAAGAGCTTGAAGAGCACCTCAACACCATAGGGGCCACAGAAATCACCATCAGCCAGTTACAAAAAGCAACTTGACTGGGAACAGCCTATATTCTGTGACTATATCTATAATAACAGCAACAATATTGATAATAAAATTCAGCCATCCCAGGTCCTTGAGAAGGACTCGATGTCTGGATAAAACAAACCAGTCAATAACACCTGTCTGACTGTGTAAATAAATAAATAAATAAATAAATAAATAAATAAATAAAATAGTGCTTTTTAGGAGAGCAGTTACGATCTATATGAATTAGTACTTTGAAAATTGATAGTACTATGCACATAAGTAGCACTCCTTTCTTGTGTTAATTTAGACTATGTTTAATTTTTTAAATTAAATATCTGTTTCTAACCTTTAACTAGAACTTTTTTCAGTTCCACTCATCAGACTCAGACTCAAAATTGTGTGTGTCAGTGAATGAATGAATGAGTGAAATATACCCATTTCTGTAGATTTACGTTATTTGTTTTAAAAGAATGGTGCAGGCCACATCTTTCCATACCTAAAATCCCTCACTCTTATTTTAATGGCTTCACTTTTGCAGCTCTATTTTGACTCCGCAAATCTGCACTTTCTTCCTTGCTGTTCCTTCCCTTTTAGTAGAGTAACAATGAGGTCTGTCAAATTTGATGGCATTTTGAAAGTCCAAGCCGTGCTTTGTGCTTATTTCACTCTGAAAAAAGCATAAATGTGTCAGCTTGTTAACAGATTTTTATTCTTGAAAATGTTGCCCATTTTCTATTTCACCACAGTGCTCCTGACTCTTTATTTTTCTTTTGTTGAGTAAAAATGTGAAGTGTTGCCAATTTTCTTAGAAAGCATCCCCCCCCCGTGTTTTATAAAATGAGTTCTATACCATCAGACTTCTTGGGATTCACTGGAGTGACTTCGTAAACCTCAAGTTTCAGGAAGCATACCAAGGCGAGACTTGTAGTTTTAATAGATTTTTTCAGCAACTGTGTGATTCAGTTTATTTTTCTTCAGAAAGATGCTTGCTCCCTCCTCCCACTAGGGATGGGCATGGAACCGCGGCGGGGAGGCTTGAAGATGGCAGGGCTGCTGCTTTAAGAGTGGGGGAAGGTGCATTTACCCCACCACCACTTTCCCTCCGCCGGTGTCCATTTTAATCCAAGCCCATTGGAGCGGCAGCGTACCCCCCCCCCCGCCACCCCGTTGCCCCCGTTGTCTGGATATGATCGGAGGTCTCAGCACGTGCTGTCATGCACAGGCACATCAGAGACTTCCAGTCATATTCAAGCAACGTGGCTGCAGGGAGGAACGCTGCCGCCCCGATGAGCTTGGATTAAAATGGACACTGGCAGGGGGAAAGCGGCGGGAGGGGTAAGTGCACCCTCCCCTGCTCTAAGGTTAGACACCCCCTGCCGTCAAACTGGCAGAACCGCCAGTTCCGTGCACTTACCTACTTTCCACCACCACACCAATGCCCGCGTTCAATCAGTAGGGGAAATCCAATTGAAGTTTGTTTTTTTGCTCTTACAATATGGAACTTTTGTTTCTAATTGGAAAAGATGGCTTTGTAAAGAAGCTCACAGAAATTGTTGCTAACTTTCTTTACCTCTGAGAGTTATTTGTGGCCCAACGAGAGCCTGAAAGGGAAAACCTTGCATTCTCTCTTACACACACACACACACACACACACACACACACACACACACACACACAGAACCCCCTTGCAAAAGCTTCATACTGTGGGCTACTAGTCAAGTGGCAGTCTCTAATAATTAATAATAATAAACTCTGTTGCTTAGCCGCCCCATAGCAAATTGTTCTCTAGGCAGCTCACAACACAAAATTAAAACATCCATAAAACACACACAATACATTAAAACATAAGACAAAAAGGGGAAAAAGAAAATACAAAATACAACACAAAGCAATTTTAAAAGTCTTAGAATCAGTTAAAAATCAAATATAAAAATCAAAATTTAAATGGCCTGAGTGAACAAAAAGGTCTTTACCTGGTATTTAAAAGAACAAAGTGATGAAGCCATGCGAACCTCACTGTGAGGCTATTCCATAAGCAGGGTGCAACCACAGGAAAGGCCCTCTCCCTAGTAGCCACCTCTTAAGGTTTGAGTTGAGATATATGGGGCAAGGCGCTCTCTCAGGTAACCCAAGCCATTTAGGGCTTTAAATGTTAAAACCAGCACTTTAAATTGGGCCAGGAAATGGACTGGAAATCAGTGTAGCTGACAAAGCACATATGGCATAATATGATCAGAATGTCCAGTCCCACTTAATAATCTTGCAGCCCTTTTTCGTACCAGCTGCAGTTTGTGGACCATTTTCAAAGGTAGCCCTACATACAATGCATTGCAGTAATCTAAGCGAGAGGTAACTGTGGCCAAGCTATCTCTGCTCAGGTTGCAGCTGGTTTATTAGCCAAAGCTGACAGAAGCTGCTCCGAGCCACAGAGGCCACTTGAGTCTCTAGTGACAGTGCTGGATCAGTGAGCACCCCCAAACTGTGAACCTAATAATCTCTATATCTGGGGAAAGGCAAGCACAATATAATTGCTTAATAAAGGATGTTAGAAAAAGTTGACGAGTTAACACAAGATGTTAGCGAATGTGATTATAAGGTAATCTAATTTCAAAGCACTGGATCTGAACTTGAAAAATCAAGAGTTCAAATCCTGCTTCAGCTCCGGCCTCCACTAGGCAAATCTCTGACTTGCTAAGTTTCTAGTCTGAAAATGGAATGTGCCTCAGAATTCTGTGAGGCTGATTTTTTTTTATTTAACACATTTATATACCACCCTATATAAAATATCAGGTCGGTTTACATTTAAACAAACAGTAATCCTGTGATCACACTTTTGTATATATAATTAATACTAATTAATACTGATATTGTAGTATGCCCCATGTGTGATGAACTAGCACAGCAGGCACTTTAATTGTGTTTCATGGGCCACATATATGTCATTATTATTTTATAAATATTCATAGAAATGATATTCTAATCTCCACCCACCTCCAATTCCTTTCAAGAGGCCTTGCTTGTCATACTATCTGTTTTGCATCTTTCTCTTTCTTTCCATCTTTGGTCAAGCAGATGTTTGAACTTTAGTTGAATAATTATGTTGCAAATATACCTATCATTTACATTTTGATCTCTTGGCCTTCAAGGCAGATAAAAACAGATTGTAGTGCAGAGATAGGCAGCAGTTGGTACTCCAGTTGTTGTTGAACTACAACTCCAGTTATCCCTAGCTACAATTTATTGTGACTGTGGATGATGGGAGTTGTACTTTGACAGCAGCTGGAATGCCAACGGATGCCTACTCCTGTTGTCGTGTGTGTTTTAACTCCCTCTTGAAAACAGGTGTGGAGACTGCCCTGGAGTTCATTTGGAAACCACTTGGTGGAAAGTGGTATGCAAACTTGTTGGAAAATATTGATCAAGCATAGGATGTAAAATTGTGTCCTAATCTGATGGACCTATCTTATTCTGATATCTCAATGTTCCTTACTCATGTTCATGTTGTTTAATCTTATTTGTTAGGCCGATAATATTGCTTAAAACTAAAGGCACTATTCATTTGAAGTTAAGCACATGTTAAGTTCCATTCGTTTCCGTAGAAGAGGGGTTGAGCATATGTTTCAGTGTCTCTCACTGAAATAAATAGGATATTAAATAATTGATTTTGACTGCACTGAGTCCGGTGAGTTTTAAATGCACATTATAGTTGTAACATTTCTTTATTATTAGAATTTTTGTTAAAACAAATGAAAATGATCATCACCATGATATCTACAAAAATCTGAATGCCAAGGAGAGAGAAAAATGTTGTGGCCCGACCTTGGATTGCATTAACAAAAGCCTAATGTCCAGGTCATGAGAAGTAATAGTTGGCATGATTCAAACTTGCTAGCTGGTGCCTAAACTTTACTAATACTTAGGCTATCTGGGAGCAACATGATATGTTTGCAATGGCTCAAAAAACTATGCTGCGAAAAATCTTTGAAACTGCTTTGATTATTTATTTTATGGCATTTTATCCCTAAAGAGAAACAGACGACATGTCCTCCAAATAGAAGCATTCCACTGCAGCATCTGATAGTAACTCCAGTTTAAAAGCATATTTAAAATCTCTTCAGTATTGCATTTTATGTTAGTTATTTCATCTTGCTCAAGAAATATGTGAAAGATTTCTGTTTTTGAAAATGTGTCGCCAAGTTTGTCTCTTACAGGAAAATAAATATATTTTTAATAGGAAAAAAGGAAGAGTCGGGTCTTTCAAGTTATCGATAAGAATTAATTTATTTTATGCATACTTTTGCAGAACTTGCAAGCTCTGTCACTAATCCATAACTTGGTTTTTGAGATGGGTTGGTAGTGCTACCTGCCTTGGACTGAAACTGTTACAGCAAAACATGAATAGCTATTTGTGCCATTCCTTTGCATAATTCTTCAACATACAGGTGAACTCCATTATCCACAGGGGTTCCATTCTCTGCTACAACCATGGATTACTGATCATTGAGTCTATGGGACTCGGAGGTTAAGTTCCTGGAGGCACGGGAAATGATGAAAATCAGCAAAAAGGGACCCTAAAAACTGAGGAAAATATGCCCTACTATACTCCTACCATACTCTGCGGGTCTCCAGGTGTCCAGAAATGCCCCCCAAAGTCCCAAATGCACAATTTTCAAGAGAAAAATCACAGTTTAAACTAAAAAACAAAAACAAATGAGCCACAAAATGGCTCCTTTGCTCAAAATGGTGGTCAGAAATGACATCAGATGTCATTTCTGGCCACCCCTGCCCCCAGGATCAGTGTTCTCTCTAATTTTTATCATTAGTGAGCAGAAAGAGTTTTGTTCTGGGCAGCAGTATCAAGGCAGTGCGCACATGCACAATACACACACACACACACGATGAAAGAATTCACAATTTTTTTGTCCCCACCCCACACATCTCCCTATCTGTCTGTTTATCTATCTGTCTGTCTGTCTATCTGTCTCCCCACACACTTCCTCTGATACACTCCTTTCCTTCCCACCCCACACAGCTTCCTCTATATACACACTCCCTCTGATATACTCATTTCACTTCACTTCTGTCTCCTCTAAAGTTTTATACTGGCTTTGTCTCTAAGAGTCGACACTGACTTGACGGCATTTAAACACTCAATCAGTCAGTCAATCAATCATTGCAATGCATGCGCTCTCTCTTGTTCTCTCCCTCAGCCCAGTGCTGGTACACTGGAGCTCCCAGAAGAAGTCCCTCCCCATTGGACAAGGAAGCCTGTAGGGAGCCGGGGATGGAGGGAGGCGGAAGGGAAGTGAAGCTGCTCGTGAAGCTTCTTGAAGCTGAAAACCTCCACCTTGGGAGTATAGAACCAGCCCACTCTGACAGAGTGGAGAAAGTTGCCAAAAGTGGTGGGGGCTTGGGAGAGTATGTGTTCTCTCTGGTAAGAGATACCCTTCTGTTACAGCAGAGTGCACTGAGGCACAACACAGCGGAGTCTGCCTAGGCATGCGTATATGATGAAAGTAAAAAGAAACTTGGATCAAGTTCATAGTTTCAAATCAATATAAGGAGTCTTTATTGGTGAACTCCATTCTAGATAGGAAAGTGGAGAGATAGGATCTCTAATCTATCTATCTAGCTGGATGCAGAGGGATGGTTTCTGCATCTCTGCACACATGGTACAGGTAGAGAGGAGCGTGTGTGCTGCAAGAGAGAAGAAAGGGGAAAAGGAAGTTAGGAAGGGAGGCAGGAAGGAAGTCCCTGAGAGTAGCAATCTACGTATCGAAGGGATAGTGTCAGAGCAGTAGAGAAGGGATGACCAATGTCTTGACCCCTCTAGCCCTCTGACTCACTAATCTGTCCCCCTCTGTCACTGAGACATGAGGCAGTGCAGAGTCCTTCACTTCCAACAAGAATAAGCAGTATAGCTTTTTGCTAGTAACTGCTTCTAGACTGGAGAAGATACACCCTTAAGGAAGAACGCTGAAATGGCTCTTATAAACATGGGGTTCCCCCCAACCCCTCTAGATCACGAAGCAGAAGTCATTTTACTATAGCCCAGATGTCCGGAAAAAAATTCAAAGCACCGATTTCCACAACTGCAAGGGGCTTCAAGTCAGAAGCTAGGGAAAGCCAGGAGAGATCTTACAGGCAGCTAGCAATGCGGCTGCTTTTCTTGCAGCTGGAGGTTCCTGGAGCACAGAGAGCGGCTGCCAGCCACTCCAAGAGGAGGCATTGGGCTTTCAGGAGACTCTTGCCAAGGCCAGGGTGGGAGGATTGGCTCTCTCACTCGCACAAGAAAGCTTATTTCCCCACTCCGGCCACAAAAAGAGTTAAGGTAGTGGCGTTGGGTGGGGGAAGAACTGCTGACATTTTAAGCAGCCATTGGAGTGCAGCGTTTAACTGTGTTGCTGCTAGAATCCTTTGTGTGGTGGGATGGAATTATTTGAGCGGGCACGCACAGGGGCGTAACTATAACAGGGCAAGGGGAGACAGTTGTCTGGGGGCCCACTGCCTTGGGGGGGGCCCAGAGGCAAGTCACATGATTGACTCCCACAGCTGCGCACCTGCCTGGGCTTCCTTCAGCTGTATTCATCCTCTGAAACTGATGTGAGTGTTAAGACCTGGAGCTACCAGAACAGCATGTCTTTCTCTAGTACCATTAAATGACTTGCATCGTCCACAATTTACAAAACATTTAAAAAAATAATTTAGGATGATGTTCTATTGTGGCACATAGGAGGTAGGTAGGTATAAAACTTTACTGTGCTTTTTGTTACCACTATTCAGCCTCATTTAAGATTTCTTCACTTCATGAGCTGAGCTTCACTGAGGGGCGGGGGCCATTTTAAAATCTTGTCTCTGGGCCCACTCCAACCTTGCTACGCCCCTGAGCATGCAGCTGCGTGCCTGAGATGGAACAGTGCCAAGGATATGTGAAATTAACCCATGGTTGACCTCTTTCCCCCCACATATGCTGAGGTCAGGTGTCAGTTACCTGGGAAGCCATTTAGGTTTCTGTAAACGTAATGATAGTACTTCATGCCAGTTTTCAATTTAAGTATCAGTTTTCAATAACACAATATAGGAACATCTCTTGTTAGATTTTCTGTCTGCAAGTTGTTATCAATATGTTGTGGTCTGTGTATAGATCATTATGCCTGTGATAGTCTGAAATTGCAGAATTGTCTTAATTTTGGTGGTTATAAACATTTCTTATTCTTGTCTGTCTTTTTTGTACAATACAATATTTAATGGTGGAATAATGCTTTCATTATAAATATGCATCTCTTTTTGGGCTTTGAGGCAATGCAAAGGATAAGAACGTAGCTTTATCTCATAGCGTCAATAATAGAGCAATTGGTTCATTTCTGCTTGGAGGATCAGGTGGCTTCTGGTGTGGCAGCCAATATGTCTTGAATGTATTGTCTGCCCCCTCCCTGCAACCCCAAGGTACGACTGTGTTGGAATGCCTTAAGTCTTCCTGTGTCTTACTCTTATAGCATCTTGGCAGATGTTTGGATGGGATCTTTAAGTTGATTTTCAGACACCAATGACTGTACGGACACAGGCAAGAAAAGGGAGAAGAATATGGGGGTGGAGTGTTGGGCAGCATCTAGGGGGCAGCTTTATATGGGTCATCTGACCTGATTATCTCAGATTTCCAGCTACTATACTAATATATTCCTTTTTTGTTTTACACAGCCCTTTTTATGGAGAAGACTTTTACTGTGAGATTCCACGGAGTTTTCGTCACTTGTCATTTTACATTTTCGATAGAGATGTTTTCCGCAGGGATTCAATTATTGGTATGTGTTTTATACTGATACATTTTAAATTGTCTAATCATCAGTACATTTCCCTGCTAGAAGTAGTTGTGTGTATTCTGACACCTTGCTCATAAGCAACATTCAGCATCACTCGGAAACAGGTTTTTCTCTGCTTTCTGAATATTTCAGCATACTGTTCATTTTGATTGAATTTAAATCAAGTGCATTATCGGTTTAAAGAAAATTCTGTAATAATGGTAGTGATGAAAAGAATTATCCTCAAAATCAGGGTGTGCATAGGTTTTTCTTAATATCAGTATGAGGTGGAAGAGCTTTTTTGAAAACCAATTTTTTTTAAAGGGAAAAAAACCTTACCTGAACATGCTATGAACTGCATGGCTTCGATTTATCTGTTAAGAAGGATGAAGAGATTAGTCAGCCCTAGTTATTATTGAATGGATGCTTGAATTTTTAAACTCTTGTTTTCAGCACTTAAAGTTTCTGAACTGGCATGCTACACTCTCCTTGCAACTTAAACAATGAATTCAGGTGGTTATCTTTTTGTTTTTATGGTGTTTTGTGAAGTGTTGTGGCAGTCTTCCAGTCCTCCTATGAGAAATGCATAAGGCACTAAATTTGGAGAGGGAAGTAAATATTGCAACATAATTGCAAGATGAAAACAAAAAGAAAACTGGCATATAAGGAAGCTGGAAGAGGATCAAGAGGCAAAAATGCATTCTGTCAGAAGCTATTGTCAGGAACCAGAAAATTTGAGCTGGCATAGCATGTTGGTTGTAAGCATGAGCTATGAGGTGGGGAGTCCCTGGATCAAACCTCAGCTTAGCCATGAACGTGGTTATGATCAAAACTTCACAAGCAAGCCAAAATATCTCTGTCATGCTCGTTTAACTTATTGTGAGAACTAGTAAAGTAATATATACTAGCTGAACCCGCACAGAGCATCTGTGCGGTAGTTCACTTCCTTTTTGGATTTAGTTGGGAGAATTCGTTTGGCTGGTCCTCCCACAGCTCTCTCACTTGCTCTGTCCCCCCCCCCCCCACAAAAGCTCTCTTGCTCGCTCTGTCCCCCCCACAGCGCCTCTCTCGCACGCTCTGTCTCTCCCCCCCGTGCGCCTCTCTCGCTCGCTCTGTCTCTCCCCCCGTGCGTCTCTATCGCTCGCTCTGTCTCTCCCCCGCGCGCCTCTCTCGCTCGCTCTGTCACTCCCCCGTGCGTCTCTCTCTCTCGCTCTGTCTCTCCCCCGAGCGCCTCTCTCGCTTGCTCTGTCACTCCTCCTGCGCGCCGCTCTCACTCGCTCTGCCTCTCCCCCCGCGCGCCTCACTCATTCTGTCTCCCTCTGCGCACCTCTCTCGCTCGCTCTGTCTCTCCCCCGCATGCCTCTCGCTCACTCTGTCTCTCCCCTGCGCGCCTCTCTCGCTCGCTCTGTTTCTCCCCCCTACGCGACTCTCTCGCTTGCTCTGTCTCTCCCCGCATGCCTCTCTCGCTCGCTCTATCTCTCCCCCGCATGCCTCTCTCTCTCGCTCTATCTCTCCCCGCTATGCGACTCTCTCTCTCGCTCTATCTCTCCCCGCTACGCGACTCTCTCGCTCGCTCTGTCTCTCCCCCCCACGCGACTCTCTCGCTCGCTCTGTCTCTCCCCCCACAGCGCCTCTCTCACTCGCTCTGTCTCTCCCCCCGCACGCCTCTCTCGCTCGCTCTGTCTCTCCCCCCGCACGCCTCTCTCGCTTGCTCTGTCTCTCCCCCCACAGCGCCTCTCTCGCTCGCCCTGTCTCTTCCCCGCGCCCTCTCTCGCTTGCTCTGTCTCTCCCCCCTATGCGACTCTCTTGCTCGCTCTGTCCCCCCCACAGCACCTCTCTCGCTCACTCCCCCCACCTTCTGCCCTCACACTCCCCCCACCTTCTGCCCTCCCCTCCTCCCCCAAGCCTTCTACCCCAGTCCCCTCTCCCCAAGCTTTCTGCCCCAGCTTGCTCCTTCCTCCGTTTCCCCCTCTTTCTCTCTCTCTCTCTTTTTCTCTCTCTCATTCGTGCTCCCCCCCATGCTTTTTAGCCTGCTTGTGTTTTCCCCACTGGCCGTTGCTGCCTCCTCCTTCCTCCAGTCCCCAGTGTCGGACTCGGGCTGCCAAGCGTTCAGCCGCCTCCTTCCTGCATGGCCCTCCCTCTAGCGAGCATCTTCCAAAGTGGCCAGCCAATCCGGCGTCTCCACCTCCCAGCCAATCCGCTGGGTTGCCGGGACGCATCCCCACAGAGGCACGTCTACGAGAATTAATATAATAGATGAAGTTCTTAGGAAAAGAATGTAAAAGATGTTGGTGCCTAGAGATTGAGCTGCTTAATCTCAAAGAGCTCTTTAATCCTCATCCAGATTTTGGGTTAAATTTTTACTCCCCGTTGTGTAAAGCTGCATAAACAAGCAAACCACTGCACTCCCAGCTATGCTTACTTCTCAGAAGTAAGGCTTTTAGCCCACATAGCAAAGTCAAAAGGATCACAACAGCAGCAAAACATTCCAGCTTCAGTAAGCCTGGAATTTCACCTACTGGGATATAGCCCAGAATGGGAGCAGGGTCACCAAGAGCAGGTTTGGGCCCCAGTGAAAAAAAAATTGGGGGGCCACCTCCACCACAAGGTCCTGCTGCTGTTGCTGCCACTGCTAGGCCGCCTGCACAAGCCCCTCCCCCCACCGCCACTGCCACAAGGCCAAACCACCGATCATTAAAATAGTTCTAGCTGCCATGTGTGCGGCCAGGAGGGTGGGGGTGGGGTGAGCCGAGCACCCCACTGTGGTGTCAGTGGCAGGGCAGGTGTGAGGTGGCAGCAGGAGGCAAGACAAAAACATATGCAACATAGTCAAGCCGGGGAGACTCTGCTGGGCTGCTGGTCCCCGGTAATTTGTAACAGCTCCCCCCACCTCATCGGCCCTGAATGGGAGTGGTGGTGTTGGGGCTTGGTTCCAGGTGGAGAGAGTAAGAAAATGTAGAGGTGGGAAGTGTGGCACTGAACAGTTTGCTAAACCTCACTTAACTGCTAGTGAAGGTACCAGGATAATGGGTTAATTTACAAGCAGAAATGGCAAAAGGTGATCTACAACCAGTCTGTTACTCACCCACTGCACAGTGCTGAAGTGGGGTCTGTGTCCTCTGGTGAGAGGCCAGAAGTCTGGTCCAGCAGGAGGAGGCAGTGACTGAAGCAACCCCCTCCCCTGCAATCTAAGAGAAAGAGAGAGAGGACCATTGTGAACCCTGAGGGAGAAATCCAAATACTACCTGAAGTTTGGGAGAGCCACTACCAGTCAGAGTTGACAATGCTGCTCTAGATGGACCTGCTGTCTCATAGGGATGTGCACTGAACTGACTGGCCTGGTTCGGTTTGAGTCTGGACCGGACTCGAACCAGACCAAGCCAGTTCGGTCTGGCATCCCCTCGAACCCCCACTCCCGGTCCAGTCCGGTCTGGAGGGGGGTGGTTCGTGAGTTTGGGGTTTTTTACTCAAAAAATTTTTTTTGTATGGCACTTACCTTCTCCCGGGAATTTGTTGGGGGAGGGGTCCGTGGAGGTTCCCCCTCCCCCACCGGCTTCAATGCAGCCCAAACTCGCCCATTCGGCTCTTTGGCCTGTTTGGGCCTTCCCCCTCAGCACGGCGGCTATTTTAGAGGCTACTGCACCTGTACAATTGGCCTCTGAGAGGCCTGGGTCATTTGCTCTGGCGCAGAGGCCTCCAAAATGGCCATCATGCAGAGGGGGAAGGCCCAAATGGGCCAAAGAGCCTGCCGAATGGGCCGGTTTGGGCTGCATTGAAGTTGGTGGTCCCCGGCTAGACATACCCCGCAGGCCAGACATACCCCCCAGAAATTCAACCACATTCACAAAGGGAAGCACTGTCATATATGTTAGACTTGGATGGACAGAAGATGTTATTGTGTGTACCCAGGAGGTTTTTGCCCAGGACAGCTGACAAGAAACCGAGCAAAAAATGTGGTGATTGTGGGAGACTGGCCTGTAGAAATGAACTTGACAAGCTCCCAGATTGCCTGTAGGACAGTCACAGCATGTCCTTTCAGCTGAAATGCGGGGAATGGAGCCACTGAAGTATGATCCACATTAGTGTGGGGTTTTAAAAGTTAATTTTTCTTTGCTAAAACCTACATTCTCAGTGAGTTGTGCAGTCACATAGAGTGCCATGACTGGGATGCTGGGATCACTGCTGCACTCCCCTGGAGTGAAATGTTAAAATATTGTGGCCTGAAAAAGTTGGGGGACATCCAGTGTAACCAATGGGACTACTTGGGAGTAGGAAGTTATACTCATTCTTTAATTATGACTCTGGATGAGGTTTAATATCAAAATATGCTGTACGTTCTAGGAAGTATATGATATTAAGAAGAGAGATTATCTAGTCAGTTGAGTTTTGATGCTATACACTTTGATTATATACACATACCTATAGAACATTTTATGAAATTAATAATAAAGTAGATCATCACTTTTGCAATTCAGGTTACCTAGAATATTAAAGGATGTATGATAACCCATACCAAAGAAAGGAGACTTAAAAGATTGTGCAAACCTTTGCACAATATCCTTAATTTTACATGCTAGCAAAATAGTGCTCAGGATCACCCAACGCAGATTAGAGCCCTACTTGGAAAAGGAAATGCCAGATGTTCAAGCTGGTTTCAGAAGAGGAACAAGAGACATCATTGCTGATGCACTCTGGATAACTGAGAAAGCTAAGGAATAACAAAAACAAGTCAATATGTGCTTTATTGACTACAGAAAAACCTTTGATTGCGACCATGTCAAGTTGTGGAATATCCTTAGGAAAATGGGCAACCCAGAACATCTAATTTTTCTTATGAGAAAACTATACAAAGGACAGGAAGCCATAATCCAGAAAGAACATGGTGAAATAGACTGGTTTCAGATCAGCAAAGGAGTAAGGCAAGGCTGTATACTTTGTTCAGTTTATATACTGAACATATACTGAGAGAAGCTGGATTGGAAGAAGATGAGCGTGGTTTTAAAGTTGGAGGAAGAAACATCAATAACCTGTGCTACACTGATAGCATCACTCTGATAGCTGAAAATGCGGATGATCTGCTTGCTCTAATAATGAAAGTCAAGGAACACAATGAAAAACTGGGACTATGATTAAATGTAAAGAAGACTAAGCTAATGACGACGGGTACAGCAACCAGCCTCAGAATTGATAATGAAGACATTAAAGTAGTGGATAGCTTGTGTCTTTTAGGATTGACCATCAAGAGTAGGATTGACCATCAAGAAATCATGACATGTCTATACCTACAAAGATTAGAATCGTTCAGACAATGGTTTTTCCCATGACACTCTATGGATGCGAAAGCTGGACTTTGAAGAAACAAGATAGAAAAAGCATTGATGCTTTTGAACTTTGGTGCTGGAGAAGACTTTTTGAGGATACCATGGACAGCCAGGAAAACAAACAAATGGATCATAGAACAAATCAATCCAGAATTTTCACTTGAGGCACAAATGACCAGGCTCACACTATCATACTTCAGACACATTATGCGAAGACCCAGTTCCCTTGAGAAGTTCATAATGATGGGAAAGGTTGAAGGAAAGAGAAGAAGAGGAAGTCCATCAGCAAGGTGGATGGATTCGATTACGACAGCAATGATTGCACCACTGAGAGACCTTAAAGGCCAAGTTGAAGACAGATCGTCCTGGAGAGAATCTATCTTTGTGGTCGCTAAGAGTCGACACTGACTTGACAGCTCTTAATCAATCAATCAATGGTGGGGAAGCTTTTATTTAAAAATAATTATTTCCTGTTAATAAAGCATATGTTTACAAAGCTGTCAAAGCCTATGAAAATAAAGTCTGACCTTTATATCTAGGGAAGTATTTGTATGTACTTGTATGAGAAACAAACAAAACAAAAATATACATGTTGAGGACTGAACAACTTTGCTCCATTGGATTGTCAACTACCCTGTCTGTTTCCTCTCCGATTCTACACGTTTTCCTTGTTTTTGCTTGGTATAACTTGGATGATAAGCAATATTAAGTCTTAATCAGCAAAGGAACCCCAAACACAACTTGATGTTTCCTGTGCTTCAAATGTCACAACAGAAATAAATCCAAAAGGAGAAACATGTTTGCAAATTGATAACACTTTTAGAGCATCACAATATGCTTTTTTGACATTGGTGGAGGAATGAACCTGAAAGCGGAGGGTGGGGGGCAGGGGGATGGTTTATGGAATAGTGTTTTAACTGTTTATCATTATGGTTTCACTTCCTCACATAATAAAGGCTCTTCTTGGGTGGTTGGCTTATAGCATGACACGTGTTGCATTGCACATTTGTGTTGGATTCCTCCAGGAAGTGCTTCTTTTAGGACCAATTACCTTTCCCCACAGTGTTCAAGTTGCAGTATATTGCTACTGGGGGAAGTGCAGTTATTTACCTACCTAGTGGGGCTGTTGCAATTTGTAGAGTTGTCTGCAAAGTGTGTAAATTTTTGTAGATACGTAATGGTTATCTCTGTGATACCTGTGATTGTGGGTAACATGGCTTCTTTCCGCATCCCCCCACCCCATGTCATGTTATGACCTTAATGCCAATAATTTGCTTACAGAGAGGACTTGCATAGCAGGGTTGATTCAAACTTGGTGGAAGAGTGCATACTTGGCATGCAGAAGGTCTTTGATTCAATCCCTGGAATCCTAGTTAAAGGCATTTAGGTAGCAGGATTAGGAAGGACCTCTGTATGAGAGCTTGGTAAATCACTGTCTGTCTATCTATCTATCTATCTATCTATCTATCTATCTATCTATCTATCATATTTATATATCGCCTGATATGTATATCTCTAGGCGGTGTACATAATAATCCAAATTACAATATAAAAATAAAATCAAAACACTTTTATAGACAAAAAGCAATTTATAGAATAAAACAATTAAACAGTTTAAAATAGTTTTAACTAAAAGCCTGAGAAAAAAAGTGTATCTTAAGGGTTTTTTAAAAAGCAGTCGGAGATGGAGAAGCTCTTATTTTGACAAGGAGTGCACACTAAAGCCCTGGGGCAGCCACAGAGAAGGCCCAGTGCCGAGTTGCCACCAGACTAGCCGGCAACAACCATAACCAGACCTCCCCAGATGATCTTAATAGGTGGTAGGGTTCATTACAAAGGAGGCGCTCTCTTATGAAACCTGGACCCAAGCTGTTCAGGATATTTTCATTGTTGATTTAGATGGACAATAGACCATTTTCATTTGTCCATTTAGATGGACAATACTGGGCTAGACCCATCAATAACCTGACTCTCTATACAGGTGCTTTGTATATTCATTGCCAAAGTAATTCAAGGAGATTCTTCAGCCTTTCAGCTACAATGGGTATAATGAGCGAAAGGAGGTTGGTAAAACATTTCATAAATTCTAGAGAAATTCTAAATGTTAAAAAAATCAAAAATATGAAATGTACAAGTCATTTTGCCTCTATTATAGCAGAAGAATAACCCCCAAACCCCGCAGAAAACATGTCCCAGTGCTATTACATAAAATAGCATTACACAGATAGTTAATTATTCTCAGGAACTTATTTGTGAATGTATTTAAATGTTCCCTGTTTAATCTGATAAAAATTTCAAGAGAAAATTAATGTAAAACTTTGATATGTTAAAAAGAGCTCTAGGCCAAACTTAAGAGAATAGCTGAATAACAGAATCCTCAGTAGGCCTGTAATAAACAGTTCAGCATCTGTGACCTTCAATTAAAAACAGGAAACATTCTGCATCATCTGATTATCTAGCACTCCTCTAAAGAAATAGAATTCTTGTACTGGGTGTCCTTCATGTGACAGATACACAATATTTCTGGCCTAATCTACAAAGTAGGGAGATAGATTAGATGTTAAAGCTTTCATTTATGTTGAAAACATAAACCTATAACTCAGCCATAAGCATTGCACTCTTAAGCATATTTTTGAGAGGGCTTGTGCTAGAACCTGAATTCAATGAAATGCTACTTGCAAAAAGAATTCTCTAGAAGGGAGAAGCTATTATTAACTGAGATCCACATCCTAGCTTGGTCAGTTAAGTTTGTTGACTTCAGAGAGACTAATCAAACCAAGTGGTTTTTCTGTCACACTCTATGTGTGTCCAGACCTCCAAAAGGAGCTGAAAATGTATGAACATAACTTAGTGAAACTGCATAAAATCCCTGACGATTGTGTGGGGAATAGGGCACCTAGGACCGGCCTGTGTGGGTAGCGCCGGGGTGGGGGTGGGGGCGGGCACAGCAAGAGGCACCTTTAAGGACTAATAAGCAGGTGCTTACCATCATGTATGCAGCACCTGCAAGCTACAGTGCTCTGCCTGGCATCCAGCAGGGCTGCGGTGGAACCCTGATCTTTGCCTGTAGCCCTGGTCTCTAGGGCTAGGCCCTGGCCCCGCTGGATGCCAGGTGGAGTGCTGCTGCCCCACGTGGGATTGTGGGCAGAGTGCTGGGGGCGCTGCTTACGTGATGGTAAGCACATGCTTATTACCTCCTTAATGATGTCTCTCGCCACTCCCCCCCTCTGGCACTGCCCTCACTGGCCGCTCCTGAGAGCATCTGAGTGAAATGCACGGCTTCTCAAGATACTGTCACTGGATGTAGCCACTTCAGAGAATGTTGCTGCTCCTCAAATAGATTGAGCAATCTTCTAGCAAAATCATGTTTTAACTTTCCAGTTCTTTAACAGTTCTTTTTTCTTTTCTTTCAGGCAGGGTTAAATTTTCTTTTACCTCGTTAAGTCAATTCTGCTATCTCTTTTCTTCTACCATTTCTCTTTTACTACAAAAGTGAATTTACTTAATCTCTGTCAATGTATCAGTATATTTATTTGCATACTTTTTGGAGTCCTCATGGAGGACAGGTCTATCAATGGCTACTAGTCTTGATGGCCAGAGAGTGGGTTTGGGCCTCAGTGAACAGAAGTTTTTGGGTGCCCCCACCATGAGGCCCACCACCACCACCATCATCATGAGGCCCCCCCTGCTGTTGCTGTTGCTGCCTCCACCAGGCTGCCTCCACAAGGAGCCTCCGCTGCCGCCACAAGGCCAAACCACCAATCTTTAAAATAATTCTAGCCACCATGTGTGTGGCCGGGGTGGGGTGAGCCAAGCACCCCCTGTGGCAGCAGCAGGAGGTGTGGGGTGGCGGCAGGAGGCAAGACAAAAACATATGCAACATCGTTGAGCCCCGGAGCCGCTTCTGGACTGTTGGGCCCCAGGAATTTGTACCAGCTCCCCCCCACCCCATTGGCCCTGTTGATGGCTATAAGCTACCTCTAGGCTCAGAGGCAGGATGCCTCCAAATATTTAAAAGGCCAGAACTGTGGAAACATTTCTTATTGTAGCAGCATGTATTATGAATACATACTATATTGTATTATTGTAGCAGCATGTATTATTAATGCTGCCAGATATACCATTGTACTGCAGTAGCAGTCTGTAAATTCTGTTGTTTTGCCATTATAGATTGTCGGTGTGAGTGAGAGGCATCCCTAAATGGATGTTTAGCTTCTGAATGGATGTCCACCTTCTGAAAGGTGGATAGAATTGCCCATCTTTATTTATGTATCATGGAAATTCCACTTTTCCATTCTAACTGATGTTGCAGCTTACAACAAACCATAATTGTCCTGCATTATATTTTTAATTTGATGTAATTCCAGGAAAAGTAGCAATATTGAAAGAAGATTTGCAGAAGTACCACAACAGAGACACATGGTTTCAGTTGCAACATGTTGATGCTGATTCAGAAGTACAGGTGAGATTCTCTTTTATAGTGTTTCCATTATTAATCTTGAGCTCTCTGGTGACCTTTAAAATTAAAATGGAATCACTGTGTGGCCGTATTTTCTTTGCTGAAAATATTAAATTATGAGGAAAGATTATCTTCCCACATCACATGGGTGATGTTTCAAGCAGTCTCCTCATAAATAGCAGTTATGTATTGACTGGCCCCAAGAAGTTAATTTTATAAAGCTTCATGTGTTGTAGCAGGCATATTTTAATCTGGTAGTCCTATCTGCACAAACCACCATATTTCCTTCTGCATGGAAAGAGGAAATACTACAGTGTCCCAGATAGCATTGTGTGAGCGCTTTTGTTAAACAGCTGCTGTTGCCTACAAATAACATCCATTATTATGTAGAGTGATGTCAGGTTTATGTGCAAATGTTGAGCCACGTACTTGCTTATATGTATTGGGGAGGAGAGTTAGTCTTTTGGTAGCAAGCATAAATTGTCCCCTTTGCTAAGCAGGGTCTATTGGTTTGCATTTGGATGGATGACTATATGTGACTCTATTCCTCTTAGCAAATATAGCTCAGTGGAAGAGAATCTTTACGCAAAAGGTTCCAGATTCACTCCCTGGCATCTCCAAGTAGAGTTGGAAGAGGCTCCTGTCTGGAACCTTGGGGAGCCACTGCCTGTCAGCGTGGACAATACTGAGCTAGATGGACCAATGGTCCGACTTGGTAGAAGGCAGTTTCTTATGTCACTTGAATTAAAACTAAGCGTTGTTGAATTTGAATTTTTGTTCAATTTTATTTTCCAAAACATTGCTGAAAATCAGTTTATTTACCATGATAAGAAAGAGAGATGATGCCTTATCTGATGAAAGTCCTTTCTGGAAACCAGGAGTGCGATAATATGAAAGTGGGAAGTTCCCCCTTTTAGCTGAATTTGCCCATTAATCCACTTGCTGTGGAAGGGTGAGAGAGAGGTCTGAAGTGATGAAAGGACAAAAGTGGTTTTGGAGTGCCTTTCTGTTTGTTCTTCGGTTGCAGTGGCAGGCTGTTTTTGTTACTGATTTTGCAAGGAGAAATTGATATTGAAAAGTCTCCAAAAAGGTTGCCCCCAGCAAACAGAGCAGTTGCCAGGCCATTCTTGGAATTATAATCCACTGATCAGACTCTGAGCCAAAGGCTGTGGCCCACCATTGTGCTGGAGGCCAAAAGTAAGATTTTTAAGAGCATTTGGGGATGTATTCTACATATGAAGGCAGAAGCCATTTTAAAGTCATCCAGAAGTGGTTTGTTAGTAGGGGTGTGCACAAATCAAATTTTGCTTGGCCAGCTGTCTCAATGAATCACCCAAATCAAATTGATCTGGTGATTTGAGCACCATTTTGAGGTCCATTTTGCTGGGAAAACAGGCCTCAAAATGGCATTTTTTCCTGGGAGAGCTGGACCCACTGACACCAACTGGTGTTAGTGAGTAGACCAGTCCTCCGAGGTGGACAGATGTGCTACGTCCAGAGCAGAGGGCTGATCTACCCTCTTACCCCAATTGGGTTCTCCCTGGAAAAACAGGCCTAAATGGTACTATTTTTCTGGGAAGAGACTAATTGGGGTCGGTGGGTACACCAGCCCTCTGCTCTGGACTTGGCACATCTGCCCACCTTGGAGGATTGGTCTGTCCGTTGATCCCATTTGGTAGACCAGCTCTCCCTGGAAAAAAGTGCCATTTTGAGGCCCATTTTCCCAGCAAAATGGACCTCAAAATGGCGCTTGAATTACCCAAATTGATTTGGGTCAAATCGGGGGTGAATTGCTTCAACCATGAATTGAGCCCTCTATTTTAAGGGTGATTCAATTTGATGTCAAATCTGTGAATTGCCCCAATTCAACCTGAATTGATTTGACTTCAAATCAAATTGCACACCCCTACTTTTGAGACATGAAATTCAAAAGTGGTTGGCTCAAAGGAAGGCTGCTCTAATGAAATAGAAAAGGCCACTGTTGAGGCTCTTGGTGACAAATGCAGCAGCATTGTAGCATCTTCCCTTCACTCATTGGACTTGTTTGGGGAGTCATTGCAATCTACTTGGACTCCTAGAGAAAATATAAAACAGTAACTGGAGCATTGACCTTGGGAAGAGTCAGAAGGCCAGGAAAGAAATACAATCTGCTTATGAACAGCAGGGAATTTCCAGTGTGATTTCAGAACCTGCTTAAAAGAAACTGGTAAGGCAAAATGTGAGAACAGAGCCTTAAGAAATGCTTCTCCTCTCCCAAGTGGGAGGAAACTGAGGCAGCTCAACTTGAGGGGTGAAGAGTCGTACAGTAGCAACTATTTTGTTGAGGCCCATCACAATACTATTAGGACATGTTGTTCTTGTAAGTTCTTTCCGCTAAGACCTCTTTATTTGCGCTTTCCCCAAAAAACCATTCACCACATGTTACAGGTTAAAAGCAAAACAGTTTCAGTGTAAAACACATCATCTTCAGTTGCTGAAGAAATTGCAGACTGAATGTATCAGCGGTTCTTAAAATTCCTTCCCACTATATAAGCAATAGGTGGGGTGAAAGAGGGAGAGAACATCACAGCTGCAGAGGAAAGAATAATTAGCACAGCTTCCATTGTTGAAAGACTTGCAGAAGCGTAAAATAAAGGAGGCAGTGAAGTTAAAACCAGATATAAATGTTGAGGAGATGGCTCTGGCTATGAAATTCATTAGTCTTTGAATTATGGAAGCTGTGTTAAAATTAGTCTTTCTTCTGCTGTCAGGGGTGCCCAATTTATTCTCTCTGCAATAAAACTCTTTTTGCCTAAAGTACGAACACAGCTCCTATATGGAGCTCAACTTGGCATGTACTCTTAATTTATCTAGGGTGGAAGCCATGCAATCTTTGTTCCTGAGTAACATTTTTCAGGTACCCCGATGTGTGCCCAGTGCTGTCCTTCATCTGGAAGCAGACTCCTTAAAGTAGAGGCCAGAGCATGGATTAATATCTTCGAATTCTGGCTGAAGCTGGTTTTCTACCCTGCAGGTCTAGCTCCACTTGTGCTAAAGGATATCTATCACACCAAGTGGAAAAGAGAGCTAGAGGAAAGGCTGCATCATTATGGTTTCTCCCCTCTTGCACTGATAACTTTGGGGTATGAAAATGCCTGGGTCAAACTCAGACAAAGAATATATGATGTGGAGCATCAAATTGCTCAGGGCTCTATTCCTGTTGATGTCCATTTAGGCAACCAAGTTCTGAGTGTCAAGCCTGTCAGATACCTAAACCAGATAACCGTGCCAAAATACCGCAGAGCTTTGACACAGGCACGATGCAACGCCTTGCAAACAGCAGTCCTGGAAGGTAGATATCAAAAAATCCCCTACAAAAAACGTACTTGTCTCTGCAAATCAAGATATATTGAAACAATGGCTCGAGTGCTCCTTTACTGTCAATTTTACCAAGATATATGACATAAACATATAACCACTTTTATTAGCTGTCATCCAGGTTGTACAGTTTCTTTTTATCTTGATTATCTTTTAACTGACCAGAATGACTTGAGATCTTATAATGTGGCTAAGTTCTGTTTAATAGCCAGTAAAATTCACCAGGAGTTTGTTAAGAATAATTGTTAACTGATCTTTATGCCTAACAATGTGCTTAACTACTGTATCATAACCCTGTAGATAATGTAGGTTTTATGTGTTGTTGGGCTTCTGTTTGTAAACTGTGCTGGTCTGTGACTGTAATAAAGGAACTGAATTGAATTGAATCTTCGGCAGCTGTGATGTTTCTCTCCCTCATTTCTCCGCCCACGTATTGCTTATATCGCGGGAAGGAATTTAAGAACCACTGAAACATTCATTGTGCAATTTCTTCAGCAACTGAAGATGGTGTATTTTACACTGAAACTGTTTTGATTTTAAACTGTAACATCTGGTGAATTGTTGTTATTATTATTTTACACAGTCAGACAGGTGTTATTGACTGGTTTGTTTTATCCAGACATCGAGTCCTTCCCAAGGACCTGGGATGCCAGAATTTTATTGTCAATGTTGTTGCTGTTGTTATAGATATCGTCGCAGAATATAGGCTGTTCCCAGTAAAGCTGCTTTTCGTAATTGGCTGATGGTGATTTCTGTGGCCCCTATGGTGTTGAGGTGCTCTTCAAGGTCTTTTGGAACTGCACCCAGGGCGCCAATTACCACTGGGGTTATTTTGGTCTTTTTCTGCCACAGCCTTTCAATTTCAATTGGTAGATCTTTGTATTTGGTGATTTTTTTCTATTTCTTTTTCTTCTATTCTGCTATCTCCTGGTATTGCTATGTCGATTATTTTAACTTGTTTTTCTTTCTTCTCGACTACAGTTCTATCTGGTGTATTGTGTGGCAGATGTTTGTCTGTTTGTAGTCGGAAGTCCCATAATATTTTTACATCTTCATTTTCTTCAACTTTTTCAATTTGATGGTCCCACCAATTTTTGGCTACAGGTAGCTTGTATTTTTTGCAGATGTTCCAGTGTATCATCCCTGCTACCTTGTTATGCCTGTGTTTGTAGTCAGTCTGTGTGATCTTTTTACAACAGCTGATTAGGTGGTCCACTGTTTCATCTGCTTCTTTACAAAGGTGGCACTTGCTGTTTGTTGTTGACTTTTCAACTTTTGCTCTTATTGCATTTGTTCTTAGTGCCTGTTCTTGTGCAGCCATTATTAAACCCTCTGTTTCTTTCTTCAAGTTGCCATTCTTAAGCCATTGCCAGGTCTTGGTGATGTCGGATTTTCCACTTATATTGTGCAAATATTGACCATGCAGTGGCTAGTTTTTCCATTTTCCTGCTCGGTTCTTGACTTGTTCTTTCTTGTAAGCCTGCTTTCTTTCATTGGTGTTGAATAGTTTCTCGTTATTGACCATTTGAAGTGCATCTTCTTCACTGTCCTTGATATATATTCTTCAAGGCCTCTTTTCTCCTGCTCTACTGTTTGATGGACTTGCAGCATTCCTCTTCCACCTGAGCTGCGAGGGAGGTATAGCCTATCGACATCACTGTGGGGGTGCAGAGCATGATTGATGGTCATGATTTTCCTGGTCTTACGATCTAGCATCTCTAGCTCTGCCTGGGTCCAGTCTATTATTCCTGCAGTGTATCTGATAACAGGTATAGCCCAGGTGTTTATGGCTTGTATGGTGTTCCCACCATTGAGTTTGGACTTGAGGATTTTTCTAACTCTCCTGATGAATTCACTTCCAATTTTTCTTTTAACTTCATTGTGTGCAATGTTATCAGCCTAGAGAATGCCCAAGTATTTGTAATGTTCTTTCTCTTTCAGGTTCTTGATCTTGCTTCCATTGGGCAGTTCTATTCCTTCTGTTTTTCTTATTTTTCCTCTGTTCATTATTAATGCAGCACACTTGTCTAGTCCAAACTTCATTGCTATATTGCTACTGAATATACGGACAGTGTTTAGCAGTGATCCGATTTCTGACTGGGACTTTCCATACAACTTCAGATCTTCCATGTACAGCAGATGGTTGATTTGACTTGATGTTTTAGATGTTTGGTATCCGAGGCCTGTTTTGTTTAGTATTTGTGAAAGTGGGGTCATGGCGATTACAAACAACAGAGGGGATAGTGAGTCCCCTTTGAAAATGCCTTTTCTAATGCTAACCTGTCCAAGTGTCTCGCCATTGATTGTTAATGTGTACTCCACATGCTCATTGCTTTTTTTAATAAATATCTGAATGTTTTTGCTGACACCAGTTCTTTCTAAACATTTTAGTAGCCATGTGTGAGGCAATGAATCGAAGGCTTTCTTGTAGTCAATCCATGCAACACTTAGATTTGTTTTTCTTCTCTTGCAATTTTCTAAAATCATTTTGTCAATCAGCAGCTGGTCTTTTGTGCCTCTAGTGTTCGGGCAATTTCCTTTCTGTTCAACTGGAAGCTGTTTGTTAGTTAATAAGTGTTGCATCACTTCATCTGCTATTATTCCAGTTAATAATTTGAACATGGTTGGCAGGCAGGTTATCAGTCTATAATTACTTGGAACTGCACCTTTTGCTGGGTCTTTCATTATGAGATGAGTTTTCCCAGTTTTCCCTGTAATAATTCCCAGTATTATTATTATTATTATTATTATTATTATTAGGCGCAAATAAAGAGGTCCTGGTGGAAAGAACTGTTGGGAAGATAATAACATAGCATCACCAATTTATCAATTTGTTCTGGTAAGAACTAATCTGCCTACTTTCCTTTCACTATAATCTTAATTACCATTCTCACAAATTAGCCCCCTTCAGCATTAAACATTCACATGTCTGCCACCTTGAATTGGGGTGGATGACATCATCACAAACTATGCAGTTGAGACATCCTACACATGTAGCAAATTTGGTTCAAATCGGTTAGGCAGTTCACAAATTAGCTCACTTGTACCTTAAACATTCATGCATCTTCCATCTTGGATGGATGACATCATTACAAACTACACCATTGAGATGTCCCTATGTATCACTCACTAGAACTGTACTAAATTTGGTTCGAATTGGTTAGATGGTCCACAGGTTAGCCCACTTGCACCTCAAATGTTTGTGTCTGCCATCTTGAATCAGGGTTCAATAGCAACAACAATCTACTAATCACAATCAAATAATAATCATAGCAATCTATGCCATTGAAGCATCCCTATGTGTCCCTACAGCTGTAGAAAATTTGGTTCAAATCAGTTAGGTTTTCACAAGTTAGCCCACTTGCGCCTCAAATGTTTACACGTCTGCCATTATGAATTGGGGTGGATGAGAGTTCTATCAACAGCTACTAGTTGGAGGGCTATAGGCCACCTCCAGCCTCAAAGGCAGGGTGCCTGAGTACCAGTTGCAGGGGAATAACAGCAGGAGAGAGGGCATGCCCTCAACTCCTGCCTGTGGGCTTCCATCTGTTGGGCCACTGTGTAAAACAGGATGCTGGACTAGATGAGCCTTGGGCCTGACCCAGCAGGGCTGTTCTTATGGCATAATCACAAACTATGCCTATGTGTCCCTATACCTGTACCTGATTTGGTTCATATTATCCAGGCATTGTGAAGTTGATGGCGGGGGTGGGGACACACACAGAATACCAAGCGATCTCATAAGCTTACTTTCCTTAAAAAAGATGACTGATTGTGACTGACACCAACTCTCAGGGGTAACTGGACCCAACTGATCACTTGTCTCCCCTGACCCTTGTCCACTTGGATTCAGTTTCAGAAACATCCAAATTTGAGGTTGAAATCTAGTTCTCTATAGGAGCTAACCCAAGTACAATTATGATCGCATCCTTTTTCAAAGAAACAATGTTAGGTGTCATTCTAGAAACCTCCACAAGCACAAAAGGGCCAGAAATAGGGGGAGACTTTGGAGGAGACTCTGGGGGCAACTATCTTCACCCTGTATCTCCCTCAGGCAGATGAATTTTGTTTTTTGGGCCTTCACTTTTTGTTGCTTGTGGTGAACTTCAAGCATGAGCATTGCTTTCTTGCACTCCTCTCTGAGGTAGAGGGTCTTGCTTTTATCTTCCTATCCCTTGAAAGATTTGGTGTGCACATGTCTGCTGAGGGATCAGGATGGGGGTAGAATGTGTGATATCATGTGGTATCATTAACAAATATTGTGGGTCAGCATGATCTGTTAGGAACAGCAATGGAAATCTGTGTGGATACTGAGTCAAGGCGGGATGGGTTCAAAACCTCTTTTTGAACCTCTTTTATCCATTTGTTAATTGCTGGGTTCCCTGAAGGAGGGCATCACAAGGATCTGAAGAATGCCTTCCCCAGGAGACCCAGAACTCTTCTCAGGTAAGTGACTTGTTAGGACTGGATGGCTTCTCTGTCTTCAGCAGAGGTAGGAGGCAGCAGCTTGGCAGCCACAACTGTGAAATAAAATTCTGGAAGGAAAATATTGAGGCGTTTCCCACGATCAGTGGGAGCCACCTTGAGTGGCTTAGCTTGCTCTCCTCGCAGACAACCCAGCAGTCTGCTCGGGGTGGCCGAACTGGCTGCCCACACGACTGCCAGCTCCGTTACGGAGCCGGTAGGTGCTGGGGGGAGTGAGGGCTGATCAGCCTCCGGAAGATCCAGCATGCTGGAGAGACCCCCGAGCCGGGAGGTGGCTTTTTGCCTCCCCTCTGGGGGTCTCCTCGTGAGTTGCTGCAGCATGGATCCACGCTGCGGAAACTCACGATCCAAAAAAAATGGGTTTTGCACCGGGCTACTTAAGCGGGTGACCCACTTAGGAACCACTGGGCTCGCAGCCGAGCCCGGTGATTCTCACGATGGTAGAAAATCAGGCTAGCCTCTGCTAGCTCAATTTTCTCTCATCGTGTGAATAGCCTCCTTGTCTTTCTTACTGCTATTGAGACTGCTATAGCAAGAGATGAATAGAAAATCCCTAGAAATGCCCATGGTGCAGAAGAGCAGAGGAATCTTCATATCGGTGCTCCTCTGCCTGGGAAGAGGCGTCGGAGCTACACTTGAGTGTCACTTCTTGGGGGTGAGAGAAAGTAGTGCTCCTTGGCTGCACTTCTGTAGGAAACTTTGCACTGATGCACTTGCTCCGTGACTCCACTAGCTACAACCAAAAGGAGGGTGGGGGAAGAAGAGAGAGGCTTTACCATCTTTCTTATTTTTAATTGTTTGTTTGTTTGATTGATTGATTGATTGATTGAATGATTGCTATAACACTTCTCCAAAAATGGCTCAGGGGGGTTTACAACAAATAAAAACTATTAAAATCAAATAACAGTTAAAATCAAAACTAAATTAATGAAAACTAAATTAAATCATTTAAACATTAAACTAAATTAAATCATTTAAACATTAAAAATGTTAACATTAAAATCATTTAAAACCAGCATTAAAAATTTAAACCATAATTCTAATTAAGAGCCTGGGTGAATAAATGTGTCTTCAGCACCTTTTTAAAAGTTGCCAGAGATGGGGAGCCTCTTATTTCAACAGGGATTGCATTCCAAAGTCCAGGGGCAGCAATGGAAAAGTCCCGTTCCTGAGTAGCCACCAGACATGTTGGTGGCAACCACAGACGAACCTTTCTAGATCTCAGCAGGAGGTAGGGCCTGTTTAAAATTTTTTAACAGGGAGGGCTGAGGAGATAGCACTTTCTGAACCTGCTTCCCAGATGACACAAAACAGAGTAACATAGGAATTCCTTTCCTTGTGTTCTTTAATGTTCTTGCCTTTTGGTCATAGATTTCCCACTTGCAGAATGCCTTTCTGTCCAAATCCAGGAAGAACATTATGCTCTGGTTCTGCTTGTAACATTGGCCAATACAGATGCATATTGATTAATTTAAAAATCTGTATAAACATCTGCCCAAATTGATATATGGTGAAGGCTTGGAGTACATAACAATACATCTATATATTTAATCCTCGTAGACGTGCCTGATGTGTGGAGAATGCATCCCAACACTCAGCTGATTGGCTGAGCTGCGGAGGCGCTGGATTGGCTGGGCTCCAGCAGTCAGCACCACTCGTGAGAGCGGTGGGCCATTTTGGGAAGCTGGCGGCAAGGTAGCTGGCCGCTTAGGGAAGCGTGCGGCTGGCGGTGGCCCACTTGGGGAAGCGGGCGAGCAGCTGGCGGTGGAGGCCAGGTCGGGAGGGGAAGGGGCGGCGGGGCGAAGCCCCAGAGCCCGTTGAAGGAGGCCGGGTCAGAAGGGGAATGGGGAGGGAGGGGAAGAAGTGAGACTGGGGCAGGAGGCGGAGGGAGGGCAGGAAGAGAGACTGGGGGAGGAGGCGGGGGGCGTGTAGAAAAAACAACCAACCAATTGAATTCTCCCAACTAAATCCCTAAAAGTAAGTAAACTACCGCACAGATGCTCTGTGCGGGTTCAGCTAGTTAGAAATATAAAATGCTATTTATATTTAAAGATCAGTTAGACAGCTGGAAACTATAGTAACACAACAAGCCTCTGCTTGCATTTTTCCCTTGCCACTTTGACCTCCCTTCGCTTTTGTTCCCCTCCCCACCTTCCGTCATGGTTGACTTTTATAGCAGAAACATCTGGGGGAGTGTTTTGCTTATGTTACTCTGTAAAATGCCATGTATGCTTGGTACTACAGTCATCCCTTGCCAGCCACAGTTTTACCAACCACAGTTTTGAGTATATGTGAACAGGAAATTGTGACAGGTCTTGCCAACTGTGACCTGAGTATCTAGAGTTGGTGAGTTTTTTTAGTGATGGGGGTGGTGGTGGTTTCCAGCAATTTTGGGTGGTTCAGAGGTTCGATCTGCTCATTCCTCTTGGTGAACCTTAGTTGACCTGCTGTCCCTTGTCAATTTAAAATGCCTGAGTGGTTTTGGGGAGTTCAAAAAATTTCTAGAGGTTCAATTTGCTTATTCTTCTTGGTGATACTTGGCGATATGATAGGATATTTTTGGTGTTTTGGTGGTTTTTTTGTCATTTATTTTGCATTTCCCCTGCTTTATTTTTAGGTCTTTTTGTGCTCATGGTTCCCTTAACCCCATTCCCCATAGACTTTAATGCCTCACCAACCACAAATTTGCCAATGGCGAGGTTTTGCCAGAACAAAACCCTAGCAGTTTGCAAAGGATGACTGTATATAAATGAGCAACTACTTATCAGCTACCTAGACTTCAAAAAGGTTGTTCGTGTGTTTATGGGGCAATTAACACACATTAAATGATACTGAGCATTGGCCTTAGATAACTTTATCAGGTTTTTTAAAAACAGTGCTTATGTTTGCTTCCTGTGGGAAATGATTATTTTCCTTTTATCATGTGAAGTGAGCCAATATTTATATGGCCCTTGTGCAATGTTGATATTTACTGTACTGTTAACACACATCAAGACTGTGGGAGTTTTGTCCAGTGTTACTTTCTAGGATAATGCTTGTTCTCTGGAGCTCAAGTTCTTGTATCTTGTAACAAATGTTTCTGAAACATTCTAGGGACAAGGGATAGGTTCTGTTTCTAAACACTGTACTATTTTTGTAACTGTTAGTGCAATCTATCATTTCCTCTATTTTTTTGCTTTGTGAAAACTAGCTTGTTAAATTACATTTGGAACAGATAAGCATTTACTATAAGGGGACTAATGTGTACAAGATGGGCACTGTTCTTATCCATTATATGTTAGGATATTTCTTGAATAGAATATTAAGCTTTCTAGTACTAGTGAAGGGATGCATGTGACACAAAAGAAAGGAAGTAGTCAAACTTTACATACAAGTCTTTCTCTGTAAATTCACACTTTTATGTGACTTTGGTACAAAGCAACAACTCTCCCCTTGGAAAAAAAATGTTTGTCTGGTGGTCACTAGAAACCAGAGTGACTTGTTAGCCTGAGTTGTGTGCACACTGTGTCAGTGCTGGGCTTTACAAATATCCTTGAATGAATAGGCAAGGTATTTGTTGATGTCTTAGATTTGTGATCAGCTTGAAACATACAGGGCTATCTAGAAATCCTAGAGTTTTTTTGTTACAGATAATGTTTGTATAAGGATCTGATAATCTCAGATTTCATGTTAGAAACATGTTTCTAATAAAGACAAAAGGCTGCATCTTCTTTAAGAGTGAAAAACAAAGGGTTTTCCTGTAATAACACATCAAGATTTGCTTTAAAAAATTATTCTACACAATTCTAATTTTGTAAGTGATCTGATGTTGCACCCATCGTCTTTGCTCCTTCCCTTCCTCTGGGTGTCCCTAACAAAAAAAAAGAATCCCCAGATAGAAATTAGTTCCACATTCACAGCACTGAAGTCATGGATATAAATAGAACAGCAATTGGCTGTATGAAATGGTAAAGTCCACAATGATTTTTGTGAGACTTTGTTGAGAATGAAAAACACGAATTCTTAAAAACTTTCTGGATTCTAATTTTTTTCTACAGCTTCTGGACTTGGGGAGGATTGCTAACTCCAGTGGCCACTTATGATTCAGGCATGCAGCTTCATGTTCCCCGCTATAGAGATCCACAAGAAATCTGTTCATACCACCAACAGTGTGCATATTTAGTGGGGTGGTGGTGGTGGATAGACCGTATTAAATGCAATAGGTAGAGCTGAATGCAGGATTAGATGTAATTCTGCAGGCAAAAGGTAGCTCACAAAGTAGCCCAATAGGAATCAGTATAAATCTTTCCGCCCCTCCTTGTACCAGCAGTGTTGGGCATCAAACATTATCACTGGGCTATTGCACAAAGGTGGGTCCTTCCATGTCTTTCCTGATGTCATCCACTGGCTTGTGGCCTCTCAGGGCTTCGGGGCACAGACTGCTCCCAGGAAAAGCAGGAATAGAGCAATGCACAAAGGTAGAAAGAACTTGTGGGTGCTTGGAGGGGAAGTATGGAACGGTTAATGTGGAGGAACTCTCTATTACTCCTAACCTATTTACCGCTGCCAACAAGTAGACCTTTTTGTCCACTGCAACAGCCCTTCAGAAATTAGCGAAACTCTAGTAGTGTGGAAAGGCTTATAGGCGTGGGGTTGAGTCAGATCAACAAGCTTCTAATTTTGAATAACAAGCAAGTTTACTTTTAGGAAAAAATGGATTCAATTAAAGCATTATTTTTGCAGCAAAAAAATACAATTTCAAAACAGTTAACAGAGCAGGTCAGGGAAAAATAAAAACTGGGAAAACCTAATCACTACCTGGCTCTATACTGGTCCCTGCTTAGAGTTCTCTGTGCCTTCTTTTCTTCTTAGCTTCTGGCGGGCTGGGTACTCTCTTGTAATTACAGCACAGGACTGGGGCTCAATCTAGCCTGGCTCTTCCTTTTCTAGTGATTTCAGCTTGGCTTCTCTTCTTGCTGGCTGTTCACTCTCTGCTTTCCTGGATTCACTCTAGCAGATTTCCAGATTCTCTTCCTCCTTCTGCAACCTCCAGCTCAGTTTGCTCCAGTCCAGCTCCAGCAGACACTCTTGACTTCTCAGCCCTCCCTCTCTAAAGCTCTCAAAACCCTCTCAATGGGTCAGTTTCGCTGGCCCAATAGTTCCTTAACCCAACCAATTAGAACAGACAAAAATCCCCTCTATTTTTTTAAAACGTCCTTTCCCTTCAATAATCAGTTGTCAAAATGCAAAACCAAAAATGAAACAAGAATGAACGTTTGACCCTGCCAGCCTTCTCCATGAACAGGGATTTGCAGCCACAGAATCCTATTTACAGTCATGAAGTTTTGGGAATATAATATAATACAATTCATTTATCAGGGTTTATTTACAAAAAGAGGTTTGGGATTATTAATACAGTATACAACACAGAGGCTTATTTACAGAAACCCAAGATGTCTAGGCCTCATTCCTTCACAGTGAGTGTGGGGCTTCCTCATCAGGTGACGTCCACCGTTTCTGAACTCTTTTCACCGGGCACTAATCTTCCCCACGTAGGCCTCAGAAGTCTGGCAAGGAGCGGGGGTTGAAAGAGTGAGACCCCGTGCTTCAGAAAACCTGTTAGTTTCACAGGGTCTCCGAGTGATTCCTATCCGCTCTTCCAGCCCCCCCCCACCTTCCTTACGGACCCCAGGGCTCCTTCCAGCTTGATCCCTCACAGTCAACTGGCGCTTCATAGGAACATAGGAAGCTGCCATATACTGATTCAGACCATAGGTCCATCTAGCTCAGTGTTGTCTACACAGACTGGCAGTGGCTTCTCCAAGGTTGCAGGCAGGAATCTCTCTCAGCCCTATCTTGGAGATGCCAGAGAGGGAACTTGGAACCTTCTGCTCTTCCCAGAGCGGCTCCATTCCCTAAGGGGAATATTTTACAGTGATCACACTTCTAGTCTCCCATTCATTTGCACCCAGGGTAGACCCTTCTTAGCTAAGGGGACAAGTCATGCTTGCTACCACAAGACCAGCTCTCTATCATCGACAAGCTCCTCAAATAGCCCCTGACATCCCAAGCAAGTCTCATGAGATTTTGGCTGGCTTCGAAATCCCATGCTGAGATCCCGCAAGAGCTCGCCAGACTTCCTCAAGATCTTGCCCTTAAAGGGTGAGCTCTCTTCCTGCCATCCTGGGGGCCAGCAAAGGGGGTCAGCAGGAGTGACAGCTTGCTCTTTAGTCTCCCTCTCGTGCCTCTCTGAAGAAGGCCAGGGGTGGGTTGCCTGCACAGGGGCCCATCTTCACTTTTTGTCCCAGGACCCATTCCAACCCTGCTGTACCCCTGTATAGCAATCTGTGTGTGCCAGTCACCTGCAAAGATTGCTTCTCTTCACTCTAAATCTGCAATCCTAAGCATACTTCCTTATAAGTAAATGCCTCTGAAAACGGTGGTATTCTCAAGCAAATATGACCAGTGCTGGACAATATCCCAAGTTCTTTTAAAATAGCCCAATTTCTCACAGTAACAGCCAAAAACAATATGTTAGAACTGTCAGTGAGTTCTTCTTATTTTCTTTAATGTTATATACATGTAGCCCTTCAAGGTAATTCGTTGCTCAAAAAACCATGTTTTGTAACTTGCATGTGCAAGTATAAAAATGTGGACATTATGTTATTTGGATTATGGTTTATATCTTTTATTTGTATGATATGTATTTTAACTTGTGTGATAAGAGTTTTAGAATGGTGAGGGCTGTTCTTCTTGAAGATCCCCCCACCCAGATTCTTTGGAAAATAATGTTTCAGATGGCATGGACGGTTACAACAAATAGTAAGACTGTGTTTCAGTTGCTGTAATAATGCTTGCTCAACTTATTTACATGTATCTAGCTGAGAGCTTATTTGAACACAGTTAATCATTTGCAAGATTCAGAAAGACTCTGTGCCGAATGCATTGTAACCACAGACCATGTGAAAGTGAAAAAAAGCTATTTCCAGTTATGCTTCTGTTCCCCCACCCAGGAAGCAAAAGGGTGTGACCACTTAATCTAACATGTATCTTGTTTTGTTAGTTTTTAAAGACAGAGAATGTATATTCATAATTACAGCATGTCTATTCAGTTGTAAGACTATGCATAAATATGACACATGGTCAAAGTTTTTCAGATGCTACCTGAACCTAGCGCTAAGTGTAGTTACAACTAAAAACTTTGAATCTGTCTATCCAGTCTATCGTCCACTTTGGTCCAATAAGCAAATGTATTCCTATTTATGGAAATATTCCTTAACCCAAGCAACTGCAGGGAAACTTGTACCATCAATCTTGTTTGGAAGCATCTGCTATCTTTTGTAAGCAACTGGGCTCCCAGGAGCAGGTTTTGAACTGCTGACCTGACTGCTAGCAAGTGGAGATTTAGTTTGTAAGATATTACCCAGCTCTGGTAAAAGGAAAGTACTGTGAAGAGACAGCCACACCAGACAAGAAAGCCTCCTTGTAGGGATAGAGAAATGTGTGTATGCATGTGTGTGTGTGCAAGCAAGTACATACTCTTGCGCGCACACACCTCATTTCTCCCCCAAATGATTAAGGTTTTGTGAGTATTCCCTTTTGAATACACTCCCATTTGAATGTAACACATCCCAGGGCTTCTGCAAACATTTGAGAATAATGCTCACTAAAACCTAGTTTTTCTTCCACTCTCTCACCATCACAAGGTAAGGCGAATTACAAACTTCTTACCTTTGCTCTTGGGTGAGATAGATGGAGGTGGAACGCCAGTCTTACAGGCTGCACTCAGGAAAACTGATAGGATCATAGGAAGCTGCCTTATACTGAATCAGACCATTGGTCCATCTAGCTCAGTATTGTCGGCAGAGGCTTCACTGGCAGAGGCTTCTCCAAGGTTGTAGGCAGGAGTCTCTCAGCCTTATCTTGGAGATGCCAGGGAGGGAACTTGGAACCTTCTTCATGCAAGCATGCAGGTTTTATTCCTGTATTTGTCCAAAAGGAAGAGGACCCTGAATTTAAGATGACCCTCAAGAAAATCTTATATTGGAAACATTTTTTTAATTACATATAGTAACTGTAATCAATACACAATTACAAAATATGTCTGCGCATAAAGAAATGCCCCTCTGCATGATTGCCAGTGCTCCCAAAAGCACCAGCACTTCTCATGCTGCATCTCATTGTGTTCCTGTGTGAACTGGGAGTGTATGTTCACTAATGCTGAGAAGGAGAGGAAGGTAACTTGTTGCTAGTGACTGAAGTTTACTTCTGAGTAAGCAGCTGCAGAGCTTGGTGAAAGCACAGGGCAGAGTAAGAGGCTACTTTTGAGTAAACACAGGTTTCAGAGAGTGTGCTATCTCCAAGCTCTGTAGCTGCTTACTTGGAAGTAAATCCCACTTGCAACTTCTTTTCAATGAAGTGTGTCTGAACATAAGAACAGCCCTGCTGGATCATGCCCAAGGCCTATCTAGTCCAGCATCCTGTTTCACACAGTGGCCCACCAGATGCCTCAGGGGAGCCCACAGACAAGAGGTGAGGGCACACCCTCGTTCCTGCTGTAGCTCCCCAGCAACTGGTATTGAGAGGCATCATGCCTCTGAGGCTGGAGGTGGCCCACAACTACTAGACTCGTAGCCATTGATAGACCTGTCCTCCATGAATT
Source organism: Hemicordylus capensis (assembly GCF_027244095.1). Lineage (NCBI taxonomy): Eukaryota > Metazoa > Chordata > Lepidosauria > Squamata > Cordylidae > Hemicordylus > Hemicordylus capensis. The sequence goes on from NC_069659.1 coordinate 139,834,677, forward strand.
TATCTAAGCCCATTTTAAAGCCATCCAAGCTGGTGGCCATCACTACATCCCATGGCAAAGAATTCCAAAGACTTATTACACACTGTGTGAAAAAGTACTTCCTCTTGTTGGTCCTAAATTCCCCAACCTTCAGTTTCATGGGACGACCCCTGGTTCTAGTGTTGTGAGAGAAGGAGAAAAATTTATTTATGTCCACCCTCTCCACTCCATGCATAATTTCATACCTCAATCATGTCTCCCCTAAGTCACCCCTTTTCCAAAGTAAAGAGCCCCAGATACTGTAGCCTAGCCTCATAAGGAAGCTGCTCCAGTCCCCTGATCATTTTGGTTGCTCTCTTCTGCACCTTTTCCAGTTCTACAATATCTTCCTTAAGATACGGTGACCAAAACTGTACGCAGTACTCCAGATGTGGCCACACTATAGGTTTGTATAAGGGCATTATATTATTAGCATTTTAATTTTCAATCCCCTTCCTAATGACTCATAGCATGGGATTGGCCTTTTTCACAGTTGCCATGCTGTGGGTGTAGAGACATTTCGGAGGGAGGAGGAGAGCTGGAAGGAGCTCTCCCTCACTACTCCTCCATGCAGCAGCATTGCTTTAAAGGTAAAAGAGGGAATTTCCCCCTTGCCCCCTTCACCTGATTCCATTCTAGATGAGAAAGACGGTATAGCGGGCCTGCAACACTTGTGACCTGTGGTCACCTAGCAGAGCTCACCATAGGCTCACCCACTCTCTGCAGCCTGGGCCTGGAAAACCAGCATGGTTGTCAAGAACCTGCTAGGCCATGACCCTTCATTGGTATTGGGCTGCTTTCGACTTGGTGGGTCACAAGTTGGGCAGGCCAGCTACTACTATGAATATTTATACATTCTTGCTTAACCCACCCATCTCCTCCCCCCCTCCCCTCCCCATCTTGGGCAGCACTTGAAGTGCTGTTGCTCTTTGCAGAAGGCAGCTATTGCTGACTTCCACTCATTTCCCCAAAAATACTCTGCGGAATGACATATGTCACAACATAACGTTATTCCATGGTGCATTTTCTGGGGAATTGAATGGCAGTGCTCAAAAGGCAAATATTCAGATCTAACACTTGTGCAAGTTGAATAAAAGATCCTCAAATTAGACTTGTGGAGCTTCGCAGCAACAGAGTTTGTATGTCATTGATTGGCAACTAAGTTGCCAACAGGAGCTTTATGATAAATTGAGGGCAAAAAGATGAACAACCAGTTTTAAGTGAAACTTTGATAGGGATCAGCTTGAAGTGGAGGGAGGAGAGTTGGTCTTGTGGCAGTGAGTATGAATTGTCCTTTGTTAAGCAGGACCTGCCTTGTTTTGCATTGGGAAGGGTGACTACATGTGAGTGCTGTAAAATAGTCCCCTTAGGGGGATGGGCCCATAGCTCAGTGGTAGAGCACCTGCTTTTCATGCAGATGGCCCCAAGTTCACTCCCTGGCCTCCCTTGAATACTCCCGGGTAAGGCTGGGAGAGACTCCTGCCTGAAACCCTGGAGAGCCACTGCCAGTCAGTGTAAACAAGACACTGAGCTAGATGTACCAATGGTCTGACTTGGTGTAAGGCAGCCTCCTGTGTTCCGAAGGACAATGGTGTGCTGCTTGAATTGACCAGTCCTAATCTAAGTTAGGTCCAGCCACCTTTGAGCTGCCCCAACTCAAATTGGGCCTCACACCTTGCCTTCATTGCTTCCGTGTTTTCCCTGCAGCTTCCCAAAGGAAAAAATGCCTTGCCTTGGGAGAATGGAAGGGGATAGTCATCATAGGAGATGGATCATGGAGGCTTCAAGCTTGCCCTTTACAACCAAGGAGAAGCCTTGTGGGGCCTCTCCTGTATCAATGTAAATATGACAGCCGTGAAGTGAAGGGCTCTGTGTGTGTGAGCTCTCACTTCTGCCCGTTCCCTGGGGGAAGACTCCTTTTCCTGGGGATGGGAGGTCTAATAGGGAAGGGGTCAGGGTAGTTAAATTGGCCCCTCTGAGTGTTCCAATCAAAGCCTGTTAACTGGAAAACTCAAAATGCCTAATTTTGTATTTGAGGTGAGCTGAATGGGCACACACATCCTTACCAGCGACATAAAAAGGAGGAGCAGCAGCACTAAAAAGGCAAAACAGAACAAAGAGGCAAAGTCTCAAGCTGATGCTTAGAAAACAAGAATGAATTGCGATGTGTACTATGCCCAATGCCCTTTGACCAATTGTATTCTGTAAGGACATACACATTTTACAGTATTTTATTTCACTGAGGTATGACAGCAATTACATGCTCTGAGTGAAGTGCTGCCATAAGACAGTAGAATGAGAGGTTATAAGATTCTCATGCCTCTGAAGAGGTTAGCTAGTTGAAATGCATTGAGCGTATTATATACTCCACAGGAAATTTCTACTTTCTGAGTATCGGCTTGAGGCTTTGCCTCAGGCTTCCTTTTATTCTCAGCAGCATTAACAGTTCCAGCCAGTGACTGATTGCTGCAGAAGCAGTGCAGACAGAGGATTCTAGTCTCCTGCCTACCAGTGTGGTTTTAAAAGGCCTATCCTGCTATGAATGTCAGCTGATAATTCCTGTTCATGGGCCAAGAGGTGGGCAAATGGAATCAAGCAGCTGAGGACCATAATGAGGGTTCTGCCAAAGCCCCTGTGACAGAATCACTGGGATTCCTGCCCATAATTCCAGGAAGGCCACAAAAGGAAAATCAGTAGTCTCCAGCAGTGGTCCCTCTAACAGGGATTCCCAGATGTTGTTGACTACAGCTCTCAGAATCCTCAACCAAAGACCACTTCAGCTGGGGATGCTGGGAGTTGTAGTGAACAACATCTGGAAATCCCTGTTAGAGGGAACAATGATCTCTAAGGCTAGGCTTAAAGTACTCTTCTTTAAGAGCCAAACCTGGTTTCTGGGCTTGTGTGTTTAATGGTGATGTAACCCCACCTAATAAAACTATAATGATTTTAGCTTACTTGTCTAACTCTGCATCTGTGCTGGCTAGCTACCAAGCAGAGCTTGAAAGGGACCTCTACACCTTTCTGATTAAGCTTCTCTTGTTGTTCAGACTAGGATGGAGAGAATTAAAGAGCCATTTGACAGTGTAGCTTGGCTCATGTAAAAGGCAGGGGCGTAACTATAATAGGGCAAGGGGAGACAGTTGTCTGGGGGCCCACTGCCTTGGGGGGGGGGCTCAGAGGCAAGTCACATGATGGACTCCCTGCGACCGGGCTTGCTTCAGTTGTATTCATCCTCCAAAACTGATGTGAGTGTTAAGACCTGGAGCTACCAGAACAGCATGTCTTTCTCTAGAACCATTACATGACTTGCATCGTCTACAATTTACAAAAGCTTAAAAAAAAATAATTTAGGATGATGTTCTAGGGGGCCCATTTTAAAATCTTGTCTCTGGGCCCACTCCAACCTTTCTACGCCTCTGGTAAAAGGAATTGCCTGATCAAAATGGAGGGGAAAGGGCTTCGGTTAAGGGGTGGGATGGGATGCTTCTGAGGGCTAATTGAGTTCCATTTGCCTATTCCTAGTGTGTATTCTCTGTTTGTTTCTACAATCTTTACATGTATATCCCACCCTTCCTTCAAGGAGCCTAGAGTGGTGTACATGTTTATGTTTATCCTCACAAGAACCCTGTGAGGTAGGTTAGGATGAGAGATAAATGACAGGGCAGACTGGGCATGGGCAGAGTTGCCCAGTGATTTTCATTGCTGAATGCAGACATGGACTCTGATCTCCCCAGTCCTAGTCCAATGCTCTAACCACTACACTAGGCTTGTTCTGACATGCATTTGCACATTAAACTGTGGAATGGCACTGATTTTATTCTCATGCTTCCCTGCCCCATGAAATCTTTGTAGTTCCCCAACTACAGACAGTTCAGTTGCTTTTTCTTGGCTCATGGCCATTTTGGAATGTTTAAATTGCTGAGGGGCATGCTTGACAGACATAAAGACTAACTAGCATTTATATAGGCTGGGTTCATGCATAATGTGGCACCTGAGGTTGCTGCAAGCCACCGCATCCCCAGGAATGTGCATGAGCCCTATTTCTGGTCTTGACAATAATATACCAAGACTGGTGGGTTCCTACAACACACCCAATTTCATCATATCTGAGATAACTTAGATTTGAAGTGAGAGACAGATGTTCAGTTCTGTGTTACAAGTAGGGCTCAAGTAGAATCTGCTGAGATGGATGGGTTTGTATGACGTGCCTAATCTTGGCATATCGCTGCTGAGACTGGAAGGCCTTGTGTGCATTCCTGGGGTTTCGGCCATTCGCACACAACCCCAGAAATGCACAGCCTCCAGGAATCCGAGGCCACAACCTCAGGTGCCATGAACCTGGCTGTAATTTCTATGACTACATTCTTAACAAAACCAAAATGTTTCAGAAAAAGGTTGAATAATGTTATCTTAGAAAATGTTATTGGTTTTATTATTTTCCTTTGTTTATGTCTAGGATGATATCCTTTTTGAGCAATATCTAATTGCTGATTTGGATGCCTTAATCCCCTAATTTCACTTTCAGATGGTTTCATTATGCTTCTATTTTATGTTTACTTGGTATTATATTTCTGTGAAGTCTTCTGCCAACATGCTGTTACTATTCAGTAAATTGCTCTGTTTTTGTCAGATGCCACTTCCTACCAAATCAGAAGAGGAAAGGACCCCAAAGAAGGCATCTCTGGGTGCAGTTAAGTGAGACAAAGCAAGGGGAGGCAGGAGACGTCTGTTGCCAGGGAGTGTTGTACTAGTAGCGGTGGTGACAGAATTCCTTATTGCTTACACAAGAGGCCTGGACGTTTGTAGGAGACAGGCTTTACCACTTGACTGTCTGGTCTAGCTGTTTATTCTGCAGATACTATATTTTGCTAAGTAATGGACATCCAGTGACTGAATTCCTCAGGCTCCAGATTCAGGGCCTGTTGGGGAGGGGAGTTCAATCCTGATAATTTTACCAATAGTGGTCAGGATTCTGTCCTTTCCCCATTGTGCATGGAGAGCAAGGTGTGGTGGCTCTGTGCAAGCCTTGTAGGGAAAACGCAATATATTTGCCCCAAATCATTTTAAATGTGTGTTAGAATAAACAAGTAGTATGGTGGACCCCTCCTGTATTCTACCAAAGACAACCACAGGGCTCTGTGGTCTCGAGGAGATGGCACCGGCTTGACGGCACACTTTACTTTACCTTTACAGTACTATGGTAACATCAAGGCTTGGATGTTATATATATCACAGAATGTAACCCAGAGGAATACCTTTAATCAGGGTGTCTGTGCGTGTGCGAGTGTAAAATTAACATTGTGCTTCTTTCCCCATTTCCTCCTCTTATCTATCCAGTGTACCCTATCCATTATTCAGAGCAGGCTATCTAGTACATGCTTGTGCACTACTGAAGTGGTCTTGTCTGTGGACATCAGTGACTAGCTCCCAATGTTCAGAAATCCCAGCCCACCAGGATGTGGTAGCTCCCTGTTTAATCAGTAATTGTAATACCTTTAAAAAAAAAAAAAGCAAAGTTTATACTTTGTTAGCTTTATTATTATTTACTATTATAAGCGTTGGACTGGATACATTGAATTACATTATAATACTTTATCCAAGGTCCTTTCTTAGTTCTTTCCCACCCCAACCTTTTAAACTCAATAATAATGACAAAATTTTCAGACCATTCTTCTATAGGTGTAATGATTTCTGTCTTTCTAGTTCTTGTTCCTTTTCCTTCATTGTCTTACAGCATTGGTATTCTGATATAGCGGTTGATTATTTGTTTAGCTCTGCATATGCTATAAATTGAGCCTATGTATCCAAAATGGAGCCTATGTATTTTCATTCATAAAGTAAACATTTTTCCCCCTGACCTGGTTATAAAATAAATTTGCAAGGCCATCTGTTGTTCTCTGAGAGAAATGCTTTGGGAGAAGCTTTCTCCAGTACTCTGGAACCAATTTGAATCAGCGCACCCATGAGAAAATTATTTAATGAGTAGCTGTATTTCACCCAAGGGCATCATTGACATGGATGGGAGCAGCATTTAGTGCACAATACATCCAAGCATATTACTGTAGCAGGCTTTCATTAGAGTAAGCCCACACCTGGGTTCTGCAATGGAAGTAGTCCAGTATTTCAGGAATAATTAGTCTCAAGTGATGCCATGGCCCTTCAGCTGCTTTCAGATTTTTCTTATTGATCAGGGTCAAACGATATATTTCTTGTAAGCATGTGCTTTTGTAAAATATTGAATAGCAGCTGGATTGTTCCCCCACAGATCAGGATGCAGTGGTGGGGAGGGTACATTCACTCTACCCCATGGTGCGATCAGGATCAGCCCACCCTATGGCTTGTATTTCGTCAGTAAAAAGCTGCCATTGGTGCTGGTCATTGTTGTTTGATTTAGACTGGGATTGTGGCAAGGGGTAGGGTTAAAGATCTGTTCCTGTAGTCCTGATACACACAGGGCTTGATCCAGCTTAACATTTAAAATGTAAGGACATGCTTGCAAAGCACATGTTTAATTTGACTCTTGGGTACTTGGAGGAGCCTGTAGAACTCTTTCTCTGTCTGAAAGCACAAAGTTCAGAGCTGTGTGACTTTGTAAGGAGAACTCCTTCATAAGGTATTGCTGTGAACCAGGCAAACGGAATTTCATCTCCAGACGTATTTACAAAGTGACCTTAGGCAAGTCACTGAGGCAGCCTCTCTCAGATCACCTGCAACAATAATAACTACCTATGGTTGCCAGTTTGAATCCCCGCTGGTATGTTTCCCAGACTATGGGAAACACCTATATCGGGCAGCAGTGATACAGGAAGATGCTGAAAGGAATCATCTCATACTGTGCGGGAGATGGCAATGGTAAACCCCTCTTGTATTCTACCAAAGACAACCACAAGACTGTGGTCACCAGGAGTCGACATCGACCCAACAGCACACTTACCTACCTAAACAGGCTTTGGGACAGATTACTAAGATAGTAGTAGTAGTAGTAGTAGTAGTAGTAGTATTTATTAACACAGTCAGACAGGTGTTATTGACTGGTTTGTTTTATCCAGACATCGAGTCCTTCCCAAGGACCTGGGATGCCAGAATTTTATTGTCAATATTGTTGCTGTTGTTATAGATATCGTCGCAGAATATAGGCTGTTCACAGTAAAGTTGCTTTTTGTAATTGGCTGATGGTGATTTCTGTGGCCCCTATGGTGTTGAGGTGCTCTTCAAGGTCTTTTGGAACTGCACCCAGGGCGCCAATTACCACTGGGATTATTTTGGTCTTTTTCTGCCACAGCCTTTCAATTTCAATTTGTAGATCTTTGTATTTGGTGATTTTTTCTATTTCTTTTTCTTCTATTCTGCTACCCCCTGGTATTGCTATGTTGATTATTTTGACTTGTTTTTCTTTCTTCTCGACTACAGTTATATCTGGTGTATATTGTGTGGCAGATGTTTGTCTGTTTGTAGTCGGAAGTCCCATAATATTTTTACATCTTCATTTTCTTCAACTTTTTCAATTATTATTAATTATTATTATTATTATTAATTTTATTTCTATACCGCCCTTCCAAAAATGGCTCAGGGCAGTTTACACAGAGAAATAATAAATAACTCTAAAAAGAAACATAAGATAGACACCAGCAACAGTCACTGGAGGTGCTGTGCTGGGGGTGGATAGGGTCAGTTACTCTCCCCCTGTTAAATAAAGAGAATCACCACGTTAAAAGGTGCCTCTTTGCCAAGTTAGCAGGGGTGAAGTACTGTGAACCTTGGAAATGCACCATGTAAGCATTGAATGTTGTTGTCATGGTTTGCAACTTAGCTCAACGTGGACTTGCCAGCAGTCTCTGCTTGAAGAATGAAGCAATGTCTCAAACCAGACGTTACAATAGAACAGTGGTTCTCAACCAGGGTTCCACCAGATATTGCTGAGCTACAACTCCCATCATTCCCAGCTATAATTTATTGTGGCTGGTGGTGATGAGAGTTCAACAACATCTGGAGAAACTCTAGTTGGGAACCACTGCAATAAAAGTATGTTTGCTATCAGTAAGAGCAGCTGTCCATCTAGTTCCACCTACTCTTGATATAATGCCTTCTTAGTGAAATATATGACAGCATAATGCAGTTACATAAGAATATAAGAACAGCCCTGCTGGATCAGGCCCAAGGCCCATCTAGTCCAGCATCCTGTTTCACACAGTGGCCCACCAGATGCTGCTGGGAAGCCCACAGGCAGGAGCTGAGGGCATACCCTTTCTCCTGCTGTTACTCCCCTGCAACTGGTATTCAGAGGCATCCTGCCTCTGAGGTTGGAGGTAGCCTGTAGCCCTCAGACTAGTAGCCATTGATAGTTGGCTTCTCCATGAAGTTATCCAAACCCCTCTTAAAGCCATCCAGCTTGTTGGCTGTCACCATGTCTTGTGGCAGAGAATTCCACAAGTTGATTATGTGTTGTGTGAAAAAGTATTTCATTTTGTTGGTCCTAAATTTCTTGGCAATCAGTTTCATAGGATGACCCATGGTTCTAGTGTTGTGTGTGTGAGAGAGAAATTTCTATCTGCTTTCTTTACACCATGCATGATTTTATAGACCTCTATCATGTCTCCCAGGAGTAATCTTTTTTCTAAACAAAAAAGCCCCTAGTGTTGCAGCCTTGCCTCATAAGGAAGGTTCTCTAGGCCCCTGATCATCTTGGTTGCCCTCTTCTGCACCTTTTCCAGTTCTACAATGTCCTTTTTTAGATGTGGGGACCAGAATTGTACACAGTATTCCAAGTGTGGCCACATCATAGTTTTGTATAAGGGAATTATAATACTAGCAGTTTTATTTTCAATTCCCTTCCTAAGGATCCTTAGCATGGAATTGGCCTTTTTCACAGCACATTGAGTCGACACTTTCAACAAGCTGTCCACTACGACCCCAAGATCCTTCTCCTGGTTACCAACAGCTCAGATCCCATCAGTTTATGCTTGAAATTGGGGTTTTTCGTCCCAATGTGCATCACTTTACACTTGCCAAAATTGAACCGCATTTGCCATTTTGTCATCCACTCCCCCAATTTGGAGAGATCCTGACGGAGCTCCTCACAATCCGTTTTGGATTTCACTACCCTAAATAGTTTGATGTCATCTGCAAATCTGGCCACCTCGCTGCTTACCCCAACTTCTAGATCATTTATGAATAAATTAAAAAGCACGGTCCCCGTACAGATCCCTGCAGAACCCCACTTCTTACTTCTCTCCATTGTGAAAACTCTCCATTTATACCTACACTCTGTTTCCTGTCCTTCAACCAGTTAGCAAACCATACATGTACTTGTCTCCTTTTCCCATGACTGCTAAATTTTCTCAAGAGTCTTTGATGATGAACTTTGTCAAAAGCTTTTTGGAAGTCCAGGTATACTATGTCAATTGGATCACTTTTATACAACCACTTGTTGACACTCTCAAACAACTCAAAAGGTTTGTGAGGCAAGATTTCCCTTTGCAGAAGTCATTCTGGTTCTCTCCCAGCAGGGCCTGTTCTTCTATGTGCTTTATAATGTTATCCGTGAGGATGCTTTCCATCAATTTGCCTGGAACAGACATTGAGCTAACTGGCCTGTAATATCTCAGATCGCCCCTGGATCCCCTTTTGAAAATTGGTGTTACATTTGCTACTTTCCAGTCTTCTGGTACAGATCCTGATTTTAGAGATAAGTTATATATATATTTGCAAGGAGGTTGGCAATTTAACATTTGAGTTCTTTGAGGACTCTTGGATGGGTGCCATCTGTCCCTGGCGCTTTGCTAGTTTTCAGTTTTTCCAGACAGTTTAGAACATCATCTCTTGTCACTTCTGTCTTAGTTCTCCACTCTTGTTCCATAGTATTGGCATTGCAGGGTGAAGAAAAAATGCATGATGTCAGCTTGTCACAATTTCCCTAAAGGAAGTTGATGTGGTTGCCATTTTTAGTGAGACAGTCAGACAGACACTCACATACATTTACCAAAACATCCAGTTTGAGTCTCTGGCAACTTTTTTTAAAATTGTGAGCAAAATGATTGTTCTCTGAATGAAGCTGAATCATTTCTATCCATCGCTGTCCTTCCATGTTTCTTGGCTTGGGGAACCTCCTGGTTTTGGTATTATTATTATTTCTTGTTTACCCAGTCAGACAGGTGTTATTGACTGCTTTGTTTTATCCAGACATCGAGTCCTTCCCAAGGACCTGGGATGCCAGAATTTTATTGTCAGTTGTTATAGATATCATCGCAGAATATAGGCTGTTCCCAGTAAAGTTGCTTTTTGTAATTGGCTGATGGTGATTTCTGTGGCCCCTATGGTGTTGAGGTGCTCTTCAAGGTCTTTTGGAACTGCACCCAGGGCGCCAATTACCACTGGGATTATTTTGGTCTTTTTCTGCCACAGCCTTTCAATTTCAATTTGTAGATCTTTGTATTTGGTGATTTTTTCTATTTCTTTTTCTTCTATTCTGCTATCCCATGGTATTATTATTTCTTGTTTACACAGTCAGACAGGTGTTATTGACTGGTTTGTTTTATCCAGACATTGAGTCCTTCCCATTATTATTATTATTATTATTATTATTATTATTATTATTATTATTATTATTTTAAAGCAGCTAGATTGGGCAAAACAAGTTTGTCTTGTTCAGAACATTATTTTTAAAATAAATATATTTGTTAAATATTAATGCAAGAATCTGACACACTATCAATTTGATTAAACCGTGGATATTATCTATCATAATGCAATTTGCAATCTTTTCTGTAGGAAATCTTCTTGTCTCCTGCTTGTTTCAGAAGACAAATCAGATTATTTGTTTGTTATTTCTCCGTGTAAACTGCCCTGAGCCATTTTTGGAAGGGTGGTATAGAAATCGAATGAATGAATGATTCATGTTTTAATGGAAAGAGGCAATATTTAGACAATTTTCTCCCCACTAGTAATATTTTCTGGTGAAAACATCAACTCACCATCTTTTTTTCCAGTCTGATCATCATCATTTAGGCCTTTGAAAAATTCATTTCTAAAGCAATATTTCACTGAATCAGGGATAAACCTACAATGTGAGACTGCTCCATCCCAGATAGGGATTTGATACAAAGTTTGATTCAGATGAACCAAGTGGTTCTTGAAACAAGAAACTAAGTACAGCACTTACTAGATAGGAATTATTTAGAATATTTATATACCACTTGCCCGTTAAAAACAGTTCTTGGAGAGGTTTACACAGCAAAAGGAATGAAAAGATGGTTCTGTATCTCAAAAGGGCTCACAGACTAAAAATGGAATACAAGGGAGACCCCAGCAAGCAACAGCCACTAAAGGGACACTATGCTGGTACTGCTAAATTTAAAACACCCACTGATTTAGAAGATGGCTTTTTGTCCAATTGACAGGAGTTAAGGGGGTAAGCTGCCTGCCTATTTCAGTAGCTATTTTAAAATGAAGTTACAGCATTCTCTGTTCACTGAAGCTTCACAGGCAGCATAGAAACACAGATGCTATTCATATTTCCAGGTCCCTGGTTTAAATAGCCAACAGTTTACATTAAATTGTTGGAATAAAGACAACGTGGTAATTTTGTCTTCGGACTTGATCATCTGCAGCTTTTATTATTACTACATGTGGATGAAAGAAGTATTATTAGAATATTATTAGATAGGCTGTCTCTTCATTTTTCATTGACTGAACCTAAATTATGGGACTAGTGAGTGGAATTCAATCAATGTCTTGTTTGGCCTGTATCCTTGAAATGTTTGACAGCTTGTTTTGAGAATGTTATGGATAGTATGTAATGTTGTCATTCTATATTTCAGGGAAAGGTCCATCTAGAGTTGAGGCTGAGTGAAGTCATAACAGATACTGGTGTTGTTTGCCATAAACTTGCTACACGGTAAGACTGCACGGATGCATATCTGTAACTTAGTAATAAGACCTATGTGTCAGAATGTCCAATTCCAACAAATGTATACTACTACCATCACTTCTGATCCCAAACAGAGGTGGGTGCTCTTAGGGCAGCCAGCTCTGCATAGTACCTGCTATTTCCAGTACCTGGAGGTGCCTTTCTATGGAGCTGGAGCATGTGCAGATGCTGGGAAGGCATGCAGGGGACCCTGGAAGATGTGCAGAGACATCACCATGCACCTTCCATGCTTTCCATCCTTGTGGCTCAAGTTCCATAGAAAAGCTCCCTCACCCACTCTAGCACTGGCAATGGCAGCTACTGTGTGGAGCTGCCACGCCAGGAGTTCCTGCCTCTGTGCAGGACAAGGTTGCTTGGACACATTTGTCCCAATTTGTGCATCCCATGTACAGACCTATTGGTAGTATTGACCTGGCACTGTTCTTATAGCACCTGTGATGCTAATGTACACAATTAGAAATACAGCTTTTAAATATTCTCACCAGGATCCAAAGAATCATGGAATTTGTTCTGATCAAATTCCAGAAAAACTGATGAGTTTTTCTTTGACCAGCAGCCCCTTATGCTGCATGGCAAAGTATTTTTGAAACTCCAGTTGGTTTCAAAAACAGTTTGTGATATGGCATGGTATATCTGCTGTTCAAAGAAAAAAGACAGTCAGTCAGGTTCTTCTGGGGAAGCACAAGCCTTAGAGCTAGCCAAAAGGATCCTGGCCACTACTTTTAAGTACAGTAGTGCATTACATATTGTTCATAAAGTGCATTACATATTCTGTAGCCATATATTTTCTGTAGACGTAAAAAAAAAAAGTTAGCTTACATAAATCTATGTCAATTCTAGATACAATCCAAATTTTACAGCCCAAAGTATGATTTCCTTGCACTGGCACAGGAACTGGTATATAATGCCTGTCCTTCACCATGCATTGTATAGTGGTGTAACTCAACACAATAAGCCAGGATGTGTTACAATGAAAAACCTACTGCCAACTGGAGAATTCCCCAAGCCCCCATTTGATTCTGCTTTCAAAATACAGGGAGACTAATGAAACCTTTCAAAGTTCTGAAAACTGAATTAGAATAAAATTAACTAGAATTGTCATCAGACAACCCGGGCTTAAAGTGTTGATCGAGTTAATGTAGGGCTGCATGGCTTCGGCCCTCCTGCTATTGTTGGACCACCACCTCCATTTCATCCTCATACTAACCCTGTAAGATCAGTTAAGGAGAGTTGGCGCCTGGCCCAACATCACCCAGTGAACTTATTAGCTGAGTGAGGATTTGACTTGAGTCTCACCAGGCCTAGACCAATATTCTAATCACTGCACCATGCTGGTTGTCTCTTATTGTTGAATTCTAAACAGTAAACCAGTCTGTCTATGTAACTAGTTGAATGAAAGTTCTTTCTTGCATTTCCTGACAAATTGCCTGTGGAAGTAATTAAGGCTTTTAAATACATGCTCACTTGGTCAGCTGTCAGCACAGTGCTATGCATGATTCCTCAGTTCTCCTGTGTTCAGTGGAGCTCACTCACACATAACTCTGCATAGGATTCTTTTATTATTTATTTTTCTATGTAAACCACTTTGAGAGCATTGGTTAAAAAGTGGTATATAAATATTTGTCATACTAGTAGTAGATTGAAGGTTGTGTCAGATAAGACTCTCTTCCATGCAACTGGGCAAAGTAGCTTTCATAACAGAGAATTGTTATGAAGAGAATTGAATTGAGAAGAGAATTTTCTGTTTTCTTTTTCTCCTTCCCCTTTTGAATCTGTCCATGTTCAATGAGTGATTAGCATGGGTATATATCAGTTGGTGCATTAGTGTAAAAAGAAAATTGACCTAGTAACCTTTTTTGAGGACATATTTGCAAGACTGTAATTCAGGTCAGTGAATTTACTGCTTAGCCAACTACAATCAAAAGAATAACAATAAAATGCATGAAATGGTAACTTGCGGGCCAAAGAACCATAAACTTGTGACTTTCAGGTCGAATCCTCTCCCTTCTTCAGTGCAGATAAATGATTTCATGAATAATCATTCCTTTCTCACTAATACTGATAGTTCAGCAGCTGTTTGCTAATCATTGTTACTGTTGTAAATTCTAGAAAGGAAAGGATGAGTTAAAACACCATATAGATTTGAATGATAACACATTCTAAGGTAGGAACATAGGAAACTGCCGTATACTGAGTCAGACCATTGGTCTATCTAGCTCAGTATTGTCTTCGCAGACTGGCAGTGGCTTCTCCAAGGTTGCAGGCAGGAATCTCTCTCAGTCCTATCTTGGAGAAGCCAAGGAAAGAACTTGGAACCTTCTGCTCTTCCCAAAGCAACTTCATCCCCTGAGGGGAATATCTTGCAGTGCTCACACATCAAGTCTCCCATTCAGATGCAACCAGGGCAGACCCTTCTTAGCTATGGGGACAAGTCATGCTTGCTACCACAAGACCAGCTCTCCTCTCCTCAAGTCATTCACACAACCAGCCTTTTCTAAGTAGAAGAGGATTAACCAGGCTCATCTAGGGATGTGCAAGCTGGTTCTACCCAGAACCTGTTTAACGTCGAACCGGTTCAGTTTGATGGTTCAGGGTCGAACTAAAAACCCCCATCGAAGTTTGGAGGTTCGCAGTCTTTAAATACACACACACACACATTGTACTCCCCTCGGGGGAGTTCCTGGAGGTGGGGGGGTCCCCGCGGATGTTCCCCCTCCCCCGCCAGCCTTCTAAATCACCCCCTTGTCCATTTAAGGTGCTCTTCGGCCAGTTTTTGGCCTCCACCCAGCGGCCATGTTGAGGGCTGGGTGCCTGTGCACAGAGGCCATGTGCATGGGTGCCCAGCCCCCAACTTGGCCACCAGGCCACCAGGTGAAGGCCGAAAACTGTCCAAAGAGCACCCGAACTGGGCAAAGGGGTGATTTAGAAGGCTGGCAGGGGGTAGCAGGGACTTCCACGGACTACACACAACCCTGCTGCCTCCCAGAACTTTCCCGAGGGGAGTACAAGGTTAAAAGATTTTTTTAAAAAAATTAAGGATCGTGAACCCCCGAACCGAATCGAACTGGGGGGGGGGTTCAAGGGGGTGCTGGACCAAACTGGCCTGGTTGGGTTCGAGGCCGGTCAGCCGGTTCTGTGCACATCCCTAGGCTCATCCGGAACCTTAGAACCATCTCTTACCCAGCACCTTTCAAGCTGGGCTCCCTCCCTCCCCTTTCTGAGACCTTCCCACAACAATACCAGTGCCAGCCACCAGTCAAGCTCTCTCTCCTCCTCTCTTCCATTCCATGCTGCCTCCGATCAGCTGGTGAGGTATGCGGCTCAGTTGGCTCAGAAGCACATGTGTGTGTATCGGTGATCTACTGAAACTGAATTGCAGTGCACTCAGCCTGGACAGTGGACTCTTATGTTCTGTTATCTGCTGTTAATACAAAAGGATGGGGCTGGGGGTGGGGGGCCAGTTGCGTTGGGTTGGGTTGGGTGTTGTGTGGAGGCAAGAGGCAGCCAAAGCAACACAAGTGGGAGGAGAGCTGGTCTTGTGGTAGCAAGCATGAATTATTCCACTGGCTAAGCAGGGTCTGCCCTGGTTTGCATTTGAATGGGGGACTACATGTGAGCACTGTAAAATATTCCCTGTAGGGGATGGGGCTATTCTGGGAAGGGCATCTGCATGCATGTATGCAAAAGGTTCCAGGTTCCCTTCCTGGCATCTCCAGATGGTCTTGTGGTAGCAAGCATGACTTGTCCCCTTAGCTAAGCAGGGTCTACCCTGGTTGCATATGAAAGGGAGACTAGAAGTGTGAGCACTGTAAGACATTCCCCTTAGGGGTTGGAGCTGATCTGAGAAGAGCATCTAGGTTCCAGGTTCCCTCCCTGGCATCTCCAAGATAGGGTTGAGATTGACTCCTGCCTGCAACCTTGGAGAAGCCGCTGCCAGTCTGTGTAGACATTACTGAGCTGGATGGACCGATGGTCTGACTTGGTATAAGGCAGCTTCCTATGTTTCTATGAGTGTACTGGCAGGAGCTATGCTGCTGGCTGGCACTCAGAGACACAGCCCTCCTTTTAAATAAAATTGTGTGGGGAAATTAGCTCAGAGTGGAACAGTTCCACGTCAGAATAATTTCTGTGCAAACATTTGGTGGCAGAAAAAAAGGACTGAGAGAGAGATTGCTGAAGTTCAAAAACAAAGGTGCTTTTATCTGAGGGTAAGGGGGCACAATGGAGTAAGAGAGTCACTTAAAGCAATATTATCTCTCTATATAATTCTCTAAGGCTACCTGTGGCTAATCCTGTGTGTGTGGCAGCTCTCGCAAGAGTCTGCAAGCAGAAGCACCTGATTGGGCAGTGGGGATAGAGAGGGGATAGAGAGTGCAGATAGAGAGGAGGAGCCTGTGAAACCCTGTGGTACCATGGTGATTCCATATGCTGATAGGGAGGAGGAGCCTGTGATGGTTAAGGTCAATTGGAATGCAACTGTTACTGATCAGAAGATATTATTGATTGTAGAGGAGAGGCATCTATATATATAAAAGGATAGCCAGCAGGGATCTGCGAAGAGAGGTGTTGTGAGGAAGGAAAGAGCCCCTTCAGCAGAAGCAGGCTGCTGTTGTGTGAATTAGATGAGGAAACAAGATGAACAAGATCTGTTACCGTATTTTATGGACTATAAGACTCACTTTTTTCCTCGAAAAATATCCGCCAAAATTCAGGAGCGTCTTATATGTTTTAACAGTTTAATATGTTAAAACTCTGAAAAACTGGATTAAAATTAAGGTGCGTCTTATAGTCCGTAGCGTCTTATAGTCCGTAAAATACGGTAACTCAGGGAGAGAGGGAGAGAGAGAAGGGAGGAGAAGAAAGACAGAAGGGAAGAGCAAGTAGAGGAGAGATAAAGAGAGAAAAAGAAGGAAGAGGAAGAGAGAGAAGGAAAGACGAGGGACGGGCCTGAGCCTGTCAGCAGCCTGTGGGTAACAATTGGCCATGGCAGCACCTATTGGCAACAAGGAAGCGCCCAGTCAACCACTGCTGCTGTTTGGGGCTACTGAGACCATGTCAGCGGCCTGAGGGGAATGAGTGGCCATGGTGGTGGCAGCAGCGAAGAAGGGCTTGGTCAACTGCTGCTGCTGCTCCTGTGGGGAGGAGCAGGAGCGGGGTGAGGGTGGGGAGGTCTCTGGGGATAGGGGGCTGCAGCTTGGCCAATAGGCACCAAGACCGCCACAGCCATGACCAAGAGGGGTGAGGGGGGAAAGCAGTGCTAGCAACAGGGGAGAGGAGAGCATGTGGTCTCAAGGCTCAGGATGTTGCATGGAACTAAACTTTAAATAAGAAGCTGTGTGAAGTCTGAAACAGCCTGACGATTCTGTTCAGATCCATATTAGAGCAACCTTGCATTTGAAAACACTGGGTATGGTTCACTGGGAACTTTGTTTGAATGAAACAAATTATGGGAACATAACTGTTACGTTATCCTGGTGCCATTAATTACAGTGATGCTTGTGTTGAAACCTCATATCAGTTCTGTGCCTGTACCTTTTTATTACATTATTGCACCTAACCCTATATATTAGAATGAAAATATATTTTAGGCAGAATCATAAAGCAGCATTAGAACCTGATTCAGGAGATAATGTTTACGGTGAGACCCACATAACAGATCTTTGGAATTCTTAACCAGCTAGCTCTTGCCAGTGACTGGGTATGTCAGATTGTCTGTTTTTAAGGTTATAAAAGTCACTAGATGTCAGGAACAAAGCCTGCAGATGAGACTGTAATGCAGCTTCCTTTTCCTGCTGAGGGCCTTTCCGTTTTTTTATTTGATCTTCAGCTGATTTGATAGCTCCTTTCCTGCTGTGAATGGCCTATGAAGTAGCTCAATAGCCCCTTCAGTACTAGAGTGGGTGTGAAAGTCTAGCACGGATAACAGGAGCCTAGGGAAGATAAGCTAGAAAGCACTGGCAAGTACAATAGGACAGGATGGAATAAAATCGGGAGCTTGATAGTGTAAAACCTGACATAATCCCATGGCTTATGTTATATCTCTCCATATACACACCTTCCTTGTAGAGTTCTGCTGTGGTTTTGCCATGGCTCCACTAAATTTTTACCCCAAAACATCATTTATGGTTTTTGTAGGAAAGTGCCGAGGTACTAATGCAACTTTTATTTCCTGCACCAAAATATCATTTGAGTAAAAGTTTAAGCACACTGGCTGACATCCAGAGCAGCCTTCTGGTAGTGGAAAACAGACACACAACACCAGTGAGAGCTTTCCTAGCTGTTCTGGGATCACACAGCCTCAAGTATGTAAGTCCAGTGTGAAGGTCAGTGATTCTCTGTGATTCCAGGAGTGATCTGTGTCACCCAAAGATGTTTCCCTGAGGGTTGTGCAGCCCTCAGGGTCAGTGCATATGTAATGCTTTCTGTCTTTTAAAGAATCAGGAAGACTGTGGAATCATCCTCTGTGCTAGCTAGAGTTCACTCCTAATCCCATGCTCTTCACTTTGTCCTGCTACATTTCTATCTATTGCCACCAAAAATTGTTGTGCTTAAACCATGAGCTTGTTTTCTGCCTGGTTTTGTAATGGTACCTTATGAAGCTGTGTAAATTTGCAACATGGGTTTGCAATAGAGCTGTCTCATATGCATGTTCTTTATTTTAATGACTGCAGCATCAGATGATGTCTTGCATGTGTAAATGAGCCAAATTTGCCAAATTTAAAAACATTTTTTTAGGAAAATGACAGATAGGGATTTCCTACTTATTCATTGTTGGGAGCAGGGTGGTTAGCTGCTTAGCATAAAGATAAGGCCAGGGGTGTAGCCATAATTGAATGAAGGGGTTCAAATAACCCAGCCCATTCAGCTCCTGAGGGCCCCCAGCTCCATCCCTCCCTATTTTCTTCATTATCTCCCTCACTCCGAGTGGCTACCGGGGAGAAGGGTGAACACAGGCCCTCTCTGCCCTAGCTACACCCCAGATAAGGCATATGGGGCGGGTGGAAGTGCAGCTACAACATCAGAAGAAGGAAGGCACAGATGACTTAAGCGGAATGTGTTACACACCATTTGAGCCAGCCGCAGAAGAAACTATAGTGCAGATGTGCTCCAGTGGCGCCCTTGGCTTTGATTCTAGGTCCTAAGGTAGCAGACCTAATTTTTACAAAATAAAGGCAATGGCTGACATGATGAGAAAAAGTACTTAACATAGTCCCAGTGAAATTAAAAGGACAAGTTGAGCATTGCCTAACTTGTCCTTTTAATTTTAGTCGGACTAGTTCGAGTAATTATCCTCTTCATGATTTCTGAAAGTGGATTGCCAGATAGTAGTAAGAAAATTGGGAAAGGTGAATAAGAGAATGTTAGAGCTGGAAGGGACTTTGGATTTTCTTCCATTTTTGAAGTAGGGAAAGAAATGAACACCTCACTGAGGTAGAATTTTTTAAAGAAAAACTGCATATAAAAAAGGAAAAAGGTAAATAGAAGATTTACTGAAAAACAGTTAGTGTTCCATCTGTTTTTCAATAAATATGTTTAACTTTTTCCTTTTTAATGGAAATTTTTATTTTATACTCCGCATGAACTTTACTGGAAGAAAAATACTTTCCCAAAGTTTTTGAAATTTGGGGAAGTTGCATTTGATATTTTAAATATTTTATTGCATTTAATATTTTAAATACTTCATATTTTGAGGTAACGCAAAATCATTCAGTTTAGTACTCTTTCACCAAAATCCCTTTTATGTGCAGGAAACACAGAAAAAGATGTCCATACATTAATACCTGCTAGTTTTGAATACATTGGTTTGCTTTTAAGTAGGCTGTTCTGAATACATTGGTTTGTTTTTAAATTGGTTTGTTTGCTTTTGTTCACATTTAACAATAGAAATTTGAGGTTGGGGGGAAGCTTGAGATGGACATACATTATTACTAGTTGATGCTTGTTTTGTTTTCTTTAGTGTTAAGATTTATTTATAAAGAACTGAATACAGATGCAAAGGTTAAATATTTCAATCCAAATTCAGTGATATTGAAATGGATGAGAGCAATTTTCACAAAAGCTTTGTAGGAATGAATGATTGGTACTGAAAATCTTTCACCACAAATAGTTTATATATTTAATATAGCATTAAGAGGAACAAGCTATAGCAAACCGCATTGTTTGGATTTCAGCTTTTGCAAAAAGAAATGTATGTAATCTCTGCCCTTCAAATTAGCATTATCATTTTGGCCTACATAATTAAGCTGATGATGTTTGAGCTCTGAGACAGTGCCAGCCTCTCTAGCGGATGCCACAGATTCCTGCTTGAACAACAGCAATTATGAGAGAAAGCATTAGTGTAGAAGGAAGGCTTCCCCTAAAAACACGGATGCAGTTTGCCTGCCTGCATTCCCAAAACTGCATACTAAAGAAATAAGTAGTCCAGCCAATCTTGACCACTTTTCTAACCATAAATAAAGAATTTCCTTAAGGGCAATTATCTCAGGTGTAAATCATTTTGAATACTAGAAATCATTAATTTAAGAATTATAAAGACTGTCCTTCTGGAACAGACCAAAGAACCACTTTAAGTGAACATATATTAACGTTGCCATATGTTTCCAGAGAGCCCACAAAGCAGTTATCATTAGTAATAGTTGAACTAAGAGCCTTCCTGGAAAATCTTGCATTTCACTTTTTATGTAGTGGAGCTAAGTTGAGCATGGAGCTTTTGGAATACTGTGTGCAGTTCAGGTTTCTACATCTTAATAAAGGATTTTAGAGCTGGGAAAGATGCAGAAGAGGGCAACCAGAGTTTTCAGTGGGCAGAAATACTTTCCTTATGAATGAAGGCTAAAGTGCTGAAAGCTGCTTGCAGACCTGAAGCAGCCCTCCTCCTGGTGACAGAGGGCTGTGCATCATTCCAGCCAGTGTCCTTGCAGCCTCATATGTGAGTTTCCCATTCAGTTCCATGGCACAATAGCAGGGACTGAGGCCTTGTTTTCATTCATTGGTCATGAAAAGAAGTGTAGTGTTGATCCTGGGACTTGTTATGGATATTCATACTTAACCCAATCAAAGAGGGATGTTTCATTAGTTTATCTTTAACTGGGATTTGTAAAGGCATCAAACTGTAACATGCAACTCTTAATACCCCATTTCCCCCTATTGTTTCAATTTGTACACATAATAAGGAGTGGATATATAAATGTAAAAACACACATCTATATATAAACAGATTAAATGGCCATGTATGTTTACGCACCAGGCTAAAGCCTTCCTCCATAGCAAGCTTTCAATTTGTAACTGCTGGCTATCCTAATTTCTTCTGTATTGGCTTTCTGGCTATTTTAGCATTTTTCGTTGTGTATATTTGTTTTTATTGTGTTAGAATTTGGTTTTAATGTTTGTTCTTTTTGTAAACCACTTGGAGGACATTGGTCAGGACATTGAGTGGTATATAAATCTAATCAAATAAATGTTTTTTACTCGGTGTCTGCAAAATCCTGGCAAATTCAGGAGCAGATAACATTTTTATCACCAAAAAAACTAGAAAGGTTAGATAAGTTAGAAAGTCACCACTAATGAATGCATATTTTTGTATTGCAGTGGGGAAATGACTTGATCATCAAGTCAGAGGTTTCTGGTTCGAATCCCCGCTGGTATGTTTCCCAGACTATCGGGAACAACTATATTGGGCAGCAGCGATGCAGGAAGATGCTGAAAAGCATAATCTCATACTGCACAGGAGGAGGCCGTGGTAAAGCCCTCCTGTATTCTATCAAAGACAACCACAGGGTTCTGTGGTCGCCAGGAGTCGAAACCGACTCAATGGCTCACTTTACCTTTTACCAGTTTTTCTAATTTTAAAAAATCCTGAAATGATCAACCCTATGGAAGTTTCATTCTAGCACTTTTACCAAATTCATAGAACTGTTACAGACCATTTGCAAGAGCATTTATAAGCCTCTGGTGCCAACTGATAAAACTTTTTGATGCTGGCTGCTCTTGTTCCTTTGTTCAGCATTTATAGTCTGTAACGTGCTTTTCAGTTGGCAGATATTGGGGTGTGGCTGTAATTGAGTAGGGATTTGCATGGAACCAGTTCGGAGGCCCTATATGGGCCTCCGAACCAGTTTGAATGGCAGCTGGTTTCGCCAGTTCGAAGGTGGGGGGTGCATCTTTAAGGGCGAGGGGGGTTGCACTTATCCCTCCCTCCGATTTCCCCCGCCAGCACTCCATTTTCTTAAAGTCCATCAGGGTGGCAGCATACCTCCCTGCCACCTCATTGCCCCCTTTACCGGAAGTAACCAGATGCCAGGCACAGGAAGCCGGGTACAGGTGTGCACATGTTGTGGGCACACGCACACACAGCAGGCACATGCATGCAACAGGTGCAATGTGTGCATGCCCGGTGTGCGCAGGCTAACTTACTTCCGGTAAAGGGGGCAACAGGGCAGCAGGGAGGTATGCTGCCGCCCCGATTGACTTTAAGAAAATGGAGTGCCGGCAGGGAGAAAGCAGAGGGAGGGGTAAGTGCACCCTCACCCGCCCTTAAAGATGCACCACTCTGCCTTGGAACCACCCCCACCTGGTTCCATGCACATCACATCCCTATCACTAAGAGGTTTTTTTGGGGGGGGGAGTCCAGGGGGCTTCCTGCCACCTCTTCCATCCCCCAGGGTGTTTTTTTGCCCCCTCTCTGTCATGCTCCCCACTGCTTCTCCTGCTTTCCCAGCAGCCCACTCTTGGCTGCCTGTGAGGCAGTGGGCGCTTCAGCAATATCAATGAATTCACTGCTGAATGGGCTGTTATCTTGGTCCCCTAAGCTTCTGGTCAGGACAACCGAGTCTGGTATGGACACTGCTCACCTTCCTTGGAGAGGCAGTGGCTATGATCCACAGATCAGTTAGGGAACTGGTCTCCCTGGGATTCTAGTCCTCAGAGAACCATTCCCTACCCACATTCCAAAGCAAACTTATCAAAACTTGGCATAGGAAACACAGAGGTGAGTGGGTATTTGGTTGCACTTCAGATCATACAAAATACCCAGATCGTTGGTAGTCACATGGGGTTAAGGTTGCCATATTCTGGCTTTCCAAATTTGGTGACTTAATTTGCATATCATGTAAATTGGCGTGAAAATAATTTTTTAGCAAAATAGTGACTGCACATTTTGGTCCATAACACTGATTCTACAAGGCCTAGAGCTTAGCTTTTCTTTTTAAATGAAAGCTGAAATCTGGGCTAATCTGGGTGGGTTAAGCAATCTGGGTGAAATGCTTAAAATCTGGGTGAAACCCAGAATTTCGGGGAGCATGGCAACTCTACGTGGGGTGGATGGGAAGCTTCCACTGAAGAGTTGCCTGCATTTGGCAGGTTTTCAGAAGCCCCCTTTACAACCTTCATCATGAGGTCAGCGAGTAGGCAAGAGGATAGAACGATCCACTTCCAAAGAAAGTTCTTAAAAAAAAAATAAATACCACCCCTCTCCAGGCTTCTGTCTTGGAACTCCACATTTCACTTTTTTTTCTCCCCCCCCCTCCCCGATCTTTAGCTGGAGGTGGGGGACACGCTGAGCTAATAGGTCTCCCATGAGATCTGAATCCAGAGTGTCTCTCCTGACTATAAGGCCAGTCTGATGACTGGCTCTCCACTGAATCTCACCACATAATTGTGTTTATGTGGGTGCTTGAAAATGTTTCAGAAGATGGGGGTGTTAATCAGATTGATCTTAAGGACAAAATTGTTAAACATACTGTATAGAAGAAAAGGCCTTGCTGAAGGAGAACTAGTATGGCTTCTGCAAGGGGAAGTCTTGCCTCACTAACATTTTGGAGTTCTTTGAGAGTGTCAATAAGCACGTTGGATAAAGGTGATCTGGTTGACATAGTATACTTGGACTTACAAAAGGCCTTTGACAAAGTTCCCCACCAAAGACTCTTGAATAAAATTAGGAGTCATGGGATAAGGGGACAGGTTCATGTGTGGATCGGTAACTGGTAGGACAGGAAACAGAAGGTAGGGATAAATTGACAGTTTTCACAATGGAGACAAGTAGGAAGTGGGGTCCCTCAGAGATCTGTACTGGGACCAGTGCTCTTTAATTTGTTCATAAATGATCTAGAAGTTGGGGTAAGCAGTGAAGTGGCCAGATTTGCAGATGACACTAAACTATTTAGGGTAGTGAAATCCAAAACAGATTGTGAGGAGCTGCAAAAAGATCTCTCCAAACTAGGGGAGTGGGTGACAAGATGGCTAATGTGGTTACCGTTCAGTGAAAGCAAGTGTAAAGTGGGGCAAAAATCCCCAATTTCACATATAAGCTGATAAGCCTGAGCTGTCAGTGACTAACCAGGAGAGAGATCGTGGGGTCATGGTGGACAGCTCACTGAAAGTGTTGACTCAGTGTGTGGTAGCTGTTAAAAAAAAAGGCCAATTCCATGCTAGGGATCATTAGGAAGGGGATTGAAAATAAAAATACTAATATTATAATGCCTTGTACAAATGATGGTGCAGCCACATCTGGAGTACTACTGTGTACAATTTTGTTCACCATATTGGATATTGTAGATCCCTGGCCCATTTGTTCGTTGCTTGAATTTTAAGGTAGCCATAACGTTTTGTACTTAGGAAACCTGGCAGGAAAAGTGGCCATGGTAATGTGAGCAGAAGGAACTCTGATTAAATATCTCAGCATTTTTTAAATAGATAATTTTTCCAAATGGGGGTGTGAGACACAGAAGAGGGCAGGAGAAATGACATGGAGATGGGGAAAGACTCAAGTCTTGGAACATAGGAAGCTGCCATATATTGAGTCAGACCATTGGTCCATCTAGCTCAGTATTGTCTACACAGACTGACAGTGGCTTCTCCAAGGCTGCAGGCAGTAATCTCTCTCAGCCTCATCTTGGAGATGCCAGGGAGGGAACTTGGAACCTAGATGCTCTTCCCAGAGTGGCTCCATCCACTAAAGGGAATATCTTACAGTGCTCATACTTCTAGTCTCCCTTTCATATGTAACCAGGTCGGACCCTGCTTAGCTAAGGGGACAAGTCATGCATCCCAAATATCTCTAGATCACAACAGTACTGGTTTAGACAATGTTTTCCCTAGAAATAAAACCAGCTCCTTCCACCCACTGAGTTTCAAGTCATGCTTGCTACTGCAAGACCAGCTCTCTATTATTTATTGTTAATAATAATAGATTTATTATTAACAATAAAAACAATAGGGCTGGAGATATACCAGAATCTGGATCACTGAATCATTTAAAATGTAATGCTGGCAGTATTTCTGTTCTATATCTGACTATTAATTGTGTATATACAGCTGGTGTAGCATAATGGTTAAGAGACTGAGCAGTGAATCAAGTTCATGATTTGAAGCTCACCTCTGCCATAAACTTACTAGGTCGCCCTAGGAAAGTCATCCCCTCTCAGCCCCCATCTGTAATATATTGGCTAAAGCTTTCACTGCAGAGTTCTTTCTTACGGTTCTAATTTGATTGGTTAGGACCTTGCTCTTTTTAGAATCTTTCTTATTTTGCAGTTTTAGGATGTAAAGGTTACAGTTTAACCTTTGACAGAATCATTGCCTCTAACAAAACAATGGTAGAACCAGCCAGGTAGGGGTGTGCATGAACCAAACATCATGATTCGAATTTAATTTGAACTGAATCGCGTGTTGCCGAACCAGTTCAGCAGTTCGAGCAGCTAATACTTGTAAAGGGGAATCAGGTGAGGATTCCCCTCTACAAGTAAAGGGGTGGGAGTCCTTGGAAGCTGTAAGGGGTGGCCAGAGGGGTGGCGAGAGAGGGATTGAAAGGGTCTTATCTGGCTAGCGCAGCTGGCGGCACTACCACCTCCCTCTCCCCTGCACACCTCCCCCTCCCCGGCCGTAGCCAAAGTCCTCACTACAATGCCTCTTTTAGCACGCCACCCACACACACCGATTGTGGTTCGATCTACAGCCAAGCAAGTAAACAGAACCTCCACGGGTTACAGTGTATCTACCTGAGTATAAGGGGCCTTGAGGCACAGTCTCACAGATCGCAATTTCGCTTATCTGTGGTTGGCTCTAAGAGACACAGTTTTTAAAATAGGCAGAATTCGTCTCTCCATGGTTCCTGGTTGGTAGTAAATTACTTCCAATGTCATTTTAGGCTGCCATTGTGCAGCACGGAGCCATTTTGTGGCTCTTTAAAAAAAAATCCCCTCCCTCCATTTTTTTAAAAATTATTTTGGTAAAAATTCACAAACAATGGGAAGATTTCCAGATTCTGGGGAGCCTTGCTGGAGAGTTGGAGGCCTGAAGAGCAAGGTACTGTGCTTTATTCCCTTAATTTTGCTTCTTTGTCCCCCTTTTTTAGCTTACGGAACTTAACCCCTGGATTCCCATGGGGCAAGGCTTCATTATTTGCAGTTTCCATATTCATGCCTATAGGCAAGAATGGAACCCCCACGAATAATGAGGGCCATCTGTATACATAGGGGTTATATCTCAACTGTAACCAAGCACAGACGCTACTGTACAAGTCAGACTAACACAGATGAATTCTTCACACACACACCCCTCTCTCCTCCCTTCTGAGGCTCTCTTGTCAGATACCGAAGCAGTTAATGACATTGTAAATCCTGGAATAAGGAGGCCAAAGGCACTTCCTTCTCTGTTAGCTCTGCCCGTAATGTAAATATATGCAGTTCAGTTGCTGTGTTGCCATGTCATGCAGAGGCCTTGTCCATTGTTTCTGTGGTGTGGATAGCTCTGTGCACACAAGGGGAGTGCACACATGGAACTGCACATGACACTGAAGTGGGTGCAGAAACCTCGCTTGCTTTGGAACTCTGTTTTTGCAAGCTGATTTTTAAGTTTTAATTTTTTATATCTGTAAGTCTGCTTTTATTAGGGAAGCATAATTTAAAAACTATGTCAACAGTTATAGGGACCTATGGAAAGTCAATGCACTTACAGATGGATGTTTTATAAAATATCCGGGCTCTCAGGGAACATATACAGCCAGGACAAATGATGAATGCTATTATTTTGTCGGTCAAGTAGCTGCCTTCCACTTCCTCACATTGAAAACAGGACTGTATGTTGTAGACAGAGTGACTCATATTCATTTTGTCCCTCTAGGCTCCCCAGCTGTGCTTCTATCTCATTTCTCGCTCCAGCTCGCTGCCTACACTCTTCCCAAGACTCCTATCACACGTTCCTTTCATATTTTTCTTCTGGTTTTTGTATTCAGTTTCCTTTTTCAGTGTTACCAATTTTGTGCTTAACGCTGGGGGATAGTGTAAGAATAAATTTATTTATATTTGCTTAGTGCCCACCCCCCAGCCCCTGAGTGCCACCTGACTGAACAGGCCTGGGATTCATGTTAATGAATGTGTTTCTTCGGCACAAATCACCAGTCGGTTCAATAGCTTCTAAAATTAATTCATGATATATTTAAAAGGTTTCCAGGCTAAGGGTGAGGCAACTTGGTCGGTCCAGCCATTATAGTACTTCTGAGGAAACACATGTCCCAGATATTACATAGCGATGTGAAAACGTGGGTATTTAAGATAATTCACAAACAGTTTTCAGAAGCTGTTTTGTGCCTTCCCCAAGGTCCTCCAGCCACAATATTGAGGGAAGAAAGTTTTCTAACAAGGCCAGACTGCACAAATCAGTAGTTCTATACTGGGCATGGATTACAAAAACTATCAGAACATTGACCTCCTTATTATCTTCATGCAAGCAGTAGGTGTGTTACCATGAGCTGCATTACAATCTCTTCACCCACTAAAAAGATATTTAATAGGAAGCATTTAGAGTGAAAACTTGTTCTGAGTTCTCATTTTTATAACTGTCAGATATATAGAGAACTAACACGTAAATCTCCATCCCTCAAAGTTTCCCAACTGCCTTTATTCACGACAGTTAAAAGATGCATATTAAATTCACCAAATGTTCATTTAGATCTACCACTGAAGGTCAGTTCAGAACATCAAGGCTGAAATTGTCAGTGGCCCCAATTTTGCATAGGAGAAGCAGTGGCAGACCGGGCTATAAATTCAGATGGTTGAGGTGGAAAGACAGTTCTACTCAAAGTGGGATAAACAGGCCCTGAATATTCCCAAGAGCCCTTCTCTGTGTTTAACAAGTTTCAGAATCTGATCTTGAAAACTATAAACAAAGCCAGAACTTAGATGATTTCAGGATCTATTACTTTTCAGTAAACATTTGTGAAGCAAAGACTTTGAATTGTCCTGTAATTTATCCCCCCCCCGCACTTTACATTTCCTGCTATTATCATCATTTTATCTATCCCCAAAGCCTTTCATACAACTCCAACAGTTTTGTTAGGCTTCTAGCCTACTAGAATTAAACATCATTAGCCTACATAATTATCCTCTGAGTTATATGTTTTTCTTATTTCTCCCAGTATTTTCATTTCTGCTAAATTTCCACATCACCAGATGCTCATTTTCAGCTTTTGCACATTCTCGTTTCAGTTTGAGACTGATTTTGCAAAACAGATTTGTCCTAGAATTCTTTCTGGGTTTTGCTTTGTTCATTTCAAATGCTAATACTCCAAAGGAGAAATATTACAACTAGATCTGTATATATATTTAACAATTTAACCATGTTAGTAAATCCTCCAAGCATCTCTTTGTTAGTGCATGTGCATTCATTAAAATTCTTGACACATCTTCAGTGAACAAAATGTAATATGACTTTTTATAGTAACAAATCGGAATGGAAAGACGTTCTGAATGGTCTCTTTAAAATAAGCTTAGAGCCCTTTCATAATTGGCTCATAAAACAGTTAAACGACTAATGAATTGACTCTGCTCCTAGGACAATATTATGATTGACAGCCTCCCCCCCCCGCTAGCTTTCTCTGATAAGCATCCCAGATGGCAGTTCACAAAATCAAAGCATCTTTTGGGGGACTGCTTCATGCGTCACAGCACAAGATGGGTCCCTGCATTTCCAGTAGGGAGTCAACTGCTTCTTGACAGTAACATATGAAGGACATTCATATGTCTGAATCTGAAAAAACACAGTAAACACCTACCCCCAAGCCTCATATGATTGGAGATTCCAGGGACATGTTTATTTCATATTTTCATACATGACCACGGCCTTCAAATATTACAGTCAAGACCTGGTTAAGCTGCAGCAGAAATATAGGGACAAGTTTCATCTTGTAACATTAGAAACAGAGTTGTATAAGGGAAAAATGAGTGTTTTCCTGCACAAAGCAGTGTTTTCTTTTTAAAGGAATACTTTCAGTGATTAGATATATTAATATTTGCAACATTTATTTTCTGTATCTAATATGATTCATAATTTCTTAAAGTCTGATTACTATGTATATCCTTGTGCCATTTATATATTCTCAGTGTTTTTTGTCAAGGAGTGCTTGCAAGCAGGCCTGACATTTATGTAGGCTCTCCTGCTCTTTACCTGTTCAACTCACCATGAATCTAGTACAAACTGAAAAGTAATATATAAAGTAAATAATAAACCACCACCAAACCTTGCAGTTATTTGACTGCAGAATGTCTCCTCCTGACCTAGGGAAATTAAGTCCAAAACCTTGCCTATGACTTGCAGCATATAAATATTTGTCTTATTTGTATGATGTTTAAAGAGGAAGAAGTGTGTGTGCATGCATGTGTGCAAGTCCAAGATTGTCTCTCGGTGGCTGACATCCTGACTTAACAAAATGGCTGTGTGTCCAGGCATGGCAGGGATGCACTGGAAGCCCCTGTGCAACTTCCCTAGTCCCCCTGTATGTGCGCTGTTGCACCAGAGCCTTTAGTTTTTGAAAATGCTTATGTGTCCCATCAGCACACTGTAAGACTGGAAACACTGTGTGCTGAGGATCAGTGACACGTTTCTTTACTGGCAGAGTGCTTCATGAGTGCAGGAGACTCTAGTGTAGCAGTGTACATACAGGGGGACTGGGGGAATTGAACAAGGGCTTTCGGTGTATCCCTGCAGTCCCCTGAAGCATGCCCACTTTGTTAGGATGTCCACCAGTATCTCCATAGGAAAAATCCCATGATGAAAAACAGCATTGTCCAAGTTCTAAATCCTGTTGTTCAGGACATATCTAAGCATACTTTTGTCTTTCTGCTACCATAATCTATGGTAGATTTTGTGTGTGTGTGTGTTAGCGTAAATGTTCTCAAAGGTTATATTTATTTATTTAGATTATTTTTCACCTGATTTTCGATCCAGTGAGATTCCCAAAGCAGAGTACAATTAAAATATTTCAGCAATACAAATAAAGAATTACAAACAGAAAGACAAAATATAAAACAAAGATCTGGCATTACATTAAGCCACTCAGGTCTTTAAAGTTTCAGGCAGATAGTGAAGTGACCAAAGAGGGAGATGAGACAACTGGGGGGCGGGGGGCGGGGAGAGCAGCTGATATCAACCCACACGCAAGTCCTTTGTAATTGTTCTCTGCTACTAGTTTTGAGTTCTAACAGCCATCAGATCATCTAAAGCTCAATACTGATGACATTTCGAATGAAAGCAAAGGCTTTCTTTTTCCATGTGGCTTTTGGAAGTGGAGGCTAAATGATGGTTTTCGGTTTTAGGTATTAATTACTGTGGGAATGATGTCCTGATCCCTTTTATCCTTTGCAGCTGTGAACTGGTTCCCTGGGTAGGAGTTGCTGTGGAGGGACTGGGGTGAATTTCCTCAGACCTAGGATTTTTAAGAGAGCAGTGAGAACACTGCACCCAAACATTGCTCCCAAGTATCTGTTGGCTCTTCATTTTCTACAGAACAGGTGCTATCTGCAGGAACCCCTGTTTGCTAATTCTGAAAGTAGCCTCTAAATACAAAGTAATCAAATGCTGTTAATGCATAGTAAATGTGAATATTTTTTTTAAAGGCTGGCTGATCACTAAATCTGGTGTTTGGGGGCCAAACTGGCCTTTTGTTGGGAAAGTTAGCAATATCTACAATCTACTGCTGAAGAAAATATCTTCTATTTCGCAAGATCTACAACCTACGGCTGAAGAAAACCAATATGTAGTGGAACCTCTCAATTTGATTTAATTACTAGGTATACCCATCAGCCATCTTCTGAACTGCTTTTACCTTCTTACAATGCCTTTATGGTACCTGAGCAGTTTATGTCACTTCCTCATTGCATATTACACTGTTGACGGTGGAAGCCACAGAAGTGCCATTTCTCTTGTTCCACTGTCTTCAGTGGAATGTAAGAAGCACTTGACCTTGTGAGAAGAGCCCACACTAGAGTTCTTTTCTACACTCCTGTTAATCTAATTCTTTCTGATTTGACACTAGCAAAGAAAGAAGCCACAGAATCGACGCCTTCTGTGTGGTCTGGGACTGCTTATGTTATCCTAGTTATTTGTTATTGTTATTTTTACATTTATATCCCGCTCTTCCTCCAAGGAGCCCAGAGCGGTGTACTACACACTTGAGTTTCTCTTTCACAACAACCCTGTGAAGTAGGTTAGGCTGAGAGAGAAGTGACTGGCCCAGAGTCACCCAGCAAGTCTCATGGCTGAATGGGGATTTGAACTCGGGTCTCCCCGATCCTAGTCCAGCACTCTAACCACTACACCACGCTGGAGTGTTTCTGCTATGGCTGCCTCCTCACTCCCTCTTCCCACACCCCAATTTTTTCATCCCTTGTGTGCATACATAAGCAAACCATAACAATTACCATAACAATTACATTTGAGTGCCACTCCAGCTCAAATACTACTGTAGGCTGTGATTCCAGGTTCTTTCAAGAAAGTAGTCTTTTATGTAAAGGATTTTGAAATGTGGATTATGGGATGGATTCTTTATGCTATACTGACCTTTATTTTTTATTTATTTTCTCAGATTTGTAGACCACCCCAAACTTCCGTCTCTGGGTGGTTTACAACAACATAGAACACCTTGAAAATAGAAACCTTACAATAATTTAAAACCACAGTCAGATTAAAAAGTTTGGGTGAAAAAGCTTTAGGGACTTTTAACAAGTTGTCAGAGATGGGGGAGGCTCTTACTTCAGCAGGGAGTGCATTCCAGAGTCTCAGGGCGGCAACAGAGAAAGCCTGTCTCTGTGTAGCAACCAGACAAGCTTCTCTGAAGGATCTCAATGAGCAATGGGGCTCATGTCAAAAAAGACATTCTCTTAAATACCCTGTGCCTAAGTTGTTTAGGGATTTATAGGTTATAATCAGCACCTTGTATTTTGCCCAGAAATGTACTGGCAGCCAGTATAGCTCTTTTAGTGTAGGAGTAATATGATCTCTCCAAGTTGACCCAGACACCAACCTGGCTCTCACATTCTGTACCAACTGCAGTTTCTGGAGTGCAGTTTCTGCAGACAACCTCATAACTGTGCTACATATGCTGGTAACTTCCAATTTGACTACTGCAATGCACTCTATGTGGGGCTGCCTTTGTAAAGCCCCACAAAGGCAGCCGCACATAGAGTGCATTGCAGTAGTCAAATCTGGAAGTGACCAGCATATGTAGCACAGTTATGAGGTTGTCTGTCTCAAGAAACAGACGCAGCTGGTGTATCAGCTGAAGTGGATAGAAAATACCTCTGGCCACAGCCTGCGCCTGGGACACCAGGGAGAGGTTTGGATCCAGAAGCACTCCCAGACTGTATACCTTTTCTTTCTGTGGGAGTGTATCCCTGTCCAGGACAGGCAGATCAAAACCGTACCCCACGTTCCGACCCCGCACAGTAAGTATATCCATCTTACCTGGATTCAGTCTGTTAGTTATCTCTCATCCAGCCCATCACCGTCTCCAGGCAGGCATTTAGGGAGGTTATGGCTTCTCCTGATGATGTTGACATGGAGAAATAGATTTGGGTGTCATCAGCATACTGATAATACCCTATACCAAATCTTCTGATTATCTTTCCTGGTGGTTTCATGTAGATGTTAAAAAGCATTATAGTATGGAGCCCTGGGGGACACCACATAAAAGTTCAGATTTTGAAGAGTAACAGTCTGGAATCTGCATAAGCGATAGGAGCAGAACCACTGCAAAGCAGTGCCTCCCACCCCACTAGATCAGACACTCCAGAAGGATACTATGGTTGATAGTATCGAAAGCCACGAAGAGATGCAACAGGACCAACGGTGTCACACTCGCTCTGTCAATTCCTAATTGGAGGTCATCCATCAGGCTGAACAAAGCAGTCTCCACCCCATGGCCCGCCCAAAAGACAGTTTGAAATGGGTCTAGATAATCAGTTTCCTTAAAGACTGCCTGGATATATATTTTAGATATATTGTTTCATATAGAGGGAGTTGTGATCTCTTTGAAGAACTAATGCATTTTCTCAGTGGAGAAAACATTATTTAATTTTTCCAAGCCATATTTAAGGGAAGTAATGTATTTAACAGTAATGCTGCTAAATGTATTCACAAGGTTTAATAGTATTATAAATACAAATTTCACATTTTGGTCTAATTAGAGTTATCTGCTAGTCATTATTAGGGGGCTGAGCCAAATAGTGGTAGGTACCACCTAATGGCACAGCAGGGAAATTACTTGACTAGCAAGCCAGAGGTTGCCGGTTCGAATCCACGCTGGCATGTTTCTCAGACTATGGGAAACACCTAAATCGGGCTGCAGTGATATAGAAAGATGCTGAAAGGCATCATCTCATACTGTGCAGGAGATGACAATGGTAAACCACTCCTGTATTCTACCAAAGACAACCACAGCACTCTGTGGTCACCAGGAGTCGATACTGACTTGACAGCACACTTTACCTTTACTGTAGAGAAGGCATCCCTCACACACAAGTGGGCACTCCTGTGCCCTCCCCATACTTGGCATTCAGGTGGCCGGTGGCCATTATCTTGGTGATTCTTACCACAAGCATGCACTGTAAGATTGATCATTATTAGTATAGAGATGGGAGAGAGGACTGAGGTTTAAAGTCTTGCCTAAGGCGGTACACAGAGGTAAGATTTGTATCGTCATACTCAGCAGCTCTATAACTGATAGTTGTAAAGCATCATTGGATTTTGAAAATCCAGTGATGCTTTACCACATGGTGAATATAGTATTTGAAAACCACGAGAGCTATAAGCTCAAAATGAATTATAATCCATATAATCAAAGGACTAATGAGATGTTGTTGATTAAGTAGTGGAACTGAGACTGAAGGCCATGTTCTGAAGACATTGTAACTCAATTAAGTGTCTTACTCTAGTATGGAACAAAATAGAAAATATGAATGGCAGGCTGAGAGCCTTCAAAATCCACAAACACAATCTGCTTTGTTTCATGTGTTCTGTCTGATTGCCCTGCTTAACTTTAGCTCTTTGGCAGCACCCACTTTTTGCCTAATAGGGGAGAATAGCTGCTGCCAAAGGAAGTAAGCATGGTTTCTTGGGTCAGCAACTGACAAGGCAAGCAGTAAACTAGCCACTTCTGAAAGGAAGGACCCACCCCTTTCTCTCTATTCTTGTGGAAGAGAATCTGCTTCCATGTACAGAATTCCAAAACTGGTGGATGTGGACTGAAATACAAGTCTCTTATTTAGCAGAGTAAAGTGCAAACTGTCACTAATTTATTCCATAAGAAGAATCAAGCCCATTAAATGTAAAAGAGCAATCACACTGAAAAGTTAAGGCTATGTTTTTCTCTGCTTCTGGTTTCTTAAATGGAGGTTTGAAAAATGTCTGTAGTAATTCAGCATTTTGATGCTATATGCAAAGACAATGTTGAAATAAGTTGATTTTGGCAAATCATTAATCACATGAAACCTCACGAATGTAGGCTGTGACAGTCACATCATCTGGGCAGGTGTAGGCATGCTTGGGGTTGTTTGTTT
Source organism: Hemicordylus capensis (assembly GCF_027244095.1). NCBI lineage: Eukaryota > Metazoa > Chordata > Lepidosauria > Squamata > Cordylidae > Hemicordylus > Hemicordylus capensis. The sequence continues at coordinate 139,869,447 of NC_069659.1, forward strand.
TTTGTTTTTGTTGTTGACCCCTGCTAACTGAGCTAAGAGGCACCTTTCAAAGTGGTGATTATCTTATATTTAGCAGGAGAAGAGCAACTGGCCCTATCCATCCCCAGCACAGTATCCCTCCAGTTGCTGCTGTTGATGTTTACCTTATCTCTTTTTAAGATTGTGAGCTCTTTAGGGACAGGGACCATCTTATTTATATATTCTTTTTCTGTGTAAATCACTTTGGAAATGTGGTTGAAAAACAGTCTATAAATAGTAATAGTAGTAGTTTGAGTATGAAGATCTTAAAACTGAAATACAGTGAACAGCATGTAAAATTTGCATTTTAAGTTGGGGTTTTAATTAGCTAATCTCACTACTTCACACTGAGATAATATAGTTGTATTTATTATTATTATGTGCTCACATACCAATGTTGCACATGCAACAACAACTATTTATATACTGCTTTTCAACAAAAGGTTCCAAAGTGGTTTACACAGAGAAATAATAAATAAATAAGATGGATCCCTGTCCCCAAAGGGCTCACAATCTAAAAGGAAACATAAGATAGACATCAGCAACAGTCACTGGGGGTGGATAGGGCCAGTTACTCTCCCCCTGCTAAATAAAGAGAATCGCCATATTAAAAGGTGCCTCTTTGCTCAGCAAGGGTATGTACAAGAACATTTCATTTAATTGTTGTTTTAAAATGTTTTTAAATTGTTAATTGTTATATTGTTTTTTTAAATTTGTTTTAGCTTTTTACTGTTTTAGTGGTGTGTTTTAATTGTAAACCGCTCTGAGCCATTTTGGAAGGGCAGTATACAAATCAAATCAAATCAAATCAATCAATCAATAAAATTTCATGTTTGCAAGAGGAGGAAGTGATTTTCACCAATTTTTCTGCGCTTTGCTGCCCTGAAGCTCCATGAAAAGGGTTAGAGGACCTTCAGGGACATATTTTCAGGGAGAATGGGATCAACAGAGAAAAGAGATTGGGATGGAAAAATATCACATCTCCCTCCTTGCACACACACCATGTTCTTACATGTGCACAATGATAGTTAAGTTCTTGCTATTTATTAATAAGTGTATTAAGATCTTTTTCATTTGATTATGTTGGTGGTAATTGATTCAAACAGTGGCACCCTGTCATTCAGTTGGTTTTGAGCTGAGTCTGTTTACAAACCTGCAGTGGGAAGGATCACACTGAAAAAGGCCTCTCACAGGTCAAAAAGGCACCTGTTTGATCTGCATCTTTCTCAGTTTTCATCTCCACCACAACTGTTGTGTAGGCTGCTTCTCTGCACTTTGGAATATCTTTGGTTTTTGCAGATGTGCGAACATTTAGACTGTAAACAAAAGCTGCTGAGTAGGTACTAGATAAACTTCAATTACAAATCTCTAGTAAGCATAAAACTATATGTTTACAAAAGGTGAAGTGTAGTTTGCCACAGTTGTAAACAGAAGGGAGTGTTTTAAAGTTCACATGATGCTCTCTTTTTATTTCCACTTCTGTTTGTGTTTCTTATGTGAGAAATGTATAAGCACACAAAACTCATCCCTTGACTTTCTGGAGACTTGGTTGTAATCTCTAAAACCAGGAATTTTTTAGAAACCTTTCTTGTGCTTTGCACTGCAGTGAACTCTGCAAACAATTCTGCTCCCACTCTACTCTCTCATTTTCTCTTTTCAGCTACTAGAGTTCAGTGCACTCCTATTCCAGGAGCCAGACTCTGGGAAACCCTACCTCAGAACCACACTGTATGTTATGCTGGCAATTAGAAGTGTTTAAACACAGTGTTTACATTCATCTGTAAAGGGCGTGGGGCTCTGATTTTAACAGTAAATGGACCACATAGATTAGACAAATGGAGTAATCCCATTTCTTACCGTTTACCTCCCCATAGCTCCTCTCCCTAGTTTTTTGCCCAGCTGAGGTCATTTCAGATATTCAAGCTCAACTTAGAAGAAAATAACTTGTAGCAGGCAAAAGGATCTTATGCCACCTATATACTGCAGCATCTTGTGCAATATCTTTTTTTTAAAGGTACAAGAAATACCCAGTACTAGCTGATCCAGTGCAGAGCATCTGTGCCCCTAGTCCCCCCCACCACCGCTTTTTTGCATGCTACCCCATCTGCATTCTTCCCAGCTGCCCCTCTTCTTCTACCCCCGCCTGGAGCCACTGTGTCCACCTGCCTGCCAGGCCCACTTGCCATTTATGGATGCTCCCGCCACTGGCCTTTGTCGCTCCGGTCGCTGGTTGCAGCACCCGCCGGTTGCAGCCGGCCGCCTGCCCACTGGTTGTGGCTGCCTGCTATTCCCAGCCACCCATCTGTTGGGCCTGCTCGCCGGTCGTGGCCACTGCAGCTGCTCCGGATGCCTACCCACCACTGTGGCCGCCCGCTTGCCGGGCCCACCTGCCATTTGCGGCTGCCTGTGTGCTCGGCGCACTCGCCAGTCACTGCCACTCTGGCCAGCCGCCTGCTGGGGCCGCTCACCTGTTTGCCAGCCACCCGTCTTCTCCCTGCTCCCCCTCGGTGGCTGGCCATTCACTGGGCCGCCACTTCCTCTCGCAGCCAGCCATTTGCTGGGCCGCTGCTTCTCCTCCCCCTGTGGTCCCCCGTTGCTCATCAGCAGCTCTCTCATGAGAGCTGCCACACATGGGATTAGCAACGGGTGCCCCTATGAAAATTAAATATATAGATTAGGTCTGTGCAACCAGATATATCCAAAAGCGATATTGGGTCTGCTATTAGCAATATTGGATATATCAGAAATAATTTTTATCCAATATAGGGAAGCCTGTAGAGGTTTGGAATTATTTGAATTCCCTTCAGAAATATCCAATAAAATATTTTGGATTATTTTACACTTTCCTATAGATGGCTTTTTGTTTGTTTAACAAGGTGTCCTTGCATACCCTCACGGCTTCAAAAGCATTTCTCTCTTCTTTTCTTCATTTTGCAATAGTATGGGTGGGCAAGGATACCTTGTCAAAGAAACAAAAAAGCTCCGAAAACAGTAATTCTGTCATATTTATTCAGAAGAGTGCATGTTTCCTGTTTTTGTCAGAATGCCAATTTTAAAATACTGATACTGATCCCCAAGTGCAATTACTATATTTAATATCAGATGGGATGCGATCTGATATCGGGCATGCACAGGCCTACTCAGTATTACCTGTGTATCCCTTTTAATGTTAAAATCAGACCTCTCTTCCCTCTTTCCACATGACTGAATAAATTCTATGTATTCATACATGGAACTGCAACCATCATTTCTAGTTGGACTCCCAGTTTATCTATAAACCAGTAATTTGTTCTTTTGTACAATATGCTTTTGGACAGCCATGTGTTTCAAAAGACTGATCTAATGTCTGTCAGTGAGGGCGATATGGTACAATACAATATTTTATTTTATATTTTTTGTGAACTGCCCTGAGATATTTTGGCGGAAAGGGTGACATATTTAGAACTAGCTGACCCAGGTGCAGAGCATCTGTGCCCCTAGTTCTTCTCCCTTCCTTCTTCTCCATTTCAGGACTCAGCCATTCTCCTTCACTGCCCTTTCTGCCGGCAGCTCTCAGCCTCCCACACAAGGAGGCTGACGGTCCCGTTTTCACTTCCTGCTCTGCCACTTGCAGCTCTTGCAACCGCTTGCAGTGGTTCTGCCTCCTCCACCTCCTTGACCTCCCTCCCCCCTCAAGCACTTGTCCCCTTTGTGAGGATCCCGGCCGCACATTTTTGTTGCTTGCAGTGGCAGATGCGCCTTCTCCTTGACCTCTCCCCGCCTCCCCCCACCAGCTCTCGTACTCCTCGCGAGAAAGCCAGTGGCCCCGTTTTCACCACCTCCTCAGCCATCCTTGGCGGCTTGCAATGGCGGCGCCTCCTCCTCCTCGGTCTCCCTCCCTCCTCGCCAGCTCTCACAACTCCCAGCAGCTGCTCGTGAATTCTCGTGAGAGCTGCCACACACAGGGTTAGTCATGGGCATGCCTTATAGAATTATATATAGAGATAATGTTCTCCATAGCCATAGGAGAGCCTTCGCACTGGCCTGATGCCATGTCCTCCTTTCAGCTGAACTTGAAGGCTGCTATAGAAAGACCCCATTTCAGAACATCTGTGCCCCTGTGACTCAGGGTTGGTTGAAAAAATGGTGCACATCCTCCTCCACTGCCCATATTATATGGACACTCATGCTGCCCTCATCCTGCCGCTGATACAGAAATACCCAGGTCGTAGAAGCCACTTTTATACTTCTCTGTTGCTCTCTGACACTAGGTTCAATGTCACCTACAGTGTGGCCAGGTTCTACGTGGCTGCGACTAAAATTCGTTGGACAATGACAGGCTGCATGTAGCTTGGTGCCCCCACCACATAGGTGCTGCAGGGCAGCCATGCAGTTCTATAATCTTCAGGTTTTTTAGCCTAAATTTTTATATAGCTGCATAACTCGTAGTAACTGTTTCCTAGTTTCTTTAGTTTTTAACCTAAAACCTCTTAGGTTTGTTTTTTTAAAAAAATCTATAACCTTTGTGTTTTTATAGTTTCTAAAAAGTAACAGCCCCGTAACAATCAGGTCAATTTAGCTATGTTGCTGTATTATTATGCGTTTTATGGAATCTACCATTTTACCCGCCTGCCACTCGGTACTTTATGCTGGTTTTTGACTGTAATAAAGATTGATTGATTGATTGATTGATTGAGAATAATGTTATTTTAAAACAATTTCAAGATTCAGACCTTATTATGGGATGAAGATATATAGGGGGCCTGATTGCATCTAAGAGATTTTAAAGAGTGATCCATTTCATGTGGGCTTTATTAAAATGCTAACCTGTTTGGGGTGGGGGGAGTCTAAATGTTATGCCAGGTTTACAGAGCTGTCAAAAGAATTATTCATAGAAAGCCTTCTCTCACTTTGTAATCTTGGATAACATCCTGCTCTGCTTGCTTTCAGAGTGAATTCTGAGTTTTTAAATGTTTATAGATTCTACTTTAACCTGATATATAAAATTTTGTCTCTTCTGGCATTGACTTTTGGTATTTAATGTAGAAAGCAGACCTGCAACCCACAAGCTATCAGACTCAACAGAAAGGGAATCAAGTTGGCAGCTTATGTTGATCAGCAATCTTAAAGCAAAAGAAATAATCCAAAATGTCACTATTGTTGCATCTTCAAAAGTGTCTTTTTTGTTACTTCTGTGTGACAGGATTTTTTTCTTTTTTTCAGAGTTCTAGAATGCCGAGGCCTACCAATTGTGAATGGGCAGTGTGATCCCTATGCAACAGTTACCTTGGCAGGACCATGCAGGTTAGTATTCATTTGTTTATTTATTTATTTAAATCTAGCAGTAGAGGCTTTTCCAAAATTGCTAGAAGTGATGTACAAAATAACTGTAAATTGTAAACATCACTATATAAAAAAATAAAACAAAACAAAACAGGAACCTTCTAAAATCCTGTGGGTTAGTCTCAAATCCCCTTTGCAGGGAGTTAATTTATGTTCTATATGGTATCTAACAATATCATGAGACCTTTACACTTCTAGATTTAGCACCATTAGCCTTCAGATAACATATTTCAAGTATTTTCTTCCTTCATCACATGAAAAGAGAACACATCATTGGCAAATCCTACTAAATACCTATTTGGAAGTTTGCCCTCTACCCCTTTCTAGTTGATGTGAACAAGCCTTGGGCTCATGGACTTTCTCTCTTGGCCTTCTCACTATTTATAAGCTACAAACACAAAACTTGGAAATTATGCATTTATTGAAAATGGACTATCTCTTTCCCTGAATATTGGGCAATTACCTCCTCAGTGGTCAGGACTGACATACTAAGGAGGCACAGTGAGGCAACCACCCACTCTGACCGCCTTCCTCATTGGCAGACAGGCCACTACCTTTCTCCGCTGGTGTTAGCAGCATTGGCCTGTCACTTCTTATCCCTGCTATCTTCCTTTAGAAAAGCCAGAAAGTCAGGGAATGGATTAGAAGGAAATCCTCCATGCTTCCATCAGTTCTACTACCTACCAGCTGTCTTTTCAAAAGGAAGGGATTCAGGGCAAATTGGAGAAGAAGGAGAAGTGGTGGGGGGGTGGGGGGTGGGTAGCAGTGATTGGTGTACATCAAGAATATAAGGACGGGCCTACTGAATCAGGCCCAAGGCCTATCTAGTCCAGCATCCTGTTTCACACAGTGACCCAAAGGCAAGAAGAGGTGAGAGCATGCCCTTGCTGTTGCTCCCCTGCAACTGGTATGTAGAGGCATCTTGCCTCTGAGGCTGGAGGTGGCCTATAGCCCTCAGGCTAGTATCCATTGATAAACTTGTCTTCCAAAAATTTATCTAAGCCCTTCTAAAAGGCATCCAGGCTGGTAGCTATTACCGTATTTTTTGGGAGAGAGTTCCATAGGTTAATCATGTGTTGTGTGAAAAGGTATTTCTTTTGTCAGTCCTAAATTCCTTGGCTGTCAGTTTCATGGGATGACCCCTGGTTCTAGTTTTCTGAGAGAGCGAGAAAAATTTATCTCTGTCCACTGTCTTCATACCATGCATAATTTTGTAGACCTCGATCATGTATCCCCTCTGTCATGTTTTTTCCCCAAACGAAAAAGCCCCACGTGTTGTAGCCTTGCCTCATAAGGAAAGTGGTCTAGTCTCCTTATCATCTTAGTTGCCCTTTGTTGTACATTTTCCAGTTCTATAACGTCCTTTTTGAGGTATGGTGACCAAAACTGTACACACATACTCCAAATATGGCTGCACCATAGATTTGTATATGGGCATTATGATATTAGCAGTTTTGTTTTCAATTCCCTTCCTAATGATTCCAAGCATGGAATTGGCCTTTTTCTCAGCTGCCACACATTAAGTTGACACTTTGTTGCCCACTCCCCCAGTTTTAAGAGATCCTTTTGGAGCTCCTCACAGTTTGTTTTGGATGTCACTACCCTAAATAGTTTGTTGTCATCTGCAAATTTGGCTGCTTACCCCAGCTTCTAGATCATTTATGAACAAATTAAAAAGCACCAGTTCCTGTACAGATTCCTAGGGGGCCCCATTTCTTACTTCCCTCCATTTAGAGAATTGTCCATTTATACCTACTCTCTGTTTCCTGTCCTTCAACCAGTTACCAATCTACACATGAACCTGTCCCCTTATCCCATGACTGCTAAGTTTTCTCAAGAGTCTCTGATGAGGAGCTTTGTCTAAAGCTTTTTGAAAGTCCGAGTATACTATGTCAATCGGTCTGCACATCATGGGTGGGGAAAGTGAAAAGCGGGTGGAGTAAAATTGGTGTGCGGCACACTCCACACACCTAATGGAGTACAAAAATTGGGGTGGGGATAGGGGGAATTGGTGTGCTGCAGGGCAAGAGGATGCAGCTTGCCACATTGCCTCTGGTGCCAGTAGTATTCAGCTAGACCTGTTAGTGGTGGCTCCCTGTTTATGGATTGCCCTTTCCCAAACAAGTTAGATGCTAACATTAGCATATTTTAGTTGCCAGGTTAAAAATTTTTCATTCACAAGAATTTTGAATGTGTTGTGTTGATGCATGCTGCCTTTGTACTTTGTGTGCTCTCATTTGCTCCTCTTGTCTTTGTGAATGTGCTGTGATTTTTTTTTTTAATGGTTATTGCAATGATGTTCTGTTGTGTATGTTTTATCTTTGTGAACTTATTTGTAGGCTGGAAAGTGGAAAGACAACATGTAAATTCTTACATGAAAATATTGCCTGGTTTTGGTTAAAATACCCATGGGACATCCTGAATAAGAGGTTGCTGCCTCCTACAAGAAATAAGGGAAGTGGGCATGCCCAAAGCCTACCTCCAGTCTCACTATGTGTGAAATTTTGTGGGGTAGCTTCCTAACAGGTGCAAAGTTACATACAGTTAATGGTAGTAATATTTAGCATTTCACATCACTTTCTGGGTATACAAAGAAATATACTGTAGTTCACCTACGCTGCTTTGATATAGCAACCTTATAAGGTGTGTAAGTATTATTATCCTAATATGGTAGCTGAAGTTGAGAAGGAGTGGTTTGCTTGAGACCTCCTAATGAGTTTATAGCAGAGGCAAGATTTGAACCAAGAAAGTTCTGCGTCTCTGCTCCATTGCTTAGCCACTGTGCTAAGAAACTTGCCCATTACAAAACTACTGGTTGTATTTGGGATAATTATTTTCTGCCTGCCTTCTTTTTTGCAGATCAGACGTCAAAAAGACTAAAGTTAAAAAGAAGACTAATAATCCACAGTTTGATGAAGTTTTTTACTTTGAGGTTGGTATTTCAGAAGAATGAGTGGTTAAGTGCAATGCTATGCAACAGAATGTTGCCACTTATTCCATGTGCCAGCTGCTACCTTTGTAAAATATTCAGGGTAGATAGAATCAGAAGTTTCCAGGACCCAGCAAGCTGTCTGAGGCAAAAGCATATCTCACTTTTCCAGCTGACTGTGGCACAGTTCTTTTAAGTGTCTTTTAATGCACACTCCCTTATTTGTCCCTTGAAAGACCAGCCAGTCTTTCAGTTAGTGCTGATCAGTGAACACTTTTCGGGCTACAGATTTATAGCTGCTCCACCCTGTCTTTTGTGGTCAATGGTGGGAGGGTTGTCTCACAGGAAATGTAAAAAAAAGGCTTAGAAGCCGTAGCAGCAGGCCATTCAAGTCAGTTTGGGTTGCTTGCCAACTTGCTGTAACACAAAAGCTTTCTCATCCCTTCAATAGAAAGCCATTCCATTAAAAAAAAAATCCATGGCACTTTGAGTAAGAGGACTTAAAAACAACAACCACCCTGAAAAGAATGAATGAAGCTAAAGCATAGCCTCGCATCCTTCAGAACTTTGCCACTCCCACCCACTTCTCCTGCCCTGGCAGCATTCACAATAGGAGTACATACAAACTTTGAACAGAAGTTCAGTTCAATCCCTGAACTCAGTTTATGAGGTGTGGATTTTTTCCTTTCCTTTCCTTTCCTTTGAATGCTAAAAGGGCTTGCATAGGAGTTGTTTTGTATTGGTTTTTGTTATAAATTGAACTTTATCATGAAGTTTAAGTACATCCACACATTGGCTAGCTTGCAATAACTAACTGAAATTGCTACATCTGAACATACTGAGTCAGACTATGGGTTTGCCTAGCCCAGTGCAGCCTACGCATACTGGCAGTAGTTCTCCAAGGACCTAAACAAAGGTCTTTCCCAATCCTGCTGTCTGAGATACTTATTAATCAGAATGGCCAGAGATTGAAACTGGGACCTTCTGCATTCAAGGCATGTCCATTGCCACTTCACTGTAGACCCTCCCCAGATCTTGGTTACTGAGAATAGTATCTAAGGGTCTAAAATGTAGGTTCTCAATGTGTGGTACATGTCCCCCTGGGGTTTGTGAGACATAGGCAGGAGATACTGGAGGAGGAGGAGGAGAGGGGAAAGAAGCCTAGCAAGGAGAAAGGAGAGGACCACCCTCTTGTCTTTGGTGCTGGTTACTGCTTAGAATTAAAGTCTCCCTCTCTCTTCTCCTGTCTCCCTATCGTGCCCCTTTGTCCTCTCAAAAATGATGGCAAAATCTGGCACATTGCAGAATATGTGGCTCCTTCTGTTTCCCAGCAATAATTTGGTATTCTGTTTTGTGCAGCACTGGGTTCATCCCTTCTAGCTTTGGCCAACATCACCTCTAGCCCAGGTACATACTGAAGATGTGCACTCCTGGTACAAGGTTACAACCCTACTCACGCTAGATCAGACATCTGTCATTGCATGGCCCTATCTGCACAGCCCTTCTTTCAACATATGGCACACATAACTTTAAATATGAAATCCACTGGAAAACTGGAATTTTTTAAGAATTTCAGAAGTTGGAGGGGTCCTTGCTACTTGAAAGGTTGAGAAACTCAGGTCTAAAGCAGTAGAATTTCTGCCCACTGTTCAAGAATGACAGACAAACAAACAAACAAACTAGGGCGGACCCTGCTTAGCAAAGGGGACAATTAATGTTTGCTACCATAAGAACAGCTCTCTCTCCAGGTTCTTTGGCCTGAACAACTAAGGGATATTTCAGGCCATAGTAGTATATTTCAGATATTCATACTTGCAAGAGGAACAGAAGCATGAGCAAATATTCATCCTTGTTCAGGTGGCTGGCAAATCTCTAAATCCATCTATTGCATCTTACAAAGCCACCTTCTTGAAGTATAAAACTTCAGATAAGGGTAATCCATCCTTCTCAAGACTCTGAGCTCGTTATGGCATTTGCAATTCATCCATGGGCCACAGTGCAGAGGCACAGCTCTGTCTTGTATCTTCCACAACTAACCTCTCAAACGCATCTACCACTCTACTCCTCCAAAAGTTCTTTTCCAAATTGGGAACTTGTCCCGCATGTATTTCTCATCTTTTGCCCTGAACTCCATATGCCATCCTTCTCATGAGCTGGTTCAAGGGCCTAATTACTACTTTCTCAATATTTGTGTCCAAGCAGGTTAGAACTAGAAGTGGGCAAGGCACCAGGCAGGCTGCTTCTTGGACCAAACAGTTGCCACTTAATATGGGTGTCTATGAACTGAGGTTCGAGCCCAGGTTCAGCACCACCAAACAGGTTTGGACAAGGTCTGAACCAGTTTGGCACCATGGGGAGGGGAGCGGTGAGCGGGAGCTTTAAGAAAGAGGAGAGCAGGACCCTGCCTGCTCTCTGCCACCCCATACAGCTTCCTTCATGTGTCTCAAATACCCGTGTGTGGCACCAGCATGCACATGCATGGACGCCATTTGCGTGGTAAGCATGATGTTTCTTGACCACGCATATGGCACCCACACATGTGTGGATGCCATGTGCGTGCTGGCACCACATGTAAGTACTTGGGATTTGTGCCGCCCCAGCAGGAAGCTACATGGGGTGGAGGAGAGCAGTTAAGGACCTGCTCTCCTCTTTCCTAAAGCTCCCGCTGGCCGCAGCACTGAACCAGCACTGATCCTTAATTCATGCACACCCTTACCACCTCAGGATGGGCAATTTCACAGACAGTCCTAAGAAATTGTCCATCAAGCTTAACAATAGCTATTTCTCTAGCCTCAGAGACTCAAAAGTTGTCAGATTATGCTAAAATATGGAATTGTTAAGCTCTCATTAAATCAAATTTACCCTGATTCTGCTCTTCAAAAAAGTGTGAACATATTCATAATGCGGTTAATTCTGTAAACTGCACTATTTTACAAAATACTGCAATGTATACTGAACTGCTGAAATTGACATGTGGCATATCAAGCTCCTGTGCTCTCTGGCTTCAAGGTGCATTTAAGTTAAAACACGTAATTAAGGACTTTTGTGGCCAAATTAGATGTTATGTTAAATCTGTAGTTTGGCCCTGTATGTGTGCGCATGTGCATTTTTAACTTAAATAGCAGGCTTGGAAGTGGAGGCTCAGGCTTGTGTCATGTGGGAAGGGAGGCTTTCCCCCTCTTGCCCCTGCTGTGATCCTGGCCCAGAATGAAGGGGCCTACCTGCTGTGTGCCCCAGGAGGGAAGCTCCAAAGGTTCTTCCCTACACTATGGCCTATTCTTTTCAAAATTAAAAACCTGTGGCTGCTATTTAAGATGCGCACATGCACACGGCTAAACTATGCTAATAATAATAATAATAATAATAATAATAATAATAATAATAATAATAATAATAATAATAATACTATGCTGCTTGGCCCTTTATTTCCAGTGTTTCTGGGTCCCATTGTTTGCAAAACTTACTTTTAAAATGTCTGTTTGGCTTCATTCTTGGAACAGTATTTTGTTTAGTTGCTCCTCTCTGTCCTCCACTTTGTAAATGCAGTTAAATCAGTCTGCTTGTGTTAAACAAAAAATATAATGAAATCACATATTTGTGAAAAGTAAACAACCCTGACCTTCTGCAAAATGTTGAGCTCATAATAGGTAGGAACTACCGAATACATTCATTTCTGAATTACAAGCACAGTTTATGCTGTGGCTAGTGCTGGTTAATGTTGGGTGTGGTACTATAGTGGTAGTTTCTGCATTCTAAGCTGGTTAGAAATTAAAACCACAATGCTTTTCTTGCAGTCGTCCTGTTATGAGAAAGATTTATAGATATCCTCACGTTTAAAATAGCTTCCTCCTATGTGTTGCATGTGCAGCTGTCTGTGCAGTATCAAAAGGACGGCATAGATTTTCTGTATATTTCTATGAAATCAAAACCATCTTTGGGTATTCTTTTTAGGATAGTTACTCTGATCAAAGAGAGAGAGATAATTAAGGAGTCAGATTAAAGGGCAGAAGGTGTAGGTTTGTAGACAATAATAGTGCTTTTGCCCATTTCCTTCCCAAATAAGATAAAATTCAACAAAAATAAAATAAACAAGTTGTTCTGGTAAGACCTAATCTGCCTATTTTTCTTACACTACAGCAGTGTTTCTTAACGTTTTCAGAGTCAAGGACTGGTACCCTCTTCATGCGCAGTTTCCTGGACCAGCAGTTAGTAAAGGGGTTTCAAGTTTAATTTTGTTTAACAAATTTCTATACTGCCCAAAACTGGGCAGTTTACAATTAAAATCATATTATAAGCATTTAAATCATTTAAAAGCAAACATTAAGTATTTAAACTATAAATCTAATTAAATAAATATAATTGCTTCCTAGCTAGAGCAACTAGACAGGATTGAGAGAGAGACTCATACTAGGGATGATGGGAGTTGTAGTTTAACAACTGCTGGAGGGGTCAAGTTTGCTCACCCCTCCTCTAAGGGGAATACTGTACAGTGATCACATGTAGATTCAAATGCAAAACAGAGTAGACCTTGCTTAGCAAATGGGACAATGCATGTTTGCTACCACAAAACCAGCTCATCAACTTAATTGATAGGAAGCTTAAAACACGAAATCTCATCTCATACTGGAAGTCTGGAACCAAACATCATCCTAAAAACCTCCAAGCAGTACACTCACAACTAAAACATGCAGCCCTTGAAAAGGTAATGTTATGGTAATGAACTTTACACATAAATATGGCATCCACATTAGAAAAGTAAACCACAGGGAATGGGGTGGTATATTAACCCTTCATACCACCATTCATATATATGCAGGTTTTTAAAACTGTAATGGTTTTTAAGCAGAAGTTTAAGGAGAAAAAGTGCTATGTACCCACCAAGTGGCAAAACTTTTAGGGGCTCTCTTCTTCATCCTTCTTTCCCTCCTTCCCTCTCCTCCATTCACCATTTCATACCTTGCTACACCCAGCCCCCACTCCATCCCCTTTCTCGTGATCTCTTTTTTTCACTGTTTGTCTCAGTTCACACACATTGCACTAGTTCTCTCCCCTGCCTGCATGCTTGCTTTTAAAAATTCCAGTTTATGTTATCTTCATCCCCTTTTTGGTAAGTCAGTAGCCCACCCCAGCCACCCCTTTCTTCACCTCACCCATTCCGCCCCCCCCATTTGATTTCTCAGTTCACACAAATTGTACTTGTTCTCCCCCTGCATGCTTGCTTTTAAACATCCCATTTTGTTTGATCTTCATCCCCTTTTGGTGAGTCAGTCTATGATCAGCCCACCCCTCACCCCCACCTCTTTCATTTTTCTTATCTCTCCCTCACCTCCCTCTTCCCTTTTCATTTGATCTGCACTATTGCTTACTTTTGTTTATGTTGTTTCTTATCTTTTGCCTTCCTTCTTTCCTCAGACTCAGAACAGAGTTAATGCATGCAGCGCTCAAGCCAAGCCAAGCACTCCCTCTCACTCGCCCTGCTACCTGCCGTGTGTGTGTGTGTGTGTGTGTGTGTGTGTGTGTGTTTCTGCGGGATGGCTACATATTAGTGACCTCACTTGCTCTCAGTCTCTCCTCTCATCACATGAGAGACTGGAGAGATTGGCTGGGAGCAATAAACAGCTGCCTGGGACTCAGGAGGAAGGCAGAGCTCCCGGCAGCAGCAGTGGTAGCGGCCCCCACCAGCTCGAAATTGGGGTGTGTGTGTTTAATTCTTCAAGGACTGGCACGGACCAGCACTCAACTCCTCACAGACCTGTGGTTGAGAAAGACCACACTATAGTCTTAATTGATAATTACCATTCTCACAAGTTAGCCCATTTTAGCTTTAAATGTTCACACATCTATCATTTTGAATTGGGGTAGATGACATCATCACAAACTATGCCATTGAGCCATCACATTGTATCCCTACACTTTAGCAAATTTGGTTCACATTGGTTAGACCAGGGTTTCTTAACCTTGGGCCTCCAGATGTTGCTAGACTACAACTCCCATCATCCCCAGACATGGCCTTTGTGGCTGAGGATGATGGAAGTTATAGTCCAACAGCATCTGGGGGCCCAAGGTTAAGAAACCCTGGGTTAGACGGTCCATGAGTTAGCCCACTGCGCTTCAAACATTTATGCATCTGCCATCTTGAATCAAGGTGGATGATATCAGCATGGTGTAGTGGTTAGAGTGCTGAACTAGGACCGGGGAGAACCGAGTTCAAAACATAGGAAGCTGCCATATACTGAGTCAGACCATAGGTCCATCTAGCTCAGTGTTGTCTACAGAGACTGGCAGCGGCTTCTCCAAGGTTGCAGGCAGGAATCTCTCTCAGCTCTTGGCAACTTGGAACCTAGATGCATTTCCCAGAGCGGCTCCATCCCCTCAGGGGAATATCTTACAGTACTCAAACATCAAGTTTCCCATCCATATGCAACTAGGGCAGACCCTGCTTAGCTAAGGGGACAAGTCATCCTTGCTGCCACAAGACCAAATCTCCTACCATATTGGTCCAGGCATTGCAAAGTTGATGGAGGGTGGGAACACACACTCTAAAATGGACTTTAAAATGAGATAAATGCAGGCTATAGTCTTTAATACATCTTAAGTGACTGGCTATAAAAGCTCTTGAGCAAATTAGCTCTGCCTAGCCACAGCTACTGAAATATAATGTTTATAAATATTCCAGCTTCTCAGATGTTTAAAACCTTGTCAGTACACAAAAAGCAGGACCCTTTTTCCTCTCTCAGACCTCTTCCCTCTGAAATTGAGATGGATAAGAAAAGAAGATGATGATACTCTGGATCCAGATGATAAGGGACAACATGTTGTCCTCAGTCAGGAAGTCCATTTCTTATCTCTCCCTTCCATTGTGAGCATGAAAACAATACTGGTTTGAATAGGTGGAGCCCACTTTTCTTCTGCTCTCACCTAGGTCCTGTGTGGTGGGTGGAAGGGAAAGAGGAGACAAGCACTCCAGGGTGTTCCACAGAAAGTGAAGATATCTCTCTCTCCATAGACATGGACCTAGTGATGTATTTATGTAATTTATTTTTACTTGCCTTCTAGCTAACAGTGCCCCTCCCCCACCCCAGAGACCAGATTCTTTTCCCATTTTCCAATGTGGTTTGTTTCTTTTGTGGTGAGGGAGCTGAGCCTCCATCTTCCAGCAGGTTCATATAGAACATAAAGTAGTGTTAGGAAAACAAACATTTGTTGTAGGGCTGTGCATGAATCGCAGTTCGAGGCATGATTTGCAACACATCCCTGGCACCTTTAAAATGGTGGCGTGCAGGTGCGTACCTGCTCCTCCACCGCTCGCCACCACTTTTTGTATCAGCGGCATTCCCCCAGCTATCATCACATGCTGGTGGCACTCTTCCCAGCTGCTCTTGCGCAATGCTGGCACGTGATGATAGCTGGCAGAGTGCTGTCAATACAGCAAGTGGCAGCGGGCGGCAGAGAAGCAGGTATGCACCTGCTCTCTTAAAGGTGCCGGGGATGTGCTGCAAATCGTGATTCATGTACATCCCTAGTGTGTTGCATTGTAGGTGGATAGGCAGGACTGTCATTTTTGGCTTTCAAAGAGGGGCAAAGGGATTTAAGTAATGGAGCTAACATTTACAGCCAAGTTCAGCAGCCTCCTCTTGAATATACTCAAGATGGCAAAAGAAGCATTATACCTCATAGCAACCAGACATATAGGTGATTCTGATTATTAATCAGATGTGGTCTGAAACACATGTCCTACCTGTGGACAGCGTTCTTTCAGTTAGTACAAGCATGTGTTGCAGCAATTTCATTATGAGGTTTAAATGAGAGGCAGATGGTGGTGTTTTTATTATATATTTTTAATTTTACATTTATATCCCACTCTTCCTCCAAGGAGCCCAGAGCGGTCTACTACATACTTGGGTTTCTCCTCACAACAACCCTGTGAAGTAGGTTAGGCTGAGAGAGAAGTGACTGGCCCAGAGTCACCCAGCTAGTATGAGGCTATCAATGATATAAGGAAACAAATGTAGATCCATGAAAAGGGAAATTTTGCTTAAAGGAGGAAGGGAAATTTGCCTGAGATGATATTGATTATTTAATGTATGTATTTAAAAATTATCGTCTCCCTTCAGTAGTATACTTTTAAGGCAGATAATGATCATTAAGACCAATTGAAACCTCATAACACAATGAGTTGATTAAAGCAGCAGAGAGAGGAAAAGGATATGCACATCACAGAAGCAGAGTAAAACCACATTCAGCAAATATTTTTAAAGGCCTAGAAAAATAAAAGCTCTTCACCTGGCACCAGAAGAACATAAGAGTGAACACCAGGCAAGCCTTATGGTGGGGGGAGCGTTACAGAGATGGGGCACCAGCAGCGGGGAGCTATAATAGGGCAGATGGGTTTTTTTAACCTGAGCCACCCACCTCCTGACCCCTCTCCCCACGCTTCAGCCAGCTCTCCTTTCTCAGCCGTGTTTGTTGCCAGCTGTACATTTTGTCCGTTCTCTCCCTCGCTCAGAGTGAGAGAGAGAATGAACAAAACATGCACCCAGCAATGAGCATGGCTGGGAATGAATTTATTTATTTATTTATTTATTTATTACATATCTAGACCGCCCCATCCAAAGGCTCTGGGTGGTGCACAACAAGTTTAAAAAACATAAAAACAAACACCATTTAAAACACACTGCTTAAAACAATATAAACACAATTTTAAAACAGTTCAGAACCATTTAAAACCTATTAAACCCACTTAAAAACAATTTAAAAACCTTGGAAGGCCAGGCCAAACGAGTAAGTTTTTAGGGCTCTCTAAAGAGTTTTTAGGGCCAACAACGAGCCTAAATTACGGATACCTGCCGGGAGTGCATTCCATAGGCCAGGAGTAGCTGCAGAGAAGGCCCAGCTCCAACTCACCACCAGACGTACCAGTGGTAACTGGAGACAGACCTCTCCAGATGACCTCAACATGTGATGGGGATCATACAGAAGAAGGCGCTCTCTAAGGTAGCCTGGACCCAAGCCGTTCAGGGTATTTTTAAAGGTAATAACCAGCACTTTGTATTTTGCCCAGAAACATATCAGCAGCCAGTGCAACTGCATAATATGGTCTCTCCAGGTTACCCCAGAGACTGGTCTGGCTGCCACATTTTGAACTAACTAAAGTTTCCGAACTACATACAAAGGCAGCCCCACATAGAGCGCATTGCAATAGTCAAACCTGGAGGTTACCAGCCAATGCACCACTGTTTTGAGATCGTTCTCTTCAAGAAATGGACGCAGCTGTTGAATCAGCCAAAGTTGATGGAAAGCGCTCATGGCCATAGCCTCCACCTGGGATACCAGGGTGAGGCCTGGATCCAAGAGCACTCCCAAGAGAGTACTTGTTCTTTCTGGGGGAGTGTAACCCCATCCAGCACAGGAAGATCTAACTCATCCCTCAAATTCCAATCCCCCATAATTAGCACCTCCGTCTTGCTTGTATTCAGCTTCAATTTGTTATCCCTCATCCCGCCTATTATTGCCCGTAGGTAGGCCTTTAGGGAATGAATGCCATTTCCTGATGATGATGAAGATGATGATGATGGTTGATGATAAGGAGAAATAGATTTGGGTGCACCAAATCTCCTGATGACCTCATGCAGCGATTCCATGTAGATGAAATGTAGATGCATTGGTGACAGAATGAAGCCCGGAGGGACTCCATATAATAGCTCCCATTTCAAAGAACATCCATCACCAAGCTCCACCATCTGGAATCTGCCTGAGAGATAGGAGTGGAACCACTGCAAAGCAGTGCCTCCTATCCCCAACTCCCTCAGACGATCCAGAAGGATACCATGGTCGATGGTATCGAACACCATTGAGAGATCCAAAAGAACCATCAGAGTCACACTCCCTCTGTTGATTCCCTGATAAAGGTTATCCATAAGGATGACCAAGGTAGTATCTAACCCCATAGCCTTCTCTAAAGCCAGTTTGAAATGGGTCTAGATCAGTGGTTCCCAAAATGGGAGCCTCCAGATGTTGCTGAACTACAGCTCCCATCATCCCCAGACACAGTAAATTGTAGCTTGGGCTGATGGGAGTTGTAGTTCAGCAACATCTGGAGGCTCCCAGTTTGGGAATCACTGGTCTAGATCAGGCTTCCCCAAACTGTGGCCCTCCAGATGTTGCTGAACTACAACTCCCAGCATCCCTAGACACAATATTTTGTGGCTGGGTATGCTGGAAGTTGTAGTTCAGCAACATCTGGAGGGCCGCAGTTTGGGGAAGCCTGGTCTAGATAATTGGTTTCCTTCAAAATTGCCTGGAGCTGGTTAGCCACCACTCTCTCATTCACTTTGCCCAACCATGGGTGATTGGAGACTGGCCTATAACTATCCATAGCTGAAGGATCAAGGGAAGGCTTCTTAAGAAGTGGTCTTACCATTGCCTCTTTCAAACAAGGAGGCATCCTGCCCTCCCTCAGCGATGAGTTAATGATATTAACTAGGCCACATTCAACAACTTCCCTGCTAGATAGCAGTGGCCAAGTTGCGCAAGGATCCAGAGAACAAGTGGTAGGCTGCACCACCCCAAGCAGCTTGTCCACATCCTCAAGCATCACAGATTGAATCTGATCCAATCCAAGATTGCAAGAGGGATTGCTGGATACTACCTTAATAGACTGCAAAAACAGTGGAGTCCAAGTCAGCCCAAATACAAGAGATTTTGTCCGCAAAGAACCCATTAAAAGCATCACAGCAGAACATAGTATCTGGGGACTGGTTCGAAATGGAAGGAGCCTGAATCAAACTTCTCACAACCCAGGACAACTCCACTGAATGCAAACCTGCAGAAGCAATGTGTGCAGACGAGAATTGTTTGGGGTTTTTTGCCACACACATCATTTTTGCATAAACCTTTAAATGGACTCTGTGCTGTGTTCTGTCACATTCAATCTGGGTTCTCCTCCACACAACTCCACTGGCCTGTTGGTATATAGAAGAGTTGTGGGGCCATTTTTAAAGCAGGTCGTAAGGGACGCTTAGGAGCGATCATGTCTATTGCCCTGGCGAGTTTCCTTTTCCAGGTTCCCACCAGGGCATCAACAGAATCACTGGCAGCACCAACATTAAAACCCTCCAAGGCTTTTTGGAATCCTTCTGGATCCTACTCTAAGACCAGCTCCATCAGCTCAATTAGGGAGTCAGTTGGGCAGCGAGGTGGATGGTACACCAACAGTATCCCTAATCTATCCCGAGTTCCCAGCCTCAGAAATACACACTCAATATGTCAGCTGTCTCACAGGGGCCCTGGCAAGGGAGATGGTATTCTTATGGACCACAGCCACTCCACACACACCCGCCCACTTTCCCAAGCCTGCTCCACAACAGAATAGCCTGGTGGGAGAAGCTGGGCCCAAACTGGGCCACTAGCCTTCCCCATCCAGGTCTCAGTTATACAAGCCAGGTCGGCTCCTTCATCCATGATCAAGAGAGCTGACAGGGCAGCTGGAAATGGAAACAGTTACTAAATTACTGGTTTCCCTTCCCCTGTACCAGCCAGCTGCTCTGCCAACCCTTCTGTTCCCCACCACAACAGTAACAGCTGACCCAGAGCTGCCAGATGCAACCCTGCATCACCCTGCTTAAGAGAACCCAAACACATGACAACAAATGGCCTGGCACAACCCAATAAAAGGAGGACTTACAAACATGAACCCAGAACTCCTACCCCACCTTCGTATAACTTCCCCCCTAAATTCCAGTCCCACACCAAAGACCCAGCACCAAAGGCCGGTCCCCTTTGGCGGCCGCCTGCAGGCAGTCCAGCGGCTACAGCATCAGCTTCTTCTCCGGTGTACCTTCTTCCTATTTATTCTCCCATGGGCTCCAGAAATCTCCCCTCTCACAAAAGATATCCAGTCCTCAGGGACAGATGGAATAAGTCAAGCACTGAGGTCGAAGGCACAGGTAGGTCAGGAAAGTAATCTAGCTGCAAGCAAGCTGTTCTTCAGAAGGTCTGGGGCTGCAAAAACAAACTTCCTTGGCCAAGTCAGGAATGCACAGGCAGGGCGAGATGGCTGTTGTTTGTCAGGAGAGTTCAGGGAAGCTGACAGAATCTATCCCTCCTCTCCTCTCCTCATTCCTTCTGTCCTCCCAAAATGAGCTCTGGAGGGCCCATGTGGACCCTCCAAGTCTCTGGCCATGCCCCTTTCATGTGATTTTGCACACAAGGGGGCATGGCCAGAGACCAGAGGGTCCATGTGAGCTCTCTGGACCTCATTCCCAGCTGGAACTTCATTGCCAGCTGGTTGGTTTTTCCTCTCTGTTCCTCGAGTACCCAGACACCCAGCAACAAAACATCAGCTGGGAATGAGCTCTGGAGAGCTCCCACTGCACCTCTGGGTCTCTGGCCATGCCCCCTTGCATGTGATGTCACATCTAGGGAATGTCTCTAGTGCACATGCACACACACAAAAAAAACACTAGCAGGATTGCCAGGGAGGGGGCAGACATGGGCCCTCGCTCCCCTAGATATGCCACTGGGCACCAGAAGTGAAAAGGTCCCTTCTCTGGTTGCTGTTGCTTAGTTTCAGAAGGTGGGAGCACTCAGAGAAAGGCCTCTGAAGAGCTAACTGCACAGAGATTGGCCAAATGTATTTGGACTCCTGTGGCAAGGTAGAAATTCCACTTTGCCAGCACCTGTCCCCTCTGGGTTCAGTCCTCCCTCTTGGGCCAGAGACTGTTACTCTTCTTTCTACCCCCTCTCCCAGGGCACACTCTGCCTGCCTTCCCACCTCCTATTGCCATTGCCACCACTTCTGCACCTGACTTCTCTGGCAGCTCCCACCTACCCTCTGTCACTGTCGCTACCGCTCCTCCTACAGCAGGGGCCAGCTTCTCCTGCCCGCTGCCATGACTACCACTCCTGCAGCAGTAACGGGCTTGGTCTTCTCCCAAAGGAGAAAGTGGAAAGACAACTGTGGTTCTGGGGGGAGGCACTCTAGCTAGTGTATCCCTCCCTAGCATCATACTTGTCTGTCTGTGTCCTCTTCTGGAAGGAAACTCAAGTAGTTACAGCAGCAGCAGCATCACACTGAACACACCCCTTGAGGTGACTATCTCACCCTCTTTTATTATAGGCCCACCCCGTCATTGAATGGGAAGGTACATGTGGGAAAGGGCAGTCCTTCAAGCACTAGGTCCAAAGGCAGAATTGGCCTTTGAGGATATGTGGCTTCTGAGGCCAATTCCTCTCTGTTCTTCCTGCTGCCTTTTAAACAATGAGGGGGGTTGATTTCCTGTGTGAGAGAAATTTGAGCTTGACCCTTTCTGCATACTCACACCACCACTTTAAGTGGCACAGCAGGGAAGTACTTGACTAACAAGCAGAAGGTTGCCAGTTTGAATCCCCGCTGGTACTGTATCAGGCAGCAGCGATATAGGAAGATGCTGAAAGGCATCATCTCATACTGCACTGGAGGAGGCATTGGTAAACCCCTCCTGTATTCTACCAAACCAAAAACCACAGTGCTCTGTGGGTGCCAGGAGTCGGCTTGATGGCACACTTTACCTTTTCTTTTCTGCTCACACTGAGAAGTGCCTGGCTGAAACCAAGGGGCTGCATTGGATGTCCCCAGGCTGAGCTCCTTGGAACTACTCTGAGGAGAGCTGCTGCTGCAGGCCCTTTAAGCCAGCTGCAAAGCACCCAGCTTTAGCAAAGTGGTGGTTGTGGGTTTCCTTCTACTGGATGCAACCTTGCAATGGTTTTAAGGGCCTGAGAGAGACTGTGTAAATGTGCTCCCTTCTTAGATCATTGTGCAAGGTGATTGTGAAGCTTGTCTTGGACTTTAAATAAATGTGGCAAACCACATTCATTCCCTGAACTCAAGGTGTTTAAGTCCTTACAATAGTTTCAGCAGCTTCCCTCTTACCTTTATTATCAACAGCCGTTTGGTGTTTTAAACATCCCAAGCTGTTTTGGGGAAGGGACCAATGAAAGCTGTGAGCTGTTTCTAAGCTACTACTCGCTCTCTGCAATGGAGACTCAGTGAGCCTGCATTGCCAACAGGAATGCTGGGAGCTGTAGGTTTGTGGTGATGACTATTCAGGGTTCATGTTGGCAATAAAAGCTACAAGCATGATTAGAATTCTTTGTTACAGAAAGCGAAGAACAGTTTAGAAACAGCCCTTTGCCTCTTGGCAGCTGTTTTCCTTCCTCCCCCATGCAACTTGAAACATTTCAAAAAGTGTAGGGAATTGGGGAGAGACAAAATTGGCATTCAGCCATTACAAGATAAGCTGAAATGTGGAGGGGATTTGGGTTTGGTTCATAATAGCTTGGTGGTTTCTAAAATTGGGGAGTTCCTTCCTGAATCCCCCATTCCCAAAATTCATCTCCATTACTAATTACAATTAGCTGCTTCCCACCCTTCAAACTCTTCCTGTTTCTCATCTGAATATTGATCGGGCAGTTGTTAACTGGAAAACTTCAAACAAATGTTTATAATTGGCTAGGTCCCAGATAGGGTCTGTTATTTAACACAAAACCAACTATAGCTCCTTCATAAGGAGCTAGTCTTGTGGTAGCCAGTAGGGATGTGCGAACCGGTTCGGATCCGAACCGGTTCGGGTCCGAACCGGTTCCGGTTCGGAGGTTCGGATCGAACCGAACCACCCCTGGTTCAGTTCGAATCCGAACCGAACTGGGGGTGGTTCGTTTCGAACCGGTTCGGACCGGTTCGGATCGGTTCGGAAAGCTGAAAATTGGTCAGATGGTAGCTGGCACCCAGGGGTACCTGTCACCCAAACCCCAAAGCAATCGGACACTCGTACGATTTTTTATGAATTTTTGAAAAATATTTTTATTTTTCTCTCATAGGATATAATGGGACCCGAACCAGGCCATTATTTCTTATTGTGGAGCACTCATGGGTGCCAACAACCATGCAAACCCTGAAGCAATCAGACACCCCTATGATTTTTTATGAATATTTGAAATATTTTTAATTATTTTTCTCATTGAGTATAATGGGACCCAAACCAGTCCATATCCCCTGTTGTGGAGGACCTAGGAGCACAAAAGCAGGGTGGGTGGTAGACAGGCATGGGTGCCTACCACCCAAAAAATCTCAAGGCAATTGGACACTCCTCTGATTATTGGTGAATTGTTAAGTGTTTTTGAATTCCTCATAGAGAATAATTAGGATTGCAGCAAATGTATAGCTTCACGTCGGGGGGAAAGGGGTGTCGTAGAGTGCAGTGTGGTGGGTGGTAGTTCCTAGGGTGGGCAAGGAAGCTATCAGAATTATTTGAAAGGAATTGGGCAAAGAGGTGATTTTTAAGTGATTTTTGAAGTTTACGCATCTTTAAGGTTTTTCCTCATAATAAGTTATAATGGAGCTTTCAGCAGCCCTATAAGTGCACATGGGGGTGCTGGGGTGGCCCAGAGCAAGTGGTGGTGTAGTGCACATAGGGTGCCAACCACCCCCATGGGTTTCTAACCCATGGGGTACAGGGATCTCTGGTAGGGGCACCCCAATGGGTACAGGGTTCTCTTGTTTCTGAGGTATTGAGTGTGGATTCTATGATAGCAAATGAGATTTTCAATGAGACACCATCAATCCACTCTAATATGCTATCATAGAATCCACACTCCGCCTCCTGCTTCTTCTCTGTGTGTGTGCTTAGTAGGGGTGTGCAATTTGGGATTTCGGGTGATTTGGCTCGGACCCGAACCGAATCACCCCCGTTCTGTTTTGTGCCCGAATCTGGGTCACCCGAATCACCCTTGATTTGGTTCGGATTTGGATTTAATCCAAATCCGAATCGATTCGGGGGGGTAAAAAGGGGCCCAGGGGCAAAATTTTGGGGTGGGTGGTAGTGCCCAATGGGTAGAGTCTACCACCCCAATTTCAGGGGGATTGGGCAAAGGGCTGATTTTTGGTGAATTTTTAAAGTTTTAGTGACTTTGGGGCAGTTCGGGGGCATAGCATGGGATCTGGGCAAAAGGAGTGGGGTGGGGTGGTAGTGCCTAATGGGTGCAGGCTACCACCCCAATTTCAGGGGGATTGGGCAAAGGGCTGATTTTTGGTAAATTTCTGAAAATTTCATATCTTTGGGGCATATTGGGGCATATTGGGGCAGAAAGTGGGGCCTGGGGCAGAATAGTGGGGTGTGATGGTAGTGCCTAATGGGTGGAGGCTACCACCCCAATTTCAGGGGGTTTGGACAAAGGGGTGATTTTTTGAAAATGTTTGAAGTTTTAGTGACTTTGGGGCAGTTTGGGGGCAGAAAGTGGATCTGCCCCAAAATAGTGAGGTGGGGTGGTAGCGCCTAATGGGTGGAGGCTACCACCCCAATTTCAGGGGGATTGGGCAGAGGGCTGATTTTTTGAGAATTTTTGAAGTTTGGGTGTCTTTGGGGCAGATTGGGGGCAGAAAGTGGATCTGCCCCAAAGGAGTGGGGTGGGCTGGTAGATAGTGCCTAATGGGTGGAGGCTACCACCCATCCCCAATTTAAGAGTGATTGGGCAGAGGGGTGAATTATGGTGAATTTATTTGTATGAGGTTTGTCTTCATAAGGTGAAGTGTGCTAAATTGATTACTTCCTCATATTATTCATAGTAAAGGAAAGTGTGAAAAAGTGAAAGTGGGGTCATGAGAGTTGTTTAATTGAAAAATATCTCATTTGCTATGATAGAATGAGAATTCACACCTTTTCTATTCACCATAATTCACCCCTCTGCCCAATCACTCTTAAATTGGGGATGGGTGGTAGCCTCCACCCATTAGGCACTATCTACCAGCCCACCCCACTCCTTTGGGGCAGATCCACTTTCTGCCCCCAATCTGCCCCAAAGACACCCAAACTTCAAAAATTCTCAAAAAATCAGCCCTCTGCCCAATCCCCCTGAAATTGGGGTGGTAGCCTCCACCCATTAGGCACTACCACCCCACCCCACTATTTTGGGGCAGATCCACTTTCTGCCCCCAAACTGCCCCAAAGTCACTAAAACTTCAAAATTTTTCAAAAAATCACCCCTTTGTCCAAACCCCCTGAAATTGGGGTGGTAGCCTCCACCCATTAGGCACTACCACCACACCCCACTATTCTGCCCCCACCCCCACTTTCTGCCCCAATATGCCCCAGTCTGCCCCAAAGACATGAAATTTTCAGAAATTTACCAAAAATCAGCCCTTTGCCCAATCCCCCTGAAATTGGGGTGGTAGCCTGCACCCATTAGGCACTACCACCCCACCCCACTCCTTTTGCCCAGATCCCATGCTATGCCCCCGAACTGCCCCAAAGTCACTAAAACTTTAAAAAATCACCAAAAATCAGAGGAAGGTCCAATCGACTTGAAATTTGGGTGGCAGGTAGAACACAAGGTCCCCTTTCAAACCAGCTATTTTTTGAGATCTGAACCGGTTCGGATCCGAACCGAACCGGGGGGGTGGTTCGGCAAAACCAAAACCGAACCACCCTGGTCCGGTTCGGACCCGGTTCGGACCTGAACCGAACCGGGAGAACCGGTTTTATGCACATCCCTAGTAGCCAGCATGAATTGTCCCCTTTGCTAAGCAGGGTCCACCCTGGTTTCATTTGAACGGGAGATGATATGAGGGAACTATAAGATATTGGGGCTGCTCTGGGAATAGCACCTTCCTGCTTGCATGCAGAAGGTTCCCAGTTCCCTCCCTGGCAGCATCTCTAAGATAGAGCTGAGAGAGACTCCTGCCTACAACCCTGGGGAAGCCACTGCCACTCTGTGTGCTGTAGCCAATACAGTACTGAGCTAGATGGACTAATGGTCTGTCTCAGTATATGGCAGCCTAAATGCAGTATATGTGTTCCTAAATCTTAGTTGACTACATGGCTGCTTGTCATAGTGTTTGAAGCACAATTCCCATTTGTACAAGTTGTATGTGTATGTCTGAATTGCTGTGTCCGTGGAGGGGAGACATAGAATGTTGTTTTTAAGGAATATAAAGATATGGACACTTCACCATTCTTGATGTAATACAGTACAGTAGAGAGTTGAATTGCACTTTGCAACAGAATGTAGTGTCACAAAGGAAAGCAGGCATAGCACTACTTTGGTTACTTGTACTAGTCTTGACTGTTGTGGATCTCCAAAACTCCTTTCTGCTTAGCTGGTAAATGAAAAGCTTGGGTAAAAGGGAGCTGCTATTATTTAGTAATAGAAGTCCTAAATCTCTTATGGGTTTATAATGGTCTCTATTAACTGGTGAAAATCTTAACTGAATTTTTATTATTTCAGCACAAATTATTGTTTGCAATTGATTTCTACTAGATTTTAAGTCTTCATCAAAAAGGATCTTGTGTGTTGAGCCTCTGTGTTTCTTTCCCACAAGACATGAAAGGAACAGGTTCTGGTTTGAGCATCTATGGACATAAAGAGTGATTTCAGTATTGCAACAGCATTTTTGCAGGTTCTCATTGACTCCTAGCATTGTAAGTGCATAGCACTTTCACGTTCTCATGCCATGTAATAGGGGTTGTCCATACTCCATTATCTGTATTAGTAAAAACTGCCATTTTAAAGAATTTTACGTGGGGGTGATAGATGAAACATCACAGTGCATTGAGATGCATGTTAACCTTGTTAAGGGTGTGGTGCACGTTAACCTTGTTAAGGGTGATCTTATCTGAAAGATGGAGTTGAAAAACACTTGAACACAAAATTTTATTATTTCCCCCCACTTTCATTTGTTTTTTCTTCTTACCACTGGGATTTCAGTGGAAACTTCTCGATATATTTGAACATGGTTTGTTATAGTTAAAACAGGAAAATGTGATTACATTAATTTGTGTTTTTAGTAATCTTTTGTTTCTGTACTAACAGCTTTGGGGTATAATGAAACTATAATGACTTTTATACCCATTAAGCAGTGTGAAATCTTGTTGAGCTTCCCTATAGTGACTGTTTAATGAGATTTTTCTTAACTAATAAGATCCCACTAACAACAAAATTATCATCTGGCCTAGGTTACCAGGCCCTGTAGCTATAACAAGAAATCCCACTTTGAAATTGAAGATGCTGATGAAGTTGACAAGATGGAAATTAGGTAAACCTATTTTCAGTTTTTGCATGAGTGCTAAATGGTATAGCTGTGAAAAGCTAACACAAATACCAGAAAGTCCTCCCAGAACTTCTAATTCATATACATAGTCCATTGGGGGTGCATGTCTCTTCCAAATGGAAAAAGAAAACAATATGCTAGCACAATCAGTGTGGTGCTGTGGAAGTGGAGTGGCATGTTTCCAAACCAGGCTATAAGGTTGCATGACCTTGCCACCTATGTCCTAGAACAAGAGTATGCTGAAAGCCCAGGATTCATGGTGTCGGAAGCTAAGTGCATGGGCACAGGAACACATCTCTCAATTTCACATGCACACCAGGACTATGGGCAGCTTGACAATGGGCACTTGGGCATTGGCCTGCCACTTTTCTGTATATCCAATGCCCAATGGGAGCTCAGATCCCCACCACCACCTGCTGCAAAGGAGGAGTATCTTCTGCCATTCTCCGGTGGTTGAGGGTAGGTGAAAGAAGCAGAACCATCTTTCTAATGCCTTTGTCATGTCCGTGCCCAACTGGAGGAGTTTAAATTAGTCAATAGTTCTTCATTCTTCAGTATAGTTATTACTAGTTGACCGCTGCTTGTGATAGCCACTTCTGGAGTATTTGTGTGGCCAGCTGTTAACTAGCTCATTGTCAATGTAGTTTTCCAGTGTACTAAGTTAAAAAAACAGGGGATTTGATCAGACTGGTTAAAACTTCCCTGGTAGCATTGTTCTAACAAAGGTTGTTTCTTTTCCTCTGAATTTTGTGAATGTGTTGTGCTTTAAAAAAAAAAACACCCCAATTTATATTAATTATATGAAATTTAATTCACACACACACACGGGGCTGATGAAATCCACTAGTCTGCTAGTCTGTGGTGAGTGGGAAATTATGCCTGACAAGTGAAAAAATCCTGATGAATAATGTACCAACATAGTTTGAGGTCAGACATCCGCTTCTTGCCACCCCTGCTCCTTTTTGGTCTCCTTGGAGTGGCAACACTCAAGACATCCTCAAAGAATGAGAGCCCAAATAGCTGTGATTAGCAGCTATTCCGGCTAATGGAAACCATGGAGGAAGCAAAGCAGTGGGAGGAGGATCTGGAGGAAATGCCCCGCTTCACAGGATAAGGCTCAGCTGCTTGATCTCTGAATCCTTGCCTTGTTTTTGTGCTGACTATGGCAGGCAGCAGTAAGTTTTATCTTGGGCAGAAGTGCCCTCCTGGGAGTGCTGACAACTAGTAATTTTTTGTCCAGCTGGTGAATTGAGCCAACATTTCTTCACCCCTGTTTATATGTGTGTGTATGATAATGTATGTATAGATTTATGTTAATTATGTGACAGTATATGAAAATACTACTTCTTTGTGCCTAAGGACAACATACAGCAGTTTGAGTCTCATTAGTAGTGGAAAGAAGTGTCTTTGAAGAGGTTTACTAAATTATTAAATAGTGCATCAGTGATTTATATTGCATAAGGAGACCAATAGGCAGCTGTTTTAGGTAGGGCAGACTGTGTTTTGTTTTATGTTTTTAAATAAGAGGAAGTTTGTTTTTGTAAATGTTCATTCAGTGGATTGGATTCCCTTCGGTGCTGAAATCCTTTGAACTTCATCCTCTTTTGAAAGCTTTTCAGCTCCCAGCTGACATCATGCCAGTCGAGCAAAGTGAGAAGTAAATGGCTATTATCCCATGGCAGGAGGTTGGCCATTAGAAGCATGATGTTCAAAAAAGGAAGGGGTGCCCGCTAAGCAGTCAGTGCCATGTAATTAACCCAGAGTGCTGGATCTGGACCAGGGAGACCTGGGCTCAGAGCCACACCCACCCATGAAGGTTGCTGGGTAGTCTTGGGCCACTGTTTCTCACCCTAATGTTTCTCACAAGCGATTGCAAGGAAAATAGAATCACCTTACGCTGCCAAGAATACCTTGTACTAAAGATACAAAAATAGTCGTTGTCCACTACTACTACTACTACTACTACTACTTATATACTGTTGTTTTTCAACAAAAGTTCTCAAAGTGGTTTACATAGGAGTAAAAGTAAAATATAGTAAAGGGTTGTTGTTTCCATCTTCATCTGGGGACAAAACACTCACCCTGACTCTGATATTTGTCTTATATTGTCTGCATAGTATTAAAATAACTGGGTGACCTGCCAAAGAGGATCTTCAATTAATTTGATATGTGGATATCTATAACCTCCTTTTTTGGTGGTGTTCTACTAAACAGACATGCCTGTGCTATTTTTGTTTTGAGCACTCTTGTTCCTCCTCATTAATTTTCATTAATTTTCATTAATTTTCCTTAAAACAATTTGATCTCATCTGTATATGATATTTTAAAGCATGCTTTGCCTCAATAGGGATAAGCCCCTCTCTGTGGTCTCCCTGATCATGATTTTTTTTTTTTTTAAGTGAACTTCCTAACTTGAAGGGCCAGAGACTCCAGCTAGTTCCTTTCATATCTTCTGTCTCTCTGCCAGGAGGCACAGCCACATGGAAGTGTGTCTGGCCCATTCAAGAGTGCTTCATGTGTAAAGTTTACTCAGTTTTGAGGAGTGTGAGGCAGGGCAGTTTTTGTTGCGACACAGGAGTGGGCCAGTCATTGTGTCTGTTCTCACTTTTCAGCACAGCATCTCCAGACTGCCTCCCTCCACTGCCGTCGTCATGTTGCCTATCCTTGCCCCACAGAATGCTACTGTTAGTGCCCAGGCTCCCTGCAAAGCATTCACCTAGCCAGGTTTAAGCAAGAACAAATTGTTTCAGTAGCTGTCATCTTCCAGCCCTCCCCTGTGGATCCCATTCAGTTGGGAGAAGGCTGAGGTGCAACATACACAATCAAAATCTTGTTTGTGAACATGAGTTTGGTGGGTTTATGTGCAGTGTTCATCCCATGCTGAAGCAAGCATGTTGCTCCAGTGCCTACCTAGCTGTTTTCTGAACCCTTTATCATGTCTCCCCAAAACCATTGAGAGTGATAACAGGCAGTTGTAAGGGTATGAGTCAAGTGCTTAACCACAGAATTAATCTGCTGCTTGCTTCATCATGCATTGACTGCAGCATCGATCTAGTGGACTAATTTTCACAACAAGCCATGCTGATTGTGTGAATTGGTCTTGACTCTAAAGTTACACCTGACTTGACTCTAAAGTTACACCTGCATGTGGATTTGTGAAATCAATATGCACAGGTAGGGTATGTTACCCTTTTTTTCCTCCTTAAAGGAAAAAAAGAGTTCTACAGCAAAGCAAAACTTTATTTTGAACTTTGAAAGATACAAGTCAGCATCCAGACTAAGTTAGTCATGACTAAGCACCATTGAAATCCATAAGAGAAATTAGTCAGGACTGACTGAAGTCCCATTAATCAATGGGACTTAGTCTGAATGCTGCCCACAATTTTCTGGTGGTGGGGAGCAGGGTATTAAAGTATTAAAGCCAAAAAGAAATGAGTGTCATTTTTTTCTCTCTGATTGGTTGTTTACAGAGTTGGCCTTTGGAATGCAAGCAACTTGAAGTTTGGCGATGAGTTCTTAGGAGAACTAAGGCTACCTTTGAAATTTCTTCGGCAATCTAGCTCTTATGAAGCATGGTAATTTATAAAAAGGCCATACGCTGTGACTACTTTTCAGTACTTTGTATCTTGACTGTAAAATCATTTTACTGCTACTGTAGAATTGCAGAGCCAGCCCATTTACAAGGTATGGAGATGCTAGCTACTCCATTAATCTTCTCTTGCACTCTTCTTTCTGTTCTGGGCTTTTAAAGCCCTTTAACTCTCATCTCCTCCGGAATGGAGGGGGCTTGTTCACATATTGGCCAGATTTACCTCAAAGTCCCTGTGAGTTATCAAGGAGCAGTTCACACACAATTTGGGTTTTAACTGTGCTTTAAGAGTGTAGCCCGATTTAAAAGAAATTCACTATTTGTGTTGGTTTTTTGGGACAACTTCGAGTTCACAGTAAAGCCTGCCGTGTGTAAAAGTCTCTGTACCCTGCCCTCTGCCTTTGCAGAAGTTGGGAATGAGAGGAGAAGAAGACAACAAAGGAAGAGAGGCAAAGGAAAAGAAAATAAGCATTCCCTTTTTACAGGGATTTTCGCTTCTGTTACATCTTTCCTTTATTGGCTGATCTCCCAGGGCATACAAATGCATCTTATGTTAATTATTTGCTCTCAGATCAGAAGGAAGAGGTAACAACTAAAGTTGCTAAATTTTGTGCAGCTAAGAATGCTAGACAACAGATAGTAAATCAAATTGTGTAAATTGGAGATATTGATTAGCATGAGTTAATATTAGACCTTTGGAATATATTTTTATATTTTATGTATTTTTGTGTACACTTCTTTTATTATTATGTATACTCTAAATTTTTGGTCTGTGACCATAAATAAACTAAACTGAAGCATTCTCCCTCCAGTGGCGGGGGAGGCAAAGGGGAGAAAAAAGCACCCCCTCCATCAGCGGCAAGAGGGTCAGTAAAAAGCACTCCCACTCTTCTGAGGAAGGGAAAGAGGGGTGCATGGCATGTTTTGCACAGTGCCAGGACTGAAGAGGAGTGACAGGGAGTGGGTAGCACCTCACTGCAATGCCTCAGGCATAGTTGGGACTTGGACTGGGCCTGAATAACTGTTTTTAGGGATGTGCATGAACTGGCAGATGGCCAGTTTGGCAGTGGGGGGGATACCTTTAAGGATCAGGGAAAGTGTCCCCCGCCCCCCGCTGCATTTCCCTCACCGGTGCTGTCTTTAAAATCACTGGAGCAGGGTGGCAGTGTACCTCCTTGCCGCCCCAGTCAGTGTCAAACCAGATGTGCACTGAATGTTCGCGCACGGGTCTAGCACTTCCAGTTTGACACTGACCGGTGTGGCAAGGAGGTATGCTGCCACCCCGCACCAGCAATTTTAAAGACAGCTCTGGCTGGACAAAACAGTGGGGATGTGTGTGTAAAAGTACCCTCCCTGATCCTTAAAGGTAACCCTCCTGCACACCGCAGTGCTGGACCTTCAAAGCGGTTCAGCAATCTGCGGAACTGGTCTGTGCACATCTCTAACTGTTTTGGCTATCTTGTTTTTTTGTGGGGGTTTTGATACAAGTCCCCCCTCCAATTTTAGCATGAAAGCATTTACTGGTTATTAGGCCACATGACATCTCTGTCCCTCTAAAGAACAACACAGACAAGACTTTAGGTCCTGGGAAGAAAGTCCTGCAGGCTTTTCCACTCCCATGCAATCTATACATAGCTTGAAACGACTGTTGCTGTTTTTTCTCCTTTCCATAGGTATTTCCTGCAACCCAGAGATAATGGCAACAAGTCGCTGAAACCTGATGACCTGGGTTCCTTGAGATTAAATGTGGTTTACACTGAAGACCATGTTTTTCCTTCAGACTATTATAGCCCACTTAGAGACCTCTTATTAAAATCTTCAGATGTTGAGGTAATAGCTTGCTGTTCTTCCCTCCTCATCCTCAGCCATTCATAAATATTTATACAACAAAGTGGGTCAGTGCCACTGTTCCTTCTGAGGTGTGTGCGTGTGTGCGCACCAACTTCCAGGCCCCCAGGCAGCAGTTTCTGGAGGGTGCGCAGTCTCTACTGTGCCCATGATTGCCACCCAACTGCCCGGCACCCCATTTCCCCACCTCCCCAGCCGGGAAGCATTGCTGAACTTTACTCCTCTCCCCAGCTGGGACGCCTCCATGCCGCCCACCACCACCTCCTTCCTTCACTTCTTGGCCAGGCCTCTTCTTCCTCTAGTTCCGGCTGCAGATCTCACAGGATCTGCAACGGAGCAGCCAGAGGAGGACAGGAGGGAGGAGGAGGCGGCTCCCGCTCCCAACAGCCAAGACAGAGACAGGAGGCCTAGGGGGGGCGGGGGAGGATGGGAGGTGGTGGCAACCCTCCCAACGGCTCCCCCTGGCAGGGGGAAACATAAAAACAATTGCAATTATCATTAACTGGTGTGTGTGTGTGTGTGTGCGTGAGAGAGAGAGTGTGTGTATGTGATGTGTGCACACTGCCTCAGTGCTGCTACCCAGGACAAAACTCTTTCCACTTACTAATTATAAAAATTAGAGGGAACACTGGTCAGTGCATGCTTAGTTCTCTACAAACAGTGGCTCTCTGTTAACAAACTAGGGGTCAGAGCCTTCATTTGATGTCCGAGAACCCTTCCCCCACCGGGGGGAAATACCCCCCTTAACCACAGTTAAACTGAACAGACAACATAATATTTCTTTCTTTATTTATTTGTCATATTTCTATACCGCCTGATATGTACATGTACTGGATTAAGGGAAACCCTACTATAACCATTTGTTATGTTGATTTTGCATTTTATTTTATATTAAGCAACCCCGCACAGAGCATCTGTGTGCTCTTTTTGGCTGGCAGTTCCCCCACCTTCTGCCCACGTCTCTCCTGCCCTCCCCGCTACCTTCTGCCCCTGTCTCTCCTGCCCTCCCCCCACCTTCTGCCCCCATCTCTCCTGCCCCACCTTCTGCCCCCATCTCTCCTGTATTGTTTATGGCAAAAAAAGTACTTCCTTGCTTATCTATTAGTCCTGTTGGTGCTGATGAACTTCTTAATGATGGTTAAGTGTGTGTGTGTATGAGAGAGAGGGAGAGGGAGAATTGCCTTGCTTTTCTTTGCAGGCAGGAATGGATTGCAGTGATAGAAGGCACATCAACAAGGAGTGGACATGCCTGCATTGTCCTGATAGCAGTGGCCTCATATATGTGTCATATTTAATTTTCAAGAATCCCTCCTCTTCCTTGTTGATGCTTCTGATGTCAAAATGATGTAGTAATAAAAATAAATAATAATAATAATTAATAATAATAATACCTTACATTAGAAGAAATTCATTTATTTTATTTTATGTATAGATAATTGCTTTGACATGAATCCTGCAGCCAAATAATTAGCCGGTTAGTTCAAATTAATGTGTACTTTTTGGTCCTTACTTCCACTTTATTATTTATTTATTTATTTATCAAATTTGTACACCGCCACAAACTTTCATCTTTGGGCGGTTAACAATAGCATAAAATGAGTTAAAATATATACAGAAACTTAAAACAATTTAACGATTTAAAAATCACCTACAAATTAAAACCTTAAAAATGTAAAGGATTAGGATTGCCAGATCACAACAAGGTATCTTGACTAGTTTATCTAGGACTCTTGTTACCCTACCGCAGTCTCACAGCTTCCTTTGCCCTTAAATACTGTCAAGTTTCACAGTGTGGTTAAGCACTATGTGCTTCAGTTCCCTGTCTCCTTTGCCCCGCCCTCTAACTTTCCTTCAAGTTCCTCTACTCTGCTTCTTTATCCTTCTCTACTCTGCTTCCTTATCTTTGGGCATTTAGTCTTCCATTTTAGTGAAGGAAACTTTAGTTTCCTTATGTCCTGGGACCTCTTCCCAGTCCTTGGCCTACTTGAAGGTTTTGGTCCTGCGTTTGGCAAGGCTTTTTTGTGATTTTGGAGGGATTTCAGCGATTTTGGGGGGTTCAGAGGTTCGATCTCATTCCTCTTGGTGACCCTTGCAAACCCTTGCTGAACTTGCTGTCCCTTGCCAATTTAAAGTGATTGGCGGTGGGTGGGGTGTGTGTGTTCAAAAAATGTCCAGAGGTTCCAATCTGCTCATTCTTCTTGGTGACTCTTGGTGATATTACAGGATTTTTTTGGTGTGATTTCTAGCCCCCCCCAAAAAACATTATCTCCCCCCCTTTATTTTTAGGTCTTTTTGCAGTCATGGTTCCTCTAACCACCTCTTTCCCATAGACTTTGATGCCTCGCCAACCGCAAATTTGCCAACAGTGAGGTTTTGCCAGATTGGAAACCCAACAGTTGGCGAGGGATAACTGTACTGCCCTCTTGTGATTAAAACTTATCTTTAGTAAATGCCTCATATGTATCATGAAACTGGACACTGTAACAGTGATTAGGCCTCTAGCAGGTATTAATAGAAAGTGTGGGAACTTCTTAGGGACCTATTTCTTTAGAAGATTTTGTTTCTCTTCATTTTAGCCTGTTTCAGCATCTACTGCCCATGTGTTGGGTGAAGTCTGCAGGGAAAAGCAGGAGGCAGCCATACCTCTGGTTCGACTCTTCTTACACTATGGCAAAATTGTGCCTTTGATTAGTGCAATTGCAAATGCTGAAGTAAAAAGAACTCAGTAAGTAACAGCAGTGCATTTATTTTGAAGTATGTACAACTGAGTAGCAAGACATGGCTTTGAAAATGCTGCTTAAAAGAAACAAATAGGCTTTTGTTTCCCAGCATCCTACTTTTGTACAGGTTCCCTAGCAACTCTTTGCAGTATAGGTAGGTAGTAACTGAGGGTGATTCAGTACGAGTGACTGTCGTTTTAGTATGCAGGCAGGACCATGACTGTAGACACTTGTAAACTTTAATTTTCAACTCAATGTTTTTTTTGGGGGGGGGGGGCAGTGGGATGAAAATAATATTTCCCATATAAGTAAAGGATCTGTGAACGGTTAAGGTTTTTGTCAAGCAAGACAGTGTAGCTGCATTCATCTGCTCCAACTTCTCTTTTTATTTCATTATGCTAATGGTTTATCATCAGAAGGCTAAATGATTTGAAATTGTTTGCTTCTAGAGATCCAAACACCATTTTCAGAGGAAACTCATTAACTTCCAAGTGCATTGATGAAACCATGAAACTGGCAGGGATGCATTACCTTCAAGTTACACTAAAGCCAACTATTGACGAGGTAAGACCACCTTCAGAACATGTTTAAATTTGACATCTGCTTAATAGGTGGTGGCATGAAAGATCAGAGCATGGAATTTCTTATCGCTCTAAGGATGTTTGACAGGGCAAATGAATAAGGGGTAGGGGCTATGAGAAACTCATCTGGTGTGTCCTTATCCAGTGAATCACTGTAATGATATGCATTAATATGAAGTTAAATGTTCTGGTACACCTGCAGACATAAACCTTGTGTAACAAAAGCAAGCTCCTTGATTCTGGAAAGGCATTTAGAAATGTACATACAAAAGGAACAATTTGTTTCATCCAGAAATTTGAAATGTGTGGTTATTTTTGGGTGGATGCACATGTTCTTGCTTGAAATGTGGTAATATTTCATTATCTCTGCAATACAGTTTGCCTGTTCTTCTTCCAGTGTCACAAATAAGTAGACCGCAGGTTTCCTTTAATTGATTCAGCATTTTCCAAATGGAACTGTTAATGTCATGGCTCACCAAGAATTGATACTTTTTCTTAAAAATAGTTTTGCAAAACGGTTCTTTTGTTCTTCTTTTCTGAAACAAAAGGAGATGGGGAAAGAATGTTCTCTTAAATGCTCACTTGGTAGGGACTTAGAACAATATATAATATCTTCCTTTTACAACAGGAGGGACATAACATTGTTTCATTAAGACCTAGTTCATATGTAATGCTGATTCTTTGCTAACTGAGAGCCATGCTTGTGAGGCTGGCTCCTCCTCCCTCCTCCTCCTCCTGCCCCGCTCTTCTTTCTCTGGCATGAATTCCCCCTCCCTTCCCTTGTCTGCTTAACCATGGTTTAGTGTTACTATAAAGGAAGGATGAGTGAGAACAAGGATGAGTGACAACTGGAGAGTCAGGTGGAATGTTGAGCAGAATGGAGTTGAGTGTCGGTTGAGGACAGTTGAAGGATAAAGGATGACTGAAGAGGCTGGTAAGGAAGCGAGCTGATAGAAGAATAATGCTAGTTAGCATTGCTGGGCTAGTGCTGTTAGTGCCTGACATCCTGACTAACTGCATGCATGCGTCTAATAATAGCACATGCACAGCACTAGGCTCCACACTCATCCCTTCGCTTCCAATGCTCCAGCTATTTTCAGCACTCCGCACATGCTCCAGAAGTCTCTGTTACAGTGGAAATGTTTGCCCAGATCATGGGGAGAGCACTGAAAATAGTTATGTCCTTGCTCAAGAGGGCCCACGCTTCAGAAGTGTGGGGACTAGCATGTGGGCTAGCGCTGCTCACACACTGTGTTAGAAGCACACACAC
This sequence comes from Hemicordylus capensis, assembly GCF_027244095.1. Lineage (NCBI taxonomy): Eukaryota > Metazoa > Chordata > Lepidosauria > Squamata > Cordylidae > Hemicordylus > Hemicordylus capensis. Next base: position 139,906,805 of record NC_069659.1, read on the forward strand.
ATTGTCGGCCAATGTTTCCTTTATAAATGATTATCTGTTCCTAGTTTCACATATCCTGAACAAATCCTTTATTCTTTTAAAGTATGTATGTATTCTGGCCTGGGTGTATTCTGAGCTTAATATATCCCATTCTGCATTCTTGCCTTGACAGTAATCAGGCAGATACATTATAGGAGATTCCTGCATTATAGGAGAGTCTGTCTCCACAATAAATAGCTGTCACCACCTATTGAGTTAGAACTCAGTAGATGGTAGCAGCTACTTATTGTGGAGAGAGATTTTTGGAGAGGCTAGACCCAATGGTTAGGATTGATTGAGTGCCGTCAAGTCGGTGTCAATTCTTAGCAATCACATTAGATAGATTCTCTCCAGGATGGTCTGTCTTCAACTCAGAGAAGTTATGAACTGGAGCTTGAATGAATGAGAATAGAGGCAAGTTGAGGTAGCAAGCATGACTTGTCCCCTTTGCTAAGAAGGGTCCACCCTGGTTGTATATGAATGGGAGACTAGAAGTGTGAGCGCTGTAAAATATTCCCCTTAGGGGATGGAGCTGCAATGGGTAGAGCATCTAGGTTCCAGGTTCCCTCTATGGCATCTCCATGACAGGGCTGAGAGAGACTCCTGCCTGTAACCTCGGAGAAGCCGCTGCCAGTCTGTGTAGACAGTACTGAGCTGGATGGACCAATGGTCTGACTCAGTAGAAGGCAGCTTCCTATGTTCCTATGGCAGACTGCCAAACTCTTCCTTCCCTCACATTGACATGAAAATGTTTCCCTTATACCAAGACAGGGATGACATTGAAGTTTTTCGCTTAGAGCTCATATCGTGTAGTGATGTGCACAGACCAGTCTGGAGGCCATTCTACAGGCCTCCGGACCGGTCCGATCATGGGGCGGTTCGAACACCGGGGTGGGGGTTCCTTTAAGGGCAGGGGGAGGGTGAACTTACCCCTCCTGCCACTTTCCCCCCGCTGGGGCACATTTTTTTGTAAGCATTTGGGGCGGCATGATACCTCCCTGCCGCCCCTTCCCCCTCTCGGCAGCGAAAGGCTTTAGAAAGCCTTTTGCGCACGTGCCACGTCTCCGCATCATGTGTGCGCGCACATCATGGAGATGTGACGTGCGCACGTGCAAAAGGCTTACTGAAGCCTTTTGCTGCCGAGAGGGGGAAGGGGCAGCAGGGAGGTATCCTGCCGCCCCAAATGCTAACAAAAAAAATGCACGCCAGCAGGGGGAAAGCGGCGGGAGGGGTAAGTACTCCCTCCCCCGCCCTTAAAGGAACCCCCACCCCAGTGCCGGATTGCAGCTCCGCGGTTCCGTGCACATCCCTAGTATCGTGTGAGCTTTATGAAGAGTTGAGAATGGAGGTTAAAGATTATGCTTTATACAAAATGCAAATGAGAGAATAATTTGGCATAACTCCTGAACATAGGCAAAGAGATTTCTGATCTCTGAGGAAGAAGCCTAGTGAGGCATTTAGCCAGATAGGGTTTTATTTGGGCCATTTACCACAAATATTTTACAACAAATATTTATATACCGCTCTTCAACAAAATTATCAAAGCAGTTTACATAGAAAAATACAGAAATAAGATGGTCCCCTATCCCCAAAAGGCTCACAATCTAAAAATAAACATAAGGTAGACACTAGCAACAGTCACTGGGAGGGATGCTGTGCTAGGGTTGGATAGGGCCAGTTGCTCTCCCCCTGCTAAATATAAGACAATATCCACTTTAAAAGGTGTCTCTTTGCTCAGTTAGCTGAATAACTGGCACATTTGCTGAATAACTGGCTGAATAAGTCACAACTCTAGATGCTATCATCATCCTTATTGGACTTGTACAGTTCTAAAATTCATTGCCTGTGAAGTATAGAAGAACCATGCAAGACAGAGAGCCCACAGTGGTGACCCAAGCAGCACCAATATCTGATACCCATGCTCTGCATGGAGGACTATTGCGGAAAAATCTATTTTCTTGTTACTTTAGACCAGGACTGCTCAACTTCAGCCCTCCAGATGTTTTTGGACTACAACTCCCATGATCCCGAACCACAGTGGCCAATAGTCAGGGATTATGGGAGTTGTAGGCCAACATCTGCAGGAGGGCTGAAGTTGAGCAGCCATGCTCTAGACCTAAAAAGCTTTGGTACTCTCTGAAAGGGGTTTCAGTCAAAGTGGATTTTTATTTATTATTTATTTATTTAACACATTTTTATACCACCCAAAACGCAAGTTCTCTGGGCGGTTTACAACAAAACAATAAAAACAACCAATAAAAAGATTAAAACATTTCAACAATTAAAATTTAAAACTTTAGAACTATTTAAACACAATTAAAACAATATCTAATTAAAAGCCTGGGTGAACAAATGTGTCTTGACTGCCTTTTTAAAATCTGTAAGAGATGGGGAGGCTCTTATTTCAGGAAGAAGTGTGTCCCAAAGCCTCAGGACAGCAATAGAGAAGGACCGTCCCCAAGTAGCCATCAGACGAGCTGGTGGCAACTGCAGATGAACCTCTCCAGATGATCTCAATGGGCGGTGTGGCTCATAGCAAAAAAGACATTCTCTTAAATACCCAGGGTCCAAGCTGTTTAGGGCTTTATAGGTTATAACCAAAACCTTGTACTTTGCCTGGAAACTTATTGGCAACCAGTGTAGATCTTTTAAGATAGGAGTGATATGATCTCTCTGAGAGCACCCGGAGACCAACCTGGCTGCCGCATTCTGGACTAACTGTAGTTTCCGGATTACATACAAAGGCAGCCTCACATAGAGTGCATTGCATTAGTCAAGTTTGGAGGTGACCAGCAGATGTACTACTGTTCTGAGGTCATTTTGACCTATGAGTCCCAATAAAAAATCACTCATAGGGTTTTTACCTCGAGTTAATGGAGGAGAGAGAAAATGCTTTAATTGTGAGGAGCCAGGACATTTGTAAATCCAGTGTTCAAAAGCCCTGAGAGGTTAACTAGCCAGTTCAAAAGCAGTGACCAGTTACCCAAACTAAATTGGGGTTTGCTCCTGTTAAAATTCTCCACTGTATCTCTAGCACTGTCATTCCCTGGAAGCTTGGCAGAAAAATTCCTTGAAATGTTGGGGATTGAAGGGCAGGACTCTAGAAATGAGGTGGCCCTGGTTAAACCTGTTCCAAACCCCATAATTAAATGACTGGGAGGCCCTAATTTTACTGTTGCTGTGGCTAGGTTGCAGTTGAGATATAAAAGATGGAGTCCATTAAAAATTGCTTGCTCCTATATTGATTGAAAATAACTTGGAAGGGAAGTGGCCAAGATGGGGCTTTTGATTTGGACCAGGAGTCAGGGTGAGGTGTACATTCTACCTGTTACCTGAGAAAACAAGTCCTTTGCAGGAATGGCCAGAGAAAACCATTGAGACAGATGAACAGAAAAGTTTAACTTCCAAAATCCTTAGAAACTCTACAAAGATACAACCTTCCCAAGAGTTTCAACAAGAGCAGCAGTGTGCGGGGAGGGCAAGGCAGGGGACAATTGGTACATTTGGAGGAACTGCATGTCCCCAAGACTTGTTCCTGATTTGTGTTATGTCTTCATTGCAGCTGAGGAAAATGAGTGGAATCTTGTCAAAAGTAATGAGGCCTGTGAAACTGGAATCAGTTCTTTGCATAAGAAATTGTAACAGGTTAAAGTAGTACTGTATAGAAGAAATCTGATTAGAAGACAATCCAGTATACTGATAGGAATTATTTCATTCCCCCCTAGATCTGCCAACAGCATAAATCTTGTGAAATAGATCCTGTGAAGTTGAAAGATGGTGAAAATTTGGAAACTAACAAGGTAGACAGTTCATTTTACCGCTGAAAAGCATGTTTCCAGTTACATACTTCAACTTATTGACATTTATTTTGCACCATTCATATGCTAGGTGTTGTACAACCTATCTTTTTGCAGCTTGGGCAAGTAGCAGTGAGACGATTTGCTACTTTTTGTCTGTGCAACATGAACTGAAAACACTTCCCAAATGTTTTAGGGTGCATGTTGCAAGTTGATGCATGTTACCATACAAATTCAATAAGGGCTATATTATATGTTACCAGATCCTACATAAAAGTAATTAAGAAGTAAATGGTGATGTCAGGCTGTCTCTATGAGGGTTTTTGATTGCACATATACACTAGAAAGCTGCAATTTGCTGTGGCTTCCCAGCACATAAAGAGTGGGTGTACACAACATAAATAAAGAAAACTGCCATACATGCAGGATTGTTGCCCATTATAATCTATATTTGGTGTTGGTGTAAATTCCTACATGGAAGGGTCGCCTTTGTAGAAATTTCAGTGTGTGAAACAATCCTAAATTAAATGTGTGTTTGCAGATGCTTAAATTCAGTGAGTGCTGACTTCTGTAAATATCCAACACCTATGTATACCATAAGCAAGGCAAACACATCCTAGAGAGGAAAGGTTAAAGGAGGAATGGAGACACAGTAATCAAAACTCAACAAGCTGTGCGATACAACAAATCTGCATTTGTATAACACTATCCTGCAGATGTGATTCATTTTCTGAATATAACTGCTGCTACAAATCAAGAAGGATCACTAATCAAGTAGTGAACCTCATTGCTTTTGTTTCATTGTGAAGAAAATTGAGCAAGGAGGAAAACTTTTTGACAAACACAGAGCATAACTCTGATGAACTATTGAAAGTACCTTCAGAAATTCCTTGGCCACATTTTCTAAAAAGAATGTAGGAGCTTACTTGAAAGGTGGTTATGCAAGCTTTTAAAAAATGCAATTTTACTACTATACTGTGGCCAGGATCCAAATTGCTAGTTTAGGTACACACAAACTATTATCAAATCCAGTGGGATTTGGGGATTTTAAAAACTATTTATTCCTGATTCAATATCTTCATCACTTTCAAATTTGGTTTGCCATTTGGCAGTGTGGGGAGCAAGGATGTTAGTTGCAGGTGGGGTGGGAAATCTAAACCTGCCTGGATGTTCGGATACATGGTTCTTTGGATCTTGGCCTTTATTTTTAGTGAAGACGTTGACATCTGGTGCCTCAAAATGTCCCTGACAGAAATAAGTAAAATGGTACAGTGAGCCAGGGCCAAATGAAGCCCCTACCTTTTGTTTCGGCTCCCTTAGGTGCAGCTTTTAGAAGACTACAGGGAGCATGATTAGTCTGAAATTGGGTGGCATAGGAAGGTTGGGCTTGTCATTCCATTACAGTCCTCCTACGGCCCCTCCCCCTGCTCTGCCCCATAATGTGAGCACTGAAATGCCATCATATCTGTTCAAAATGCTATAGACTAATGCAGAGAATCATTAAATACATTAAACTTTGTTCAATGTTTTAAAAGCCTGAAATTGCATAAGCACAATTGTTTTATCAGTTAATGTTTTTTCACTCCTAGGAAAATCTGAGGCAGTATGTCGATCGGATTTTCACTGTAATTACAAAATCTGGAGTCAGTTGTCCGACAGTGATGTGTGATATATTTTTTTCACTGCGGGAGTCAGCTGCCATACGTTTCCAAGGTGCGTTATTATATAGAGTTGAAACTCAAAAACAGTATTAAAGTGGTTTGAAAATTGTTTGCCTGTCCACACATAATGAACCACAGTTGTAATAGCCAAGTCTAAACTCTGTGTTCCTGATATGTGCACATGTTTGTGTTGTCTATATCCTGTTTCTAAACTGGTCTACATTGTCCAGATATCTCGTATAGCTATTTTGAACCCTATTCCGACACCCTTGGTCCCCATTATTGTTTAATAGTTCAAAATCAATAAATATACAGAAAAGTAACATCAGAGCCAAAACAGGCATCCACATTAAATAAATTTTCACTATTCCAGACACTGAATCTCACCCCGAACTATGGAACTTACGGGCAGCATTCAGACTAAATTACTTCTATTGAAATTAAGTAGTTCTGTAGGGTAATTATTGAGTAACTTAGTCTGAATGCTGCTCTATGAGTATGTATAATCTGAGGAGGAAATGGAGGAGGTCATTTTCCTGTTGTTCTCCATATTAAAGATCTTTAACTTGAAATACTCCATTGTGCAATATTCAGCCTCCAGTTCCTTTCATCTTTGTTTTTAAAGGACTCTTGCTCCTTTTCTGTGTTATATTTTTAGGATGATTTGTTCCATTTTTAACCCAGGCTAACAATTACCTGGGTCTGAAAGTTCTCTCCTAGCAGTTGGCTGAGCATGTGCATTCATTATGCTTTTACATCACCGCAAACCTTATATCAACATAAAACAAATAAAAACAAGAATTAAAACCTTAAAAACAATTTAGAACCACAAATCTAGTTAAAAGTGTGGGTGAGTAACTGTGTATTTAAAGACTTTTTAAAAGTTGTCAGAGATGAGGAGGCCCTTAATTCAGCAGGGAGAGCATTCCAGAGTCTCAAGGTGGCACCAGAGAAGGCACCTCCTTGTGTAGCCACCAGATGAGCTGGTGGCAACTGCAGACAAACCTCTCCGGATGATGTCGATAGGTGAAGGGGCTCATAGTGAAGAGTTGTTAACCTTCATATACTCAGTGGAGTTCTGGGAGACACGAGGATGAGGAAAGTGGAGGAATTTGGAGCAATGAGAAGATAAAAGAATTCAGGCTTAATTCAGGTGTACCAAGCCTCAGACTCAGCTCCTGATCTGAAAGAGATAAGGCAATCAAGAATTGCCTCAGATATCTGGAGTACAGTACCTTTCCCTCACTACCAAGTAATTACAGGCCACTTCATAATCAAACTTTTATGGAAGGAACAGAACAAATAACCAAGGCTGTTGTAGCATAGTGGTTAAGAACATAAGCCATCATGAGTTGGAAACCCCTGATCTATTTCTCTCATTTCTGTTGTGAACTAACTACAAGGCCTTATGAAGCCCCTGACACTCATTTTCCTTTCTGTGGTTGTCTGTGGCTTAAGGGTGGAATTATGATTGGTGGTTTGCATTGTGTTTTTTAAATTACAGATGACCCTGATGTTAGGTACACAGCTGTAAGCAGTTTTATTTTTCTGAGATTCTTTGCACCTGCAATTCTTTCTCCAAACCTCTTCCATCTTACAGCACACCACCCAGTAAGTATTAAATCTACCAGATGCAAAGGTATTTATGAGGTCTGATGTGGTCCTCAGTGTTTCCTACTTGAGGCCCTGTGCCTTCAGGAATCACCCACCTTTTAGTCTCTATGTTGTAGCAAGTCATAATTTAAATAAATTCTTTACATTGAGAAGTTTTATCATGTAAAAGTATTTTTAAATTTCTCATGCTGTTTTTGCCATGTGGAATTCACATCAACATAGGTTTTACATGTGCACTGCAGACTGATTAAAGGAAAAAATGTCTGTAAATAGCCTTAAGCATGCAAGTACAGCAGCTACCTTGGAAGTATGGGTAAAGACCAGGGGGAGGGTGTGTGCAGAGGAGATTGAAACTAGGGGTAGCAATTGGTGGGAATCCAAAGGAGGCTGATCAGTGGAAGATTATAGATTGAGCATGTATGTGCATGTGAAGAAATTTTGAAGCTGTGTGTGTGTCTCAATATTAAAAATAAAATGTTTGGCCATAATCTACAACAGGCCTTTAGGCACATTCATAGGATGTCTGCTTTTTTTCTCTTCCCCCAAGACTATAATTGCAACTGGTTTTAAAAATCCCTTTAGTTTCAAAAGCAGCTTGCCATATGGTGTGGGGAGCTGCTGGGTGGGGTGGGAACCAATAGGTTACAAACCCTACTAGATATAGCAGCTTAAGTCACGCAGTTCTCTTTATTATGCTTTTTATATCTGTGATCCTAGAGATACCCTGTGTTCAAATTAGTCAGCAGTTTTCTGGAGGATAGCACAAACCTAGTATGGGTGGCTCAATTTCCCTGATACAGCAATTTTTTACTTCCAGGTTGAAAAATATCTTCAGTCTGCTTATTAGTATATAAAAATAAATGTTTTATAAGACTATGAGGTCATTCACACAATCAAAAACTGTGTTCTACTCAAATTTGGGAGTTTTGTGTGCTCCCAGTTTTTATTTGTGTGGAAGCAAGCTAAGAGGAAAACCTGATTAGAAGTGATTGTGTGGAAGTAAGATAGAAGGGAAAGCTACCCAGGCTTTCCTCCTACCTTGCTTCCACACAATCGAAAATTGGGAGCACAGCACCCAAACCCAAGTAAAACAGTTATTGACTGTGTGAATGACCTCTATGTGTATTCATGCATACAGATTTTACTCTGAGCATGTGAAGGTTCATGAAGAAAACAAGATTTGTATTTAGACATCACAGGGCTGAGTCTTTTGAAGTAATTTCCAGGGTCCTGGGCCATCTGCAAGGAAAGCTGCCTCTTTGAATGCATCAGGTTAGCAGATAGTATAGACTATTATGAGAACTCTGTTTTGAAAAAGTGTAGAATGTTATATTCTGGCTAAGAAAATACCATCTTCCTTGGGGGAAAAAAATCAATTAGCAGCAATACTTCTGCAAATATAGTAACATGTTGCTACAACAGTATATAAAGCAAAGACATTTTGCTAGGTTAGAATTACCAATTGTGTGAAAAGAAAGTCCTGTCCAAAACAAGTTAAGCAGACATTTCTGATGGAAAGCTCTGAAAACTGTGCTATGCTGGTCACAGTTTAATCCTAGGTGTGTGTTCCTAGAAGTCCTCAGCAGCTTCTAAAAACCAGTGCTGTATATCTGGTTTGTGATTATTTTAGTATATTTTTATTGGCTGACATAGTGACAAATGAATTGACAGTGCTCTGTGAGGAGCATTGTCACTTCTATGCTGTAGACTAACGGTATGCAGGGAGGGGTAATTTCCCCCTGCCCCCTGAAGCACCCCCTGCAACCTAAAAATGAGTCCCTGAGGGTCACATAGCCCCCAGGGACTCACTTCCAGATCACAAAGAGCACTTCCGGGGATGGGGCAAATCAGTTGAAATCTTACTCCCTGTGCCAACGCACACACTCCATTCTGTTGGAAGGCGGCAGCACTGTGTGAGCACCACCACCACTTCAACAGAAGTTCTGGTGCTGCGTTAATCAGGATGTCAGCCAAAATATTTAAAGCACCTTAAGGTGTTGTTGGGAGCCTAATACCTAATTAATTTGTTTCTGTGTGCTGAATTAAGTAGATATGAGATTTGGGGTGAATGGAGGAATTCCTAGACTTTTCATACCAAATTTTTCATCCAAACATTCAGCATGAATTTACCAACTAAACAAGGAGGCTGGAAAATTCTGCTGCTGAAAGAAGCTGGACTTTCCAAGACGTGATATGTCCTCCCACAATAATGTACTCTAGGGTAGGGAAGGGATGTGCTTTATTCTACGTGTAAAATAGATATTGGCATACAAGAGTAGTACAGCCTTTGTGTGTTTTTTGCATGCTAACCATATTTCAATGGCTTTTGCCCTTTTTTAGGATCCACAGACCTCAAGAACTTTGACACTGATTTCCAAGACCATACAAACATTAGGCAGCTTATCAAAATCTAAGTCTGTAAGAATTTCACATTCTTTTTTTCTTTTTCTGGGTCATTTTGACCAAATGCCTTCTTTTTAATATGTTTGATTATGTTCTTTTAAAGGAATCCTTAAATAAGGATTTGGGGCACAATCCTTCCCTGAATGAACACAGTACCCACATGTAGAGAGACCTCCAAAGGATTAATTAGACAGCAGATTTTTACATATATATTCTGCCACCCCGCCAACAAAACAGTGGATGGCAGGTGCCATATTAGAAGAGGTATTCCCTTCTCTCTTCTTGACTCAAAAAGGAATGATTCTTCTTTGATGGTATCTGCTGTCACACATGCATGCATCATCTGAAAACTAAGGGCCATGTTTCCCCCCTCAGAAGTATTTATTTATATACACATTTATGTACATTGACCCAATTAATTGACCAAAGCTTATATAATTAAATGAATAAGTTTTCTTTAACTAGGTGACAGTTCTAAACATTAGAGTACATACCTAGTGTATATTTTAAGCTAGTTTACTCTCTGTGGGTGAGATCATGTTGGGGAGACAAATGGGAATCAAAAGACAAATGGGAATCTCATGACCTCTCTTCAAGACTAGCTCCCCTTTGAGCAGAACCTGGTTTAGCATATACCTGCTCTTTTGGTGCACTGCTTTAACATACCTACCGTTTTTCCTGCACTTAGCAGGTGGCTGAAGAACTTCAAGGTCCCTTCCAGCTCTAAAATTCTGTTATTCTATAAGTCGGCAGAAGGAGAAAATATGAAGGAATCCATAATTATTTTTTTAAAACTGTATTGTTACAATAATTTGAAATTATACAATGGTATTAAAAATAGTAATGAAATATGGATTTTAAATGTGGGCATACAAGTAGGGGTTCAGGTATTCAGGAAGTATGACCTCTGATCTCATAGTTTCCTGGGCTAGCAAAAGGAATGTTTGAGAGCTGATTCATGCAACAAATTGGCTTGGCCAGCCATTTTTTCTCCCAGCTGGGATTGAAACTTGCTTTTAGCGTATAGGTCAAGTGAGGGGTTAGTGAGGTACTGAATCCCTGAAACAGCACATTTGGCATGAGAAAACTGCATCCTGACCGGAAAAAGGTCACTCCTGCCCACACACAGTGTTCATGTGAATTAGTCCTGAATTTGGTCATAAATTGCTTGTGGATTGCAGCCTCTGTTTCTACCAGCCCCTTGGCACTTATTTTCAGTTTAGAATGAATGGCTATTTTGAGAAAACAGAGTTTGAACTGCATCCAGAGTTTAAAAGGAAATATCTTGATTTGTGGGCTTGGCATGTGAACCAATACCTTTGAAAATTTTTTGCCTGCTTTTAGCAATTCAGGCCACATGAAAATAGCTTTTAGGCACTTTTCAACATTGAAGAAAATGTGTTAGACCAAGTCGCTCTTAAGTTTCTGCTGACCTGGGTATTTTGATTCTGTGTATAAGTTGTCATGTTTCAAAATAAATAATACCTAGTGGTGGTTGCATTTCAGGCAAGTTTCAAGGAGTCTTACATGGCTACATTTTATGACTACTTTAATGAGCAGAAATATGCTGATGCAGTCAAAAATGTAAGTATTGTCAACAATGTTTTGTGTATGTTTTGGCTTAACAATGTTGGCTGGTTCAGTAAATACATACTTACCTGCATATCTTTTCATAATCAGCTGAACAAAAAATAAAACAAGCATGTTCAAGGAATGCTGAAGAGTAGCTAAAAATGGAGGTAGCAGAAAACATGCACAGTAAATTTGTATATGTTCTTTGGGGTGAAAATTTGCCCCCCCCCTTCAACAGATGTAGAGCCAAACACTATGAAAAACAAAGGATTGTGACTGCAGTGAAATGAGAAGTTTCTCCGGAAAGGATAATAGGTGTATGTATTTGAAACATGGTAGCTGTTCCCTCAACCGCACAATCAGGTAGCCATGAACAATAGTGGGAGCCATTATTCTTTTACATACTGTAGGCCAGGGATAGACTGGAAGTAAATTGGGATCTCCTGGTGAGCTGCAGTAGATCAGCAAGAGTTTTTGACTCCCGGTTGTTTAACGACTGCAACAGAAAAGTTTCCCCCCCTTAAATTAGGCCTCTGATATAAAGAAAACTTAGGGGAGACCTAGAACAGTTTTTGTGTGAAAGGACAGTGAGCTCAATACTGAAATCAACTTATTGGACTGAGCATGTGCTCAGAGGCACCCTGATGCTTAATTCCAAGGAGCAAATTACACGTGGTGTTAAATGTGTCATTGGTACTGACATGCTTAGTTTTTATTTAGTCAACAGAGCTGCTTGAGTCCTGAACTGGATTGTGACAGTTGGGGAGGAGTTTTAACACTTTACCCCCACTGTGGTCCCTATTCAGATAGGGCACCTCCCAGCTTCTGTTTTTTTCCAGGAGAAAAGCTCCATTTGCCACTTTTTTCTTGGGGCAAATAACAGTTGTGGCAGAGAGCTGACCTGGATTGAAGCAAAAGGTTAAAGCTTCCCTTTCCCATGCTATTGAATAAAGAAAAACTAAGCAAATTGGGGCCAATGATGCATTTAACATCATGTGTAGTTTGGTCCCCAGGGTATAGGCTCCCTCCTCAAGCCCAACATCAATAATCACCAACAGCAATATTTGGGTTAAATCTTTCGGTGGTCACAGACCAGTGTGGGAATACCTGTTGGAGGAGCAGCAATAGTAGCAACCATACTTGCAAGATAAAATCTAAAGGGTTTTTGATTTTGGGTTGAGGAACAATGAGAGTGATATTTATCTGTGGTGGTTTCTGTGAATGCTGGTAGAAGTGAAGAAGTGATTCATGGGTCAACGATATATGGGGACATACCATACGAGTCATAATAAGACTCCTTTCTAATTTAATGTGGACTTCACACTTCATTTACTTCATATAAAGCTTTCTAAATGAAATTTCTTTTCATAAAATGGTAAATAATTAAATGTTTACAATTCATTAGGATTTCCAGCTGTACTTTATGAGATCTGTCGACAGTTAATAGTTGTACAAGATCTTTGTTAAATCTTTATTTCATATATATTAATTTTTCTCCAAGTTTTTAGACCTGATTTCATCCTCTGGAAGAAGAGATCACAAGAGTATAGAGCAGCCAATACTACTTAAAGAAGGGTGAGTATAGAACAATTTTTATTTTTAAAAACCCTATTCTTATATAGTAAATGGTTCATCTCCTTCAAGTGATGTACTAGTGCCACAAGATTCTGCTCTCTGGTAGCAGAAGGCATTTTTCATTCTTTGGGATTGTCCCGTCCACGCTATAGGAGGCAGGGCCTCCTTGCAGATTGTCTCCTCTGCCGAGGAAGGGCTCTCTGCCACCAGGTCCATCCCTGCTTTGTGGCCCGGCCCTTCGGTTTAGGCTGAGGTCTACAAAACTCAGCCCTTATAGTTCGTTTTTACTTTTCTGTTCATTTCATTTCATTTCAGTTCAGTTCTTGAATTCTCTTCTTTGACTTTTTCTCTTTTCCCATTCCCTCATTCCCTAATCTATACCTCTTTAGCAGGACCAGGGCCCTTTCACAAGAAAGGGGAGACAAGCGGCGCCCCAAGCCTCCCTTCAGAAAGGGGGACTCTGAGCGTATAGCTGCACTAGAGCATGCTGATTGATTTGGGTGGCAGCACCACCAGCCATCTCTGGATGCTTGGTACACAGCTGAGCCTTCCCATCCTTCCTCCCCCTGGCCAACAAGCTGTGATTGGATGCAATAGTAGCAATAGAGGCACAAGTGGTGAAATGGGCTGCAGCAGCAGTGACAAATCCAGGTGGGCCAGCAGACCATTCTGCTTTTCTATTAAGCTAACAGGTTGGTCTGGACAGGGAACCCACAATGGAAGCAGCTAGACAGATGGACCTTGTCTGCACGCCATTATGCTCCCACCTGCCTTCTCCTCCCGTTCTCCTCCCACCTGCCTTTTCATTTGGGCTGAACAGGTAGGGAGAGCTAAAGAGAATTCAGAGAAAAAAGAAGCTGACCAGCAGCAAGAGGTAACTCTCCCTCTTCACCCTGGCCCACATGCTGCTCAATATTATTCTAGCATTTCTGATGAGCCACACTGCTGCAAGCATTTAAGGAAGCACTGGTGGTCTCACGCAGGTGCACAGATACTCAAAGATCTGGTTCGTGATCCGTTGAATCCATTAGAAATGGGGTTCTCCATCTGCATGGAAGCCTCTCGGTGTGGACTACCACAGCTCCTTGTGGCGCTTTCTCCCCACCTCACATGACCATGTGCCTATTTAAGGCAGGAAGAAATGCCAGCACTTCAGTTCCTTTGCGACTGCTGTAGCGATCGGTCACTCAGTCTCTGTTGCTCCTCGTTTAGGTTCCTCTTTTTTGTGAGTTCTAGAGAGAGAGGGTTTAAAAAAAAAGGACTGGTTTACTGGGAATTGAGTTTAACGGAACACTTGAGTTTAACGGAACCCTAACCGGCGATGGATACTCCTAAACAAACTGAGAAGAAATGGGGCAAAAAAAATTAAAACGATGTGCCGAGTGCAAGGCAAAACGTCTGTCGCAAGATGGGCATGCCTTAAGCTTTATTTGCCCACAATACCTCCTCGTGCAAAGTTTGCCAATCATTTACAAAGCAAACCCGCCACAACAGGGAGCTTCGTTTGAAGGCTGCTCTATATGACAATGTTTTAAGTCCCCGGGTCAATCTAAGGAGGGGGTGTGCTCATCTGTAAATCTTCTGGCCTGAGGGCTGAGACTTCAGCTCAACTCTTGATGCCTGTTTTTAAGTCTCTGAAACCACCAAAGAGACATGGAGACAAAATGGCGGAGGTGTCAGAGCCTTCCAAATGGAAGAAGAAATCATTGACATCGGAGGATACTCCTTCCCCATCGACAGCACAGGATGTAGTCATAATATCGGTGTTGAAGCTGTCGGCACCAAGCTCAGACTTTGCTTTGACAATGAAAGAATCAACTTCAACATTGACAGTGAAGGAGCCGTCTTCAGCATCGAGGGCATCAGCGTCGAAGGTGCTGGCATCAACTTCGACGCACTCCACTTTGACTCCTGCTCTACCTTCGTTTATCTCTAGGCCTTTGACACTGAGACCAGCGACTCCTACGGTGTCAAGGCCTACCTTGGTACCGAGAGTGATGTCTCTTTCACAGGCAGTGACTCCAATAAGATCATCGTCTACACTGATGGTGCGAGACGTATCCTTGGCACTGAATACACCAATTTTGACAGAATAGGTTACTCTGCGTTGTCAGGCCCCAATCACGTTTGAGATCGAAGATGTTGACGCTGATGATATCAAGGAGACTGGAGCTTTGGACCCCAAAACAGCCTAATCTCTGCTTTCAGTGCTGGACTCCAATAGTACTACCCCATCTATGTCGGCATTTAGGGGATTCCCACCATCTGTAGAACTTGACACTCATGCAGAGCCTCAAGAGTTGGGGGAGTCAGCTACTACTCAGAAGCACCCGCCTATGTGTTATGCGCTTACAGCAGAACATCTAGCCACTACCACCAGCTGGCACATATGCAGTTTCTCTGACCAAAATCTATCCTCTACCTGCCCTTGTGGTTTCAGACAGGATTTCCCAGGACTAGCATACAGTTACCAGAAGGCTAGATTGTGGAAGTCATCGACGTTCGACAGACGGAGCTCGCTGGAGATGGCCTTTCCCCACAGTCTCCCTGTAAGAATACTAGCTGCGGAGGATGGTTCTGCACCTGTAACGAAACAAAAGATGATGACTGCAGTTGTGGCCATTCAGATGGTGAAAGAGCCCCAGCTGAATACACTTCAGTAATGCTGTCTAAACAGACTCAGGCGAAGGTGAAGCACAACATTAGCTGAAACACAGACTGATCCTCCAACGCCTGTGTCTCCACCTCCTCAGGAGCCTCCTGCACGTGAGCAAGAATTTGACTCCTCGCCAGCTCCATCTGGAAGTCATCATGGCTCTTCTGACTTTGAGTCAGATATGGAAACGGTTGATCAAGATCCCTCACCGGATGTTGCTGTGCCTGTTGTTACGAAGGCAACTCTGGCCCTACAGAAAGAGGTACAGGAATTATTGAACAAAAAAGCAATTGTCCCAGTACGGTGGGCACAGAGGCGGGATGATTTCTATTCCTGCTGTTTTCAGATCCCCAAAAGGGATGGCGGAATAAGGCCTATAATGGACCTGAGATATCTGAACAAGTTCATACATGTGAAAAAGTATTGAATGACAATGTTGTAGGACATTCTGCTGCTTCTGCATCGGGAACGGTGGCTTGCATCATTAGACCTGCAGTATGCTTATTTCCATGAAGGTATCAGACAATCAGACAGAAAATATCTGAAATTCACGGCGAGCAACTCAGTTTACCAGTATCAAGAGCTACCATTTAGCCTCTGCACTGCCCCTCCCCCCTGGTCTTCACAAAGTGCATGGAGGTAATTGTGGCGCACCTCAGAACCAGGGGGATAGTGATTTACCTTTTTCTAGATGATTGGCTACTCACTTCAAAAGACAGAGAAGGGTTACTTTCTCAGATACAATACTTGCTACAGCTTCTCTGAGACCTTGGGATAGAGCTCAACTGGAAAAGTCTCATCTGAATCCTGTAACATCAATCTCCTACATAGGAGCAATCCTGGATACACAGGTGGGGAAGCCCTACTTACCACATGAGAGATTCCAGGCCATGTCGGAGCTTGTGTATCCATTCCAGGCATGTCCAATACAGCGCGCAAGGCAGATTCAACACCTCCTAGGCCTCATGGCATCCTGCAAGGTGATAGTTCATTACACATGCCTAAAAATGAGAAAATTGCAATTATGGTTCATATCCACCTTCCATCTGAATGTAGACAGCCCCCAGAAACTGTTACGCATACCTCCGCAAATCCTCCAGTCCCTGGGTTAGTGGATGCATGCAGAGAACTTTCTGCAAGGGGTTCCTTTCAACCAGAGTCTCCCACAGTGTAGGTAACAACGGACGCCTCATTGATGGGCTTGGGAGGTCACTGCAACAACAGTATAGTCCAGGGGCAGTGGAGCTACCAACAGAGACAGCTCCACATCAGTTTCTTGAAGCTTCTGGCAGTGTTTCAACCCATGAGGGCATTTCTACCTATGCTTCAACGAACTGTGCAGCTATAGTTGGATAATACTGCAGTGACTGCCTACCTGAACAGGCAAGGTGAGGGGGGGACAGTATCCAGATCACTGTGTGCCTTAAGTGTTCAAATATGGCACTGGTGCATCAGGAACCGTATCACTCCCCAAGCAATACACATAAAGGGGATAGACAATGTGCTAGCCAAAGATCTGAGTCGCTCGTTTGCCAGGGCAGAACAGCATGAGTGGGAATTGAACATCAAGTACCTGATATTCAGGTCATGGGGGTACACCAAGATAGATGTGTTCATGAAAGCTCACAATGCCAAGTACAAGACTACTCAAGAGCGGTATCAATAGGGACGTGTTCCAGATAGATTGGTCCAAGCACCTCCTATATATGTACCCTCCTCTGCCACTCATAGGGAGAATAGTAGCATGACTTCTGGCCAATCAGGCCGCGTGCATTCTGATGACCCCATGGTGGCCTTGGCAGCCTTAGTTTCTGCTTCTACTCAGACAGTCTGGTCACACACACAGGAGACTTCTACAGTGCCTAGATCTCCTGTCACGTGAAAATGGGCAGGTGCTGCACCCAGGGGTGGCCACTAGGAAAAACTATGCAAGTAAATGGAAGTGATTTAATTGCTATGTGGCTTCAAAAGGCTCCCGCCCTGTAAAAGCTTCAGTGAAACAGATCCTGCTATACCTGAAAACACTAAAGGCCGCCCTGCTGTCTAATGTTTCCATAAAGGTGCATTTAGCTATGATTTCAGCGTGACATCGAGGCTTGGATGGGAAGATGGTATTCTCTCATCCCAGCTGCAAGAGCTTCCTGAAGAATCTCACCAATCTATATCCACCAGTGCGGCAACCACTAGAACAATAGAGTATATCCTTGGTTCTTTCAGCTCTGACGAATGACCCTTTGAACCACTGGCTACAGCTAGCCTAAAACTTGTCTTGCTAAAGACTGCCTTCTTAGTGGCTATCACTACCACCCGTAGGGTGAGCGAACTTACAGCCATGAGGATGGACAAACTGTACAGGCGTTTCTATCTGGATAAGGCTTTGCTACGTCCAGATACCGATTTCCTCCCAAAAGTTGTGACAGACTTCCATATAAGCCAGTATATTGTTCTGCCTACCACCTTTAGCACACTCACTACTTGTCTGGAGAAATCTCTCCCTTCCCTAGACATCAGGAGGGCACTTCTAATCTACCTGTCAAAAACAAAGGCAATTCGAAAAATGAATTCGCTTCCGCTCAGGCGAAGAACCCCATTTCTCATGGATGTCAACAGATCACTACCAGATCATCAGTTACAGGTGAGCAACTTGTTTTTAGGCATTGGCACTTCAGGAGTACTACTTACATTGTTTTCAATGTAAGTTGTACTTCCAAAGTGCAAGCATACAACTTTGAGTATTTGTGCACTTGCACTCTTGTGGAAGACTACCAGATGACAGCTGTGTCCGTAGTATTCCGGGGTGGTCTCCCATGTGGGAGAACTGTAGGGCATCCACCTAGGTGCCACTCCATATGTTTACTGAACACTATAAGATTAATGTATTCTCATTGGCAAATATCACTTTTGGCACACAGCTGTTGCAGAAACTTCTAAAAACCTTGAATTCCTTCTACTCCTGCTAGGATCCCCTCTATTCCTGAAAACCCATCTAATGTGATTCTGATTTTCTACATCCTAAAGGATGATGAACATTCTCCTTTCCTCTGCCAGAGAAAATGAAAATTTTCTTACTGAAAATCTGTATTCTTGGATGAGGAAGAGGAGCATTTTCTTTCATTTCCAGGTGGTAATGGCTTACCTTTCTAGATGAAGGCTACATATTGAGGTGTTAGATGAAGACTCTTGGGAATTGGTTCCTTCTATCATTCTTTGCACTATCTATTTCTGTTTTACAGTTCTTATACCGTGTGAGTTACATATATTTTTCCCACTGTGTTTTTGTTCTGGAGTTTAACCATGTGAGTTTTCATTGGCTTTTGAAGGAATTCTTTGTGGGAAGGTGTTCCTCCCATTCCAAACTGGGAGACTAGAACCTTCCCTTGGCAGAGGAGACAATTTGTTAACAGGAAGTGCCTTCTACTGTGTGGAAAGGGCAGTTCTGAAAGATGAATGCCCCTCTGCTAAGAACAGGAATTTACAGTAAGAAAATTCCTATTTTCTGGGTCCAGCATATATATATATATATATATACACACACACACACACACACACACACACACACACACACACACGTGTGTGTGTGTGTGTGATGTTTTAATGACTGGAAGAGGAAATTGGAAATACAGTTTTAAAAATTGCAGATGTACCAAATTGGGAGGGACTGTGAGCACCTTCTAGGATATGGTCATAATTGAAAATGTAAGAACATGTTGTTTTCACCTGAAGTATGTTCTCGAGTTATAAGACATTGAATAGATTTGGATTCAGGCTCAAAAGGCTGCCTATTTCTAGCTTTAGGAATATGAATGCAACTGCCTTAATTATTCTCCCCCTCTCAAAGTTTGTTCCCCTCTTTAATTTATTTGCAATGTCTTTCTTTTGCTTTTTAAAATAAATGTGTGTAATTTGGTAACCTTCCTCTCTTAAATGTGATATTTTTGCATCTTTATTTTTTCTTTTGCTCCTGTCTGATTTTTTTCTGTCTCTTCTTGCTTGGCCTGCTGTGTTAAGGACTCTTAAACTAACAGTAAAGAAAGTTGATGATAATAGTTCATGCAGGTAAGAGGGTAAAGGCAGTTGGTGTTTAGTTGTAGCTACCTGCCAACAGTGTATTCTCCCTTCATATTGAAAAAGTATGTTTAATTTGACTTTGGGGAAAGGAAATTAGCTGTGGTTAATATCCACGCAGTGTGGCTGGAAAACAGATAGGGATGTTTTGCATTGTGCTGCATAGGCAGCTGTTGAAAACACAAGTGTATGCAGTATGTATGTGTTAGCTCTTCAGGCAAGAGCCTCATGCTTTCTGTGTTCAAGGGTGGGGTTGTGTGGTGTGTGTGTGTAATTACATGTTCATTCTTCCCTCCCTTCAGGAAGCTAAGGGCAACATAAACAGTTCTCCTACCACTCCTGTTTTATTCAGTGAAATAGGTTAGGCTGAGAGGAGATGACTCAAGGTCACCCATGGCTTAGGTGTCCCTGATCTTAGTCTGACATGCTAACCTCTACACCACATTGGCTTTGATCTTAAATCTCAATTAAAATAGTTAAAATGCTCCATCTGTGTTTATGCCCATATGGTTAATATAGTTTATAAGTATCACCTCCCCCCTCTAAAAATGGTTCGGCTTCTGTCTCCATTCCAAAGAGAGTGGCGGGGAAGACCAATAATTCACTACACCAGACAGTCAGGCCAGTAAATTGTTGTATATGTTGCCTGAAATATCTGCAGTCTCTTTGCTCATTTTTGCTACACTGGTACTATTAGTGCAGCCATTCAGTCAATGGCTTATTGCCTATCTGATTCTAATTGTTTTTCACTATTACTAAAACAGACAAACTAATAACATGATGACCTTAAAATATGTGACTTCCCATGTACTTCAGTTGCACTGGAAAACTTAGCATGTAAAAAGTTGGAAAATAAGCAAAAATTTTGGGAGTATAGCCATATCTCTTCTAAAGCACATCAAAAAAGGCATTAGGAGAGACAGGTCTCTCTCCATTTTCTCCAACAACCCATATGTGCCCTTAACATGTTAAGGTATTGTAGCAAATTAAAGCTTTTGTCTCAGAGCTAGGTCGCAGGGGGACAAGAAATGTCAAGTCATCCCTGGTGAGCTGCCTGACTAGGCTTCTCCTAAAAGCTTTCTATATTTCTGGTAAATTTAAAATGCTGCCACCAAGCACCCTAAAACTTGCAGAAAACCGGACCAGTGGATTGGGTGCTTTAATCCACGGTCCCTCTGTAACTGGGAATTTGGCAAATACAAAAAACCTTCCACATGTAAGCTTACACGGGATGAGAAGAACTGATAGCTGCTGAGCGCTTGATGCTTTTGCACCAGAGAAATCCCTCTTCTATGCCCCCTTTTTCTTGAGTAAAAAAAAATGAGAGGCAGAGTAGAAGGAAAAGAACAAAACAACAACAACCCAGTTTTATTCAATTACTACAGACTGCTTCCATCTGAGGCTTTTAGGTCTTAAATATACTCAAAAATACTTAGTAGGTTACAAAAATAGGTTGTCTAAGGCTTCAGTTTCAGTCTGTATTTAGGCACACTTAAAAGTTTAAAGAGTCTTTTGCAACGCCTTAGGTAGGTTGAGCGTAGGCTAGTGTATCTTATTTTAATTACATTGCAGTTAAACAATAATAGAACAGTATCAGGAATATGCAAAGCAAACACAAAGAAATGTAAGTTTCTAACACAAAATCTAACAGACTATTCCCTATGCTGAATTCTCTTTTCCTTGAAAACTCACCCAACATCTGATGAGAATCAAGCTTCCTGCAATCCTGTCCCTCAAGGACCTGTAGTTATTCCATGAGAGAAACCTCCATGCTTGCTTTGACCATGAGGGAGCAAAAACTCTATGCCCCTCACTAGGCATTTCTGCACGCGCTTCTCTCCAACAAAGACCACCCTTCTTGTTCCCAGAATTCCCAGCCACTGCTCTCTATGTCCCACCCACTTGGTATACTGATTGGCTGTCCTGGATTTCACCAGCCTATCAGTCAAGATAAGGATACACTCCCTGTTAGGGGAGGCTGAGCACTACACCCTTCCCTACTTAAATTGAGACAGGCAGCTGGAAACGGGAGTTGTCAGCTCCTGTCGACTCGGCATTTCTTGTCCCCCATGTGAGCTAGCTCTGAGACAGAGACAAAATTTGCTACATGTATGTATTCCTGCTAGTTCCCTTTTCTTCAGCAGCAAGTAACTTTCCAGTTCTTTGATCTCTTTTGACCAGAAATCTATCACTGTCCTTAAAGTTGTGCATAAAGCTATATCTAGTTAGATGTCTGACTTTGATCAGCAACTAGTTTAGGTGGAGCAATGTTTTGAAAGATGCCTGCACAAGTTCCGTTGCCACATAGCCAGGGGTGTATCTAGGGAAAATAGCACCTAGGGCAAGCACTGAAATTGTGTCCCCTGTCCAAATATCTGACACCCATCTTTCAGATAACTTTACCATAATAACAGCTGAAAAATACAAGTCAAGCTCGTTAATCTTTTAATCTTTCAAAAATTATTTAACAGTGGATGTAGCCAGACCAAAAAATGTTGGAAAACTACAAATTTCAGTATGCTGGGGCTCATGAAATACCCAAATACTATGTGGAGGTGTACTTGGAAAACTGAACAGAAGTGCCTGTCTAATTCTCTACTATGCATTGTAGCATCACAATTACATAAGTTTTAAAAATAAATGGAGAATTTGACTTTTCCCAGACACTCTGAAAATAATTAAAGGATATGTGGAGTACACTGTGTCACTGCTTGGAATATATTCTAGTATTTCAGAAAGATAGTTAAAATGAGAGAAAGAGGGCCAGAAACTCCCAGTGGGCCTTAATACAAAGGATTTCACACTGATTCAAAGACAAACTCACCATTAATAACCATATTATTAAGACATCCCATTTAACTCACTTTTCACAAGAAGCAAAGTAAGAGCCAATGAATACAATCCTAGCTCATAAGCTTCAGCTCAGTATTCACAAGCCCTGATTCTCTGTACATAGTGCCAAACTGAATATTTATTATTATTATTATTAATATCCCGCTCTTCCTCCAAGGAGGATGCCACTACGCATACTCAAATGGCCTCTGTGAGGCCTGGCATGGCCTGGGGCCTCACACAGGACATTTGAGTATGTACGGTGACTATTTTGTTTTCAACGGCCATTTTTTAAAAATTTTAAATTTTAAAAAATGGCTCCCCCCTTCAAATGGCGCCCAGGGCACGTGCCCTGCCTGCACTACCCTAGATATGCCCCTGCACATAGCTGCTGCTATCTCTTCTTGCATATCTACTCTCTGAGAGCCTGATATACCAGTGCTCCCTGTAGCTTTCTGGACACAGTTCAAGGTGCTTTTATTTTAATCGATAAACCCTTTAAAGTGTGTATATTGCTTCCTGTGTTCCATCAGAATCTTTCAACAATTATGTTCAGGGTCATTCAATGTATGCACCAAATATGTATGACTTCAGGCAGGACTTCTCAAGATTGTCTCCAGTTCTGAAATTTCCTCTCCATGAATATTTGCCAAAACCTGACCAATAGCATCTTCTGGAAATGCTTTAATACTGTCTGCTTTGTCTGGTTTTGGAAGCTAAGAGTTAGGTGATACTATTGGACCTAAGAATTAGAATGTAGTCAAAACTGTGCTCTTTGTAGCACACACAGTACAACAAAGATACTGAGCAAAGAAGTTAATTTAATCACTTATTTTGTTTTCTTCCACTCTATTTTGTAACTCAGTCGTGGATTGCTTGAATACTCTGTGCAACTTCTCTCACCAAATAAAAAACTACCTGTGCAAAATGAAGTGTGGGGTTTCTTGTTTTTTACAAACTGTCTCCCTCCATCCAGTATAACGTTTAACCACATTCTGCATACTCTACACTCTGGTTTGTACCTGTATATTAAGAAGTGTCCCTACAATTTAGGGTTCAGCCACCTATTATTTGGTGACTAGATTTTTTTCCCTCCAAATAAAAAATCCAGAGAGATTGCTGTAATCAGTTTATTCATTATATTCAGCCCATGTTGAAAAAATGCAGAATGGAAGCTGTCCACTTGTTCAGGCAGGCTTGTGTTACTTTATACACAAAGTTCTCCCATGTGCATTCTGAGGTGGTGCATCACTGTTTTGAAGGCACCCCCATGTCAGTATTCTTGCATGTGGGAAGTTTCTAGTTAGCCTTCTATGCAAAAGCACAAGTGTTCATATAGGCAATCCTTTATAAGCATTCTGACATGGCATAGTTGCATAAATTCCTAAACTGATAACACAGATTGTCATCTGGAACCTTCCTAAAGCTGAACCAAAGGCCAAACTAGACTTTATTTAGGCCTACATGGTGTGTGGTGTTTTGTGTATTTGGCGTTTGTTTTTACATAGGAGCCATGAGGGGTCCAGTCCAGATCAGAATTGCAGTAGGGTTAAATCTCTCTCTCCTCTGCACTGAGTCCGCACCTGAATTGGAACTCTGCATCGTTGTTCACAAAGGGAGGACCAAGCATGCAGGGCCAAATAGCATGTTCAAAGATACGGCTCGCTTGGTCCTGCGTTTGCATATATTGGCTGAACCCATGGTACTCTGCACTTTATCAAGGTGCATACTCCTCAGTGTTCACTTGTCTCTAAAGACACACTATTTCTCATTGCTAGATACAGCTGTGTAATGCTGCTGGGATCTCATTTGCAATAGGTTCATGATCAAGCGGGCACAAGGCAGAAAACGATTCGGTATGAAGAATTTCAAGAAGAGATGGTTTCGACTCTCAAACCATGAATTTACCTATCAGAAAAGCAAAGGTACCAATGTTTTTGCCAACCCTTTCTTAATAAATAGTGTTTTAAAATGCAAGAAATGTTTGAAAACAGAAAAATACAGCAAAAAAGCCAAAGGGATGATTAACTTTCCAAAGGCTACCCACTACTATAAGATGTACAAAATGCAGTGGTGTTATAAAATGGTGGCTTCATTATATCATTTTCATGTATTTAATATAAAAGGCTAAGGGACCTTTTCAACACAGAATGTACAATTCTAGTTCCTTTTTATTGTTTTGAAGGTATTTGGGAGGTAAAAAACGTTAGTGCCAAATGTGCATGCCTCTTAAAACCTGCAGATTGGGTTTTTATTTATTTTTTGCTATTTTACTCAGGCCAAACTAGAGAGGACATGAAATGCATTATTTGTCTAGTTTTAAAGTAGAAAGAGGAACTGCACAGGGACCCAGTTAAGAATCACAGAGGTCACAGTGTGAGGGTAGGGAGTATTTCAGTCCTGTATAATTTTCTTTTAAAAATTCAGCCCCCTATAAATTGTTATGAGCCCCCAAGGGGGTTGCCATTTGCTGCAATGGCACCTTGTGGGGCTCATAATAGCTTTGGGAGGAATTTTTGTAATGGAAACAGAAGGAAAGGGTTCAGTACCCTATACCGCCAGGCTGTAGTCACAATCCAGATTTGGGTCCCACATGGTGCCATTGAGTTTACTTTAAAATAAGCCCCAAACTAGATAGTAATATGCAGTATCCAGATTGTATTAGTCATGATTAGGTCGTATTGAAATCGATGGGACAAGTTATTCATGAAAAACCTGTCTCATTGATTTTAGTAGTTCTTAGCCATTACTACCTAGCCTGGATGCTATCAAATGCTTTTAATGTTGCATCTACTTGGGCCATTTGCTGTTTTGAAGGTAATGAGATCAGCATTTAGGAATAAGAGGACAGAGTCAAGGAGAATTTTAAACAATCTTCTTCTTCTGGTCTGCAATTGTCTACTGCAGGTGATCACCCACTGTGCAGCATTCCAATTGAAAATATCCTGGCAGTAGAAAAATTGGAGGAGGAGTCCTTCAAAATGAAAAATGTAAGCAACCTCACCCACCACCCCCTCTCCCCATGGTACTGTGTCAAGGCCTTCTCCGTAGTCGTTCCTGGGCTCTGGAATGCACTCCCTATAGCCATTCGTGATTCAACATCTTTACCTGCATTTAAAAGAGCCCTTAAGACACATCTTTTTAGCCTGGCTTTTAGTAATCTGTGAATGTTTTAAATTGTTGTTTTAATGGTTGTTTTACTTTGCTTTTATTGTATTTACTTTTGTGAACTGCCTAAAGCCTTCGGAGTCAGGCGGTATAAACATCAAATGAATGAATGAATGAATGAAAGTTCTTGCAGTCATAGCTACTCCAGTCTCTCTCTAGCAACATGAATATCCTAAAATAAAGATTATTGTTATGGGATTGTATAAGAATTCAGTTAAGTGTAGCATACTTATAGTTGAAC
Organism: Hemicordylus capensis; assembly: GCF_027244095.1. Lineage (NCBI taxonomy): Eukaryota > Metazoa > Chordata > Lepidosauria > Squamata > Cordylidae > Hemicordylus > Hemicordylus capensis. The sequence goes on from NC_069659.1 coordinate 139,932,407, forward strand.
TCTCCTAGTAATGATTAACTCTACAAAATGTGAAAGTTAGCTAATTGTTTATTTAAATTGCATTGTCTTATGATTAGACTGCCTATTTCCCCAGGGGTAAATTACATTGTTTAGCCTTCACACTTGCAACAGAGTGCAGATGTGCTATAGAATATAAATGAGAAACATCTCTGTGTGGTTGTTTTATATAACCACATTGATGAATTTGTGTGAGTATTTACAACTAATAAGCATTTCTCCTCTGCATGTATAAAAGATGGATGACATTTTTATATTTGTGCATATTTTTTTACTGTGATCGTTGTTAGATTAGATCCATAATAGAATCCTATCACCAGCAAAATCTGCAGGTTTTGATTTTGTCACGTATGCAGGCATGGAACTGACTCAAGCATCTGCAAAAAAAATATGCAGAAAAGTTAATGTGTAACTAGACACTAAGACTCAAATTACATATGATAGTAGCAGAAAGGAAAAGTTGTGCCGTTGAGTCAGCGTCGACTCCTGGTGACCATAGAGCCATGTGGTTTTCTTGGTAGAATACAAGAGGGATTTACCATTGCCATCTCCCATACAGTATGAGATGATGCCTTTCAGAAGCCCTTGTTTAAACTTGGATCTGTTCCAATCCTGTATAAAGCAGGAGATTAAAAGCCCAGTTTTTAGAGCAAAAGAGACAAGTGAGCGGATGTGCTAAATGCTCCCCTTGTTCACAGAATAGCTTCTGACAGTGTCTCTCCTGCCATCACATTTCCCATGGGCTTTGATACTAGAGGCAAGACCAGCTGAGAGAAAAGCATCTGAAGGGCGAGGCTGAAGAAAAGTACCCAGTGGGCTCTGGGAAAGTTCAGTTCTCCACACCATGCACTCCATCACTCTAAAATTTGGATGTTCAACCCCCACTTTAAATGGCATTGAAGAAGACTCTGGGTTTAATTAAATGTACTGTTGTTGCCATGTGTGATTTAAATCAAAAGGCCAAAACAGGTGTAACATCAGGAGCTCCATGACTACATCTCCTGTGTGCCCCCCCCTTGCCACCTAAAAATTAAAAACTGAGGGTGGGGAGATCAGATGGGGGCTAACGTGCTGAAGCGGGGGGTAGCCCTTTCCCCTTACAGTATTTTCCAGATGAGAATTGCCCTCCTGAAGCCATTTGTTTGTCCTATGGGGGGAAACATAAGGCATAGTTTTCCCAATGCGGCAAATAATTGCTTCAGGAAGGGGAAATTTCCATTTGGAAAATGGCATGGAGGGAAGGGCATGTACACACGCATCACCACCAACACAGTCCCAATCTATTTGCAGCATTATCTAGCTGCTTTCACTTGTTAAAAATAATGTAGGAAACCTGGATATGAATTTCCCAATATCATATCTAGTGGTCTCTAGTCAATCAAATAATAGTTTTGAGGGATATGTGGACTTCGTGTAGAATAGAAGCCTAACAGGAAATGCATAATCCTGCTGCTGCTGTTAGGCTGCTTTTCTAGAGGGTTTAATAATAATGGTTCACATGTTCTGCAGTGTTAGAAAGGTGGAACAAGAGCTGTGAGTTTGCATGAAGCTGTTTTGCCATGCAACCCTGAGGGACATATTCTTGGAAGCCAAATAGCATTTTCTAAGGGAGGAGACATCCGCAGAAATTGCTCCCTTTCTTCTGTGCACATTCTGGATGAGCTCCAAAGCAGCCTCCTGCAAACTTGCTGCTCCCATTCCACCCTTTTAAATCTGCAGAACATTTGAGTAACTGTATTTTCTCATTTACTTTGGGTTTTTTGTGACTTTTTAAAATATTGTGTAATTTTTCTAACTCTTTAGCTTAGAAAAACCCGCAATATTGTCTTAATTAAGGTTCATTTAACAAACCCGGCACTACAGATTACCAAATCCTGTTTGTTTTGAATATCTTGATTTTTTCAGGTCTTGTCCCTTTTAGGGATGTGCAGACCAGCTCAATATCAAGCTGGCCCAGTTCGAGCCAGATACCCGCCCCACCAAACTGGCTCAGGGCTGGTTCAGGAGTTCTTCAAGTTAATTTTTTTTTTTTTAACTTACTGCCTCGGCTGTCAGGAGCCTGTCTTTCCAGCATCGAAGTCACAGTCTCCATCAAGGTCGCTGGAAGGTCCTCGGAGTCCTCTTCGGTCTGCAAGAAAAACACAGAGAACAATTTACTACAGTATCAAGTTCAGACAGCCTCCCCCACAAACTCAGTCTGCTCACCAGATTGCACGGTTCCAGAGCAAAAGGGGTGCAGAGCGTTCCCAGGGGAGGTGTAGCAGCTAGGTACAGTTGTCAGGGCTCGGTCAGGTAGCAGAGTTAAAGCAGGAAAAGCCTGGGTCTCTAGAGGCCAACACAAAGCTGGGGTTCCTCTGAGTCTGAGGCTCGGCTGAAGCAGGTTTCAGGAGAAGCGTTCGGCCAGCGGGCACAGATTCAGGGTTTTTCTGGCTTGTTGAGCAGCTGTTTACTTCTCCTGAGCACTTCCACCTGTTGCCGGCATTTCATCAATCTTCTCTCGTGAGGAGGCAGAGGTGTTTCGCCGTTTCCCTTAGTGTTCTGCTTTCCACTCCCTGTCTCGGCTGCCTCTGACAGCCCCTCTTGTCTTGAAGCTTCGACTGGACCTGCCTCAGCTATCTCCTGTAGGCTGACATTGGCCGTGGCGGGGTGTGTGTGTGTGTGTCTGGCCCCACTCCCCCACCAACTGCCCCCCAGTCTACAAATAGCCATTTTGGCCCTTTCTGTGCTGCTACAGACGATTTCAGAGGCCACCGCTCATACACCTCGGCCATTTGCATGGCCGGATCATGACCGCTCTAGGCCGCTCTTTCCAAAAAGAAGAGGCACAGAGGCACCCTTGAACTGTTCATTGGAGCAGTAACTGCAGAGAGTGCAGTGGTGTGGGGGAGGCGATGTCGACCCAACCCGCCATCCCTCCCCGCGAACAGGTGGCCACTCAGTGCTCACACTGGGACTTGGCTATCCTTTAAATGGCCTATGCACATGCACGTGGAGGCCATTTGAAGGGATAGCCCGGTGTTTCTTTACTTGCACATTGGTGCTCTTGCACATTTTTTTAGAAAATAAAATAAAATAAAAAATTTTGATCCCCCCACCCCTTAAGATGGGCCTGAACCAGTTTGGACTCGAGCTGAACTTGGGCCCGACTTGACATGCACAAATCCAGACCTGACCCAGTTCGGCTCTAGCCTGGTTTGACTTGAAAAGGAACCCCTAGTCCCTTCTCCTCACTTTCCGTGATCTAGGCTTGACTTTTTATAGAGATGCCTGTGAGGGCAGAGCTATTGAAACAAACCAAAATTAAACCACAGTTGTGGGGGGGAAAGCTGGTCTTATGATAGCAACTAGCAAGCATGAATTGTCCCCTTTGCTAAGCGCAGTCTGCCCTGATTTGCATTTGAATAGGGTACTACATGTGTGAGCACTGTCAGATATTCCCCTTAGGGTAGGCCTGCTCAATTTCCCTCCCAGCTGTTTTTGACCTACAATTCCCATAATCCCCTGCCACAGTGACCAGGGATTGTGGGAGTTGTAGGCTGACATCAGCTGGAGGGCCAAAGTTGTTCAACCCTGCCTTAGGGGATGGTGCCACTCTGGGAAGAGGGTCTGAGGTTCCAAGTTCCCTCCCTGGTATCTCCATATAGGTCTGAGAGAGACTCCTGCCTGATACCTTGGAGAAGCTGCTGCCAGTCTGTGAAACAACACTGAGCTCACTAGACCAATTGTCTGACTCTGTAGAAGGCAGCTTCCTGTGTTCCTATGATTCAGACAGCATGTGGGACTATGGTTAGGACAAACTTCAAACCTTGGGTTCAGATTGTGGGTTGACTGCCCAAAATATACAAGTTTGTTGATTGGCTTAGGTTCAGAAATACAAACTAACCACAGTTAGACAAACCATGGTTCCATGTGATGTCTGAATCTTCTGATTATGTGAACTACCTTGGTAACCATGGTACAATAGCAGAGTTTTGGTATGAGCGGGGTCGCTGATTCTTACCAAGTGTGTTAGAAATAGCTTGCAGTTAAAAGAGAAGAGAATGAGGCTATATTTTGTCTTAAAGAGTACTTTTCTGGAGACTATACCTACTAGTCTTATTTAGCAGTTATAAAATATCAGGTACATGCTCTCACAGCATGAGGCCTTTTGCACTTTAAGATCTGGTTTGTGATTCGGTAACATCCATAAAAAGTGGAGTTCTGTGCCTGCACGGAACACTTTGGGTAAAATTCGTTAGCTCCTCGCAGTGCCGACCAGCCCCCACATTGCGTGCCCCGCGCTTGCTCATATCGGCAGTTTGGTGCCTTATTGTTCAGTTTCTTTCTGATCACCAGTGCTTTTGGTCATTCATTGGTTCCTTGCTCCTCAGGAATATTTTAGTGACTAAATTTAATGGTTTTGACTCAGACTGTGACTGGACATTGTTAGCAGACTATCCTTTGGATCAATTATAACTTCGTGTGTATGACTCAGACTGGAAAAGATTATTCTTTGTGTAATGGACATCGGTACCTCAGCAAAGCAATTTAAAGTGTATGACTATGGACTGGTAAAGTTTTTTATTTCAGAATGTTGTTTTCAAGCCGTACACCTAAGGAAAAGACTTTTCGAAATTGCCCCCCTCACTTGGTTCGGGCACTCTTCATTCTGTTCTGGGCCTCACCCCCATTGTGGCAGCCATTTTGGAGGCTTCCACACATGCCTAATGGGTGCAGCACCCTCCAAAATGGCCACCGCGATGGGGGTGAGGCCCAGAATGGGCAAAGAGCACACAAACCAAGTGAGGGAGGGCAATTTCGGAGGCCTGCAGGAGGGGAGACACCTTCAGAAGGGTCCTCCATGGCCACACTAGTGACCCCCGGAGACATAAGTGACTTTTAAAAAATTATTTGCAAACCCCCAAAACCAAACAGGGAGGGGGTTGAGAGGTGCTGGCTTGGCCTAGTTTGGGTCCAGTTAGAACTTGAACCAAACAGGACCAGCCAGTTTTGTGCACACCCCTAATATAAGGTGTCAAACCGCTGATATGAGCAAGTGCAGGGCACACACAGTGGTGGTTGGTCAGCACCAGGAGGAGCTAACAAATTTTGTCCGAAGTGTTCCATGCAGATGCAGAACCCCATTTTTAATGAATGTTACCAGATCACTGCCAGATCACCTTTTACAAGAAAGCAACCTAACTTTATACAAACCTGGGTATATCAGAAGCATGCTCAGTTTCACTCTCTCTTGTATGCCATAATTCCTTTAAAGGGCACAGATGGAGGTTATGCCATTTTTTCCTCACAGCAGCCCTGTGAGGTAGTTTAGGCTGAGAGAAAAGCTCTCTTCAGGCATTGTTTAAAAAGGAGGGGTCAAGGTCCCAAGAGGACCAGCCAGTAGCGGAGCCGGGCCAGCGGCGGCCCGTGTCCGGCCGCCACAGCAGCCCAGCTCACCCTGCCCCCTACATCTGATGTCAGACACGGGAGTTAACGGCTCTCCCTGCCTTAAAGGCTGCGCTGTGAATGCAGGGCTGGCCATCTAACTTTCTAATGGCCAGCACAGGAGCTAAACCAGTCCCCCCCCAATTCGGACGTCAGATGTGGGGAGTGTGTTGCGACTGTGAGGTGTGGCCCTTGAGGGGCGGTGGCCCGGGTTCTTTGACCCCTGTCACGCAATGGTGGCTACGCCCTTGGGACCTGCAAGCCTCACCCAGGCACTGATGTCCTCAGAAGCATCAACCACACGTTGAACACACTTAAAGAAGCAGATGCTGTGTATGCATGAAGAGGTTCTGCCCTTGATCGGAAGGTTGTTGAAGACAAATGCTTTAAGCATGTTCAGCACATGAGGAAGGCTTCTGAGTGGGTTAGCACTAGGGCAGAGCTTGCCAATGTGCCCTTGGGTCATTGTACACAGGGACATCATGGTGTTTTGTGTTTGTGTGTTTTTAAATCACATCTGAAGACTGGCCTAAATCACTGGCCTAACGTCACCCCGTAACCTTCATGACTGAGCAAGGTTTTCCTGGTCCAAGTTCAGACTCTGCCACACTGGCTCTCAAATTATTTCCATGGAGCATGCTTTTACAAATCTTATAAAGTTTGTGGTGGGGGATTCAGAGCTTGAACGGGAACTTCCTTTTCCGAAATTGGGTCTTCGTCCTGTGAGCTGCCAAGGATCCAAGTGTGTGCTTCTCAGGCTTCTCTCTGTAAACCTTAGATTTTAAATAGAATTAAATGTCCAATCATTGTCTGTTCCTCTTCTCTTTTCCTTTCAGATGTTCCAAGTGATTCAGCCTGAAAGAGTCTTGTACATCCAGGCAAATAACTGTGTTGAGGCCAAGGACTGGATTGATATCCTCACCAAAGTTAGCCAGTGTAACAAGAAACGTCTCTCTGTCTACCACCCCTCTGCATATCTTAATGGGCACTGGCTGTGCTGCAAAGCAACAGCAGATAATACTCCTGGCTGTACTCCCTGCACTGGGTAAGGACTCTTTAGGAGCTTCCTGTTCTAAATTTGGCCTTAAGCATGTTGATGATGAAATGTGTAGCTTGCAAACGATTAAAGGCTGGGAACTGGTGCTAAGTGACGTGAAGGCCAAGTCTGTGTTGACGTGCCTTAACTGTTTTCTCAGTCTAGTTTTCTGCATACCTGTTTAACTACTGCTGGCTTTGTAGTACAAGACAGTCCTGCAAATTTTATTCTTCATAAAATACAACTAGGACTCTAATGTTAGTCAGCTAATGACTTAGATTAATCTTAGAGATCTCCTTATTGATTATAAATAGGTTTCTCATTAATCGTGCAACAGATTTTATTTTAATATTATTTTTAATACGTAAACTGCACTCAGTAGCTGTCATTACTGAAGAGGCATTTCCTCCTTCTCTTACAAATGGGAAGGCATGCCATCTTTGGAGTCTGCTACTGCACATCATGCATCATCCAATCCAAATATGGCTTATTTCTTTAGAAGGCTTGCTTTATTCATATGCACACTTATGCAGTCTTGACAGGGATGTAGCTATAATTGAGCAAAAGGGTTTAAAGAACCCGATCCCCCAGCTCCGGAGGGCCCCCCAGTTCCACCCCTCCCTATTTTCTTCATTCTCTCCCTCATTCTGAGGGGCCACCAGAGAGAGGGGTGAACACGGGCCCCCTCTCCCCTAGCTACACCCCTGAGACTTGATTGATAGATTAAGGAACTAAACCCAGTTAATGGTGCAGAACCTGAATCTAAGGGGGGGAACCCCACACAAAAAAGCACCCACCTAATAATAATAATAATTAATAATAATAAATAATAGACAATTGGCTGGTTTCTGATTGATTGCACATTGATCCATTCTTTTAATGCTATATTGGCAACAGAGAACTACCACCACACTGCTGCCCTGCACTGTGGGTGGTTCACTTTTGGAGCACTCCGAATTCTTTCTTTCCCTTGAGGGAGAAGGGGATATGCCCTCAAGGACAAATGCAGGGCAATAGTTATTTTACCAGATGAGGCCCTTTTCTCCTATCCAACTGCCTCAAATGGCTTGCTTGCATTTTAATTCACTGTAAAGGTTTGGGGTTCTTGGGTCTTCCCCCACCCCACCCCTCGTTGAGGGAACACTCTAAGAAAACATTAAATCTTCTCTAATCAGTATGATGGGGCAAAACTATATCTTTACTTTAAACACATAGTTTGGCCCCAACATTGTATTGTATAATCTGTTGGAAGCCACCTTAAAAATCGTTTAGATTAAATGGTAGGGTATACATATTTAATATTATGTCCCAAGTGTTTAGAAGTAGCACTCTTCTGGTTTCTGGCTATAGAGTAACCTATTTATTGCTTTTAACAAATCTCATTATGTTTTAAATGGATCATACCTCCGTAACTCATATTACTTAATTTTAGAGTGTTGTTCCTTTTTTGTTGATTAGAAGCCCTCACAGGAAAAATTATCTTGAGATTATTTTGAGATTATCTAGACCCATTTCAGGCAGGCTATGGGGTGGAGACTGCCTTGTTCGGCCTGATGGATGATCTCCAATTGGGAATTGACAGAGGAAGTGTGACTCTGTTGGTCCTTTGGATCTCTTGGTGGCTTTTGATACTATCAACCATAGTATCTGTATCCTTCTGGAATGTCTGAGGGTGTTGCGGGTGGGAGGCACTGTTTTACAGTGGTTCCGCTCCTACCTCTCGGATAGATTCTGGATGGTGTCGATTGGAGATTGTTGCTCTTCAAAATCTGAGCTTAAGTATGGTGTTCCTCAAAGCTCCATACTTTCTCCAATGCTTTTTAACATCTACATGAAACCACTGGGAGAGATCATCAGGGGATTTGGAGTTGGGTGTTACCAGTATGCTGATGACACCCAGATCTACTTCTCCAGGTCAACTTCTTCAGGAGCTGGCATATCCTCCCTAAATGCCTGCCTGGAAGCGGTAATGGGCTGGATGAGGGAGAATAAACTGAAGCTGAATCTAGATAAGACGGAGGTACTTATTATGCGGGGTCAGAACTCTAGAGACGATTTTGATCAACCTGTTCTAGATGGGGTCACACTTCCCCAAAAGGAACAGGTTCACAGTCTGGGAGTACTTCTGGATTCACACCTCTCCCTGGTTTCTCAGGTGGAGGTGGTGGCCCAGGGGTGCTTTCAATCAGCTCCGGCTGAAATGCCAGCTGCGCCCGTTTCTTGAGATCAATGACCTCAAAACAGTGGTACATTTGTTGGGAACATCCAGACTTGACTTCTGTATTGTGCTCTACATGAGGCTGCCTTTGTACATAGTCCGGAAACTTCAGTTGGTTCAGAATGCAGCAGCCAGGTTGGTCTCTGGGTAATCTCGGAGAGACCATGTTACTCCTTTACTGATGGAGCTACACTGGCTGCCAATAGGTTTCCGGACAAAATAAAAAGTGCTAGTTATAACTTACAAAGCCCTAAACGGCTTAGGCCCTGGGTACCTGAGAGAGTGTCTTCTTCGTTATGAGCCCCACCGCCCATTGAAGTCATCTGAGGAGGTCCGTCTCCAGTTACCACCAACTCGTTTGGTAGCTACATAGAGATGATCCTTCTTGGTCGCTGCACCGAGATTGTGGAATGCGCTCCATGCTGAGATACGATCCTCCCCATCTCTGGCAATGTTCAAAAAACACCTTAAAACCCATCTTTTTGCCCAAGCTTTCTCAGCTTCCTAAAAAAAAATTGGGTTTTAATCTCTGGTTTTTAAATTGTTAAATTGTTTAAGTTTTTTGTATATGTTTTTAACTGGTTTTATGCTATTGTTAACCGCCCAGAGATGAAAGTTTGTGGCGCTGTACACATTTGATAAAATAAACAAACAAATAATGAAGAAACAGTTGTACAGTTTCTTAATATTTTTTAAATATTTATGTAGGGGGCTACCAGCTAATATACAATTAGACATAGATGGAGACAGAGAAACAGAACGAATCTACTCCCTTTTCAATTTGTATATGGTCAAAATGGAAAAAATGCAAGGTGAGTATGCGATAAATTATTTATTTTTATTTCTCTGTGTAAACTGTTTTGGGGACTTTTGTTGAAAAGCCGTATATAAGTAGTAGTATATGGCCAAAATGGAAAACAAATGCAAGCTGAGTATGCCAGTAAATTATTCCTTTGTCCATACATGTCAAAAGGAAAACCTTTATTTTAAAGAACATTTTATTTTAGTAAATCCTGAACATCTATATAATCTTGCATATATAAATAACTGATGCTTATTTATTTTGTTAAGGGATATTATGTGGCTTTGTTTTCATGCATAATTGCAGCCCCTAGTCTTTTATGTGACCTGCATATTTACCTTATGAAGTCCCACAGCACTTTAGTTATAAACTACAGATAGTTCATTCAGAACTAGCAGCAAGTGGACATGGATGCTATATCAACGTGAACTATAAATTAAGAAGGGGCTACATTAAGAAGTGGCTAACTTTTCTAAAAGTCTGTACAACAGTCCAGTTAGTTAGTTTGTTTTGTTTGCAAACCGTCCAGATCTTTTATATTGGGTGATAGAAAAATATAATAAATAAATATTTATCATTAATTATTTTAGGCTCTGATAGCGACTTTTTCAGATTCATCAATGAAATCTGAGTGTTCGAGATTTCAATGAATGCATAAAGAGGGAGGGAGCATCATATGACATTGACCACTGCATTTCTTGGCATGCTAGAAAGGTGTTCTGAACACTTTGCCAAGTTCCAGATTCTGCTCCAGCACCAGGGAGAGTCAGGATATTTTAAGCTAAAATATAAATATAACTTTGTCGGATGTAATCCAGTGGTGTAAGTTATATTTAAACTTACTCTGACCCTGTGTAATTGCAAACCTATGACCTCCCTTTCCATTTCTGACCATGTGTTTGCCCTTATCTCCCTATTTTGATTAAGCAAAGTCCTTTGCCTCTAGAGAGAGAGAGACTGCTGCTTCTGCTACTTATCTACTCTTAATCAAGGAAAATGTGAAGCTGTACAAAGTGAAGTGGAATAAACAACAGAATGAAGCCTTTCTTTCCCTAGACTAAATCACAGTTAGTGCATGCAAAGTTCCATAGTACCTTATACCGAATGGGGTGTTAGGGGGGCCTAAGGGCCATGGGCCCCCAATGTTTTGGGGTTGTCCCAAACCTCACTTCACTGTGCTGCTGCAAGTACAGCTGCAGAGGAGCTAAAGAGCATGTTGCCAGCATGTAAAAACCATGTGTGGCAGGTGCTCACACACCACTTCCCGGCTAGTTTTTTGTATGCCAGACAGCAGGGCAGTGTTTAGTTCCATTGCAAAGGCAGCAGTGGTGGCAGCAAGCGGCGAGGGTAACAACGGTAACCCCCCCCCCGTCCAAACCTTAAAACTTTTTTTAAAAAATGTTGCAGCACCAGTGGTGCCTTGATAGTCTGGGCTCCACTCCAGATCCTTTGGGGCATTGCAACACTTCTGCCTTATACTGCTTTTAGCTAGGCTTTCACATTTTTGTTTACTGTGCGGGAAAATGACTTCATCCAAAGATTGTTTCTATCTGTCTTCATATTTAAACCTAAGGTAGGCTGGAATTATTCACTGGTGATTTTCATATCTGTGGTGATGATCACTGGTTTAGATGGCTTTAAGGGGGTGAGGTGGGTAGATTCATGAGGTCAGGTCTATGAGTGGTTATTACCCATGATAGCTAAATGGAACCTCCAAGCCCAGAGGCAGTATAACTCTGCATGTCAGATGCTGGGGACAAACAGAGGCTGGGGCAAACAGGAAGGGCATCACCTTCCTGCCATGCTTGAGAGCCCCCAGAGGCATCCAGTTGGCCACTGTTGAAAATGATGTTGGACTGAAAGCACCCTTGTCCTGATCTAGCTTGTCAAATCTTACATTTTTCCTCCTCCTATATTACCTCTTGCTCTTAATTAGGAATTGACTTGCAGTTACCTGGGAGCCAGTTCAGCAGTGATACTTTTTAACTGATATTAGCTTCACAAGTAACTTCTCTTTCCCTCTGCATTTTTTGGCAGAGGCTTGTGGCAGCAAATCTGTGTATGATGGGCCAGAACAGGAAGAGTATTCAACCTTTGTCATCGACGACCCTCAGGAGACCTACAAGACATTAAAACAAATTGTAGAAAATGTTAAAACCTTAGAGCAGGAACATGCCCAGTACAAGAGGGATAAGTTCAAGAAGACAAAATATGGAAGCCAGTAAGTGTGGATTACTCTACTGAATATCTGCTGAAACATCAGGAACACTACTGAAATACCAATTGAGTCCCTTTCCCTGTCGTCATTTGTTTCCTCCTCTCAAAACTGAGTGGGATTTTCTTGTCTTTCCTGTAGCCTGTTGCTTCAGTCTTGAGGGAGTTATCTGGAGCTGTTGGTTATGCAGCAGCTGCACTTTAATGCACCAGTTCTCTTTTTGGTGGCACATTGCGGTCTAGGTCAATGGGACTCACCTGCAGAAGGCTGGGCCTGCACTTGAGCAGAAGACTGCACTAGATCTTCCAAATCCTTAAGTGGAAAGAAGCATTCATTAGCCATGTGGTAGCCACTTAAACACTTATCAGGTGGTGTCATAATTATATAGAAAGAAGTCTGTGTTAGCTACCTTCTGGGAGAGCACCAGGGCACAATAATGCTTGCCAGGTTATGTAGCTCTCTATGGTGTGCCTTTTTGTGTGGTTAGATTCTGTGTCAGAAGGAGACGAGCTATGTTGAATCCTGAACCTTTTGGTAGCGGGACTGAAAGTGTTTGCTCCCTGAGCAACTATTGCTGAGCCACAAGCAGCTTCATGAGTCCTGTGTCTTGCTTCTCCTGGTGATACAATAATTTTTTTCATCTTGATTTGGAATGGACAGCAATTATGAGCATTAGCACAATCTCACATGAACTTCTTCCCTCCATGGCCTTGTAATGGGGATATATGTGTGCCACTGCATACAGGCACATGTGCCTCATCACATTTCTAATTGGGAACTCTCATTTGTTTTGTAGCAGTGAATGAAGCACATTGTCTCCACATCACAAGGTACAGTGGTGCGCCCTCTACACAAATCGACAAGTGCATGTGGTGGAAACAACATGTGCACTTGAAGAAGTAACATGCCTTAGAAATTTCCCTCAACACTGCAGTACTGTGACTTTAAAATCATTTTGAACACACCCATAGCAGGTGCAATTAACATGCATCCCCCCAAATAGTGCAATAGTTAATACATTTATTTATTTATTTATACATACATACATACATACATATTGCCTGATAGTAACATCTCTAGGTGTTGTACAAATTTTAATATGAAAAATCACAGGTTAAAATACATAACACAAAACAATATAAAACAAAATTATTTTGTTTGTTGGATTTCTATAGCACTCTTCCAAAAATGGCTCAGGGCGGTTTACACAGAGAAATAACAAATAAATAAGATGGATCCCTGTCCCCAAAGGGCTCACAGTCTAAAAAGAAACATAAGATAGATACCAGCAACAGTCACTGGAGGTACTGTGCTGGTGGTGGTTAGGCCAGTTAATTTATTCTAATTAAAAGCTTGTGAGAACAGGAGAGTCTTGGGAGTCTTCCTGAAAACAAACAGAGAAGGAGATGCTCTTATTTCAGCAGGGAGCATATTCCAAAGCCCTGGGGCAGCCACAGAGAAAGCCCGGTCCTCAGTCACCACCAGACGAACTGGTGGCAACCATAACCAGACCTCTCCAGAAGATCGTAAAAGGCAGCAGTTTATGACAAAAGAGACGCTCTCTTAAATAGCCTTGATCCAAGCTGTTGATCTTACAAGAGTATTTGCCCTATTTGAAAATATACTGACTCCCAAACGGTTGCTTGGTCTGGTGGTGTACAATCATCTACCAAAATATCCAGTAAGATATACTTACCTAACTGTGCACACACAATAGTCCTGGATCTGATCCTCTGAGGAATTCCAGTTGAGACATGATCGCCCTAGTGAAACACGGGCTTAAGGATATGGTTTTTTAAAAAATAAGAGAACAAAAGAAGATATGGTTTACTGATGGCCTACAAGGTTTATTGTTGCAAGTTATATATTCATCAGGTTTGTCGTGTGCTAGCATGTATGTGTGATTTTTGAACTTGGAATGAAAGACAAATGAGTTCATGGAGATTAGCATTGTTTTGTAAATAGCATGCCCATTTGGAAAGTTTGCTTGATCAATCAATGGCAGTTTCATTTACAGCAAAGCATTAACAGTAAACAACTTCGGAGTATGCATCCATAGAGCTGCACCTTGGGGCGCTTGGCCTGCTAAATATTGATGGCACATGCACAGAAAGCTGTGAGAAAAGAAGCTTGGTTTGTTGTACACCCAGTCACAAACAGCTGACCATCTTTGCAATCAAGCTAGGTTATTCTGCACTTCAGCACCATTGCTAGCTCCACCCCTTCACTGTGTTATCAGTCGTAGCCTCTTCCTCCTCCAATAGAAACGTCTCCTTCCTACCAACTGGCTAGAAATGCAACAAGAAATCTGTAAAGCTCACAGAATCAGTTCTTTGTCTGCTGCCTGGTCCTGCTAAATATTCATGCAGAGTATTATCTGGCTAGTTCCCAAGCCCCCTGCTCTTTTGGCAACTAAACTTAGTTTGTGCAGCTCCAAATAGCTGGAGCTGAATGCTGCATGCAGTCCCTCTGGCACCACACAGAAGTGACTGTCCCAACGCACCCCTCTGCACTGGACCCGACTCTCTAACAGACTGCTTACTGGTTCTGAGGACCCCTTAAAGGATATGGAGCCCTGCTGCATTCCAGCACCATCTTGGCAGGTGCATGGGGAGTGCTGGGAAGTGAGGTTATTTCCAGTGTTTTCTCCATAGAGCTCTATGGGGAAAGTGCTGGAAAGGACTACATTTCCCAGTGCTCCCCATGCACCAGCCAAGATGGTGCTAGAATGCAGCAGGGCTCCTGCTCTTTAAAGGGCCAAACCAGAACTTACTCGGAACCAGTAAGGAGTCAGTCAGAGAGCTGGATCCAGAGTAGAGGTGCAGTGCCAGCAGAGCTGTGTGTATTACAGAGCTGTGAGCAGCCTCAGCTACTCGGAGGTGAATAACTGAACAGGCTACTTGTAACTTTTTAAGCTACTAAAATTATTGGCCTTCTAAGTTTATATTACACCGCCGCTTATGCCAGATCCTTCTCCTCGAGAAAAGGTGGGAAACACCTGAACTGTTTTCTTATCTGTTTGCTTGCTTGTTGTTGTTTGGCCTTAAATCTTTCTCCTGATCTGCAAAAATTTCAAATGAAGACGCCTAATGTCTCCTTTTTATTTTCTAGGGAACATCCCATTGGTGACAAGAGCTTCCAGAGTTATATCAGGCAGCAGTCAGAAACCTCAGCACATTCCATTTGAAGTTTGAAGGACAGTGCAAGGCTGTGCTGAAGGGTCAAATTTAAAAGAAAAACCAGGAAGCCACCTATAGCAAGATGTATATAATGAGCATTGAACTTGCTGAGGCTTGCTAAGTATTTTCTCTTTCCAAGAACTGTTACAGTAGTTGCTATGCACTTTATTCATCTGATGTTAACAGATGAAGTAACTCTGCCTTCTGGCAGTTTTTGTCATATATGGGGTTTTTTTAAAATGTTACTCTGGTTTTTTTGAATTTAGTGATCAGTTCAATGATCAGGGTGTGTGGACTTCATATGACAACTTCCACAATTCTTTACATGATTGAGACTGCTTTTGGATGAGATTGGTTGTTCTTGGTTGCTGGCTACTTTTGTGCTATGCCACATATCAGTTAGGGAAAGCTTTTTGGACTGGAGTTTTTTAATTGCTCTGTTTCAAAAAAAAGTGGAGAGAAGCCCCTTTGGGGTTTTGGTGTAGTCTTGCCACACTGCAGCTTTTAATACCACAAGCAGGATATTTTAGTTTTAGCAGCAGCCCCGTCAGTTAAGGGCCAGCTTTTTTCAGAGAAAGTCTAGTATTTAATGGTACTCCTCGGTACTTTTGAGATCCAAAATTGTGCCCACCAAGGCATTCAGTTAATTTCTATTTTTGCTATAAAGTGGTGCCATAAATTTGAATAATGCAAACTAAAGCAAGTAAACAAAGTGTAAATAGTATAAGACTGCATGGAGATCAGCCACAGAAAAATTGATTTGGATATTTTGATGACTCTTTTTCTCCTGGCTAAGGACCACTGGAAGCCCAACACATTTTCTGCTTCTGTAGTACTTCCATATAAGAAGAAATTGTTCAGACCATGTGCAGTTTGTCATCTGTGCTGAGTGTGCAAGTTTCTTTTGACTGCATGTTCACACAGTAAAAAATCAGTGGTAAAACCAATGAATGAAAATGGATTTCCTATATTGCACTGTAGTCCCAAAATATTTTTAATTCCACCTAGTTTATCCTCAGGGAAAATGTGAAGAGCTAGGAACTGCTGTATTCTGTCATAATACCCTTTCTAGTAAGGTTGACTGCTGCAAATTAGATACTAATGCCATTTCAGATGGAGGAATGGATGTGAATAAAGTCGCACTATGATATTCTACACATGATTTGCACACCCTACAGAGAAGTATTAATCGTGTAGGAAAACAAGATTTCTTTCAAAGCAGGCTGAAGAGGACAGAGCTGTAATTTAAGAGAAGCTTGTTATAATTAGGAAGTATTGCTGCCTTAACTCTACAGGAGAAACATGTCTGAGGGATGGGCCTGTCAGTGTGTTATACATATAGAATCCTTACTGAAATGTTGTGTAGACTTTTTGTATCAAATGATTTTTAAAGCTGAAGTTCATGTTCTCCTAGCACTACTGAATTTGCTTTGGATGAAATTTTATACTTTCTACAAAAAATGTCCCAAGAATAGAGAAGTTGGTTCTCCCACCGCCCCATCAACACACAGTTATTTAATATATAATGAGGCTGTTTACATGAGCAGCCCTACCAGGGATCATGAAGTAAAGTGAAGGGATCCTGGCACTTCCTGCAGGGTAGCCTATGAATTTCCCCTGGGCTATTACCCAGGGAGAAGGGCGCGGCTGCACCCTTCTACCAGGGGATCCCAGTTGTGTGACTGCTCGGGCTGCCTGCAGTCCAAGGAGACACAGAGCCGGGTGCCTAGAGTGCCCAGCTTGAGGGGGGATCCCCTGATACACTGTGCTTCTCATGCAGTGCATTTTGGGATTTCTGGAGGCCAGGCAGTATCCTCCTGCCTCCCCTTCCCCCCAGCTCTCCCTTGCCACCAGGGATTTCAGTCATGTGAATGACCTTAATGAGTTTAGATGAAGTGGAACGACCTATGTACCTCATAAATCAAATGTTAAGGAAGGGGAATGAAGAAGTCTGTGTGTGTGTACATTTTTACACATGTATATGTATTTGCTGTTTAGTTGTATGTCATAATTATCTCTAAAGATCTGGTTCAATGCATGTTGGGCTTTGGTGAATAATGTGACAGAAGTTATGGAATAGGTGCGGATATTTTTGGACCATAATTAATGAGCTTTCAGCTTGATGTGAAGATTCCATACCTTTGCCTGATAGTGTTTCTGAATAATTCTTCAGCTTCCTCCAAGCATTTGGAGCATAAAATAAATATTGAAAGTCAATATTTGCAATCCAGTCCCATAATGTTAAAATATCATAAAAATAAATGAGGGCTTTTATTCAGCCTTTTTGTTGTTGTTAGCATTACAGCATACTAGAATGCTAGAAGATGAGAAATGATATCCTATCAGTTGCCAACAGGAAGACTGAGAAAGAATGGTACTATGTGCCGTGAACTGCCATTTTAGAAAGCAATTTTAGAAAACCAGCTTTTTAAAAAACAAAAAATGTATTTGTAACTTGATAGTCTTTTAATTAAATACTAATGACCTGCAATGTGTGCTCTGTTTGCCAATTAAAAGAAGTGTTTTATTTCTAAAAATCTTGTGCACATGTGTTACTAGTTAAACAGCCCTGGCCTTTTCCAAAAGAAAGAGGAAGAAGCTTGCTACATAGTTCTCAGTAATGGGCAACAATCAACCGTACATGCCCCAGCCCTGCTAATACCTTTGTGAAAAGTTATCTGTATTTTGAAGGGCTGTAGACATTAACCAGTTTATTAAGGGTGCAAGCCTGTGCAATCTTACTTGGAAGTAAGTCCCACTGAATACAGTGGGACTTGTTTTCAAGTATATATGCCTAGGATTGGGCTGCATAGCTTCAATCCAATGCACACTTTCTAGGGAGTAAACACCATGGAACTCAATAGGATTTGTTCTAAGTAAACATGCATAGGATCAGACTACACAGCTTTGCATATTAGTGAGGCCCAATTTTAATTGGTGCACTGAGATTGAAAGGCACACTTGAAGGGAAATTTTTTAGGCTATTTTGTTTTGGGGTGTGTTTGTAATACAGGGTACAAACATATTAAAGATGTTTCCTTCTAACAATGAGTGATATCTTTTGTTTATTGAATTCGTAAGTTATCTCACACTGCAGTGCCCCCCAAAAGCACTTCCATTGATTTTATTTTTGTAATATAAAAAGTATTAAAGTGTAATTAATTGGTTAGATAATCAATTAATTACTTAAATGGTTTGATAGAACCTTCATGATTAAAGCCACAGTCTAAGAAAGGAATAAATCCATCCATTTCAATGGCCTTCAGTACACTTAAGTATACTTAACTCTGTGTTGGATTATGGCCTAAGTGTCCAGAAAATGAAGACTTTCTTGCAACATACAACTTTATTTCTTGTTAAAATCTTGATGGCTTAGAATCCCCCTGTAAGGTCCCGCAACCCTCAGGGACATATTTTTGGCAGGCACAGGGGGCTGCAAAGCGAAAAGGGATCACTTAAAATTGCCCCTCCCCCCTTGCACAATGGAAAATGCTCTTCCACCAGCTTATTGTTAGTCTATATATCGGTCAGTGAGTGGGAAAGTCAGGGAGGGGGCAGGAGGGAACTAGAACCATAGAGGTGCAATCTTTGAAATAAATACAATTCATCAATGATACTTGGGACAGGCAACTGCAATCAGCCACATGCCCCAACTTTTGCAGATACTCAAATGGGGCACTTTTTTGGCAATTAAGTATGAACAAGACGCATTCCCTGTGTTTCTTCAGTGAAACATCTATATTTAAAGACGCTTTCTTAGAACTTGGTATCTAAAGAAAGTTCTGGTATGAACAAAAATTAACAAACTTAGAGGAGTTTGTAAGCCTATCATTCAAACAGTGGAGCAATCTCAGTGACTGGTCCAGTTGCTTCAGTTCCCCTTTTATGATGTCATAGAAGCTGACAACAACCCAGTATGAACAAGCACCACAAGTTTTCAAGGCAACACATTTAGGGAATATATCAACTGAGAGAGCCCTAGATCATTCTTCATGCCCAGTTAATATGAAGAACCAAAAAATGTCAAAGGCTACAGCTGTAGCATATCGGAGACGTCAACAGAGTGTGGCTCTTACAACAAAACCATCATCTGGAAGCCACCGAGTTACAGAAACACCTGATCTTCACAAGTGCAAGACTGTCAGGTTCAGTGGTCTCCCACTGAAGCCTGAACTAGCTGGTCTAATCGAGAAGACGTTGCAAGAAGCTGGTGAGAAACATTGTTTACATATAAAAGCAACTTTGTTTACATATAAAATCTGAAAAAGGAAGAACAGGGCTTATTGTGAAAGAGCTAGCTATGCCATTTACATTTGTTTGCTCCAGCAATTTGTATCCCTAATATCTTACATTTCCATTCAGCAAGTAGGTGTTGCCTGAGAACCAATTTGAGATACACTGGTCAGGACCCTATTTCCCACCCCAAAAGTGACCTATTGGCAAATCTCTCATTATAGGTTGGCAGTTGAGAAGTGAGGTGGCACCATCACCATCCCACCACCAGTTTTTGTCCATCAATTGCAATGCCCTATTTTGCAACCACATCTAGTAATACCTACTTTTATTAGGACCAACAAGCATCAACATGAGTGGGGGAGCTGGGCATGCTACAGGAGCCCAATAGTCTGCCGTTTAACAGTCCTGATGGAATTTAAGGGGAGTTATGCAGATGTAATTAGATTTGTCTGTCAAAGTACTAGATGCTGATTCAGTCTTCATGCTAGGCTTCTGGAACAAAGAATAATGGCTATGCCTCCATTATAATATAATATTAATATAATATAAAGTCCCAGCAGATTCTCTGTAGCAAATAGTTTATTTTCTTTTTTTTAAAACAACTATTTTGTAGTAGTTGATATATAGCTTCCATAATGGGTATGTTTCAGTTTGTCAATCTTTTAATCAGATATGGGGGGTAGGGGGTAGGAACAAGATCAAGAAAAGACTACAATAAAACCTACCATCCAGTCCACCATAAGACAAAACAAGTTGTTCTAGTAAGAACTAATCTGCCTACTTTCCTTTCACTATCCCTCCAACATGACTAAATTTGGCCCAAATCAGTTAGGCAGTTCACAAATTAGCCTGCTTGTGCCTCAGAGTAATTAATCAGGATTAATCAGGGTGGATGATTAATTAGAGGTGTCCCTATGTGTCACTCACTACAACTGTACCAAATTTGGTTCATATCAGTTACATGGTCCACAAGTTAGCCCACTTGTGCCTCAAATGTTCATGTGTCTGCCATCTAGAATCGGTGGATGACATCATTACAAACTACTTGAGCCAACCCTCTGTGTCCCTACACCAGTAGCAAATTTGGTTCAAATTGGTTAGGTGATTCACAAGTTAGCCCAATTGTGCCTCAAATGTTGACATGTCTGCCATGTTGAATTGGGGTGGATGACATCATCACAAATCACACAATTGAGGTGTCACTCACTACAACTGAACCAAATTTGGTTCAAATTGATTAGACAGTCCACATGTTAGCCCACTTGCGCCTCAAACATTTACATGTCCACCATCTTGAATCGGAGTGGGTGACATTGTCACAAATTATGCCATTGCGGTATTCCTATGTGTCCCTACAACTGTTCCCAATTTGGGAGGGAGGAGCCAAGATGCTGACCGGTTAACAGCTCAACTCACAAACTCCTGCCCCAACCTGTGCTTCCCGCTCCGCCCGGGCATGCCTTCCAGGGGCTTGCCTCCCCCCAGGGGGAGAAAAAGATCTTGCAAGAACCCTGCCAGCAAGCGTCCTGCCAATGACAGTGGAGAACGCATTGGAAAGAAAAAGCAAATGAATATCGATGCCTTCCTTCCCTGCTCAGAGGCGGAAGCGGGAGATGTGAGCACTGTGAGTACCAAGATTAGATTTACAACTCTGGGCACAGAATCTCCCTCCCCTTCAGCCAAGGAGGCCACTTCATGCAAGCTGGCATCTCGGAAGGTAGCTATAAATCAAACTCCAATACTGTCTCATCAGAGGGCTGAGTGGGGAAGCTCCACAGAACAGGGAAGCAGGGGTCCCATAGCTCCTGGCCACGCATCTCACCCCTTTTGACTGACCTCGTCACTCAGCAATGCCTGTTTAATTTCAGCAGAATCCTTAATCATTATCCTTGGCTAATTCATTGTCTTGTCTCTCAAACTCACAGACAGAAACTATTGGATTAGTTTCATACTACTATCTCCCCTCAAGACTGAATATGAAAAGACTCTAATCTTTAAAAATGCAGCAATGCTCTCAAAACTAACGCACTTGACACATCGCCTGCAAATTTACAACATTGTGATGAGAGGTTTTTCCCCAAAAAAGCCTTTAAGAAACCTTATGTCTGGCCAACAGATTCACAACCCATCTGTCAAAGTATTTAACCCCAATCACAATAAATTCTTCAGTCAAGACAAGCCTCAACTAACTTCCTCCACAGAGATGCCTAATTTGCAGATTCACAATCCCATCCAAGATGAACTGCTCCAGCTAAAAAATAAACTTACTGCAGTTATGCAAAACATAAGACCACAGCCAAGATTAAAAGGGGTCTTGTGCTTAGCCTCAGGCTCCAGAAGTTATCTGGATCTGGAACAGGATCTGGAAATTCAGCTATCACACGCAATCTCAAGATTCTCCAGTCCCTCAACTCCAAAATCAGGTCATGATTCAGACATGCGTAGCCAGACCAACCTGATGGAGGTAACGTCTCCCTACAAACGGTTACTGAAAGTGCACCCACTGGATTTTTATTCAGAAACCAAAAGTGAAGGTGAAGGTGAAAGTGAAAGAGATGATCCTAGAGCTCTATCTCTCAGGCTTCCCCCTCCCTCCCCTGGTTGTCTCCTAGATTCTGGTGCTCCTGCTCCATAAGATATGTGCCCCAGAGTGCTCCTTGCTTCTGACCCACACTTTGACAGTGTTACTGCTCTCCTCTCACCCCAAACAGATTGTCCATGCTATGGGTCTCCCGGATCCTTCCCGCAATGCTCACTCATTCAACTCTAGGGTGGATGACTTCTATGATGGAAGAACCAATTCGCACAAGCCCTTTGGCATTCAACAAGAATGAAGGGCAGAGCTATGCAGCAACCCCACTCCACCCCACCTGCAGCGTCTCCTCATCAAGATGCCCAGCAGCACAGCCCCACCCAAGGCCTTGAATCTATAGAAGTGCTCACTGCCTTGCAGGGTCTGGGAACTGGTGTATGTTTGGACAGCGACTCTTATCTTGAGAACATTAGTGAACTGAGCTCTCAAGGCAGCCTACCTGAGTCAGTGAGCACTCAGGTCTTCCCTGCTGACCTCCCTGGACTGGACCCAAGACTGCAGGCTTCTGTGAAGGAAGTGTTGGACCAACTAAGTGCCTCACCAACACCCTCCCGGGCCAGAAGGGCGGGTACTAGCAGATCCTCCCTCCCTCCCCATCTCGTCAAGAGCCTCAGTCCCCAGCTTGGCTACCAGAGTTTTTCTGATTCCTATACGGAATTCTCCCACCCAGAATTCAACTACTACATTGACCTTGTGACATCCCACAGACCAGCATAAGATCAAGGTCCTGTTGTGGAATGTGGCTGGGTGGTTCCATTTCAAAGACGTAGATTCCACCAACTTCCTCTAACAGTTTGATATAATCTCGGTGCAGGAAACCTGGACAGCAGATGACCTTATGCTTAATGGATACCACTCGTACAAAGTGGGGGTGGTTCCTAGGGCAGGCCAAGGGAGACTTAAAAGTAGCCTGGGGATATAAGTCTCCAATACCCTGTGTGCAACAACATCACCCCTCACCCCACTTAAACAAACTGCTATGGCTATACGAGGGCGCTTGATCAGCTTGCTCCTGAGTGGCCTCTTAGGACTTGTGGATCTCAGCTTCCTTGGTTCTTCCTTGGTGAGTCAAAAGACGTCTATAGTGCTGCTGGAGGAATACTAAGACAGAAGCCGACCAAGCACGGTTGCTTGCCCATGTTCAGGAGTATACAGTGGTGATAAGGGTGGCAAAATCTATTCATTTCTCTGCACTTATTGCATCAGTGGATTCCCATCCGGCGGCCCTTTTCCCAATCACCCATTCTGTGCTGGGAAGGGGTGATTCTGGTGACCTTCCATCTGGCCGCTGTGACACGATTGCTAGGTTTTTCGCTGATAAAGTTGCTCGCCTTCGGTCGGAGTTGGATTCCAATTGCTCAGTATCCATTGAGGTAATAGAGGCTGAGTCTTGTACCTCTGAGTTTGTTGAGGCTGATGATGTGGACAGGATTCTCACCAACATGGGCACAACAAACTCTAGCCTGAGCCCTTGTCCCTCCTGGCTCGTTAAGGCTGTGAGGGGGAATGTTCTGTCATAGCTTCGAGAGACAGTTAATTCCTCTCTTTGGGAGGATTTTGTTCCACCAGCCCTTGGAGAGGCAGTGGTCTACTCTCTTCTGAAGAAGCCTTCTCTCAACCCTGATAATCTGGATAACTATAGTTCAATCTCCAGTCTTCCTTTTCTTGTTAAGATTCTGGAGAAGGTGGTTTGTGCTCAGTTGATGAGAGTCCTGGAGGAAACTGATTTCCTGGATTCTTGCCAGTCAGGTTTTAAGCCACAGCAGCACTGAAAGGCATTGGTCACCCTGTTGGATGACCTGTATCATAACCTTGATGTGGGAAGCTCACCTCTCTTGGTTCTTCTTGATCTCTCAGCAACCTTCTATACCATCAAGTAGGCTGGGCATTGGGGAGACTGTTCTTCAGTGATTCCGATCCTATCTCACTGGGCGATTCCAGTTGGTGTTGATTGGGGGTGAGTGCCCTGGCCCCTTTCTTGTGGGGTTCCCCAGGGCTCAGTCCTTGTTCCCATTCTCTTTAACGTCTACATGAAGCCCCTGGGCCTGGTCATCCATCGGTTTGGGGTAAGTTTTCATCAATATGCTGATGATATATCTCTACTCCTAGCCAAACAGGTGATGCCGTCCATGTGCTGGCTCAGTGCCTAGAGGCTGTCGGGACCTAGATGAGCCAAAACAAGCTCAGGCTCAATCCTTCTAAGACAGAGTTGCTCTTGTTCAGTCTGTGATCTGGCCACTTGCCATGTGTGAGTTTATCTCTTGATGGGGTTGCGCTTCCCATGAGATAAGTTTGTGATCTGGAGGTTCTTCTGGACTCACGGCTCCTGCTTGACCAGCAGGCTGCAGCCATGGCCAGGGGCGCCTTTGCCAAGTTTTGGCTGGTTCGCCAGTTATGGCCTTTTCTCGACCGGCAGGCCCTGGCAACAGTAACTCATGCCTTTGTTAACTCGCATTTGGATGACTGCAATGCGCTCTACCTAGGGTTGCCTTTGAAAACTATTTGGAAGCTTCAACTAGTCCAGAACGCAGCGGACCACCTCCTTATGGGTGGCTGTAGTTTGATAGAGTCACATCTATTTTACGGTCACTGCACTGGTTGCCTGTTCGCTTCCAGGTCCAATTCAAAGTGCTGGTTCTCACCCACAAAACCCTTTATGGGCTTAGCACCTGTATATCTCTGGGATTGCCTCTCTCGGCTAGTTGTATCCTGACCTGTGAGGTTTTCTTAGCTGGCCCTCCTTAGTATCCCAGGTACCTGGGCCCCTTCTCTGTGGCCACCCCTCTGCTTTGGAACACTCTTCCTCCCCAGATTTGTTCAGCCCCCTCCCTGGCTGCTTTTAAGGCCCTTCTTAAGACCCACCTGTTTCGCCAGGCATTTGCCCTTTAATTCTTGTTTTAATTAATTGTTATTGGTATTGTTGTTCACCACCTAGAGTCTTTGGAGGAGGTGGTATATAAGACAATTTTAACAAATAAATAAATAAATATTCTAATTCACCTGGGGCCCAGCTCACTGCTGATAATCAATATGTACCTCCTGCCACAGTGTTGAAAACCCAAAATCAGCTCTGCATGGGCAGAACTTGAAGATTATACGGATGACCTTGTGCTGGCCAATCTTGATGCACTGGTGGTGTTGAGGGGGGGGGGCAACTTCAATGCCAGGCTGGTGCCTGATGACCACAGCTTATTCTCCTGACACCAGCTTCCATCTCCCTGCTTGGAGTCTGAGCACCCACCCACCCAATCCACCTCTCTAAGGACCAGAGATCAAATTATGCAGGCCTTTGCCTAGCAAGATCGACTGCTAGGATCAACCTCCATATATTAAATGGCTCTTTAAAAGAGGACCATCCAGGAAAAATTACTTATGTATCTGGCTCCAAAACAAGTGCCATTGATTACATCGTTATCTCCAGGAACCTGCTACTCTTTGCCAAGAATTTTAAGGTAGTACCTCACCTTGACAGTCATATCCCAATCTGCCTTCAATTATTGTTTCCTTCCCAGCAGATCCGCTTGGAGGTCCAGTTTCCCACACACACATGCACAATCTTACCTGCAGGACGTCAGGTGTTGTGCCAAATGGTCCCCCCAGTTAGATCAAGCGATAAAGGAGTTGCTTGCCAAGGAAACTCAACAGAGCTACCGGCTAGACACAACTTCAAAGGATCCCACTCCCGTCCTCCTGGCAAACTATGAAACACTAGTGCACAAGCTACAAAAACACCTAATCCGTAAGGCTGACACACCCCCACCCCCCCGGCCAAAGCTGCATCCATCCAAACTATTGTTTGACAAGGACTGTGTTGATGCCAGGAAAGCTCTTGTTTCTGCCTACCAGATCCACAAATCCAGTTCAGGAACCAAAGCTGCTATGGCCCTCCCAAACCACCTCAACCTTAAGAGGCAATATAAACACCTATTGTCATGCAATAAAAGAAAGGCAATGGAGGCCACTTGGTCAATAAAAGAAAGGCAATGGAGGCCACTTGGCCATTCATCCAGGTGGTCAGAGCAAATGTTCTGAAATGAACATAGACTCAGCTATGTTCTGGTGCATAACGACTAACTCCACTGGCAATGGCATGACTCAGGCACCCGTATCCCATCAGAGATCTGGGAAATGCACTTTCAGAAGCTGTATGAAGACCCCACTGCGGAGATGCCTCCCGCTCCAGATGTAGAGGAATTGCCCAGGTGGCCACCAATCTCTATGGCTGAGATTGAGTCTCTAATTTCCCAAACCAGAGTGGGGAACCCCCCCCCGGAAGACCTTATAGAGTTGTGGGCTCCAGTCTTGGCCTCGCTCTTTACTTACATTGATTCACATGGCCGTATTCCCAAGGACTGGGGGCTGGTAATTATCATCCCCATATTCAAAATGGGAAGAAAGGATGAGCACACTAACTATAGGCCTGTCAGCTTGCTCAACAGCATCAGCAAGCTCTATGCTAGACATCTACATGGAAAAGGACTGGCTAGACCAAGAAAATCTGTTTGCAGAGGAGCAAGCCGGCTTTGGGGAGGATAGATCAACTGATCATTGCCTGGTGCTTCAGTACCTCATTGAAAACTATTCTTCCAGCAACACAGCCTCCCTTTACACTGCCTTCATTGATCTTAAGACCACTTTTGATTCCATCTCCCGAGTCAAGCTATGAGAGAAGTTGGACACCTCCTCAATCAACCGTTGACTGTTCTATCTGATCCACATTTTTAATGCAGACACGACTCTCAAGGTAAGGTGCAACCCAAAAGGGCGCCTCACAGAAAGGAGTCAAACAAGGATGCATCCTGGCCCCACTCCTTTTCAATTTTTACATCAGTGACATGGTAAGACACTTTAGTAGCCCAGACTTTAACCCTCACAAGCTGGGAGGATGTATTTAGATAGATTCGTTTCCTCCCTGTTCTCAGCTGACAATGCTGCAATCCTCTAGGACCCCTATAGGTCTCAGAAGAGTGCTGATGGCCCTAGCTCAGTACTGCAAGAACTATCAACTAGAAATCAACTATAAAAAAACTAAAGTTATGGCTTTTGCCAGACTCAAGACCTGGAGTATAAATGGCTACAAGGTTGAATAGGTCGCTTGTTTCAGATATCTGGGAGTGGTCCGTCCTACATGCCTCTGGCTCAAGAAAGGCCCACAATGACCATGTCGTCCTCACTGCTCAGAGGAGCTCCACCACCATTCTAAAATTCCTACGGACCAGATGGGGGTCATTAAGTACCTGCAGTGCTCAAATTATTTGAGGGCAAGACGTTGGCACAACTCCTCTATGGTACCCAATCGGGGGCCCTCTCCAATCTTGCCCCCTTGGAGCTCCAAATTTCTAAGAGCAGCCCTCCAAGTGCCTCGCTGTGTCTCAAATGCTTCACTACACTTTGAAATGGGCATGATAAAGGTTGAGGCCAGAGTGTGGTTGTCCATTAACCACACTCCATTAACCATACTTATGCCACAAGTGGCATAATTTAAACCATTAACCTCTGGCTTAAATTATCCCTCAACTCTTGGGGCTTGGCCCCTCTGACACTTCAGGACAATTTTCAATCTTCCTGGAAAAGTTCTATGTGGGCTAAATTGCTGCTCTTGAGCTTTACACACACACACACACACACACACACACACACACACACGCTTGCTATGGACCGTGAACAAGCAAAAACAGTAATTAAACACAGATAATAGACACCGAGCGCCAATCTGACCTAGGTAGGGTTCCATCCTTCCTGTCCTCAGAAAAGCTCAGATACTCGGCCTCCCCTGCCATGTTCCTGTCACAGCTAGAAATCCCTAGCCACAGAAGAGCTGATACCCTTGCCCGTTGTTATGCCCTTCCCTCCGCTGTACTGGAAGGCAAATACAGAAAGATCTCAACTGCAGAAAGACTTTGTCCCTGTGACACTGGAGAGGTAGAAACCAAAGAACATGTGCTACTCTTTTGCCCCTTTTACAGAGGCATTCAAGTCAAGTACCCTGGCCACCCAAACCGTGTCTATACCTGTTTGCTGCTTTTCAGATGGAGACCTGGCCTTCAAAATAACTCTGCCAAGTTCTGCGTGGCAGCAAATAGGGTCCATCAGGACATGACTGCCCGGCCATTTCCTTGCATCACCTCTGCATAGTTTTAAACTGCTATTTTATAGTGTGTGTGTGTGTGTGTGTGTATGTGTGCGCGCGCGTGTGTTCCTATTTAGATACCTCATTTTATATACCTGTTTTAGAAATACAGCTCACACTGCCTTCCTATGAAGAAAGGTTGGCTTTTTCATTTGTAAACCAGTACATAATACATAGCTCCATCAACAACAGTTCTTTCTTTCAACATTGTCCATAGACTTTCATAGCAAATAAGAATGTAAAACATGAGGCACAAAACACTGAAAATGTTTCTGCCCCAAGTTCAAATATTATAGCAAACAAAACTACTTTAATTATTCTTTGACAGTTCAGCAATGGGGATACATATTACCAGTCAAAGCCAAATTCCATATCATATTAAATGCATCCTGTTAATACACTTGAAAACCGAAAGGCTACTTTTCTGTTATATATGTAGCAGGTAGAGATGTGCAAATCAATTGGAGTTTGAATCGGGATGATCTGGGCTTGAATTGGGGTGATTCAAACTCAAATCAAATCACCCTTAAGGGCCTGATTCGAGTTCAAATTAAATTGACCCTGATATGTCATTGAATAACTAAAATAGATTCGAGCACTTTTTTTTCCTTGGGAGAACTGGTCTACCAATTGGGGTTGGCAGGTAAACAAGTCCTCTGACGGGGGCCAACATGCCATGTCTGAGGAGGAGGGCTGTTCCTCCACGAGAGGTAGACCAGCCCTCTGCCTTGGACATAGTATTTCGGCCACCCTCAGAGGACTGGTCTACCTGTCAACCCCAAGTGGTAGACCAGCTCTCCACGGGGAAAAACAGCACTTGAATCACTCAAATCTGAGGTTGATTCATCAAAACAGCCGGCCAAGCCGGCTGTTTCAATGAATCAATTCAAGGATTTTGTTGTTTGATTCAAGCTTGAATTGAATTACCAAATCCAGTTTGTGCACATCTCTAGTAGCAGGGGGAAGCATAACTGTTCCTATTAAACTGCTTTCAGAGCTTTTGTTGAAAAGCAGAATATGGGGGGGGGGGGGAGAGAGAGAGAGAGAGAGAGTATACTCTTCCTTGCAATATGATTGCGACAAACTATTATTCTAAACTGTCCTCTGATTCTGTCACCTCAGCCTTTGCAACAGCAGCAGCCTTCCCTCTTCCTGAGAGCCACCTTGAGCTGCCCCTGCCCCCACAATATATTTGGGTACCGGAGGCAAGGTATGCCTCCTTCAGCCAGCCCCACTCCCTTGATGGGTTTGCAAGGATTGGCGGGGGGGGCTCCCAATCTGACTCTTTCAAAATGGAAGGAGGTTTTGAACGGTCTCCTCCCCTCTCCCAGTGCTGCTCTGACCAAAACACACAGGCTGCTGAGGTTTTTAGTGTGTGTGAAAAAGTGTGGGGCAGGAGAAGGAGCCACTCAGCTACGCACACTAGAAGTTTTTTCTTCATCAAATATGTGCGAGTGGAATAAGTACAGGCTGAGGCAGCATGCAGGACAAAGTGTGGGGCTGGGCAACAGCGTGCTGCTTGCTTCTGCAGTTAAAAACTAAACCAAAGCCAATACTGGGCTGAACCCAGGTTGCCCACTGAAGTTGAGGACTGTCCAGGTGCAAAGGGGACACATGGCCACCCTTCTTGATTACTGCTATTCTCACAAAAGCATACCATACTGCAAATGGCTAAAATGACATATTTTACTGGAGCAATTTGTGCTGCTGAAGTAGGATTTTATTATAATAATAGCTTAACCCGCGCAGAGCATCTGCGTGCTAGTACTTGAGTGCTCCCTCACCCGCTGCCACAGCCCCCCTCACCTCAAAGATCTCTCCATCCTTACCTGAGCCGCAGTCCTGCTCCTCCTCCTCCATACCGTTGCTTCCATCCCCCTCACCCCTCTTGGTCATGGCTGCAGTGTTGTGCCACCTATTGGCCAAGCTTCACCCCCCCATCCCCAGTGACCTCCCTCACCCAAGCCCCATTGCTGCTGCTCCCCACAGGAGCAGCAGTGGTGGTTGACCAGGCCCTTTCTCTCTGCTGCCACCACCATGACCACCGTTCCCCTCTGGCTGCTGACAGGCTCAGGCCCGTTCCTCGCCCTTCCTTCTCTCTCTCCTCTATTCGTCCATCTCTCTTTCTTCCCTTCCCTTCTTTTGTCTTTCTCTTTTTCTCTCTCCCTTTCTGAGTTAACAGATCTTGTTCATCTTGTTTCCTCATCTAATTTCCACAGAAACAGCCTCCTTCTCCTAAAGGGGCTCTTTCCTTCCTCACAACCCCTCTCTTTGCAGACCCCTGCCCACTATCCTTTTTAATATATAGATTATTCTCTCCTCTACAATCAAGAACATCTTCCGACCAGTAACAGTTGCATTCCAGTTGACCTTAACAATCACAGGTCAGGGGAGTATCCAGCAGGAAATTACAGGGGGTGCAACAGGAATCCCCCCCCTAAAAGATTCCACCCCCAATATAAAAAATATTGGGGCTTGGATTTTCTCTCTGTTGCAAATGCACTATGTTGGGGGTGTCAAGCTCAAATCTGGTGGTGGGCCAGATTAGATTCGGATGCACCTCTGGAGAGCCACAAACAGCCTTGCACCCACCTCACATCATCTTCTGTCTTCCTCCTCCTCTCTGCTCTTTCTCTCATTCCTTTTCTCTCCCCCGCCCCCACACCTTAAATTCACACAAAAAAGGGGTTGGAAAGGAATACTTTCCTCTGAAGAAAGACTCAAGACTTTAATTCAGAGCAGGGTGATAAGCAAGCAGGCACATAGGTAAGCAGTTCCAGTCTTGAAACAACACCACTCCCCCCCCAATAAACACTTGCAATTTCTCAAGATTAGGAATATAGGAAGCTTTTTACACTAAGTTTTTCACTAAAATACAGTCAGAGAAAGATTGTTTTTTATATTTATTTATTTATTTATTTAGTTAGTTAGTATTTTTAGAATAAATTCTGGACATACCTGCCAATACCAGATTTTGCATGGACAATCCTATCACTCTTCCTCTCTCCCTTAACCGAGGTGTTGCTAGGTACTTGAACGATCCAGGGCTTGGGCCCACAGCTTCCCCACATTTTGATAATTAAACCCTTTCATGCTCTCTTAAAGATATCCAACACTCTCCTCCCCACTAGTTTGCTTCATGCAAAAAAATGAATCTTTCCCTCCTGCATCAGATTTCTCCTGCAATCAATATGCACACAGTTGAGAACCAGTGTGGTGTAGTGATCAGAGTGTTAAGACTAGGATTGTGAGAACTGCATTCCCCATTCAGTCATGAAACTCACTGTGGGACTTTAGCTGAGACACTCTCTCTCTCCCCTCCAAACCTGGATGGTCAGGCCCCGTGGCTTCTCCCTGCCACCGCCACCATGGGGATGGGGGAGGCCTGCTCGGCTTACCTCCCACACCCCAGCCACACACATGGCAGCTAGAATTATTGACGTTTTCAGTGCTGTGGTTCCGCACTGTGAGGCAGTGGTGGCATGCTTCTGGGGAGGCTTTTTTTTTTTTAACTTGGAGGCCATGGGGGGGGTCCTCCAAAGTCCTTCAGGTCTGGGCACCAAAATTACCTAGGTGCACCCCTGGGGAGGATTTATTTCTAGAGAAGGAGATTAAATTCTGTCTACAGAGGATACTGCTTATGGAAACTTTATTTTCCCTTTTCTAGATGCTTCAGTTACAGCGGGAGGGGCACAGAGTGCAGAAGAAGCTCATAGCTGGTAATCAAGCACTTTAGTATGAAAATTAGATGCAAACAGGGTTCTGTTCCTAAGAATATAAGAATAGCCATGCAGAGGAAGATGGATTGTCCATCTGGTCTGCATCTTGTTTTCCACAGTGACTAGCCAGATGGTTCTGGAAAACCCTCAAGCAAGGCATAAGGGCAACAGTCCTTTCCTGTTGTTGCTGTGCAGCAACTGATATCACTCGCAACTACCTCTGAAGCTATCAAGGCTATCTAACCATTGATAGATCTATCCCCCAAAATTTATCCCTTTAAAATCACCTAAGCTACTAACCATCACCACATCATATGGCAGTGAATTTGATAAGTTAATTACATGGTGCAAGAAGAAATGAATTTTGTCTGTACCAAACAGCCAATCAGTTTCCTTGGGTGACTCAGAATTCTAGTTCGGTGGGAGACTAAACACAGCAGATTTATGAGGCTGCAGCATAGCTTTATATAAGGGTGTTGCAATAGTAACCCCTACTATGGAATTTCACCATGTATGAAATGATGGACCTGATGCAACTTTTCATGATGTAATTGGAAATGCACCAATGGTGGCTTTGAAAAAGGCTTCTGCTGTCTAAAAGCATGATTGCAAACCAAGCCTGGCCCAGTGCGCGTACACACACACACACACACACACTGGTGTCTGAGGCATGGTGCACAAATTGTGCCAACCACCCATTTCCCCCATTCTCCACCTACCTCGAGTGGTAGGTGGCTGGTGCCACTCATCCAACATTGACCTTTTCCTCCTGCTTGTCTGGTGACATATGGGAGAATCACTTCACCATAAGCACAGCAACCTAGTCTCTCTTGCATCAAAACCAAGTAAACTGTATAGCCTTACTGCCAAGAGTGAAGGACAATGTTTTGGAAAAAAAGAGAGTATTTTAGGAAGAAAAGCAGAATCACAAAATAAACATGGGAAGTTGCATACCTTGACAAACATTTTTCGGGAGATGGAATTATCTTATTAAGCTGTACAGGAGATATGAGAGGGGGCATTTGCATGGATTCCCATGAAATGTCCCATGAGCCCAAGCCTGGTCTGGCATTTTGACTGCTCTCTCTCTCTCTCTCTCTCTCTCTCTCTCACACACACACACACACACACACATACACACACACACAGAGTTACATCTGACCCTGCACTTAATGGTGAGATGCACTTACATCTGACCATTTCACACATTTAATTTGTAGGTGTGGATCTATAATTTTTTTTAAAGCATGTACCAAAAATGTATGGTGTGTGCATAACAAATTTGTATATGCAAATCCCATCCACTTGTCGGGCAGGAGTGACTGACTGCAGCTCCCTGTTGAACGTACATTTGGTGTCAAACCCATCTTTCCTGTGTCATGTATGAAAGCCTTAGACACTTGGTGGTGTATAGAGGAGCTAGGAGAAAGCGTCATCTCTCTGTTTTGCAAAGACCTGATTGCCTCACTTCAGTGCTTTCCACAGTGGGCACTTGAAGGGGTAGTTTAAATGCCTGTGACTTTCTCCTGGCAACAGACAAAAACATTATTTTCAGCCAGGCATTCTGGCAATCTGGGGTTCACTCAGTGCTTTACAAGATCCCCAGAGAAACAAGTGCTATCAACAGGGTTCGGTGAACACATCCAGTTCTACAACTAGTGCTGCATTTTCAATAATAGCTAACATTATCTGTGTTGTGCATACATATCTAAGCTGTCCAAAATTTAACAGTAAATAGTCAATGTTCTTTTTGTTCAAGTGTAAACTGAAGGATAGTTTAAACAATGTGAGAAGTGCTGCTAAAAACCCTTGCTATAAATTAAATGTTGTTTAATTCAGTTCTTCAGTCAGATCCCACTAATGTGTATATATGTGTTAATATTCCTCCCTGTATAGTCAAAAAGAGGTCAAGCAGAAAGCACTTGGCAACAGAAAACATAAAGATGGTGGTCATGACCAAGAAGCATCGGAAAGTGTGGACGCCAATAAAAAACTGGTCAGGAAACTCAAGAATTTTAAATACAACATCCAATACAGTTAGGCTTGTTGTTTGTAGTTCTCCCCCCCCCCAGCCCCCACAAAGGGCTGGCATCATTCTGCTTTTCATAACTATATAGTATTTGAATCATGTGTGAGAGTGTGGCTCAAAAAATCATGGCCTCTGATTATGAAAAGTGGAAAAATGTGTCTGGAGGAGGAGCAGGACCTCTGTGCTCACATCCTGAATAGTGTGGTGAACAAATAGATTGTTTGAACTGGGCAACTGGCTCAATGTGATTGAGGAATAAGAAGCCCCTAGGGCCTCAGCGGCTTCCTATCTGCCCCTCAGTTCTAGGCTCCTTCTCCTATTATGCACCTCAGTTGAGCACTCTTCCTGTGTCCACCCAGGCAATTTGGAGTGAGTTCTTAAGCTGCCCAACAGGAAGCTTCTGGTGGAACTTCTGCCCCAGTTCCCATGGTTGAGGAAGGCGTGAAAGGCACCCTTGACCGTCTCTCAGAGTGGATGGCTGAGGTGTATGAGAAGGGAGAGTCTATACACAAGTCTTTGTTGAAATTGCCACTAGGCAGGAGGCAGTAATGAGGTCTTTGCCTGTGTGCAGAGGCGCTCTTACTGCTGGACTTTGGGGCCGACGTCCAGGGCCTCCACACCCCATAGGGGCCCCCAAATCCTCTTTGGTCTGCCCTGAGCGGTGTGGTTTGTGCCCTCAAGAACCTATATGTTAAAAAATGATGCTTAACTTGCAGCGGGGAGGCCTCCAAGGCCTTTAGGTCCAGGCTCCAAAATTACCTAGGTGCTCCTCTGCCTGTGTGTCATCTCATGTGGAAGTCGGACAGAGAGCAGAGTCAATCTCCCTGGTCCCAACAAGTCCTTGTCCCAATAGAGTTCTGAAGGAGACATAAGAAGACACTCATATGGCACAGAAGTGAAGGTAACTACTTAAATGGCAATATCCATGCTTTCTGGAGCACAAGTGAGAATTGCAACCACACGTTCTCTTGGTTTAACCAAAGGTTTTTTGATATTTTTAGTATGAATCTCTATGGGGTATCCAAATCTTGTGAGCTTTGCTGAAACCAACCAGAAGTCAATTGCTACACTTGAACAAAGTGGGGACACATGTCCCGAGACCCCTAAGGCAAGGGAGTACTGGCTGGGTGATGGCTGGCTTTTTGTTCTCCTCCTCATACTTCTCTGAAGAAGCAGGAAATCCATCCTAATTGGAACTTTTAGAGCCTTTTTTTAAAAATGCAGAGTGATAATCCCAAACTCACCCTGCATCAAGGGCAGCTTGCCATGACTGAGGTAGGATTCCTTTCCCTTGTGCTCTTCTCACATCCCTGTGCATGGCATAAATCAGGGCTGCACAACTTCAGCCCTCCTGCAGATGCTGGACTACAGCTAGTGAGGTGGTTAGAATACTGGACAGGGACTAGGGAGACCCAAGTTCAAATCCCCACCCAGCCATGAAACTCACTAGATGACAATGGGCCAGTCACATATCTCTCAGCTTAACCTACCTCACAGGGTTGTTGTGAGGCTAAACATAACCATGTACACCACTTTGGGGTCCTTGGAGGAAGAGTGGGATATAAATGTAAAAAAATAAATAATCCCTGACTATTGACCATGTTGGCTGGGGAGGATGGGAGTTGTAGTCCAAAAACAGGGCCGGAGTGGTGCAGGCCTGGCATAAATGATGTACCCCATCTTCTTCTTGGATCTTAGCAATTCACCCAGAGGCATTATCTGTTTAAAATTATTTTTATTTCAATATTGTTTTATTCAGTGAAAAGGACTCTGCATGTGCACAGAGGCACTGTGCCTTTACATTCCTTTTGATTAACAGAATTAATGGAGGGTAATAAGTGGGGACAGTTCCTCAGCTTTTCCAGTGCTTGCCTCCTAGAATGCGGGGACCTCAGCCCTCTGCAATTATAGGCTGAAATACTGTCCCAATCATAGCAAACTGCCCCTATCGCAGCTGTGGGGTGATTTGGAGCAGTCACTTTAATGTTTTTATTCTGTTTGTACATGTTGGCTCCAAAACATTTGATTAGGGTGCATTTTCCACTGGAAATAATGTGGGTTGAGGCCTCTTTTGCCCTGAAGGCCCCTTGTGGAGAAGCTTTCAGTTTGGTGCACTTCCTGGTATGTATTTGAATGGGGCTTCCTGCTAGTTCTGTGTGCATCTGGTACATTCTTATATACAGAGAGATGTATGCCTCCCGATGTGACATGCTCCCTCATGAAGTAAAAGTCCCAGAATGCCTTGGTTCTTGCTCATATTTCCTGTGTGGAGGCAGGAGGCGTCTACAGAGTGTGGTCAGTGTCGGCCAGGCCTGAGGGTGGGCAAGCCAGGCAGTCACCCAAACCAGGATGCCCACTGAAAGGGGCACAT
Source organism: Hemicordylus capensis (assembly GCF_027244095.1). Classification (NCBI taxonomy): domain Eukaryota; kingdom Metazoa; phylum Chordata; class Lepidosauria; order Squamata; family Cordylidae; genus Hemicordylus; species Hemicordylus capensis. The sequence goes on from NC_069659.1 coordinate 139,968,377, forward strand.
CCTGCCCAAGCTGAGCTTGGTGGCTCACTGTTTGTTGTGCATACTGTCTGCAGTGAGCCAGGAGCAGGGAAGCAATGCCTTGAACTCTTTATTCAAAGTTCTACAGGTTGTTTGAGTACTAACCACTAGGAGAAGGTGGGGGGGGGGCACCATAGGCACTCCTCACCCAGGGCACTATTTACCCAAGAGCAAGCTGTGGCTGTAGCAGCTGATGCGCAGTAGGAGGGAGAGCCAAGCCCCATAATAATCAGTGGTGAGAGCCCAGGGTCTGTGAGAGCTCATGCTCCTCTTAGCATTTACGAGCCCTAGAACATAACTAGGGAGCCAGCGTGGTGTAGTGGTTAGAGTGCTGGGCTAGGACCGGGGAGACCCGAGTTCAAATCCCCATGGTGACTCTGGGCCAGCCACTTCTCTCTCAGCCTAACCTACTTCACAGGGTTGTTGTGAAAAGAGAAACTCAAGCATGTAGTAGACCGCTCTGGGCTCCTTGGAGGAAGAGCGGGATATAAATGTAATTATAATTATAACTGAGTTGGCGAGTTAGGCCTCTCTAGTCTTCAGAGGGCAAAAGAACTGAAGCTTAGATCCCTGTGAAAGGGAGCAGTGTCTAAACTTGTGCATAGTTAATACGCATACTGTCAAGTCTGGCCATAAATGCAAACTGGGCTGCCAGAAATGCAAGGCACTTAAACAAAGGGACCTAAGGATACTAAAAGACACCAATCAATCCTCCAATGCTTCAAAACTGATAAGGCCACATTTTTTTGGCAGTGGCAGACGGGCAGGGGGTGAGAGGTGCTACGTTACAAGTTTATACCAGGCCCGGAGAGAAATGATGTTAGGGCACTGCATCTTTCACAAATAATTGCTGAGCAGAGCACTAAACCAACTGCTTTTAAATCTGTAGGATGCAAAGACAGAAACTGGAATGGAAGAAATTTTCTTGGAGATAAAGGCAAGTACTTTCCCCAGGAAGAACTGCTCACCATCTTATTCTCCCGCCCCACTTCACACACACACCCCTGTCTTTGCTGCAGAAGTGTGAAGACATGGCACTAATATTCACTCACTCCTTTGCAAATAATATCACACATTCCCCATGCATGCAGATACTTTCACACACACATATGACACACACACAGAGAGACCCTCTGACTACACACAGCAGAAATGAATATCCACTTTATAACTGCTGTGGAATATATTACTGACAACTATTTGGTAAGTAGGAAATAGAAAACATGTTAAGTTATTCATTCATGTATTTTGCTAAGAAAAGTTGCCACATACACATACTGTTAGGAATGGGGAGCCAGTTTGGTAACAGCAACTGTGCACAGAATGGGGTCAACAATGGTACATTTTATGTCAAGATATTTCCATGCCAGTGCTATTCAAACAGCATACTACTACAAGTGTGTTCATTTGCACCAGTGCTTCATTTATGCACTATGGCTGAACATCTTCACCATAGTGAATAAATGGAGTCATATCTACTATTGCCCCATCCATATCATACTTTTGCCCACATTTGTGCCATCTGTTTTCTAGTAGCTTTCAAGATGCAGTGATAGAAATGAAGAGCATGGCTTTTCCTGGCTTAACAGCCCTGCTGTGCTCCACCAATTACATTGTTCTAAGTGTATTCATAATACCAATATAACAGATTGTGATGTAGTGCAGACTTAATGGTTATAGTGTGTGATCCAAAGCGCTTATTTGCTAGTATGAGAGAACACAACATTCTAAACAGTTCAAGGCTGGAGAAACAAGGTTCATTAAAGAAACTGGCCACATTCGAACATAATATGGAACCACCGTTGAATAGGCCTGTTGTTCCGCAGGCTTTATTTCCAAACTAGTATTTTTAAGCCCGTTATAATAACGGGTGCTAGCCCCCCCCTTTGTGTGTGTGTGTGTGTGTGTGTTTGTGTGGTTTTTTTAAAAAATCTCTCTGTCTCTCTCTCTCTCTATTTGTTTCTCACTTGCTCTTTGTCTTTGTTGTCCTCCGAGTTCCCCCCCTCCCCTCTCCCTTGTCCCTTTGTCTCTCATTTTTACCTCCTTTTGTTGACTTCTGAAGTGGGGGGCTTGCCTGGCTTGCCAGCCACACAGCAGGCTCATCTGGTGAGGGGCTACACACTCCACTTGGCTGTGGAAGCACTCCGGGGCAAAGAGACACAGGTGTGGTGGGGTTTGTTCCTTACGCTGTCGGTCAATAAACTGCTGTTCTCGATTTGTACAACCTGCCTGGAGCCTGCTTTTGTGTCAGTTGGGCGAAGAAAAGTCCTTAATTGAAGAGGGAGAGAGAAGCTCGCAAGCAGAGCTCCTCTCTCTGCAAAGCCTCTTCCTGAACTGGCACTTTGGGCACGAAGGACGCCTATTGGGTCCTTCGCGTCCATAGTGTCAGTTCGGGCAGAGCCTTTGCTCAGAGAGGAGCTCTGTTTGCGAGCTCCTCTCTCCCTCTTCAATTATGGACTTTTCTTGCCCAACTGACACAGGCCGGGGTAAGGTGGTTTCGGAAGTTGGGAGGGAGGGTAGGAGTTCGGCAGCAACGGCGGCGGCTGTTTTTTTTTTTAATGCTTTCTACAGTCTCCGCTCGGCCCCCAGTCCCGGCCTCCATCTCCCCGGCCCGATCTGCGTCTCCTCTTGCCAAGGCGGCGGCTCTGCCGCCGCCTTGGCCATTTCCCCCCACCGTCTCTTCTCCGGCTTCGTGGCGGCCGCTTGGCTGCTCCGCTGTTCGTTTTGGAAATGCCGCCCACGGATGTTTGGGTTCCGCCACCGCCTCTGTCTTCAAGTGGCTGCCGAAGCCGCATCTGTCCTCACTGCCTGCGGGTGATCTGGTCCCGCCGCCGCCTCTGTCTCCAAGCGGCTGCCGAAGCCGCATCTGCCCTCCCCGCGGCCGGACAGAGTCAAAAACATGGCCGTCTTTTGTCTGTCTCCGTTCTGCCTCGGCCGTCCTGCGCATGCGCTCCGCGCATCCCCAGAACGGCCCAGGGAGGCACAGACACACGCTTGGTGTCCGTCCACAGACGGACACCAAGCGTTTTGTTAGAGAGGATGCGGGGAATTGGAGCCTGGTGCAGTGATGAAACCGAGGGTTTGGAATTGGAACTCCAATCTGAACCCTTGGGTTGTAATGAGTTTCATTGCCACAACCCAAGGTTCCAGGCAGCCTGTGGTACCTCCAAATATGGAACCGCAGACTACTTCCCCTGGAACCAGAATTGAGGGAGGAAGCTCCTCCCTCAACTCTGGTGTGATTGGCTGTGCGGGCTGTCCTTCAGTAAAGAAGGAAGCCCACAAAGCCAGCTCCCCCTCCTCTCTGCAGTCTCACTGACTGCAAAGAGACTGCTCTCCAATATGTCCAAATCTGGACGGGAGAGCAAGGGTGGGGCAGACCTGCAGGTCCATTGGACCTGCAGTTCCGCATTACATGCAAATGCGGCCAGTGTTTGCCTGGTTTCGAAAATAGCCTTTGCTATATAAATTGTTCATACCTATTTGAAAAGAGGCAACTTTTCAAATGATGGCTCTTTTATATTTAGCTCAGTGCAGTATCTGTCCTGTGGCTGTTTCCTGGTGTTTCCTTTGAGTGTATGGGCTTTTAAAAAAGATTATGTGCCCTTTAGCACAGGAACCATTTTCTCATACCTTTTGCTATGTGAACTGCTTTGAGTTGTTGAAAAGAGGTCTATAACTATTTTAAATTATAATCTTACATTTATCTTTGTTTCCCCGCTTCCTTCCAAGAGCCAGACTATGCTACACTAAGTTGGACCTGTTTTTGCTATGTCTTTCTCAGCTGCTGTTGTCTTGGGCAGAATATGTTTTCCCTCCCCTCTAGGGGCCAACAAACCTCCCCTCCAAATCTCCATACTCCTTCTTTCCTTGCCTGCCCTCCCAAATCCTTGCAAAATATTTTTGAATGCTTACCCATTGCAAATATGAAAACCACAAACTTAGAGAGGTGAGGAAACTCGGAGAGGTTTAGACTGCTAAATTTGGAGAGGTAACGGAGCCTGGCTCACCTCGAATGGAGATGCCTTCATCTTCCAGGGCTTGGGAGGGACTGAATCTCAAATCGAGCATACACCAAATAGGAGGAAAGCTGGTCTTGTGGTAGTAAGCATGAATTGTCCCCTTTGCTAAGCAGGGTCCACCCTGGCTTGCAATTGAATGGGAGACTACATGTGAGCACTGTAAAATATTCCGCTTAGGGCAGTGGTTTATGGGGTTGGCCAGATGTTGCTGAACTACAACTCCCAGTATCCCCAGCCACAATTTATTAAGAGAGTTGTAGTTCAACAATATGGGAGCTGTAGTTCAACAATATCTGGCAAACATTAAGAACCACTGCCCTAGGGATGGGACTGCTCTGGGAAGAGCATCTGCATGCTTGCATGCAGAAGGTTCTAAGTTCCCTCCCTGGCAGCTCCAGTTAGGGCTGAGAGAGCCTCCTGCCTGCAACCTTGGAGAAGCCACTGCCAGTCTGTGAAGACAATATGGACCAATGGTCTGATTCGGTTTATGACAACTTCCTATGTTCCTACATTCCTACACTCAGACAGATGTAACAAAACATAATGGTTGTAGAATTTCTCTAGTTCCCACCTCTAGATCTATCCATACAATACAAACAAACATAACAAAAGTCTGTGGGGCTTAAGAACATAAGAAAAGTCTTGCTGGATCAGGCCCAAGGCCCATCTAGTCCAGCATCCTGCTTCACACAGTGGCCCACCAGCTGCCTCTGAGAGGCCCACAGGCAAGAGGCTGAGGGCTTGCCCCCTCTCCTACTGCTACTCCCCTGCAACTGGCTTCTCTAGTTTCCTCTCCCATTGGAGCCTAACCACACTCTACACGCCAACTGTGCACAACGTAAGCCCAACGACTAGTGTTGGGGTTTGTGATTATTTAGCAAAGCACCAAGGAAGCTACCACTCAGCCTGCTCTCCCTGCAAACCACCTCGAGGCGCCTAACTTTGCTCGTGTGAAGCACCTTGATGAATAGGCAGGGAGGGAGAGAGAGGTTTCCCTCTTCTCTCTAGGAGGAAAGGAAGAGGACTGACTCACTCTACAGGAAGTACCTGAGGAGTCAAGGCAGGGGTCCTAGAGTAGAGGCAAGCAGGGACAGGTAAGGAGACCCTCACTAATTACCTCTACTCCCAATGCCCCTAGTGGTCATTAGGATAGTTGGTGCAAAGATTGATGCACTGGGACTCCATCACCAACAACTAGGAAAACAGCTGTTGAGTGTTTGATATACTCATATGTGTGTAAAGATAACTTACAACTTTGCTGTCCCTTGTTTTCTGTGCCACTTACAGAAAGACTTGTCGTCATTTGTGGAGATTGACCTGAGAGACAAAGTTGAAGAGGTAAGCTTAAGCTGGTTACACATCCCTTCAGTATTATATTTCCAAGAAAGGCAGATGTGGGTGCAATGCACACATAGGAAAAACAGACCTCATTCTTCTTTCAGCTATGTTACATGATATATGATATGTAAATGTTACACCACATGCTTATGTTGTCTGCATGTAATGCGAATACAATTCCCATTTTAGATAATTTATTTTTAGTAACACTCACTGACCATGAGAAGTTTCTAGCTGAATTCAAAGCCTCTTGACATTTATAAACAAAAGTCTTGGAAATGTGTCAGGAGCTGATTGGGCTCTTTCTGTAGCATTCTCCATTTACTGATTGAATAGTAATCAGCAATGCTGGTGCTTGGGATGATTACATGCTTTCCCCTATGAAGAAATACTTAAGAAGTGAGTCTTTTAAATTTGGAAATGAAACAATTTTGGACAGTTTAATATAACATTATGAACAGTCCAGAGAAAATGAATTAAGATAAATTATTCTCTTGCGCAAAATGCACTCAGGGGGATCTGATGAATTTGTGCAAGAAAGGAAGTACTTTCTTTCTTGCACAGATTCATATCCTTCCTCACACAATGCATTATTTCTCACACAACATCATTATTCCTCACACAATGCATAATTAACTCATGGAGCTCATGATGACAAGATGTGCTACTTATGGCTACTAGCTCACTCAGGATGAGTTTAAAAAAAAACACAAACAGTTGAAATTCCTGAAGGAAGACTATCCCAGGAATATCTGGTTAGGTACTTTTGTAATAGATTGCTAGGCTTAATATTTGTTTGTTTGTTTATTTAACATGTTTATATATCGCCCAAAACCTACGGCTCTGGGATGTTTACAATAAAACAAAATAAATGACAACATAAGAACACAAGAACAGCCCTGCTGGATCAGGCACAAGGCCCATCTAGTCCAGCATCCTGTTTCGCACAGTGGCCCACAAGCAAGATGTATGTGCATGCACTCTCTCCTGCTGTTGCTCCCCTGCAACTGGTATTGAGACAGAAAAAGTTAAAACATTACAACAGTTTAAAAATTTAAAACAATGTTAAAACTATAAAAACAATATTTAATTAAAAGCCTGGGTGAACAAATGTGTCTTTAAAAACTTGTTTAAAGTTGTCAGAGATGGGGAGGCTCTTATTTCAGCAGGGAGTGCATTCCAAAGCTTCGGGGCAGTAGCAGAGAAGGCCTGTCTCCAACTAGCCACCAGATGAGCTGGTGGCAACTGCAGATGGACCTCTCCTGATGATCTCAATGGGCGGTGCAGTTCATAGCAAAGAAGACGTTCTCTTAAATATCTAGGGCCCAAGCCAGGGGCGTAACTATAATAGGGCAAGGGGAGACAGTTGTCTGGGGGCCCACTGCCTTGGGGGGGCCCCAGAGGCAAGTCACATGACTGACTCCCCCAGCCGCAAACCCTCCCAGGGTTCCTTTACTTGTATTCATCCTCCAAAATTGATGTGAGTGTTAAGACCTGACGCTACCAGAACAGCGTGTCTTTCTCTAGTACCATTAAATGACTTGCATCATCCACAATTTACAAAACCTTTAAAAAAATAATTTAGGATGATGTTCTATTGTGGCACATAGGTGTTATATATATATACTATATACTATACTATTCAGCCTCATTTACGATTTCTTTACTTTATGAGCTGAGCTTCAGTGAGGGGGGCGCATTTTAAAATCTTGTCTCTGGGCCCACTCCAACCTTGCTACGCCCCTGGCCCAAGCTATTTAGGGCTTTATAGGTTATAACCAGTACCTTGTATTTCGCCCAGTAACTTATCGGCAGCCAGTATATCTCTTTCAATACAGAAGTAATATGGTCTCTCCAAGATGACAAAGAGTCCAAACTGACTGCCACATTCTGGACCAACTGTAGTTTCTGGACTACATACAAAACAGCCCCACATAGCGTGCATTGCAGTAGTCCAACCTAGAGGTTACCAGCATATGTACCACTGTTCTGAGGTCATTTATTTCAAGAAATGGACACAGCTGGCATATCAGCCTAAGCTGGTAGAAAGCACTTCTGGCTACCGCCTCAACCTGGGACAACCAGAAGCACCCCCGGACTACATACCTGTTCCTTATGGGGAAGTGTGACCCTATCCAAGCAGGCAGACCAAACTCATCTCTCAAGTTCTAACCACACAAAATGAGTACATCTGCTTTATTTGGATTTAGTCTCAGTTTGTTATCCCTCATCCAGCCCATCACCACCTCCAGGCAGGCATTTAGGGAGGTTATGCATTCTCCTAATGATGTTGACATGGAGAAATAGATTATCCCTGTAAATAATAGGCCATTCGGCTGATCCAGCAGGACCATGATTCTATAATTAGGCTATTGTGTGGTCAGATGATTTTTCAAATAGTACTACTCACCAAATGGTATCATAGCATCAGCTCCATGAATTATTGATTTTATGGAGACTTGTGGCCCACTGCTGTATGCAAATCCCTCTGTCATCTTTAGATCAGATTTGTGTGTTCACACCTGCCTATATGTATGCCTTAGAAGAGTTCCCAAGCTTGGATTGCCCAGTGTTGTTGGGCTACAATTCCCAGCCTCCTCAGTCAAAATGGCCGCAGGCCATATTGTCATGGAATCTTGGGCCAGTTCATAGGAATGCTGGCTGCAATGTCAAGGTGGAGACACACCAAAAATGCCCTAACACTGACATTACTGCAGGATGAAAGGAGTTTGGGAGCATGTGTAGAGGGGATGATTTGGATTAACACCCTTCTCACATGATTAAAAGATTCCTGAAAATACGTTGGCACGTCCTGTAGTGATGTCAGGTTGGGCATGTGCCTAGTGCATCCCCACCTTGTTTGCAGGTTGGGGATCAGATTGCATCTGAACTGGCTGCCTGTTATGGAATTTTGTGTGTTATTTGTAGGAAGGAATGTATACAAATATTCCAAAACATGACACTACTGTACACTTTACTTTGTTCCATTCCACACCACAGTGATCCAATACTTTATAAGCACAAGCCATGTTACGCTAAACCCATCTCAATCCAGGTTGAATTATAGTAGCCTCAGATGGGGATGCAAACTCCTTTCTGTAACAGATGCCCTTTCATCATGATGCTTCCATCATGATGGGAATGTGTGTTCACATCAATTGCACATACAGATCTTCCTTGCTAAACTGGGATGAGCAATTTGCTGATGGGAAGAATGTGGTTTCTGAAAATGGTGTGTGTGTGTGTGTGTCCTATGATTTCTAATAAAATTGCTTAGTATTCTTGGCAGAGTGAGCCTGGAATCTGAAAGTCAAGTTAAATTGCCTCTGGTTCACATATCACCAGAAATAAAGCAGTGCACATAGACAGGAATTCTTTCAGTGGTGTTGAGCCAGAACCAAAAGTACTTTTCCATGACATACAAAGAGGACTGGACTAAATATGCCATTTGTCTAAAGCCTGCAGTGCAATCAAGCATGTTTTACGTTTTAATAGTTGTGCTGAGGTCACATGTTGTGAACCGGATGTGACCCTGGAGCAAATATTTTGAGCAAGAAGGTTCCCAGAAAAGAACTGCACTGGGTTTCGTTGTCATTGATTATTAGCTTGAAGCATTTAAAAAGAAATCACTATCTGTTAACATTTCTCCTGCTCAGAAAACTGAAGATGTTTTGGCAGAAGACAAACAGCGTGAAAATGAAAAGGAACCTCCTGAAACCATGTATGACCATGTTTTTATCTTTTGTGCAGAACACTGGTGGGAACGGCCTTGTTTTCTCAAGGCTGCAGTCCAGTGCAGTGAAGTGTGCTTTAACCCCAATCCAAAGCATGCTTGTTGGGAAGCGGTGCTTACTCCCTTGCAGCATGCATAGGACTGCAGGCAGCCTTAAGATTTGCTCTCTGACCCTGATGTTCACTCAGGGCCTTTTAATGCATTTTACGACGTTCAGCTGGCTACACAAAGAAAGTTGTTAACATTTATTTCATTTACAGAAAAATGTGCCATTCTGCTCCTGTAGTCCCCTGCCTCCACAATGAACCATTGCTAATCAGAAGACAGTGTAGACCAATGAACTTCATTGTAAGGCCCGGGCGCCAGTGATGGCCCCTGTCAATCCTCAGTGGGGCTCTCTAACTGTTTGTTGTGTTTGTGTGAAGCTTTGGCCAAAGCGGAATATTCTGCACAGTAGCGTTGGCATCACACAGAGATGACCATTCTCACCGCACAGTGCTGCGCTTTACCCAGCACCAGTGGGTAGCTCCTTCAAGGGAGACAGAGCCCTCTTTAGCCCCTGCACCATCTGGGAAGATGAGGCCCTTTCCAGTGCTTTCCTTCTACAGCTCTTAAGAGCTCTTCCAGTAATGAGAAAGGTACAATGCAGAGGTCAGCATAGTGGGAAGTGGCTGTCACATCGAGGGTTTTTTTTTGCCAAAGTGGCCCCCGCTTGAAAAATAGTGAAGATCACAGTTCCAGACTGTACCTGCTGAAATAATGCCACCTTATAATAACACCTCGTCTATCTGAGAACTATCTGGGAGAAAGACCAAAGCACAGAAATTGTCTCATTGACTGGAATCCTACAGAATTCCTTTTAGAGACTGTACAAAAATAGTTTTAAAGTGATGTCTGAACCAACAGCAACCCCAAAACTGGGGTGGGGTGGGGGGAAGAACATGTATGCAGAATGTTGGGCTCCTAAAGTTATTTTCCCCAAATTAATCCCTAGTATCAATCTACCATGTTGCACACCAGTGATATATACTGTACTGAACACTAGGTGGAGCTTTTCACATATGCTAACTGCTACTTCCTGTTTGTAGAGAAATAGGAGGGAGAAGGATCATTGCATGAAAGGCTTTAGTAGTACTTGTTTTGCCAGTCAGCATACTGACAGTTTCTACTGCATCTTATTCATTCACATGGATCCTATACATATTTACTAAGACGTAAGTAGTAATGACTCCCATGGGGCTTCCACCCAATTAATTATGCACAGGACTGCAATCTTGATTGGCCCTTTGCATGATTTTCTTAAGGGGGTCACTTAGAGTAGGTAATAGGAAACTATGGTTTCTAGCTATGAGAACAAGCCCTGGAGAGCTGTAAGCTTGCACACTTCCCTTTCCCTCTCCCCTTATTTCGGACATCAGAGGAGAACTGTCTGCTTTTGGTTTCAACTGAACTGCATGTCTGTGTTACATACAAACCTGAGTTTAGTTTAAGCCACAGTTAGTGAAAGCAAACCAGAAACAAACTGTGGTTTCAGATCCTGGTTTGTTAGCTTACCGTGGGTCAAGCTGGTTTGGGCATCTGATTTGACTCAGGTTTGTACTAAACAGCAGTGTATCTATTGTGCTATACATACCAGGTTTGTATGTAAAGGGGAAGTGTGGCCAAGTTGAAACAGAAAGCAAAAGCTTTCACTCACCTCTCACACACAAAAGAGGGGAGAAGAGAGATTGTGTCAGCCCAGGGCTCTCAGGCTCATTCTTGTAGTGGGAAACCATGGTTTAATTCCCATTCTATCTAAACACATCCTTAGATTAAAGGTCCCTTCAAATGTTCTCCACTCCACCAAGGTCCTCCAGAAGCCATATGTCATTATCCATAGACACCTTTTTACTCTTTCAAAATCCCTTGAACTGTCTTTTTAAAAATTCCTTTCGACCTTCCTTAGTGCTTGTTGGTTACCAGTTCCTTGCCATTATTTAGTCCTTATCTGATTCGCTTTCTGCCACCCACGTTGAAGAGCATTCTCAAACAGCTTGACTATAAGAAGACTCAGTCCCAGCCATGTCTTTATAGGTTCTGAAATGTACCGTGAAAGTTTCATCTAAGTGTATTTTCTTTATATACACTTGCCTCAAAATGTGCACAGTATATACCTGGTGATCTTTAAAATCTGCAGGCCTGAGAGCAGCTGGCTGTGCTGTTTTCCCATCTGGACGAAGCAAAAGAAGCGAAAAGAAAAAAATGAGTAGCCCCCAAAAGGTCAGTATCACCACTCTGATTGGATTTGGGGTATGAATACATGAGATATTTATAGGGACAGAAAAATGTTTCCCATCCAACTTGAATGCATCTTCCTTCTAGCCACAGTCCAAGACACACTGGCTGAATCCCATTAATGTCCCTGGACTTCAATGTACTTAGCTCTGTATTGGTTCTAGAGAGCGTGGCTCTTGACTCTTTCAAAGGTCTGTCCATGTATACAAGATGTTAGTTTTTGCAAAGGGTTCAGAAGAAAGGCAGAAAATGGCAGGTTGGGAATGATGCAAGTGGGTCAGATCAGCATGTACTGGGCAGGTGTTTTTGGAAGTATCTATTGTGCTATACTGATTATTCTACATGTCCTATCTCTCACAGGACCTTCCAGCTTTTTAAAATATGAGGCCCAATATGGGAATGAAGGGGACCAACAGGAAAAGGTTAGCTGAAGGATTAGCACTCAATAAACTCAAATCCAGAATTAGATTGCCTGTTTCTTCATTTTGTTAAAGTCCATAGGCTTCCAGTTTCTGCATGTTGATACAGATAGTGGGTTTGGAAACTAAACATGGTATGAAACTGTGAAAAGCATAGCAAAAAAACAAGCATTAATGAAGCAATCAACATTCTCAAAGTAATTTAGACAGCAATTGTGTTGGCCATGGACACATCCTAACAGGAGTAGGCATGTGTACATGTGAACCTATGAAGCGTTCTTACACTGAGTCAAACCACTAGTCCATATAGCCCAGTACTGCCAGCAATGGCTCCCCAAGATCTCAAGCAGATCCCTTTTCTAGCCCTACTCCCCAAGACCTGTTCTACATATGCAGTAGGATGCTGACATGGTAGAATGGACTGCACCACTTCAGACTGTAGGTGGGGGGAATCACATTTCCCAATATCCTCTTACATGAATAACTCCCTACAAACCAGCGCAAAACCAGCTCAGGGTGCAAAGGATTGGCTGGAACCATGAAGTACTATTTTGCTATTTCCAGTGAGGGTTTTTTATGTGTAGGCACATCCAAAAGTGGTGTGACCCAACTATAGTCTGAAGCATTAGAAGTCCATTCTATCACCTCATTCTGCTTTATGTATAGATCCAGCCTGAATTTTTTTAACTGGAGATGCCAGGAATTGAAACGGAGATCCTTTGCATGCAAAGGGAATGCTTACACCACAGAGCTATGTCTTTCCACTGTTGTGAAAATGGATTGGACATATCCCCCATCATAGGTCTGCATCATCTCTTCACTAGGCAAATCACAGAAGGATTGCTTAAGTAAACTGCCCGATTTGTGGGCACAAAACTCAGAGAAGGAAAGAGCTTTTCACAAAGCTGCATTAAGTACAAGGATTTTTAAAAATGGATCTTGTAGAGAGGATTACAAGAGAATCCTGCTCAAATCAGAGTTAAGTTCCATGCACTTTCACTGGAGTTTGGCATTTAAGCGGTATCTGTATCCTTTAAACTTAATTCTTATATCAACCATATACAACACAAGCATACTTCATTCAAATTCCACCCATTGGGCAACTTCTATAGGACCAAACTAGTTCAAAATCAAGTGCAGTGGCTTTCATAGGTCATAGATCAAGTTCAGATACTATAGGTATTCTTTATCAGATATCACACATCCTCATCACTGTCATATCGGAATGAGTTTTGTTAAATAAATAAATAAATAAATAAATATTAATAATAATATAATAATGCCCTTAAGAAATGCACCCTCTGTGGGTTGGGGGATCTTTTTACACCTTTTGTAAAAGGATCGATAACTGTTTTCAAAGGGGCGGGTTAGGGATGTGCACAAGCTGGTTTGGTGCCTCCTCTGGGAAGCGCAGAACTGGCTCGGGTGCTGGTATTCGAGCCGGCTCGCTGGGGCAAGGAGTGGTTTCCTTAAGGAGCCGGTTTCCTTAAGGAGCTCCTTACCTGCTCCTCCCCATCCCACTGCTTTTCTGGGTGCAGTGCCCGGACCCAACCAGCCACGTGTGGCTGCGGCACTGTGCTAACACTGTGTGGAGGCTGCAGGGAACAGCGCCACAGCCCTGCGTGGCCAGTTGGGGACTGGGTGCCATGCCCGGAAAAGCGGCGGGGCAGGGAGGAGCAGTTAAGGGGCTCTTTACTGGCTCCTGAAGGGAACCACTCCTTGCTGCGCCAGCCCGTGCACAAGCCATTCGTGCAAATCTCTAAGGTGGGTGCTGAAATGGAGTAATGCACATCCCATTCATAGTAATGCAGTGTGGATGGTTGTTATCCACTTCTGGCTGAGCATCTGAATGAGGATGTGGGCTGTCTGAGAACACTAGATGCATCACAGTCAGTGCTGGATTTGGGCGGTGGGGAGTCCCAGGCAAAGCCCTTCGCTGGCAAAGACTGCCGTTGTCTCCTGCTAACGGAGCAATGAGGCACCTTCTAAAGTGGCGATTCTCTTACATTTAGCAGAGGGAGATTGACTGGCCCTCTTCAGCCCCAGCACAGCCCCAGTGACTGTTACTGGTGTCTACTTTATATTTTCTTTTAGATTGTGAGTCCCTTTGGGACAGGGAGCCATCTTATTTTTATTTATTTTCTATGTAAACTGCTTTGAGCACTTTGTTAAAAAGTGGTATATAAAATGTGTAGTAGTAGTGGTAGTGGTGGTGAGCAGCAGTGGTAGTAGAGACTTCCCACTTTCAGCATTGCTGCCTATCGGTGGAGCAATGATGCCATTTGATACCTTTCCAAATGGCCCGGTGTCCTGATGTAGCACACTATGTTAGCAGGCCGGAGCACCTGGGAAATCTAAAAGGACACCACTGCTCCAGCTGCAAGCAGCAGCACTGAAAGTGAGGAGGAGCTGCTGCCCCCCACTGCCTGCTGAGCTTGCCAGGGCCCATTGTGGGAGGCTTATTGGGCAGCAGCATTTGGACCTCAGGCCTGAATAATAGGGCAGAATTCAACTCTGAAGAGCAGTTAGACCAGAGGAGCCGGCCCCAGTTCCAGCTCTAAGTCAGGGCTGTTAGTGGGGAGACTGGCCTCTTCCACACCACATACATCATGCTCACCCAGGGCAGTACAACACTTCTAGAGATGGGTCAGGAGGGCCTTAACAGAGTGGAGAAGAGCTAGACTTCAGACCGATCTCTGCTCTCCAGACAGGGAGGGAGAATCTGGGAGGGATAGTTTGAGCCTAAAGATATTTAAGACCTCATTCCATCTCTGGCCCTTGTCAGAGTAAGGAGCTCACTGCGAGCTATATAGGGGGCTGCAACCCCGACTGCCCTGCCCCACTTCAGGGATTCCTGATTTCAGGACAGGGCAAGCAGCAGCAGGAGGACACGCACTGTCCAATTTCAGTGCTGCCCCACCCAACTGGAGGGGTGGAGCCACTTTAAATGTACAGAGGCACAAGGACAAAGTGATTCACTTGGCTCAGCGAGTCAGTCTGACACCATCGTCTCCCTGTTCCTAAGAGGGCTTCATTCAGATGCCTCTGCATCCTCACGCAGGAAGTCATTTGGACTGGAGTAGGCAGCCACGGAGCAACTCCGCTAAGAGAGCTGCACCATCACTGCTGCTTCCCAAATCCATGAATGTGGGCAGAGGGCAGGGCCTCAGTTCTGGTCCCTCAGACAAGTGCCTAACTTAGCCGCCCTTTGACACTGGGCCTGGGATGCACGTCTTAACATCCACCCCCATCATACTCTAACTAGTCATCTGTAGTATGCAGGTTGGAGCAAACATCTTGTCGCCCTGGTGTGGCAATGAAACGCCTAGTGCCATGTGGCAAGGCGGGTTGCCTGAGCCATGGGGATGCATTCTCGCCTCTTTCTGGTCAGAGGGGGAGGGATTTGTTTGCATTCCATCCTATCCTCAGTGATGTCACGCAGCTAGACGTTTGCCATGTGATCACCACATTCGTTATGTGGTCCCTGACTGATTGGGACCTAACTGAGAGAAACCATTTTTTAAGGAGAAGGAAATTGTACTGAAGCAGCAGTAGGCCAGGGGGAAATTGCTAGGTAGACATGAAAGATTCATGGAAGAGTAGAAGGAGGGAGTGTTTTGCAGGCCATCCTCTCTAAAACACCACTATGTTACAACAATGCAATGCAGCACAAGTTTTAGACAATAGCAAATCTTTTGAGTATAGATGTGGAGAATACATTCCCCACCCCACCCCCAAAGTGTGAAGTGCAATATTTGTATCATTTCCTGACTGAATAGCAAGATATTGGTGGTTTCCCCTTTAAAATCTCATTTTCAGACCCTTTCTGTGCACTGCATATTTACTCTAGATACCAATATATAAATAGCCTTTACTGAATCAGTAACCATGGGAATTAATAGAGTTCA
Organism: Hemicordylus capensis; assembly: GCF_027244095.1. NCBI lineage: Eukaryota > Metazoa > Chordata > Lepidosauria > Squamata > Cordylidae > Hemicordylus > Hemicordylus capensis. The sequence goes on from NC_069659.1 coordinate 139,984,089, forward strand.
CAGCTGGATTCCAAAACTGTCTGCTGTTCAAAGCAGTTCACTTTCAAATAACAAGAAGATTATTTTAAAGAGGATATGGATGGTGAATTTGACCATCCTTGCAGACATATCTTCCCATAGTTCCCACTCCCCTCCTTTAAACTCTTGAGTATGATCAGACAGTGCCAGACCTTTCCTGGTACACGCTGTCCTTTTGTCTGGCAACAACATGTATATCATCATTGGTGGTCACCAGAAACCTCAAGCCAGTAGTATTAAGTAGCCCCCTGGGTAGCAAGCCTGCTTCTGCTTTGCTGCCTGATTGTGTTAGAGCAGGGTAGCCAAATGATGCTCTGCAGCTGTTCTTGGACTACAATTCCCATTATCCTTGCTGCAATTTTGTGGCCGGGGATGATGGGAGTTGTAATCCAACAACAGCTGGAGATCCTCAAGTTAGCAAGCCCAGTATTAGAGTCCAAGTGAACTCATTCAAAGAGAGCTATATAAACGGGATTTATATGTGGGTCAGTGGTATACTGTAATTGTGAGTTCTTTGTCACAGAGTCCATCTGTTATTTGTTTATTTATTTATTTATTTATTTATTTATTTATTTATTTATTTATTTATTTATATACCGCCCTTCCAAAGTGGCTCGGGGCAGTTTACACTAAAATAAGAAATACATACCAATTAAAAAACAACAACAATTTTAAAGCAGATTAAAATTAACATTAGAACTAGATATTTTTTGTTGTAAGGATGGGCCTTTAAGGCTCTCCTGAAGGCTTCCAAGGAAGATAATCCTCTCATATTCATGGGGAGCATTTTCCACAACCACTATAATGTCGTTGATTCACAAACCTTGCTTTCCCTATACCAAGGGACAGCTGGGGGGGCCTAATTAGAAGAGGGCAAGCTTCCAGGGTACTGTGAATAAAGCACTGGACCTGAATCAGAGAAGGTTCATGTCTCTGTTTAGCCACGAAGCTCCCTGGCTGGCCTTGAGCAAATCACTCTAACCTCCATAGGAACATAGGAAGCTGCCATATACTGAGTCAGACCATTGGTCTATCTAGCTCAGTGTTGTCTTCACAGACTGGCAGCAACTTCTCCTTCTCAAGACTGCTGTGAGGATACTATGGGAGTGATCCACTGACACTCACCCCTGCCACTCTGTGTTCCCTGGAGGAACAGGCATGCTGATGTGGCAAATGAACAAAAATCTGTTTTCCACTACATTGCTATGGTATAGCTCTTGCACAATCTTAATTTGACAATAATGATTGTATTTTATTGGATTTGTAATTACTGTGACAGAAAAGCCAATACTGCTTGGTTAATGTGATTAAACAGCCCTTTATAAAGCTGAAGTAACACAGTAATAAACTTTCCATCCAAGCTTTAGTGGTTTACACGTTGTCCTTGTCGTCATCGTGTAACTTATGGAAAGCTGAATGCTAGGTTTTTGGCAAGAGCTCACACAGCTCAACAGAGACATCTGGTGGTCGAAGAAAAAACACTACAGAGCTGAAGTTAACACCTCTGATATGACTGGGAGCTGAAGATGGTGATGGTTTAAAGCATCTCTGCCTAATCCGCATATCTCTAAATAGTAGCTGGGGGGGCTGGTTTTTCAGTGGGGAAATGATGTGGGGAAGGGTTAAACATCCTTCATCCTGGTCTCATCTGGATCCCTCCCCACCCCCCACACATGTAGTGATGGAGCCCTTTCTCATGATCAGTGAGAAGGACTTGAGGGTGGGGAAGCCTGCTTGAACTTCCCTTCCCCGCAGATGACCACTCCGCCATTGCTGGCCCCCGGGAATCCCATAATGCACTGCACAACTACACAGTGGGTTGTGGAGCTTCCAGCAGGGGTGTATGGGTGCCTGTCACTGCCACAGCGCCGGCTGAAAGCAGCCAGTGCTGCACACGATGCCAACGAGGTGCAGTGGTTAGAGTGCTGGATTAGGACCGGGGAGACCCGAGTTCAAATCCCCATTCAGCCATGAAACTAGCTGGGTGACTCTGGGCCAGTCACTTCTCTCTCAGCCTAACCTACTTCACAGGGTTGTTATGAAAGAGAAACTCAGGTATGTAGTACACCGCTCTGGGCTCCTTGGAGGAAGAGCGGGATATAAATGTTTAAAAAATTAATAATAATAATAATAATAATAATAATAATAATAATAATAATAATAATAAATAATTGGCCAAGGGAGTGCTTGCTCCCTTAACTCTGTTGAAGAGGCTGGCTCCGCGGGCAGGCTTGCCACTGAGGCGCCACCAGCAGCCGGTCGGCTCCCACGGTGTCACACGCACTGCCAGGCTTGGCTGCCTTCGCCCGGTCTTGGCTGTGCGTGTGAACAGCCTCCGTATATGAAGCGGCCTTCTACTGAGTCAGGCTGTTGGTTCGACTAGATCCGCACTGTCTACACTGGCAGCAGCTCTTCAAAGTTTCAGGCAGGGATTGAACCTGGGACTCTCTGGATGCTGAGCCTGTGCTCTGCATCTGAGTTACAGCTTTTTGTAAAGAGAAAGCCACAGGGACCTCCAAGCAGGGGATGCATTGGCCCTTAGGGTGACGAGCTCCACACTTTCCATGGCAGGTACGCAATTGCTGCACATGCCTTAGTATCCCATCTTGTTTCCCACAGCAAACACAAGGTGCGGATGACATAGTGACATACATACCCCTGTGTTTATGTGCCTGGAAATCCTGATTAGGCCAGGGGTCCCTCTTGTGTGTGTGTGTGGGGGGGGGGGGGCATTTAAAGGGTCTGTCATCCACACTTTCCAACGGACACTTCACCATTTTCAATTTTCCTTCAGAGGGAAAAAAGTAGAACCCCATTTAGTTTTATGAAAAGACAAAAATAGATTTGAGGAACAGGGAGGTCCATACATCCTGCTGTCTCTCTTGGTAGCACTTATCAGAGTCTATAAATAGAGCAATTTTTCTTGGCTTCAAATCAAGCAAGGTAATTTAAGCTTATCTTTGGTAGTTCTTCTTGCAGTTGACACACACACAAAAATGTAGACCAGCACAAACAAAAGAACAGTAATCTATCCTGCTTTACAAATGTGGGATATATATACTTCTATATTAGCTACAGCAGCCTAAGCTCTGTAATTCATAATAAACTATTTACCTGGAATGGTGAACTAAGTCATTTTAATAGCTGGAGAAAGCATGGGTTTTAAAAGAGAATTTATTATTCCTTTGTAAATAATCATATAGCTCTCCTTTATAGACCTTCTTTATTGCATATAAAAGGGGGATTAATCCAACAGGATTCTGTTAAAAGCAAACATTTCAACATAAAGACATCATATAATAAACTCTCAAACTCTCAAAACTCAGATAAGTTCAGGAGGACAGACTGCTCCTAACATGGGGAGGTGTCGGAGTCCTTCTACCATATGATACCTTAGAAGCACACACAAAGGAAGCAAAGGTGAAGCCACCCTCCGTGAAGGACGCAGAAGTGGTAGCCAAAGTCTTTAGACTGCATGTCAAGGACTTGATACTGAGCACGCAGCATATTATGGAATTAGTGAAATTAAATTGCCAAATAATCATTTGTGAAATACATCAAAGCTTTAATGCTTTCCAAAGTATATTTGTTAATTTAGTGCTAATATATAGATATGTTTTGGAGAGACTACTTCTGCTCTGGATCTTTATTTCCAAATAAATATATTTATGCTATGGTGTGTTCTTTTGCATGCCTGGCAGAAGAATAGATGATCAAGAATATCTATCTATCTATCTATCTATCTATCTATCTATCTATCTATCTATCTATCTATCTAATTTATTTATACCCTGCCCCTCTGCATGACACTACTGCTTGAGGCGGCTCACATTTCAATAATGGGTTTCTTGTTCCAATAGTATCCCTAGTTTGGGCATGAAGGACAGAGAATGGTTTCCAAAATATATATTACACTAGAAAATCTATGGATCAGAGGAGATTTACTATATTGTGTGTTGTTTTTTTAAGAGAACTTAAGGAGTTAGTGGAATAGAGCCCATAAGTTTAATGATATTTCCCAAAAGCACTGGTACCTCTGCCAGAGAAAGAAAAGTGTTACTCATTAGTAAGCATTTATTCATTTCAAGAGAAAATAGTCTGGATGGCAGCAAAACTAGTTAAGCCAATTAGTCAGGTAACCGCCCTAATTACAAGTCTCTGGGTAACTAAAAATATCCTAATATTATCTGAGCCTTTTAAGGGCCAGGCTTAAAGCCACAGTGCCAACAACTGAGAGTAGAATGTGAAGCGCAAGGACTGTGATGCTGGCACAAGGCCTCCTTGGACACGAGAACCTCATTTTGGTCCAACTGGCTGGGCCAAGGCAACTCTGCCAGGAAGAGCAACCTTCTTCATAGGAAGCATCTGAAATGGTGGTATGCAAAGTCATTACAAGACATAAACATGGAGAGAAAAAGATTGTGATGGAGACAGCAGAACTGTAGTAGTAGTAGTAGTAGTAGTAGTAGTAGTAGAGAACTGTAGGCATTACATGAAGGGTGGCATGTAAAAGCATTACATGCTGCCCCGAGGGCCACCCAGGAGCCAACTGCTTTAGCAGAACTTGATACAGCAGCTATATTACAGTAAGCAGGAAGCACAGGCTTGCAGCTCGCAGGCTACATACATCTGATATTTCAGCCTTCGTAAATCTCATATGTATAACCCAAAATCATATAACACAGCACAGGGCACTACAAAAATGAAGGAGGTGGAGTCTCTTTCCTTCAGCACATCAACGAGGTTGGCTCTGTTCGGGTTACTGCAAATTCCTTGTTGGAATGATAAATGTTGCCAGACCAAAAGTCAAAGTTGCCCAGTATGATCAACCTTTAGAAACAGCAGGTTTACAGAGTTCAAGGTAAGGGACTTTCCCCATTACTCTCCCTAATAACGAACTTGGGTGGTTAATTGCCTGTTTGGTTTTGTTCATTTATTTATTTCACTTATATTATGCCCAATCTGGACAGCTCAAGGCAGACTAGATAATTAAAAACAATTTAAACAATTAAAAGTTTAAATCTTTAACATTACGTTAGGATGGAAAACATGGGCACTGAAAAATAAGATAGTTGGTGGACTCCCTAGGTATGCTTAAGTAGGTCAGTTTGTAACATGAAAGAAAAAGATATTCACACACACAGACACACACACACAGAGAGACACACACGGCCATTTGACCCTCCAGCACCTATGTAAGCTTTTAGGACCTTTCAGACTGTTCAGGACATATAGAAATAAGAAAATGTTAAACTCATCTCATTGTTTGGAAAGGCAGAAATCCCATCATTTCTGCTACCTTTTGTTCAGGGAGGGTGAGGAGACATGCGGTTGTTGCCCAATCAGAGCTACACTAAAATACTTCATTGTTAATTGTTTTCTCTGGGCACTGGCAGCTTTCATTTCCATCCAAAGGAAAGGGGAACATAATAAATCCATTAATTCTAGGGAGGAAGACAACTGAAACAGAATCTTTGAGTGTAAAAGACACACGAAGATGGAAGTCAATGGGGGGGAGGAATATTGTTTACTGTACGTATCCTGGGTGGGGGTGGGGTGAGGGTTGGGATGTGCTATGAGGTTGAAAAAAACTCCCCTTCCTGCAACACACAGAGTTGTTTCAGGAGGGAAGAATGAACAGTCAGTACCCCTCTTCCAGGAACCTGGGAATATACTGCCACATTTTGTTGTTGGTCTCACTTGTTCTTTCTGTCTAAGATGGTTCAACCAGAAAAATTAGATATTTAACCTGGGTCCACGGACATACAAACCACAGTATGCCACAGAGAACAGGAATAAAAAAAGAGGGACCTTTCCACTTTATGTGTTTATTTTGGGTGGGTTTACACAATCACAGCAATGTCGGTTAGATTAAAACCAGATATTTCAGCACCGCATGTGCTCCTGTGGAGCGTGTCATGTAAACTCAGACGTTTTCTCTTATCTCCGGTTGGCAACCTGCCATCCCAGCATCTGCGGTCCGTAATTGAGATCTGAAGTTCGCTTGTCGATCTTGGCTTCATGTCAGATTGGTGCACTGCTAATCTGAGATCAGGGGAAATGTCTGAGTTTACAAGGCATACTCCTGTAAACCCAGACAGAGGTACTAATTGTGGGGGTCAAGACCCGGCCGAGAGATGGTTTAGATCTGCCTTTTCTCAATGGGGTTACACACTCCTCCAAAAAGAGCAGGTACATAGCTTGAGAGTGCTCCTGGATCCCAAACTCTATCTGGTTTCTCAGGTTGAGGCAGTGGCCAGGAGTGCTTTTTATCAGCTTCAACTGATACATTAGCTATAGATAAATTATCAAAAGATGAAAATAATGACCTTTCCCAGGAGAGTTAAAGACTATAGCTGGTATATCAATGGCAACAAAATAGACCAGGTACACTGTTTTAACTATCTAGGAATAACCTTCCATTTTTCAGGTCGGAGAGACGCACACCTAGATTGTGCTTCACAAATAGCACACAGGAGTGCCTGGGCCATTATATCTTACTATCATACCAAAGGAGGGTGATATGTCCCTGAGGTTTTGAAATTTTTTGAGGCAAAAGTAGTGGTGCAGCTACTATATGGTGCACAGTTGGGCCCTTACTTCAACCTTGCCCAGAAAGAGACAGTTCGGTCTAAGTTTCTTAGATCAATTATGCAAGCCCCTGAATGAGTCTCTAATACAACATTAAGAATGGAATTGGGAGTCATGCGAGTGGAAACCCGAGTGTGGATTACTACCCTTAACTATTGGCTAAAGGTGGTATTCTCACCAACGGGTCTGGCCCCACTGATGCTTGAAGATAGTTTCCAATCACAGTGGAAGTCAGTTGTTAAAGAAAAGCTCACCTTTCATGGCTTTTCCCTTGAAGAGCTGCAAACCATGGGTTACGATAAAAGGCTGTAAAGCAAAGAATATTGGATATGGAATGGCAACAGGAGATAAGCAAGGCCCCCAAATGACTTAAATCATGGAGACATGCTTTTAGCACCAAGCCAGCTGATTACTGTCAAGCCCTAATAACTTCCCAATATCGGAGAGCATTTGCGCTGGCCTGCTTTGACGTGTTGCCCTCAGCAGTGTTATATGGTAGATATGGTGGGATTCCTTAGTCTGAACGTTACTGTCCACGTAGTACACAGGCAATAGAGGATGTGGGTCATGTTTTATACTGTAATTTTTATAGGGATTTGCATGAATCATTAATTTTACCCTTGATTAAGGACTTAGCAGGCAGAGGAGATGAAGCATCTATATATTTAATTCTCTTATGGTTGGCCCAGTAGATAACACTGTGGGGATGTTGAGATGCCTGCTGGAACTCTCGCGAGGTCCTGCGAGAGTTCCAAACATTGCCTTGGGAAGGAACAGGCAGGAGCAGGAACATTGCCTGGGGTGGGAGGGTAACGGGTGGTGAGACCAAAAAAAAAAAAAAAATGAGGGCGGCAAGACAAAAAGTTTCTTTTTAGAATGTGTGCCCTTCGGGGACAGGGAGCCATCTTATCTGTTTGTTATTTTTCTTTGTAAACGGCCCTGAGCTCCCGAATTAAGGAGCTCCCGAATTAAAGTTGGAGACTTCTACCCTAGCTATGATCATGTGAACTACGATCATGTTGCACATTTGTGCATTTGTGTTGTGTGTGTTTGTGTGTTTTGGGTGTGTGTTTTGCATTTCCATCTTACATGTGTTTGTATGCTTGTGTTGCATGTGTTTGTGTTACTGTTCTTGTGTGTTTGTGTTACGTGTGTGCACATCTTTTGGTGTTGTACGCAGCACTGCATCGCATCCTTGCAGTTCATGTTTTGTTTGTGTTGCATTCATGTATTGTTTCCATTGTGCATGTGTATACACATTTATATGTTGCATAAATGTGTTTTTGTTTCTGTGTTGCATTTGTGTTTGTGTCCTGTATTTGTGTTGTGTGCATATGATTGTATTTCTGTGCTTTCTGTGTGTGTATATTGGTGCACATGTTTATTTTGCTGATGAATATGGGTGTTCGTGGTGTATGTGTGTTTGTGCTACATATGTGTGCTTGTGCATTTGTGTTGTGTGAATCTGTTTGAGCTTTTGTGAGTTTATGTTCTGGACATGTGTTTGTGTATTTGCATGCTTTTGTGTATTTGTATTATGAGAGTGCCTGCATATGTGTTGCGTGCATGTTTATGTTGTATTTGTGTTTGTACATTTGTGTTGTGTGTGTGGTATGCATATATTTACGTTTGTTTTGTGTGCAAGTATATTATGTGTGTTACATTTATTTTATTTGTTTTATTTTTATTTGATTTGATTTGTATACAGCCCTTCCAAAATGGCTCAGGGCGGTTTACAGTTAAAACACACCACTAAAACAGTAAAGAGCTAAAACAAATTAAAAAACAATATAACAATTAAAAATTTAAAAACATTTTAAAACAACAATTAAACAATTACAGTGATTAAAAAACCCGAAATCGGGTTTTGAATTTTAAAATAAACCAGAAATTAAAACCCACACAATTTAGGAAGAAAAGAAGGGTTTTCAGGTGTTTTTTGAAAATTGCCAGAGATGGGGAGGATCGTATCTCAGCAGGGAGCACATTCCACAATCTCGGGGCAGCAACCAAGAAGGCCAGTCTCTGTGTAGCCACCAAATGAGTTGGCAATAACTGGAGACGGACCTCCTCAGATGACCTCAATGGGTGGTGGGGCTCATAACGAAGAAGACGCTCTCTCAGGTACCCAGGTCCTAAGCCGTTTAGGGCTTTGTAAGTTATAACTAGCACTTTGTATTTTGTCTGGAAACCTATTGGCAGCCAGTGTAACTCCATCAGTAAAGGAGTAACATGGTCTCTCCGAGATTATCTCTCCCATGTTTGATCTGCATACGTGTGTTTGTGTGTCATGAATGTTTGTGTGTTATGTTGTGTGTTTGTGCATTGCATTTATCTGTTTTTGTGCCTGTGTGTTTATGTTTTGTGTAGTGCGTACACATTTGTGTTGCATGTGTGTGTTTCTGTGTGTGTTGTGGTTGTGTTCTTGTTTGCATGTGTGTGTTTTTCTGCGCATCCATTTTCAAAATAATTCCATGCACCCCCAAAACCATCCATACTGCTCCCCGAGAGTGCTCTTACTTCCTACCTGGCTTCCCCCACCTGTACATTCCATCCTCCTATTTCTTAAGAGTTCACATTCCATAATTTACAGAACAGGCATTGCACCTGCAATAGAATCCAGTGGTTGGCTCCCGCTGCTAAAGAAGTGTCAGCAGAATACTGGCAAACATGTCAGTACGCCAGCTTCATTATCAGAACAGCCACACTCTGCATAACTTCATCAGCACTTGTAGCCATAGGCTTAAATGGGGTGGGGAAACCTTAATAACATTTGAACCGCTACTTCAAACTTCATCAGACCAACAAAAAATTGTCTTCCAAGACCAGCCTGAGCAGATTACATCAGTCATTTTCATCAAAATTTGAAATAAATATATGGTTATGCCTGGATAAAAGTTGGGGGGAAGCACCAAGTTATCAATGTTCAGCATGTTTTAACTTGCCGTAGCTGTGGCAATCTTTGTCATATCTCTTTGAAATTAAGCTCATTTGTAGACCTTCTCAAGTAGATCATGCACACCAGGTTTCAAGGTATTAGTTCAGAAAATGTCATTTTTATAAGCCATAGAATTTGGAGTCTTATAATGGTCGAACTCTTGTGCCCTCTTGATTCTAGCCTGCTGCATCCCTAGGACAGATTCCAGTCTGGCAGTTCTCATGGGCAGCCAAGCCCAGGCCTGTCTGCTCCTGATGACAGCCTCCTAATAGACTAAATCAGACAATGTGCTACCTCAGATGAGCAACTTTATCCTGGGCAATGGTAGGCCCTGCCCCTGGCCCTGGCCCTACATTACACTTGGTGAAATATTACATTACCAGGAAGCACAGAGCTTCAGCAACGTTGTATTTCTCTTAACATTATTGCCCTCAGTCTCTTTCAGTGTAGCCTAACCCACAGGGTTGCTTTGGAGCAAAAACAATCCTTTAAATTGCTTGGACGTAGGGGTAGGTATCAGTGTAATAACCAAATAAAACCACCTAAAGATCCAAGCTGATAAAAATTTAATTTCAGCAAATAAGTATTAAAAGTTAATGCAGATCTTTGGGAAAGTGCTTAGCTGAGATCTTCAAGAGGACAGTCAAGGACAGTCACTAACAATACTCTGCATGTCTTTGCTATCAGCATTTGGAACACAGCTGGGATAAGTTTGTTCTCAGCAAACTGAAGAGGTTACAAAAGGTTTCTACCTTTTCTCTAAAGCTTCCCAACCCTGTAACAAGTGTAAACTTCTTCAAATCACTACTGTTGCAAATGCAGGTATCCCAGGCTGGGGTGCGAGGCATGGCCCTTGAGGGGCGGCGGCCTAGGGTCTTGGAACCCATTCACTCAATGGTGCCTCTGCCCCTACGCCTTGAAATGTGCTCAAAAGATAAAAATACAAAAAGGTAGGTGATCTACAAGATCACAAGATCTTATAAGTGATCTACAAGATCTAATTACAAAAGGTAGGTGATGTACAATAAAGCTAAAGTATGCCATCAAGTATAATAATAATAATAATAATAATAATAATAATAATAATAATAATAATTCGATTTCTATAGTATGCCCTGTGGCTGTCTTTGGTAGAATACAGAAGGGGTTTACCATTGCCTCCTCCCGTGCAGTATGAGATGATGCCTTTCAGCATCTTCCTCTATCGTTGCTGCCCGATATAGGTGTTTCCCATAGTCTGGGAAACATACCAGCAGAGATTCGAACCGGCAACCTCTGGCCTGATAATCAAGTCATTTCCCCACTTTGCCTACAATACAGGATTACAAAAGGTATGTGATCTCTAAGGTATGCGGGGAGAACACAAATTGTTCAGAGATCATGTACAGGTTAAAAATAAATAAGCAAACTAGCCCACTGGCTTGTGTCCAGAACACAGTAGGGAGCCAGTGCAGAGGCAGAAGCAAGAGAGCGGGCATTTAACAGCTGACTCGGTGGCAGTGTACTGTGTGACCTGGGGCAGGTCACTTGCTCCTTTGCCATTTTCCTCCCATGTTGAATCGTGTTTGTTCCTCTGTTTGTTTTGACTGGGTTGGTAGAATGCCTAGCAAGCGGCATAAAGCTCACAATGGCAGTTGCTTGCCTCCAGACACAACTTTTGAAGGCAGCACTGGCAGTGAGCAGTGCCTATTTGTGGTGACGTAGTTTCTGATCTGTTACATTTGTTAACACCTACATTGGTACAAGTAGTTGATCTTCAGTGGCTGTCAATACAAAAAACAGCACCATGATTTCTGCACTTAAAATGCCTTTATTTGCGATATGTGCTCATTTAAATATCAGGTGGTGATAAAAACAATACAGGGAATTATTTGCACATGGCTTCATGCTTCGGGGTAAATGTTGAGCAAAACCACTTTGAATCACACTCACGGCATTGAGGGAAGCAGCCCCTCCCCTCTGCTCTTGGAATTTTTTTTTAAACAAGTTCACAGGGCATGCTTCGTGTTTTCCTTCTAGCCGATGCAGGGTGTGGGGGGAGAGCTTCCTAAAGACTGATAACTGCATTCCTAAAGAGAGTATCCCTCTTATCATGCGAATGATTCTATGTCAGTGCCTCTCCCTATTTGTGCCGGCATTTGCAGAAGAAGTAGCTTAAAACCAGCATTTTTAAAACCCAGAAATATGTTGAGATAAGCTAGAATTAGCATCACAAAGGCCAATTTGTGTGTGGAGTGCTTCCAAGGATCTCGAAAGGACTTTGGGGTAAGTTTGGCCAGTGTGTGAATGCACACAGTCTCTTCTGAAGTAGATTTGGGGTAGAAGCCCTGTGTGTAAAGCCTCCTGGTGAATTGGCAGCTTTTATGGTCCAAAAGATCTGCCAGGCTATGGACTTGGGGGTATTTTGAACCTGACAGGTTTTTTAAATGGTTATGCTCCACAGCTGACTTTCTGCAAGATATACTAAAAGGATTTTTTTAATGCTGTCACAATTGGTAATTTTACACCTACAATAACTTTGTTGCTCTGTTTTATTTCCTTTATTTCTCCAATAACAATTTTTCTTACTATCACACTCAACAGAAGTTGGAATCAGTTCCAGTCTTTGTTTAAACAGTTTACATAACAGCTTTGGATAGCAAATCATGGAACTGTTTCTTCTGCACCTGAAATAGCTGGCCAACTTTGAGCTAATAATTTATTGTTAGACAGAGTTAAATAGTACCAACACCTTGGATTCTTTTTGTGTTTTATTTGCTTACATTTGGCCCCAGGCTATTTGTGATAGTTGCTATTTCAAAGGGAGAAAGAGTTCTGATAAATGCTGATATAATTAAGGCAGTAGCTGACATGAGGAAAATTACTCAGAGCAGTCCAATTGAAATCAAAATGACATATTAGGCAATGCTTAACTTGCCCTTTTAAATTCAATAGGACTAATTTGAGTAATTTCCCTCTATGTCAGCAAGTGTATTTATCATGTGCAACAAACTGTCTGATCACAGCTTGTATGTGATGCCTCTGCCTTGTATATGATGCTCTGAGGTGGTGGAAGTAAATACAGCCATTGCATAGCCAACACATTTCCTGCCTAGCTTCTGGATGTGTGAGTTGCCTGGAGGAAGGCATCGGGGCTGCATTCTGCCACAAAGCATTCTAAAAGAACAGGGACCATCTCCAGATTGAGTCCTGGCAACTCAAGTGGTTGCACAGTATTCATACCTCTAGATATTTTTAAAGTTTCATTCTTCAGCTGGTATTAATCGACCAAATGTCCAGTTAACTGATGGAAGCCAGTTCTGTTCATGATGGCAATTTTTGAAAAGAGAGACTCCCTCCAAAATGTCCCTATATTGGTGTTTTGGTAATAAGAAAGCTTATTCACATTCCATTGATTGATTAATTCATTAAAAGGTAGATGGTCAAATCCTTTAACTGTTTTACAGCAGATCTAATTAATACACACCAACAATTAAACTACATGGTAAAATGCAGCTGTAGAAATTTAGGAGTGATTATGGTTCTCTAGTGTTGACATTGATGCATGAAGGCCAATTGGAAGGAAATGATACTTTTTGGAAGAAAAAAATGGGAAAGAAAGGATGGATTGGAAGAAATGCAGAAAAAGGAACATGGATTGGAAGGAAAAGGATGGATTGGAAGAGAGGGTGCTTTTCTTCCCTTTGGCATTCAAAGAATGCCAATCCTTTTCTTTCAATATAACTCTCTTATGGTTACTCAGTTACTCTCTTATCTTCAGGAGTATTCTGTGGCGATAAGACCTCATCCAGCGGCCTTATTCCAGATTACGCTTTCCCTGCTTGGGAATGCGGATACAATGGAGGTTCCATCCAGCCGTTGTGACATGTTTGCTAGATTCTTCGCTGATGAAGTCGCTCGCCTCCGGTGGGAGTTGGACTCCAATTGCACAGGATCTGATGAGATGATGGAGACACCATCTTGTGACATCATCCGGGATACATTTGAGGCTGCTGAGGCCGAGGACATGGACAGAATTCTCTCTAGTATGGGTGCTGCAACATGTAGCCTGGACCCTTGCTCCTCCTGGCTTATTAGAGTAGCTGGCGGGAATGTAAGATCCTGGCTTCAGGAGTTGGTGAATTCTTCTCTTCGTGAGGGGTCTGTGCTGGCAGCCTTAAAAGAGGCTGTGGTGTGTCCTCTTTTGAAGAGAACTTTTCTTGATCCTGAGGTCCTTGATAATTATAGACCAGTCTCCAACCTTCCTTTCCTTGTGAAGGTTTTGGAGAAGGTTGTATGTGCCCAGCTTGAGAGAGCTCTAGATGAAGCTGATTTTCTAGTAAGTCGGGTTTCAGGCCACGGCATAGCATGGAAACTGCATTGGTCGCTCTGGTTGATGACTTGTATCATGACCTTGATGAGGGTGGCACCCCTCTCTTGGTCCTTTTAGATCTCTCAGTGGCTTTTGATACCATCGACCATGGTATCCTTCTGGAGCGTCTGCGCGGGTTAAGTATTGGGGGCACTGTTTTGCCGTGGTTCCGTTCCTTCCTTAGTGGGTCCTTTCAATCGGTGTGTATTGGTGGCGAGTGCTCTGCCCTGTGGCCACGCCTTTGTGGGGCACCTCAGGGCTCAGTTCTCACAACCATTCTTTGTAACATCTACATGAAACGGCTGGGGCAGGTCATCCATCAGTTTGGGGTGAGATTTCATCAATATGCCAGTGATACTCAGTTGTATATTGCCACCCCAGGCCACTCTGCCCTTTCTGTGCTTGCCCAGTGTCTGGAGGCTGTCAGGGTCTGGATGGGCCAATTGCCGAGTCTGAGTCTCTCCTTGGACGCGGTTGCGCTGCGCCTGAAAGAGGTGGTCCGCAACCTGGGGGTCCTCTTGGACTCGCGGCTCCTGCTTGAGCAGCAGGTGGAGGCCGTGGCCAGAGGTGCCTTTGCCCAGCTTCAGCTGGTCCACCAGTTGTGGCCTATCTTGACTGGCAGGCCCTGGCAATGGTAACTCATGCCCTCGCCATCTCTCGTCTGGATTACTGTGATGCGCTCTACTTGGGGTTGCCTTTGAAGATGACCCAGAAACTTCAGTTTTTCCAGAATGCGGCAGCCCTCCTGCTTATGGGCGCTAGGAACTATGATCATGTGCCACCTCTCTTGCGGTCGCTGCACAGGTTACCTGTTTGTTTCTGGGTTCAATTCAAAGTGCCGGTTCTCACCTTTAAAACCCTTCAGGGCTTAGCACCTGTTTACCTTCAGGACCGCCTCTCCTGGCCAGTCCTGTCCCGTCCTGTGAGATCTTCTCAGGTTGCCCTTCTTTCGGTCCCTGGTCTCGGAGAGGTCCATAGTACTAGGGCCCATGGAAGGGCTTTCTCTGTTGCTGCCCCTTCACTTTGGAATTCTCTTCCCCACCAGATTTGCTCTGTCTCCTCCCTTTCAGCCTTTAAGATCTTATTGAAGATGTTTCTTTTCTGCCAGGTGTTTGCCCTTTGCTGTTCTTGTCTGTACACTGCCCTGAGTCTGTGGACTGGGCAGTATATTAAATCTCTTATTAAATAAAAATAAATAAATAAATATTATCTTTTTTAAAAAAGTTTATGGAATGGTTGCCTGATTCATGAACAGATGTCCAGATACAGTCTAACTTCAATGTGACCAACAGGATTTTGTTGGAAATATTTTTCCCCACCCCCCACATTTCATATTTAATTCACAACCTCATGTTTAAACTGACCTGTGTACAAAGTGAAACAAGAGAACCAAGGCAGCTATTGTAACACAGCCCTCAACTACAGCCATTGTCCAACCAAAGCTCAGTCCTTTTAATTTCAATTGTTTTTAACAGAACAGTTGAACAAAAACACACGTTTTGGGTGGTATAGAAATATTTTAAATAAATAAAATAAATAAAATAAATAACAGTTGAGCATGTGCTTAAACTTCTCCCATTGAAATAAAGTTACCATTGAACTTGAAAGTGCTTAACTATGATTAACGTTGAACATACATGAACAACCATTTTAGTAGTAAGAAGGAATCTATACCATTCTTATGCTTCTCAGTCCTGAATTACAAGTGCTTTACTCGGAAGCAAGATCCTCCAAGGATGTAGAGAGGAAGGTCTGTTCAGATTGAACTGTAAGTGTACTTGTGAGTGATTTGAGAGTAAAAGTGTGGCTTAGAAATTACTGTAGAGTTTGCCTGACAGCATAGCATCATCCTGGTCTCTTTACTGATACACAATTTATATTTTCATAGGAAATGGCATATGAACTTGGTTTTTCCATATTGCTCAGTCTCCTGGCATAAAGGAGCAGAGCTGCCAGAATAGCAGGCATTTGCCAGTAATGTTCCAAAGTTGTTGTAATTATCTATTTTGCAAGTTCCAGTGCATTTATAATATTCCTTTTTAAACAGACTTTGAAGATAATAGCTTTTGGTTTCCATGCATTCATGTCATAATGTGTGTGGGGGGGGGGGGCGGAAATGCCTTAACAACAAGATTATGAAAATACACTTACCTGCTGCATAAACTGGTTAGAATGAATTGCTTTGGTAGCGATGCCCTTACTCCTAATCCCCACCCTCATATCTCTTTTGTGTAAGGAGGGCTGTGTAGAAGGCTGATCATTTCAGCATCCCAAAAGTTAAGCAGTGGGCTATGGGAGTGTATAGCATTGTTAGGAGTTAATGTTATCAGATGTACGACCCTAAAGGAAGGAACAAAATTCCTAAAGCAAGTTTCATCCTTGTAAAATCCTTATATTGTTTTCATAAACATCTCTCTAAACTGATCAACCTCAGTGCTATAAATACTGCCTGGAACACATTAGCTTCAGCTTTTGTCCAATAGAGTGATGCAAATACACACCAAATTCTAATAAGAAATATAGCACTGAGTTGCTGCCGAGCACTGGGTTGTTTTTTTTAGTGTATATACATTTGCTGCATTTCAAATTAATAACATATGCCCCAATCCAGCTAAAGCTGGTCATGGATAAAGTCCCACTGAAAGCAGTAATTTGTTTCTTCAGTTTCAGTGGGACTTAGCAATAAGAACGGAGGCCAGCTATTCATCTCTGGCAGCAATTAAATGGATCATCAGATTGTCTGCTTAAAGGACAAAAATGGCTCATGCCCTGACAGCTGAGGAGATGCCATGCTCAATATTCTTCTCTTGGGCTTCTTTCCAGCCCACCAGGGCCAGCCTTTCTCCCAACACACGTTTTAGAACTGGATGCCAGATTCTAAGTGCAGACAATACATATCATCTCTGCTTCCTAATGTCTTTTAAAATCCCCATGGCCCTGTCCTGTAGGCACTGAAGCTCTAATACATGCAAAGATCTCTCCTATTTGCAAGGAGACTCAGTTCCCTTCAGAGAACAGACCTGTATGCTTCATTGACACAAACTGGAGAACCCAAGCATGAGATCAGGAGTTCGCTATGCAGGACTCTATAGCATGGACTGCTATGTGGTATGAATATATTTACAACCCAGCAATGAGTCCATCCCAAACCCTGCAGAGCATCCCTCCAGTAGCTGTTGCTGGTGTGTCTGCTGTGAGCCCCTTTGGGACACGAAACTATTTTCTTATTCCTTTTGCTATGTAAACCAGTTCAAGAATATATTTTTTGTTGAAAAGTGGTATTCTAATAAAATAATAAAGCAACAAACAAACAAACAAATAAGTAATGTCTCTAATAATTGCCCCAAACAGAAACCTAGCCATCAGTATGGATCAGGGAATATTTTTTATCTTGAGCTGTCATCATTGAAATGTATGGGGAAGGTTGCAATCATAACGATATCATCCTATGCTACTATGTGAGCTTGCTAAAATACAATCAGTACCATTCGTCCCTTGCCTTTTAAGTTAGTCTATGATGAACCATGTTCCTAAACCTCTATATGATTGCCATATTGTAACCTAGTAGTTCCTGCCACAGTGCAGCTGCCAGGTCTGTGCTCACATAGTCAGTCTGCAAAGTAGTGCTAGTACTAATCAGTTGTTCACAAAGGAAATTGGGAAAGGGCTAGATTTAGTTCCCTGTCTACTCCTGGAGAACTAATAGAAACTATCCTACCACACGGGCCAAAACTAACATTGGGCGATTGTGTTCAGTGAACACAGGCCACCAAATGGAGCTGGAATTGAAGGGGACGTGGCCCCTTATCCCACTGGGGAGAAGGCCAGGGCTTTGCAGGGACTGGACGTACCTTTTTGGTAGCTCCTGCTGCCACCAGCTACCTGCCCACCTTCATGTCTTCCCACTCCCTAGTGCCAGGGGAGCCATTCACCTGCCCACCCCCATTGGCACTGGCAAAGCCGATGACAGCTAATGACATCACCACCCAGCATGTGTCAATGAGGATGGGCGGATGACTCCCTGGCCCTGGGTCCATGGGCACCAACTCTTTGCAGGTACCAGAAGGAAGGGAGGGAGGGAGGGTGGCAGGCATTTGGGCAGCTGCCAAAATAGTAAGTCTCCTGAGACCTCTAAAAGGAATTGGTAAGGGAGGGAACAGAGGTCCACCTAGGTAAAGCTGGAGCCTGGACCTAAAGGCCTTTGGAGGCCTCCCCTCTGCAAGTTAAGCATCATTTTTTAAAATGTAGGTTCTTGAGGGCACAAACCACACCACCCAGGACAGACTAAAGATGATTTGGGAGTACCCAGGGGGTGTGAAGGACCTGGACTTTGGCCCCAAAGTCCCGGCATAAGAGCAGCTCTGGGATGGAGGGCAATGTTCAATTTTGGAACCTAGGCCCCAGAGGCAGCTACTCCATGGCTGCCACAGATTAACTGGCTCAGGCTACATGCTGCATTCTACTCCCCCAGAACTCGGCCACCTCATTCTGCTGCATGTATAGACCAGGTGTGGGTTTTCACTTGACAAACCAAACATTAAGAGCCTTCATTGTTCCAATGATGTTTGTCATAATTCCACCACATCCATGTGGAATCACATTGTACAATGCCTTGGAGGGATGTTCATTCTGGGAATGAGAGGTTGTCTACAACCTTCTAAAATCAATGAATTTTTGATTGCATTCATTTCATTCCCATTTTCTCTGATTCTGCCAGTTCAACTTGTGTAGATTTGAAACTCTGGTTCTTCACAAGTTTATGATGGCGACTTGCTAACTGAACTCTCAGTTTGTTATGCTGAAGTACTGTAACCAGCTGCAGCTATGAAAAATGGTAACTTTTTTTTTTAATGGAAGGCAATTTCCCAAGTAATTTCTTTATTGTTTACTTTTCCAGAGAAGGCATTTACTACTTCAACAAATATTTATATACCACTTTTCAACAGAAGTTCCCAAAATGGTTTACATAGAAAAATAATAAGTATAGATGGCTCTCTGCCCCAAAGTGCTCACAATCTCAAAAGAAACATAAAGTAGACTCCTCCAGGAAGAACCACTGGAGGGATGCTGGGCTGGATAGAAACAGTTCCTTTCCCTCTGCTAATTATACAAGACGCGCCACTTTAAAAGGTGCCTCTTTGCTCAGTTATGCACAGAAAAGTCATTTTCCTTCAACCTTCAAACATCAGATGACGCATTCTTTGGAAAACAATGTTGATGTAGCAAAGTGAGAGCTGCTGTAACGAAGCGACTAAAAAATGTGAGCTGGGTGCCGAGACTCCTCCAGTTCAAATATTACCTCACCTTAGACAATCTACAGTCTCTCAGCCTTTTGCATCTTCTATCTGCAACATGAGCAGTGCTTTATTTCTAGATTTCAGGGTTCAAATCTGCCTGCAAACACCAGGCTTTGCTCTGAAAGCTCTTCTCTCAATGCCTAATCTGTGAGGACATATAATCATTCAGTAGCAATGCGCTCTGCACCTGCTCAGGTGCACTTTCATCTATTCATATATATTTTTCTAATAGTGAACTCCAGCAGTTGAGTGCCTGTCAATCTGGAACAGGGACACCCAAAGATAAGGTAGGAGTCAGGGGTGTGTTTTATAGCTGCTTCCCTCATAAACATAAAGCAATCTTAAGTTTGTTTAACTGAGCTTTATTCAGAAACAACTCCATCTTTCTCTTTCTCTTTCTCCTTTCCCTCCCTTTTTGTTCTGCCTCCACCCCCACCACACTCTCTACATGATCCCACCGGGACAAACTTCTAATTAACAAAACATGAAAGGTTGCAAGATATTATACAGCACATTCCTCCCTTTTATAACAAGCAACATTGAATTCATTTAAAATTTGGTGACAAAGTCATGAAGTTTTTAGGTGGTTTCCTGTCATGCAAACATCTCCTAATTCTTGGGGCTGTTAATGAAACTGACCCAGGGGTGTTTGGTCATCAGCACCTCCAATGTTCAGGCTTGTGTGGGGAATTAGCTTTTAAAGCGGTCAGCTTCACCGGTTTTAATTTGTGCAAATGTTTGGACTCAAGAAATGACTGCATTCCAGACAAGGATATAGTTTTGAAATTGAACGAAGAATTTATTAAAAGTAAGAGGGATATAGGAAGAGAATGGTGTGATTAGAGCAAAAAAAGTACTAAGCAATTTAACTACAATGAGGCGTTTCTAACGTAAAAGAGCAATAAAGTGTGTTTCTAAACAAACAACTACAATGAGGCGTTTTAGTTTAAAGTTTAATTGTGTAGGTTTCCCAGGTGGGCAAGAGAACAATGGTAAGAGAGGGGGAAGGGTGAAGTTTGAAAAGAAGTTATAGAATGTGGTCCTGAGCAGGGGCAGATTAACCTCATAGAGAGGCATGGCAAAATTTGATTTTGCCGCCGTAGGCAGACGCCTGCTCTGCCTATTTCTTAATCTGCCATTCTTCCTGAATGCTGGACAACCACTATACTGCACCTGTCTCTAGGCAGCAGGACCTCGAGCAGCTGGAGATTAACATCCTTCGTCCTTCAGGGACAGCGAGGTGGAGAGCAGGGGGGCTGCAAGGGTTAGTATAAAGAGTGATGCCCACGAGAATGACGCCTCCATGGCTACAGCTTCCTATGCCTGCTAGGTAAGCTGGGTGGATTGGCACAAGGACTGATCTAGGTAGTGATTTCAAGCTCTTTTGAGGCTGCAAGGGAGCATATGGAATGCTCAGTGGGGTTCAAGGGAGAATGAAGATGGTTTGGTGAAGCCTTTGATGCAGTCCCAGGTGGGAGGCACAAGGGAGCACACTGTTGCAGTTGCAAACCTTATTTTTGCCTATCTGCAAACCTTAGCAAAAGGTCCCCTTTCCTTGCACCTGTTGCAAATGACCCTCGGTGCAGGACAGAGCAAAATCAGCTTTGTGCACAGAGTCTCCACATCAGTAGCATTGGCAGGGCTGTCCTTAGAGAGCCCTGGTGGGGTGTAGGGCCTGGGGCAGATCAGCCAGTGCAGAGCCCCCTTCCAGTTAATTCTAATGGGGGTTAAAAGAGTGTGGCCCGGGGCAATTGCTCTGCTTGCCATGCCGTAAGGACAGCTCTGAGCATCGGTAGCCCTTTCCTGTGCTGCCACTTTCAGGGCAGTGCCATATGAGAAGATTGGGGTTGTAGGGATTTAATAATAATAATAATAATAATAATAATAATAATAATAATAATAATAAATAATAATAATAATTCGATTTCTATACTGCCTTTCCAAAAATGGCTCAGGGCGGTTTACACAGAGAAATAATAAATAAATAAGATAGATCCCTGTCCCCAAAGGGTTCACAATCTAAAAAGGAACACAAGATAGACACCAGCAACAGTCATTGGAGGTACTGTGCTGGGGGTGGATAGGGCCAGTTACTCTCCTGCTGCTAAATAAAGAGAATCACCACGGTAAAGGTGCCTCTTTGCCCAGTTAGCAGTGGATACTTTCTTTCACATTGAACAGCCTGGATTTCAGGAAGTTGGTTTGGGGGTACCAAAGAGCGTGATCTGGCACAGTGAAGGGCATTTTCCACCTTCCTAGCCATTTCTAACTTTATCCAAAGCAAGTTTCCACTGCAGTAGCAGTTTTTCATGCAGTTTGGAGCAGTTTGTTATCATAACAATCCGATCCCTGATCTGTTCTTCAGTAAAGCTGGCAAACTCACAGGTCACACAAGGCATGCAATGCTGTGACATATTGCTCAATAGATTCACCAGGCAGTTGGAATCTAGAATAGAACTTGTAACATTCAGCAATTACATAGGGTTGAAATGATCATCTAAGGCTTGAAGAGCAGCTTTATAAGAATTGGAATCCCCTTCCAAGTTGGTAGGAAAGGGCAAATGAGTATCTATGTGGGCCTTCTGGGCCAAGGCAGTGAAGCAATATAGCCTTCTGCTTTGTTGGAGTAAAATCAGGGGTCTGTATAGTGAGGAGGTGGTTGCAGAAATAGGACCTCGGTTGTTTCGAAGGGAAGAACAGGTTCTTCTGGGATGGACAAGAAAAAATGTGGTGGTAGGATCTAAGCCATGCTGCAGTTGGCACCCAGGGAACAGCAGAGTGCAGGACTGATAAGGGAAAAAAAGTATCTTCCGGGGTTATGCGGGTCAGGAAGCTGCAGAAATAATCAGCAGCAGGAATAGCAGAACGCAGTTGTTCAGGAATGTAGGCCCAGGAATGCAATGAAGATGAAGATGCAGGAACCTTTGCAAGCTTTGCAGGCTCACACACATAGCTGGTTCAAAATCTCATCGCCAAATGTTTTATATAGCTGCTTCCCACATAAACATAAAGCACTCTTGTTTGTTTAACGAAGCTTTATTCAGAAACAACTTCATCTTTCTCCTTCTTCCTTCCCTCTGTTTTCTTTCTGCCCCCCACCACACACACACTCTCTCTCTCTACAGGATCCCCACCTGGACAAACTTCTAATTAACAAAACATGAAAGGTTACAAGATAGAACACAACTGGGTGTAGCTACAATTGTACAAAGGGAGGCAAATGCCCTGCGTGCCTGAAGGAGGGGGACTGGCTGGCTGGGTGCAGCTTGCTCTTTACTCTCCCCCCTTGCATCTTTCTAAAGAAGGAAGTGGGGTGCGGGGGGGGGCAGTGGCCTATCTTCACTTTTTGTCCCAGGGCCCACTCCAACCTTGCTACACTCCCCCCTTCCCCCCACCCTCAACTTGTAGGCTTCCAGGGCTTCCAGAATGTCGAGTGTTCTTGAGCCAGAGTGTCAGTTTGAAAATCAAAAAGGAAACTGGAGGCGGACAGAGGGAGAAAGGAAATTGGCCTGCTCAAGTCCCTAATCGCTTGTAGCAAGTGTCTTGGAGGGATGGACTGCTATTGGAGAGATGCATGTTGTGAGGTTAAAAAGCTATCCTCTCTGCTCAATACAGGGATATTTCAGAGGGAAGTATTTTCTCTGCTCTTCCCATTCTCCAGATCCCCCACGCCCACTCCCCAGGTATATAGCAATAAAATGCTCCTATACAGATCTGAACACCCACCCACCCCAGCAGAATAGGGGAGGGCCTCCAGAGAATGGGAAAGAAAACCTTCCCTGTTCACCCATTCCTGAAAATCATTTCCCCCTACAAGGCACCTGCTCCAGACTGGCGTAAGCCCTGAAGAAGCGTGCTTCTTTTAGAGGCAGGCTAGGTATACACTGCAACATTTTGTTGCATGTCCCACTTCTGTATTCTAGGTCTGAATCCTACAACTGGAGTCAAATACCAAGGCTGACCTTGCACAGATTTCATTTCTGAATATGAGCATAATAATTCTGACCTATTTTGCAGGTCTGCTGGGAAGATTATAGAGATAGCACATGTGAAGCATTTTAAATGCTCCAAAAGATGTTGAAATGCTAATTGTTACAAAATAGGAAGATAATACGCAGGAACAGCACTCTGTCATACCCCAGTCTTTTGTTTGAAGGTGAGAATGTCACTACAGCACTGTTCCCTCTAACAGGGATTCCCAGATGTTGTTGACTACAACTCCCAGAATCCCCAGCTGCAATGGCTTTTGCTTGGGGATATGGGAGTTGTAGTCAACAACATCTGGGAATCCCTATTAGAGGGAACACTGCACTAGAGACTTCTGCAGTCTTTGTAATAAACTGTTTGTTTACCACAGGGGCGTAACTATAATAGGGCAAGGGGAGACAGTTGTCTGGGGGCCCACTGCCTTGGGGGGCCCCCCAGAGGCAAGTCACATGGCTGACTCCCCCAGCCATACACCCACCCGGGCTTCCTTCAGTTGTTTTCATCCTCCGAAATTGATGTGAGTTTTAAGACCTGGAGCTCCCAGAACAGCATGTCTTTCTCTAGCACCATTAAATGACTTGCATCGTCCACAATTTACAAAACCTTAAAAAATAATAATTTAGGATTATGTTCTATTGTGGCACATAGGAGATAGAGATATAGATAGATAGATTTTATTATGCTTTTTGTTACCACTATTCAGCCTCATTTAAGATTTCTTTACTTCATGAGCTGAGTGAGCTTCAGTGAGCGGGGGCCCATTTTAAAATCTTGTCTCTGGGCCAACTCCAACCTTGCTACACCCCTGGTTTACCATGGTCAGTTGTGTATGTTGAGCAGGCATCACCAGGGGGGCCAACAGGATTTTATGGACCCAGCCCACTGTATGTGAATTGGGTCTCCCACCCACTATTTATTGGGAACTGTGCAGTCAGCTGTTGCCCCCCTCCTCAGCATGCAAATCATGCTGAGCAGCTTTTCCCACCCCCTCCCAGGCCAGCCCACCTACCTGCCTGCCTACCCACCTTTTCCATCCATCTATCCATCCATCCTTTCTTCATCCCCCTCTTCCTTTTCAGCTGGGGCCTACCCTGCCTAGCAGTGTCCCTTGGTTCTAGTCTCCCACTCTTCTTTTGAAAAGGAAAGCTGGAGCAGAAATATATCAGGCAATAGAGTGCTTGCCTAGAGTGTCTCTGTGGAGGCACTCCCTTGCAGCAGCAAGGAACAAGGTATTGGTGGGCAGGAAGGTGTAGGCAGGTGGAGTGGCACTTCGCCTGCTGAGCCTCTGCTGTCTCTGGGCCCAGTATGGGAGGTTATGTCCTCGGTTCCTTCCCCTGGTGGTGACCCTGGATACAACAACAAGCAAACAGGCTTGCTGGGAGAAACCCTGAAATACGTTTCCAGTTTCTTCAGGTTTCAATGTGGAGAAATTTTGGTTCCAGTGAGCTCTGATAGAAGATAGTAGTCTTTATTTATTAGGGTTATCACATTAAATTAGCACTTAAGCAGCTGAGTAAAAAAGGGAAGAAAACTTTCTTCAGAAAACTGAAGTCTTGCCCAAATGAAGAGAACAAAAAGGAACATAAATTCTGCAAAAAGAAATGCAAGGAGACAATAAGGGATACAAAAAGAGAGTTCAGGGAGCATATAGCTAGAAGCGTCATGGGGAATAACAAAAACTTCTTTAAATATATTAGAAGCAGAAAACCTGCCAGGGAGGCTGTTGGATGCTCAGATGATGAGGGCATGAAAGGGAGTATTATGGAGGGGAAGGAGATTACAAAAAAGCTGGATGAGTTCGTTGCATCTGTCTTCACAGCAGAGGATACTGAACAAATACCCACTCCAGAACTGAGCTTCTTAGACTTGGTGGCTGAAGAACTGGGCCAATGTGAGGTGATGAGAGAGGATTTTGTAAACTGTCTTGAAAAACCAAAAATCAACAAATTGCCAGTGCCAGATAGCATCCACCTATGAGCTCTGAAGAAACTTAAATGTGAAATTGCTTATCTCCTTACAAAAATATGTAACTTGTTCCTACATAGGAAACTGCCATATATTGAGTCAGACCATTGGTCTATCTAGCTCAGTATTGTCTTCACAGACTGGCAGCGGCTTCTCCAAGGTTGCAGGCAGGAATCTCTCTCAGCCCTATTTTGGAGACGCCAGGGAGGAAACTTGAAACCTTCTGCTCTTCCCAGAGCAGCTTCATCCCCTGAGGGGAATATCTTGCAGTGCTCACACATCTAGTCTCCCATTCAGATGCAACCAGGACAGACCCTGCTTATCTATGGGGACAAGTCATGCTTGCTACCACAAGACCAGCTCTCCTCTCCTCTATGGCTCTCCTCTCCAATCAGGCTCTATGTCAGAGGACTGGAAAGTAGCTAATCTAACTCCAATTTTCAAAAACAGATCCAGGGGAGATCAGGGAAACTACAGACCAATTAGCTTAACTTATCTGCTGGGTAAATTGATGGAAAGCATACTTAAAAACTGTTAGAGGTTATTGATTTTTACCCACAATAGGTAAAACAGCAGAGCACTAAGGAATGAGCACACACTCCTGTTACAGAGGAGGTAGCAGAGGTTGGTTTGGATATTGCAGGTATTTAGAGAAAACACATGGAGATCCTTGTATGACTAAACACTAAATATTTATTGGTTAAATACACTTAGATAGGAAAGACCTATCTCTAATCTAAAGGACTACATAATGGATAGGTAAGGAGAGAGAGACACAGATGTTTTCCATCTGCTCTCTAGGAGGAAAGAAAGGATTGTGACTCGGCACAGGAAGTGCTGCAGAGTCCGTTCAGGGGTCATAGAGTAGGGACAGATAGGGAGACCCTGACTCACTGTCTCTACTCCCAATGCCCCTAGTGGTCATTAGGACAGTTGGTGCAAAAGGTCGATGCAGTGTAAGTTCATCTCCAACAAAAACAAAATTGTTATATAGAAGAAAAGGCCTTGCTGAAGGAAAACCAGCATGGCTTCTTCATGGGCTAGTCTTGCCTCATGTCAGGATATGGCAGGTGAGGGGCAAGGGAACAGGGCTGTACTTACTCCAGGATTGGGCCATGCCTTACCACTATGCCAGGCTCCTCGCCTGCCATCCCAACTTGCTGAAGGCAGTGATAACTTTGTAGCCAGGGTAGGGGCATTATGCACTGGACAGGAGATATCATCCGACTTTCTGGAGAATTGTGAAGTTTTGCATCATCTTCAGGGACTCTTGCGAGATCTTGGCGCAAGATCTCATTGATCCAATATCTTGTGAGACTTGCCCAGGCCGTTGGGGGCTATGTAAGGCTGGACTGACCAGTGATGAACTGGCCATTTACCAGGGAGGGCATCTGTTGGTGTGAGCCCTGGGATTCGGATGAGCAAGCATAAAGCAAGGAGACTCTGGGGAAGTAAATAACCCTCCTTATCTTGGTTACCAGAAACTCTGAGGCCTCTCCACTTCTTCACCCGGTAGGCCTTTCTGAGCCCCCAACAGTCTGGGTGCTTTACACCTCACTAAACTTTTGGAGTTATTTAAGAGTCTCAACAGGCATGTGGATGAAGGTGAGCCAGTGAACACTGCATACTTGGACTTCCAAAAAGCTTTGACAAAGCTCCCCACTAAACGCTCTTGAGTAAATGTAGCAGATAAGGGGAAGGTTCGATTGTGGATTGGTAACTGGTTGAAGGACAGGAAAAAATGGGGTAGGGATAAATGAACAGTTTTCATAATGGAGGGAAGTAAGCAGTGGGATCTTTACTGGGACCAGTGCTCTTTAACTTGGTCATAAATGATCTAAAAGTTTGAGTAAGCAGCAAACTGGCCAAATTTGCAGATGACACCAAACTCTTTTGGGTAGTGAAATCCAAAACTGATTGTAAGGAGCTCCAAAAGGATGTCTCCAAACTGGGTGAGTGGGTAACAAAATGGCAAATGTGGTTCAGTGTAAGCAAGTATAAACTGATGCATATTGGGCAAAAAACTCTGATTTAACAAATACACTGATGGTGTCTGATGTGTCAGTGACTGACCAGGAGAGAGATCATTTAGTCATGGTGGACAGCTTGTTGAAAGTGTCAACTCAGTGCTCTGCAGCTGTGAAAAAGGCAAATTCTATACTAGAGATCATTAGGAAAGGGATTGAAAATAGAAATGCTAATATTAGAATGCCCTTATACAAATCTATGGTGTTGCTGCATTTGGAGTACTGCGTATAGTTCTGGTCACTGGTTAAGGAGGACATTGTAGAACTGGGGAAGGTGCAGAAGAGGACAACCAAGATGATCAGGGGCCTGGAGCTCCTTCCTCATTAGGCAAGGCTACAGCATCTGGGGCTTTTTAATTTGGAAAAGAGGCAACTATGGGAAGACATGATTGAGGTGTATAAAATTATGCATGGAGTAGAGAAAGTGGACAGAGAGAATTTTTTCTCCCTCTCTCACAACACTAGAACCAGGGGTCATCCCATGAAAATGAAGGCCAGGAAATGTAGGGCTGACAAAAGAAAGTACTTTTTCCACACAGCACTTAATTAATCTATGGAATTCTCTGCAATAGGATGTGGCGATGGCCACTAGCTTGGATGGCTTTAAAGGGGACTTAGACAGATTAATGGAGTACAGGTCTATTAGTGGCTACTAGTCTGATGATTATAGGCAGAGGCGGATTTAGCCTGATCCTTGGGGATCAGGTCCATGGCCGCCTCTGCCTGGAGTGACCTCCAGGGGGGCCCTCCCCAGAGCCCTGCTGCTGCATTGCTGCTCCGTGCCCACCCTGCTTGCTTGCTTGCTTATTTATTTATTTATTTATTTGACATATTTTTATACCACCCAAAACTTACATCTCTGGGCGGTTTACAACAAAATAAAAACAGGAAGTAAAACATTAGTTAAAACAAAAACAAAAAGTTTAAAACATTATAACAATTTAAAAATTTTAAAACAATATTCCCAATGCTGCCCCACCAAAATTTGCAGCAGTGGCAACAACTGCAGCCCTGCCTGGGAGAGGAGGAGGAGGAGGAGGAGGGGAAGGGAGATGGAGATGAAGAGGAGGAGGATGGAGCGGCCAGAGGGGGGGGCTCTCAGGTGGTGGCACGGCAGCAGCAGCCTCCTTTTCCACAACCCATCACCCCCTGCAATGGAGAGAGCGGTGGCTGTCAGGGAGCAGCAGACTCACAAGCTGAGCCGCATGCCCCAATGCATGCTGCCGCCACCATGGTGTGGTGTCCTGCCTGAAGAGCCACAAGTGTTTCTGCCGCTGGCGGGACTGCCAGTGCACCACTTGCCTGCTGGTGTTGGAGACTGGAGAGGCAGCCACTGCCACCAGGGGGAGGCCTGCTCTGCTTGGCTGCTCACCCCCCCACCCCCACCCCTGGGGCGAGGATGACAATGATCACTGGGGCAGCGGTGGGCGTGGGGCCATGGCGGGGCAGGCGCGAAGAAGCGGCACGGGGAAGCGGCACGGGGAAGCGGCACAGCAGCGGGGCTCTGAGAAGGCCCCCCTGATCATTTGGAGGCTGCCCGGCAACAGGAGCAGCATTGGAGCAGCAGCAGGTTAAAAAAAATTAATGAGGGGCCTCGCAGTGGGAGTGGGGCTTCCAAAGCCCTTCAGGTCCAGGCTCCTTTTTGCCCTAGGTGCACCACTGACTATAGGCCAGCTTCAGCTTCAGAGGCAAGATGCTTCTGAATACCAGTTGCCAGGGAGCAACAGCAGGAGAGGGGGCATGCCCTCAGCTCTTGCCTGTGGGCTTTTCAGGGACATGTTGTGGGCCACTGTGTAATACAGACAGGAGCCTGATCCAGCAGGGCTGTCCTTATGTTCTTTTTCCTCATTCTAGCATTAGCATATCTCTTGTCATTAACTCCTGAGGTGTCTGTTGCTACCTGAACATGGCAAGATGGAAGTGCTCGGTCCAGATTCTGCTCAGGTCCCATCCCACCCCTTTCAGCATCTATCAGTCTGCTGGGTGTCACCAAGCTCATTGGGTAAAGGCAATCCTGATCCCAGTGCTCACCAGAAATTACCATTGAGCTAGCAATGTAGTATCATTTTCTATGGATAGAGAAAGTGAGAGGGAGGGCTGTGTAAAGATGGATTTTGACATGTATGACAGGGGCAATTGCTACACCTTTTGGGGGAGTTGGTGACTGGCAAATTACATAGCTGCCTCTAAAATAATCCAGGGATACTGCAGTTGCAAAATATGCTTCCAGGATTGTGTCCTTATGGCACTTTTGAAGAAGAAGGAGTACTCTCCAATCCACGTATTTTTTCATCAATCCATAGGTGGCAGCTATGAGCCTGCAAAACACTGTATATATAGATAGTGGCTGACATGAGGAGGACAATTACTCAAAGCCTAACTTCTCCTCTTAATTTCAATGTAGTGGTTTTTAACTACTTTGAGTAAATTGCCTCATCATGCCAGCCACTATATATTGGTATAATTGATGTCTGGTTTTTTGGTTGGCATCATTTATTTTTTAAGAAGTAAACTTCTATGGGAACCTTGTGTGGGCAGACTATTCTGGAATAAAAATGTACAAGAAAATTAAAGAAACAATTTGCCTGCTTTTGTAAGACATATACTTGGCTGCTTTTAATACTAATCACTTGAATGAAGTCCTTGGAAAGGGTATTTAGATGCCGTGATGTGTCTGCACCTACAAAGATTAGAATCGTTCGGACAATGGTTTTTCCCATGACACTCTATGGATGCGAAAGCTGGACTTTGAAGAAGCAAGACAGAAAAAGCACTGATGCTTTTGAACTTTGGTGCTTGAGAAGACTTTTGAGGATACCTTGGACAGCCAGGAAAACAAACAAATGGATCATAGAATGAATCAATCCAGAATGTTCACTCGAGGCAAAAATGACCAGGTTCAAACTATCATACTTCAGACACATTATCAGAGGCGTTCTAACCCCCAGACCTTGGGGACCTTGCCCGTCGCCTCCACCACCCCGCGGCTGCCCCACTGTGCTGCCCTGTGAAAAATTACCTACCTTTAGCCACCAATGTGCATGGTCGTGGGGTGGGGGGTTTGCAAAGCAGGCCTCTCCCCCACCCCATGGCAATGGTGGTGGCGGCCGGAGGAGGGGCCTCACGGTGAGGTGGAACCTCATGGCAGGGCGGTCCGGGCACCACTTTAGGCTAGGTGAGCCCCTGCACATTATGTGAAAACCCAACTCCCTTGAGGAGTCCATAATGCTGGGAAAAGTTGAAGGAAAGAGAAGAAGACTACGACTAGCAGCAAGGTGGATGGACTCGATTATGACAGCAATGAATGCACCAGTGAGAGACCTTAAAGGCCAAGATGAAAACAGATCATCCTGGAGAGAATCTATCTATGTGGATGCTAAGAGTCAACACTGACTTGATGGCACTTAATCAATCAATCAAAACAGGAATGCTGTTTTGTAACTAGATGTAACCAGATGTAAATGCAGAGGCGTAACTAGGGAAAACGGCGCCCGGGGCAAGCACTGAAATGGCGCCCCCCCACTGCGCCCCCCCATCGCCCCCCCAACATACTACATTATACTTAGGTTTTTCCTCACAAGCGCCCGCCGCCGCCGCCAAGCCAGGCCACTGACTGGTCACCAGGCGCCAGCAAAGCAATGGGGGGGGGCGCAGGCGGCGCGGAAGGGACCGCTCGTGGGGAAGGGGGCACCAACGCGCTCCCTTGACTGCTGCAGCGCTGCTGCACTGAGCAGGAAACATTTGTATTAACAAAATTTTTAAAAAATTTTTTAAAAATTTGGTCATGGCGGCGCCCCCCATGTGACCAGAAAAGATGGCGCCCGGGGCACGTGCCCCCCCTGCCCCCCCTATAGTTACGCCTCTGTGTAAATGTGCTGTTAAGTAATGGAAGCCAACACACAAACAAATTGAAGCAACAATTCCTGTAGTAGAGATATAGCTAAAGTGCTTCCAGAAATACTTAAGTATGCAGCCTCTCCAATAATAAAATATACAATTTAATGTTTAAGTGAGGACAAGATTTCAGATCACTTCAACCAGATTCATGGGGGAAAGCCAGCATAGGCTAGCCATTACGTGACATTCCCATTAGAATAAGCCATGTGCGGGCAGCTTCTTGATAAATTTGACAACTCTCACCATGCTCTCTTCCAAAATTATGGTTTTGTAGTTAGATGGTGAAAATAATTGAGTCTATACGACTGCATAAAATAAGCTGAGCTTCTAGGTAACTGCTTGCTTGTGTTAAACCAATCTGCACACAAAATTTGAAACCAATCTGTACACAAAATTTGTTGTGGACGCAGTCTAAACCACTGTAGTTGCTTGAACACTCAAACCACCTACGTTTAGTCCAATCAGTCTTGCTGCTCAGCAGTATAATTTTAGAAATCTACCCGGAACTTATTGCTCTTGAATTAATTCAAATGGTATCACTGTTTTAAGTTTCTCTTCCTTCACAAACTGAAAAAGTTGTATTTCTTCCCAGTATTTCTAAGCCAGATATTGTGGATAACCACAAATGCATCATCCACATTCCTTCATAGTAGTGCATAGAAATGAAATTGTTTCAAAAAAACCAAATGTACTTTGACCATATGCCAAATATTAGTTTGCCTATTCGTTAAACAGAATTTTTTAAGATTACATCTAGTTTATGGACAAATCTGGCTCTGAAAAAGCAGCATTTGAATAGGCCAAGATTAACTGGGAAAGCATTGTGAGATATCTATAAGGTGTTCTTGTAAACTAGAGTGGACATATGGAGATGTTTAACTGCATATAGTATGTGATTTCCTAAACCAGTTTCAGTAACTGGAGATGATGGTAACAACTTCCAGAGGGATCACTCTGCTGCAACAAAAACAATAGTGCCTTACCATTTAACACTGAAATATAATTGTTAGTCTGTAAAGTTCTACATGACTAAATTTTGGAGATGTTGGCAAACTTTGGTTGCAATGAAGCAGAAATTACAAATTAGCAACTCTGAACATATGGATCTGCCTTATACTGAGTAAGTGCCTTTCTGCCTTGAAACAAGCCATTTATAGGACATTTCTGAAGTGTTTAAGAAACATTTCAAAAATTGATTTAAAATAACTGAATTGACCTAATCACTTGAAATCCAGTTCACAGGGTCCTGTCATCCTGTTCCAGAACTGTGCCAAGTTCAGAAATATATGATTTTGTGCCAAGTTCACATGATTTTTGCCTAAGATTTTTTTTCTAATTTTCCATTGACCTCTAACTTAAAGCACCATGTAGCATGGTCCACCAAGATGGTATCCTTGTGTAAGCCTGGTGGGAATTTTTAAAACAGCCCTATGTCCCACCATTCCAGAAATTAAATTTAAAAATGTGGGGAGGTTTCCCCATTTTTTCATTAAGGCAAAGGGCAGATTCCTCCACGTGTGTGTGTGTATAAGTAATGATGGTCTGGGTTGGGGTTGTGGGTGGTTGAGTTCAAGAAGTTTTTGAACCTTTCTGCCATGAAACAAGCCACTTATAGGACTTTTATGAAGTGTTGAAAAATATTTCAAAAATTCATCAAAAATCACTGGATTGATCTATTCACTTGAAATTCATAACAGAGTCCTGTCATCCTGTGAAACTAAGAACATAAGAACAGCCCTGCTGCATCAGGCCAAAGGCCTATCTAGTCCAGCATCCTATTTCACACAGTGGTCCACCAGATGCCTCTGGGGAGCCCACAGGCAAGAGGTATGTGCATGCCCTTTCTCCTGCTGTTGCTCCCCTACAACTGGTATTCAGGGACATCTAGCCTCTGAGGCTGAAGCTGGCCTATAGTCATCAGACTAGGAGCCATTGATAGACCTGTCCTCCATGAATTTGTCTAAGCTCCTTTTAAAGCCACCCAAGCTGCTGGCCATCACCACATCCCATGGCAAAGAATTCCATAGATTATGCACTGTGTGGAAAAGTAGTTTCTCTTGTCGATCCTACATTTCCAGACCTTCAGTTTCAAGGGGTGACCCCTGGTTCTAATGTTGTGAGAAAGGGAGAAAGATTTCTCTCTGTCCACCCTCTCCACTTCATGCATAATTTTATACATCTCGATCATGTCTCCCCTTAGCCACCTCTTTTCCAAAGTAAAGAGCCCCAGATGCTGTAGCCTAGCCTCATAAGGAATCAGGCCCATGATCATCTTGGTTGCCTCTTCTGCACCTTTTCCAGTTCTAAAACATCTTTCTTAAGATACAGTGACCAAATCTGTATGCAGTACTCCAGATGTGGCAGCACCATAGATTTGTATAAGGGCATTATAATATTAGCATTTTTATTTTCAATCCCCTTCCAAATGATTTTGAGCATGGAATTTGCCTTTTTCACAACTGCCATGCACTGAGTCGACACTTTCAATGAACTGTCCACCATGATCCCAAGATCTCTTTCCTGGTCAATCACTGACAGCTCAGATCCCATCAGTGTATATGTGAAGTTGTTTTTTTTGCCCCAATATTCATCACTTTACACTTGCTTACATTGAACAGCATTTTCCATTTTGTCATCCACTCCCCCAGTTTGGAGAGATCTTTCTGCAGCTCCTTACAATTTGTTGTGGATTTCATTAATAGTTTAGTGTCATCTGCAAATTTGGCCACTTTGCTGCTTACCCCAATTACAACTGTGCCAAATTTCAGATCTCTGTGTCCAGCTGCTCCTGACTTATGATTTTTTTCTAATTTTCCATTGACCTCTATGTTCTAAAAAAAGCCCTTTAGCATGGTTCACTATGATGGTGGCCTTGCACAAGATCGGCAGTGAGATTTTTTAAAAAAATAAATATTAAAGGGTTTTTAAAAAAAATGTAGGCCAACCACCATGCATGTGCAAACACTTACCCCTTCCCTGCCTACATACAGGTGAACACATGAAAAGGAAAGAGGAGGTGGAGCGCCCTGTCTCCTCTATAGCCCTATTGGCCAAAAATGAGCAAGAAGGACAGGGGAGCACGCCATCAGAGGTGCACCTAGGTAATTTTGGAACCTGAACCTAAAGGCCTTTGGAGCCCCCTCTGCCCTGCTACAAGTTGAGCATCATTTTTAACACATAGATTGTTGAGCACATATCACACCACCCAGGACAGAATAAAGATGATTTGAGGGCCCCCAGAGGGTATGGAGGCCTTGGCCCCGAAGTCCAGGGCTAAGAGTGCCTCTGCATGCCATATGAACAGTCCTGGGTTTGAAAAACCATAATGAGCCATTACCAACCATAATAAAAAGTAGCAATATGAAGAGCCTCAGCTTTACTCTGATTTATGCTTATTTACACTTATTTATGCTTAAACACACTTTATCAGCTCTTGTCCTAACGTAAGTCACTTCCTCCCACAGTAAAGCTCACAGTCCAGGAAACCTCCAGGGAACAATCAACTGTGGTCTACACCTCATAATCTCTTCGTTTGACTACTGTAAATGTAATTCCCCTCACCTTCATCCAAGTAAAAATCACTCACGTATCTCATCACGCTGATCATATGACAGCCCCCTTTAAATCTAGCTTTCTGTTCACTCCTGGATCCTGCACAAACTTCTGGTCTCCACCTTTAAAACCCTCCATGGTCTTACTTTTCCAGCTCCATCAGCCTCACCTATCTGAAGGTCTCCTACTCCCTCAAACAACTCTGCCCCTCCTTTTTTGTTGTCTCTTATGCCTGAAATCATCTTCCAGAACAGTCTGGCAGCATTTCCTCTACTTTAGATACTCCATCTGATGCTTTAAATCTCTCTGGTTTTAAACCTGCGTCTCAATAAACTCTTGTTCCTTGGAAGTTTATCTGGAAACATGCTTTCCTGAAATACTTGTTCACCATTACTGATCTTCCCTCACACTGTGCAAGAGAGTATTAGATAAATCCTAGGCTGCACTCTTTGTTCAAGCAAGTCAACAATGAGCCCCAAGAGGCCTAAACCATTCGTTGAGTTAACTGAGTGCCAGGTAGAGATGTGCATGAATCAGATTATGCTATTCGATTCAAGGTCAAATTGAATCACAAAATCCTCGAATTGATTGCAAAACCCTCAGATTGATCCTCAAATTGGCTGGCTGTCTCAACAAATCAACCTCGAATCACCCAAATTGATTTGAGTTATTCAAGTGCATTTTGAGGTCCTCAAAATGGTGCTGTTTTTCCAGGCAGAGCTGGTCTACCAATTGGGGTCAGTGAGTAGACCAGTCCTCTGAGGCAAGCAGATGTGTCAAATCCAGAGTGGAATGCTGGTCTACCTGGTGACCCCAATTGGTAGACCAGCTCTGCCTGGAAAAACAGCACCATTTTAAGGCCCATTTTTCCAGGGAGATTTGGAAAAACACTGGATAGAAAAGCTAACACTGGATAAATAATAATTAAAGCTGGTATAATTGCCTCTTTTGATTCTCCCTGTAAGGAACAGTGGGAGGTATTTTACCTCCCGTTGCATCCCTACACATACTAACTTTTGTACTATGTAGTTAGTGATTTCCAGTAAATCCTGTTTTATATTCTGAAGGATTTTTTTCTCTTAAGCATTTGTGCAACTGTATTTATCAGCAGCTAGCATCTGATCGTAATACATGAAGTATACTTTAAATGCCTGGAAGGATTTCCTCTGAGAACAATCATAGTTGAAATAATGTGGAATGTTGTGCAATATTGTTTTTCCCACTAATGAAGGTTTTGGACAAAGAGAAACATAAATGGAATGTAATTTGAAGTTGTGTTCCTTTTTCATTTTCTTCTTGTCAAGATTAAATAACATCTTTACATTTTGGTAATATATTTGATATTTTAGAATCATTAAATCAACATCTTTGCTCAAAGAATACTTAGAGGTTATCATGATAGTGGCTGCAGTGAATTCTTTTTCTTTTTAACCACCAGGCAATTAATTAATTAACTTTCCTTATGTTAGTCCAGACTCCAAAATTCATTTTCCCTGCTTTGCTTTCCTGTAAAACTCACCAGTTGCATTCTTAAATGCTAACTAAGGCATCAATAAATGTTGAGCTTTGATTCAGTAAGACTGAGAGATTATATAAAGGCCCTATTAAGTCTTGCCGCTCACCACAAAAGCAAGGCATGATGAAATCATCAAATGAGGACTTCACCTCATCTGTCTATGTATATCCCATTAATAATGACACAAAAACCTACATTTGTCTAAGCATCTTTCTTTTATGCTGTTTTGCTTTGTCTTACTCTACAACAACATACCAAACTGTAGAGTTCTGAGACACATACCTCACCACACAAACAAGGCGTGATAAATTCTGCAAGTGAGGACCTTACCACATTTTTTTAAAGTGTGAGAACTGGCATTTCACTGGTGAATATTATATGGCTGAAAGTAGTTTAGAACAGGTCTCGCTGTGCCATTGTGTACCTGTAACTGTGTAGCTGTAACCATAATGCAGACAGGCTACTTACACATGGACAGATGTGTAAAGGGTCCGTGAGGGCCAATGATGTTCCTCCAGAGCACTTCCAGAGCACACGTAGTGCTTGCAAGTACTAGCCACTTGGGCAGCAGCATGGGTGCAGGAAGACTGGAGCCAGTTGCATGAGGACTCCTCATATGTCCCCACAGACCCTCCTGATGCACACACCTTATTAGTCAGGAAGTCAGCCACTGTAAACATAATGGCCGACACCCAGAACAATGAATTGCTGATGGGTGAGCAAATTTGCACTGGCACAAGAAGTTAGCTTAGTTGCGCTAAAAAATGGGAATTTGCAGAATTGTGCTCTTACACCAATGACCCCATTAAAGCAAATTGAGGTATGCTGCAGTTGCACAACTGTTTCACAAGCATGCTTGGGGTACCACAACAGTAGTCTACAGCTCAGTATAACTAGCTAGTGCAACAGTTTTGCACTAGTGCGACGTCCTTCCGCAAGTGGTTTCGTGCTCAAGATGTCAGCCACTAAAAGTGCTATGGATGCCCTTCCAAGTTTAAAAACAGTCATGAAAAGGATGTCTGATATGACCTATCTTTTAAAGTACTTTTAAAGTCTCTGTGAGTCAGAAGTGCAGCAGGTGCATCTGGGTGTGTAGATCAGGTCTGCGCAAATGCAGAGGCTTGCAGAGGCTTATTTGAGGCTTGATAAACCTGACTTGGATGCTTGCTTGGGACAACTTGGCAGGCCACAGAACAGTGTGCTGGTGGGTGGCAGGTTGTAGAGGACTTGTATAAATGATATGGATAGCTGTGGGTCTGTGTCTTGCTCTTGAAGGTGCTTCTGCAATGTATATGAATGGAGAGGGGGAAAGTTCATTTTCTGTTGAGCACCACAACAGTCAATATTATTTAACTCATGTATTCATATCTAAAATGTGTATCCCTCATTCCTAGCCCAGAGGGTTCACCCTTTGTATTTTGTGGTAAACATCTATGCTTAAGTTAATTTGAACACAGCAAAAGAATGACAAACTTGACTCCCAGTCTACTCAGCCACTCAAATTTGATTATCCTAACAATGGAACTTATGCAGAAGGGCTGGTTTGTGTACAGATACCCACAAACACTCCTGTTGACCTGATTTGCTAAGTTGGCTGTGAGGTTTCAAAAGTTTACCAGGGTGTTTTATTATTTGTCATATTGTGAATAAGATGTCGAAAGAGTTGGCTTTCTCCTCGGTTCTGTTGGTTTTGTAATAGTTCCAGAAAACACATTGCAGTGAATATCTTTCAGTAACACTTGCATGGACATGAAAATTATGATAAACAGATGGAGCTGGGGCAAACTGTTTCTAACATATTCTTGTAAGAGCAAAGCTAGGACGGCTGCTTCCCATGCTTAATGAAATAATTATTTGCACACACCTCTCTCTACATAATTTCTATTTCTTAACCTTTTTTCCTACAGTTAGTGTAAGCATAATGGATTCCATTATGGATTTCAAAACAAGCTGTAACCTTATTATAGTGATTTAAATTTGATTTTTAAAAACTGACTTTAAAAAACATTGCATGTTCTTAATGTTGTGTTGTGAGCCCCCCAGATAACAATTTGTTATGGGGCGGCTAACAAATACAGTTGTTCTATTTATTATTTATTATCTATTATGTATAATTATTTAAAAAAACAAAAACCACATGCTGTTTACACACAGTCTACCAGATGTTATTAACTGGATTTGGTACTTTAATTATTGGGCCCTTTCCAAGGGTCTAGGATAACTAAAGAAAAATTAAAGATAGCGTCACAGTATATGTGCTGTCCCAAGTAGTGTGGCCTTCTGTAGTTGATGTGTTGTAATTTTATCGATGCCCAAGGTGTCAAGATGGTGTTCAAGTTCTTTTGGTACTGCACCAAGGGCACCAACAACTATTGGCACCACTATTGTTTTCTTTTTCCAGAGCCATTCAATTTCAATCTGAAGGTCCTTGTGTTTAGTTATTCTCTCCAATTGTTTTTTGTTGACTCGTCTATCCCCTGGGATTGCAATATCAATTATCAGAACCCAATTCTTCTCGATGACTGTCAGATCCGGCGAATTGTGTGCGAAATGCCTATCAGTTTGTATTAAAAAATCCCAAAGGATTTTGGCCTCCTCATTTTCTGTGACCTTCTCAATCAGATGATTTCACCAATTCTTACTTGCTGGCAATTTGTAATTCTTGCAAAAGTTGCAGTGGATCATTGCAGCAACTTTATTGTGTTTTTTCTTATAATCAGTCTGTGCATTTTTGTTACAACAACATTCAAATTGCTCAACCGTCTCATCTGCTGCCTTGCATAACTGACACTTACTGTATTTCTGGGTCTTATCAGTTTTTGCTTTTATAACATTTGTTCGTAGTGATTGTTCCTGGAATGCAAAAATGAGACCTTCCATTTCTTTCTTCAGTGTCCCCTTCTTTAACCACTGCCATGTTGTGCTATTGTTGACTTTTGATTGTATGTCATTAAAGAACTGACCGTGCAATGGTTTGTTGTGCCATTTTTCTTGTTGATTCCTCTTCTGCTGTTTTTTGTATTCATCCTTTGATTCCTTATTTTGAACAGTCCTGTCTTACTTACTTCCTGTAGCATTTCTTCTTGGTTTTAATTGATGTATTCCGCCAATGCTCGGTTGTTTTCTTCAACAAACTATCTGACTTGCTACATTCCATTTCCACCTTTATTTCTTGAAGGTACAGCCTATCAACATCACTTCTTGGGTGCAGGGCATGATTGATGGTCATTATTTTCCTGGTTTTCCAATCCAGCACATCCAATTCTGCTTGTGTTCAATCAACAATATCTGCTGTATATCAGATTACAAGAATTGCCCAAGAATTGCCCTATCAAAGAATTGCTTTGATAGTGTTACCACCATTGTTTGGATTTTAGTGTCTTTCTTACTCACCTGATATATTCCTTACTAATTTTGGTCTTCACTTCAGCATGCTTGATCTTGTCACTTTGGAGAATGCCCAAATACTTTTAACTTTCCTCAGGTGATAGTCTCTTTATGTTGTTTCTCTTTGGCATCTCAGTTCCTTCATTAGTTGTCATTTTTCGCTGGGCACTACCTTGATGAGGTGGAGGGGCTTGCAAGCTTTGAGGATGCAGAGGGCTATGCTGGAGGGTCACCCAAACCAGACAGGCCTCTGCTGAGAAGTCAGACTAAAATGTGCCTAATCCTATAACCATGGTGAGAACAAGAAAAACAAATTCTATACCAGATTGGTCGTCGCCTGGGTCAACAAGGGCCACGTTGAGTGCTAGAGTCCC
The DNA here is from genome assembly GCF_027244095.1 of Hemicordylus capensis. Taxonomy (NCBI): domain Eukaryota; kingdom Metazoa; phylum Chordata; class Lepidosauria; order Squamata; family Cordylidae; genus Hemicordylus; species Hemicordylus capensis. Next base: position 140,023,989 of record NC_069659.1, read on the forward strand.
TGGACACTTTTCAAAAAATGGGTTACAGGACTCAAGATCTTCAGCTGAGCAACCAAGCCTGGAGACACATGGGTTCCAGAAAAGAATGTATGAAATTTGGAGACAAAAACATCCAAACTCGGAAATTATGGAACTTAGATTAGCGGATCAATATCGATTTATAATGTGAAAGAAAGTATCCACTGCTAACCGGGCAAAGAGGCACCTTACCGTGGTGATTCACTTTATTTAGCAGGGGGAGAGTAACTGGCCCTATCCACCCCCTGCACAGTGCCTCTAGTGACTGTTGCTGGTATCTATCTTGTGTTTCTTTTTAGAATGTGAGCCCTTTGGGGACAGGGATCCATCTTATTTAGTTATTATTTCTCTGTGTAAACCGCCCTGAGCCATTTTTGGAAGGGTGGTATCGAAAATAAATAAATAAATAAATAAATAAATAAATAAGAAAGATAATTAACTGATCGTAATACTAGGAAAATAATGACCAGAAAAATAATTAAATAAGACCAGGAAATAATTAAGATAATTAATTGATCGTAAGACTTCTTCCCTGTGGGTTTTGTGAATGTGGGGTTTGACTTGTGAATGTGGGTTGCCCCCAGACATGTCATTGCCCCCAGACTTTCGAATGCTCTCCCGGTGGGTATCCACTCCCCAGTCTCTATCACAGTTTTTAGAAAGCATGTAAAATCTTGGCATTTTACCCAGACTTTTAAATCAGTGTTTTGTATGCTGCTGCTTTGTATCTTATGGTTATATTGTAATTTTTCTGCTATGTTTTTTAAATTATATGGTAATTTTCTGCTATGTTTTTTGAACTTTTAATTAGATTTGTATTTTTATATTCCATTTTAATTCTCATTTAATGGTTTTTATGGTTTTATATTGTTTTAAATGTTTTGTAAACCACCTTGAGATTGTTTTAATGAAAAGTGATATGAAAATTTGTAGTGGATTATAGCTTTTGTCTCAGAGCTAGCAAGCTCATGTGAGGGGAAGAAAATTCCTGAATCATCCCTGCTGAGCTTTCTGGCAAGGCTTCTCCAAAAACTTTCCTGTAATTCTTGGTAGGTTCAAAATTGGCTGCCGCCACATCCCCTCTTTATTACAGAGCTTGAACCTCCCTGAATTTGTGGTGGAATCCCAGGAAAAACTCTCTTTCTTTTGCTATCGGAAACGTACACAAAATTCCTCCACATGCAAGCCTACACGTGGTGAGAACACTGGTAGTTGCAAAATGTCTGAGAACGTGTCTGCACCAGAGGAAAAAACCCTTTCAGCCCCCACTTTCTCCTGAGCAAAAAACCCCACTTGGAGAGGCTTGTAAAAGAAAATAACAAAAAGAAAAAGAGTGTTATTCAAATGCTACAGACTGCTTCCATCTGAGGCTCTCTCAGCTTTTAGTTACAGGTAAAAATACTCAGTGGGTTACAAGATTACTTCAAAAAGCACCCTGAGTTATGTTGGGGTGGCACGCTTTAAAAATCATGGTTACCCAATTGCAAAGAACAGGTATGTAGGGAAATGCAAAAGCACAATTAAAACTTACAGATTCTTTTACAATGCCCTGGCTGGATGGGTGAAGGCTAGTGTTTCTTAGTTTAGTATCAGGGATATACAAATGTGCGCATGCACACAAAACTGAAAGTCTAATGCAAAGTTTGACTAAATGAACTTTCCCCTAGACTAACTTCCTGAAGCCAAAGCCCTGGCTTCCCTTTTCTTGAACTCACCAAATACTGGTTGAGAACTTAAGGATCCTGCCCTCCTGGCTTCCCAAGACCTGCAGAGACATTTTTCCACAAACAAGCTTCACAGCCACATGTTCTCCTCTGCACCCCCAGCCAGCTTCTTTTTCTAACAAAGAATCTCTTGTTCCTCCCAATGGCTCTCTAGGTCCCACCCACCTGGTGTGCTGATTGGCTGAGCCCTGGAGTTCACCAGCCAATCAGTCAGGACAAGGTTTACTTCCGGTTAACTCTCTAGGTGGGAGGGGTGGCTGATCACTACAAAATTTATCAATAATAATTTAACAATAATTGTGAGTATGTTGTATGCAGGTGGCTCTGATATACTGGCATTAGAGATGTGCACAGAACATGTGCACAGATGTGCACAGAACAGGGGTGGTTTGAAGGTGGCGGGGATCTCCCTTTAAGAGTGGGGGAGGGTGCACTTACCCCTCCTGCCACTTCCTTCCCCTCCCCGCTGGTGTCGGTTTTTCAAGCAGCCCATTGGGGCGGCAGCGTACCTCCCTACCGCCCCGTTGCCCTCATTTTCTGGATATGACCGGAAGTTGTTCAAATGCCTGTGTGCGCCGGGTGCACGCAGGCATGTCAGCAACTTCCAGTCATATCTGGGAAAGGAGGGCAATGGGGCGGCAGGGAGGTACGCTGCCACCCCGATGGGCTGTTTGAAAAACCGATGCCAGTGGGGGGAAAGTGGCAGGAGGGGTAAGTGCACCCTCCCCCCACTCCTAAAGGAAGACTCCCGCCGCCTTCGGACTGTCAGAACCACCGGTTCTTCAAACCAGTTTGAAGGCCCATAAAGGGCCTATAAACCGATTCTGTGCACATCCCTAACTGGCATAGACACAACCTCTTGAATTCTCAGGCAAACAGTTATCATCATGAACTGCTAGAACTAGAACTGTACACTGCTGCTTCATGTGGTGAACAACCAGGGCTACAAGTTGGCATAGGAAGATTGGAGACCGCGGCCTTTGTGGCCCATCACCACCCATTTATTTTTTTTTAATGTATTTACATTTCTAGCCTGCCCTATACCCAAAAGTCTCAGAGTGGGTTACAATAAAACCAATATAAAACATAAAATTCAACATCATAAAATCAAAAATACAGTAAAATATATAGTGCCTGAGAGGGGAAGAACCACTACATTTCTAAGGCCAAGGTAAAGAGGTGTGTCTACACCATTCTCCTGAATGTACACAATGTCGGAGTTTGGTGCACCTCATATGGAAGGGCATTCCACAACCTAGGGGCCACCACCGAGAAAGCCATCTCACATGCCCCTGCCTCTTTAACTGCTTATAATGGTGGCACTTACCAAGAGGGCTTCTCCTACGGATCTTAACTGACGGGCAGGTCTATATGGGAGAAGGCATTCTTTCAGGTATTTGGGGCCCAGGTTGTTCAGGGCTTTATGTTAAAACCTTGAATCAGGCTTGTTGGCAAATTGGCAATAGGGATGTGCAGAACCGGTCCGGAGGTCTGCGGTCAGATGGTTTGGTCCGGGGGTTCATAGGTTCGTGATTGAACTGACCCCACCCCCAGTTCTGTCCAGACTGGAATCGAATCACCAGTCCGGTCCCGGACCGGTCCGCAAACTTAATTTTTTTTAAAAAAAAAAAATCAAAAGTAAGTACCTGTAGCCCCTTTGGGGGGCTTGTTGTAGCCACGCAGGGGAGGGGGGTCCACGAGGGTTCCCTCTCTCCCTGCCGGCCTCCCTCATCACTGCCGCAGCAGGGTCAATGTAGCCTTTTTGGCCCTTTCGGGCCTCCGTAAAGGCGAGCGGCCACCATTTGGCCGTGCATGCGCAAATGCCCTCTGCGAGGCCGTGCATGCACAAATGCCCTCTGCGAGGCCGGGCATGGCCTACAGCCTCGCAGAGGGCATTTGCGCATGCATGGCAGCAGCCAAAATGGCGGCTACAAGTACTTACTTGTAATTTAAATTTTTTTAAATAAAAAAAGTTCGCAGTCCAGGACCGGATGGGGGGTGGTTCGCTGGGGGCTGAACTGGGCCAGATGGTTCCGTGCACACCACTAATTGGCAACCAGTGCAGTTCCTTTAAAACCAGCGTGATGTGCATCTGGCCAGAAGTGCCCATCAGCAGTCTTGCTGCTGCATTCTGCACTAGTTGCAGCCTCCAAACCATCTTCAGGGGCAGCCCCACATAGAGCGCATTACAACAGTCCAGTCTGGAGGTTGCCAGAGCATGGATCACTGTGGCCAGGCTATCTCTGTCCAGAAAGGGCCATAGCTGGCAGACAAGCCTGAGTTGAAAATAGGCACTCCTAGCTACCGCTACCACCTACCTCTGGGAAAAGCTAATGGGTGGTGCTTCTGTACTCTGATGCTGGCCATGCCCCTTGCATTGGAGCATGGCTGTTCCGACTGTCACCCTTTCTCATTCAGCTAAGTGATTCCTTTGCTGATGGTGTTTCTTTTCTCTCCCATGCTCCGAGTGAGAGATCCCAAATACTTGCCACCTGGGAAAGAGGTAGACAATGGATGATGCATGTATACCCTGATGCCAGTCACAAACCCTGCATCAGTGTGCTTCTGGCACTGGTACAATGGAAATGACCAGAATCAGAACCTGCCCATCACCCTCTCCCAGCCTCTAAGCAGTTCACTCATTGGTCGGGTGCCCTGGGGGAGATGAGAAGGGCCCCCAGGCAGCCCCAGACACTAGCGGCCCAGGTACATTTCCATCACCCCCATTCAATAGTGGCTACATCACTGTCTCTAGGCCGTAAGGGATCCTAAACACTGGAGTGACTCCACCCACCCATTCTTGCCATTGACTCTTCTCAGCAGGAAGGGCTATAAAGACTTCCTCTTCAGCCTGGGACTTGGGCAATGATAGTCTTTACTGTCTCTGTCGTGGTCTCTGGTTCTTACCTGTGGCATCATCTCAGCTCCGATACCTGACTTCCAGCTCCCACTCAAGTGTTGCCTACTACAATTGCTCAGCACTGACATGCAGAAGTTAATTGTTGGTTTGGAATACACAGTCTGGAGTCTTGTGGAGTCTTGACTGTAGGAAAGGGATGACAAGCTACAAATGTAGACGTTCTGTACAGAAGAAGAATATGAGGTATCTGATAGCAACAAATAGCTCAGGCTTACACAACTTGTAACCCACCAAGCCAAATGCAATCCACTAGTGAACTGCCAGGTACTTGACAAATCCCTCTGTTTTGGTAGTGTCAGGGAAGCAGCAAGGACAGACAGTTTATCAAATCCTTAGTGGGCTGCCACACAGGTGGTGAGCTTCATTTGGCCTTGTGGATCACAAGCTATGTAGGCTTGATGGAGCACTTCTGGTTCCTTCCTGAATTCATGATTGTTGAAAGTAATTGTGTAACTTCAAAAGTGCAATTTACCTCTATTATTACAATTAAATGAAACAAACACCAAAGCTCTGGGGGGATACCTGTAAACGTTCAGCAGAAAGACCAAGCAATGGTAAATGTGGTATCTTGTCTGAAAGCAAAAGGTCTGAGAAATATAATGACACAGATGTCTAACATGCAAATTATTTTCTATCAAGTGTAATCTTGTACAGAAATGGAACATTAATTACTATGTTGACAGTCGGTATTTGGCTCTCAAAATGTCCTGCAGTTAGTGACAGGAAAATAAATAACTTGTTGGGGGGCGAGGGAACTCCTATGCTGGCAGGGTTTAACCTTATTTTTCTTCTGGGGAAGTGAGAATATACCAAAGTTATAAAATACAATAGTTCCTGTATGGAAGACAGATGACAACACTGACAGTTCCCATGCACATGTTAACTCTAAATGCAGTAAATGCAGTATATTTTGCTATGAAGCACTTCCTATGAAGCACTTTCTTTTAACTGAAGCACTTAAAAGGATCCTGAGCCAATGTCCACTAAAATCCCCTAAAAGACAGGAGGGAGGCTGTTCTCACAAACAGCCTAGCCCAGGCTCAGCTGCTTGTATGGAGTGCTGGGATCCACACAAATCCCAGCGCTCCCACCCAGCTTAACCCCACTCCTAACCCCGTCTCTTAACCGAGGTTAAGGGAGTAAGCGATCCCGTAACCTGCCTGCCGGGCTCGTGTATCAAGACACAGAGATGGGTGCCTAGAGTGCCCATCATGGGGGTGGGCAGGAATCCCCCAAGGCACTGCATTCATCACGTGGTGCCTTGTGGGATATGCAGAAGCCAGGAAAACGAGTCCCAGCCTCTGTGGCTCTGTGCTGCTCCTGGCAGCGCAAGTTGTGTGGGTGCGTGGCTTGCGTGCTCAAAGGATAAAGAGGTATCATCTGGGGGAAGGTAGGTTGAACCCTGCCTTCTCCCCCATCTGCCTGCCTGGTCATGTGATACCAATACTAGGTATTAGTACTGGAATGTCAAATAAGTGCAGATGTGAAAAATGTTAACTAGGCTTAAGCATTATAGAAAAGTGAAAAACAGACAAGCAAACTGCATGACTTAACAGCCTATAAAGGTAAAGCGTGCCGTCAAGTCAGTGTTGACTCCTGGTGACCTTCTCCAAGGTTGCAGGCAGGAATCTCTCTCAGCCCTATCTTAGAAAAGCCAGGAAGAGAACTTGGAACATTCTGCTCTTCCCAGAGCGGCTTACAGTGCTCACACATCAAGTCTCCCATTCATATGCAACCAGGGTGGACCCTGCTTAGCTAAGAGGACAAGTCATGCTTGTTACTACAAGACCAGCTCTCCTCTCCTAGCAGCATATGAGAGTGGATTCATGGTTTTTCATTAAAAATCTCATTTGAATCTAAACTCAATACCTCAGAAACAACAAAGCCCAGTACTCCAATGGGTTAGCAATCCAGGGGTGGTGGTTGGCACCCTCTGTGCACTACACCACCACTCTCTTCGGGCCATCCCAGTGCCCCCCAGGTGGAGTTATGGGGCTGCTGAAACCTCCATTATTCCCTATGGGGGAAAAATCTTAAAGATGCGTAAACCTCAAAAATTCCTAAGAAATCAGTCCTTTGCCCTATTTGTAATCTGGGTGCACCATCCTTGGGGCACTGCCACGCAACCCAATGCTTGCCCCTGAAGCCCCACATAAACAAGTTGAAAGAGTGAAGAGAATGATGAACGACATGTAATTTTTTGGCACAGTTATTTGAGAATTTTGGAGTGGGCATGAGCCGGTCCCCGTGGCACTAGCACAGCAGCACAACCCATTTGTGGATTCAAGCAATCTTTCAATAAAAACACTCCCTCCCCATGGAACAGTGACCACAGGTCATTTGAGATAGCAAGATGGACCAATGAGCCAGCGTGGTGTAGTGGTTAGAGTGCTGGACTAGGACTGCGGAGACCCAAGTTCAAATCCCTATTCAGCCATGATACTAGCTGGGTGACTCTGGGCCAGTCATTTCTCTCAGCCTAACCTACTTCACAGGGTTGTTGTGAGGAGAAACCTAATTATGTAGTACACCACTCTGGGCTCCTTGGAGGAAGAGCGGGATATAAAATGTAAAAAAATAAATAAAAATAAAATAAAACTACCTTGGTACTATGGAACAGCTTCAAAGCTTCATTTAACTGAAGTAGAGTGAGCCGTAGCCCAAACAAATCAGCCTACTGTTCAGAATTGTTGAGATTTATCATCACTGCATTTAAGAAAGTGCAAAACCATGCATCATGGTTACAAGAAATAGAGAAGCAACTAAGATTCCTGGGGATGTCAATAAATTGACAGGGATATTCCCCACCCCTCCCTTTGTCTCCTGTAGTCCCATGGGGATGACCTGTCCCTGCAGTGGCAAAAGTTGTGAACCACTTGCTTAGACATCATGTCCCACCAAATTATATTGTGGCCTGAATTATATTAGACTGCTCAACTTGGGCAACAAAACTTAGACACCACTATAACTCATAAAAATCAAAAGAAAAACAAAATAGCTCTTCAAAAGACCCCTGAACAAGTCAAGAGATTCTTTCTAAATCATTGGAAAGAAAAACCTGTGTAATTTCAGAACTTTCCTAACCAGCTTCTCGAAAAGCTTCTCCACACAATTTATACCATGGCTTTTAGCAAGAGGTTTGGAATTGTATTGCACTCCCAAAGATATTTGGGTATTTCTGTCTCAAAATGCTGTCTTCCAAATCTCTTTGCAAGGTCAGTTTGCATTTCAATCACACTGAATACAACACATATTTAACTAAACCATTCAAGCTCAAAAGCTTTTTGCATATCTTATCTTCTGCTAATCACTCAGTGGTTCAGCTCTGGAGTGGAGAGAGTCAGAGAAGTCAATTTCAATTGCAGTGCTTTCCCGAAGAACAAAGCATTCTGTCCGAAACAAAGTCATTTCGATTTGGAAACAAAAATCTCTGTTTTTTAATTCTTGATTTTGTTTTGGTTACAAAACTTCCGAAATTGCCATTTTCGGGCACAAACCATTTTGTACCCGAATCGAAATGCACGAGCCTATCCAGATGTCCTTTTCATTGGCTGACATGCCAAATGACCAAAGCTGCACTAGCACAAGAAAATGGCTTAGTTGTGCTAACAAATTGGAATGTGCAGAATTTCATTCTAAGGAAGAAAATCCTAAGAGATTTAACTTGTGGTGAGAGATCATAATAGCACTATCTTACGTCTACATCTCTTCACCTTTCTGCTTCTAAATCCCACATTTAGCAAGGATTTCCCTGCCCTTGAGATGAAACTTCAATTCATCTTTCATTTGACAGAGAATACATGTGATGCAATGGCTGAAGTTTGGTTGCATGAGGCATGTCGTACATCCTCTGATTTGTTCTGGTTTTGGCTGAGCAAATTACTTGCTGTCATAAAAACAAATCTACGTGCTGATAAGGTCACCTAAGGAAAACTGAACAAAAATTGTTTACTCAGCCAACATCCCATTTTATTCAATTTGGTAAGAGCACATATTTTATTATTACAGAAAAGTGCATGGCTTGATTGCCTTTTGAATCTAGTGCAACAATTTCACAATGTGTCTTGTAAAAGTCCTTGTTAGACAAGGATAAAAGCCATGTGCTATCCTCCCCTCTCATTTGTAACTGATAACAAACATAATTCTTGCTGATAAATACCATGCTGCGCTTGTCTGGAACCCATAAAAGTTAAACAAAGTGAAAAAGAATGTGATGCTTACTTTCTATTGTCATTGCCCTGTTCCATTTTTCTTGTCTTTTATGGAAACTGCTACAGTTTCAACTGACACAGAAAAACAAGTATGTATTGTTTATTAAATAACTTTATTCCATGTGTAGCCATGCACAGAGTTGGTACAAGGGGTAGTGATGAGGCAGCTGCCTAGGGTGCAGCATGCAGATGGGCGCAAGGAATGACAATTTTAACTATTAAGTGTTACACCTTATATAAACATATGTTTAATATCAGAAAATTCCTCCCTTTGTGGCATATATTCTGAGATTCGTAGGCATTAAAGTGAAAGCCCAAGCCTTTCAGTGGGCAGGACCACATGGATATTTGGCAATTTGTGGTGTGGGGGAGGGAGGGGTTACCCAAACTATTACAAAAGGTGGACCTAGTTACAGTGTGACACAGGAATCCCACCCTCCTTTCTGTTGGAAGTGAAGGACTATGCGCTGTCTCTTGTCTCAATGACATAGGAGGACAAACTAGTGAGTCAGAGGGCTAGAGCAGGGATTCTCAAACTTGGGTCCTCAGGTGTTATTGGACTTCAACTCCCATAATCCCCAGCCTCAGTGGCCTTTGGTTGGGGATTATGGGAGTTGAAGTCCAATAACACCTGAGGACCCAAGTTTGAGAATCACTGGGCTAGAGGGTCAAGACATTGGTCATCCCTTCTCTACTGCTCTGACACTATCCCTTTGATATGTAGATTGCTAATCTTAGGGACTTCCTTCCTTCCAGCCACTTCCTTCCTCTCTCCCTTCTCTTCCCTTCCTTCTCCCTTGCAACATGCAAGCTCCTCTCCCCTGCACCATGTGTGCAGAGATACAGAATCCATCTGCATCCAGCTAGCTAGCTAGATTAGAGATCCTAACTCCTTACTTTCCTATCTAGAATGGAGTTCTCTAATAAATACCATTTATATTTATTTTAAACTATGAACTGGCTCCAAGTTACTTTACTCTCAGCATACACGCATGCCTAACTAAATTCTGCTATGTTGTGCCTCTGTGCACTCTGGTATAATGAAAAAGGGTTTCTCTTACCAGAGAGAGTTCCCAACACTTTCAACAGTAATTCACTAATCATACAGCCTGAAATTCCAGGGTTGAGGGGCATCTTAGAATATCTCTGTACATCCCTGAGGCACGAATGTTCATAGGTGGCTTAAGAGGCCATCCTTGGCTATTCTCACAGGTAAATGACAGCACACAGAGGTGGAAACAGTTTCTTAGCTATGCAATACAGACCTTTAGCAATACAGGAGAACCCCTTTATCCACGAGGGTTCCATTCCACGGTGGGGGGGGGAGGTGCTATGGATTGCAAAATTGCAGATAATGGGGCATTAGGACAATGGGAATTGGGGAGGGGGGTTAGGTTCCCTAGCCAGCAAAAATGTGCAAAAAAGGGCACAGAAAGTGGAGGAAATTGGAGGGGGAAGTCTCTTTCCGTGCTCTGTCCAGCAATGTCCCCCAAATGCTGCAATTTTCATTCCCCCCCCCCGTGAAAAATCATGTTTGTAAAAAACAAACAAACAAAAACCCACTACAAAAACAAGTCAGAAAATGACCCTTTTATTCAAAATGGCAGGTGGAAATGACCTCAGACTCCATAGCCAGACTGCAGGCAAAGTGTCAACACATCAGCAGAGCAGCTGCGATTGGCTATGATCTGGAAGGAGGTGTGCCAAGCACGATCATGCATTTTCAAAGCCATCTGCCACCCTCTGCATGGAAAGTGCATTTACATTCCTTTAAATGCCATGCCATGCCAGCACTTCTTCAAACAGATGGCACCGCCACCCTCCTAAGAGCCCTGCATCTAAATTGTCCCACACAAGCATGATTTTGGGGTGGTGGTTTGGGGTGTGTGTGTTAATATTTCTCTGTTACCCAGCCTAGGAGGGGATATGTATATGAGGGAGGGCAAAGGATCCTGGGGGTCTGTCTCACCATGACCTAGGATGCACTCCATCAAAGTAGTCCATGCAGACCAATGTACATTCCTGCTCTATTTGCAGCTTGCTGCTGGTGGGCTATCCCTCTCTTGAGAGGGCCAGTCTATTGAGGAGGACCATGTGGCTTTAAGCCTTAGGTCTCCCATTGGACTTCATGCTTATAAGTTGAGCTAACCCAACAAGGGCCCCGCTTGTGTGGGCCCCCCAACTCTCCATGGTAAAGGATAGAACAGAAGCACTGCAACTCCTCCTTCCCTTTGGCGTTTTGCATATTTTATTTTTTTATTTTTTTATTTATTTTTGCATTTATATACCGCCTTTCGTTAAAAAGATATACCCAAAGGAGATTTTGACGCTCCTTGTGTCAGAGCCTGGCTGTGTTTGCAGATGGTGGGGGGACACCATGTGTGGGGATGGATCTTTACTCAATGTATTCAGAATTCCTGGGTTCAGTCTGGTGTTGTGGTGTATGCAGATCTGCTGGTGTGGGGAATCACAGGAGAGGGGTGCCCCGGTTTCCAGCAGCTCCAGGAGAGTGGGGTTGCCATTTCAGGGCAGAAGCAAGAGTACACATACCCACATGGGCAGATGGGCTGGCAGGGGGCAAGCTCTGATAGCTACTTGGCAGGGGGAGAAGTCACCGGGGTACCCATCCCCATGGCTTTCCTCCATAGAGCAACCTGGCTCGATATAGAGCACCAATGGCCTGACACTCTTGTGAGAGAGCAATCTGTGGGAAAAGGGGTTGTTGTATCATCGTACATTATTAGCAATTTTGCTTGACAATTCTCTCCCTTCCCCTCTGACGGATCTTCTCATGAGTTGTGTGGGGGTGTCCCAATGGCCTGGCACTCTTTTGAGCAATCACAGTCCACGTCAGGTCGCCATCCGTAGTCATCACATATGTCAAATCTCTCCTCTGACTGGAGCAATGCTGATCCTGGTGACCAGCTGTGCTCATGAATAAGCCTAGGCACCACAAAACCCCAAGGGGAAGGGGCTGTGGGCCCCTCTTCCCCAACCTTTCTGTGAAAAAAATAGAACTTGGCTGCTCAAGAATCCCAGGCCTTTTAAACCTGTCCCTGGGCACACACACCCAGCCACTGGCACTGTGATGGGGTGCCCTGCTTATGTTGCCACCTGGAGTGTTTGTGCTTGTGAACATACATCATTGTCGCTTCATTACCGAGGAGCAAAACACTTCGTGCCAGCCCTGTCATCCTGTCCCCTTTCCTTCCTGCTTGCCAGGTGGGGGGCAAGGGACAGAGCGGGAATGCCCCTTTGTGACAGGCACTTGACAGGCTGACAAGCTTGGGATGGGACATGGCGGCATCTATTTTTGCAGCAAAATGGGTGAGACCGTGCAAAAATAATGGTAATAATAGCAATAGGAATTGATAACACTCCCCAAACATACAGCACTATCAAAACTCTTATTCATAAGAAGAATCCAACCTATACATTATTGTGACAAAATCCAAACACTTTCAATGTTGTGAAAATATCCATTATTATTTTTTTGAGTATATACAAAAAAAAGACCTCAAAGGGTTTTTGATATACAAATCACTTAAACTTTAACTGCATAAATACAATGAGTGTGAATAGTACATAATGAACGTAGGTCCTGAACATCCAAATAATCAATTGGTACAGGAGAGTCTTGTTCTTAATGAAAAAAAACTGCAAAAGTTCCAATTGCAGAAGTTGCAAGTGCAATAGCTAGTCAGCAAATCTGTACACAATTGTCTATCTGAAGCAGAGCTGTCTTGTTCTTCATGAAAAAAACTGCAAAAGTTCCAATTGCAGAAGTTGCAAGTGCAATAGCTAGTCAGCAAATCTGTACACAAATGTCTGTCTAAAGCAGAGCTAAATTCTCCAGCCCATTTAGAACATTCTTCATCAGAGCTGCAAAGCTTCCATTTCCTCTGAAAGTATTTTTTGGAGAGCTCTATCCTCCTACATCTCACTCCGGGAAAACAAATCATTCAATTCCTATTGCTATTATTACCATTATTTTTGCACGGTCTCACCCATTTTGCTGCTGTTTTGTCGTGCAATCCCTTATATATTTTTCGGCATCTATTTTTGGGCAAATCCACAGCTTGATAGGCGACAGGAGGGGCGGGGCTACTACTTGGAGAGCAGGCCAGCAAGAAGTGCCACAGCCATGGAGTGGCCACATTCCCGGGAGAGTCTGTGCCGTCATCTCTATGATTGCGGTTTGAAAATCAGCACAAAACTGCAGTTATGGCTGCGTCCAGGATTGCACGTAATGTTTCGGTGGCCAAATCAGAGGTCTTGGCAGTGAACCTTTGTGCAAACTGAAGGTTCACACTGGAGTTTGGTGAGGCAAATCACAGGTTGCTTTTTGCTCGAAACTTCAGTTGCACAAATTTCAATAAAATGGAGTTCCAACCTCTGCCCCGTTTAATTCCAGTTTTGTGCTACGTCTGTATTTGGCCACTGTAAGTCTCTAGTGTTTTGGAGCTGAAAAGTTGAAGCACTTGGAACTTTCACTCCTTAGGCAAGTGGCAAGTACTGAATAATATTATATATTATATAAATTGAATTCTAATGCTGAGAAGAAGAGAAAACTAAAATTAAAAACAACCAGATATATGGATTTTTGGTGCTAGATTGGACCCAATCCTGCAAAAGTAACCCCATGCCTTTTAATGGTAAAATCAATGGATCTAATGTGCTCAGTCAAACCTTCATTTATTTATAAAGGATCTAGAGTAAAAGGTGAACAGTGAGGCTGTCAAGTATGTGGATGCTCTCAGGTTATATAAGATGGTAAACCTCAAATCAAATCAAATCATCTCTTTTACGGTCTTACACCAGCATAAGTAAGTACTAGCATAGATGAGGGGTGTAGGGTGTGGATAAAATGCATTTGTACAAGCATAAAATGGTAAGCAGCGTATGTCTAAAATACACAAGACAAGGTTTAAAATTATAAGAATGTAAAAGACTATAAAGGCAGTTGAGCTGTGTAAGCAGTGTACTAAAGGTCTAAAATTTAAATTTTAAAAAAAACGTTTAAAGTAAAGTATATAAGCAGAGTATGGGTAAAATGCATAGAAACCATACAAATGCAGGAGTGTAAAGACTTTCGTGTGGCAGTATAGCTGAGCACAGAGGTCATCCCGATCAGGACCTGCTGGCTGTCAGGACCCCGTGGATCTTGCACACTGCCCCATAGAATATGGCAATGTTATGCGTGATAGTGGATTCATCATCAGAGAGCAGCAAAGAGGTGTAGAATTGGGTTGGGCATCCTGGGAATTTGAGTAATAGTGGCAGAATGAGATTAGCGTGATTGTCTCTATAAAGTGGACAGAAGAGGAGGGTGTGCACTGTGGTTTCAACCTGCCCAGTATCGCAGTAGGAGCATAGCCGCTCCACAGGTGGCATCTTTCTGTATCTGCCTTCTAATAAGGTTGTAGGTAGGGCATAGCATTGAGTCCTCCTGTGGTTTGGGACTTCCAGCTGTGATAGATATCCAGTGGGAGAAGCAGAGTATCTGAGTATTTCAAAAATGAGGAAGTATGGGGCCCTGCCTATATCGATTTGGCATTTTATGTCCATTATCCTCTGTCTGATGGATATTTTTGCCTGGTCATAGCCCACAGCAAGTAGGGGCGGTGGATGCCTCTGAGTACCAGTTGCAGGGGAGTAACAGCAGGAGGGAGGGCATGCCCTAAACTCCTGCCTATAGGCTTTCTGCGGCATCTGGTGGGCCACTGTGTGAAACAGGATGCTGGACTAGATGGGCCGTGGGCCTGATCCAGCAGGGCTGTTCTTATGTAAGGATGTCCCAAGAGTGCATCGGCACACCCACCAGTGACATCAGGGCAGATGTTGCAGCAATGACATTATCACATGTACAAGGCTGTGTTCGTCTGAATCTGTCCTAAAGGAATTATGGTGGGGAATACCTTTCCCCCTCGGTTTACAGCTGACAGAGGATCTCCTGAGCAAAGGATTGACTTGTATAGGCATTATGAGACACAAAAAGCCAGACATACCCCCAGAGATGCAACCACATTCACAAAGAGAAGCACTGTCATCTGTGTTTGGCTTGGATGGACAGCAGATCATTGACTTGTGTAGGCGTTATGAGACACAAGACAGACCCAAGAAGTGTGTGCCCGAGGAGAATTGACAAGAAACCAAGAAAAGTTGTGATGATAGTGGGAGAATGGCCGTTAGAATGCACTTGACAAGCTCCCAGATTGCTGTTAGGTCAGTCACGGAGTGTCCTTGCAGCTGAAATGCTGAGAACTGAGCTGCTGAAATATGGATCTTTGGTGTGGGGTTTGAAGTGTTCATTTTTCTTAGCTGAATCCCATTCTCAGTAAGTTGTGCTATGCTATGTTTGGGATATGGGGGGGTCATTGCTGCACTCTCCTGGAGTGAAATTTATATTAATGTGGGTTCTGTGGTCTGAAAAAGTTGGGGGGGGGATCCAATGGGACTACTTGGGAGCAGGTCCTACTCATGTGTAAAAGATCATGACTCTGGATTAGAGTTAAAAAGCCCCATATATTGTAGCCTTTCCTTATAAGGAAGGTGATCTAGGTCCCAGTCAAGACAGAGCACCTTTCCTACAAGGAAAGGCTGAAGCATTTGGGAGTGTTTACTTTTGAAAGCGATGGCTAAAGGGGTGGGTGCTTATAGAAAGTAAAATTATGCAGGATGTATGGAGTGTGGATATTTGGAGTGAATACTGCTCAGTGTTAGAATTCAAGATCACTCAATAAAATTGATCGTTAGTAGGTCAAGGACAGACAAAAGGCAGTACTTTTTCCACATGATAGCCTTTCTACCAAGATATAGTGATGGCCATCAACTCAGGCCTGATTCATACATTACATTTTTTTTTAGTCTTCACCTTAAAATGAAATTTTATTTATGAAATATGTTTTCCACAGGTGTACACGCCAAGGCTTAAAAAAAGAGGGGAGGAGCAGCAAAAAAGCTGCCTTCAGAGTAAAGGTTTACAAACACTGATAACAGAACTTGAAATTCAAGTAATAATGTTTCATGTTCCATATTGCCTAGAAAACATGAGATTGTGGGAAGTATTTTATTCACTGTGCAAATACAATGTCTTGCAGGAAACAAATACTTTTAATACTTAATCTGAAACCATCTGGCCTTGATACGATGCTGCATTGAAGGATTTCCTGTACCACTCTTCCTGCTGAACAGAGGGTCAGCACTGTTGGCTACTGCACTGGTGTTCACTTCTTGCTGGGAAAGCCTTTCTCCCAATCCAGGTTTCTCCCCTCCTACCACAGAACCTATCTGCATGGACAGAAGGGAAGATCTGCATGAAGAAATATCTTTCTGCATATGGATGTCTCTCATGGTATCTGAAATGTAACCCAAACCCCAATTAAAATCATTTGTATGTGTGCTATTTGACTTTACTGGGAAGTGGACTGCACTCATATTTATATAATTGTCCCCTAACAGCTTAAAGTAGCTGTCATTGGGATCATAATAAGATATACATTTTTTCAGATTTAATTATGATCAGGTGAAGTAAGACCAGAACAATTCCTGGGATTTTGATGAAACACTCAAAATTCATATCAGGCTCCTTCCAGTATTGTAATAATATCCTGAATTGGATGCACAGGGTTGTCTCCTGGTCAATTTTAAATCAAAAATTGTTTTCATATGCCAGATTCAACCTCCAATTAAAGGAAATCACACTGAGAATTTACTAAGGCAGACACTGCGGGGACAAAACAGCCCAACATTTCCTGTCTTTGAGAGCCATGCTTCATTTCCTGGCACCTGGGTGGGAAATACAATTACAAAACTAAAACACCAAGTTCCAGATTGGAATGTTTCTAAAGAATATTTTGACACATTCCCAGGCTGTGTTGTATTCTCAGGTAAAAAATAAATAAATCCTTTTTTTCTTTTTTAGTTTTAGAGCTCTCTTGAGAGAGATCTCAACTTTGTAATTACCATAAATATTTCAAATATTTTTTCACAGCTTAAGTATTTCCCTTTATAAAATTAGTAGTTAGTTGCTTGAAAACAATGATGCATACTGCTCCATAATTCCTATTGGATTGCTTTTTGCAAGAGGACTGGGCCAGCTACAAAATACAGATATTTTGAACAGCAAACTGATATGCAGGTCATTGTCCAGATTATACACTGCCACGTGTCCCATAAGAGCCCCTCCATATTGACAGTGTTTTGACATTGCACTCGCTGAGCTGTCAGCAGGGTGCCATCCATATTTCCGATGCCTTGTTTCAAATTTAAATGATGTGTTATGGCCCTATAACATGGTAATAGTGTTGCAGGAAAGTAGCTTTTTTTGTGTGGTAGGCAGGCTTACAATGGAGTTTATGCATTGCAGTGTGTTGCAGAATTGACAGTGCCGCCGCCGCCACCCATGCTTGTTTCCTCTGCCCCCAGAAGAGAAACAGGCAGGGAGAAATCTTGGCTTTCCCCTCCTTTTCTCCCCACAGATCCCAAATCCCACACCTCCCTCCTCCTCCACTTGTTTCCAATATAACTTAAGCTTGTCAACACAGAAGGGGAATGGGAGGGAGGAGATCGGAGGGATTTTATTATTATTTTTCCACCCGGGTCCTTTTGTGCACCCCCCCTTTTAATTTGCTACTTTGACTAGAGACTCATACTAGTGCAACTGAGCAGATTTCTGAACCCAACCCTTTCTCATGCACTTTTTACTGAAGAGGAAGTCCACTGAATTAAATCATTTACTTCTGTGCAATCCCACAGCCCTCACTGGAGGAATGCTCCCCTCCCCTCCACCTCCTCTCTCCTATTTATTTATTTCTCTGGAGGGGCACCAGTTCCTGTCTTTCCCCCTTCCTGGCTCACCACAGGATTCTCTTTCACTCCATGCCGCACAACAAGCAGTTCCCTTGTTTTGTCACTCCAAAGGATCTCCTCATGCACCCCACTCCCCCTCTTTTATTTTTTAAACCACCACCACCCCCGTTATTCCTTGTGCAAAACTGGAATGATGTAAAACAAAGCTAGATTCTTGTTTTGGAACTGTGCTTCCCCCTACTGGCAGTTTTGTGTGAGGCAGCTGAGAAGCTACAAAAAATATTCATGTCACCTCCTTCCCCACAACTCCATTGGTCCAAATGGAGCAGGAGGAGGAGAAGATAAACACATTTCAAGGAGAATATGGACAGTCCTGCCTTGAAAACATGTTGCAATAGACAGAAAATATGAATGGCCACCAGCCTACAACGAAGCATTGAATAAGGCTTTACTCTCAGTTTTAAACCGTTGCACTATTCTGTCACACTTTGCAATGCTTTACCCGTTGCAAATCTCGTAGTTCAGAAAATGCCCAGGAGTACTATCTGAACCATTCTCAAAGAAACATGCTGTCTGATCTCATAGATGTTTATTCAGTTAACTTTCTGTGTTAAATTGTGCTTATTCCAAAGGAATTTTAAATAGAATTGGAGCTCAAGTTTGAGTTTGCTATCTGTATAATTGGGATAATAATGGTCTGCATCACAGATTTTTTTTTTTTTTTTTCAGAGGTCTAAAAGTTAAAGATTTTTAAGTATTTGGTAAAACAATCTACCAGCCCTAAATAACTGCACTGGAGTGTTTGCTATTGACAGTGTTGTATCATTTTTGCAGTACTGTCATACACTTAATATGATATAGTTTTGGCAATGAATATGCTCAGAGATGAAATTTAATTGAATATAGGAGGAGCTTCTTTTCTTTTCCCCAGAAGCAAATATTAAAAGCACATGAATTGTTTTCTTATCCTGTTCTTGCAATGCACTACATGAACACCTCCCACAACTAAAATATGTCACACACTGTTTCTGGAGATGCCCATCCTAAAAGAACTGTCCCAAGTGATGCTTGTGGGAAAAAAAGTTTTAAAAAAATAAATCAAATGAAAAAGTTGCATTAACATATGTACATGTGACTTAGCAATGGACAAGTCTGGTTCCTATTCCATCTTAAAAATATGATTTAAAATATAATCCTTTGACTGTAAATGTTTGTTTTCACAGCAAGTGTTAAGAATTAGCAGTAGACAAGTTATATATGTGATGAAAGAATAATTCTAAGACATGAGTGCGGAGAACCATAATATACATCACAGGGCCACTTTCAACATCTTTAAATGACATACATGACCCGGGAGGATGTGGCCAATCTCATGAGAAAGGTTTGCAATGCATGTTAATGTTACATGAGAACATCCTTGCTGAATCAGTCCCAAGGCCTATCTAGTTCAGCATCCTATTTCACACAGAGGCCTACCAGATGCCTCTGGGAAAACCACAGGCAAGAGCTGAGGGCATGCCTTCTCTCCTGCTGATGTTCCCCAGCAATTGGTATTTAGAGGCATCTTGCCTCTGAGGCTGGAGTAGGGGTGTGCACGGAACTGCGCCTCAATGGTGGGGGTTCTTTAAGGATGGGGGGGTGCATGTACCCCTCCCGCCACATTCCCCCCTCCGGCACTCCTTTTAAAAAAAAACTTCTTGGGGCAGCAGTGTACCTCCCAGCTGCCCCTGCCCCCGTTTTTGACTGAAAGTGGCCTGAAGTACCACATGCGGACGCTGCACGTGTGCCCACACATTTGACATGTGTGCATGCCCACGGTATTTCCGGCCACTTCCAGCCAAAAACAGGCAGGGGCAGCAGAGAGGTACACTGCCACCCCAAGAAGTTTTTTTAAAAGAAGGAGCGCTGGTGCGGGAAAAGTGGCAGGAGGGGTAAGTGCACTCCCCGCCCTTAAAGAACACCCCCCTCTGGACTGGTTCGTGCACATCCCTAGGCTGGAGGTGGCCTATAGCCACCAGATTAGTAGCCACTGATAGATTTGTCCTCCATGTTGTAAGAATGATGGTTGCTTTGTTGTGTTATGTTTCATTGTTTTACACTGCAAGTTTTATAATTTTATATTGTATTTTACTTTGTTGTTTTAAAAAAGCCATCTTGGGCATTGCATTATGCAGCAGAAAGTTGCTGAAATGCAAATATCTAAAATAAATAAGTCTGTATTTTTAAAAAAATCTCATATGTACAAGCTGGATTGGCCACAGCTTTGCAGAAAAGAACCTGCTCTTTTATTACCATGTTTGTGATGACTGGGGGAGAGAATGTTTTTTTCTTGGAAGGCAAGAGCGGACAGGCAAGTGGCAATGTGAAAATTCTGTTAGGTCTCTGCTCAGCTTGTGGATTAAAAAATGGGAAGATGGCACTAGGAAGTAATGTGCAAGCCTGCAGCTGCATATGTATGGGGAGTAAAATCATGATTGGAACTTGCACACAAGTTGTAAATATCCTGCAGTTTATTGCTGCATAGAAAGTCCCATGTGTGCGCCATGTGACTTTGCAGCCAAATATACCTGTATGTACCATTGGCATATATGTGACTGACTCTCCTCCACGTGTGGGCTGAATGCTCCTACCACACCGACCTGCCCATGCACTAGGGTCATTTTCATAGGGTCTTCTTTGGGTGTGTCTGAGGTGAGGCAGGTGGCAGCAGCAAAGGAGAGGGTCTTTTACACTGTGGCACCTCGCTGGTGCAATGCTCTCCTCAGGGAAACCTGCCTGGCACCTACACAGTTGGATTTCTGGCATCAAAAATGAACACAGCTGGCTCTTTAAATTGTTTTACCTTTTTTAAAAAAATATTGTTTGAATTGAATTATGATTTGCTTGCTAGTGTGCCTTCTGCAAACCACTCCGGAAACACTGTTGAAGCACAGTCCAGACCCCCATAACATACATGCAGGCCTGTTTACTGCTTGCCCAGAACGGCTTTTCCGTGTCAGAATAAAAAACAAACAAGGTGAGGGGCTGGAGGGAAAGTATGTGCACACCCTCCCCGGGCTCCATACCTTTCAACAGGATCTGGTGCACTCACATGATCAGAGCCATTGAGAGCCGGCTCCGGCACTGGAGAGCAGCAGCAGCAGCAGGAGGACTAGCGCCAGCGGGTCACCGGGTTCTTCCTGTCAGCTCCGCACAGCCTCTCTCTCGTGCCCTCCATCCTCCTGCAGTCAGCAGCTGGCTCTCCTGCACCGAGGGCGCGGGAAGCACTAGGTGTGTCGCTGGGGCTGGAGCCTGCCTGAGTGCGAACTTTCTCAATTGATTGGTTCAAATGCACAAGCGACTCCCCCGCTGTGCTCAGCAGCAGCAGCATTCTCGCTGCCTCGCTCCGACAGTAGCTGCGCTCCCTCCTCCTGCACCAGACCGCCCAGCTCCTCTCGGCCGGTCAGAGGGCTCAGCCCAAGCCGCATCATGCAGCCGCCGCCGGCTCCAGCTGCTGCCTTATTGCTAGTCCTGCTGGCTACCGACTCCTCTCAGAGTGAGTAGTACTTCGCGGGGCTGCCTTTCATTCCCTCCCCTTCTCGCTGAAGGAAGATCATACCTCTCACCCGCCATTCCAGTTTCTCCTTGTGGGACCTTCACCTTCTACTTCTGCCCTCCTCCCCTTTATTTGTTATTATTAAAATGCAGAATAGCAGGGCAGCCTATGCGTCTCCTCGGAGCGGCTGGAAGAACCTCTATATGCCCTCCTTTCGCGCTTTACATCCCGAACCTTTCCCTCAAGGTCAGGACATCCCCAAAGCCTCTCTCACAAGAGCGGGTTGGGACCACGGGGGCCAGCCAGCTGTCCTCCCCACGCCACCCGCCCCAGGTCGAGAATGGCTCTTCCGTAGACAGCAGATGAGCAGCCTTTTCTCCCTCTCCTCACTTTTTTTGAGCCCTTCCGCCACTACTGAGCTTTAGAGGTTGACTTTACCATTTCCCCGAAAAAGGGTGGGGTGACGCACTCTCTCGCCCCGACTAGCATTGTTCTGGAGCGCGCGCGCACCCAGAGAAAGGGGCGCAGGGATGTCGTGGCTTACGGCTCGGTGAGGTGAATTCTGGTGGCGCCGCTCCGGGCGTGTGGCTGGGGCGTTGTTTGGGCTCCTGGAGGCAGGAGAAGGATACCCGGAAAAGCGGAGGCGAGCTAGTGACTGAGCCGGAGTCCTGGGGCGGAGGGGTTGCTGGAGTGAGGGGGAAGCGCCCCTCGGACATTGTTTTGGCTGACAGTTCCGCACTGCCCTCTGGATACGGAGAATAGAAATGTGTGTGCGCTGCTCTCGGCTCTGCTTGGGAGGTGCACGGCGACAGTGCCATTGTCCTCCCCCTCTGTGGTTGCTATGCTTTTCTCAGCCAGCTCTTTGTTCCCGCTGAGCTGGGGATCCAGGATTAACCGCTCCCCCACCCCTTTCCTGCTTCCCTTGGGGCCCCAGCTATGCTGCTGCACAGAGCCCGAGAGGAGGCTTCCCAGTTTCTTCGGCAAAGGCACCGCCGAGCCTACCAGATCTTCGAAGAAACCAAGCAGGGCCATCTGGAGCGAGAATGCGTGGAGGAGCTTTGCAACAAGGAGGAAGCCCGCGAAGTGTTTGAGAACGACCCGGAGACGGTAAGAGAGCAAGTGGGGGGGAGTGCAGGTGATCAGTTGGTGGCTTACAACGAAACAAATTAATGAACGGGGTTAAGTTCAGCTGCTTCTGCAGCGCCAGCAGGAAGGGGAATGAGAGGAGCGCCAGCTGTTCGCACAGCTGGGGAAGTTGCTTGGAGGAGGAGCCAGTAGATAAACAACTAAGACCGCGCAGAGTAACCTGCACTTCACTGAACAACACTTGTGTTTGCATTGCCAGGGCAAGAAAACAGTAGTGGGATGAAAGGGGAGGGAACTGTTTGTATTGAGCTGCATTGGCATTAAGCTCCTACATGGGATTCCTGGTGGTGGCTGGTTGGTTTTTTAAAAAACCCAACACTGTTTAAGGACAAACCTTAAAACCTCCCAAACCACTCTGTTTTAAGGACAAATTTAATCCTAGTGTACTCGGAATGCACTTTTGAGAATTCCAGGAGTGAAGAGGGTGAGGTGGGAGAGAGGGAGTTGTACTTTGCATATCCTAACACTTAAGAAGATCCCTTGGGGCATCTTGGGTTTTTTGCCTCTACATTCCACCTCCCGACCACCCAGCCTGGATCTTACATATTTTAAATGCTTGCAAGCGAGCGATGTTGTTGAAGAAATCGGTAGTAAATAAACATTTTTAAATGTGTATATTCAGATGAGCAAAGAACCTCTCATATAGGATTAGGAGATTTCATAGACCTTCTGGAACAATACTTGCAAATGTTGGTAGATAATCATAGTCTTTGAATTGCCCATGAGGTAGAACCAGTTTGATTTAAAAAAACAAACATTTTGTATAGTGATAATGTTGTCATTATAAACCTACAGCAGTTTAGTGCTAAACATCTCGGCAGCACAGAAGATATTTTAAACAAGTTGACTTTAAATGGCTCGTTAGTAGGTTTGTGTTACATTGCTAATAGTACTCAGATTGTCTAGTACTTTCGTGTTTTTGAATGGCTGCTTAAATGTTATTTCTAACTTGCTTACATATTTTAGATGTGCTGTTCTGAATAGGCTGTTTTTATTGTTGGGATTATCTGGCATTGGTTTAGTGAGCAAATTTCCTGGAGAAGAAATTGACTGGTGATTTTGCACAGGGCTGTGCATTCCCGTTAATGATTTGTGGGGGGGCGGGGCGGTAGAGAGAGAGGGAGTTATGTAGGTCAAAAGTACTGGGAATGGGAGGGACTTGGCTCTTTTTCTTAGAGGAGTCAATGTTTTGTGTTTGAGGCAAAACATGTCTTGACATGTATACTCTGGTAGTCTTGCAGGAATAGTTCCGTCACAACACAAAGAATAGCTGCAAAACAGTAATAAAACGATTGCAGCAAATAAATTCTGCTAACAGTGTTTACTTTGTAGTCTTTGCTTATGAGAGTGCAGGTGAAGAAGTCAGTTGTTTAAGCAGAGCAAAAATTGAAGGGGATATTATTATCTTTATTACTATGTAGTTAAGCCTGGAAGACTTTATATAGTTGAATGATTTACAGTTGCTGTCTCATAGAGTTGATCTCATAAATGATGTGTGCTATAATCTGTAGATTTTACTTAAAGTAGTTTTTATGTTTTTATTAAGTCCCAAGCAATCATGATAAATTATATGGAAATCCAAGTATGCAAGTTTGCTACTGTAATTCACGGTAGGGTGCTAAATAATAAAAGCTCCAACTCAGCACTTCCCTGACGGTAAAACAGGTAATCTGAGGTAATCATAGATTCATTTATTGGATTTTAATCAGGGGTTTGATGTAAACCAGCAAAAGTACCACGCATGCTGAATTTGTTAGTCAAAAGAAGGGTATACTGTAAACCAGTGGTTCCCAATCAGGGTTCCTCCAGATGTAGCCAGCATGAAGTAGTGGCTAGAGTGCTGGACTAGGACCGGGGAGACCTGAGTTCAAATCCCCATTCAGCCATGAAACTAGCTGGGTGACTCTGGGCCAGTCACTTCTCTCTCAGCCTAACCTACTTCACAGGGTTGTTGTGAAAGAGAAACTCAAGTATGTAGTACACCGCTCTGGGCTCCTTGGAGGAAGAGCGGGATATAAATGTAAAATAATAATAATAATAATAATAATGTTGCTGGTGGAGGAAGAGCGGTGAGAGGCCCCTCTATAAAAGGGCCTCCGAACAGATTCATGCACATCCCTACTGCACAGCCATGGCCAGGCAAATTATTGCAAGGTCCGAGGAAGAGGGAAGTGGATTTTGAAATGGGGGAGAGGATTTAGAATACTATAAACAGAGCTATTTTTCCTGCCCATGCTGACAGGGGGTAGCTTTTTGGCTGGAGCATCACTTGGTGGACAGACCTCCTAATTCACAGCTCAGTCACTCAGCCACCACAACTGCACTAACTCTTATTTAGTACACTGTCTGCTGAACATCAAAGCTGCATATCTTCAAGATCATTAGATTATCATTTGTAAAGCAGCTCACTCTTTAAAACCTGGGGTGAAAAAAAATCACCACCTGCATCCAACAAGTAAAGGTTAAATTAGTTCATCAAGATTTTTAAAATTAGAGAAGGGAATTCAAAAAAGAAAAAAAGTAAAATGGCACATGGTGCAAACCAAATAACTGGCAAACAGAGGAATCAAACTATTTTCATGGCTGTACTTGTAACTGTACTTGTCGCGTGCGCATCCAGTACTTCTGGCCACTTCTGGCCGAGGAGGGGGAAGGGGCGGCAGGGAGATACACTGATGCCCTGAAGGTTTTTACCGGCACTCGCTGACAGGGGGGAAAGTAGTGGGAGGAGTAAGTGCACCCTCCGCTGCCCTTAAAGCGGCACCCCCACCGGTGTCGAATTGCCCTGCCTTGGTTCTGTGCACATCCCTACTGTGCAGCGGTGGTGGTGGTGATGAGAGGGAAAAGAAGAGGTTTTTTCCCGTTGTCTCTTTCTCTGGCTCTTGACATGCTGCATATAAACATGCCAGGACACAGGCTCCCAGTGGCCCTTGGGAATTGTAGTTTTCCCAAGGACTACCAGAATCTTGCATCTAGTCCACTGCATAGCACTGAAGCAGGAGCTAAAGGGGTAGCGGGAGAGGAAAAACCTACCCTCTTTCCTCTACCTGCTGACAGTGTCCAAGTTGGACTAAGGAAAGGGAAAGGAAAGGTTGTGCCATGAGTCATTGTTGACTTCTGGCGACCACAGAGTCATGTGCTTTTCTTGGTAGAATACAGGAGGGGTTTACCATTGCCATCTCGTGTGCAGTATGAGATGATGCCTTTCAGTACCTTCCTATATTGCTGCAACTAAGGAAGCACTGTCAAAAAGGAAAGAGGACGTGTGCTTGCGGATTTGGGTGTGTGGTAACCCAGGAATTCTATTCTGGCTCAGATTTTAATCTGAGCCGGGGAAGTACTTGAGGACTCCTGATGTTAGTGTTTTCTTTGAGGTGAACATTACAACCCTGCTCCCCAAAGCCCCTAACCAGATCCAAGCCTGGTGAGCTTCTCTAGCATTGATTGAGCACAGTACAGAAATAGGTGTCTTAGCAGTGTTTTCTTAGCAAAAAGAATGCAAAAATTGCTGTACTGGTCAGGGAAAAGTTCCTTCTACTCCAGTACTCTTAGCTCTAATGGTGATTAGCCCAGATGTCTTTGAAAGGTTCGAAGAAGACCATGATTAAGTTAACCATTCCTTGAAGCTTATCTCCAGAATCTGACAATCGGAGTATTTCCCCTGAACCTCGAGTTTCTGTTCTTAGGCTGAACTTTTAAAAGTTCAGCTTTTAAAAGTGGTGATTCTCTTTTATTTAGCAGGGGGAGAGCAACTGGTCCTATCCATCCCCAGCAGAGCTTCCCTCCAGTGGCTGTTGCTGGTGTCTATATTATATATTTAGATTGTGAGCCCTTTGGAGCTAGGGAGCCATTGTATATATATCTATGTAAACTGCCTTGGGAACTTTTGTTGAAAAACGGTATATAAATATTTGCTGTTGAATATAATGCTGATCAGTTTCAGTGGATGCTCCTGAATTTTTGAGAGAGAGAATGCTTTCACTCCATTCTGTTCATAATTCTAGAAACCACTATCATGTTATCTCTTAGTCATGTTTTTTCTAAGATATAAAGCCCATATTTCTTAGACCACTCATAAGGAAAAGGTATCATTAACTTGACAATTTTTTCCTGCCTTTCCCTTGTCCGATGCTGACAAGGGATGGGATTATTAGATCTGTACACAGGATCCCAAATGAGGGCACATTTGAGAAGTAAATACAGTAGTATTTACTTTAGTTCACTCACTTTACTGAAAATTTCTAATATGGATGTTGCTGTAGCAAACTGAGCAAGTGTTTTGAGTGAGCTTGCCTCAGTGGCCCCAAGATCTCTCTTGGTGTTTGAAATAGGATATAGATATATGAAATAAAATCCAAGCTGTATTGGTTAGAGAGATGATTTGTGCCTCTCCCAGCAATTGTTTGGTTTGAAGAACCTCTTTCAGAGAGGTCATCTGCTGTACTTTGAGAACTGTTTCTCTAGATCAGGGCTGCTCAGCTTCGGCCCTCCTGCATGTGTTGGCCTACAACTCCCATAATCCTTGACTACTGAGTGGGGATTATGGGAACTATAGTCTAAAAACAGCTGGAGGGCCGAAGTTGAGCAGCCCTGCTCTAGATACGC
The DNA here is from genome assembly GCF_027244095.1 of Hemicordylus capensis. Classification (NCBI taxonomy): domain Eukaryota; kingdom Metazoa; phylum Chordata; class Lepidosauria; order Squamata; family Cordylidae; genus Hemicordylus; species Hemicordylus capensis. The sequence continues at coordinate 140,050,959 of NC_069659.1, forward strand.
CTAAGCTCTTTCAATTTGAGGATGTAAGCTTTGTACACGAGGCACACATTTTTGTGCAGCTATTATGTTTTTCATAATTGGAAGGAGAAAATTGCATGCTGTTTCTCTCTACATGATTGTGTACGGTCTTTCCCCCCTCTTTCTTTTACAAATACACCATCATGTAGAGAGAAACAGTGTGCAATTTCTGTTTTAAAGTATGAAAAACATAATTGCTATACAAAAATGTTGTGTGCTCATGTATAAAGAAAGCTGCAAAGCCTACATCCTCAAATTGAGGATGTAAAATATTGAGTTACATATGATTGACTATGTGCTGGCGTGGATGGGTATTGGTTTGTGTGATATAATTTCTCTGTAGGGGAGAACTGTTTGAGGATGGGGATTAAATAAGGTTTGTAAAAAGCATGACACATTTATGGACAATCCTGTTTATGACATGCTGGCACAGCAGCTGTTATATCCTAGTGTGTGCATTTATATGCTGACACAAGAAGTATTAGGCTTTTAGGTCATTAGGGAATTTCAAGAGATAATTTTGCTTGTGCAAAAAAGAAAAAGGGGAAATGCATAAATTGATTGACCTGCAACTTCAGAGAGATGGCTTGTGAAAATACAGGGAGATGGTTTCAACTATATATTAAACAAGTAGACGAGATGTTATCACCAAGGGTGAATTTAGAGAAAACAACAGGAATACATAGCTTTGAGAGAGCATACTGTACTATATGGATGTTTTTCAGGCCTACAAGGCACACAATTTGATTCTTCTAGTTTAGCCTCATAGAGCAGAATGTAGTCTTGATGAGAAGGTTCTGGCACCGAAGCTGAAGTTGTTTGACGTTCAGTGAAACACAAATAATTGACCTTTAGTTTTCAGTGAGGTAGTAAAACTTGTTAGCTAAGATTGCTGTGGAATTTGGCTGACCTAGTCTTAAAAATATATTTCCTAAACAAACATCTGAGTAAAACTGAAGGCTGTTACGAGATATAGCTATTCCCCCCCCGCCCCCCGAGCACTGTTGCATCTCTGGCCCAGTTCAGATATCATGCTGCCCAGTCACAAACCCTTGAGTTGGGGAGGTATAACTCAAACACGGCCCAGAGACGAAAGTTTGGGGCAGAAATTTGATTAATAAATAAAAAATAAAAGTGAAAGCAGCTTATCAGGGTTTGTTTTTCTTTTAGTCAGATACTTGGCTTGAGGACTGCTATGCTGCAGCAGCCAGGCTCTCTCTCAGGCTCTCTCTCAGGCTTGAGGACTGCTATGCTGCAGCAGCCAGGCTCTCTCTCAGACATGAGGCTCTCTCTCATGTCTGCTACATGTCAGTAGTTTGTTTATATGGTTTCTACTCCTTTGTGGAAACATGGTACACTTTTATTTTCCAGTGATTTCAGTGGAAAAGTTCTAAAATACATTTTTCATTCTCTGGGTTGAAATCAATGTGAGATTTAGTAGAGTTATGTTAACTCAGCATAAGTAAGTTTACATGGAGGTCAATGGGATTTTATTTCTTCAAAATATTTATATCCTGGCCCTCCAAGACACTGCTGCTTGAGGCGGCTTATGATAAAAGCATAAGAGCATAAAATCCTTGATAAAAGAATAAAAGACAATGAATAATGCCAAAACACATAAAAGAGCAGATAATATAAGAGGAGTAGAACAGAAGCCAGGATTTAAACTAGATGAACATCACAACCAGTCTTTAAAAGCTTCTTTAAAAAGGAAGGTTTTAAAGTTTTTTCTTTCTTTTTCTTTTTAAGCAAAGAAAGAGACTGATGAAGCCCTTCTGAAAGGGCATTCCAAAGACGGGGTGTGTGTGTGTGTGTGTGTGTGCACACTGCTGAGAAAGCCCTATCCCTGGTCCCTGCCAGTTGGATTTGTGTCCATGGCAGGGCTGAAAGAAGGGCTTGATTGGATGATCTGGGGTGAATGTGGTCCAAAAAGTACCCCGCTCCCAAGCCATGTCGGGTTTTAAAGGTCAAAACAAGCACTTTGAATCTGGCCTGGAAGCAACCAATGAAGCTGCTGCAGGATAGGTGTGATACTTGTGTAGTGACTAGTGCCCACAAGAATCCTTGAGTAGCATTCTGGACCAGCTGAAACTTCTGAAGTCCAAGAATCTGAAGTTCTGGAATCCAAACCGTCTTCAGAGGCAGCCCCATTTAGAGAGCATTGCAGTAGTCCAGTCTGGATGTAATGAATATGTGAGTGACAGAGGCCAATTGTGGTTTCTCCAAAAAGGGTCGCAGCCGGCACGTCAGCCAAAGCTGGTAGAAGGCACTCCTGGACATCGCTGCCACCTGGACTTCCAGGGACAGTGTAAAATCTAGCAGAACCTCAAGCTATGGACTTGATCTTTCAGTGGGAAAGACCAGTTTTACTTCACTACTTGGATCACCAGTTTTTCTGAATCAAAGCACCTCCATCTTACTAGGATTAGGTTTTGGCTTGTTTGCCCCCATCCAACCCAGAACAGCCTCCAGGCTCGGGTTCAGGACATCAGCTGCCTCCCTTCATCAGCAGATTTATATGATAGGTAGAACTGGATATCGTCTGTATACTGATGCATATTGAGCATCATCAGCATACTGATGACGCGGTAGTCCAAGCCTACAGATGACTAGTTGTTTCATGTAGTGGTTTCCTTCTGCCTTAAAAATGCTTAAATCCAGTATAAGAGAATAATAGTCTGGGGATCTGTCTATCTGTCTTTATTACCATTTATTCATTATAAATAAGGTGTGATGGTGACGAAGCCTTGAGGTGAGTCTCATGATTGGTGAGACTCGCCAAAATAAGGTCAGCGGGGAGAGTGGGCTTGGCTCGCTTTCCCCACAGACGATCCAGGCTGCAGCCCTGGGCGGCCAGATCGGCCGCCCACACAACTGCCAGCTCCATCACAGAGCCGGTGGGGACTGTGGGGATCGGGGGCTGCGTGGCCCCCAGAAGTTCCAGGATGCCACATGTGAGTGCGCTGGGCATCCTGGAGAGACCCCCAGTGCAAGAAGCTTGTTTCAGCCTCCTGGTGGGGGTCTCCTCGTGTGTTGCTGCGGCACGGAGCCGCTCCGCTGCAATACACAATCAAAAAGATGGGGTTAACCTCATCTAAGGGGAGGGGTAAGTTAGCTGGTTGCCCGGTTTCTCCAAAGCTTTGGAGAAACCGGGCTCACCTGCGAGCCTGGTGATTCTCACATTCTGCCAATATTGGGCTAGGCTCCCTTAGCCCAGTCCTGCCAATCGTGAGACTAGCCTCCTTGACTAGTTAGCGGAGTTGCCCTTGATGGCTCTGATGGTAAAAGTCTTGTTGGCTGAGCTGCTTGGATCATAGAAAGGAGCAAAGCAGATAGAAGAGCTTAAGAAGAGAGGAGCAGGAAATGAGATTAGAACAGGGAGTGTCCTGTGCAAGGGCAAGACAGGGGCAGCAAGGAGGAAACTTGAGAGGGAAGGGCAATCTTGAGAACGGATAGTAGCGCACAAGACTGATGTTCAAATTTAAAATAACTAGCCAGATCTCTGGTTATGAGATAATTCTTTCTCTGGACATACGAATATCTTTGGACAAAAACATGTTAAGCTCTAAAATCCCTGTGTGAGAGCTATGAGGGATTTGGTCTCCAGTTTATGGTTCTTAACTGCTCAGTTCTTGAAGTTCTAAAATTTTCCACTAAGGAAATTTTTTTTGTCATAACCGGCTTTTGTCAACGGTTTTTTTTTCTTTTTTTTTTGCTTTGGGGGTATTATTTTAAAATAATGAGATGTCTGTACAGTCTTCCCTGGCCAACTGCAGTGTTGAGTATCCGCAAATGGGAAATTGTGTCTCGTCTTGCCAACTGTGACCTGAGAACCCATGGTTGGCAAAGTTTTTGTGTGAATTGGGTTTTTTAAAGTGATTCTTGGGGGTTCAGAGGTTCAATCAGGTCATTCCTCTTGTTGATCCTTGCCCACTCCTCGCGATTTAAAGTCAATCATCTTTATTCGGTCCATAGATCAGCAAAACAAATAAATACATAGCAAGAACAAATCACAAAATACATTCAGATAATCCCACAAGACTCACCCTACATCAGTATACTCCGGATTCTGCTAGCAATGTAGCAAAACTTTGCCACTGGGTAAGAAATATCAGCATCCTTATCTTCAAGAAGAAAAATCACTAACAGATCATTAGGAATACTTCTTCAACAGCAACCAAAATGTCGTGATAATAAGGGTACAATGAAGTGTTTCCTAACCTCTTTATACAATTCACAATGAAGTAGGATATGAGCAACCATCTCAATTTCATTAGAGCTACAAGGACAAATTCGTACTTCTATCGGCCAATGATGGAATCTGCCATAAAGTAATGCAGATGGCAATGTGTTAAAACAGGCTCTAGAAAAGGCCCAGCGATACTTGGAGAAGGTGATACTAGATAAATATGGGGGCTATTCTTACGATCACAAAAATTGGGCTAGGAAAATCCTAGCCCGATTTTTGTGATCATAAGAACCACCGGGCTCGCAGCCAAGCCCGGTGGTTCTGGAGCAGCTAACCCGCTCCTGTAGCCCACCCCTTAGCCCGGGTTTGCGGAGAAGGGCAGTCTCATCTTGTCTGATCGTGAGACCCGGTCCATGGAGTAGTAGAAAATCCTAGCCATGATTTTAAAGGTCTATACAGTTTTGGGAGAAGGGCAGTCTCATCTTGTAGCTCAATATCCAGAAGACGTTGGTAAACCAGAGCCTTTGCACCCTGGAGGCCCAGGTCCAACAAATATTCAGGGTCTAATCCTATTGACACCAGTTTTTGACTATCCTTTCAGACCAGGAGGGACGGGGGGAGATAGCGTGAAAGAAAGGTATTAAACCTACTGGCTGCAAATGAATCTTCAGCCAGTAGTTAATAGTAATTCTCCAAACCCTAGTTTCCACCTTAGGTAGCCCAGCCTCTTGATGCAGTACTACATTAGCAGTACATTTGGGTGTACTAAACGAAGCTCTAAGGAAACCTGATTGTGTTCTTTCTAAACGGGTAAAATTTTTATAAAGGCCTAACTGGGCTCCATAGGTAAGTTGTGATAAGGATTTAGCTGTAAACAACTTGATGGCCGCTGGGATAAAGCCATTCCCTTTGATTCTAAAGAATCTAAGCATAACAGTAGAACTCTTTTTTGAGCAGAGTCTGCTACTGATTGGATATGAGTGAGTGGTATTCCATTATATTGATAAACAACACTCAAATACTTAAAACTTCTCACCTGATTGATTTTATGACCATCAGTCTGCCAGGATGAACTTTTAAATTTGTTGTTAAAGCACATTATTTTAGTTTTATCATAATTGATAATTAGACGATCCTCATGACAGTGATGAGCCAAAGATCTTAAGGCTCGTTTGAGACTAATCCTAGTCCATGATAAAATTACTGCACGCGATTTAAAGTGCCTTTGGGTGATTTTTGGCTGTTCCAAAAATTTCCAGTGGTTCAATCTGCTCATATCTCTGTGTGACGCTTGGCGATATTAAGGGATTGGGAGGGCATTTTGCCGATTCTTTTTAATAAAATTATTCCTCTCTTCTCTTCTCCTTCTCGTCTCTTCTCTTCTCTTTTCTTTTGGTCTTTTCACAATCTTGGTTCCCCTAACCCCCTGTTTCCCATTCATTTCAATGGCTTGCCAACTGCGAATTTGCCAACTGTGATTTTGCTGGAATGGAACCCTCGTGTTTGGTAGGGGTGACTGTAAAACATCTTGTAGTAAGGTGTAAGAAAGAAAACATAACACATACTGCATTTCATATTCAAAACTGCAATACATGTAATGGTTTAGCAAGTTTTTTAAAAAAAGATTCTACACACATTAGTGAACTTTGGGATTACAGCACTGAAGCTATGATCTTCTATTTATCTTTTTATAGATACAATACTGAACATTTTTTCAGCTTTACAGTTTGGTCAGTCCCCAAGGCCCAGGGAGGGTAAGAAATGATCTGAGTTAGCTAATTATTTATGCAGGTGCGGGAACTAGGGCTAAAAGGGTGTGATTTGTCCAGGGCCACCCACTGAGCTTTCAGTTTAGCTAGCTTCTGATCTAAATGTAACATATGCGAGTGATGGAGTACGTTATTGATTTTGGTTTGGAAAATTGCACATGTGTAAAGGCAAGCAGTGCAATCAGTTTAATTGAGAGCCAGCGTGGTGTAGTGGTTAGAGTGCTGGACTAGGATCAGGGAGACCTGACTTCAAGTCCCCATTCAGCCATGAAACTAGCTGGGTGACTCTGGGCCAGTCACTTCTCTCTCAGCCTAACCTACTTCACAGGGTTGTTGTGAAAGAGAAACTCAAGTATGTAGTACTCCGCTCTGGGCTCCCTGGAGGAAGAGTGGGATATAAATGTAATAATAATAATAATAAATAATAATTGCAGATGGGAACAAGGAACACTTGGTCAAACACATTACAATGTATTATGCTGTGGCTGTTAAGTATAATGAGAAATAGGCAATGTCACACATGATAAAGTATCATTTGTTACCTTTCTTGTTAATGCTGTTCACAAAATGTATTATTAGTTTTTATACAGCACTTTTGAATTTTTAAAGCACTTAATTATATCATTAACTTTCATAACAATCTTGTCTAGTACTGTCTACTTGATATTGTAAAGGAACAGGCCAACTCTATCAAAGTATAAGCAGTGGCTTGCCTAATTTCACCTAATTAGTTCATAACTGGGGTAATATTTGAATTTGGGGGCCTCCCAGCTCACAATCTTAGCCATTACACTAGACTAGCTGTATCTCCCCCTGCCCCACCCCACCTCACCCCGATGTGATTGTAAATTTGGCACTGTTATTCTTAGCTATGTTTTCTCCTGAACAGATGTCTAGTATTAGTGGGAATGACATTTCGTACCAGACAGGATTAAGAATATGCTTTCACTGCTGGAGTCTGTGTATATAAATTCTGGGAAACTAAAAAAATCTAATTATCAAAGAAAATCATGAATTTTCAGTCATATGTAGGGTAGACTTGTAAGACATTCAGATACCTTTTCCAGTATCTGAGTGCATAGGTGGCAAGAGGAACTGCCTGGTAACCAACCGGAATAGGGGAGCTACGTGGTTTACTGAAACATGAACACAATGCTGATGTCATATACTGTGGAGCCTTTTCAAACTGGCTTATGTGGAGTAGCACTGCTTTTATGGGTTTTGGTGATTTTTACCTGCTGTTTCTATGTATTTTTCATTCTGATGCTTTGTTTGCAGCAGTTCACTGTACTTAAATTTTGTGCCTGCCGGGTAAAAAATTACAAATAAATGAACAAATCTGTGAAAGGAGAACAGGGCAGAAATAAAGGACAAGTTGTTCTAGTAAAAACTAATCTGCCTACTTTTCTTTCACCACCCCTACAACGGGGCTAAATTTGGTCCAAATCAGTTAGTCAGTTCACAAGTTAGCCCACTTGCTCCTCAAATGTTCATGCATCTGCCATTTTGAATCATGGTGGATGACATCATGGCAAAATATGCCCTAGAGCCATCCCTATACAAATTGGTTAGGTGGTTCACAATTTAGCCTCAAAAGTTTACACATCTGCCGTCTTGAACTGGGCTGGATGACATAATCACAAACTCTGCTGTTGAATGGCCCTATATGTCCCTACAACTTTACCCAATTTGGTTCACATTGGTCCAGGCATTGCGAAGTTGATAAGGGGGGATAGACACACAGATGGACACACACACAGAATGCTGGATGTTCTCATAAGCCTACTGGAAAGTAGGCTAAAAGAACATATATCAGCATTCTTTTTATTCAGTTGAATTTTATGAGAGGCTAGGGCTCATTTCACTTATTAATCTATATTATTAATCCCCGTAGACGTGCCTCTGTGGGGATGCGTCCCGGCAACCCAGCGGATTGGCTGGGAAGCCGAGGCGCCAGATTGGCTGGGCGGTGGAGCTCACGCACGGCAGGATTCATGAGACTGTTGAGCTGCTGCCCAGGGAAATGGCGGACGGCGGTGGGACCAGCCGTGGCGGGCACTGCGCGCCGCTAGTGTGAGGAAGCGGCAGCAGGAGCAAACGGGCCAGCAAGCCGGTCAGAAACCACAAGCGGGGAGAGGGGGGGAGAGAAGCGAGAGGGCGGGCGGTGGCTAGAGACGCCTGAGGGAAGAGTTAGGGAGAGGGGGCTGAAGGGGGGTAGCCAGGGAGAACTAGGGGTGTAGATGCTATGCGCCCGGTCAACTAATATATATTAATTGCTGATAACTTTCAAATGACAACTTGAATGTGTGAATGAGCCATCAAATATTTAATACCACAGTCAGATTTGTCATTTTACCCAGTGCCATCTAAAATACAATACTTTTCAATGGAATGATTTTTGACATTTAGCTGCCAGTAATAAAGTGATGAGAGGTAAGTAATCCACTGTGTGAACTTGGCCTACAAGATTGAAAGCACTGATGGCTTTAATAGTAGGAAGGGAAGGGAAACTCTCTAACAATGAGAGAGTTTTTTCCTTCTTTGTGAGAAAGAAAAAGAGAGAGAGGTAGGTAAGATGTCTGGACGTGATCAGCAATGTCGAGCAATTTACAGTCCCATTGGATTTCAGTGGGAGAGCTAATGTGCTTAAATGTCTCCCAACTAAAATCAATTGGAATTTGGATTATGTGCCTGCTATAGCCCTCTTCAAACATTAATAATAAACTTTGTTAGTTGCCCCATAACAAATTGTTCTCCGCTCACAACTCAGCATTAAAATCAACTAAACATCATGTTCAATGGACATAAAATCTATGTAGAGTATATGCAGGTACAGTACAGGTCTATATGCATGTAGAATTATTCACACATTATGTTCATTGCATCCACATCAGAACACTTCCTATCTGTACCCTGCATTTGAGAGAGTGTATACCTGAGTTCACGTTTAAAATTGATGCATGTAGTCATTCACACAAAAACATGTTCATGTGTACTACAGACGCCTGAATCCATGTGCAACATTATGTCTGCACAGGGCCAATGTCTTTGGCAAGAACCCCTCTAATCATGACAACCCTATTCAGAACAGTCTCTTGTGGACTTTTTTCAATATGCTATTTTTCTGTCATGATCTTCTAATAGTGCAACATATTGACCAAGTTATAAATATAGTAGCAGTTACTGTTCTTTTCTAGGAAGGATATTTGCCAGCCAAGATAATGAGATCACTTCTAATAATGGAAATATTTAGATATAAATGGCTTTCTAAATGTTTATTAATACATTAGAGAACAAGGAAGGAATGTAATGGTGGTGAGGGAGAGGATAATTTAGAGAATATAAAATGTCTTTGGTTTATATTGGTGAACTTGTGTAGTCTAGACATAAATACTATTGAAAACACTACCTAAGTTCAGCCATCCCAACAACTGCTGAGGTTTAATTCTTTTAAATTTGGTAAATGTTTATCCAAATTTCAGTGGTACATCTTATTGGATTTTACTAAAAACAACAAAAAAAGTTGACCCACAGTTCTGCACTAATTTATGCCTGAGGGTCTTAGGTTATTTGACTCTTACAAGAAAATATAATGTTGGAAAGCTGTATATAGATAGGGGGGAAATGTCACTAATTTGCACAGTGAGCAACTCTCTTTGTTCTAATGTTGTTTGCACTTTAACCAGTTCAAATTCCTCTTCAAATTTCTTTTACTCCTTGGAGGAACCCTGAAATTCTCTTTTGAATTTCACTTTGGAGATATTTCAGTTCCAGCTGTACTTCTCTTTGCCATTCCTCAGCTCACCTTCTGGTGTTGGCTGAAGCTCCAGGTTTAGTCCTTATGGATAGATGCCGCATCTATGCCAGCAGGTGCTTCTCCAGTTAACAGAAGCTCCTGCCTCTGCAGGTCATTCCCTCCTATTGTGTCCGCTTTGGGTTCAACTTCAGGTGGCCAGGGAAGAAAATAAAACATATGCACCACCAAGGAATAGTATCCTACTAGCCAACCCACACAGAGCATCTGTGCGCTCTTTGGGGCTGGCTGTTCCCTTCTCCCTCCTGCCCCACTCTCCCTCCCACCCCACACTCTTGCTTCTTTTCCCTTCCCTCCCACCCCACTCTCTCTCTTGCCCTCCCTCCCACCCCTCTCTCTCACCCTCCCCTCCCTCTCACCCTCCTGCCCCAGTCTCTCCTGCCCTCCCCCTGCTCCTCTCTCTTGCCCTCTCCCCTACCTCACTCCTTCTTGCCCTCCCCCTCCCACTCCCTCTTGCCCTCCCCTCCCCCACCCCATTCCCTCTTGCCCCCCTTGCCCTCCCCCTCCCCCCTCCCACTGCATTTTAAAAAGTTCTACTTACCGGGCCCCCGCCACTCCTCCTCCTGGGCGGCGAACAGGAAAGTCCCACTGCCCGGTTCCCTCCCACCCCAGTCTCCCACGGGCTCCTCCTGGCCTTGGCGGCCGGTCCTGGCACCGCCTGGCCGAGAGCTGCCTTTGTGGCCTGTCCCGCCGGCAGGCCCGCCACACCAAGTGCCGCCTCCGCGGCCTGTCGTGCCTGCTGCTGCCGTTTGCCAGTCTTTGCGGCCAGCCACAGGTCAGCCACCACTCTTCCCACCCCCACCTTATGCCCCGGTATCGGGGCTGGCCACCTCGGCCCTCGGCTGGGCCCGCCAATGATTCGCCGCGGCCGGGCTGGGCCCACAGCCACCACCCGTCACCAGGCCGGGCCTGCCAGCGGCCCTGGCTCACAGCCGCCCAGTTCTCCTCCTCCTGGGTGTGCCAGCCAATCAGGCATCTCCGCAGCCCAGCCAATCAGCTGAGCTGCCAGGACGCATTTTCCCTGGCACACCCAGGAGAAATATATGTATATATATAGATGAGGCTGGTGCACAGTCTACCTCAACTTCAAGCTAAGTGGGGAAATGATGGAGAAAAGGGGACATGAGGCACCTTTATGACCTCCTTTCCCCCTTACCCCTTCCCTACCATCTGTAACTTTTTTAAAGAAGCCAGGAAACTGGCCTTGATATACATGACTTTATATACATGACTAGCAAAATGCCCATTTTGACATTTGGGTGTCAGGGCCCATATATTTCAGGGATCTTGGAAGGGCAGTTTTCCCCCAGGCAGTTTCCCTCCTCCTTGAATTCCTGCTAGTAGGAGCCAGATCTCTTCCACCACCACAATGTTCTCAAGTGCACTGCTTTACTCTTTCTTACAGGAGTCAATGACAGTCATTCTCTTATATGGGAGAAAGTAAAGGGGTGTCTTCTGAGATATGATTGTGATTTTTTAAACCTGCCCATTGCCCTTGTTGACTCCACTTGGGATAAAGGTGAGCAGGTTTTGCTCCTCTCCAAATACTCTTGCTATCTCTAGCCCTGGGGTTCCCAATTTTGGGGCCCCAGATGTTGTTGGACTACAACGCCTATCGCCTTCAGCCACACTGGCCTTCGGTCTGTTGTAGCCCAAATAAAGTCACCCAGATTTGCAGCAACTCCTTGTCTGCAAAGCCTTACCATTTTGTCTGCAGATCGCTTTCTTTGATTCTCTTCATTGATGGGAAGCTAGATTCACTGTAATGTAGCTCAAATCATTATGCCTTAAAAAAAAAAGTTGTACTGTACTGACTCAGAGGTCTGCATTGTTGCCTTAACCATGGAAAAGCATTCTAACTTGCTGTTTTTCTTTTTAACCCATTCTCTTTCTGTCTGCATCCTATAGTGGAGGGCTGCACAACTTTGGCCCTGCAACTTTTGTTGGACAACTTCCATCATCCTCAGCCACAGTGGATCCCAACATCCTCAGCCACAGTCAGGGATGATACAAGTTGTAATCCAGCATCTGCCAAAGGACTGAAGTTGTGCTGCTTGTGATTTGGCCATTACAGATCTCTCTTAATCTCTTTGTCTGTTGTCTCCTCTCTCTCTCTCTCTCTCTCTCTCTCTCTCTCTCTCTCTCTCTCTGTGCACTCTATAGCATGTTTTCTCTCTCTCTTTCTCTCATCCCATAATTGATATCCCTCTTTTTCTCTCTCTACCTCTGTACAGTCTCATTTCTCAGTTATTGCTCTTTTTCTCTCTGCATTCTATAGCATTTTCTCTGCATCATGACGTATCTTTGTGTGCCACCATCTGTTACCTCTCTTTTTATCTTCCCCTACCCCACAACTATCCCTGCATCTCCATACCTGTTACCCCCTCTTTTCCTACCCACTGTCTCTCTGCACCCCTTCTCCTTGCTCTGTTGGTGCCCAAGACATTCACTTTCCCAGCAATTGACACAATAAGATAGCCTCAGGCACAGTTGCCTGGAATAAGATGCTGCTGGCTGGAAAACTGGTGCCAGCTCCAACATGCACCTTTTGAATATGAGACGAGGAGCAATGAAAATGTAGTGACCTGTTGTTCTTCCATCTCCACTCCCATATTTGATGGGCTTGGGCAGGCCATCAAAGAGGTGAGAAGGGGCGGTGGGGACAAGGAAACAAGCAGAGGGCCACAGTCAGTCCTGAGGCCTTGCATTGTTAGGGCCAAACATAGAACTGTTTGATGAGAAAGAAAAGTGAACTAGTTAGGAGAATATAATATTAAGAAAAGAGAGACAGACAGTGATATCATCATCTAAATATAGAAACAAACTAGACAAGGAAGGAAAGGGCAGAATGGCTTAATTACAACCATAAGAATAAATATTGAGTAGTCAGTATTGAATATTCAATTATACTGAATATAAAGCTAAAACTACCTAATAACTGATGAAAACCCAAAACATTTCCCCCCACATATTTTCATGTCCATTTAAAAGTGGAGAAAGAAAAGTTTGCTTTACAACCAGCTTGTGATTGTTGAGTCTCTTCCCTGAGACAAGTGATAGAAATCAATCAAAAATTGCAAATAGCAGTTTGTGAGTAATTGGTCCTGATAAAAGGTATTTCACTCCTGCTTATAGAAGAAATAAAGTAAGAATCTGCCTCCTCCAGTAGCCAGACTTTCCTCAATAGGATAGTGTGAGCCTTTATCTTGATCAGTTGCACAGAATTAGACATATAGAAGATAGATTCTGAGATGAAGAAAATGATTTTCTACCACCTGAAGTTGAAACTTTACTCTTTGGAAGCTAAATGCCCTCTAACTACTAGATAACAGTACCCAATTCAGCTTCTGTTAACACTGTACCTAGTTCAAAGCCTAAAATTAATCTCAAGCTTTGTTAATATAAAGACTACAAAAAGGTCATTCACGCAATCAAAAACATCCTAGAACATAAAGAACACATTCTACCCAGATTTGGGAGCTGTGTGTGCTCCCAATTTTCGGTTGTGTGGAAGCAAGGTCAGAGGAAACCCTGGACAGAAATGATTGCAGGGCTCTACACATGATCAATGTAGAGCCAAAAGGGGTTCTGCTGGGAGAGCGGGCTTGACCCGCTCTCCCCACAGAAGATCAAACACCCCTCCCCAGGCGGATCGCCTGCCCAGACGAGCAACAGCTTTGCTCGGGCGTTCCCGCAGCCACGGGTCCCTCGGGTGCTCCAGGGCTCAGGCAAAGGAGGTGCTGCTGTGTGGCACCCACCCCAGAGCTCCAGTAATGCACCACTTGAGTGCCCCCCCCTCTGAGTGTGTCTGCCGTGGCTGCAAGCAGCAGCAGACATGCGATTCATTAACCTGGTTTTTTTGTGTGTGTGTTTGCGCCCCAAACCTGGGTTAAGCAGCAGGCTTCAAAAGTGGGCTTGCCACTGAGCCACCACCGGAAGCCATGCGGCTCCCGTTGCTGCCCACGAGCAGCAGAAACTGGGCTGGGCTCCCTTAGCCTGGTTTCTGCTGCTCGTGAGAACTGCCTCCTTGTGGAAATCTTACCTTGCTTCCACATAACTAAAAACTGGGAGCGTACATCTTACCCGTGTAGAACGCAATTTTTGATTGTGTTCTACCCAGGTTTGGGAGATGTGTGCTCCTAATTTTCGATTGTGTGAATGACCTCTCTGTTTCTTTCCTGTCTCTGTTCTCTGACTTGCAAGGGGCTTGTGTGCTTCTGTCAGTTCTCGGGACAAAATAGAGTGGCTGCTATGGAACTGGCCATTAATTCTTATCCTGGAAGCTTCATGTGCATTACGAAAGCAGTGTCTAGCACCTTGTGAGGCTAATCTAATTAAGGCTACAATCGTGAGAAAAGAAAACTGTTGGAGCAGGACTGGATTTGGTGCAAGTCCCCTATGCTGCGGTCTCTATATCTATAGCAGAGTCTCTCTAGAGTTACACAGGAGAAAGTTCAGTGTAATTCTGCCACCAGTGAAAAGGTTAAAAATGAGGGCATATCTTCAGCAAAATGAGGGGAAGGAGACTTTCCATCAAGTCTAATACCATCTGCAGACCATGGCCACAACCCTGATGACAGTCTAATGTTAACACTGACTTCAGAGATCATATGAGTCAATGGAGAACCAAAAAACTCACTGCCTCCACACTGCTTCCTGCTTCACCCGTCTCGACCACTTTGCTATGAAGGAATATAGGATTCAAATGACATCTGCAGCCAGTCACAGCACACTACCTTAGTATTTAACCCCCTGCCAAGGAGACCATAAATCAGATAGAGAGTGTGGGATGCAGAACTGAATCTCTCTGGCCTCATATTGTGCACCCTTGGAGCTTGCAAGGAGGACCTCTGGTGATGGGAACTTGAAGAAAGGGCACTTTGCACCAACATCCTGCTGCCTTCAGAATATACATGGGACGAGCACTTTGCTGACGCTTGTCTTCTCAGTATCCTGAGGTAGTCTGCCTTAGGACTCCAGACAGAGACATCCAACTGGAGCTTCTAGTCCATCTCATTCCTCCCACACCAGGGATGCAAGGATAGGGCACCCCACATAGGTAAATGGGGGATGGGGGGGAGGAATAGCATGCTTCAAAATAGAAATGCCTCAAAGCAATCAGAGGTCTCTCTCTTCTACCTTTACATTGTCAACTGGATTGTATTAGCTAACCACTCCTCTTCCTCCCTCAGCAGCTAGGGGCAGTACCTCCTCACACAGGAGACAAAGAGTAAATGTGCTCTCTGTTGCTGAATGCCAGGCACTCTGTTCCAACCATTGCTACTGCTGGCTAAGCACCACTGTTCCCTCTAAGACATGCGCATGTGCGTGCGCTCACAAGTTTTTTGATGTCCACTCAGTTAGTTTTAGGTCCCACTCAGGTCGAATCAGGAAGGCCCCATTCTGAATGCACATGCACGAACACTGCTTTGATACTGCTGCCCAGAACAAAACTCATTCTGCACAAAGAGGAGAAAAATTAGAGGGACCACTGCTAAGCACTCATGAGCCCTTATTTTTTTCAGGATTGCATCCTGGCTTTATCAAGCAGAACAAACAACTAGTGCATACAGAATCCCACTGCAGCTGCCCACAGAGTAAGGAAAGGTATTGCCTCAGTCACTATATTCTTTCTCCCAGTAGGGGGCAGGGAGACTGGGACTGGAGCAAGGACACTGCAGGTACACTCAGGTGGCACTGTTCTCACTCACTCACAAACACTGAAGATGCCTCCAGATCCAGAGATCGTGTGTCACAGTCACTGATGGTTGCATGTTACTCTCTCAGTCTTTCTCTTTGCTTTACACAAGCAAGTCTCCAACAGGGTCAGAGGACAGTATCTCCCACACACTCACTGACATGCAGACCATGAGGGCATCCCACAGCATGACCACCATGGTGCCCAGTGTCATTCCAGCTGATTACCTGTGGTGTTGCCACTCTAATTGTCCAGACAGGCTGCTGATGCTTGCAAGCTCCATTACAAACAGTTATGTGGTTAGGCCCAAACAACACCTACTCTGCTGTCTGTTATGAGATTGGCAAGGGCAAAACGCCCTGTTGGGGAGACATGGTTGGCAACTCTGCTAATGGCTTTTTTAGACCCCATTCTATCTTGGATGCTTTTCAGGAAAAGCTTTATCTTTGTCAAATTGCTGCTGCATTTGTTGGTAGGAGTCAGCAAATAGAGATTGCTTCCCCTTATGCCTTAGCTCTTTTTGCCTTGGGTTGGGGCTCAAAGAGTAGGGGGCAGGGACATTTCTGCTGCCTGGGCTCAGGATCTGCAACTGGGAGGAGCTACAGTTCTCAGACGTCACCATGCACCCTCCCAGCATCCCTGTGAACCTTGCCAGCCATCCTCATGGTCTCTGGTTCTGTAGAAAAGCACCCTCCCATGTGACACTAGGGTGATGGTACATATTTTTCGGAATCAGTAATTCTGACACATAGGCCTGCCATGTGTGACACCCTATTTTGCTTCTGACATGGATGTTACTGGCCAGGCATGCAAGAGGCAAATTTGGACTTAGCAATAGCAATAGCACTTACATTTATATACCGCTCTATAGCTGGAAGCTCTCTAAGCGGTTTACAATGATTTAGCATATTGCCCTCCAACATTCTGGGTACTCATTTTACCGACCTCGGAAGGATGGAAGGCTGAGTCAACCTTGAGCCCCTTGGTCAGGATCGAACTTGCAACCTTCTGGTTACAGGGCGGCAGTTTTACCACTGCACCACCAGGGCTACTTAGCTATACCGTTCCTCCAGCTGGGCTCAAACCTGGCTCACTGGAGTCCTATCCTAGTGAGTTACCAGCAGGAGTGCAGCTGGAGCTTCCCTGGTTGCTTGTTTTGGTTCCTCCCTTGGCAGAAGAATCCTTTTCTGCATATCCCTGAGATGAACGGTAGCCCTTCTCCTGGAGAGGTCTGGTTTTTTACATGCCTTGCACTTCCCAAGGGTGCTACCTTCCCTGCCTTTGCATGTTCTGAAATATGATTATTAGCACAGAGAGCGAGAGAGAGGTGTAAAAGAATTTGAACCCCTGTCTGCTGCAGTCCTTGGCAGTTTTCTGTTTGTATGGTAATATTTTGGGGGAAATCTCCCTGTCACCATGAGTGGATTGGTTTCTTCCATGCCTGACCTACATGGGATGTTGTTAACACCCTGCCTTGTAATTGGTGCATTCTGGAACTGTTGCCATGGGTACTGGGGGAGTAGCTGGTGAGGTTGCACCTTTCTGAGTTCAGTTTAGTTTACTGCTCTTGTTTTGTCCTCCATCTTGTTCTGGGAGTGCATAAGATCCCAACTACACTATGCTGAAATTACACCATTAAGTGGCCACATACCCAGTGACACATGGATCACAAGGGAATCCTACAGCATGACCACCACAATGCTAATTGTAATTCCTGTTTATTTTCTTTGGGTTGCCAACCTAATTGTACCATACAGGCTCCTGTTGCTTGTAAGACCACGGGGAAAGCAAGACTTTTGCTTTCTGTAAACATCCAGCCTTCCTTATAGAGCAGTGATTCTCAAACTTGGGTCCTCGGGTGTTATTGGACTTCAACTCCCATAATCCCCAACCAAAGGCCACTGAGGCTGGGGATTATGGGAGTTGAAGTCCAATAACACCAGAGGACCCAAGTTTGAGAATCCCTGTTATAGAGATACCCTAACCCTTTGGATGATCCAAATAAAGGTATCACTAGTTTGTGGCCTTTGGGGTTTTTCTGTTTTATACCAACACATTTTTGTTTCCTCTTGGTTGCTTCAGAATTATTTCACCTGAGATTTGCATTAAGCCATGGTTTTTGTACTGACAGTTTTCAGTAGATTTGTTCATAGATGTATCAGTTCAGTATTTTGTAACACCATACTTTGAATGGGAGTCTTCTTGAGTCAGAGGATTAACTAGGTGGATGATTAAGAAATTACATAGTATCAAAAGAAATTGAGTTTATAAAGAAAATGGAACTAACAAAACCACCATTGGAATTTGGGCCGGTCTGGAGAATAAGTCCAAGCTGGTCCCTCTCACATACGAGGGATGTGTGTGCTGAAGTTCTGCTCAAGTTTCATAATCACGTGATGGGGGGCAGTTCAGCCATGATTTAAATACTGAGGCTTTTCTCACGACCAGCCTAGCCCTACCTGGGCTGCCCCAAGCAGGGTTAGGCTGGTTGCGAGATGTGGTGGGATCCTCATGAATCTCTCTGCTCCCCTCCAGTCTAGCCTCCTTCATAAACCCGGCTATCATGAATCACAGAGATTAGTGCACAGGGTGCCTGTCAGAGGGTGGAAGTCTGCAATGCAACGTGCGTGCTGCGTGTTGCATTGAGGGATGCCTGGAGGCCGGAACAACCAAGTTATCCCCCCAGATCTTTCCACCCGGCTGCTTGCTTCACGGAACAGGGCTGTCCATGTGTGTGGGCGGGAGGCGCGCTGAAGCCAACCTGCTTGGTCGTCTGGGGGGAAGGTAAGTGAAAAGCAGCCTTCCCCCCCTTGCCTCCTCACCTGCCCAGGGTGATTTGTGAGAATTGCCCCACGACAGCATCTATTAAACATGTATTAACACATTTATGAAAAGGAAATGGTGTGCTGGGAGTGGGGCATGAGCACACCTGTCCCTAATCACATGTGGGAAAGGCCAGCTTGAATGTCATGTCTGACCTGTCCCTTTTGTTTTTGTAAAGTTCGTGGTGCCTTCTACTGAGTCAGACCATTGCTTCATCTATAGCAGTATGTTTTACCGACTGGCAATGACTCTCCAGTGTTTTGGAGCAGGGGCTTATCCCAACCCATCCCGAAGATGCCAGGGTTTGAACCTGGGAGGGTTTTCTTATGCAAAGTATGTGCGCTACAGTACTACTGAGCTACAGCCCTGCCCTACAACTACTATGAATATTTATATACCGCTCTTCAACCAAAGTTCTCAAAGCAATTTACACAGCTATAAATAGATAAATTAAATAACTAAATATGGCTCCCTGTCCCCAAAGAGCTCACAATCTAAAAGAAAAACATAAGATAGACACCAGCAACGGCCACTGGGGATGCTTAGCTGGGGTTGGATAGGGCCAGTTGCTCTCCCCCTGCTAAATAAAGAGAATCACCACTTTTAAAAAGGTGCCTCTTTGCTCAGTTAGCAGGGACACCCTGTTTTTTATAATTAATTAGTAAACATCTGCAAAAAATACAAGCTACCTGTAGCCAAAAATTGGTGGGACCATAAAATTGAAAAAGTTGAAGAAAATGAAGATGCAAAAATATTATGGGACTTCCAACTACAAACAGACAAACATCTGCCACACAATACATCAGATATAGCTCTAGTCGAGAAGAAAGAAAAACAAGTCAAAATAATCGACATAGCAATACCAGGGGATAGCAGAATAGAAGAAAAAGAAACAGAAAAAAATCACAAAATACAAAGATCTACCAATTGAAATTGAAAGGCTGTGGCAGAAGAAGACCAAAATCATCCCAGTGGTAACTGGCACCCTAGGTGCAATTCCAAAACAACTTGAAGAGCACCTCAACACCATAGGGGCCACAGAAATCACCATCAGCCAATTACAAAAAGCAACTTTACTGGGAACAGCCTATATTCTGCGACGATATCTATAATAACAGCAACAACATTGATAATAAAATCCAGCCATCCCAGGTCCTTGAGAAGGACTCGATGTCTGGATAAAACAAACCAGTCAATAACACCTGTCTGACTGTGTAAACAATAACAATAATAATAATGCTGCATGTGGCATGATGAGCCTTCCCTTTGTGAGTACAAGGCTTGACAGAGCCCTGTTTTCTTCCAGAGCTGATGTAACTTAATTCCACAAAGGGGAAGATTAAGAGGGGGATATAAAACATGTGACCAGATCTGCTGGTGCTACTCACAGACAGTACACAGGACTCTGTAAAGTGAAAAGACAGGACTCTGTGAAGTTCTATGGTGATCCATTTGCACATGCGGGAAATGATTAAACCTCTAGTACTTACATAGTGCTTTATCCCTATGTGCTCAAAGGACTTTATATAGTACAGAAGAGCCTTGTTAATCATGGACTCATTATCTGCAGTTTTGTGTATCTGTGGTCAGGTAATGGTCACCCATCCTCAGTATACGAGATGGGGAGAAGGGTTTAAAAGGGTTAAATCCTAAGAGGGCATTTCCAGCCAACATTTTGAGATCGGGAGCCAGTGGCTTATTATGGTAGGCCACTTCCTCACATATTTCTAGGGCCTTTTACCCCATTTTTTGGACATTTCCCCCGACCTCCAGGAACCAAAGCCCCGGCCCAATGACTCAGTATTTGCGGTTTCCGTATCTGTGGTAGTAGTGGAGAGCGAAACTCCCGCAAATACTGCAGTTCTCCTGCGTATGCATTAGGCCCTTTCTACTAATAAGTCGGTGGCTGACATGATGTGCAGTCCCGATATCTCCATTAGGTTTTGTGCTGCTGCGGACCTGCAAGCAATGGTGCTGCTGTGTAGAACTAGCAGTAGTGCTATCAGCATTACCACAGTTTTCCCTATTTGTGCTAATGGAAGTAAATATCGTAGTGTTATCAGTTTTACTTACAGTGGCGCAACTGTCTCAGGGTCTGCAGCAGCAACACTGCAATTCCTTAGAGATGTTAGGACCACACATCACGTCAGCAAGTATTATTATCCTCTAATGTGAGATGGGGCTGAGGTGGAAGAAAAGAGGCAGTCTTATCTCAGGTTACTCAGTGAGGTCATTCACACAATCAAAAACTGTGTTCTATCCAGGTATGTGCTCCTAATTTTTGGTTGTGTGGAAGCAAAGTAAGAGGAAAATCTAGGTAGAAGTCATTATGTGGAAGCAAGGTAGGAGGAAAAGCTGCCTATCTTGCTTCCACACAATCATTTCTATCCAGGTTTTCCTCTGACCTTAGGAACATAGGAAGCTGCCATATACTGAGCCTGGTCTCACAATCAGTGAGACCCGCTTTGTGAAGGTAAGCAGAGAGAGCGGGCTAAGCCCGCTCTGCCCACAAACGAGCAGGGCAGGAGCCCTGGGCGGCCAGATCGGCTGCCCACACGACTGCTGGCTCCGTGACGGAGCTGGTGGGGGCTGGGAGGCTTGGGAGCCACACGGCCCCTGGAAGCTCCAGGGCCCCTGGAAGCTCCTGGAAGCTTGGAGGGCAAGCGCGCTTGCCCTCCAAGCGCGCAGGGCATACTGGAGAGACCCCCGAGCCCGGAGGCTGCTTTTCAGCCTCCTGCTGGGGGTCTACTCATGAGTAGCATGTGAATAGCCTCACGGAGTCAGACCATTGGTCTATCTAGCTCAGTATTGGCTTCACAGACTGGCAGCAGCTTCTCCAAGGTTGCAGGCAGGAATCTCTCTCAGCCTTATCTTGGCAATGCCAGGGAGAGAACTTGGAACCTTCTGCTCTTCCCAGAGTGGCTCCATCCCCCCTAAAGGGAATATCTTACAGCGCTCACACTTCTAGTCTCCCATTCATATGCAACCCAGGTGGACCCTGCTTAGCTAAGGGGACAAGTCATGCTTGCTACCACCAGACCATCTCTCCTCTCCTTGCTTCCACACAAGCGAAAATTGAGAGCACACACAGCTCTCAAACCCAAATAGAACACAGTTTTTGATTGTGTGAATGACCTCAGTAAGTTTGCGATTAAACCATGATGTTAAGTCGGGACTTCTGGTTTATGTATTGTAGTGGTTAGAAACGTAGGCTACTGCTCTCATAAATATATATGCAAGTAAATGTTTGCTTTATCTCCTTCCTTTCATTTCCCCCCAACCAAATCAGAATATCAGCTGACTTTAAAAGGCCATTTGATTGAACAAATGAATCTTTGAGCTGTTTAGGAAAACTGTATTTAAGGTACTTTCGGGACCATACTAGATATTATATCCAGGCGCCTGTATATTTTCTTCCATAGCTGGTGTGGTCAGCAGCTTGAGCGGTGGTGTCAGTTTTTATTAGAAAAATAATCAGGGAAAGAGCATCTCCTCTATTGCTCCTTATTCATGGTCTCAGCCTTCTGAGTCTGCTGTTCATTTTTAGTCTACTTTCCAATAGGCTTATGAGATCGGCTGGCTGTGTGTGTGTGTGTCCTGGTCCCGTCCATCCGTGTGTATCCCTATCAACTTTGCAATGCATGGACCAATATGAACCAAATTGGGTACAATTGTAGGGGCAGATAGGGACACCTTAATGGCATAATTTGTGATGATGTCATCCACCCCAAATCAAGATGATGGACACGTAAACATTGAGGCCCAAGTGGGTTAACCAATTTGAACCAAATTTGCTACATCAGTAGAAACACACAGGGATGCCTCAGTGGCATAGTTTGTAATGATGTCATCCACCCCAATCCAAGGTGGTGGACAAGAGGGCTAACTTGTGGACCATCTAACCTATTTGAACTGAATTTGGTACAGTTCTAATGAATGACACACGGGGACACTTCAACAGCATGGTTTGTGATGATGTCATCCACCCCAATTCGGATGGTGGGCACATGAACATTGGAGGTGCAAGTGGGCTAACTTGTGAACTGCCTCACCAATGTGGAACAAATTTAGTGCAGTTGTAGGGACACTGAAAGGAAAGTAGGCAGATTAGATCTCACTAGAATAATTTTTTTAAGAAGATGAGAGAAAGTTACAGGCATCAGCATGTAACATCTAGTTTGATGCTCAGAAACTGATCATCCTTCAAGTAATGATGGCAACCCAAGCTGTGAACAAACCATAAATTGTATGGTAAGGGGGAATTTAGCCTGATGACAAGCTGATGCTTGAAGCTAGAAATCTGCTTCCTTTCCTTTGAAATCAATCCTTAGCCTATTGAGTAGTTTGAGAGTTACAAATGCCAAAATTGTATTGGTGGTACAGTATTTGTGGGGCTGAAATAGCATTAAATGTATTTATCAAACGTTCTGATGCTTCTAAGGACTTGGACCACAAAAAAGATGCATCCTATTTCAGTTCTGTCTAACAATCGTGCTAAAGCTTGCTTCATGTTCAGATTCTCACATAAGAGGAAATCATTTTGCCTCTACAGGGCAAGTTCACTTTTGTTCTGAATAATGCTGCCACCTAGACCTTAACTAACATTTGCCTATATAGGATGCAATTTGATCTTCCTTTTGGTATAAGCCGAACAGAAACCCCAATCTACCGAGTTTTGGAAGCCTGAATAAATCAAAATGTCACATGCAGGAAAAGGCTGTTTCCAGCTCAGCATGTCTTATGGCTTGCAGATATTTAGAGCCACAGATGCAGCAGCGCATCCCACTTGACTGTCATTAAACTATTCTGGATTACATGGATTGTGGACTGCAAGCTAAGATACTTTGCAAAATGCTAGAAAACGAACATCACAAGTATCATACCAGTTCAAAAATTTGTTGTGGGCATCTGAGTGTAGTCTCTCATGATGGTGGCTCCCCCCCCCCCCCCGTACACACACCCTTAACCCCATTTTTTGATCATCTAGCAGCTGCGGCTGCCGGACTGCGGGGAGCCCATGGAGGGGGGATCCCCATGATGTACTGTGTCCTTGTGCAATGAATCATGGTATTTTCAGGGGCTGGGATGACACATCCTGACCCCTGATCCTCCCCGCTGCCTGGGCGCACGGGGAATTGTCTTTGCGCACGGTGAGCATGCCCAGCACAGGAAGAGCAGTTGTCTGCAGAGAAGGTAAGTATAACACGCCTGTCCTGCAGCCCACTCTGCAGCCCTTCTCATTGTTCCTGAGAAGAGGCTCATTGTCTTGTCTGAGAGCACTTCCTTTGCCATTCTCGTCCTTACATATCCCCTCTGCCTAACAGTCATTGAGAGCTGAACCAATTTGTTTGATTTTGGTGATTCACACTAGGAAAAGCACCATGAGCTTTTAATCCTTCCTGGCTGTTAGCATCAGGGTTGGCTTCAAGTATTTTTCAGGGCCTAACCATTGTTTCTAGGGCTATTCTAAATTCCTTTAAAGGCCTATCCTATTTAAATCCATGTTGCTTATTTAGGCTGTGATCCTAGAACTTAGATACTCTCAGAGGTGTATATGCACCCACTTGTTTCCTGGGATATATATCCTGGGAACAGCTGATGCTATTCTTAACAAATCCTGAGTGGAGTCACCATTTGGTGCTCCACCTCCAGGATTGGTGTGGGGGAAAGTAAATTCACTTTTAAAGAAGAACGAATGTTCGTATTTGTTTTCTGGGAGAGCAATACTTTCCACTTGAAACAGAGTCCTGCCCCACTAGCTGATAGATCTGTTGTAGTCCTTGCAGATCTGCTCTGGGACTCCCTTTCAAGTGCCAGAAGAAGAATCTGTGTCTTGAAACAGAGACCAATCCAGCTAACCTATTTGCACAATCTGCAGCAGATCTACCAGCTAAAAGCCCTCTTAACTAGCAGATCTACTATTGACGAAGCAGCACAGGCTGGACTGATGGAGGGCAAGTCCATCAAATGGCTACTTGTCTTGATGGCTATAGGCCACCTCCAGGCTCAGAGACAGGATGCCTCCAAATACCAGTTATATGGGAGAAACAGCAGGAGGCAGGGCATGCTTTCGTCTCCTACTTGCGGGCTTCCCCGAGGCATTTGGCTGGCCACTGTAGGAAAGGATGCTGGACTAGATAGGCCTAGGGCCTGATACAGTAAGGCACTTATGTTCATAGTCATGTATATACTCGGCTGTTGCTTTTTGAATCTCTGGACTCCACACCTGCAAAGAGCCTCGGAATGTTCCTGAAGCCGCCTCCTCCTCCTGAAAAGGAATCGATGTGATGCACAAGCACCTGCTCAGTTATCAAACTGCAGCCATTATAATATGAATGCTGTTATAGATATAATGTATTTTTCCAGTAAAATCTTTGCTTTCTCTCTCTCCTACAGGACTATTTTTATCCGAAGTACTTGGGTGAGTTGCCATTTCACTATTTAAATACTATTTTGTTTGATGGGCACCCTCAAATCTGCCCAAAGAAGTGTACATTTTCTTACCTTAAAATGAAACACATTTTCTCATGATTAGTTTTTAAAGCAAGCGTATCTTTATATATCATTATATACATTGGCCATGTTTCACAGAGGTATACAAGAAAATATGCAGTTGAGGGGTTGCTTTAAGTTTCCTCAAGTCCAGAATATTCCTGCCTCTCCCCCACCCCGATCACAAAATGTTTTTGAAAGGTGAGTTTTAGAAGTAGTTGGTCTTGTAATGGATACTCTTTGCTGAGTGTGAGGGAGAAAACTAAAGGGCTAATTGAACATATAATCTCTGTATAAAGGAGGCAATTGAATTGCAGCCACCATTTTATAGATAGTGGCTGACATCTAGACTGATGAAGCATCAGTGCTATGGGGAAAGTACTGGTGTAGCACCTGCACTTTTGGTGTTTGTGGGGTGTGTGTGTGAATTTCAACAACTTCCCTTTCCCCCAGAAGCATTCTGTGCCATCTGAAACTATGTCCCTGAGGGCTGCACAACCTAGGGACATATTTTTGCATGGCACAGAGTGCATGAGCAGTGGAACTGAGATAGTTAAAATCTTCAGAAGCAAATGTGTTCTTCTTCCATAGTACCAATGCTCAGTTGGCCTTAGGGGTGGGTCAGTTGGGCAGATGCCTACCTGAAGGGGATGTCAAGCTGAGTAGGCACAAACCACACAACTTGGTAACACTGTTAAACTAATTGGAGGGAGGCACCAAAATCGATCTTCACCCAAGGGCTATCTATCCTAGAGCTGGCCCTGCCAGTGCTTTGTTTGCCCGGATATCACCCACTAGCCCCAGTCTGACGGGTGAAAGTATACACACAGAGGTGCTGCACACATTTTCCAGACCTGAAAAGTTCCAATGCAAGAGCCGGGTTTCCTGAATAGTGCTGATCATCTGTGTGGGGACTGGATAAAATTCTTCACCAGCCAGAGGAGCACTATTTCTCAAGGCAGAACAATACTGTACACTTTTACTTACAGTGCATTCTCCTTAATGTAAACAAACAGGAACACACACACCTGATCTCTTAAAATCTGAGAATGACTATTGTATTACTGTGTATGTTTTCAGCATGCTAACATTACAACTTGAGCAGGGCTACACAACTTGGGCCCTCTTGCTTGTTGTTAGACTGCAACTCTCATCATCCCCAGCCATAATGGCCTTTTCTCAGAGATGATGGGAGTTGTAATCCAACAACAGCTGGAGATTGTGTAGCCCTGTCTTGAGAAAATTATATGATTCCTGGAGTGGGTTCTTCAAAACTTTTTTTATTGAGCTGGAATAGCTCGATAATAAAATAGAATAGGCTTTAGGTACTAATATCGTTTTAGCATCTTCACATCACACCTAGAAAACTGATATTTCAAAGCAACATTATAAACTGTGCAATCATACTTCAGAGCCAAAAAATATGCAGACAAAATAAAAACAAAAATGTCACATTCTGATTAAACCAGACCTGCTGAACAGAATAACAGGAGAGCAGAAAGTAGTGAATTTTGGCATCTGGCTTAATAATGCTTTTGTTTTTTGTTCTTCAGCATGTATTCGGAAGTATGGGTCACCATATACAAGAAGTCCAGATTTCCATACATGTGTACATAGTAAGCACTTGACATTTCTATGGTACAGATAAATATAGTATCATTCTGGGTTTTTTGTTTTTGTTTGTTGGGGTGTTTTTTTGTATGGCAGATGCGGAGCCATTTCAGTCTATGATAAACATCTATTTATGCTATCCATGTCTCTTGCCATGCTTCAAGTTAGAGTCCTCCCATCCACCACTGCCCACTAACATTTGAGACAATATTGCTCTGCTGTTTACCAGAATCTTTTGTAGTTTTAGCAGGGTTGCACACAGTATCTCCACGTTTCTGTTTCTTCAGAGATATATATTGGGAAAATGCTTCTGGAGAATGCTTTTGTTTACTAAAGGTATAAGTTCAGTTAGCTATGAAATTAGACTATTTTGAACTTTGTAAATGTCCCCAGATGCTACTAGTCTACAAAACCTTTTACAGGCTAGTTGCTCACACATACCTCTATTAAATATTTTGTGACCTCGAATTTAAAAAGAGCTGCATTCTATTAAGCTTTTCTGCTGGGTCACATGGATGCGGTTCTTGCTCACCACAGGCAGCCAGTGAATTGGCTGTTTCTATGCCTGCTACATAAAAAGGCTAAAAACATATTGTTATATATTGCCAATAAGATTGCCTGGCAACTGGCTGAAGATTATGATCAAGAGGAGAACAGACTGAATTGTTTGAAAAGCAATTGGGAGCTTTATAATGGCAGCTGCTATACAGTTAAGCAACTATAGGCCTGTCTCCAACCTTCCATGATTGGGCAAGCTGGTGGTGCCCTCCCAGCTCCAGGCAGCCTTGGAGGAAACTGCTTATCTAAACCCATTTCAAACTGGTTTTTGGGTGGGCTCTGAGGTGGAGACTGCCTTGGTCAGCCTGATGGATGATCTCCAATTAGGAATTGTCAGAGGGAGCTTGACTCTGTTGATCCTTTTAGATAGCTCCGTGACTTTCAATACTATTGACCATAGTATCTTTCTGGACCGTCTGAGAGGCTTGGAGGTGGGATGCACTGCTTTGCAGTGGATCTGCTCCTACCTCTCGGGCAGATTCCAAATGGTGTTGTTTGGAGACTGTTGTTCTTCAGAACGTGAACTTTTCTATGGCATCCCCCAAGGCTCCATACTGTCTCCAGTTCTCTTTAACATCTGCATGAAACGGCTGGGAGACATCATCAGGAGATTTGGTGCAGGGTGTTATCATACTGATGATGCACAATATATTTCTCAATGTCAGCATCATCAGGAGAAGGCATAACTGATCTAAATGCCTTCCTGGAGGCAGTGATGGGCTAGATGAGGGATAACAAACTGAGACTAAATCCAAATAAAACCCCTACTAACTGAGCTAAGAGACACATTTTAGTGGTGATTTTCTTACATTTAGCAGGAGGAGAGCAACTGTCCCTATCCAAACCTAGCACAGCATCTCTCCAGTGGCTGTTGCTGGTGTCTGCCTTATGTTTCTTTTTAGATTGTGAGCCCTAGGGGACAGGAAGCCACCTTTAGTTATTTTTCTATGTAAACAGTTTAGAGAATTTTTCTTGAAAAGTTGTATATAAATAGTAGCAGTGAGTAGTTACTTATTGTGCAGATCAAAAAGAGACATTTTTGATCTGCCAGTTTTGTATGGGGTCACACATCCCCAGAAGCAACAGGTATGCAGTCTGGGGGTGCTTCTGGATCGAAACCTCTCCCTGGTGTCTCAGGTTGAGGTAGTGGCCAGAGGTGTTCTCTAACAGCTTTGGCTAATATGCCAGCTGCGTCCATTTCTTGAGATAAACAACCTCAGAACAGTAACACATACTCTGGTAACTTCCAGACTTGACTACTGTAATGTGCTCTATGTGGGGCTGCCTTTGTACATAGTCCTGAAGCTTCAATTGGTACAGAATGCAGCAGCCAGGTTGGTCTCCAGGTCATCTCGAAGAGACCATATTATTCCATATTAAAAGAACTACACTGGTTACCAATAAGTTTCCGTACAAAATACAAGCTTTATAGTTATAACCTATAAAGCCCTAAACAGCTTAGGCCCAAGGTATTTAAGAGAACGTCATCTTCGCTGTGAGTCCCATTGCCCATTGAGATCATCCTGAGAGGTTCATCTGCAGTTGCCACCAGCTCGTCTGGTGGCTGCACAGGGATGGGCCGTCTCTGGTGCTGCCCTGAGACTCTGGAATGCACTCCCTGCTGAAATAAGAGTCTCCCAATCTCTGACAACTTTTTAAAAGTCTCTAAAGACACATTTATTCATCCAGCTTTTAAACTAACAATACTCAAACAGTATTATCCCCCACCAGGGGAATGGGGCAAGGCAGCATTTGGTTCTTCATCCTAGACACTTGGGTCACCACTGCCTAGAAGTTTCCCAAGAATCACTAGAAGGATGAGAGCCAATTACTTTGAAACAAAGACACACACATACAGCAATTCCAATTCCAATTTTGTCCTTCCCTACCCTGCAGTAAACATTTCCATCTTTCCTGTGCATACGCACTTCCCCTTCCTGGAATTATGGGTGGGAATAATGGAAGTTGTAGTCCAGCAACAGCTGGGGACCCAAGTTTGAGAACCACTGTTGTAGGGAAACTGATGCAGGGCCTGATCCTCAGCACCCTCTCTCTGAGGAGGCCTAGTTTGGGAAAGTAACATAGGAAGCTGCCATATACTGAGTCAGACCATTGGTCCATCTAGCTCAGTATTGTCTTCACAGACTGGCAGCAGCTTCTCCAAGGCCGCAGGCAGGAATCTCTCTCAGCCCCATCTTGGAGATGCAAGGGAGGGAACTTGGAACCTTGTACTCTTCCCAGAGTAGCTCCATCCCCTGAGGGGAATCTCTTATAGTCCTCATACTTCTACTCTCCCTTTCATATGCAACCAGGGTGGACCCTGCTTAGCTAAGGGGACAAGTCATACTTGCTACCACAAGACCAGTACAAGGACCTAATAATGTGATGCTGTTGCTTAGAGCCTGAAATAGCCTTCCGGCCATGCTTTAGGGCCCAAGAACCCTAATCTAGAGTTGACAAATCGCATGGGCAGGAAAAGAGAAGCATATCACCTCGGCTCCTGCCACTGTGCCTCTCTTCCTCTTCCTCGCCTGCCCACTCGGTGGTCTATCATGTCTGCATTTATTTTTCTGACCTGAATGAAAGTGGCAGCTATGTGTACACAAGTGAGATTCACCTTCTTCTAGCTTCTTTCATTACTGAGGCCTTCAGGGTTTTTCTTCTGTTATATGCCGGAGATGAGGGGTAGCAATAAATGTTGTTTGTGAGTGGTAGGGATTGTCTCTTTCACAGAGATGTTCTTTACCAGTCTTGTCACGGACATTCTCAGGTATTGGAATAACTAGGATTCAAGGCAGAATATTATAGGAATGCCTGCCTTTGGCAGAGGTGAGTGACTCACATGCCATTCCTTAAGAATTAGGGCTTTATGACTCCCTTTCTCACTCCAGAATTTTGTGCTAAGATTCAAGATAAGCTCTTTTCTTCTTGGGAAGGATTCCTGAAGCGCTGCCTGACTAAGCTTAGAGCATAAACTCTGATCTCCTAGTTCAGATGCAATCCTATCCCATTTTGAAGTAGAATGGCATTGGAGTAGAAATGTAAATACCCATTCTAAGGCAGAGTTTGCTCACGCTTCTCATAAAAGCTTTTTCGTTCTCTGCATATGTCAAGAATCACCATGTGCTCAAGGGCAAGCCTCAGTGTCTTCTCCCTTTAGGAATGTGCAGAAAATTTTTGAACATGCACATTATTGTATAGTGCAGTTGTTTTGTTTTGGGGGTTTTTTTGTTTTGTTTTTTGCTTTGCTTCAGTACACACTACTGGCATGCCCATAGAAAGCCATGAAGAAGCCAGATGCTCTATGTGGCAGACTGTGCAGAAACACTAGGCTCCTGAGCAGCCTGCCTTAGTCCCCAACTGCAAATGTATCCTTCAGCTGTTGTTGCTGCTAAAAATGTTCCAAGAACTTCTCATCCCCTGTGAAGTAACTTTACCCATGACCTGAGCTGCATGTTGGTACTCTTTAAAGATTGTGGCATTGGGGGATGATTATGTGCAAGAAGTGCTACAGGGCTGGTTTACCAAGTAGGGGAAGCAATGTTGATATGAGACTGGCTGGTAGAGTTGAGTGCAATCTTTAGTGTGAGTTTTTGGTGGAAGGTGCCTATGCTTGGAGGATGCAGGGTTATTTTTTGTATCTGGTGGTATCTTTTGTATTGAGGATCTCTGTGTGTTTAGGAATGTGTGTGAATCCATTGGGTCTATTTGTACCTCTGTAAAAGCGGGGTATGTTTGGTACAACCGGAGTCACTGGCAGACAGGATGCACAGTTCAATGCCAGCATTTACCTTCTGCCGGGGCTGCTGTGCATGTAAAACCTAGCCCCAGAAGAGTTGTGCAAGAGGGCAGTTGTGAAATAACTTGAAAATGCATGCTTGTACTTGCACAACAGAGCCCCCATTGTTTTCAATGGGAAATTCATTATGCAAATATAGGTGCACATTATCTTGTGCAATTCCACCAGGACTAGGTTTTACATACTCAGCAGCCCCAGTAGAAGGGAAATGCTGGTGTTAAGTTGCATATCATATCAGCCAGTGCCTGCTTCCCCGGGTATGTTTCACCTCTATGCATTTAATGTGACATCTGCTGCAAATACAGGTGGACCTTGTCTCATGCGGTCCCAACAACCGTGGTTTTGCGTATCCACAGTTGGGTTATACCGAGACCTGACCTTGGTGTGTGGCTTTAAAAAGGGTTTAAAATCACATCTCCGCGTTTCCTAGGTGGCCGGAAATGACCTCTGAGGTAATTTCTGGGTCACCATTTTGTGGCTGTTTTTGTGGGGTTGGGTGGAACCCGCCCATGATTTTCTGTTAGAAATTGTGGAATTGGGGCTTTGGGGGTGGGCATTGCTGGACAGCTGGAGTCCTGCACAACATGGCATGGTATGTTATTTTTTTATTTCTGGGCTTTTAAAATGCTTTTTTCCACCTCCAGGACACCCCCCCCCCCACCCCCCTATTCCCATTGCTGCAATGTCTGGTTGTCCATGGTTCTGTAATCCACAGTTGTAGCTGAGAATGGAACCCCACCGTGGATAACAAGGTCCACCTGTATGCCCAAATGTATTGCTTTTTGTCTGCAGCCTTAAAAAAGAATTTTAGTTTATTTTTGACAAAGAATTGTTTCTCAGAATGATCAAAGTCAGAAGGAACAAGATAAGTTGTGAAATACTTTCCATTCTCTTTATAAAGGGCTTGCTCGCCAGGATAAACATTCCTTTAGTTTGATACCTTCTCAGTAATTGAGCAGATTGCCTAGCAAACAACATAGCAAGATCATGCCCTACCTCTTTCTTCCCTACTTTTGGTGAGGTTAATAATGATTATCTGATCATTGGGTGGTGATTATCTCAGCTTGGGTGGTGAAAGTATATTGTTTAATTAATTTGATTCAAAGATAAAAGTTTTGTGTGATTTCCTCCCTCCCCCACAGATTTGCCAAATCAGTGTTTACCCAACCCTTGTTATAGAGAGGGTACTAAAACATGTGAAGATTTGAAAGGTGGATTCCTTTGTCTTTGCCAAAGAGGATGGGAAGGGGGAAAATGTGAGAAAGGTAAGTGTGATTCTGTGTTGTTTCTCATTCTGTATTCCTAATAATGAGGCTGTTCTCACGCTCAGTCGAAACTGGGCTAAGGAAGCCTAGCCTGGTTTCGCACATGCCTGAGAATTGCCAGGAGCCGCTCAGCTCCCAGGGGCAGTGTGGCGACAAGCCCACCTCCGGAACCCACCTACAAAATGAGGTTAAGGGAGCAAGCGCTCCTGTAACCTCATTTTGGTGATTAGCTGCCAGCTCCGGCTGCTTGCAGCCTTGGCTTGGAGACTGTGGGGCTCCCAGCCATCATTGGAGGATCCCCATAATGCCCTGCGCACTAGCATTATGGCAGTTCCAGGGGGCAAAGAGATGCTCCCAGCCCCCCCAACCCTCCATGTTGCCTGAGGAGGCAGCTGCATGTTTGGACGCATGATCTCTACACCCAGATTCCTCAAGAGGATCATCTGCGGGGGAGGTAAACTTTTGAAGGCTCCCTTCCATTGCCACTTTTGAGCCCTTTCTCCTTTTTTTAATTAAAAAAAACACACTTAAAAAAAAAGTATACAATAGCCCACCCCGCACGGAACATCTGTGCGCTCCTTGGGGCTGGCAGTTACCTCCCCCCCCCTTCTGCCCCAGTCTCTGCTTCCGGGCCCAGCCACTTCTCCCCCCTCCATTTCTTTCCCCCCTCCTGGGCCTTGCCTCTGCGGCCGGGCCGGACCCACCACCTCTGGCCTCCACGATTGGGCTGCCGCCACGGCAACCAATCCTTCTGGGTGCGCCTCAGCCAATCAGGCACGTCCACCACCCAGCCAATCAGCTGGGCTCTGGGACACACATTCCAAGGCACACCCAGAATAATTAATATAATAGATCGTGCATTGCTTTTGATCTAAAAACACTTTGTATTTCTTGGAAATGAGATAGCTTCTTATGTATTTGCTTGTGGATTGGTTTAGATATCATGACAAACTACTGTTAAACCTTGATTTGGTGCATTGTCTCCTAACCATAGGAATGTGTGCTCCTCCCTCACCTGCCTGCAAAAGTCTCAGAAGAATGCTACTTCTGACTATCGTTAAAAATAAACCAAGATTTATTGTGACATCTGCATCATCAATTTTGGTTTATTCTAACTTCTTTGAAATAAACAGATCTGAAACCCACTTCAAAACTTGGATTTAGATCTTGGCTTATTTCAAGTAAGCGGGTTAAAATAAACCAAGATGGGTTGGTCTGAATGTCACAACCAATCTTAGTTTATTTATTACTGCTATCAGAAGTGGAATTTTTCCAGTCCTGCATGGGCAAGGTCAAGGAGAGTGCCTGCTTCCAAGCCTAGGAAATGTTGTGTGATATCTGAACCAGCCCACTTTAAATCTGTTGACTGGGTTGAAGAATGTGATTTCCTCATAGAATCTGTTGTGGCAATCATAAGTTCTATTGTCTTATTTTAAGTTTAGCGTTGAGTGAGTCCCCCCCCCTTCTTGCCTTAACACCATTTTCCTTATCCCTGCCCACCATGCAATCTAGATGTATGATCTAGATGTTGTCTGTGCCCCCCCCCAAAAGAACCCACCAAAGGATTCTCAGTATATCTGAAGGTCAATGCAAGTGTAATGTAAAAAGAGGACTCGTAGCAGGTCCCCCAGCCATGGTGTGACCCTCATCCTCCTGGCTCTAAAATTGACTAACACATAAGCAAGGCACACAAGCCATGGTTCAGCCATTAGTCTTCCCCTTTTCTCCATTCTTTGGACAGTGTGGTTGCCTTTTAAATATATGTATATTAGTAAAGTAACTTGTAGTTTGCAAGCATCTTTATATTTTATTTCTTTGTGACTCTTGTCTTTTTGTAGCTCTATGAGGATCATTCCCCATGTTTTCCAGTGGGAGAGTTTTTCTGCATTTTTTGGAACAGTAATGAACATTTCTAGGATTTTAGATTTTTTTTTGCTAGTCTGTGTGAGACTACCTGTGAAATCAGCATGTCTTTCTTGTGTCTCTGACAGTTTCATGGTTTAGTTGGGTAGTTTCATGTCAGTGATTGAGTCAGTCAGGCAGGCAGGCCTAAGCAGCTTTTTATATTATAAATACACTAATTTTTTGTGTGTACCACTGTTACCTTTTTAAAAGAAAATGTGCCCCCCCCCAAGTTTTGGGGATTCAGGAGGGATTGGTTAGCCATGTGCTGTCACAAACTTATCAGTACTGACCATAGTAGGCTTTTGCTACAACCATGCAGGGCAAGGACTTTTAGATCATTACCCAGAAGAGTTAAACTCTGTTTAGATTAAAGCTAGTTGGGGCAGATGCTTCCATATTGGACCTACTACCGTAAAAATAGAATTGTTGTGTGTGCACTCAACGCCTATTGCTCTCCCAAACCGTGGTAAACATAGCCCTTCTGCTGCTGCACTGGGTCTGAACTGAGCAGTCTCCTGCTCAACATTCAGTGCTATAGAGCTAGATTCCAGGATCCACACACATTAAAGTATACATTTAAAACACTTTAATGTGTGAAGCAGTCCTTGGACAACTTAATGCAGAAGTAAACTCTGATGTTAAAGAATACTTGAATGGATGAAATGGATGAATGAACTCCAGTACAAACCTGTGGAGGGTACAATAGTGGGATGTGTGGAAGATGTGGCTGTGATCCTCTCCCTGCCAAGTCCATCAAATAAAGTTTAATGGTGAAAGAAGTCGGTCCAATACAGAAGTGCCTGCCCCAACTACCTTTAATCTGAACATAGCTGTTAAAGGCTGTCCCTCTTCACAGCCAACTTTGAGAAAAGTATGATTACTTAGAAATGGAGGAACTCCTTCCCCCCTGTTCTTAACTAAATATATCCCCGATCTTCTTTTAGCTTTACAGTGGCTTTAAAAGCGTATACATCGGGGAGGCAACCTTGGCCCTCCAGCTGTTGTTGAACTACAGCTCCCATAATCTCCAGCTACAATAAATTGTGGCTGAGGATGTTGGGAGTTGTAGTTCAACAATAGTTGGAGTGGATGGCCATTGTTGCCCATCCCTGGTATATAGATCCTGTAATTTAAAGTACGGCTTATGGTGCACATCCCTTAAGACTAATTCTCCCCTCCAAGATACTTTGAGCTGTTAGGGGTTCAGCTGAAGGGGTGGGCAACATTGTTCTTGTTTTCTATTTTCTTCCATCAGCTGATATTCAACTGCCTTCAATAGTCTGTGACTCCTGCATGGAATAAGCAAGCTCAGTCCTCATTGGGCTGATCCCTCTGTCCTGATCCCACCCCTTTTATTTTCTTTTTTAAATAAACTAATATTTTTCTGCATGCCTTGGGTATATACTAAGTCTGTAGAAACCCCTGTCTTGTCTTTGGGTGCCCCTCTTGCATTGCTTTGCTGAACAGGACAGCCAAGTTTGGTATTAGAAAAAATTACAATAATTAAAATTGCATATATGTTTTCAGCTATCAACACTGGAAATTTTAAAATGAGAAGTATGGCCTCAAGTTGTCTTGAGTTAACATCTACTGATCTGATGTGATTTGAAACATCCAACGATTCTCTTTATCTGTTTCCAGATATCGATGAATGCTCTGTGCAGAACGGTGGCTGTAAACAGAAATGTTTCAACCAGCCAGGCAGCTATCGTTGTTCTTGCCATAATGGCTATGCCCTGGCGAAAGACAATAAAACTTGTGAAGGTAAGATATAATGAAGTGGTTCTCATACTGCGTGGGATATGGCGATGGTAAACCCCTCATGTATTCTACCAAAGACAACCACAGGGCTCTGTGGTCGCCAGGAGTCGACACCGACTTGGCAGCACACTTTACCTTTTCAGTTACAATTCCAATGTATGGTTTGGCATGGCATTGCTCTTCCACCCTCATCATGAATGGTGATTCCTTTCTTATTTCCTGGTTTGAGGCAAACTATAGTTCAGAGGAAACAGCAAAGTGTGGTTTGCTTCAAACAAGGAAAGAAGGGAGGTGATACAAAGAAAGGATGGAGCTCATGAGCCTGAGATTCAGACACATAACATCAAACCATGGTCTGATGTTACATTTGGACAACTCCAGTGATTTAAACTTCCTTTGTGTGTCATGTACTGTAGTGGATCTTACTTCAGAATCCTACTGCACACACTCAACTGGACTGAATGAAAGTTGCACAGCAGCAATGCTAAGACAATTGCTCCCTTTATTAAGGGGTAGTTTGTTGTAACACAAACAGAAAAAACATATCTGGTGTTAGAGTATAGTATATTTATTGTGCCTGACCTTTCATAGGCTAACCCTTATTTGCAGTGTGATCTGACAAAGTGGGATCTATGAAAGTGTATACCATAATATATTTGTTAGCCTCAGGACCCTCTGTCCTCCTTACCATGTTAACACTGAGTGTTAAGTTGAACTGATGCCAGTACTTCTTATTTTTTCACAGCTGTAGTTTAGGGTTGTAATGGGAAAAGCCAGGAATGCATGCCCAGGCATGCCTGTAGTCCTACCACAGAGCTATCCAACATCATAGCAAAGTGATGATTCACAAAGGAATTGTGTGTTGGATTGTGCCCCAGCTAACCAGCTCTTTCTGACACAATGAAAAATGATGGTTGGCAAAGTAGACTGTAGTTTTTCTTTACATTGTATCATGTCACAAAACAGAGTGGGTTTGAGCAGCATGTGAATCTTATAATTTTATGTTGGGGAGTCAGAAATCTCTATTACAATTAATTACTCAAGAAATTTCTGATGAAGGTGGACCACTGCTAAACCAAGAAATCATTAGTCTGCACAATAAAACAACAACAACCCTTCCCTTTCTCTTATAACATTACTGATAAAAATAACAATATTGTAGAGGAAAAAGGAAATGAGAGAAAAGAATTTAGTGCAGCAGGGCCAAAACCAGAAGTGGGGAAAGGATCTTAAATGAAGAATATAGTTAACCCTGCAAAGGAACTGTGGAGGAAGTGGCATTTGGAGTAACAGAACTTACTAGCAGTCTTCATGGGGTAGAGGTAAACTAGTCTTGCTAACTCATACTTCCCTCTCAATTAGCTGCTTAGGAAAAATAGGGTCCAGATTTACAGGAGCAATGGCTCATGGTGGTTTTCCACCCGTCTTTTCGGCAAACTGGGACAATTGCCTGGCCAGTGCAGGCTGTATGATCTACTAGTGTTCAGTGGGACATTTTTGTCTTTCAGTGGGGAAAGGATATGCCAACCCAGGCATTTCTGGTTTAAGAATGGACAGAGAACATAGGAAAGTCCTATGAATATATTCAGTATTTAAAAACCTGGTGAGAGTTAAGATGTGTTTACATTTTCATTATTACTCTAAACAAATGGAAATTCCACATTAAGGTGCCCATTTTAAACTTCTGCACCATATAAGCTATAAATACTTTGTGCAGTGTGGTATATGATTGGAGATGTGGCACCCCTAAATGTCTACCTGGATGCATCCCTTCACAGCCCAATGTCCAGCTGAAAGACCAAGCAAAGTGTGGATGCATGGAGAAGCCTCATTTCAAAAGTCAGCATCATATACCAGACTGTACAAAGTCTTTACAGCTTATATAGTGCGGAAGTAAAGATGGGCACTTTAACGTGGAATTTCCATGCTTTTTAGAGCATGAATTAAAATGTAAACACATCTTAACTCTCATCTTAAACTGGAAGTTTTTAATTACTGAATTTCCAGGGTTTTTAAGAAGGAAAATTTGTCTTGGCGCTTTGAAAAAGGCAAGTTTAATAGTGACTTTTACCCATTCTGGCTTAGTGGAATTTTCACATTCACAGGCAGTTTATCTTAGATATAGAAAGTTCATTTTTAAAGGCAGGATTCTCGGTTCCCCTAGGGCAATATAGCTTTGGAGCAGATGACCTTCTGCACATGCAGCTCCATGTTAAACATGTTAAGTAGCACTGAGGATGTTTAAGTCATGTCACCTAAATTGCCTTGTTGAATGTGTAGAAGAACTCTGCAGATGAACATAAATACAGCATGAGGTTATTTTTTGCAATTAAAATGCAACTTATGAACTCCAATTCCATTCTTCCATCAACAGCCAGTGACTGCTAGTAAAATTCTTATAATGCCAAGACCTTTTAGGCAAGGTGACTAAATGGAATCTTCATGTTAAGAGGCAGTATACCTTTCAACATGTCTTTATCACAAGTAAAGCAGATTAACAGGAAAAAGAGAAGAGAGCTGGTCTTGTGGTAGCAAGCATGACTTGTCCCCTTAAGCTAAGCAGGATCCACCCTGGTTGCATACGAAAGGGAGACTAGAAGTGTGAGCGCTGTAAGATATTCCGCTTAGGGGGTGGAGCCACTCTGGGAAGAGCATCTAGACTCCAAGTTCCCTCCCTGGTATCTCCATGATAGGGCTAAAGGAGACTCCTGCCTGCAACCTTGGAGAAGCCGTTTCCAGTCTGTGTGGACAATACTGAGCGAGATGGACCTATGGTCTGACTCAGTATATGGCAGTTTCCTATGTTCCTAACAGTTTTTAGAAAAGCTATACATTGGATTCAGATGACTAATGGCAGATACACTACAGATAGCTATTACTAAAATGTATTATGTTGTGGCATATTTAATCCTATATTGTTCCCTATCCCCCTCCAACCTTAGCAGTTACGTTTACAAGCAAGCACCCCCACCTCCACTGCTACTGGCCATTGGTGCTCTGGTCCCTCCAGCTGTGTGGATCCCATTCCTCTGGCCACTTACTCCTTTCAGGTCTGCGCTGCTGCGCAGGGTCCATCACCACCGACCCAGTTCCCTTGAAAGCCCTTTTTTTAGCATTGTGGTGCCGTGCCTCCATAGGAGGCCTC
Source organism: Hemicordylus capensis (assembly GCF_027244095.1). Taxonomy (NCBI): domain Eukaryota; kingdom Metazoa; phylum Chordata; class Lepidosauria; order Squamata; family Cordylidae; genus Hemicordylus; species Hemicordylus capensis. The sequence goes on from NC_069659.1 coordinate 140,089,806, forward strand.
TGCCACTGGCCCGGTGCAGCTGCTGCCGCTGACCCAGTTCTCTCCCCCTAGTAGCCACACTATTCGGGGCTGCAGCGGCAGTGGCCTGGACACTGCTGCTGCGCCAACCCAGACCTGCTGGATGGCAGACTTTACTCCCCCTGTTGGCGACCCCTCTTCACGACCGGTGGCAGCATGGCCTCCCCGCTGCTCCCATGTCAACCCAACTCTGTTGGGCAGCAGGCTGCCTGTACCACTGTAGCTTTGGCAGCACTGAAGGCTTTTCTATTTGAGGGTAGTGCATCCCATTCAAAAAAGGCAAATGCCAAATAAGGCTTTTGCCTTTTTTGAATGACTGTCCCCCTGCCCTCGAACAGAAGAGCCTTTGGTGCAGCCAAAGCAAAAGAGCTGGGTCTGTGCGGGAACAGTGGGGAGGCTGCTGTGGCGGTCCTGAAGAGGGGCCACAGGCAGGGAGAGGAGTGTCTGCCATCCAGCAGAGCTGGGTCAATGCTGGAGCAGTGTCCAGCTGATTAAAGGAGAGGCAAAGTTGGCATTTGCCCATGGCAACAAAATTTTCATCTGCATTGCCAGATAGATGGGAGATAACATTTCCCATCGACTGCATGCCGTCCAAATGAAGATCATATTGAATGCCTTGTGTTCTGCGGCACACGAATGTGCAGATGTGAATCTGAGTGCATGTGATCTGCAAGCATGATTTCACCAAGGAAACCACCTGCAGATGCATCGTCCTTTCTTCCATGCTGGTTTAACAAGGCATTCCCCCCCCCCCCCAAAATCAAATGGTTTGTCATTTCCTTGTTCTGTGATCCTGTTTGTCCCACAAAGTCTGACCTCACTTTACAGTGCCATCACATTATTTCCTGTGATTCTCTCTCTCTCTCTCTCTCTCTCTCTCTCTCTCTCTCTCTCTCTCTCTCTCTCTCTCTCTCTCTCTGTTTTTCCTCTTGCTCTTTCAGTAGGTTTGTAGCGTTTAGCCAATGGTGCTATGTGACACTGAATATCAGCTTTTTGTTTCTGGGAAGTCTGAAGTAATTTCCTGCTTCCATTACTGAGACGTAGCTATGGAAGGAGGTTGATTGTGGGTTGAGTTGTAATTTGGGAGACAGGCACTGAAATATGTTGGTTCTTGTTTATTACTGTTTGGTTTTTCCTCTTTTTTCAGATATAAATGAATGTGTGGAATCTAAAAGCATCTGTGGAGAAGCTCAGTGTAAAAATTTGTTAAGTTCTTATGAGTGTGTTTGTGATGCTGGCTACAATTACAATGAAGTAAGGAAGGTTTGCCAAGGTTAGTAAATGGGACTGAATCCAAGTAAAGAAATGAAATCCTTGATGTTTGCTGCTGTCTTGGAGGCCCCCCGCCCCGCTACTTATTTGTAAGCCTCTAGAACAGAGCTTTTCAGCCTTTTAAAAAAAAGAGTGCCATTGTCAAGTCACATTACATTTTGAGTATGCATGCAAATCGCATTTTTTGCCTCCAAAAGCTTGCGATTTTCTGTGATGGAGCCTAGTAATGTCAAGAAACTGCTAGCCCTGGGGAGAGCAAAAAATCTGGTACCAGCGGGGAGCCTAGCAGTGTAGGTCCAGGAAAATGAAGAAAAAACCCAGGGGCATTCCCACACCCCCGCTCCTAATTTTTTTTTGGGGGGGGGAAATGTAATGTTCTCCTTTTCAGAATGATGAGTAAAACACTTCTTAAAATAGTGTTTTAACATAATATTGCTACTGTCAATTGCACTGTTGCAAGACTCTTAGATCCAAGATATACAGATGGCAGTGGTAGTGGTGCCTCAAGTGAGGCTCCAGTGGCTGTGACTCCAGTACAGTTGACTCGGGCAACTTTATACTCTGCAACAGGTTCTAAAGATGCTGAGATGATGAGCTTTCCAGACAAGGTGGTGATAATGATGTTGCACTTAGGATTATGTATAGACCTCTTAATTGCAACACACATACCCTTTTTTAAAAGGTTTCCATAAAAAGCAAAGTATACAGAAACATCTTGTGACATTGTGCATTGCAAACATCATCGTGTTCTGCGCATGGTATTACTGGAAGTCTAACAACACATCCATCAACCTTTATTATATGACATTGGGATAACCTGTAGCGGGGTAGCTGTGTTAGAATGTCACAACAGCAGCAGCAATAGAAATGAAGGCCCTTGTAGCACCTCAGAGACAGATAAAACTTATTAGTCTTTAAGGTGCCGCACAATTCTTTCTTGTTTTTGCATTGTGATAATTACTTAATGTTAAGTAAGGGATATAATTTGGGATGGAAGAAGAAAAAATCCCTTTCGTTGTTCCAGTGTTTTAAAGTTAGTATAGCCCACAAAGTGCTTTTTCTTTGAGCCCTTAAGGTTAGCTGACTTGAAAGATTTTCAGTCAAAGTGCCAAAAGATTCTGTTGTTCTTGCACTGTGTCACTTAACATTACAACAAAGCAATATCACACAATGTGAGCCAGCCTCAAAGGTTCCAAGAAGGAGTATTTTGCGGGAAGGCGTAACATAAAGATGGGTGTCTGTCTCTTTCCTTCCGAACTCCCAGCCTGCTGGCCTTCCCTTTTCTTGCTTTCTGCTCCCAGCCCCCTCATATTTATTTCTCCTTCCTTCCTAAATCTCACTGCTCTACAGTCTTGCCAAGCTGGGTTGTAACTAGGCTAGTCAAACGCCCATCAAAAGATGTGTGGGCCAAACGAGACACTTTACCTATTTGTGTTACTGGGGCCTGCATGCTTGATTTTTATAACATAAAATAGGGGTTCTGATCTGATTCAGGATTGGGGTGTGTGTGCAAAGGGTTAAAGTTCCCTCTCCTGGCTGTGATCCCAATCCGGATCACACTTCTGCTCCTGTGGTGTTTACATTAGAACAATCAAACAACCAATAGGCTGTATCATCTAGTTTGGTTCTTGGTGATTAAGGCCCAGTTCTGTATATTTGTGTTTTTTTTCTGCTTGTATTTCCATCATCTCCTGGTCTGAATTTGGAAATTAAGGCTGGAAACTTAAACACAGTGGCTGACATACTGCTTATTGTCCCATGTGCCTTTTAATGAAATGTGTGCATACTTGTGAAAGAGTGCTCTTGTGCAAAATACAAAAATTGCCCAAACATGGTTGTACAATGGGTGGCCATCGTACAACTGCATTTGTGTAATTTTTTCATTTTCCACAAGAGTGCTCTTGTGCAACTGTGCACACATTTCATTAAAAGGCACATGGAACAACGAGCAGTTATTAGGGTGAACCTGAACTCAGTGTGACTTCTGACTGAACAAGCATAGGATTTTGCTACATGTGATTGTTCTTCATGTACTTTATTACTTGAGGGCTGAAGTATTTTCCTGCAACATTGATGTGGGTCTCTAGAGGAATAAGAGGTGCTTGGTGTTACTTATGGAGTACAGTTTAGGAAACACACACCAAAAGTGAATATAAGGACTTGTGTCTCTACTTTCCCCTTGTTGATGGTGTACAGACGTGGATGAGTGTGCACAGAACTTCTGTGAGCAAACCTGTGTCAATTCCCCAGGAAGTTACAGCTGCCACTGCAATGGAAGAGGGGGAGTTAAGCTTTCCAGTGACATGAACACCTGTGAGGTACTATTTAATTATTATTCCAATCTGTAGAAGTAGAGGAACACTTTTTCAAAGCTTTAAAACAATCGTATGCAAGAAAAACCAAAAGAGAATAGTGCAACTTGATTCATTGTTGTTGAGTCTGCAAGGGGACATAGTCAAGGAGAGTGCTTACAAAGGACTTCACTTCTCAAGATCCTTTTAAACTAAACATTTGTTGCGTGCACCCTCAAAGAGGAAATATGAAATATGTTAACACATCATAGCCTTGGTTTGGACTTGGCTGTGACCAGAGGCGTATCTAGGGAAAATAGCGCCTAGGGCAAGCACTGAAATTGTGCCCCCTGTCCAAACATCTGACACCCATCTTTCAGATAACATTACCATATTATCAGCTCAAAAATACAAGTCAAGCTAGTTAATCTTTTAATCTTTCAAAAACTATTTAGCAGTGGACGTAGCCAGACCAAAAAAAATGCTGGAAAACTACAAATTTCAGTACGCTGGGGCTCATGAAATACCCAAATACTATGTGGAGGTGTACTTGGAAAACTAAACAGAAGCACCTGCCTAATTGTCTACTGTGCATTGTAGCATCACTATTACATAAGTTTTAAAAATAAATGGAGAATTTGACTTTTCTCAGATACTCTGAAAATGCAGAGTAAATTGTGTCACTGCTTGGAATATATTCTAGTATTTCAGAAAGATAGTGAAAATGAGAGAAAGAGAGCAAGAAACTCCCAGTGGGCCTTAATACTAAGGATTTCACACTGATTCAAAGACAAACTCACCATTAATAGCCATCACATTTAACTCACTTATCACAAGAAGCAAAGTAAGAGCAAATGAATACAATCCTAGCTCATAAGCTTCAGCTCAGTATTCACAAGCCCTGATTCTCTGTACATAGTGCCAAACTGAATATGTGTACAGTGACTTATATTATATTAAATTAATTTTTTTTACCTGTAGCCCCTTTAGGGGGCTTCCTAAAGGCCATGGGGGGGAGTCTGAAAAGGTTCCCTCTCCCCCCGCTGGCCTCTAGGGCCTTGCAGGGACCATTTGAGCATGGGCGGTGGCCATTTAAAAAAAATAATATTTTTTTTAATGGCCACTTGAAACACAATGGCCACTGCGCATGCTCAAATGGCCTCTGCGAGGCCTGACATGGCCTAGGGCCTCACAGAGGCCATTTGAGCATGCGTGGTGGCCATTTTATTTTCAGTGGCCATTTTTTAAAAAAAGTTAATTTTTAAGAATGGGCACCCCCCTTCAGGTGGCACCCAGGGCATGTGCCCTGCCTGCCCCACCCTAGATACGCCCCTGGCTGTGCCTGCACAGATATTTCCATGCCCAGCGTAAAGTGTGGAAAGCAAATGGCTACTAAACATGCAGCAGCCAATGGAAATGTTGTGTGTGGCATTGCTAACTGTTCTGTGTTTGGCTCCCCATACCCATAGGATATTCTGCCTTGTGTATCTTTCGCTGCTGCAAAAAGTGTTAAATCCCTTTACCTTGGAAGAATGTTTAGTGGCACACCTGTTATCAGACTGCGTTTTAAAAGGAAACAACCTACAAGGTGAGAGTCTATTTTGTATTAAGAGAGCTTCTCCTAAATTGATGATAAAATGGGGAAATGGGTTGAGTGATTATAGGCACTTTCAAATTGGGGGATAGTAGGAGGTTTTCTGACTGACAGAAGGGCAAGCCATTCAGTGCTGTGCACAGCCCTGCTCTAAGAAGGGAGATAAATTGTTGCATGAGTAATAGAAGGGCCAACCATTCAGCACTAGCAAATCCAGTTTCTCCTGAAATAGAAAAAGGGGTTTCACTTGAGGCAGCACAGAAGGCATACATGTTTTGCAATTGGGGTGATTGTGCTTCCACAGCAGACTCACCACGTTTATGTACTTCTGTCTCCAGTGTAAGTTATCTGTTGCAGTAAAACATAGACAAATTAGCTGCGTTGAGGGACCAAAAAAAAAAAAAAAAAAAAAGCTTTTGGCAGGGTTATTTCTGGTGATAAAACTAAAAATGGTTTTCCAGCTAAAACACAGCCCCTCCCAAAAAACTATGTGTTTCCAGTTAGAAAAAGACTACTTTAAAATGTACTTAATTTGACCCTTGCTTCTATGTAAATATACTTAGGATTGTGCTGTTACCTAGCATTACTATATTTTTTAATGAAGGTGGTTATGATCATAATTCCCTGTTGATCATGATCCTTCGCTATTCTGAAGCTTTACTTTAGTATGCAATTTGTCAGGATACAAAGAACACTGCCCCTCCCCCACCATGAAACATTGCATAATTGCCTGTTGATGAAGCTTTTCTTTAGTATGCAATTTGTCAGGATACAAAGAACACTGTTTCTCCCCCTCCATGAAACACTGCATAACTCTGATTTGTTTCTTGACACCCATGTGGTCAGACTTGTGGCTGAGTTCGACTTTAGAACCTTTGATCCTGAAGGTATCCTTTTCTTTGCTGGAGGCCATCAAGACAGCACATGGATAGTCTTGGCTTTGCGCAGTGGGCGCTTAGAGCTGCAGCTGAAGTACAATGGAAGAGGCCGTGTGACCAGCAGTGGACCCGTGATCAACCATGGCATGTGGCAGACGGTGGGTAGAGTACAGGATAAGAACAGCCCTGCTGGATCAGGCCCAAGGCCTATCTAGTCCAGCATCCTTTTTCACACACTGGCCCACCAGATGCCTCTGAGAAGCTCACAGGCAAGAGCTGAGGGCATCCCCTCTCTCTTGCTGTTGCTTCCCTGCAAATAGTATTTAGAGGCATCTTGTCCCTGAGGCTGGAGCTGGCCTACAGCCACCAAAATAGTAGCTGTTAACAGGATGCTGTTCTCATGACTAGAACTCTTAAATTCCATATGTCCCATCTATTTCCTTCATCATTTTCAAAAGAATCTATCTGGCACGAGTGTTTAAAGCATAATACCATTTTATTTTTGTGTATATTTATATTATTTGCTAACCTCTAAAAGTTACCTAAAATTCTAAATTGCAGACTGAAGCCAGCGCTTTTTTTTTTAAAGTGTGCTCGAACATTTGTGTGTGAAAAAGATGCAGATATTGAGAAGGCCTCCTTATTTTGGTAATGAATAAATGGATAAAACAGAGCCTCAACAACACTGTTGCTAATATTTCCAGCTACACCCAATCATGTCTGGTTTTGTTCCTTTGCTTCCACAAGCCTATTTCCAACAAATAGGCTTGTATCCAAACTCTGTCTTCAGTTCTCACTGTTTTGCAGTTGCAAAAAAGAGGGGGTTGTGTTTTTTGCTGATCTCCTATTCCCTTTGAAAATCTACCTCCTGAAATTTACTCTTGAGATTTAGGGAACCCTCCAGAACTATATGTGACATGGGGCAACTAGAAAGGAAAGGGGAAATTGGCAAAAATCGTTGCCCCCCCCCCCCGGGTGTGATTACAAAACATCACAAGCAGGATTTGGATACAGCACATAATTTACTGTATTCAGTGGATCATATAGAATAATTTTAGAAAACCTGAGGATATAATTGGGTTTCATAAAGGTAATAGATATCTCTCATTAACACAAAACCTTAAAGAAATGATTAAGACTTACCTTCATTGCAATTCCTAGAGAGTATGGAGTGCTATCTAGTGTGAATAGTGCTGTCTTTAATAGATGTCTTTGTAATATTTAAACATGCAATAGATAATATATAAAGATGCAGCTAACATGCAGAAGCTTGTCAGTTGCAGCAGTCAAACCAGAATATCTGAGTTACATAATAGATTTGTTAACAAAAAACTTCAAAAAAATAATGTCAACTTAAAAAAAACACTGTATTAATAAAAATACATTCCAGGTCACTCCATGGATTGCTAAAGGGATGAGCTCATATGAAAATATTGTGGTCATAAGGAGTGTGTATGGAACCCAGTGCCTATAATTGTTTTCCACTGAACAGAGGGAATGTGGACTGTAAATGCAATTATTTTGTAATTTGATGTAATTACAAGAGCTTTTCTGATCAACTGGGCAGTAGTTTTAATCCCCATTAATCCCCTTCTCTGCCAGAAATTGTTCTTTTAGTTGCAGATTTCTTCTTGATGTTCTTCATCATGGTGCTGGGTTTAAAAACATAAAAACTAAGCCAGAGCTCCACATACTATGGAAATGCAAATAAATGTATGGTCAATGTCCATCAGGCATGGTAGACCTCTGCATGCCCCCACAATTCCTCATCATTTTTGTGTGTAGGCTTCAGTATTAGATGTTTAGAGCAAAAATATGGAACAAATCTAGGCAGGCTGTTGCAATATTCCAGCTAAAGTTCATTAAGTTCCATTATGCACAGAGCTTCCCTTTAAACTATCACCATTTGTATTTGTGGGCTTTAATTTGCCACTTTCTCTAGCCTTCTTCCTCTTAAAAGAGTGAGGGGAGGCTGTGAAATCCTGAATGTTTCACTCGCTACCCACCTCTCTTCTACTACTACCACCACCACCTCGCAGCATTTGGAACATATTGGAACACATTACATATTGGAACACAATTTGCTGCCACAGAATGTGGGGAGGACCACTAGCTTAAGTGGCTTTATAGGGGGATTAGGCAAATTTATGGAGGAAGGGTCTATCAGTGGCTATTAGTCATAATCGTTTTGTGGAAGTTCCATGTTCCAGAGGCAGTGCTCATTCCTCTGATTAGTAGTTGCTGTGAAGGGGCCCACAGCAGGGAAGCCATTGCTGGCTGCCCTGCTTGTGGGCTTCCCAGAGACATCAGAAGCAGAGTGGAGAATGACTTTATCTCTTGTGGATATCTGTGTATTATGCAGGCACCATTAATATTTCTTTCTGATCCTGCTTGTGATTTATCCCCTTCAGATATCTGTAGAAGAACTGGAGAGAAACTTGGTTATAAAAGTCAACAAGGATGCGGTTATGAAGATAGCAGTCTCAGGGGATCTCTTTACTCTGGATCGAGGACTATATCAGCTAAACCTTACAGTAGGAGGTGTTCCTTTTAAGACCAAAGATCTTGTCCAACCCGTAAGTATTGCTGCTAAGTATATGCAAATTATAATTTGGTACTGGGCTGGCCAAATGGTGGATTCTGGCTCAGAGCCAGGCCCTGAAGCAATTTTACTTAGTCATAAGAACAGCCCTGCTGGATCAGGCCCCAAACCCATCTAGTCCAGCATTCTGTTTCCCACAGTGGCCCACCAGAGAAGCCCACAGGCAAGAGGTGAGGGCATGCCCTCTCTCCTGCTGTTGCTCCCCTGCAACTGGTAGTGGCCTATAGCCACCAGAGTAGTAGCCATTGGTAGACCTATCCTCCATGAATTTGTCTAAGCCACTTTTAAAGCCATCTAACCTAGTGCTCAACACCACATACCATGGCAGAGAATTCCATGGATTAATTATGCGCTGTGTGAAAAAGTACTTCCTTTTGTTGGTCCTAAATTTTCTGGCCTTTAGTTTCATGGACCCCTGCTTCTAGTGTTATTTGAAGAGAAAAATTTCTCTCTGTTCACTCTCTCTACTCAGTGCATAATTTTATACACCTTTATCGTGTCTATCATGTCTCCCCATTGTCACCTCTTTTCCAAACTAAAAAGCCCCAGATGCTGTAGCCTGCCCTCATAAGGAAGGTGCTCCAGGCCCTTGATCATCTTGGTTGCCCTCTTCGGCACGTTTTCCCTTTCTGCAGTGTCCTTCTAAAGATATGGTGATCAGAACTGTACACAGTACTCCAAATGTGGCAGCACCATAGATTTGTATAAGGGCATTATAATATTAGCTTTTTTATTTTCAATCCCTTTCCCAACGATCCCTAGCATGGAATTTGCCATTTTCACAGCTGCAGAGCACTGAGTTGACACTTTCAATGAACTGTCCACTACAAGCTGTCCTTTCAATGAGCTGTCCACTACAAGTTGACACTTTCAATGAGCTGTCCACTACAACCCCAAGATCTCTCTCCTAGTCAGTCACCAACAGCTCATATCCCATCAACGTATATGTGAAGTTGCAATATTTCCCCCAAAATTTTATTTATTTATTTTTAAAACATATTTATATACCGCCCAAAATGTAAGTCTCTGGGCAGTTTACAACAAAACAATACAGCAAATAAAAAGGTTAGAACATTACAATAATTTAAGATGTAAAGGTTAAAACTATTTAAACATTTAAATAGTTATTAAAACTATTTAAACGAGTATTTAAACGTTAAAACTATTAAAAACCATCAAAATATTAAAGCAGTATCTCATTAAAAGCCTGAGTGAACAAATGTGTCTTGACTGCCTTTTAAAAAGTTTTAAGATATGGGGAAGTTCTTTTTTCAGCAGGGAGCGTGTTCCAAAGCATTGGAGCAGCAACAGAGAAGGCCTATCCCCGAGGAGCCACCAGACAAGCTGGTGGCAACTGCAGACAAACCTCTCCTGATGATCTCACTGGGCGGTGGGGCTCATAGCAAAGAAGATGTTCTCTTAAACCTTTTATTTTGCCTGGAAACTTATCGGCAGCCAGGGTAGATCTTTTAAGATAGGAGTGATATGGTATCTCCGAGATGACCCAGAGACCAACCTGGCTGCCACATTGACCAACTGCAGTTTCTGGACTACGTACAAAGGCAGCCCCACATAGAGCATATTTGCAGTATTCAACTGGAGGGGACTAGCAGATGTACTACTGTTCTGAGGTCATTTCTGAGGTCAGCTGGCATATCAACGGAGGCTGATAGAAGGCACTTCTGACCACTGCCTCAGCCTGGGATACCAGGGAGAGGCTTTTGTCCAGAAGCACCCCCGGATTGCGTACCTGTTCCTTCTGGGGAAGTATGACCCCATCCAAGGGTCACATTTCCCCAGAATATGCATCAAAATATGCATCACTTTGCACCTGCTTACACCGAACTGCATTTGCCATTTTGTAACCTACTGCCACAGAGTGATCCTTTTGGAGCTCCTCACAATCTGTTGTGGATTTTGCTACCCTAAATAGTTTTAGTGTCATCTGTAAATTTGGTCACTTCTCGGCTTACCGGCCAACTTCTCGGCCAACTTCTAGATAACCTATGAACAAATTAAAGAGCACAGGTCCCAGTACAGATCCCGGAGGGACCCCACTGCCTACTTCCCTCTGTTGTGAAAACCTGTCAGTTTATTCCTACCCTCTGTTTCCTGTCCTTCAACCAGTTACCAATCCACACATAAACCTGGCCCTATATCCTATGACTACTAAGTTTACTCAAGAGCCTTTGTCAAAAGCTTTTTGAAAGTCCAAGTATATGTCAACCGGATCATCTTTATCCACATGCCCGTTGACACTTTCAAAGAACTCCAGAAGGCTAGTGAGGCAAGACTTGCCCTTGCAGAAGCCATGCTGGTTCTCCTTCAGCAAGGCCTTTTCTTCTATATGTTTCTAACAATTTTGTCCTTAAGTATGATCAATTTACCTGCCACAGAAGTTAAGCTAACCAGCCTGCAATTTCCTCGATCCCTCTTGGATCTCTTTTTGAATTCTATAAGTTAACTATGTATTGTTTGAAATAATATTTCCTTTGGTCCATCCTGAAACGACTGCTGTAATCTTCTTCACTGGGTTACCCTAGTCTCTGGTATTATGAAAAAGGGAGAATAATCTCTCCCTTCCTCCCTCCATTTTCACCATACCATTTGTAGTTTTATGTACCTCCATCATGTCCTCCTCAGTATTTATTTATTTATTTCAGTTATATACCGTCCCATCCAAACAGCTCTGGGCAAGTGCACAGCAGCAAAACCCACGAGTCGTTAAACATTTGAGCCTTTCTTCATGGGGAATGTGCTCTAACTTTCTGCTAATTTAGTAGCTCCTACTAAACGATACCCTTTTTGAACCGGAATGGCCAGCACTGTATCCAGTGGGCGACATGATACGCAGCCCCCCATCCATGCCAAGGACCTGCCAGGGCTTCTGCGCAAATTCAAGGCTGCCCCAATGGTGTAGCGATGGGGCTGCTGTGGAATGCTTTTGAGCTACTTCCAGGCAGCAAGGCAGTGCTCCTTGTTTCAGTTTCCAATGGGAAGCTCCAGTTTCCAATGGGAAGGAGCACTGTGCTGCTGCCCATAAATGCCTTAAAGACAAACCAACTTTTAAAAAATTGTCAGTTCCTTTTCTAACAAATATAACTGTGGTCTGCCTTCGCTAGACACATGCTCACTTGACACAGTGTTAATGTTTTCAGTGAACTGTCCCTTGCAACCCCAGGATCTGTCTTCTGGTTTGTCACCACTATTTTAGACCAGGGTAGGGATGAAGTTGGTTGTTGTTGTTTTTAGCCTCATGAACATCACTTTGCACTTACTTACACTAAATAGCATTTGATGCTTGGGGACTCATTCTGCCAGTCTGAAAGATCTTATCACTGCAAGAAGAGTAATGCAGCTTCTATGGAGTTTAGTTTAGTTGTTTATTTACGATCTTAGATCAAACAAGAGCTTCTATGGATGACTTTCCTTCTTAGTAACCTGGCAAGGCCATGGCACCCCCTGATATGTACAATACCATTCCAAATTCAGCAGTAATCCCAGGTTTACTGCTATTTCCTTTATCTTGCTAGATTAATCCTCGACTAGATGGCTGTATGCGTGGCTGGAACTGGCTGAATGGTGAAGATATGACTATCCAAGAGACCGTGAGATTGAATGATAAGATGCAGTGTTTCTCGGTTGCAGGAAGAGGCTCTTTCTACCCTGGCAATGGTTTTGCTCTGTTTAATCTCAGTTATGGTAAGTGCTTGCTTTTATTTTGCGGTGCGCTGCATGCATTCTAACTCTGCAAAAAGAGAGAGAGAGAAGGAAAAGGAAAAGGAAAGCAGCTTTAAAAGCATACCGGTATTTCTGCTTGCTTTTTCCTTTCTGTTTAAAATCAGAGAAGTCAGCATCTTTTGTGTGGAATGAGTTAGAGACTGAAGAAACGATAATTCTGTCTTAAAATGTACCATGTCCTTTTCATAAAAAAGCTGAACCTGTACAAGAGAAATTGGAGGCTCATATAATGAAAGATCTAATATTGTCTAGCTAGCTTAAACCCCATATAATATATGCAGCTGATTTACTTTTTGTGGCTTGCACTTTGACAATGTGCTTTTATCTCTTGCAAACATCCCCCCTGCTAATTTATTTTGGACATCTCTCATTCAAGGCTCTGCCTATCACAAGCTGGAGAGAAATCCTCTATAGCCAGAAATGCTATGGTGAGGGATTTCTCAGTTTCTCTCACTGAGCTTTTGTCAGTTTTGATTAGACTCGGAGTCATTGTTGTCACCTTTTCAATGACATGTGCTCAGTACAGTCTAAGCACTGCATAGCCTCAGTAGGCTGGAGGCCGCCTCTGCTTGGGTTGATCTATTCCCCCTAGCTACCGATTCCAGTCAAAACTGAAAACTGCATTTGCTCCATATACAATACCATGTTGAATCATTTGAATGTTACTTTCATCACAGTATTGCCATATTGAACACAAGGAATGACAACAAGCTAGCAAAAAGGACCTTGGCTGTCCTAAGGAGTTTCGAAAGGCTAAAGCGCCGTCCCAACTTGTTCCTCGAGATAGCGTTTGTTTTTGGAGTAAGTCATCAGAATGTATCAACCAGATGCCCAGACGTTCTCCAGTTAGTGTAATGCAAGGTGTGGAGAAATTGGGGGTGCAAACCTCAGCTCTTTAAAACCACCAGAGCCCCCTTTTCCATTTACCACTTCTAGTTTGATATGTTGCCACCACCTCCTTTTTTATATATCACTTTTCAGCAAAGGTTCCAAAAGCAGTTTGCATAGAAATAAACAAAACAAATAAAATGGCTCCCTGTCCCCAAACGGCTCACAGTCTAAAAAAGAAACACAGGGTAGACACCAGCAACTGCCACTGGAGGGATGCTGTGTTGGGGATCAATAGGGCCAGTTGCTCTCCCCCTGCTCAATAAAGAGAATTGCCATTTTTAAAAGGCTCAGTTAGCAGGAACACAATTAAGCAGATGTGCTGTCTTGGGAATCCGCCTCCTCCAGTCTTCCCCACCCTTGAGTGTCTAGAATAATGTGCCTGAGTGGCAGGCCTGTGGGAGAGAGTTAACTCCTCAGAGCACTCGATCACCAGCAGCCCATTACAGCTTAATAAATGGAACACTTTTATTGAAAAATAGGAACATAGGATTAATTTTTGAGAGGATAAGGATGGAAAAATTAAAAAAAAACTGTTTCAGTTAACTCCTGATATTATAATTCTAGACTAGAGGCTTACACAACATTGTCTCCAGAGAGTTTCTACATTGGGAACAGACCCAGAAGAACTTGTGTCTTTTTCCTTCCAGGATTAGGACTCTAAATCAGCCAATAGGAAGTGAAGATTTCTTGGTAGACCAGCTCCCTGTGTGCTTGCTGGTTGTCAGTCATAAATGTAACTTATTTACCTGGGCTAAAGGATCTTGCAGCACCAACACTCCTGTTGTGCAACAGACTATTTTGGAGGGAGGAAGAGATTAACCCTTTAAGGACCCATTCTAACTAGAAGTTTCTTCTCCATACAAGAAATCATTCTTTTATCACACTGATTATTGATATTGGAAAGGTAGGGTTAGACGTGTGTGTGTGTGTGTGTGTGTGTGTGTGTGTGTGTGTGTGTGTGTGTTTGAGTGTGACCACAGAGACATCCATTCCTTTTGGACTTGGGCATATGGTGGATGCTTGTGAACCTGAGCTTTCTCCAAGCTAGGAACCATATTTCTGTTGTGCACTGATGCACGTGCAGAGCATTCTTAATAGAACACTGTTCCTTGCATCCAGATGTGTTAGGTGATTTGACTCATCCTGTCCTTGTGCCCTCCATACAACTGGCCAGGGATCAGCAGTCTGGACAGCAAATTTCCCATGACAAGTGCAAGGTTGCCTAGATAGTGTCCAACCAAGAATGTTAAAAGGTGCCATTTTAGCATACTTTATTAACAGAAGAAAGGAAAGAAATCAGGATATTCTCTTTTGCCCAAATCAGCATTCTTTGTTCTTTCTGTTTTATTATAAATTTTGAAAACGTTAGTTATCTGGTGTCTATTATTCTGTTTTACCATTTTCTTGTATCATATAGATAACAAGAACTGCAGTATCAGGATAATTTGGCAGCCGAGTGCAACCAAGGCATTTCTTAGACATGAAATAAATATACTTAGTAGAGGTGTACGCGGACCATTTTCCGCAGTTCAGTCCAACTGCGGGTTCACAAACCGACTGTGGTTCGAACCAGACTGTGGGTTCACAAACCGATTCGGCTTAACCAACTGGCCCAGCTGGTCGGTTCATCGAACTGGTTTGAAGTGGTTCACCCTTAGAGAATAATGGGAAACTCATTATTCACAGCGTGTTTCAAACACAGTCCAAAAAAGAATCACTGACCCAAAGAATCTACTGCCAGCCACAGCGCCTTCCTGCGCTGCAGTCATCATCATTGACAACATCATTGGCCCAAGTTTTGCTCTCTCTCTCACACAAAATTATGACCCCTTACTGCCTGCCACAGTATATAGCCGCCCACCAGCTCAACTAGAGCAACTTTAGCCACATTTTGAAAGAGTGCACCTTGCAAATGCAGAATCAGATTGCAGTGCAGACCAGTCACCAGAGGAATGGGTGAAGCAGAAGGCCCGACATGGAATACAATGATAACAAGCCAACCAAGAAGAAAGGAGATTGCAAGCCAATGGAAGGTAGCAGTGGCAGAAAACCAACCAGCAAGGAGAAAACAGCAAGACAGCAGCTCTCCAAAATGGTGCCTGGAGCCACCTGCCAAACCGGTTGCTCGAACCGGTTCACTTTGGGTTGATCTCGGACCAGCCCCGTTTCCTGAAGCTCAGTCTGGTTCACAATCGAGCTGGTTTCTGGTGGACTGGTTTGCAATTGAGCTGTTCTGCACATCCCTAATACATTGAGTTGCCATGTCCCCAAGAATTCTGGGTTTCACCTGGATTTTAAGCATTTCACCAAGCTTGCTTAGCTCACCCAGATTATCCCAGATTTCAGCTTTAATTTTTTTTTAAAAAAGAAAAGAAAAGCTAAGCTGAGCGCTAGCCCTTGTAGAAGTGGAGTTATGGAGCAAAACGTGCAGTCACTATTCTGCTCAGAAATTATTTTTCAGCCAATTTACATACTATGCAAATTAGGCATCCGTATTTGGAGAGCCAGAATATGTCAACCCTACTAATACTTAGAACATAAGTATATTTGTTTTATTTTGAATAATCGCACCTCCCATCTCAGCAACATTGACAGCAATGTCTAGAAAAAATGGCTTGCATACTGTGTAGTATCCCACGGGCATTGCGGGCACTGCAGAAACTGCTGCATGCTGTTAGGAGCACACAGTTGCACAATAGTGGTCTTGCACAATTACAGGAAATCACACAAACACAGTTGTAACGATGGTATGGCCATTCAAAATAATACAAATATGAATATAAGCAAGAGTCCTCTTATGCAGTAGTGTGCACACAGTGTTAGGAGCACACAGCACTTCCCATGGTGCCCACAATGTCTATGGGACTCTGCACAATATGTATTGTAAACCAATAGCTCTAGCCAGTCTGAATTGTTGTTATTATTTATTGATTTGATTTCTATGCAGCCCTTCCAAAAATGGCTCAGGGCAGTTTACACAGAGAAATAACAAACAAATAAGATGGATCCCTGTGCCCAAAAGGCTCACAATCTAAAAAGAAACACAAGACAGAAACCAGCAACAGTCACTGGAGGTACTGTGCTGGGGGTGGATAGGGCCAGTTACTCTCCCCCTGCTAAATAAAGAGAATCACCACGTTAAAAGGTGCCTCTTTGCCAAGTTAGCAGGGGTTATTGGCTTACATACCATGCAGTCTACTGTCTGTCTAAGCAAGGTGCCCCCATGCTGCATTGTAGGGATGTGCACGAACCTGTTCGTTGAACAGGTATGGAACCCCACGTTCAAACCAGTTTGAATATGGGGGTGGAGACACCTTTAAGGATGGGAGAGGGTGCACTCCCCCACATGTTTCCCCCATTGGTGCTCCCTTGAAACCGGACCGGCGGGGTGGCAGCGTACCTCCCTGCTGCCCCATCCCCTCTTTTGTCCAGGAGTGACCAGAAGTAGGGTGAGCGCATGTGCACGTCGGTGCATACATCATGCATGCGCGCACACATTACTTCCAGACCAAAGAGGGGATGGGGCAGCAGGGAGGTACTCTGCCACCCCGCCGGTCCAGTTTTCAAGGGAGTGCCAGTGGGAGAAACGTGACGGTGGGGGGAGGTAAGTGCACCCTCCCTTGTCCTTAAAGGTGTCCCCCCCGCCGCCTTCGAACTGGCCGCCGCTGGTTCCATGCACATCTCTACTTCTATTCCAAAGCAATATGCTGCTGCTTGCAAAAACACAGAGCCTCCATGGTGCTTAAGGATAGTGTTTGCGCCCGACAAAGCTCCCACGATTCCCAATGGGATCTGTGTTGCTACAGCGATGGCACTGTGCACTAGGTAGGCTCTGCGTGTTTGCAAGCAAGGGTGGCGTGCTTTTGAGAGGACTGCTGTAGCATGGGGGCATCTAGCTTAGACGGATGGTGGACTCCATGGTAAGTAACCACATGTGGCTAAGGTTTCATGCTCTCACTTTTTGTACATTTGGATTTGTTTTTAATGTTTAGTATCTATTCATGAAGCAGAACACTAAAGTAAGTGAAAACAGAACTGAGAGCTACAGTTCAATATTGCGGATTGGGTTCTATTTATATCTGCTTTGTTTCCTTTTGCCGTGGCTCTTGTGAAATTTAACCGTGGCTTCAGACAACCTAAAATGCTGGTAGCACTTTCTGTGAAATGAAATAAGTGGAGCTGTGGAAGTAGTTTCATATAGCTATATGCAGCCATCTGTTCTTGTGTTAAATGAGGACATCCTATCTACTGTGTGATTATTTGAATCTCTTTTCAAGATATGATATACTCGCTTCCCTCTCCCACTCTCTCTGTAGCACAACCTCTTGACAGCAATGAAACCAGAAAGCAGCAGTGGGAAGTGAAAGTGAACATTCTGATCCGGCCAGCCACAGATACTGGAGTGCTTTTTGCCCTCATCAGCAGTAAAGCAACTGTCCCTTTGTCTGTGGCTCTGATTGATTATCATTCCACAAAGAAACTAAAGCAACAGGTATGCACATAGATAGATAGATATTAAAGTACTTTTTAGTGTGCATTTCATATATTGTGGCCAAGTCAATGCAAATACGATGGATATTTATACACTGCTTTTCAACAAAAGTTCCCAAAGTGGTTTACATACATATACTTAAAATGGTTCCTATCCCCAAAGGGCTTACAGTCTAATACTTCACAAACAAGCTGAAGTATGCAAAACAAGGCACAACTGCAGCATCGTTAAAAGTACATCTGTAGCAGTGCAGAGATAAAGCACAAATATGGTACAGGGCACAGAATTCAGCTACCTGAGAATCTCAACTTTCATTTTAAAAATCGAATGTCTAGTCCTTATGGCTGTGAAGATATACTTAGGAGTGAGTGGTCAATGCTTGCTAAAGTCTCAAATGCTGAAGAATTCCTTAATAAGATTTCTGAGGGGTGAGGAACGGGCTTCTGTATTGGTTTGCCACTTTCTCTAACTATAAACCCACATAAACTATGTAAAATAGTAGAGAATCAGTTGTGTAGGAAACCTACACAGTTGTTCAAGGCCCATCAATTATAGTTTCTTGATGAAGAATGTGGATTGCATGTGCACATAACTTTAGTAATAATAATAATATTAATATTAATATTAAAATTATTATTATTAATTGCCTGACTTGCTGTACAACAGTACATCACCCTAGTTAAAACTGCATATACAGAAACTGCACGAATGCAACATTGGCACAAATATTACACATTACATGACAGTCCTTGAAATGTCATTTGCACAAATTTTGCATTTGCATGACTTGTGTGTATGCAGCGTTACTAGCCTGATGTACCATTGCACAGTATGTCAGCCATCATGAGTGAGGACTACTCATAGCCTTGCCTTTTGGTATAATGACTGGATATGGGGTGGGGGACGGGCAGGGAGGGCCTATAGTTCTTGGCTTGGGAGAATGGGAGGGGCAGGGATGGGATAAGCTCTTGAGGTGCAAGAACTATTCCTTGCTTCCTCAGAGGCAACATAAGACCCCATAGTGAGTGTCTGCCCTGCACACAGAGCCACATGACTCCACCCTGCAGGAGTCCTTGTTGGCAGCAGGTGGGCTCTGCTGGGAAGGAGAAGGCATCCGCCGCCCTCTGAACTGCAGGGCCTTTTCCTTCAAGGATGGCCTGCCTCTGGTGAGTCTCAGGAAGGGTGACGGAGGCCTCCTGTGAGCTGCAGTGTATCAGCCCCTTTGCTTTTCATGCTGGGTTTCTATGGTGAGTGCACCTCCAAGAAGGCAACAGAGTGGACTGCACTGGAAGCCCAGCCTGCATTAACAGAGTGAGAGATGTGCAGAATCTGTCCTTTCCAAGGGGCTCACTTCGTTTTGTTGCTGTGAAAACAATGAAGAGTCCTGTGGTTCCTTAAAAATGAATACATTTCTGGTGGCACAAGCTTTCATGTGCCAGAGCGCACTTTATCAGATGCATCATAATAAATGTGTTAATCAGAGGAACTTTGAACATGAAGTGTTCAAAGTTCATGAAGTGAAGTGCTGCAACTTGCACTCTCTTGATCCCTTTATACAGTGCGAATTGGGAATGTGTTTACTGAATTCAAGGTAGCTCTAGCAGCAGCTATGCCAGCTGCATAATATAAAAATAGGTTTATTTCTCTATTTCTGTAGCTAAGTTTAGTTATATTGCTTTTAAGAGGTATAATTGGACATCATCCTAATTCTAAACTCTGTGTGTGTGTGTGTGTGTGTGTGTGCGCGCGCACACACACACACACATTTTAATGTTTATTAGTTTTTATTCTGTTTGGTCAATGACTGTAAATAAAATTACAATTACAATAGGTTTATTAAGAGGTCAGAAGTGTCTATTGGTTATTAGTGAAGTTGCACAAAGCATCATTCTGAAATAAGGAAGAGAGCTGGTCTTGTGGTAGTAAGCATGACTTGTCCCCTTAGCTAAGCAGGGTCTGCCCTGGTTGTGTATGAAAGGGAGACTAGAAGTGTGAGCACTGTAAGATATTCCCCTCAGGGGATGGAGCTGCTCTGGGAAGAGCATCTCCCTGGCATCTCCAAGATAGGGCTGAGAGAGATTCCTTGGAGAAGCCGCTGCCAGTCTGTGTAGATAATGCTGAGCTAGATGGACCTATGGTCTGACTCAGTATATGGCAGCTTCCTATGTTTCTTAGGCTGCTTTCACACTCAAGACTTTTCAGCCCTGCTGAGGCATCGTTCTTCCATTCTCAGCTGTAAAGGGGATTAAAGCAACGGCTCTGCTCAGTCCTGGATAGTGACCATCTTGCCCTACAGGCAAGAGCCTGGGGGGAGGGGCGGGAGAGAGAGACGGCTTTTTGTATGAATGTGTACACATTTGCCATGCTCCATTTTGTTCCTTATTCTGCTTTGCTGTCCAGTTTGTCGTCTTGGCAGTGAAGAACACAGTGGTGTGCAGAGTTGCAGTAAGTGTTTGCGATGAACAGGAACATTTGGTCGACATCTCCATCAGCCAGGGTCAGATATTGCTGACAGTGGATGGGACTGCAGGGCAGAGTGAACTAAACAATTCGCAGCTAGAAGACAAGTTGTCTGTTTTGGATGATTACCTGCAGTCATCGGTGAAGACTTACGTGGGAGGATTGCCAGGTGATTATTAAATTTTGCAACCCAGAATGCAGATTATGTCACAGGAGTTGCTGAACTTGCAGACAGGAAAGCAGTTGATGAAACATGGTGCTCTGCTTCTACATGGTATGATGGACTGGCTCAGGCAAGACATCGTTGCATTGTTGTTTTTAAAATTACGTTACAATGTGAAGGCTACACTCATTTGATGAGAGAGTGAAGTAGGAGTGAGTTGGGGTGGGTGACAGGGTGGAGAATAATCTGTTCCTAATAGACAAATCAGTTGTGTACACGTGCTAAATAGCATCCCATGCTTTGTTTCCGACTCACATTTTAATAAGTGGGTATTGTGCAGGTACTAATAAACTGCACAGAAGTCTTCAAGGGGGATATGCAATAATTTGCCAATTGGTTGATTATAGAAGGGCAAAGTGATGTCCCTGAAAAGATTGTTCCATGCAGTGTTTATGTTTTATAGAAATGTTCACGCAAAGGCTGGCAGCTTCCTCCTAAGACTTTACTATGATGTGGAGTGAAAGTCTTCAGCTGCTGCCAGTCATTTGGGATGCAAGAGTACATCCCTCCTCTGCTGTTCATGCCATTAAGGTCCTTTTCTTTCACCACAAAGACAGAGGTATTTCTGTGATGCTTTCGCAGTCCTGTCAGCCAAAGTGGTGCAAGTTCATTTCATCTTCCACTGAAAGTTGCCAAAAGCCTGCACTTTCCAATGCATGATAAAGGCTGACTTGTGTGTGTAGCTAAGCTTAGTCACAGTAAGCTTGTGATGGGCTGGGGACACCACACACAGCCTCTTCCTATGGCTACCATCTTCTCATAGGGCCAGGTGACTAATAATTGTCTCCAGTGGCAAAGGGCTACCAGTAGGGCTGAAGATACTGGCTTGGCCTGGGCTGAGTCAGATACTGGAACTAAACCCCTGAAATCGATCACAAAATATGTTCAAAGATCTGCCCACTGTCTGTTTCCTTGGCTGTTGCGGTTTTGCTAAAATCAAAGTGTACTATGTAGCAATAGTGGCCGTGGACAATGAGCTTTCTGTGGCAAACCTTAACCTGCATGCCCAGCCCTGGTGACTATGGCCATGATCCAAAGAACACAGAGCCCAGGATGTTGGCATCACAGCTCTTTCTGCTGCCCAGGAAATGAGCGGCTGGCCTTCTTAGAAATGGGACCTGCTGCCGTGCAAATGGGTCAGAGAAATAGAAATAACATGCTTCTTATTAATGCTGTAATTGATAATTAAGGATTAGTTCAAACATACGCTGGGAGGGCTGTAGGTTATATATTCAGCAGAGCATGGGCAGAAGCCATGAGCTCACATCGCCCTCTCCACCATGGATATCGTAGTTAATGTGAACCAAAGCCTCTGCACATAAATGCTTCCATGAATAGGCAGCACTCTTAGGACCGACTCACCCCTTTTTTCATGGTGGACAGACCACACAAGTGGGGCTGTCCCACATAGGCATTTACATGCTTAGACTCTGGACATTATAGGTTGCACATGTGGTGGATTCCTCACACACCCACATCACATATGTACTCTCTATGCCTAGGCCACGTCCCTGGCTCTTAGAAAACAGTTGCATAAACCGCTGGACAAGTTGCAAAACTGCCTCAAACATCCAGAATTTAAGGAGAAAGGGGAAGGGTGGTATTAAAATCAGTATGCAGAACTTCTACCCTGAGCCTGAAATATTTACTTGTATGCATCTTTGATAAATCTAAGAAGCTGGATTGTTCACCCACAAGTTTTTTGTTTGTTTTGTTAGGACAAGAAACCTCTTTTAAAATGACGTCTTTATCTGGTCTCACTTTAGGTTTTTATTTTCTGAGCAATCAAATCTCTAGAGACCCAAGAATTAAAATGCCTCTGTCTGCAGAGCAGTTCTAGTGCACTGGATAAGCAGAATGGAAATATCAGCAGCTGTCTGCCTCTGTAGGAATGTTTCCTGCCCCACCCCACCCCAAATATTATACAGTACAGATATTTTTCTGCAAATAGCTAAAGTGTTTCTGATAAGTATTCCCGCCCCCCGGCCATCACTATGTGCCCAAAAGCCTAAAGGTTAACTTTAATCCTTATGCTTCAGAGAGGGCTGGCATGGATTGTGGGTTTTGTTTTTGTTTGTTTTTAAATCTTTTAAACATACTTCAGGAGAAATTGGGAGAACTCTGTAGAATGCCTGTGGGAATGCATGCAGAGCTGTCCAGGTTCTATCCAGGTAGAGGGGTAATACCATCCTGTCACTTTTTTGTTTGTTTTTAAACATTGTCCACTGAAAACTCATTAGGGTAGACTTTAGCAAAGAATGTGAGCAACAGAAAGGTTTGGGCGGGGGGCATTGCACACTGTTTTGCATCAAGGTCAGTTCTACAAGTTGGCTCAGCTTATTGGCAACAATCTCTGTTCTTTGGTGGTGGCGGTCATTGTGTGGATGGATGATTTTATTCATCTGTCACTAGGACCTTAGGTTTTCCTAAAAGGGTTTGACAAAGTGAGAGTTAAGGGGTGAGAACATAATCACACTGGCTGGCGCACACATGTCTCGCAGTTGAATGCAGTGGGTGACAATCCCCCCCACCCCCACGCCTCAGTGGGTTTAGGGTGAGGCAGTGACAAGGTTGGGCATTTGCTTAAGAGGGAAGATTCTTCACTAGCTCACCTCAGCTCTGGAAGTGCTGGTTAGATCAGAAACATGATCTAAGGAGCACCCCTGGAGTGCAGCTCGATTACTTGAAGTATTTGCTCTCTTGCACAAATGCCCAACACAGCTGGTGCCTCACCACCAGCCCATCGTAGCATGGCTGGATTGCCACCGCCCACGTTAGACTGCAGAATATGTGGGCCAGTGAATCCAAGTTATCATGCTTAAATGTTGTTTTTAAAACTTTGATTTTAATGGGAAATGTCTCTAAGTTTTGCTGCTAAGGGTATTGTTTCAAACAATGCCATATGGTTTCCTGAAGTTAAAGCATTTTATGGTTGTTACAAAACAGTAACATTTTGCTTATGCCAGTTTTTGTTGTTGTAATGCAGGATTGTGTGACCTTCAGAGAACAGTTAACAAAATGCTTATTCTATTCCACTTTCTGTTCAACCATCTATGGTTGACAACATTTGATCCAGCCCTGGTAGCTGTGCCTTAAACATCAGTTTAGTCTTCAGGAATGGGCTCATAATGTTTATTTCCAGGCCACAAAAAGCTTCATCTAATTTGTGGAGATTGAGCTGTTGTTAAAGGCACAGCTATGGGGCTGCTTCGAAAACTGGCATCATGGTGTGTGCATGTGTATGTGAGTGAGAGCATGATTCTCTGTAGTTTACATTACAGGTAGATTATAAATTATTCATAGCAATACTGTCGATATAAGCTGATTTCTTCATCTATTGGCTTATACTAAAATTCTGTCTCTCTCTTCCTGCTTCAGTGTTTACATGGATACTGGTAGGCATCTAATAAAAGATTTTTACCACTTCCAACAAAGTTTTGATCAAAGGTGTATGACCTGCATATTACCTTAAGTCTCTTAAGTGCAGATTGCCTTCAGCACCTTTTACCAGAAAAGACATTTATTTGGTTGATTCCTAATGACAGACATATTTTCCTGTGCATGTTCCATGTCTGAGAGCCTATCCTTGCATCTCTCAGGCAGCACCAGACACAGCATTCATTTCTTAATCATAGTTACGGGGGGGTCCAGAATGCTGCCTCATGCATTCTCACCAGCACAGGGAAAACACCTTTTGCCTGATTTCCCTGTGCTTCTTTTGACATCCCTCTGTGTATTACAGAAGACATTCACTTTCCTCCATAGGCTGGCCTAGCTTGCAAATATTTTCAGACCCGCCCCCCACCCCCACCCCACAAGCCTGGCAACATATCTATATCTCCCCCAGGTAACAGAATGGACAACTTGTTCTGAGCTGTCGATAAGTCTAAATGAATCTAGCATTGTAAGCATTATCAATACAGTGGCTGACATCTAGGCTAATGAAACACTGGTGCTACTGGAGAAGCATGAATGTAGCACCAGTGCTTTTGAAGAGTTACAGGCTAACACTGCACTGGTAGTTGCATGGCGGGGGGGGGCACAGAATTTCAGTGCCCTCCCCTTCTCCTGGAAGCAATCTCTGCCACCGAAAAATATGCCCCTGAAGGCTGCACAACCCTTAGGGACATATTTTTGGGTGGTACAGAGTGCTTCCCAGAGGATGGGAAGTAATTAAAATTTCCATCCCATTGCCCCACTGCATAGTAGTATGCATTCTACTGGTGTCCCCATTCCCCTGCTGCATTCAACTCTGCAGTAGAGCTGAGTTAGTTGAATTCTTCAGAAGTACTGGTGCTTTTATTAGTCTGGATGCTAGCCACACTCTACAGTGAGACTATCAGATAATTACACTACAGCAGAGGAAGGCCCAGTCATACAATATATGTAACATGATCTGCCTAGAAGATGTCTGGGATCATCTTTCCCAAATGTAATCCTAACCTGTATCGGTGCAGACCCACTTGAAGGTTGTGAGACCTTTTGAGTCTTGACATATCGTGCCAGGTAAATTTGTCTTGGTGTAAACATTGGTCTGAAGGTTAAAGAGAAGACCTTGTAAAGGACAGGACGAAAATCTGAAAAGAGTCTGAATCTCAATTTTGGTTTCTAATGCTTTGTATGCAGAAATGGAAATTGGTTGATGTTCCTTCTGTGAATGTTGCCATGAATTATGCAGCTCAACTATTCTGGTAGTCAAAATTAATCACAGACTCATGAATAGCTGTAGAGTGCCACAAGGAAGAATGTCGACTTGTTTGATTTGAAATTAACAAGAATGAGGAACTTGGCAGTGTTGTTCTATTGAAAGATGTTTTCCTCCCCCACCCCTTTCTTCTTTTAAACCCAGATGTTCCTGTCACTTCAACTCCAGTCACCGCTTTCTACCATGGCTGCATGACAGTGAAAGTTAACAAGGAAGCTCTGGACCTTGACGAGGCTCTCTACAAATCCAATGACATCACATCTCATTCTTGTCCTACAACAGAGACTGGTCAATAGATGCCACTGCAAGACACACACACACACACGTTTTATATTAAAAAAACACACACAACCATTTCAATGCTTTCCTTTTGATATATATATAAAGATATAAATTATTCAGACTTCCAGCACTGCGTGTATAGTTCTCTTGAACACTGAAGTTATGTAGAAGCTACTGAAACTCAAATGTCAGATTAATTATTGAAAATTTTCTTTGCCTGGGAGGGTTTAAAATGTGTAATATATTTGTAAATAGTTAAGAAGACTAATATTAATAACCCAAAGCTGCAAATGATTGCCTGAGGTGAGTGCTAAAGAGACAGATTGTATTTGTCATGTGGCAACCAGTAATATATTCTGAATGAACTGGAAGGTTAAAAATAATTCTGTATTTTTTTATTACCAAATGCTGCTCCCTGACTTACAAAATAAGAAAGAATAAAGGATAAAAGCTTTTTTGGACTTAGCTGAAGCAAGGACAGCCTTTGTTCTGGATGTACTTTTATGTATATATTTTGTCTCATGCAGTTAATGTTTTTTAAACATTAGTTCAGTTTTATATCAAAGATTAGTTACTTGCTGCCCAGTGAGATTCTGCAATTGGCTTCCTGCCTAGGGAACAAACTTAGCATGTTCATAGACTTGTTTGTGATTTTGCAAAAGGCATTGCTTAATAGGCAGTGGATATAGGGAGGGAAGATGGGTATATATGCAGTGGAGCTCTCTGTTTTCCTAATGGGTGCTTTTAGCACTAAACCAGAAGCAAGTACAATTTGGTATGGGAGATTAGGGCTTGCAACGTATACCTCTTATGCCACCCCCACAATTGCCCTTGCAATGCATGGGAGACTTCTGTGGCATGATGCCTTGTAGCACAGCCCTGCCCACTTTCCCTCAGGTTCTCTCACCTGCACTTAATGGGGCTGAAGCCAAGGGAAACTGTCCCTCAGTATTTTCTGTCCCCCCCCTTTTTAGTAGCAAACCTCTAGATCTTTCAATCAAGCTCTGCCTTTACCCACATGCAAACACATGCCAGTTCTACCACTTTTTCATCATATCATTGTGTTGGCCTACAGCAAACAGATCAGCTCAGAAATCTAAATCCACTTCACTGTACCCAGAATGGACCAGTTGGGCCAAATACAGATAGCAGATCAGTGTAATTTACCAGTGGCTGCATTCACTTCCACAGGCCAGCATCATGGTGTACTGGAGCAGCTGACATATGGCAAAACATTTTGTTCAGATCGTTGTTCATGAGTAACTATTATCTGTTGCTAATGACTGAAACAGGAAATCATCCTTACCTATAGTTTTAATCAGTCTTTTCTATAGCTTAATCAGTCTTTTCCTCCAGTACAGCCATATGTACAACACCCAGTTACTCAGAACATTCTAGTAAAAGATGGTCCCCTATATTCCTTTTTTCTAAGAAATATCTTCTTGCCCTTTACTGCAGATGCATCAAAATAATAAATTGTGTTTTCGTGTCAACGTAATGTTAAGAGCTATGTGAGATTCTCCCTTAATTGTGCTTCGTTTTTGGGATTCAGAGTTGTCAGCACATAGTAGATACTGAAGGGCTTTTGGAGTTATGATTACAAACTGACAACCAGACTATTATACATGAGTAGTCTCATTTAAATTAAGGGGACAGGTTAGTCAATATTAACTTGTCCCATTGATAATACTACTTATGACAGACTTAGTCTATATGTCGGCCACGTTTTTATTTAACATTTTATTAGGTGAGTTGCTAGAAGACAATAGAATATTCCAATATACAATGTCATATAAATTGCTCTGGGTCATCAAGTGCAGGCTTCCTCAACTTGCGGCCCTCCAGATGTTGCTGAACTACAACTCCCAGCATACCCAGCCACAATAAATTGTGGCTAGGGATGCTGGGAGTTGTAGTTCAGCAACATCTGGAGGGCTGCAG
Source organism: Hemicordylus capensis (assembly GCF_027244095.1). Classification (NCBI taxonomy): domain Eukaryota; kingdom Metazoa; phylum Chordata; class Lepidosauria; order Squamata; family Cordylidae; genus Hemicordylus; species Hemicordylus capensis. Next base: position 140,117,196 of record NC_069659.1, read on the forward strand.
GTTGGGAAAGCCTGATTAAGTGTATATCTCACATCCAGAAGGAAGGAAGGGATAGCCGATCTCTAAAAGGAACAAACAGAACTGTGGCTGAAATGTGATGTTACACTCAGGCTTTTGCCTCTTCAGCACTAAGATCAGGACATTGGCACACATCTATTTTCTCCAAGAGCTGGTTCTGCTGATACACTCCTTTATCCTAATCATGCGGGGAAGAAGCATGTGTGCACATTAAGCCTAAGCAACTACCCAGCTCCAAATAGCCAAAGCCAAATAATGTGCCCAAACCTGCTGACACCATAGAGGCATGCATTCCCCACACACACCTCTGCACGGGAACTGGCTCTGTAACCAACTCTCTACTGCTGACCCAAACTTCTATGGGGAAATTTTTTGGAAAGGACTTAATTTCCCAACACTCTACACATAACTTCCAAGATGGCACTGGACTTCAACAGGGCTCAGGGCCCTTTTATAGGGCCCTCCCACGTGGAGCTGCACATTGAGAACACTTGCCTCTGTGCAGTGGCACCAGGGCTGTATGCATTATTTGGCTCCAGCTGTTTGTGCAATGATGTGGTGGTGCAGTGGGGAGTAAACGTGTTTGCTAGAACTGTGTAAACATCTTGCTCCAGAGGTGGTTCATCCATTTGTTCAAACAGCAGTGGAGGAGGGGGAGATGTATGTGCCTCTCACTTGTGATTAGGACTGGCCTGGGCAGCAGATGTGTCACCTGAATTCACACTCTATTGTGTGAGAACCAGCGCGCGATGCAACCATGGGCCTGGAGGCTCAGTCAGGCTCCAGGGGCTTTCCACCAGGCTCCATCCTTACACCTTCACATTATGCAACTCAGCCACAGCCAAAGGACCTTTTAGCCTACCACTTTACTGCACTACCAGTAAACACTGCATGATGTGTTGAATCTGTAGCATATGAAAAAGATAAGTTTATTATTGGTAGTATTTTAACTATTACAAAGCACAAATTATTCAGACAAGAGAATAGACTTAAATGTTTAAAATACTTTGATCCTTTAACACTGATTCTTTGGAAAAACAGTTCAGAATACTTTGTCTCTCTTTTGTGGCATGCATAGAGTGAAAATACAAATATATAACACACGGTATATTTTATTGTAAAACAACTGTCACATCTCTTGGAAGACATCCTCACCCAAAAAGAAATATTACATTAATACTAAGAAGAAAAGATAAATGTCTCTCTCATCTAAGATAGCTGCCTGGCTATCTGTGAGTGCAGTGCAAACTATCTGAGTTCTAAATTGAAGATAAAATTTTAGAAAACTCAACTGCCTATGGATATAAACATAAAGCCAAGTTCTGCACCCTGATCCAGCAAGCACGATCTGCTTACTAAATGGTTTCTGTCACTGGACAGGAGATATGTATGCCTCTGAACAGTTATTCTCTGTTGATTGAACTGGGCATACCTGTCCCTCTAGTAATATAGATGTGAACATACATCACTACCTTGACTCTCTGGATCAAGACCCTGCTTTTGAACATGACTGGAAGGAGGGGGATATTTTTATTGATGAGGTGTGTGTGCTCATGGAGTCATGGCAGCTGCAAAAGTAAGTTGAAGCTCACTACATTCACTTTTTGACTGACTGATTTCTAGAAAATATGCTTGCCTATGTTTTCAATCATTATCCGGTTTACAGTTGTTTGTTTTTAAAGTGGAATGATGCTATACTGCACAAAATCCCTAAAAGTCTGAGAGCTGGAGCAACACATTTTGTAGTTTTTGCCAATAATTATTGGCTTTGATTATTTGTTTTTAAACCTACTATCTGTTGATAATGGTCCCTAAACTATGGTACATATGGTGGAGGCTTTTCACCTGACAGGAAATATGTTGGTGTATATAATGGAGGGGCATTGGGAGGAAGGCCATAGTTGGAGCTGGACTGAGATGGTGGCTGGATGTCATCTGATAAAGAAATGTCAGTAGATGACGATGCTGGGAAATTGCTGGTAGGCTGTAGTGAGACAAAGAAATCACTTTGTTATTAATTGCCAACAGGAGTGTAAGATAATGTTAAATATGCGAACATAAAATGTGCAAAGATTATATTATGATTGCAACACTCAAAACATTAATGCATTTTCATTTGCACAATCACTCCCAGTTCATGTTCGTTCTCTCTCTCTCTCTCTCTCTCTCACACACACACACACACACACACACACACGCCAAGTAACAAACCTGGGACCTTCTGCATGCAAAGCAGATGTTCTGTCACTGAGCTATGGTCCGCATCCCCATATAAGACTATGTAAGTGTTTAAGAGTAATAAAGCATTTTAGCTTGCCCTTGGTATGCACATGCAGAAAAACAAAAACTCTTCCATCTCCTGCATATTTATTTCACACAGGGGACCCTTTCTGCCACTACTACTTGAAAGCTCTGTGCAATGGGCATTTTGATGGCCCTGAGCCTACAGCAGCTACCTGGACCCTTCATTTATCCATGCTATATGTATTTTCAGTCAGGACCAGAATTAAGACTTACGTAAGAAAGAGCTATGGACAGCATCTGAACCGGCCTTGGGCCCGAGATCAGAAGTGGTTATCCCCCCCCCACACACACACAACCCCAAACATACACACTCCTCCCTGTTGCACACTCAGCAGTGCCACCATGAGGCAGCTGATTCACAATTAGACAAAGCTATATTATTCCTATACTCCACCTGAAGTGGTAAATGATAGGATGGATAATGAGGAACAGCGGCTGTCGAAGGACAAAATCCAGCATATGTCAAAATCTGCTGAGCTGGATTGTACAGAATCTGTGGTGGAGGAGCAGAGCTGAAGGCAATTTGGGAGAGGGGTACCTGTGGAATACAAGAGATGACTTGGCTTATTTCCCAAGCCTAATTTTGATATTCTGTTCCTTAAATACTGCTATACATATTCTTGTTTTCCTGCATCCTCTATAATTTCAGATGCTTTGGCTTGTCCCTTATTTAACATGTTGTGCAGCAACTCCTTGTTCAAACATGAAAAAGGGGCATTGCATTCATGTACAGCATCCCAAGTAGGGGTGTGCCCGAAGTTGCTTCGGTGTCGGTGGGGGTAGTTCTTTAAGGGCAGGGGAGGATACACTAATCCCTCCTGCCACATTTCCCCTGCTGGTGCTCCGTTCTTTTCAAGCCCCTCAGGGTGGCAGCGTTCCTCCCTGCCACCCCATTGTCCTCATCGGCCGGAAGTGGCCGGAAGCAGCGATTGTGCGTGTGCCCATCTGCTGTGCACGTGCATGCACGTGCGATCGCTACTTCCGGCCACTTCCGGCCGATGAGGACAATGGGGCAGCAGGGAGGAACGCTGCCGGTGCCGAGGGGCTTGAAAAGAACAGAGCACCAGCTGGGGAAATGCGGCGGGAGGGGTGAGTGCACCCTCCCCCCACTCTTAAAGAACTACCCTCACCAGTGCCGAAACGGCCCCTGGAGCCGAAACATTTTGGAGGCCTTTATAATGGTCTCTGAAATGTTTCGGGCTCAAGCCTAATCCCAAGATCATGCCTGGGAGTCTCATGCTGGTGATGATGCATCTAGAAGCATCATCCTCTCCATGCTTTCCAAGTTCTGTCATTTGTCTGGAGGCAAACGCCATAAGGGTGAAGACATCGGTTTCATGATTGGAAGCCTGAGGCCTCTCAGCCTTCTGCTCATGGAAGCAACCACAATCAAACTTCTGGCATTTGACTCTTCAGGCAGGTACTGTAACCTTGGATTGCACAGGGATGGTGAGCTTTGGGGAGTGTCAGCACTGGGGCAGGACTTCCAGTTGTGCTTTCTGGATGCTATACACAAGTACAGCATGCCTTTCCCCCCATATCTGAACAGGGCTTTAGCCCAGTACTAAACCATGGTACTCAACTCAGTGATTGATGTAGCGAGGCAAAACAATCTATTCTGAAAGATAAACCATCTGAAGTCAGCAGTAAACTAATTGCCAATTGCTTGTCTAAAGCACATGGATTAATCATAATCTATCGTGCACTGCAATAGTTCTCCTGCTTTATCAATATTTTCTCATTTGCTTAATAAAGCAACACAAAATTTACAGATGTGCATCTTTTCTCCAAGAGAAAAGTAGTATTAATTCCCTTCCACTCTTGCTTTAGAAATTAAAAGTACATAAGCTGCTTACTGCTTTTGATCAGCTTTGCTAGAAGCTGAATGATCTTGCTCCAGAGCAAGTGAGCAACAGGACATTGGGGACAGGATAGGTCTTTACTGCATTTTGTATCTTTGGCTTTTGCTACAGGACATATAATAAACTCTATAAACCCATATTCAGCTCATTGCAATGCGTGGAAATTCAGGGATGTGTGTGTGTGTGAGAGAGAGAGAGAGAGAGAGAGAGAATCAGTTTCTCCTAAGAGGGTTTCAGCAACCTTCTAGCAAGAGGGAGAGACTGATCTGAAGATATGAATTGTGGGGACAGCAACTGGATTTGCATGTTGCCTTTTGTGGGTCTGGTCTCAACTCTCTGCAAAGAGCCAGACTTTATCCATAAAGTATCATTCAGGAAAAAGCATTTGAATGCTGTGCCAAGCATTGTTCATTCACATTGCCTTTCCTTTAAAGGTAAAGTGTGCTGTCAAGTTGATGCCAACTCCTGGTGTCCACAGAGTCCTGTGATTGTCTTTGGTAGAATACAGGAGGGGGTTTACCATTGCCACCTCCCGTGCAGTATGAGATGATGCCTTCCAGCATCTTCCTATATCACTGCTGCCCAATATAGGTGTTTCCCATAGTGTGGGAAACATACCAGTGGGGATTCGAACTGGCAACCTTCTGTTTGTTAGTCAAGCATTTCCCCGCTGCACTACTTTAAGGTGGTGCCTTTTCTTTACCTGCCTATAAAACCTTGGTTATGGTGGGCTCTTACACCTTATTTCCAATTCATGTGGCTCATGCCTGGAAATACAGGTTGTTGCCTGGAGAAATTAATCACTGCTTCAGCATTTAGTAGCAAATGACAGCAAACCTTAGTCAAGATTTCAATAATAGCCACACAATCCATAGCCTGTTGCTTGACAGCCTAGACTTCCAAATAAACGCTGTACCATTTTAAACATGCCCTTCAAAGTCAGTGCCAATTTCAAAAGACACTGCCCCTTTCAAGAGCTAAGATGCATGAAATTTCAGTGTCAGACTGATGAGGGAAGTTCTAGGGAAATGCTTTCAGATCCTTATCCAGCACATGGCTAAGTCACAAGAGAACATCTGCATCTTTTAGGAGTAAGACAGGAAGCAGCTGCCAATATTTTGAGGAATGGCAGAGTATACGCATTAAAGTTTAATGTATCAACCAGCTGCATTAAATATAGATATGCAACTTGATCATACTAAAAAAAGCACACTTTCCTCCATTAAAAATGGCTCCTAAAATAACAAACATTATAATTTAAAACTAGAAAACGAAAATATCCTACACATAGCCTCAATAAATTCTCCTGAAATCAATGGTATTTAAGGGCCTAACTGAACTGGTTTACAGTCAAGGGCAGCTATTTCTGGAGAAAATTAAAATTATGAAAGCATGCAGTTTGACTGCTTTATACTCATCTTTTCTTCCTGTGTCCACTTTCATAACAGCAAATCTGCTTCTCTGCATATTCCAGAAAACATATATATTGCATATTTACATATATCATAAATGTACACACAAGCAGTTTTCCTCTCTTGATGGTTCATCATGGCCATTGATGAGCAGGGAGAGGCAGAGCTTCTGTCTGCTTGATCATGGTAGGATGATATGTTCTGATCATCTCTAATCCAGGTGCCTGTGTGTGCATCAATGCGCTGAAGTACATGCATTGCCTACTCCTTGCCTTAATCTGATTGTTGTACCTGGGCACACACACTCTCCGTAGGATTGCTGGCAACATCAGTCACTTGATCAGGGGAGGGAAGAAGAGTGTACAGGACTGAATCCTGCCGCTCCAATAGGTTATTGGTCTATTATACCATCAACTGGTTGAAGCAGCAGCCATGCAACCCTGGCTGCTAGATGGGTTTTTTTTGTTAAGACTTGGAAACTTTGTGTGCAATTCCTAGAAATGTGTGTCTGGAACTTGGCTTCCAGATACACTGAACTATGTCAGTGCACCTAAGTTTTCTTAAGATAACTTGATAACTTGAACATGCCATGTTGAATTCATCACTATAAAATACCTCAAGCAAGACTTACCAAATCTTTAAATGCCCCAAGTATGGCTGCTGTGACTATGCCAAGAAACAAGCCAATTATATTTAAGACGGTGGAGGACCAAAGCAGCCGGTACAAGTGAACCACATCCTGACAGCTGTTTACGCCAAGGAACTCATAATAGCTGGTGGAGTGTTCTGAGCTAGCGGGAATGGAAAAAATGGCATCACATCATTAGCAATTTATGAAAAACAGAGCATCAGATTCCCAGCCTGCCGTGTTAAATTCCTTCTTTACAGTGATGGTAGAAAGAAATGCTGACTTTATATTTCAATCTGCTAAATGCAGCCATCTTCTCCCCTCTCCATCAAAATCCCAATACAGCTCTTGAGAAAACACATGGAATGGCCAATATTAAAATAATAGCAACTAGAAGGGGCTGTACAAAGTTTTGGCTTTGAAGCCGAATCATCTGCACACCATCCCTGGCCCCACAGGGAGGTGGTTCTCCCAGCACCAATCTCTGCACAGATCAATCCTGTCAAAGGGATTCAGAGCAACAGGAAGTAGGCATGCACAATTTGATTTGACCTTGAGTTGATTCAGATCAAATCAGTGATTCGGGGGTTCGACCCTGAATAAAATCACCCTCAAAATAAAGAGCCTGATTTGGGGTTGAGAAGAATCAACCCCAATTCTATTCAGATTGATTCAGGTGATTCAAGCGCTATTTTTCTGGGGAGAGCTGGTCTACCAAACGGGGTTGGCGGGTTGATCAGCTCTCTGCACTGGACTCCACTCCAGACTCTCAGCTCTCCACTCCAGACTCACAGCCCACTTTCGAGGACTGATCTGCCTGGAGAGATTATGGAGGAGGAGGAGTTTGCAGTGCTTACCTCCACACAGAGCAGTCTTATGCACAGCATCAGGGAGAGCTGTTAAAGAGATTCAGAGCTGTGGGAAGCCCCAGTGACACCTTGGAAGGCCATCAAGCTTCATGGGGAAAGTGCTGGGAAGGACGGCATTTCCCAACACTCTTCACACACCTTGCCATACATCTTCTAAGGCATCACTGGGGCTTCATGTTAGGGTGTGCATGAATCAGATTCTGCTATTCCATTTGAACATGAATCAAATAATAGAATCATCTACTTGATTCATCAAACTGCCAGCTTAGTAGACCACCTCCACCCAGAAAAACAGGCCTCAAATTGGCACCATTTTTCCAGGAAAAGCGGGTCTACCAATTTGGGTTGGCAGGTAGACTAGCCCTCTGCTCTGGACTGGACACGTCTGCCCGCCTTGGAGAACTAGTCTATCTGGACTTCAGCCTCCTTTGATTTAGAGCCTTGAACTACTCCTGAATACACTTCTCTGCCTAGGACTTGACATTGTGATACAAGCATCTCTCATCCTTCCCTCTTCTGATGAATCTGCAAGTCTTGTGTCAAATTCAGAGCTTGTGACATGACCACATCTTCACAGTCTTGAGGCAAGACTATTGTAGTGTATTATACTAGGGCTGACACTGTTCAGAAGATGGTGGCTTATGATAATTTTGGCTTGCCAGAAGTGTATTAAAGCAAGGCTTCAACATTTGGCCTGGCTAATTATTATTTTACAGTCGGAATTAAAGATAATCCTTTTGTTTATAAAGACCTTAATAGCATGGGTCCAATATACTAAGGGCATTTTCACATGTGAGGATTAAATCGATTTGTGCTTAAAACAGTCTAACATGTCCACAGTATCCACAAAATTCATATTGACTGAAATGTATACTTGGTTTCTTCTTCACAGTCATACGTGGCACAAATAGTGTTCAAGAAAGTCAACCCTGCTTCCCCACCCCCTCTCCTTATGTTTCAAGTGTGGAAATAATTTCAGAAGCTGTCTTCCCTCTTCTGTGTTTATCCATGATCTGTAGAGCTTCCTTTTGTATTGACTATTTGTGTATCAACCTGGGGACAAGCAAGGCATATGAGTTCTCAGAGACTGGACCAAGTCCAGAAAATCTGAAATACTGCACCATGGTTTGGGGAGCAGTCTAATTTTATTTTATTTTATTTTCGCTGATTTTACAATAGGAACACAGGAAACTGCCTTACACCGAGTCAGCGCATTGGTCCATCTAGCTCAATATTATCTACACTGATTGGCAGTGGCTGTCCAAGGTCACAGGCAGGAATCTTTTTCAGCCTTATCTGCTAATGCAAGAGATGGAACCTGGGACCTTCTGCCTGCAAAGCAGATGCTCTTGCCCTGCACTACAGCCCCAATGACCATTCCATCAACGGAATTGATTGTGTGTGTGATTAACATCTGTGTTCAACTGTTATTTAACAACATAGGTTAAACAAAAGTTTAAACATTAGGTTTAAAAAAGATCACTCACACACACACCCCTGAAGGCCCGCAGCAGCCCAAGTAGGCAGAGAAAGATCTGGAAAATTTCTGCATTTTAACTACACAGAGAAATCAAAGCCAAGACCTCAGTGGCAAGGCAATCAGTGTATCTGTGACAGGAGAATCTACTAGGCTACTTTAAAACTTTCTTTTTAAAAAGAACATGACACTTCTTGTTGCAGTGAAGGTGTGCTTTATTTAGTGAGTGAGTGAGTGAGTGAGTGAGTGCATTTTTATACCACCCTAACCCAAGGTCTCAGGGCGGTTCACAACAAATACAAACAAAACATTAAAATCAATTAAATATTAAAAACAGCTTAAAACAAATGAATAAATAATCCAAAATTTTAAAAGTCACAAAGTTAAAAAGCTAAAAGGCCTGGGTAAAAAGATAAGTCTTTAGACATTTTTTAAAAGCTGCTAGAGATGGGGAGACTCTTATTTCTATGGGAAGTGCGTTCCAAAGTCTCGGGGTAACAACAGAGAAGGCCCGTCCCTGGGTGGCCACCAGACGACATGAAGGTAGCCACAGACGAGCCTCCCCTGATGTACACAGTGGACGATGGGGATCATGCAGAAGAAGACGCTCTCTTAAGTACTGTGGGCCTAAGCTGTTTAGGGCTTTATAGGTTATAACCAGCACTTTGTATTTTGCCCGGAAACTTATTGGCAGCCAGTGCAACTCCTGTAATATAGGAGTAATATGGTCTCTTCGAGATGACCTGGAGACCAACCTGGCTGCCGAATTTTGTACTAATTGCAGTTTCCAGACTACGTACAAAGGCAGCTTCATATTTGTGTGTGCATGACAGGGCAAGGTTTAGGGTGAAATTATTTACATGAATAGCAAGCTGGAAGGGAATCCTAACAGGTTTCTTATTCAACTTTTTCACACTGAACTAGCAAACTTGGAGCAAAATAGGCCAGACTGGTGTATTATATTGGTGGATCATCCATTCTGAGCGGATTGGTATGGGACTGGGAAACCTTATTCTGGTTTCTTTTCGGAGTGTATGGAGAGCTTTATATATAGCTTGATGGCGGACAGTCTCTCCATATCTCCTCCATTATCCTCTCTGGAAACTCTAGATGCCTGCATAAGCATTGATTATTGAGTATTGATTAGCCTTTGGTGTCAGGAGGAAGACCCTGACTTCTATTTGAAACAAACAGCTGTTGCATGCTAATTTTCAATTGATGCAGAAGTCAATGGCTCTGAACCTCATCCTGCATTCTTAATGAAATCAGAGTTCCTGACAGCTCTTCAAAATTAAAGAGCTGCTTGAAAAACAGAGACAAACACTCCAGAATGCAATCAAGGCCAAGTCCCAAATCAGTTATGCCGATTCAGCGTAACAGAGGCCTTTTGTTCTGTGCTTCCAGGGTGCCTACTACCAGATTTTACATTGTGCTTCTGCAGATTATAGATAAACTTTACTGCTTGGATTCAAAAGCCTTGTCTTGGAGTTTGTTGCTCCCCAGAGGTACCCTAACATTAGCATTTGCCTGTGTTCAGACTGCCATAGATTTGTTGTTCATCCTTGCAAATTCAGCTGTGAGCAAAATACCCTCAAGTTAGCCCAAGGGCATAGATATACATGTGCATGAGCAAATGTAATAACAACATGTCTTTTAAAAATGCAAGATACAGGAGGATTCCTTCTCTTCCTGTTTCTCACAGAATAGTGATATTTGCTGGAAGTAGCAGTGAAGGGAAGCTATGTATGGCCCACCCCCTCACCCCCGGAGGTTCATTAGAATCAAATCCAGCCCACAATCCAATTGAGTTTGACTCCCCTGCGTTAGTAGCGAAAGAAGCCAATCTTGGACTAGCAAGAAGCTTCTCCATCGCTGTGGTCCATAGGTACTTACTTTTCACAGTTGTACAAATCACAGCAGTAGCATGTGTTACTTTTCACTTTCAGCTGACATTTGCTGTGTAAGGTGTAACATGTCACCTGGAGGAGAGGAAGGAAAAGGCAACCAGTTGTTATTTTGCCTACATGAGGTTCCGATTACCAGGTGTATGAGAATGTCATTATATGTCCCAGCCATTATATGTCCCAGCAGCATTTGGGGGGAATTTAGACTAACTGGAGAGAGAGTTCCTCTTGTTCAATCCTCCTGTTTCCTTCAATCTTTCTTCTTTAAGAAAATAAGGAAGTGTTACCCTAATGACTGATTTCTCTGAGCTTCCATGAAGCCAGTTTATTGGTAAGTGCCATGGCCAAATACCAGAATCATGCTTTGTCCTAAGCAATTTGGAAACAGATCCCCATGTGCAGGCAAAAGAAAGCTGAGCTTTGTGCAGACAGAAAAATGTGTGACCTTTAGTGAACTTTCCTTGTATCATTTCTATTTGAAGCCAATGGTAATGCCCTACTATTTCAGGTGCTGTCCCTATTTCCATGCTTTCCCACTCCCCCGCTTCCATAAGCATGTTATATATGTTCCAGTTGCCCACACCATCAGAGGTGAGTGAGATTATGAACAGAAAGAAAGCCTTTTTTATAGTCGGGAGCAAACAAAAAACATGTATACATAACAGCCTTAGGGCTGCTTCAGACAAGTTGTTTTGTCCTTGGGAATAGAACTGGAATGCAAAATATGCACACCATGCCTTATATGTGAACTAGCTACATATCTATTCAGAGGGCGGGGAGCTGCTATTTCCACTTAGAAACAATCACCCATGGGCCAATGACATGGGTAACATCATGTCTTGCTTGGATCTGGAGAGTCCTTTTGACCTTTCCCATAACTAACAGAAGCAAAATTAATTACGTAAGGTGAGCAAAGATACGCACATATGATGAATGTGCAGAACTTCTGTATCATAGAATTCATCTTGTTCTGGAGCTGAATTTATTATTTCTTGTTTACACAGTCAGACAGGTGTTATTGACTGGTTTGTTTTATCCAGACATCAAGTCCTTCCCAAGGACCTGGGATGCCAGAATTTTATTGTCAATGTTGTTGCTGTTGTTATAGGTATCGTCGCAGAATATAGGTTGTTCCCAGTAAAGCTGCTTTTTGTAATTGGCTGATGGTGATTTCTGTGGCCCCTATGGTGTTGAGGTGCTCTTCAAGGTCTTTTGGAACTGCACCCAGGGCGCCAATGACCACTGGGATTATTTTGGTCTTTTTCTGCCACAGCCTTTCAATTTCAATTGGTAGATCTTTGTATTTGGTGATTTTTTCTCTTTCTTTTTCTTCTATTCTGCTACCCCCTGGTATTGTTATGTCGATTATTTTGACTTGTTTTTCTTTCTTCTCAACTACATTTATATCTGGTGTATTGTGTGGCAGATGTTTGTCTGTTTGTAGTCGGAAGTCCCATAATATTTTTACATCTTCATTTTCTTCAACTTTTTCAATTTTATGGTCCCACCAATTTTTGGCTACAGGTAGCTTGTATTTTTTGCAGATGTTCCAGTGTATCATCCCTGCTACTTTATCATGCCTTTGTTTGTAGTCAGCCTGTGCGATCTTTTTACAACAGCTGATTAGGTGGTCCACGGTTTCATCTGCTTCTTTACAAAGGCGGCACTTGCTGTTTGTGGTGGATTTTTCCACTTTTGCTCTTATTGCATTTGTTCTTAGTGCCTGTTCTTGTGCAGCCAGTATTAAGCCCTCTGTTTCTTTCTTCAAGTTGCCATTCTTAAGCCATTGCCAGGTCTTGGTGATGTCTGATTTTCCACTTATATTGTGCAAATATTGACCATGCAGTGGCTTGTTTTTCCATTTCTCTGCTCGGTTCTTGACTGGTTCTTTCTTGTAGGCCTGCTTTGTTTCATTGGTGTTGAATAATTTCGCATTATTGACCATTTGAAGTGCATCTTCTTCACTGTCCTTGATATATTCTTCAAGGCCTCTTTTTTCCTCCTCTACTGTTTGATGGACTTGCAGCATTCCTCTTCCACCTGAGCTGCGAGGGAGGTATAGCCTATCGACATCACTGCAGGGGTGCAGAGCATGATTGATGGTCATGATTTTCCTGGTCTTACGATCTAGCGTCTCTAGCTCTGCCTGGGTCCAGTCTATTATTCCTGCAGTGTATCTGATAACAGGTATAGCCCAGGTGTTTATGACTTGTATGGTGTTCCCGCCATTGAGTTTGGACTTGAGGATTTTTCTAACTCTCCTGATGTATTCACTTCCAATCTTCAGTGTGTGCGATGTTATCAGCCTGGAGAATGCCCAAGTATTTGTAATGTTCTTTCTCTTCCAGGTTCTTGAGCTTGCTTCCATTGGGCAGTTCTATTCCTTCTGTTTTTCTTATTTTCCCTCTGTTCATTATTAATGAAGCACACTTGTCTAGTCCAAACTCCATTGCTATATTGCTACTGAATATACGGGCAGTGTTTAGCAGTGATTCGATTTCTGACTGGGACTTTCCATACAACTTCAGATCTTGCATGTACAGCAGATGGTTTATTTTACTTGATGTTTTAGATGTTTGGTATCCGAGGCCTGTTTTGTTTAGTATTTGTGAAAGTGGGGTCATGGCGATTACAAACAACAGAGGGGATAGTGAGTCCCCTTGGAAAATGCCTCTTCTAATGCTAACCTGTCCAAGTGTCTCACCATTGATTGTTAACTGTGTACTCCACATGCTCATTGCTTTTTTATAAATATCTGAATGTTTTTGCTGACACCAGTTGTTTCTAAACATTTTAGTATCCATGTGTGAGGCAATGAATCGAAGGCTTTCTTGTAGTCAATCCATGCAACACTTAGATTGGTTTTTCTTCTCTTGCAATTTTCTAAAACCATTTTGTCAATCAGCAGCTGGTCTTTTGTGCCTCTGGTGTTCGGGCAATTTCCTTTCTGTTCAACTGGAAGCTGTTTGTTAGTTAATAAGTGTTGCATCACTTCATCTGCTATTATTCCAGTTAATAATTTGAACATGGTTGGCAGGCAGGTTATCGGTCTATAATTACTTGGAACTGCACCTTTTGCTGGGTCTTTCATGATGAGATGAGTTTTCCCAGTTTTTAGCCATTGTTCAATATCACCTCCTTGCAAAATGTGATTGAACTGTTTTGATAGTTGTTTATGAAGGCTTGTTAGGTGTTTAAGCCAAAAGCCATGCTGTTCATCATCGCCTGGAGCAGTCCAATTTTTAATTTTCTTTGCTCTTTCACTTATTAATTCTGGTGTTATTATTAGATCTTGCATTTGTTGGTTAAATTTTTTGACCTCTTTCATCCAGCCTGCTTTTTTATTGCAATCTATTGGATTGTCCCATAATTTCCCCCAGAATTGTACTGTTTCTTCTTTATTTTGTGTTTCTATGTTTCTTGCAGTTTCTCCTTCTATGCTTTGGTAGAAACGTCTCTGATTCGACTGGAATTGGAGATTCTGCCTGTGTTGTGTAGTTCTGGCTTCATATCTGCTAATCTTCTTTGACACGGCTGTTATTTGCTGCTTTATTATTTCCAGGACTTCTCTCATTTTCCTTGAATCTAGGTGGTATTTTTGGATCAGATACTGTTTGGTCTTTTCATTCTTCAGCTTCTTGTCTTTCATATCTTTCAATTTACTAGCATCTGATCTAATCCTGGAGATTATTTTCTAATCTAATGTTCCATTTAGGTGATGTACTACTTTCTTTTTTTACAGGTCCATTGATCTTATATCCGAGCTCTTGTGTTGTTATTGTTGCTGCACTATACATTAGTTGGTTTGTTTCTTGCAAATTATTGGTTGATATTTCTGCAAGTGCAGCATCTACATCTTTTAATGCCTGAGCAAGCTGTTTTTTGGCAACTGTTTTTAGGGCTGGAAGTCGAACCCTGGTGGTTGTTTGGTTCATGTGCTCAGTTATTTTTTGCTTTAGTTCTTGTTGCTTTTCTGTTAAACGGCATTTGGGTTTTTGAGGTGAAGGCAAAGGGGCAGTTGCCTGGTTTTGATTTTGAAACAGTTCATCAACAGTGGTATCCTCTATTTCCAACACCTCCTCCACCTGCGCCTGAGCAACTGCTTCAGTTGGTGGCAATTCTTCTTCCATATCTTGAGCCTGTGTTGCTCTTTGCAGTTCTTCCAGCTCAACTCCTGTGAATACTTTATTTCTTATTATGAATCTTCTCTGGTCTGCTAGCCTTTGTTCTGTTATTTCTGTGTCTGGATGCTTCTCTTTCCAAATTTGGTACATTCTTTTTAAATAACCTCTTCTAGTTGGACTAGACTTGTAATAGCAGATCATTATTTCCTTGTTGGCATTTTTCATATTTTTTTTCGGTTAAGCTATGTTTCTTCCAGTAACTTTGCTGTCTTCAGCCCTGGTTGCTCAACTGAAGATCCTGAGTCCTGTTGCCCACTTGCCACCAGATGTCCAGGGACTATAGCACCTGGCGCAGTCCTTGTTGACCCGGGCAACGACCGATCCGGTATAGATTTATTAAAGTTACGTCTCACCATATTGTTGATGGGAGAGGCACTCTTTGTCTGGCTCCTCTGGTGAGACCTGCAGTATGGTTGGACCTCTGGCATAGCTCTCACCTTCCTCAGAGCACACAAGCCCCACAACCATGCCAAGGTAGTGCCTCACTGGAGGATGATGATGATGATGATGATGATGATGATGATGATGATGATTATTATTAATTCGATTGGTATACCGCTCTTCCAAAAATGGCTCAGGGCAGTTTACATAGACAAATAACAAACAAATAAGATGGAACCCTGTCCCCAAAGGGCTCACATTCTAAAATTTGGTTTACCTTCCTTTTGTTTGTTTTGCTGCATAGAGTATGCATCACCCTTTTGTTCAAGACAAATGCCCATCTATAGACTACATGTACTACACTCTGCATAAAACATACTGAAATAGGAAAAACAAAATGAGTCCTTAGCCTACAGCTGCAGGAAAGGTCCATTTGTACACGATTGTTCCTGCTGTTGGCTGCAGAACAAAAAGAGAATCTGAATACAAAATGCAGCAGACATTCTTGGACTATGTCAGATGATTACAATGGAGAGTTCTGGTTTTCAGGCCAGTGTAAACTGATTAACTCAACTTGGGTACATATTACACTATGCCCCTTGGTGAAAACGTCTTTAGAAAAAAGATACATCCAATGAATGCATTCCAAGGGAACATTAAGCAACAAGAATGGAATGGAAAGCTTTGAAGCCAAAGCAAACATGCTTCTTACAAACATGATAGCTAGGTGATTTTTAAAAAACAAATTATGGAAAATAAATCCTCAGTCACTGAGTGGCACAATTAGAGAACATGTATGCCTGCAGGGCATCTTGCAAGTAACTTCCCATAGCACAACTGCAAATGGCACTATACTCATTTACCTCCGTCTGGTAGGCATCGTATAAGAATCCGACTCCACTTGAATAATACTGGCACCTTTTTGTATATAAAGGCCTAGGCTCCTGCAAGAAGAAGAATGATAATTAGCAGGGGAAGTCTTTGGTACAGCAACAAGACAGCAGATCTACATCGTCCTCCATCAAGTTCTGTCCATTATGTAAGTGCAAAGTCCATTTGGATTACAGGTGGTCCTTGTTATTTGTGGGGTTTCATTCCTGCCAATTTCCATTAATAACAAAACTGCAAATAAAGAGATCTTAACCCTATGGGGATTGAGGGGTTGGTTCCTTGAGCTTAAAAAAATGCTAAAAAAGCAGGGATGGGCAGAAATAAGGGTATAAAAACATAATACCTTGTTCTCCAGGTCCCCAGGAATGCCCTCCCAAATCCTCTTATCTTTAGTTATTTTTTAAACATTAATACAAATTAAAACAATTTAATTTAATTAAATAATGAACACCTGCTAACTGGGCAAAGAGGCAACTTTTTAAAGTGGTAAAGATTGTGAGCCCTTCAGGGACAGGGATCTATCTTATCTATATATATAATTCTCCTGGGTGTGCCTTTAGAATGTGTGTTCCGGCAGCCCAGCTGATTGGCTGGGCTGCGGGGGTGCCTGATTGGTCCTGGCGCACCCAGGAGAATTGGCTGGCTGGGCGGCTGCAGAGGCAAGGCGGCGGGCCAGGCTGTGGCGGAGGCAAGGCGGCCTGCGGCGGGCCAGGCCACAGCGGAGGCAAGGCAGCAGGCCAGGCCACAGCGGCAGGCCCCAGCCCAGCCACAGATGTGAGGCGGCGGGGGCGGCCTGGCCCGGTCCAGCAGCACGGAGTTGGTGGCGGCGGGACTTGGCTTGGCCCGGCTGCGGCAGCGGGACTCGGCTCGGCCGCAGCCGCAGGACTCGGCCCGGCCGTGCAGATGTTCTGTGCCCGGGCCCACTAGTTTATTTATTATTTCTCTATGTAAACCACTTTGGAAACTTTTGTTGAAAAGCAGTATATAAATATTTGTTGGTTTTGTTAATAAAAATTAAACAAAAAAGAGCCACAAAATGGCTCCGTGCTTCAAAATGGCAGCTTAAAATGACATCAGATGTCATTTAAGAGCCCCTGGTGGCGCAGTGGTAAAACTGCCGCCCTGTAACCAGAAGGTTACAAGTTCGATCCTGACCAGGGGCTCAAGGTTGACTCAGCCTTCCATCCTTCCGAGGTCGGTAAAATGAGTACCCAGAATGTTGGGGGCAATATGCTAAATCATTGTAAACCGCTTAGAGAGCTCTGGCTATAGAGCGGTATATAAATGTAAGTGCTATTGCTATTGCTATTGCTATTTCCAGTCACTTAGGAACCATGGATAGGCAATAATTGCCTATATTTCATGCCACGGATAAAGAAAATGACCCATCCGTGGATACATGGAACTGCGATCTGCTAAACTGCAGATAACAAGGGTTTCTTGTACAGGATAATTCTGTCATATGTTTCCTTCCTGGCACTTGGGCTTGGAAGCAAGTTGGAATTAGTTATATCATGTTGGAAGAAGGATATATGCATTCTGGAAACACTCATCACACATATACATCTACAGAACACAGTAAACTGGAGTAGTCCCTAGTTTTAAGTCAGCTGGGTCTGAGCACAACCCTATTGTAGAATGGGGGCTACTATTTCTAAACTGCAAACACCAATAGTTTTATTTAGTGATGGTTTCCTTGTTTGTTGATGGAAGTCAGTAAGAAGTCCAGAAGAGGGAACTGGTGGTTTCTGTGTTGCAGGCACTGCCATCTGGCGTGTCAGTCACCCCCGCCCAAGTCCTGTTAGCATAGTAACTGGCCAGCCTGACTTGTTACCAACTCCAACCTGAGGTTTGTAGCCAAGGATTGATGTTGGCTCGACAAAGTCAGTAACGTGTCAGGTTGGCTGATTGCCAACTGGAATGCCATATGGAAGTGCAAGCCTCACTCCAATTCCCTCTCCTGGACTTCTTACCAACCTTCAGTGGGTTGTGTAAATGAACCCAGTATTTCCAAAGTGCTTTGGGCTTGAAACATGGTGTAACTGCAAGCGTACTGGTATTCCTTGTTTTCACAGTGGTAGTCCTTCCACAGAACGTGGACATAAACCAAAGCACTTAAATAATTATTGCTAAAAATGCTCTAGGAAAAACCGGATTTGGACATTTGTATATGTATATCTATATCTATATGCGCAGGCACATAACTTTAAGTATGGATAATGGCAGGCACATTACTCAAGTATGAGATTGCAATATCTCCCAAGGGTTGCTGCCCGCTTGACGAGGTCATCTGAGGGGGCTCTGCTCTGGGTGCTGACAATGAGGGAAGCTTGGTTGTCGTGCACACGGGACAGGGCCTTCTCTGTTGCTGCCCCCAAACTCTGGAATGCTCTCCCGGTGGCTATTCGCTCCGTGGTCTCCATCACAGCTTTTAGAAAGAGTGTAAAATCTTGGCTTTTTGCCCAGGCTTTTATTTGATTCTCTGCTGCTGCTCTTTGTACTTTGTATTGCTTTTATGCTTTTGTTTTAAATTTTTAATCAGATTTGTTTAATAGTTTTCACTTAATATTTTAATTGTGTCTTTTTTACAATCTTGTTTTTAAATTTTGCTGTAAACCACCTTGGAATTGTTTTAATGAAAGGCAGTATATAAATGTAACAAATGAATGAATGAATGAATAAATGAATGAATGAATAAAATATCCAATCTAGATGTCACCAATGCAGGAGTGACTGAGGTCAGATCCAAAGCACCATGGTTATGTCAATAAATTGGGGTGGGTCCCCAACACTGGTATATTTTGGGGCTCCAGCAGCACAGGGGCATTCTTAACTGGAATCCTACCTTAATCCAACTGGTGTTTGTTGAAGACAGGCCAGCACTGTTAGCCACTACATTATTCTAGTGAAGGAGACTGAGGTGGCCCTCTGGTTCTCCTTCATTCAGTGCCCAATCTGCAGCAACTCCACAGAAATAGCCAATATGGGTGCTGCATGGACATTACAACCATGCAACATCAGCTCTAAATGAAGCAAAGATGCCAACTAGTTGTTGTTTTTAAGTGAAAAATCAAACTGAAACTTTTAAATAATAGTTTCAGTGTTAAAAAGAGAATGTGTGTGCCCTCTAGAGGAAGACAGATGTATCCTCTGTAGAATTAATAGGTTTAAATGTGTAGACCAGCAAGCATAAACTATGGCTGGGTGAAAGTTACATTACCTTTCCAAAGCAAGAGCATAGATTCTACCAGACTCCAGTTTGATTGCTCCAAATCCAATATGAGAACCTCCTGTTTGTTGCTTCTTCTTTTTTAAAAACTCACTCTAATATCACTGCTTTCATGCCTCAGTAATAATGCAGGGAGCTAACATTTACCTTTGAGGGGTTCTGTTTGGTTGGTTGTTAAATTCTGCTTATTCATTTCTGTAGATCTTGCTTAAATGTATCTTGCACCAGTACAGGCTCTTCAAGAGTTAGAGCATCTAAATTAAGTAAGTTAAAAAGAGAAAGCTGGGGTGATCGTTACCTGGTGGCGCATGGCAGTAATGAAGCACGGGGGGCGGGGCGGGGGGAAGCATCCTCAGACTGCTGCCTCCCCGAGCACTTCCATGGGCCAACAGACAGATGCTTGCCCTCCGCACTCTCTCCCCCACCCCCAGCCACTAGCAGCAAGATTACCATGTTTCCTCTGCTGATCTCAGACAATGCTTCATTCAAGGGCTGCGCTAGATAGGTGTTCCTTTCTCTGCCTGGCGCCCAAACAATGCTTGAATGAAGCACCGACTAGAAATAGCAGAAGGACAGTGCACTCCATCTTGCTGATAGTTGCCACCACCCCCTCCAAAGCACATGGAAAATAATAAAGGGGAGCGGGCCACTGGCAAGTGTTTGTCTTGTAGCTGCCAGTGAGCTTCCTACACCCCTGGCTGATTCTATTGTACAGACAACTGACTATCAAGCTTGGCACCAGCCTATGGTTCAACATAATTTATGCCAGCTTTTCCAAAAACATAAAAGTTTGTGATTCCCCCCGCCCAAAAAAAAGCAATAAAAAGACTGAGGAATATGATCTTACACTAAATCTGAACTTCCGAGACAATCTCACAAAGGTTAATTGTATTTCAGGCTGCAAATTGTATTTTGATTGCAATTTGAGGCTGTGTCAATATTACTCAAATGCACAACTCATCCCTCCTTCATATTTATTTCTATATTTATTTTCTCTTGCCTCCTACTGTTCAAGCAATAAGCAGTAGATACCATTCTATAATTAACCTTCTGAACATATATCCAAATGAAAATTATATTCTTTCAGTAGTATGCAGATAAAATACTAAAGCCAATAACATGAACCTCTAATCTAGACAGATCACTGTGTATTGTTGCAAGATCAGAGTTGGATGTAGAGGTAGATTATCAGAGTTCTTTATGAGAATTATTAATCCTTCTGTGTTCTAAGTATCCTTTCTTGAACTACAGCATCTATTCTGTACATCTGCTACAAATGGTCTCAGGGCGCTGTGTTAAAGAAGGAAACATCTTCACATTTATAACAGCTCTACAAATTTTATTACTGTGAACTTTACTGTACAGTGCTTGTGGAATAATTTCTGCCAGGTCAACTTAGCCTGAGTTATGATGACATGGAACATATGTTCCTAGCTTGAAAAAACATGATATAATTTTCAGCTTAGTTTTCCAGACCAACAATGGTGTGTAGCAAATACTGATATCTTCTAATATCACTCAGCTTGGATGTCCTCTGTGTACATCATAGCTAGTTTCCAATTTAGCTTGATGTTTAATAGAACTATGTCAATCATTTAAAAAAAGAGAATGAGTTGTTTTTCCCTTTAAAGCAAATAACTGGGAAGATTAAAAAACTACATACCTCATAATGCACATGTGTCACTCATAATGTTCGACAGTTATTCAGCATTACACTAAAAATCTATGTATCTCAGAAAACAAGCTGACTTAAACAAGGCATAAAACCAAAAAAGACTCTTAACCAAGGATGATTTCATGCAACATGTGGCAAGTCTGGTTGCTGCAAACCACTGATTCTGGCAAGCGTCAGGGCTAGCCTGTCTATATAGGTGACCCAGGGCGTTGCCCAGAGCACCAAATTTTAAGGGACACGGGCAGCAGCAGCACACTACCACCCTAGCTGCCCTATAACAGCTCACAATATTTTAATCATCATGAGACACACAGGAGGAGGAGGGGGAGGAGGAGCAGGAGGAGAACTTTCTCCTCTGTTGTCAAATTCTGCTATGTCCTGCTCCATGACAATATTACATTGCGAGTTGTCACGGAGCAGGACAGGGTAGAAGTTGGCAACAAAGGAGAAAGTTCTTCTTCATTTTCGTCATCTTCGTCCCCTTGCAACAGTGAATGCTGTGCTTGGGCAGGAGCCTGCTAAGCAGGTGAGTAGAGTGAGCAGCTGACTTGGAGCAGGAAGTGTGTGTGCACTCCCCAGTTAAGAAGGGTGTAGCCCTGCATGTGCCAGTGGCTCACCAGGCACACACAGGGCTCCACTCTTCTAGGCTCGGTGGGAGGCGGTGGGGGTGGGGAGGAGAGGCAAAGTCATATTTTGCCTGGCATGCTAAAAATCCTAGGGCTGGCCTAGGTGAGTGCACACTCCTGGCATAAGCCACTAGTTCCGGTCCTGGCATGTTAAGATCAGGATATAAATGTAAATAAATAAATAATAAAATAAACTTGTCAATGTCCAGTTCCCCAACCACATTTTCCTTGGCCACCCGACATCTGCCACCCACTTCAAATCTTGGTTACAGATGTGAGCTGGAGGGAAGTACAGTGGAGAAACTGGACATTGGCAGGTTTGCATGACTCACCAGAATTAGAACTTTAGGCTTGAACTAGGAGCATGTGCTTGCTGGGAACAGGCAATTCGCTGCAAGTCTGGTTTTCATCTGAAGCCGCCCTAAGATTCCTAATGAAAGGTTTAAATCTTCATGCCTCCTTGTACACTTACTCCTCCAATACTGTGAGCCCCTTCATCTTTCAGTCATAAAGTACAAACTGCACCTGATTATGCAAAGTGTTGTACACAATACTGTACAATTTGGAATAAGCTTTCAGCTGAAATAAGAGCATCTCCTTCTCTGTTTGTTTTCAGGAAGAACCTCAAGACCCTCTTGTTCTCTCAGGCTTTTAATTAGAATTAATTTGAATAATTTTAAAAAGTTGTTTTAAGAATGTTATTCTATTGTTTTTATTGTCATGTATTTTAATTTGTGACTTCTAAATATTTTAAATTTTGTACACTGCCTAGAGACATACATATCAGGCGGTATAAAAATATGATAAATAAATAATAAATAAAATAAATAATTTTGTCGTCCTCTTAGTGATTGCCTATTACTAATTGAAATGGTCCTTCTGGCAATGTTAGAGACTGTTTCCACTGAAATTGATGAGAGCCATCTCATACCCACACCATAATATGTTTGACCTGCTTCTGAGGATGCTATAAATAGTGTAAAATGGAAAGTCAGCACTTTAGATAGCTAGCATCACATTTTCAAAATAAAGGTATACAGGGTGATAGTACAAACATGTTTAAGAGTGTTCAGAAGCAGTATTCAGGTAGTTTCTATTACATTTGCTTTAAAATATCATCACCGACAAGTTTTATATTAAAAAGATTTTTTTTAAGCCACATAGCTTTAAATAAACATAAAACCTATAATGTGGAAGTGAACAAAAATTACTTTTTCATTTCAAATGATTAATTCTAATTTCATATTTTTTTAATTTACCAGACCAGGCAATTAATTGATTGATTGATTAATTGATTAGTAATACACTTATATCCTGCTCTTCCTCCAAGAACTCAGAGCAGTGCAACAACCCTGTGAGGTAACTTAGGGGAGGCATTGCATATTACATCTCCTCTTATCAGTACCTTACAATTTATCAAGATTATTACTTCTGTTTTTCCAGAGACATAATACAAACTATATTTTTTCTAATGCAACTGGTTTTTCCTAAAATACATTTAAGTTCAGAAAGAGAAAACATGCATGGGCAAGAAAAGTGCCAGCTTGATGATCTGAAGAGATCAGACTGAAATCACATGACACTAACATTAGCATGTAACATATGCCATAATTTGAACTGCATCTCCCTTTTATATGAAGCTGGAAGCTAGCTACCATAGGAGTTGTAGAATGGCAAAAAAGTTATTTTTGGAAATTCCTTACAATTCTAAAACAAATCCACCAGATGGCACCCTTGAATCCACAAATTCCTAAAAAGCATTAATAGAGAAAGAGGTTGGACTAGTTAAGAGCCCACTGAACACACATCCCATTCAAGTATTTGCTGAGCCCTTAAGAATTAACTTGTACTGTTTACCATTCAACAGGAAAGAAAGATCTAGAGTTTTTTAAAAGGAAAATTCAGAACTGCACAAAGATATGCAGGTATAATTCAGGCACATGGTCATATGTGCCAGTACAATACACACCTGTGCATTTTCCTTGTCTCCACACACATACTTTGCTGCCTAGAGTCACATTACATGACATTTAGAAGCCTACACGGAGTGGCAGAAAATTATCAGAACTCGGAATTTGACAGTACAATTGCAGGAGAGGTTATTGATGGACTCTCTGGGGCGTAGCAGCGGAATCTGCAGGAAGTATCTTTTGCAGGGAAGGAAAAACAGGCTTGACTGATCACGGTCTGGGTTCTGCAGGAGCCTGGATTACACGCTTTACTTTTCTCACTGTTAGAAGTCACTTTATATACATCATCTAGCACAATACATCTTTTGCAAGACTTGGATTTTTGAACTACACAAACAGGAGAGCCAGAAGGCTGATGGCAGACTTGGGACCCACCCCCCACTGTCACCACCAGTGCCAGGCATCGTGCCTGACATCCTTCTCCACTGGGCGCACTACCCTGTGCTGGCCACGCCCTTTCCAGCTGCATCAGCACGCCAACATAGCAGGCATTGGGCACTGACATGGGGCCTAGCCAGCCAGTCAGCCAATGCTTCCTTTGCTGGCCCAGCTGGGTGTTTTCTTTCCTCTCCCTTATTCACAAGGGAGGGAAAGAAGCACTGCCCAGCATGGGCCCTGAAAACATTCACAGTGACAACAAGAGACAGCAGTGGGGCACTGATCGGGCAGTGATGGAGGAGCAGCAGCAGCATTGCGGGGAGCAAGTTAAATTCAATGTGCAAAGACAGAAAGCTCACATAGATGAGGTGCCTTCAGAAGTGTATGTATAAAACAGGGTGAGTTAACACATGATGGTGGTGAGCAAGTAAGAGAAAAGGTCTGGCTCCTGACAAAGGCATGTTCCTAGTACTGCCACCTCTACTGTGTCGTCCAAACTTGCCAATGTCAGATGGAGAATCTAGGGTCCCCTCCACTTCCTGACATTCGCTCAACAATCCATAGCCAACATTTGAAATTGGGTGGAGAATGTTGGGTAGTGAAGGGGGCCTGGCATTCCCCACCTGACATGGATGTGTTACTTGTTGCCGTTTTGTGTGAACCCGCCCAGAGGAAGGGTTGCCCATCATTTCTCAGTAGTAGCCCCCCACCTTCGGAATGCCCACCCAGAGGTGCTATGTCAATTTCCCTTTTAGATTATTTTCAAAATAATGTTAAAACCCTCCTCCTTGAAGAAGCTTTTTTTTTAAAAAAGTGGTTGTAATTGAGTTTTCAGTTTTAATCTGTTTTAGTCCTGACTGCTATTTTATCCTTTCTCCTATTCTACCTGCTGTTCTTGTTTTATGTTTTGCTTCATCAGTATTTATTGCTGCTTTTATTGTGTTTTATCTGTCTTATGGTAAGCTACCCAAAGCAGCAGTGTGCTAAAGGGGCATGATAGAAACATTTAAAAACAAACAAAATAAATGTTCTGCCATGCAACCAGCCATCCACCTTGGAGGTCATTTGCAAGCACAACAGGAGTATCCTTCAAAGATATGTGCTGGAAGCCTTACTTCAGATTAGAAGCAGTTGTCTCCTTGTATCCCCACTTCCTGGGGATACATTCTTTTGTATGCCCTGTACAAAACATGTTGTGAATAAAACATTAAGCCAATTTCCCATCTGGCCCAGTCTTTCCCCTCACTTTCCTTTCTGGTCTGTTCTGCAGTCACAGATGCCCGTGCAAATGTGTCCCAGTATTAAGTTTACAAGGGAACAACTGCGCACCACCACAAGGTAGTGGTTAATTTCTAAAATGACAGATAAAGTCTGCCTGGATATTGTCCCCTTAGCCCTGAAAGCCCCTTACCTATAATCTCAGTGCCAGACACAGCTCAAATAGCAAGTGCCTCTCACTCTGTAATGGTAGCTGCTGCCTTGGTTTACCCTCTCCCGTTTCTTTCAGAAGCTCACATTACCTTTGACTGGAAATCTGCCTTTACAGCAGCAACAGTGGCAACTTCTATATAAATCTTCACTGGTAGGAAATGCATACGATGCTAGTGCCCCTAGGAGAGGGATGAGAATTTAACTCCATTTTATAAGCTGTCCATTTGGGAATAAAGTCCCTTTTTAGGTGCTGAGGTGACGAGGTAAACCATATTCTCCACTCCCAGCTTTAGGCAGAATCACAAAGCAAAACCACTCTCTTCAATGAGAGGAAGATATTGTTTGGGGATGGAGGAGGCTGGGGATGGTGTTTGTTTTACAAGGGTATCAGTTTGCAGCATGTGAGGGCCAAATCTGCAGC
This sequence comes from Hemicordylus capensis, assembly GCF_027244095.1. Classification (NCBI taxonomy): domain Eukaryota; kingdom Metazoa; phylum Chordata; class Lepidosauria; order Squamata; family Cordylidae; genus Hemicordylus; species Hemicordylus capensis. Next base: position 140,142,856 of record NC_069659.1, read on the forward strand.
TAGGTAACAATATACCTCCAACAAACATGATTTGCAGATAATGGATCCCTGTAATATCTATATCTATTTGAACTAATAACATTACAAACTACTTCCAGCTGTATTTGCTTTATCCAATTCAGTCATCCTACTTTTTACTTTTTTAAAGGTGAAAAGTAGTTTTCAACACAAATGCTGGAATCAACGTTAAAACATCAAATTACATCTACATTATGATTTCTCAAATGAGAGAAGGGTGCTTTAAATCAAGTCACTTTTACATCAGCTTCTAATTTTGTAAGTGCTTTTCTATAGAGCTTCTCATTAAGCAAGGTGCTTTCCCCCAAATGGTACAAATCATGTTCTCAAATCATCTCTCTCTTTCTCTATCCTTATAGATGTCTTTCTTTCACAGCAGCATTTTCCCCAAATTTATGCCATCTTAAAATGTAGAAATAAGGATGTTTCCCTCTATTTTACCTTCCCCCCTTAAAAAAAATACTAAACATACTTTAGTAATGATAATAGACAATTAGTTTTTACTATTTTGTTCTTAGCTTTTAGAAAAAAACAGGAAACACTATCGGAATTAACTCTTTGCATAGGGGTCCCATAAGTGTTTCTAAAATGTGGGAGCTCAAGGCAGTCAGGATGTAATGAATGTTTTTTAGGTGAACTTTTACATCTGCTTATCGAATGGGCAAATAATAATGATATAAGCTATTGAATTGAGTTTCAGTCATTTTTACACAAATAAAAAAAAAGAAAGTGTTAGCAATTGATCAAAGTTACAAAGTAAAAATGACAGAACACTTATGGAATTTGAATTCATTATGCAACATGCTTTGTATAACAACATTAACCTATATTATTCATTTCAAAGGAGAAAAGGAAGCATACAACTGTTTCTATAGAAAGCTTGAACCTCTCAATTTATTACAGGAACACATCAGAACACACTGAGATTTTAGAAATGGAGAAGTCCCTTCTTCCTCCCATGTGCACCAGGAGGAGGGACAGCATATTAGTCACTTAGGGCAGCTGATGTGCTCCCTCAGCTTTCTATAAGTTGGAGAGGAAGGAAGAGGAGGGAAGAAGCAACAGATTATGGGGGAGCAGGGTAAACCTACTGCCCACAAGTCTGCTACCTGAAACAACCACTTCAACCTACTTCATGGCAAGACAGCCTTTGAGGACTGGGGAAGAACACCACTTAAGAAAAGTGTAAAGGAGGAGTAAAATGCATATCTGTTTCTGTTTTGTTTTTCTTCCTCCAGAGCCTTTGGCACCAGATTCAAATCTTTTTAAAAATTCTGTGAGACTTTTTTAATCTTCTAAGTTTGCTTGCTTCTCTCTCATGTGCAGACACAGCACAATTTGCCTCCAAATGGCTGAGACCTGGAGAGCAGTCATTGCAATCCTATGCACTTGTCTAGAAGGAAGCCCCACTGAACTCAGTGGAACTTGCTTCTGAATAAATATAAGAGCTGTGCAGTGGTGTCAGTCTGACAGACATATTGGACCCATTTATGCCCAGTGTCAGGCACTATTGGAATGAGTTCAGACATGACAGCCCCAACAGTTGGAATCTCTGACTGAGTCCTCTCTGTCATATCTGAACTCCACTGGCGGTCCAGCATTCCTGTCAGACCCAAGGTAAATGGCCAGCATGCTGCTGTTGAGAGGTTCTGCATGGATCATTCAAAAATTAAATGGCCAATGTGCTGCCTCGCAGCTGAGAGGTGGCACGTGGGCTATTTCACTGGGTCTGACAAGAATGCAGGGAAATTTCAGATTTCTGACACAACCCAACTTGGCAATTTTGGAGGGTCGCACTGGTTCTCTTGACAATTTTTATGTTGGGATGGATCCATTCATTTTTTAGCCTACACAGGCCTAGTAAATATGAGTGCTCTATTTGAAAATGTGAGGACAGCCTGTGTTGGCTGTAAATAAGTCAAATGGATCAAATTAAATTAAAGATTACATTCAAAAGGGACTCTCAGCCAACTCACTGAAAAGGCACACACAGTTCATGAATTTTAACAGAAAAGTAGAACTAGAAGCTTAGTGTTCAGGACCTTTTGGGTTCTCCATGGAACCTTCACACACACACACACACACACACACACACACACACACACACACAGTCCAAGCTCAGCTCAGCTGGGCTCCTGCCTCAATAGTGTTCTACTATGCAGCTAAGCTCTGCTCTGCTCCTAGCCCCAGGAAGTAAGACTCTGCTAGGTCCTAGAAAGAACAAACTATAAATTTCCTTTATCAATTAGTAAGTCATACTGACTATAACTGGTATAAATCTTTGCTTAGTTATCCCTGTGGGCTCAGACTCAACCTTTGGAGAAGTTCTAGCACCCTCTGGGCCCACATTTCAGAGGCACAAAGAAGGCTCCTCAGGAAGGGCAGATGGGGCATTGCCCCCCATATTCTCACCCAATGATTCCCACCCCACCCCCAATCTCTCTCTCTCTCTCTCTCAGAGTGGACACTTGCAATGCCTTCCCGGGGAGGGTTTCCTCTGGCTCCGCCACTGGTTCCCCTCCCTCCAATACATTTACCTCAGGCAGGGTGTCTGCCTGCAACACTCTACAGTGAAGCATAGAGCCACTGCCAATTGGCAAACTTAGTACCCCGCAGCCAATTTGAATGAACTTTTTATTGTTCTAGGACCTGTAACACCCACAAGCAACCAGAAGTCAGAATAGCTGAGAAGCAAATAAGACAAGAGCAATTTGAACAATCCCCTGTATGTGTTTAGTCAGAAGTAAGTAATAGAGAATTTAGCAAGACTGACTTTTAAGTAAATGTTGCATAGAGTTGCAGGCTCATAGTCTATGTGGTTTACTCTAGGTAAAGCCTCAGGTCAGGGCCGTCCCTAGTGGGGGTGCAGGGCTGGGGGTGAATCAGCATGTGTGGGGCCTCCTTAACATTTCATATCATTACAGAGTCATACTGATTGATGACATACAGTGTAAATAGTATGAGTGAAGTCTTTGGACATGTCCAACCAGCTTGGACATATAATGCATTTCTAAAGAAATAGAAATAAAAAGCACAACATATGCTTCACAGTTCTCACTCAGACCTTCGGGGTTGCAAATCAACTTGAGCAAAGTGCATAAATAAATAAATAAATAAATAAATAAATAAATATTGTTTGTTCCAGAAGTTTTTGTAATTTTCTGTGATGAAACAAACCACTTATAGGCCATTTTGGATGGGCTTTAAACAACAACAACAATTTGTCCAATCCACTTCAGTTTAAATATACATATTCCTCCCACTCTGCCCTACATCTCTGCTCAATACCAAAGCCCTATGGCAAGCCAGTCCCTAAATATTCAAGCGGAGGGGGGGATAACCACAAAAAGGAAATCACATCATACCTCCATTACTAAGGTTGGGCTGGGCAGAGGGTCTGCAGAGAGCTCTGGTGCTGGACACTCTCTGCCTGCCTGCTTTCTTGCTTCCTCAAATTCAGGGAGGCCTGCATAGAGGCCTCTCTGGAAGCCCCGCCCACCCACCGAACAGCTGAGGGGGGGGGAGAGGCAGAACTCTAGCAGCTTGCTTGGGACCCTTTCAAGCTGCACACGGACACAAAAGATCACCTGCGGGGAAAGATAACTGGCTGGGACGGGGAGAGAAGAGGGCAGGCTGCACTGCAGTGTGCCAACAGCGGGGCCTGTGCCAGCTCGAGGCAATTGCCTCAGTCGCCCCGCCCTAAGGACAGCCCTGCCTCAGGGCTCACTCCCAAGTAACTGTTTTGTGCATAGGATTGCAGCCCAAAGACCTATTCCAGAAGCATTCATATTGCGGGAAAAGAAGAAATAAGGCTTGTTGAAAAAAATGTTTTTCTAAACATAAATGAATACAATCAAAATGCAACTTTTAACAAAAAAAATCCAATTTTGTTTTCATGGAACAGAACCTCTGTGCATGTATCCGACCCACCCGCACGCCGGTCTCATTTGCAAAGACTGCTAGGTATTGGGAACAGGAAGTGGGGATGTAGTTCAGTCAATCAGCTGCCTATCTACATAACTTTGAAGATGTGTGTGAGAGAAAATGAAGGGTAAGCAAGTATATGGGGAAAGAGAATCGTATCATCTCTATGTGTGTATGGATGTGTGTGCATGTGCATGCATGCCTATGGAAACAGAGGAGGGGTTCTATGGATCTTTAGTAAACAAACATCCTTATTTAACAGATAGTTCTTATACACTTTACCTACAGTGAGGTGGTCGAAATCCAGCTCTCAAGACTGTCAGTGTGTGTATATATGTGGAGCTCTATAGAATGGCATAAGCTTTGACTTCATTACAGAAACTGACTTTAAATATGTCAGTATTTTTGCACTGATGTAGTTCCATAGTAGTGTTCTCCAAATACAACTAAGGTTGCAATTATATGCAGAACTGCTGAGGAGCAAATGAAATTTATTTCTGAATAAATATGGGTAGATCAAGGCTGCATGTTTCTTTAATAGGTAGGCTGTGCCATGGTCTAATGAATTAAATAGATTGCACAGCAACCAGAAGAAAACAGCCTTCAGCGAATGTGTGGTATAAGCTTGTGTGTGCTAACCAGGGGAAGAGGAGAACATCCAAAGTCATACTTACTATGTGTCGTGCCGCAAACACCCCATCCACAATTGCACAACAGAATGCTGCTACCACTCCAAAGCTGATAAACACGATGGACGCTATCAGCTAGAAAGACAAAAGTGGACATAATTATGTGTTCCATGCAATTACTGAAATCCGATTATGAAAAATTATCCTAACACCTGCATCAATTCTTGTACATTTAGTCATTCAGCTTTTATAACAGAGAGGAAGAGAGGGCAGTGGGATTGGGAAACTGAACTTCTGACAAGGGCTGCAGACTTTGAATTTGATGTTATCCAGCATATCAGGAAATCTTGAACATTGCAGCTTCGTTAAATAAGCTTGTGGGTGTCTAAGTAAGCACCAAAGAGATGCAAGTCAGGTGATTCATTTAAATCTGTAAATGCCTTGGGGGAGATTAAAAAAACAGCCGTACCTATCACTCAATAACCCCAATATTCATTATTTAGTACTAAAGTTCAAAACACTCATCATTAATGAAACAGGAATGTGCCCTTGGACAGAGAAGCGAAGCAGGATAGAGGCTAGGGGAGAAAAGGAGGGCACACGGCTACCGTGTCCAAGGGTTATACTCCCTTCCCAACTTTGAAGCTGGATTACTATACTTTTATGAAGCTGACATTTCTTCTGCTAACTAAAGCCCAATATATACAGTACCATATTCAAAGTTTTGTGGAATTTGACATTTATCTTCAGGTATTCCCAAGCCTGATCCTGAAGACAGAGGATAATAAACTCCTCTTTCTTTTATGTATAGTGTGTGCTTAATATATGGCAGATTTTCCAGATAAGTTTAATGTTGTACTTCCATCCATCACATCCAAGGATTCTCAATATCTGGCAGAATTGTGACCAGGAAAACACATTAGTTACTATGGCAACTACACAGCAATATAGATTAATATCCTGGTAAAGGGCAGAGACTGAAATCCATTATATTCTGCTTGAGGTGCTGCTATCGGTATAGAGACACCTGCATTGTCAGCTAGTGGCAGGGTGGTAGTGAGAGGATCAGCAATCATCCACTAATTTACCGTGATATTTTATCGTGTCTTCTGTGTAGCTGATTCCCCACCTCCCAATCACAAATGTACTGTAATGTGGGCTCCACCTCTAAAGTGAAAAATTAAAATACATGGGATCTTGCACTGGAGCCCACTCCTTGGCTATTAAGGCAGCTTATCGCTGCAGTAGACACGAAGCCTCACAATTTATGCCCTGTCAGCCTATTCTTTCCAAAGGTCGGTGCCTTGGTAATAGCGCCTCTGTAATTGAGACTTCACTCGAGGACTGTCACAGCAGAGGATATATGACTACGTCATGGGTAGTGGATGTTCATTTTTCATTCATGTCTGTTCTAGCTTTAGCACTTCCTACAATTACAATGGATTTCTAATGAGAAAAGAATTTTGTAATTACCCAGCCATACAATCAGTCCTTGAGGGTAGGGGAAGCTCTCCACAAGATCACTTAATTAGTTTCTCTTTAAAATCTTTGTGGCACCCTGTTGTTCAAATGATAATCAGGATGAATAAAAAGTTGTAAAAGCTGCATTTTTACACGACTCTAAAGAAAATTTAAAAAGGACAGAATGCCGATCATTATCAATATAGTGGAGTGTGAAGACAGTACTGCTTCTGCTTAATGTGTAGACACTTCCGCTTAATGTTTCTGCCACAACAGACACAGACTAACATAGTATTGGGGGCACGTTCGCATAAATATTGAATGTGGTAGGGAAAGGAGATTCTGTCCTTTTAAAACTTTGCTTTTGTATATGAAGTATATGAAGGATTTTGTATTTTTGGATTTTGGATTTTGTATACTGAAGTATATGAAGGATTGATATAGCTTATAAGATCTTGAACATGTTCCATTATACAGAGCTCAAGGGATGAAGGATATTATTTAAAAATACTTTTGCATTTGAGCCACTACCCAAAAACAATGCCGTGACAAGGAAAAAATACTTGTGACCAACACCACAGTGCAATGGTGGGACTATAGAAAAGGATTATGTTCCTTGGAGGCCTTCAGGAGAGCCTTAGACCCATCTTTTTATCCTGGCTTTTAATGATATCTAGTTTTAATTTAAAATTAAATTAAATTAATAAAATTTAATTATCATTTAATTAATGATATCTAGTTTTAATCTCTTCATTGCTAACACATTCTTCAAACAACCAAAGCAACGCCTATACACATGGATATCACCAGATGGAGTACACAGAAATCAAATTGATTACATTATTGCAGCAAGGAGGTGGAAGAACTCACTTATAACAGCAAAGACATGGCCGGGGGCCGATTGTGGAACAGATCATGAACTGCTCATGTGCAAGTTCCAAATCAAGCTAAAGCAGAAAAACAAAGCTATCCAGCTTCCACAATATGATCTTGAGAAGATACCCACAATTTTCAAGGAGAATATCAGGAACCACTTTGAAGTTCTGAATCTCATTGATAGGGAACCAGAGGAATTGTGGAATGAAATCATAGAAGGATGAATGTGAAAAGAGACTGCCAAAGACCAAGAAACAGAAGAAAGCAAAATGGATGTCAGAACAGATGGTGGAAATTGCCAAGAAGAGGAGAGAAGCCAAAGTAAAGAAAGATAAAGACCTCACAAAGGACCTTAATAGGGCATTTCAGAAAGCTGTCAGAAGAGACAAAGAGCAGTACTACAATGACATCTGTAAAGACCTTGAGGATGGAAATAGACACAGAAAAACAAGGCAAGTTTTCCAAAAGATCTCTGAACTCAGAGGGAGGTTCCAGCCTCCAATTGGTATGTTAAGAGATACCAAAGGACAGATAGTAACTGATTCTGAGAAGATCAAACAGAGATGGAAGGAGTATACTGAAAATCTGTACAGTGGGGATGTCAACATCCAAGATACTCTAGAAGATATTCCCTTCTTGCAAGAACCTCTAGTACGGGAAGATGAAGTTAGATCAGCACTCCAGTCATTACCAAGCCAGAAGGCTACAGGAACTGATGGAATAGCTACAGAAATATGGCAGGCAACAGAAGAAGAATCAGTCAAGACTCTAACTAAACTATGCCAGCAAATTTGGAGAATGACACAGTGGCCAACAGATTGGAAGAGGTCAGTCTACATACCCATACCAAAGAAAGGAGATTTAACAGAATGAGCAAACCATCACACAACATCCTTAATTTCACATGCTAGCAAAATAATGCTGAGGATCATCCAACGCAGATTAGAGCCCTACGTGGAAAGGGAAATGCCGGATGTTCAAGCTGGTTTCAGAAAAAGCCAAAGAACAAGAGACATCATTGCTGATGCAAGCTGGATAATTGAGAAAGCCAAAGAATACCAGAAAGAAGTCAATATGTGCTATATGACACTTCAATCAATCAGTTTTAATTTTAATCTGGTTTAAATGTTTTCTGATTTTAACTGTTTTATGTGTTTTTGCTTTTTATATTAAAATCAAATTTTAATTTTGATAAATTAAAATTTATATAATTTACTGGAGTTTTTACTTATTTATGAGAAATAAAATTTAAATTTTATATGCCAATCCTTTAGGAAGAGCAGTACATAAATTGAATAAATAAATAAACTTTGTAGCGGGGGTGCTGGAGCTAACTTTCATGCTGTAGTAAACTAGCACATATTTCTATTTTTAAATGTTAGAGTTAATCTACTAAAGTGCTCACTAAAGTCCTAGACTGATAAAAAGTAACAGGTGCTTGAGCTGAAGGAAACAAGCAACATCATATCTTGGTCAAACTCATTTCTTGCCACCATCACTATCTTCTGCTGATTTAGGGAAGGCTGTATACTATTTAGACCAAGTAGACGAACATATGCAAAAGAGAATGTGCAACAACACATTTACTTGACTGAATTTACTATGAGGCAATAGTGGCTGACTATAGCAAGGCCAGCTATAATGTACCTTTTTTCCCCTCCCACAATTCAGTATGCCAGTCCCTCATTAGCAACACATGGTCTTTAACTGCTCTAGTCCGGCCATTTGCAAAAATAAATCACTCAGCTGCTCCCTGGTCCAAATACCAAGTTCTATAGAAATAAAAACTTTTCAACTATAGTTACAAAGCTTTCCCGAACAGACCCATTAGGACTCCTCTAAGTTATCTTCCAGGGGCAAAAAATGTATTTTTTACTTTCGTGGCGAAGAGGGAAGACCGTCACACCAACCCAGATCTGTTTTCTTTCTTATGTATCACATTTATATACCACTACATATACAAATTTCTGGGTGGTTTATGCAGCTTTTAAATGTTTAGTGAATACGCTGTTAGTCATGTTTTAATATTGTTTTCTAAAGAATGTTTCTTTATTGATTCTTTTGTTTCAGTCTACTTAAAACAGCAGAGAGGCAGGATAAAAATATTTTAAATAAATGAATCACATTAAATGAAAAAGCTCTGTAAAAATAAATGGGCCATTTCATGGCTTGGAATACAAATCAGCATATATCCTCCAGGCAAGGGAACAAAGAAAACATGTCTGTGGACATTCTGAAGACAGTAACTCTCTGATTTCACCACACAGGGGAAAAGAAACCCTTAGGCATATCTGTCACGAAGTACGTGTGAGGTGTTCAGACGTATGAGGCCGGGGGGGGGGGGGAGAGCAAGTGTATATTTGCAAAATGCAAGCAAGGCAGCATTTAAAAAGCAAACATGGAATGAGTTTCAAAATACTGAGAAGTATAAATGAGGCTAGATGCTTTAAGGCTGCAAAACTCCAGGTGGTTTCCCAGACAGAGAGCTTTACTGCAACACGAATTGTCTAAATTTCCAATGAGTTAGGACAAGGCAGATAAAATGCCTTGAAATGCTTTGAAACACATAGAAGCTGGACTAAGCAGAAATTGAAGTAAAACTGGGGCTGTTCATATTGCTGCCCTGGAGGAGGGCCTGTTCATATTGCTCTCTGCCTCTGGCGGAGAGGCCCCGTGTGGGCCCATGAGAGCAAACACGGCTCTTGCTGACAAGTGGAAGAGAGGCTGCTTCCGCACATTAGCAAGAGGATCCCTTGCTCTCACAGGCAGGTGGGTGGGCGCACCAGCAGGCAAGTCCATGAAGGCCTGTGAAAACAAACACAACTCTTGCCAGTGAGCAGAAGAGAGGCTCCCTCCACATTTTTATTTTCTGGGGGGAGGGTTCTGCAGAAAGCTCTTTTGAGCCCCTGTAGCTGCTCAATGTGGAGGAGGCAGGAGGCTAGCAAGCACTCAATGAGTTGTTTTCTCTCCGTGGAGAGGAGTAGAGGGAGGAGGCAGTGCTCAGATGGCCACAGTCTCTCCAGAATGATGCCTCGCATGGAGGCCTTTTAGAGGTGTCTAGACACTTCCCATGGAGGCATGCTACTTTTTTCTGACTCAGTAATGACAACATAAAAGCCAAGAGTGAAGAAAAAGGGTGAATAATGTCACTGAATACATGAGCGGCACTTTGCTGTTGCTGTCCTGAAGTCATCAATTCCTTCATAATATGAACACACCCCATCCCTAAGCATCGGGAGGCTGGCTTAGAGCTCTGTCTGGGAAAGCTCCAGATATACAAATCAAAACAGTGCCAAGTTTATATGGTCAGGTAGCTCTGCAGAGTCACAACTTTATAGGGCTGTGCATAGGCTAAATTATCCACCCAATCCTGATTCTGCCCATTCTGGTGTTGTGTTTAATGATGTACAGGATGGCCAGGATCACATTGCTGATAATCAGTTTCATCAGGAAGGAGTGGGGGGGGGGCTTACCTTTCAATGAAAAGCTGAATTCTGGGAAGAAAATGACTCTTTCCAGGTGTTGCCTTTGCCTTCCTAGTATCACCCTAGAATGCACCAGGAAGGTAACCAATGCAATGACATTGCATCCTTTTCCTGGTGCATCACTGGTCACAATCTATAGTTACAGGGCAAAGCTATTTTGTTCCTTAAAAGGCAGCCACTTTCTTCAAGAAAGATCAACAGTGGCCTCTTCTGAGGGCCCTGTGGGCTCTTGGAAGGTTTCTAACAATGCTGACCTCTGATACTGGCCTTGCACAGGTACCATTTTCATTGAGGAAACGATGTGGGGGAAGAGGTTCACAAAAATCTATCCCAAGCATGATAGTCCCAATGAGATTCAGTCCCTGCAGCTGCTCGGGGGGGGGGGAGTGCCAGATTTGCCCCCCAGCAATGCTTTTAAATTATACTTTGTAATCTATGAGATTATTTATTATTATTATTTATTTACACAGTCAGACAGGTGTTATTGACTGGTTTGTTTTATCCAGACATCGAGTCCTTCCCAAGGACCTGGGATGGCTGAATTTTTTAATCAGTGTTGTTGCTGTTGTTATAGATATCGTCGTAGAATATAGGGTGTTCCCAGTAAAGCTGCTTTTTGTAATTGGCTGATGGTGATTTCTGTGGCCCCTATGGTGTTGAGGTGCTCTTCAAGGACTTTTGGAACTGCACCTAGGGTGCCAATTACCACTGGGATTATTTTGGTCTTTCTGCCACAGCCTTTCCATTTCAATTGGTACATCTTTGTATTTGGTGATTTTTTCTATTTCTTTTTCTTCTATTCTGCTATCCCCTGGTATTGCTATGGCGATTATTTTAACTTGTTTTTCTTTCTTCTCGACTACAGTTATATCTGGTGTATTGTGTGGCAGATGTTTGTCTGTTTGTAGTCGGAAGTCCCATAATATTTTTACATCTTCATTTTCTTCAACTTTTTCAATTTTATGGTCCCACCAATGTTTGGCTACAGGTAGCTTGTATTTTTTGCAGATGTTCCAGTGTATCATCCCTGCTACTTATTTTTATTTATCTATCTATCTATCTATCATCCCTGCTACATTTATTTATTTATTTATTTATTACATTTATATCCCGCTCTTCCTCCAAGCAGTCCAGAGCGGTGTACGACATACTTGATTTTCTCCTCACAACAACCCTGTGAAGTAGGTTAGGCTGAGAGAGAAGTGACTGGCCCAGAGTCACCCAGCTAGTATCATGGCTGAATGATGATTTGAACTCGGGTCTCCTCGGTCGTAGTCCAGCACTCTAACCACCACACCACACTGGCTCAGTTCTTTAAGGGCAAAGACTTTTGACTTCTTGTGCAAACATTCTCTTTCTGGTTAAATGTCAGAAATAATTAGTCAAAACAGTAACATGAAAATCCCAGCAGAAAATAAGACAATGAGTAACTCTTAAGTAACCCAAGAAACACAATTAATTATTAATCAAACATGAAGAAATTACATCATCAAGTGCACATCAGAGATGTCAAGATTTAAAGAATTCAGGGGGAAATTAGTGTTCAAGCACAACTGGAAAAACCCCAGGTGCTAGCAGCTAAAATTCTGATATATGAAGCTAATAAACTGAAATAATTAATATTTCATGCAGAAAGGAGACATCTAGTTAACACTAATTTGAAACTGTTTGCCTTCTTTATTATCACCTTTTAAATATTACATTTATATACCATGTTTCCTCCGCGGGCTCAGGGTGGTATACATAGAAGAAGCAAGCAGCTTCTCATCCAGTTGTGGCTAGACACAGACCTGCTCAGATCCTGCACGGTTGTTATTATTATGAATGTGTATACGCCACTTTTCAACAGAAAAAGTTCTACAAGTGGTTTGCATAGAAACATAAATAAGATGTTTGCATCATTATTTGCCTTCAGACTATACGTCATACTTTCTATGCATCTTGGTGAGCTACAGCCAACTGCAGGAAGCAGGAAAGCCTCATGTTATTAGGCTGATGCACAAATTTCTCACTTGATTATATACTTACAGATATACTCTACTACAGGATAAATATGTGGCACTGATCACAGCTTCTATGGCTCAAGCTCTAGCTAATGTTTGATCAGATTTTTTCCTCTTCTAAGCGTGAAATATCACTCCAGAACTGGGCTTGGGTTAGACATAACCGTTGGCCACATTTGCACGTAATGGGAAACCGGAGGTGAAGGAGGCTGAAGTTGAATTTCTTGTATGTCCGAATGCATGCAACCACGGTTCTGTCAGAAAAGTGACCCGAGGTTTCCCTTCTCAAACTCCATTTTGAACCGTAGGGTTGTAGTGAGTTTTGCTGCTCCTACCTGAGGTTTACGTTTGGCAGCATTATGTCAAATTGGGAATTACAGTGAGCTGTAACCAGAGTTAAGGGAGGAAGGTCCTCCCTCACTCTGGCTGTGATTGACTGCCGGGGCTGTCCTTCACACCAGAAGGAAGCCCATGCAGCCAGTTCCCCCTCCTCTCTACAGCGTCCGAGATGGCAATTTTGAATGTCTGAGAAGCGGGGGGTGGTGGAGGAGGAGGAGGAGGAGGAGGAGGAGGACTTCAGGTCCATTGGACCTGCAGTTTCCCATTGCGTGCGAATGCAGCCAAAAATACTGGCTCACTCTTAACTGCCATTCAGTAATCAGAAAGCAACCATGGTATCACACACTCCATCTCCTCCGTTCCCCTCCCAGTGTTAAGTACAGTTAAAGCTAACCAGGTTCCCGATTACTCAGGCTTTGAAACCAAAGTTTCATGTCTGTTTCATATTCTGATTAAATGGAAAATCTGCTTATCCTAAATAGCGTTAGTACTGGTGACAGAGCAATGCTTAACTGCAGCTGGGGCAGAAGAGGGGGAAATTCTCTCCTAAGAGGGGAAATTCCATGGTCTGCTTATGAACTCGTAACCACAGGTAAAGAGTCAGCATCATGTCTGCATGGCCTTGGAGATCCAGGTGTGTAAGCTCTCCTTAGTCACCTTAGTCAGTCCCCAGTTCTGTGACAGATGGTCAGGTCTACAGTCACTTGTGGAAATGCCCTAAGAGTACTATTGTTCTGGAGCACCAAGCAACATAGCTCTGATTTTTAAAACTTCCTTCTTTAGTTGATGTGGCTAAATCAAACAATAAATTACGACCATATTTTGGTTCTTCAAATGGTTCAGAGTCAGCATTTAAAGAAGAGCATATTACCCACAAAAATGGTTTATTGTGGGTTGATTTTGTAGCTTAAATGATGAGATTCACCATCTGCACTGTCCCCAAAAATGAACATCTGCAGGAATAAAACTGCACGTGCACATAGAAACTGTGCAATTAGATAAGCATGCATATGACCATTTCTGCCTTACCATGTTCTAGGCCAATAGCCTAGGGTAGGAAGAGAGAAATAAGCAATTCATCAAGACCTCCCTTTTTGAAAGATTAAATTAATTTAGCACAATGCAGCTTTTAATATTCTGCATAATGCTGCTTTATTTTAATTGTATCTATCCAGTAGGCAAGATGCACATAGTGAAGCACCCTTCCATTATATGTAGTCAATGCACATGCATATCTGGATATGCATTCCCATCCATATTGCAGTGCAGCCCCAGGTACAAGGCAGACTTCAACAAAGTGACTTCTGGGGTGTGTGTGTGTGTGTGTGTGTGTGTGTGTGTGTGTGTGTGTAGGGGGGTGTTTCCCTCCTCACATCATGATGCTATGTGTGCTACTGTAGGAAGAAAAACATAGAAGGCAGCAGCCCCCAAGGTAGAATGCTCTTGATGCTGCTGCCAGACTGCCACGAATAAAATAAGCTCATGTCAGCCACCACAAAAATGGGAGGGCCAGGCAAGCCCACCAAGTTGGCAGCTGATAGTTGATGGCTAGGCCCATTCCTCTCCAGGGGACCAGGGCCTGCATCAGCAATGTCTCACCCGCATCAAGTGCTCGACCCTCGGCATCTACTCAAAGTGCCTTGTGCTGTTCCCAGCTCAGTGGCAATGAATGCACTGAGCACTGAAGTATCTAGATGCACGATTTGATGAGAACAGGAATGCCCAGGAGCTTTCCCAGACAGTAGACTTTACCGGGTTTTCTGAGAGGCTTTACTGCAAGTTTGAAGTTAACCCTAAAAGAAAATGCAAAAAGTGGGGGTTTTACCCTGGATATAAAGCAGGCTGCATTCTAACACCCGACGAAAAACCTGAATTGTGTGTGAAGTGTTCCCTCATCGTTTGCAGGGACTTTGGGATAAATTTGGCTAATATGTGAATGCACACCCTCCATTCTGGAGGAACTGCGAGCTAAAAGCCAGGTGTGAAAAACTCCCAGGATACCAAACTATTCAGGGTGATAAAAACAAAATCAGACTAAGAAGACCTTCAAAAGGATCTTTCCAAACTGGTAGATAAGCAACAAAATGGTGAATACAGTTCAGTGTAGAGACATGTGAAGTGATGCTCACGGGGGCAAAAATTCCCAACCTTAGATATACATTGATAGGATCTGAGCTGCTGGTGACTAACAGGAAAAAGATATTGGAGTCAGAGTGGACAGCTCAATAAAAACAGCTCAATGAAGCTCAAGGTTCTGCAGCTGGAAAAAGCAAAGGATTGTCAGGAAAAGGATTGGAAAACAAAACTGCTAATATAATGCTCTTATACAAATTTATGGTGTATGTGGTCACATTTGGTATACTGGCCCATATGATGTACAAGGTAACATTGACATTCTTGACTGGCCAATACTGCAGTGCATATGTGTAAAGGGCTGAGATTTAGCTCTCCATTTTACGTTTTGCTACATGTTTTAAAATGGCTGCCTGGGGCAAATAAAGGGTTCTTGTTGTTATTGGTCAGTTATAGGACATAGGCTAAGGGCTAGCCCGAAATATCACTTAGAGGCAGGTCAGAAAAATTGCCTTAGGAGATAAGTGCCCTTCTGAGGTCAAAAGGGTAGCAGACAGGGCATCCAAACTGTGCTTTCCCTCCTGACTGCCTGCATTGGAGGGAAGGGGATTAGTTTTAGGTATGAACAGGGGTGTCTGTGTGTGGCTACAATGCAGCACAGGTGGAAAGCCATCCTCAGGCTGCTGACACCCAAAGCACCTCCAGGAGCGCCAGAGGCTCACCCCCCTTCCCCCACACTTCCAGGGACCATCAGATGCTTGCCCTCTACTCTTTCTCTTTGCCTGTGACCACTATTGCGGCTCCCAGTCAACATTTTGTTCAAACACTTTCTAGGTGCTTCTTTCTCTGCCTCCTTCTGAGCACCGAAAAAAAAGCATCCAAACAGTGCTTGAATGAAGCACCAACTAGAAGCAGCAAAAGGGCAGCACAGCCTGTCTTGCCAATAGTGGCCACGTCCCCTGCATATGACATCATATGCAGAGGCATGGCCGGTGCACACTCTCATGCGCACACAAGACAGCAATATGCGGGAAGGGCAAGAGCTTGTCCCACACCCATTGGTGAGCTTCCCACAGCCCTAGGTACAAAAAAGCAGAGTTGAAGAGTGCTTTTATGTAGAGTTGGAGAAAGTCTGTCACCAGGATCCAGAAGCCAGAAAAAGCGGAGCTGCCAGAAAAGAGCTGAAGGGAAAAGCTGCTGGAATAACTAAGGAACTGTTGGGACTGATTAGGGACAGTTTAGACAGGATAGCTGGATACATGTATCCAACTTTAATTTGTTATCCTTTGCGCATGCAATTGGGGAAAAATGATTCTGAAAACCTTTTATAATACTATAAACTGGATTTTTTTTAAAGTAGACATAACTTTGTTCAAAATCATGGTGGTTTCCCCACCCCCATGCTTACTTGCCATACCACACTAGCTGAGTAATGATTGGAGTCTCAGCAATACTGTGGACTGTTTGGTGGAGGCAGCCAAGAAATAAAGGCTTCCATTTGATAGCAGCGGGAAGCTCCAAAAGGTGGGCGAAGCAAGAGGTTGGGTTGCTTGCCTTCCTTTCCTTATTCACAGGGCTGGTGATGACTAGGCTGTGACAATATGGGAAACAGACCCAGCAGTGTAGTGCAAGAGTGCAGTTGTACAACTGCTTAAAACAGCACACCTTCCCTTAAGAACATAAGAACAATCCTGCTGGATCAGGCCCAAGGCCCATCAGGTTCAACATCCTGTTTCACACAGTGGTCTACCATATGCCTCTGGAAGGCCTACAAGAAAGAGGTGAGGGCATGCCATCTCTCTTGCTGTTGCTCCCCTACAACTGGTATTCAGAGGCATCTTGCCTCTGTGTCTAAAGGTGGCCCATAGCTACCAGACTATTAGCCATTGATAGACCTGACCTCCATGAATTTGTCTAAGCCCCTTTTAAAGCCATCCCTAGATTATGTGCTATGGGGGAAAGTACTTCTGCTGTGGGGAAAAGTACTTTTGTTGGTCCTAAATTTCCTGACCTTCAGTTTCATGGGATGGCCGCTGGTTCAAATGTATTTATTTATTAATTCAGTCATTCATTCTTAAATTTTTATACTGCCTTTCATTAAAATAAACTCAAGGTGGTTTACAAAACATTTAGCAATATAAATACATAAAAACTACACAATAAGAATTAAAATGGAATATAAAAATACAAATCTAATTAAAAGTTTAAAAAACGTGTACAATATAACCATAAGATACAAAGCAGCAGCATACAAAACACTCATTTAAAAGCCTGGGTAAAAAGCCAAGATTGTACATGCTTTCTAAAAACTGTGATGGAGACTGGGGAGTGGAGGCCCACCGGGAGAGCATTCCAAAGTCTACGTACACGACAGGTGAGCCTCCCTCATTGTTGGCACATGGAGCAGGGCCCCCTCTGATGACGTCAAATGGGTAGAAACCCTTGGGAGCAGGCGGTCCCTCATGTATCCAGGGCCCACACCATTTAGAGCTTTAAAGGTCAAAAACACCACCTTGAATTAGACCCAGAAACAGATTGGCAGCCAATGTAACTCTTTCAAAAAGAAGGTAATATGGTCCCAGTGGACAGCTCCAGATAACATCCTAGATGCCTCAGTTTGCACTAGCTGCAGTTTCCGAATATTCTTCAAGGGCAGCCCCACGTAGAGAACATTACAGTAATCCAGCCATGATGTGACTAAGGCGTGGGTAACAGTGGCCAGATTTGCCTTCTCGAGTGTTTTGAGAGAGGGAGAAAAATTTCTCTCTGTCCACTCTCTCTACTCCATGCATGATTTTATACACCTCGATCATGGGTAGATTGTTTCCTTTCATGAACTGGAAAACTGCAATTTACAATTCTTCAGCTTGTGAAATAGACCAGGCAATCTTGCATGAGTTCTCTGCACCGCTCAAATGAGCAGAGTTTTTGTTCAAATCGGCTTCCAAAATATCATTGGAACAGACTCTGAGAAAGTCAAAAGACAGGATGACCACGATTTGGAACAGAGAACTATGGTTTACACAAGCCAGCATTGAAGCAGTATTCCAACATTCACACAGAGCTATTTAATACTCCCTCAGTGATCATCAACAAAAACATTTGGTTAAGAATGATTACAGGTCAAGTCTACCAAAAGAAACATCCACTCACCCCTAAAGAAACAGATAATAAAATTAAAAATCGATTTAAGACTACAGAACACCAGTGGAGACATCACAGCTATCATCCAAGAACTCCTATTCACAGATGCTTCTTTATTGATTAAACTGAGACAAGCACATTTCGTTGTTGAGGGTAATAAACCTGAACAATGAAAATGAAACAAAACATCATCTCAGAATATCTAAATGGAATTTTAAAAGTGACCGAGATAGCTATATTGCTATTATTTTAATGCAACTTTCAAAATTTCTCTTTTTACTTGCTATATTCCTGTGTTCCACTCCTCCAAGCCAGTTGCGATGCAGCAAGATCAGCACAGGGTCAGATTTGACAAAATTCTGCGCTTTAAGACGAGGTGTATCACTCATCCAGTAGTGTTACAAGCATTATCAGATAAGTGTCTGTGATACCTGCCCAACCATATTTTATCTAACTTTCACTACCACAATTGATAAACAAGCTCTGTATAAAAAGCAACAGCAACAACCCAATATATTTTACTAATTATGATATATGTACTGGAAATTATGGTTTTTAATGGGTTTTTTAAAATGGTTTTTATTGTTTAATTAATTTTAAGGTTTTAAATGTGATTTTTATGAAATGTAATTGTATTTTAACTTTTGTAAACCACCTTCGGATGCATTATGAAAGGCAGTATAAAAATTGAACAATAAATAAAATAAAAATAAGATAAAATTCCTTGCAACAGATTCAGCTATCAGGATGGAAATGATCTGGATCCTACACAACAACTGGAAAACTGATTCAGTTCAGATCTGTGAGACTATTTGTGATTCAATAACAACACCACAAAAAACAATCCACTACACCATGTACTGTGGTCTGCTCAATGTTTGATGGGTGGGAAAAAGTAAACGCACCAAGGTGCAGAGGAGATTATTTATTGCCCAACACATTTTTAGTATTGTAACTCTTGATCAGTTATAAATCTAGCCCTGATCGGCTGTTAGGAAACTGTGTGCAGTACCCAATTACAACACCCATTGTCAGCAAGCCTCACACACTGCATAAAAACACTTTTAAGCCACAGTCCCTGCTCTTCACACATACAGTGCTTGGATGCAGAGACAAATTCTGTACTTGGAGAGAGATTTCCCCCTTTTGTGATTACAATGCTAGATGCCCAACATTCTTAATAACAGGAACGATCATTCCCTGGGGACATTTATATCCACAAAAGTGAAGAGGGGTCTCTCTCATGAGGCAAACTGGACAGGCTCTGTCCACCTGCCCCTTTTTCTTTCCTGCCTCCCCCTGCTATGACCACCATCCCTGTCACTGCTGTTCCAGTTTTGATGCAGCACCTGACTTCCCCTATCCAAGGTCTGTCTACTTCATGATCCATTGGCGGCGCCACTGGTTTTCAAACAGCAGCAACCACAAACAGCAGGTCACAAAGGCAAATTCCATGCTAGGGATCATTAGAAAGGGGATTGAAAATAAAACGGCTAACATTATAATGCCCTTATACAAAACTATGGTGTGACCACACTTGGAGTACTGCGTACAATTCTGGTCACCACATCTTAAAAAGGACATTGTTGAACTGGAGAAGGTACAGAAGAGGGCAACCAAGATGATCAGGGGCCTAGAGCACCTTTCTTATGAGGCAAGACTACAACGCCTGGGGCTTTTTAGTTTAGAAAAAAGACGACTGCAGGGAGACATGATAGAGGTCTATAAAATCATGCATGGTGTGGAGAAAGTGGAGAGATAGAGATTCTTTTCCCTCTCACACAACACTAGAACCAGGGGTCACTCCATGAAATTGATTGCCAGGAGGTCTAGGACCAACAAACGGAAATACTTTTTCACACAACGCGTGATCCACTTGTGGAACTCTCTGCCACAGGATGTGGTGACAGCCAACAACCTGGATGGCTTTAAGAGGGGTTTGGATGACTTCATGGAGGAGAGGTCTATCAATGGCTACTAGTCGGAGGGCTGTGGGCCACCTCCAGCCTCAAAGGCAGGATGCCTCTGAGTACCAGTTGCAGGGGAGTAATGGCAGGTGAGAGGGCACGCCCTCAACTCCTGTCTGTGGCTTCCAGCGGCATCTGGTGGGCCACTGTGCGAAACAGGATGCTGGACTAGATGGGCCTTGGGCCTGATCCAGCAGGGCTGTTCTTATGTTCTTACATATTGTCTTGTCCATCACGGCCGCTGCCCCCTCCCCCAGCACCACACTTGCCCGAAGTCGAACATGTGTGGTATTGGGGATGGGAGGCAGCGGCAGTGATGGGTGGGCCAGTGGAGCAAGCAAGCCAGTTGCTGCTACTCAAGCAGCAGTGACAGCAATAGGTCATCAAGTGGCCAGATCCCAGATGAGCAAAATGAGGTGCTGCTTCAAAGCGTGAACAGCAGCAGTGATGATGTAGTGGTAGCAGGAAGCAGATGGCAAGCAGAAAGGAAAAAGGCAGTGGCAGCAGGCTCTAGACCAGGAAGTGGGAGTGGGTAGAGCATGCCCAGTCAGAGGAGGAGAGGGGCAAGAGGAGGCAGGAAGGTGGCACTTCAGTGGAGAGGAGGAGGAGCAGTGGCAGTGGGTCTGGCCTTAGGAGCAAATGTTTTCTTTGCAAGGTGGCATATTTCCATTTGCGTTGGGTGTTGGCTTTGATTGGGCTGCCACTGCAAATACTTTAGATGTAGAGTCTGGTAACAAGCATGGTTTAAGAGTGTGTTGGCAGAGGAGGCAGGCCTTTCTGACTCCTCTGGGGACTGTACCTGGGTACCACACCCACAGTGTACTAACACCTGAACCAGAGGTGCACCTAGGTAATTTTGGAGCCTGGACATAGAGGTCTTTTGCCACCTCCCCCCCCCCCGGCAAGATAAGCATAATCCCCCTACACACATATGCGCGCGCTCTCTCGCTCTCTCTCTCTCTCTCTTACACACACACACACGTTTGCAAAAAGGGGAAAATAAATAAATGAAGCATTGCTAGCTCCCACTGTAGTCCCACCTCCACTACCCCTGTTTACAAACACAGCTGTTGCTGTATATTTGCAATGCATCCTAAAGCAACAAGCAGTGAGAGAAGGTAAAGTAAAGGGAGGAGGAGGGAGAGAGGGAGGAGGAGTAGTGGTCTCGGCATCTGAAAAGGACAGGGTGCCTTGTTTTTGAAACTGTCAGTTCTCTCAACCCCTGTTGTGAGAGCTTCATGCTGGGGCTTGTGAGGCTGCCTCAGATGTAAAAGGAGAGGGAGAAGATGGGGGAGGGGAAGCCAGGGCAATGCAAATAATTATATTGGAACAGACATACATGTACACACCCCTCTCCCCCCCCCCACCCAACCCACCCTGGCAGCATACAATGAGTAGATATCTGGAAGAAAGCTGGTCTTGTGGTAGCAAGCATGACTTGTCCCCTTAGCTAAGCAGGATCTGCCCTCGTTGCATATGAATGGGAGACTAGAAGTGTGAGCACTGCAAGATATTCCCCTCAGGGGATGGAGCCACTCTGGGAAGAGCAGCAGGTTCCAAGTTCCCTCCCTGGCTTCTCCAAGATTGGGCTGAGAGAGATTCCTGCCTGCAACCTTGGAGAAGCAGCTGCCAGTCTGTGAAGACAATAGCTAGATAGACCAATGGTCTCAATGAGTATAGGGCAGCTTTCTATGTTCGTAAGTCCCATTGAGTGGTTTACTTTGTAGCGAATATGCTTAGGACTTAATCAGTATCTATTCACAGGGACATTTTCAATGTCACCAAGAGACTACCCACATGAATAAATAAATAGTTCACCTTAAGTGGCACAGCGGGGGAAATGATAGACTAACAAGCAGAATGTTGCTGGTTCAAATCCCTGCTGGGAAACACCTATACTGGGCAGCAGCGATATAGGAAGATGCTGAAAGGCATCATCTCATACAGCATGGGAGGAGGCAATAGTAAACCCCTCCTGTATTCTACCAAAGAAAACCACAGGGCTCTGTGGGTGCCAGGAGTCAAAAATTGACTTGATGGCACACTTTACCTGTCTGTTCCTCCAAAAATGAGACTGAACTTGTACACCACCAAACCAGCCACATATAGCAGCTCACTAATAGCTTGATAAAACTCCTGCTTTTGTTTCATGCCTTGACCTGCAAAAACAGGGTTTGGCACGCGATTGGCAGGCCGCAGTATGTGTGGCTTGTATGTTATTTTCAGTTTGGTGGGCCAAAAGCTGTGCAGGTCTGAGCTCAAGAAACCTCCAGAAAGTATCTTAATTTCAAATCAATATGCTAGTTTAAAACAATCAGAAAGGCACTGCTAGGATGGTTTTGCAGCCCTCTACATGCAAGAGGTAACATTTTAAATAATGTGGATGATGCAGGCAGGCACAATGTTTCACTAACCGCTCTATAGTGGAGAAATACACACTGAACTATATTAATTTAAGCCGACAAAGCAGATGCTGCTTTGGGAAGCAGCATGCTCAATAGTTTCTATCCCATTTACAAGAGATATATAAACTTAAAATATGACTTTCAAACAGATTTGCCTCGTAAATGCAGAGATGTGTTTTAAAACTTAGGCACCTAAAATATTACTGAAATCACTACAAAGCGTGCAACAGAGAAGTTGGCAGCGATGGACAGTGGAAGTCAGAGCAGATGGATAAAAATTGATGACCTGGAGCTTGTAGCTCTTAATTCGAATCTTTTCTGGATAGTAAGTTTTATGAAAAGGCAAAAACATGATGGGATTCAAACTTCATTGCCTATATAAAGCCAAATTTTCTATGAAAGCATTTTTAAAATTTAGATTTTTCAAACAGCATTTAAATATATGGCTTACCATTTGTTTCCGGTTCTCTACCAGATGAATACCAATAATCCCTAGGAAGGATCCAAAGCCAAGCTATGGCAAAGAACAAACCAAAAAAGAAGAGGTCAAGCTACCCTACTCAGGATGCAATGGATTTTAGATACATACAAAAAGAAAATATGCAATGGGCCAGAATCCAGTAGTCAAGCACAAACTTTGCATGTACGGTCTGTGGGGTCTCCATTTATAAGAATTTGAGATGGCAGATTGGGAAAGCTGCTGCCTGTTCAAGACCAGCCACTGACAGTCAGAATAGACTGTACTGGGCTAGATGAACCAATGTGATCTAAACATAAGGCAGCTCCTTGTATCTGAACTGTGAGCAAACAAATGCCCAGTGCAAATGTAAAATCCCCCAATTCTCTATCGATGGAGACCAGGATCATATCCCCACTTCATAAAGTCCCATCTCCTCTTTTTCAAAGTTTGTTTTAACTCTATTGTAATGCTTCATCTGCACCACAGATGGTTAGTTAATGGTTAGGCTTTGACCATTATTTGAAACTGAATTTGAATTAGTTTGCATGAATTTCAGGGCAAAGGTAACCATGTTCCATGGTTAAAGCAAACCACTGAAAGGCATGTGGGGTGGGGTGGGGTGGGGTGGGTCTGACACAGGACACACGGGTAGGGAATGTACAAGCTCCTGGCAGTGCCCAGCCTCCTAACCATTATTAGGAGACTGAGAATATTACCATACATTTGCCCATAGCAAATGAATAGCTCTAGTCAGATATTACACTGAACGTGCATATAGATGTTTGTACACATGTACATATTTTTATGTGAATGACTATACACGTATTCATTTTAAAAGCAAGCCTGGGTACAGGTCCACTTAAATGCAGGGCACAGATAGGAAGTGTACTACTGAACGTGCATTAAACATAACGTGTGACTAAGGGGAAGAGAGAACATCTTGGCATCTTGAGAACAAGGCAGTGACTGTGCTGTGGCTTCTGCCCCACCTTTTCTCCAGGTGTGTACCATCTAGCATCAGCCTCTGCTGCTTTAAAGCTCAGGCTGGGCCAGGGGCTGAAGAGGGGAAGAGAGAACATCTTGGGCATCTAGTCTGTAAACTACAATTGGTACAGAATGCAGCAGCCAGATTGGTCTCTGGGACAATACAAAGGGACCATATGACACTGATTTTAAAAGAACTCCATGGGCTGCCGATATGTCTCTGGATGAAATACAAAGTGTTGGTTATCACCTATAAAGCAGCTTGGGCCCAGGGTTTTCAAGAGAGCACCTTCTTTATCATGAACCCTGCCACCTGTCACAATCTTCTAGAGGTCCGGTTACAGTTGCCGCTCACTGATCTGGTGGTGACTGAGGACCGGGCTTTCTCTGTGGCTGCCCCAGGGCTTTGGAATATGCTCCCTGCTGAAATAAGAGCATCTCCTTCTCTGTTTGTTTTCAGGAAGACCCTCAAAACTCACCTGTTCTCGCAGGCTTTTAATTAGAAATGATTTTAATAATTTGTTTTAATAACTGTTTTATGCTATTGTTTTATTGTGTTTTGTGGATTTTAATATGTGACTTTTATACTGAGTTTAAATTTTGTACACCACCTAGAGATTTATATATCAGGCGGTATAAAAATATGATAAATAAATAAAATATATACAAAGTTTTTGTTCTGGATCTGTCCGAAACACTGGACAGACACAGCCAAAATTAAGTACCTGTTATTGATTTTAGCAGGATAATGCAAAGCATGTGCTTAATTAGTGAAAATTCATAATTCTTATAAAGTACCTGCATCTTCAGATTTGATATATATCTCCTAAAGCTATTTGTTTTCTTTCTTAACATCACAAACAACATTTAAAATCATTCAAAATATGAGGTATAGTCTGGAATTTTATTTTTTAAAAGTCAGTTCTTAGTTCTAAAAAACAGGCTTCTCCAAGAAAAATGAACTGTTTAGTCATGCAGAGCTCTATACACAGAAGCAAGGCTTATAATAAACACAATTATTAACAAACTAAAAAATATGGAGAGTAAAGGGATGCTTACTGATTAACTGAAATTCCCAAAAATCCTGCAAACTACTTAGAAGGAAGGAGATGTACAGATATTTCTTGATCAAATGTCTCACAAGCATCATTATTTCCCCTCCTTTTGCATTAAGGTAGTTTCAGACATAACGTGATGCTGTAAATGAGACCTTATCTAGCAACACAGATAAATTAACTTGAGCTCATTTTGCATTCCCTGTTAATGCACCATAAATCTATGTATGTTAAACACAGTGGAAAATAATTGTCAGTCACGCTTTCTCTGTGAAATATTACTCTTGAGAGAAAATTGGAAGTGAAGGTAGATAAGTTAATAACATTCCTAACAATGCTTCCGCTGAAAGCCTCTATTCATCCATCCTGCCCTGATCTCATTGTGAGTGCATTCAGTACGCAAGACATGACCTCACTCTCTCCTACATACCCACACAATCAGGTTAACATTGCTTCAGGTTAGGGTTGCTGCTGCAGATGCTCCTGGGCCAAAAGCTACAGCAGATCACAAAACACAGGTTGCATTCAGACATAATGTGCATACATACATTTTAACTTTATGAGCAAGAACAGCCATGAGCATTAGGCTCCCACATCCATGTCTGTCTTCCCTCTCTTCTTGCATGCAGCAACTGAAATCTTCCATTCCTAGTTTGACAACGAGCCCATATTGATAAACTAAATTAGAGTTTGTACAACCCAGACCAAGACTTCCAAACCATAGTTTGATCCTAATTTTCAATCCTGCATTGCAGGCAAACTATAATTTGTGGAAACCATCATTTGATCAGGTGGGGGAATGGCAAACGATGGGATTTTTTTGCAAGCCAAGATTGAAAGCATTTGATGTGGCACACAAGAAAGAATGAATGCATGTGCCCAAGACTTATGGCTGCTTGTGCATGTAATGCTAAGCCAAGGTTTAGCATTATGTCTGACCCACCTGATGCTGTCACACTGGCATTGCAGCAGGAACAGTGACACAAAGATTATGGCAGACGGGAACAGTGACACAAAGATTTTGTTTACTCATTTCATAGTTATTTCTATTTATTTCTATTGACTATGTGTCGTCTACAGTAAAGCATAGCACTATGGGAACTGGAACACCTAAACTATAATTTCTGCTTTACTCACAATTATTCCTGGATAATAGCCTCCCACCGTTACATTTTCTGTTCTTGTTGTAGCTGCAAGGCCTATGGTCAGTATGAAAACAGACACTATCAAAAGAGAGACCGTGAACCAAAGAGACGTTTTCTTTCTTTTTTCGAAGTGTCCTGTGGATAAACAAATGTGTATATACATAAATATAAATTTATTATATACAAATCCCAAATCATTGACAAGCTTGTTCCATGTATATCTAACATTTTCTCAAATGAGCTCAGTGTAACATACTAAGCCCACAGTAACTCTGCGAGATTTGTAGCTTCAAGAAACTGCAACTTGGTGAAATGAGCCATTTGCGCACAGAGGCAATGCTTTCATGAGACAAGGTGAGGCAGTAGTACATTCCTGGAGCACCAGCAGGGCAGCAGGACGCCCCCTGCTCAGCTCAGAGCAGCTCTCGGGGACTGATCTGACCCTTACACACTTTCTTAGTTAGTTAGTTAATTACATTTCTATATTGCCCAACCCAAATGGCTCCAAGCAGTTTGCAGCAATACACAAACAAGCAAAAGCAATGAAAATAATCCAAACAATTAAACAACATCTTTTAAAACCACTAAATGGCAGACTAAAAAAATATGTTTTCAGGACTCTTTTGAAGGCCCTTGAAGATATCAGGCCTCAGATTTCTGTAGCGAGTATATTTCACATCTCAACATCCCACTTTAAAAGGAGCACCTCTCCTCACACGCCTTGTAAAGTCTGTAAGAAGCTTGAGGAAAGAAAAGGCAACCTTTCCACCCCCTGCACCACTTTCAAAGCTGGCAAAGATTGGTTTTGAAAGGGGACTGGCCCCCACCAGGGTCATGGGGCAAGGCAGCATTTGGCACCTGCCCTCAAATACCACAATACCTTAGCTGTCTCTGACTGGGCATGGCACTGAATTCAGATTCTTACATCCAAACACATTGCAACACACCACTCTGGCTTTTACAGCAGATACATCACAGATAGATCTTATGTAGAGCTGCTCCAGTATGTCACCTTTAGAGTTTTGTAGGGAAGCTTAAGCCCTGTTCAGAAGTTTAAACCTCATCTAGTCATGATTCTTTACACATGAGTAGAATTTCCTACTCCCAAGTAGTCCCATTGGTTACAATGGATGTCCCCCAACTTTTGTAAGCCACCTAACCTACAATAATGTAACATTTCACTCCCAAGGAGTGCAGCGGTGAACCCCACATCCCAACCACGGCATCTCAGTGTCTACACAATTCACAGAGAATGTGACCTTTTAGCAAAACAAAAACACACAAATGTTTAAAATCCTACACTAATGAGAATTCATACCTTAACAGCTCTGTTCTCAGCATTTCAGGTGAAAGGACATGCTGTAACTTACCTACAGGCAATCAGGGAGCTCTTCAAGTGCATTCTACAGGCCAGTCACCCGCAATCATCACATTTTTAACTTGGTTTCTTGTCAGTTGTTCTGGGCACAAACTTCCTAAGGTAAAGTGTGACGTCAAATCAATTTTGACTCCTAGCACCCACAGAGCCCTGTGGTTTTCTTTGGTAGAATACAAGAGAGGTTTACCATTGCCTCCTCCTGTGCAGTATGAGATGATGCCTTTCAGCATCTTCCTATATCGCTGCTGCCCAATAAAGTACCAGTGGGGATTCAAACCGGCAAGCTTCTGTTTGTTAGTCAAGCATTTTCCCACTGCGTACACACAATACCATCTTCTGTCCATCCAAGCCAAATACAGATGACAGTGCTTCCTTCTGTGAATTTGGTTGAATCTCTGGGGGTATGTCTAGCCTATTATGTTTCACATAACACCTACAGAGGTAAACCCCTTGCTCAGGAAAGCCTCTGCCAGCTATACAATGGGGGACAAGGTTATCCCTCACCACAATTCTCTGAGGGCAGGTTCAGATGAACATTGCCCTGCACACACAAGAACATCGAGTCTGTGGCAAGAATGCACTTGCCCTAATGTCACTGGTGAATGTGCTGATGCGCTTTTGGCACATCCTTTAATTGTGCGAGAGGGATACTCATCCGAATCACCCCTCTACATGTACTTCAGCAAACTAATATATATTAATTTAGGGTGGGCAGGGGGCAGAGCAAGCAGCGCCCAGGGGGAGGGAGGTCCAGTGGAAGTGATGCCACCTCCAGCCTGCAGCTTCCACTGTGAGCCAGCGGGAGAGCACATGTCGCCTCCAACCAGCCTACTTGCAAGGAGGACGGCCAAGCAGGCATGGGAGAGGGCGGCAAAACCTCCTCCTCTGGGCCTGCCACCCAAATGACTGGTTGGGCCGTACTCAGCCCATTTCAGGCCTCTCTTTGCCTATGCAGAGAGCCCCGAAATGGGCCTAGAATGGGGGGAGAGCCAAGGGGGAAGGGAGGGGGAGGTCTGAGAACAAGGGAGGGTCTGAGAACGGGGGGGGGGAGAGCTGAGAGGGAGGGGGGAAGAGGAGGGGGGAGGACAGAGGACAAGGGGGGGCAAGAATGGGGGAGGGGAGAAAAAAGGGAGAACTGGAGGTACAGATGCTCAGCGCCCGTGTCAGCTGGTGTGTACACACACACACACACACACACACACACACACACACACCAGTCCTAAAATGATAGGAACATATTTTATTATAAATAATCTTTGCTTTCAAAGCCCAAAGCTGCAAACCTATGCAAACATTTTGGAGAGAAAGTACCACTGAACTGAATGGCTGACATTCTAACAAAGCCCCAGTGCAATGAGAGAAAAACCAGTGTAGCACCAGTGCTGCTGAGGAGTTCAAGACTAATACTGCACCAGTGCTAGTGTGTTGGTGTGGGAATGTCAATGGCTTCCCCTTACCCTAGAAGCCCTCTGTGTCACCTTGAAATATGTCCTTGAGGGCCACATGATCCTCAGGGACATATTTGTAGGTGGCACAGAGTGCTTCCTAAGGAAGGGAAGGCTGTCGAAATTTGCCCTCAGCACTCAACCAAAGTGGAGCTGAGGTAATTGTACTTTTCAGAAGCACTTGTGCTTCTCCCATTGCACCGGTACTTTGTTAGGATGTCCACCTCTGAAATTTACTTTCCAAAAAATATACATAGGATTGTGCTGAAGATAACTAGTCCTGCACTGTTAATATTTACATATCAAATAAGAGAGCATAGCTAAACAGTACATTCAGATGCAAGTAAGAAAACCCCATTGTAACAAACAGTGCAACAAGGATGTAACAAAATCTTCTTTAAAAAAAGGAAAAGAGGGGGGAGCAGCTTCAGGGGCAACTTAAAAAGGAGATGCAACAAAGGTGGGAGCAAATTTGCTCTCAGGTAGGCATGCATTTGAAACTCAGATGGCAGGGCAAGAAGCTGGGTGTGATCTGGAACAGAGAAGCTGTGCTACAGAAAAGGTTAAGCATCTTCAAATGCTCCTCTGTTCTCAATTATCACCATGCTCCACCCCATAAGCTTTGTTTTTCTTTTGTCAAGTGAATAGTCGGATTTCATTGCAGGTATCTGCATGGAACATTTGGTTAGACTCTGCAGAAAGATAAACTGCACCCAAGAACAATCATGACTCAAGTTATGGAACAATGGTAGTCATATTATGCTGAAAAGGCATCTTTAGTAACTCTCTTCACCCCTGCATAGGATTTTCAATGGATGCTACTATGGAAGAAGAATGACATTTCTCTTCAAAGAACTGAGATAACTGAAGCATAACTCCAAAGTGACAGGCATTCCTGAGGGTCAGGCTAATGCTTTGAACTTGGAATCTATCATGCACAGAACACAGCAAAGATGAACATCATCATTCTGCCTCTTCAGGGTCAATATCTTTCTGGAAACAACTATGCTGATATTTTAGTTATGTCTGGGATGGTTAAGAGTGCTTTATAATGTACACAATATAGTTATACAAACATGTTTCCAGACTTTTAGAAATAAGAAAAAAGTGTTGTAACGGATTCACTGAATAGTCGCAGGGTAGGCAGCCCTGGTTCTCTATCATTCTCCCATCATTCCCAGTCAAAATTATTACAATTGGGGATGATGGGAGTTGTAGTTCAACAGCACCTGGAGAGCCAAGGTTGCCTACCGCCAGAACAGTCACTTCTTAAGAAAAGAGATCTCTCTCTTCAGATCCTTGACTGAGGACCAAAGTAGATGTGACATTAATCATGCTATTAGGTCTGATGTGTTTATTTTGCAACTGCAAACAGCAGTGGGGGTGGGGGGAATTATCAGGATTATGCAGGGATACCATGATTCCCACCAAAATGGTGCACCATGGCTCTTTGCCTCAGGAAGGAACCTAGTTGATATTAGCAATGATGCTGGCAGCTTCTCTCTGGAGGAAAACAGCAACAGCTTCCCTCAGCTGCTACTTACAGTTTTGAAAATGAACATGCAAGGACCCATGATGTGATTAACACCAGATCATTAGGGGATGGGGCTGTAGCTCAGTGGTAGAGTATCTGCTTTGCATGCAAAAGGTCCCAGGTTCAGAAACTTCTCCAGTTAGGGCTGGGAAAGACCCCTGCCTGACACCTTGGAGAGCAGCTGCCAACCAGCATAGACAATACTGAGCTAGATGGACCAATGGTCTGACTCTGCATAAGGCAGCTTCCTATGTCTTGTTTGCCCTATATATGCAAGTATTTTCCCATTGGCCCTATGCAGACATAACATAGGGTTATGGTTTGTTTTCCTTAACCATGAATAAGTTTCATGTATGAATGTTTTATCAGCTGTGGTGGCACAGTGGGGAAGCAGCTTGCCTAGAGAGCAAGAGGCTGTTAGTTTGAATCCCTGCCAGTGTGCTTCCCAGACTGTGCCTAGTACATATATATTTGTAGTCACCTATATCGGGCAGCAGCAATATAGGAAGGTGCTAGAGATGGATGGATACTTACTTCAGTGACAACAGCAAAGGCATCATCTCATACTGCACGGGAGAAAGGCAATGGTAAACCACTCATATATTCTACCAAGAAAACCACATGGCCTTGTGGTCACCAGGAGTCAATACCGACTCGATGGCACAGTCTTTCATTTCTTTATGAATGTTTGAACCATGGTAAAGAACTGGCCCCAACCAGTTCCCCAACTGGATGTGAAATCATATTCTGAAATGGATTTGCAAACCACTTTGCATTTGTGGACCAATTTGCATTGGTCATGGGTTAAACATTAACATTCACCCTGAGCACAAACCATGGTTAAATCAGATTCCCCACTTTTCTGCTCCCAGGAAAGGAGTACATAGGAAACTGCCATATACTGAGTCAGACCATTGGTCTATCTAGCTCAGTATTGTCTTCACAGCCTGGCAACGGCTTCTCCAAGGTTGCAGGCAGGAATCGCTCTCAGCCCTATCTTGGAGAAGCCTGTTATATGTATGCCATTCAGATTAGCCTGGCATAAGCTACAGTATCATATGTTTGGTCAATTTAAATCATGGTTAAACATATTCACAGTGAGCCTGCAGTGCTTCAGGCTACAGGTTTCAGGACTACTTCATACAATAACAACTTTTGACATGAAGTCGCTTCCATGTCAGAAATTTAGTGAAGTCTACATGTAATTCCATGTCACATGTAACAAATTAAGGCATATTTTAAGTCAACATTATTACACTACTGTATACACAGGAAATTTCACCGTGGAGGATGTATCCAAAGCTACATGTTATATGCATGTGCGTCATTTTCCACTGACCCAATTTTTTTTAAAATGGAAAACAGTCACAGCAGGCTTGAATCTTGAGATGAGCACAGAGTGGCAGTGGGCTGCTTAATCCTTTTCTCTTGAGCTATTTCCATATTCAGTATCTTTTCCTTTGCATGAGGAAAAGTAGCTTGGGGGAGTGATAATCCTGATTCCCTCGGGGTTACCTGAGGGAACACCATTCTCTACAAGATGTCCATCACTCATTGAGATCATCAGGAGGGGTCCATCTTCGGGTGCTTTTGGTTCATCTGGTGGCAACCTGGGATAGGGCCTTCTCTGTTGTCGCCCCTAGGTTGTGGAATGTGCTCCCTGTGGATCTAAAGAGGACTGTCTTCATTGGAGGTCTTCAGGAGAGCCGCAAAGACCCATCTTTTTAGCCTGGCTTTAAACGATATCTAATTTTAATGTTATCTAGTTTAATTGTAATTTTAATCTGTTTTTAATTGGTTTTTTATTTTAAGTATGTATTTTTGATTTTAATATAAACCACCCTGAGCCATATTTGGAAGGTATATAAATCACCTCTGCTCCACTCAAGATTCTAGCCTCCCACAGTTGATTTTCAGTAAAAAGTAGATGTCAACAGATGTTTACAACTGCATTTATCACACATCAATCACTCTCCCCTCCACCCCTAACAAAAAATTGTCTGGCCTTATAGATTTCCTGATTAAGGCTGCAACCTGCTGTGGGCCTTTTTTTCTTGGAACAGCTATCATAAGAACAGGGGCATTTAAAAAAAATAGAATCCATTAACAGTATCTTGCAGAAACCAAACAAATTTATTCCAAATAAACATTTTGTTTTAGGACAAAAGAAGATATTAACTAGGGATATGTACAGAACCGCGGTCCGGCGGTCCGGCACTGCTGTGGGGGGCTCTTTAAGGGTAGGGGAGGGTATACTTACACCCCCGCCGCATTTCCCCCGCCGGCGCCTTCGTTTAGTAAAACTTTTGGGGTGGCAGGATACCTCCCTGCTGCCCCTTCCTCCGGTCGTCGGCAACAGGCTTCACAAAGCCTTTTGCACGTGCGCACATCGTGCGCGCACGTCATGTCTTTACTAAACGAAGCTTTACTAAACAAGGGCGCCGGCGGGGGAAACGCGGCGGGGGGGTAAGTACACCCTCCCCCGCCCTTAAAGAGCCCTCCACAGCAGTGCCGGACCACCGGACCGCCCTCAAGTCCGGACCGGTTCGGAGGCCTTCAAAATGGCCTCCGGACCAGTCCGGGATCATCCCTAATATTAACAAATGCTGCATGTCCAAACTGAACTAAGTGTTATTTCTTAATAGCCTTGAATGCAGTCCATTGAGATCTTTTAATACTTCCGTTTAGGCGCCATCTTTAGATTCCTTGACCAGGATTGAAGTCATGTTCTGAAATGGGTTTGCAAACCACAGTCTGCATCCACACATGTTATCCTTGGGCAAATGCGAGGGACTCAGAACCGCAAGAGGATCCACTGACACAACCATTTCTGAAACTGAGCTAAGTTGCTACAAACATGGAACACAGTATAAGAATTCCCTCCACTAACGTGGTTGCTGGGAATGTGGTCAACTCCATTCATGTTCCTGCCACTAACAGCTGTTGCAAACGAGATCTGAGACTACAAATACATTTTGTAGGTTACAAATAAAGCACATTCTTCTCCACTGACTCAGCTGGGCCTGGTGCAAGGACCCCAGAGCTTGCAGTTTGTGAAGTACTAAGGTGGAGTACAGAAGGTTATAAGCAGACTTTCTATTCTTGTGATGCCATGAAAAGTGATAAGTTCTACCTCAGTTCCATGGATTTCAATAAGTTTCTAGCCACTATTTAAAAATTATCTTTGAAACTTCTAGATGAAGTTAGAGGCAGTATTGCTACCTTCCCTTTAAGCAATAGCTACCACTGAAGCCTTATAGGTCTGCCTTTCTCCACATTAATGCCACCTTGTGATGATTATTGTTATGGATAATCATCACCGCTTGGGGTTCTTTTGGATCTGGCATTGTCTATGGATGCCCATGTGATTGTTTTGGCTAGGAGTGCCTTTTACCAACTTCAACAGGTGTGCCAGTTGCATCCCTATCTAGAGAAATCATATCCGGCCACAGTTATCCATGTGCTAATTACATCCAGGCTAGATTACTACAAGGCACTGTACACAGGGACACCTTTGAAGACTGTACGGAAGCTTCACCTGGTTCAGCTGTGAGACTACTAGTGGGGGCAAATTGGTTGGGAGCATGTGACAAAGAGAAAAAGAGAGAAAACTGTTACAAAGAGAGCCTATCTGGGGGCTCCGCTCAAGGAGTACCCCTCTATATTTGGAACTACAAGCCTGTAGTTACCACTGTTTGCACTCTGGATCTTATGGGACGGTGAGATCTCCATTTTGTTTCATCTGTAGCTAACTCAAAGGGCATGTCACTTCGGCCCGTAGCCAGGGAGAAGGAACTCTTAGGTCAGGTTCAAAGTGCAGGACTACAGGAGGACCTCCCTGCACTGTCACCCCATTTACTTACAGGTGGGAAGCTGGAGTAGACATGATTTAATCAAGAGTTATTCTTTTAAAGAATCGGCCAAGCATTCTCCCTAAGTTGATACAGCGGATCAGGTGAAGACAGCACCTCCTCAAGAAGGAGTGATAAGAAAGTAACAGGTGAAACTAGCTTGTTTACATGGTTGCTACCCCCAGGACACAAGAGATAATATTTGATGCATCCATTTTGCTTCTTCCTACACCGGTCTTTCAGACCTTCACTAGCCTTTGTCCAAGAAGAAGTCCACTCCTCAGTTTTTAACAGAACAATGTCACGTCCTGTCCTTTGTCCCTACTGTCCACTTTTGCAAGGTGCAGTCAGCATACTGCCCTCAGGCAAGAATATTCCTGTAAGAGATCAAGGCACCATCAATATGTGTGTCTCCTGTATCTCTTATGTCATGCATAGCTCTACCACAGATTAACCAGCTGATTCTCCCTTGGATCCACCATTTTTCACTACATCTTGGCATAGGCCTCTCCATTTTGCCCTGCTTTGACTCTTGCTCCTGCTTTTCTTTTTGCCTCCTGACCGGCCCTTTTCCTAACCTGGCCTGTGCAGCACTTCTGGCTGCGAGATTCTGGTCCATGTTTGGATTTTCCCTGGCTCCCAGATCTCTGCCTGGTACCTAGGTTTCCACTCCTAACTTCCTGCCTGCCTTGGAGGAGAGAAGCCTCTCAGTAACGACCGAGCTGCAAGGATTCACAGCATTCCTCTGGGAATGAGCAAGGTAATATATAACCCCTATTCTCAAAACTCTACTTCTCTTTTAACACATGTTTCCTAAAATCCCAAACTGTCCATTTCTCTCTTGTCAGCCTTGAGTGAACTTAATTCAGAAACTCAAGCTAAAAAACTACCTCCTTTTGAGCTGTAACTTAGGCCTTTGTAACTTGTTGGTCTTTCTAGTCTTGCTATTTTTAAATATTGTTGCTCTTTAACCATTATTTTCTCTTTCTGTACCCCGCCCCAACACTTCAATAAAACTCATTTTACTTCAAGCTTTAACCCCTCCATTCAGTTCTTTCTGTGACCGAAGCTCTGCACAAATTTATTCTGAAGGTAGGACTGCTACACTCCAAACTCGCCAATTCCCACACACAAGCCTACAACGTAGCTTGGGCTCCCGCCAATATCCCAGGAGTAGTTCCATTAACAACACCTATTTTGCTGAAGCTGCCTTGGTTGCCAGTTGGCTTCTGAGCCCAATTCAAAGTGCTGATTTGGGCCTTTAAAGCCCTTTATGACCTGAAACCAGGTAATAAAGAGTTTTAATTCCTGTATGTACCTGCCTAGCCATTGAGATCAGCTGCTGGGGCCATGCTCTCAAGCCAGCCATTAGCTGACGTTCATTTGGCAGAAACAAGGAATCAGGCCTTTTCACAGTCTTGGTCCCAACATCTGTGAAACTCGTTTTCCAAAGAGATCTGAATAGCTCCCTCCTTGTTCTCTAAAAAACAATTTAGGACCATCCTTTAAGGAAGGCGTTTACACTTTGAATGTCCTTCAAAGTGTATGTTGAAGGTCAACATACCTTCATGTTAAGGTATGTTAAGGTCATACCTTAACATGACGCATGTTAAGGTCATCTGAGAAGGTCCGTCTCCAGTTGCCCCCGGTCTGTCTGGTGGCGATGAAGAGGCAGGCCTTCTCTGTAGCTGCTCCTGGGCTGTGGAATGCACTCACGGCAGAAATCTGTAATTTGAGATCATTGCTGTCCTTCAGAAGAGCCCTTAAAACCTATTTGTTTGGCCTGGTCTTCCAGAGTTTTAACTGATTAACTGTTTTACATTGTTTTAAATTGTTGCCCTGATTTCCAGGGTTTTTAGCTGTTTAATTGGTTTTATTGTGTTTTAATAGTTTGATTTTAATTGTTAATTTGTTTTAATTGTTTTTATCATGTTATAAACCACCCTGAGCCATTTTGGAAGGGCGGTATACAAATCTAAATAAATAAATAAATAAATAAATAAATAAAGTATCCCTTTTCTTCTTCTTCTGAGTTTTGCTCCATTGCTGGACCAATGAAAAGTCCAACATTGTGTGTGTGTGTGTGTGTGTGAGAGAGAGAGAGAGAGAGAGAGAGAGAGAGAACACACACAATTTTCATGGGCTGTAAAATGGTAGCCTTTTATTACAGTCTGGTAGAGGGCTTTTTCTCCTCTAAGTACGTGGCAAATATATGTTGAGCAGAATTTTTGAAGACATTATCATTGTTCTTATAATATATATATCAATGTTATATTAATTATATATCAATGTTCTTATAATAAGAACATTTTAAGAGCATGCTGATCAATGTTCAGATCAACAGGAGGTGGTGGCTGTGAAAGCAACATTAGCTTTTAAATTTTTGGTATAATACCAGTCACTGTGCTTGTCTGGATAGCATAAGCTTCCTCATCAAACTCCTATACCATGCTGTAATAGAAGACTACTTTTTACAGCCCATGAGAATGGCTTTGATGAGGATGTTTACCCTATCCAAACAAACACAGCCTGAACAAAAGGGACAAGGGGGGGAATTCAGGCACTCACCACATATAATTATTTATTATACATAGTCAAGCATTGTTGGGGGTGTGGGGATAATATATTTGGGCTGTGCACAGACAAAATAAAACTGAAATCATCCATGACTTGATCACGGATGACAGAGTCGACCTGGCTTCTATAACTGAGACCTGGATGGGGGAGGCTAGCAGCCCAGTTTGGGTCCAGCTTCTCCCACCAGGCTACTCTTTTGGGAGCAGGCTAGGGAAAGTGGTTGCAGTGTGGGATGGAGTGGCTGTGGTCCATACCATCTCCCTTGCCAGGGCCCCTGTGAGACAGTTAATATCATCAATATGACAGTCAATATGAGTGTGTATTTTTGAGGCTGGGACCTAGGGATAGATTAGGGTATACCGTCCACTCTGCCGCCCAACTGACTACCTAACTTTGCTGATGGAGCAGGTCTCAGAGTTAGTGTTGGAGTCACCCAGACTCTCAGTGCTGGGGAACTTCAATATCCATTGTGAGGCTGACTGGTCTGGTGCGGCCCAGGAGTTCATAGCAGCCATTACAACTATCGGCCTATCCCAATTAGTTTCAGGACCAACTTATGTTGCTGGTGACACACTCAATTTGGTCTTTTGTTCTGATCAGGGGGGTATTCCATTGGTGGGGGATCCTGTAGTTTCCCCATTATCATGGATGGACCACTACCTGGTTTAGGTTGGTTTCACAGACACAGCCTAGCCCTGCAGGGATGGTGAACCTATTCTGATGTTCCTCCCAAGAAAGTTGCTGTAACCAGTAGGATTCCAAAAAGCTTTGGAAGGTTTCGACGTTGGTGCTGCCAGTGATTCTGCTGATGCCCTGGTGGGAACCTGGAATAGGGAACTCACCAGGGCGGTAGACACGATAGTTCCTAACCATCCCTTCCAACATGCTTTAAAAGTGGCCTCTCGGTATACAGAGGAGTTGCAGGGTTTGAAGCAGCAAAGGAGGCTACTAGAACACAAGTAGAAGAGAACTCGGCTCGAAATTGACAGGTCACAGCATAGAGCCATTTGAAGGTTTATGCAGAAGCAGTGCATGTGGCAAAAGCACAGTTCTGGTCTGAGTGCATTGCTTCTGCAGGTTCATATTCAGTGGAGTTGTCCTAGGTTATGAGGAGTTTGATTCAGGCTTCTTCCATTTCAAACCAGTCCCCAGATACTATGTTCTGCTGTGATGCTTTTAATGGGTTCTTTGTGGAAAAATATCTTGTATTTGGACTGAACTGGACTCCACTGGTTTTGGAGAGTCTATCAAGGTCGCGTCCAGCAATCCCTCTTGCAGTATTAGATTGGATCAGTTTCAATCTGTGATGCTTGAGGATGTGGACAAGTTGTGGCAGATTGGTGAAACTCTGTTCTTCCGTAACCAGCTGTGAAGCTCTCTCACCTCCTCCTCTGTCTCTGATACGATTGGAGTATCTGCTGATACTCCTCACAGCCTCCCCCTGCCTTGAAGGGTCAGCAAGTTGCCTGCCTGCACCTCTGGTCTGCTGCAGAGAGCAGAGCCAGCACCGCCGCTACTGTGTGACCCCTTTCCCTGCTCATTCATTCATTCATTCATTCAATTTCTATACTGCCCTTCCAAAAATGGCTCAGGTCGGTTTACACAGAGAAATAGTAAATCAATAAGATGGATCCCTGTCCCCAAAGGGCTCACAATCTAAAAAGAAACATAAGAGAGACACCAGCAACAGTCACTGGAGGTACTGTGCCGGGGGTGAATAGGGCCAGTTACTCTTCCCCTGCTAAATAAATAAATAATCCCCTTGAGCGGGGGGGGGCATGCCTTTGGAGAAAATCACCTCTGGGTTGTGAAGACCTCCCTGTGTCCTACCCACCCGCCTACCTTCCCTTCCTCGTTCTTGCCCGTAGTGTGTGCCTGTTTTGTTTTTCTGGCTGCCTGCTGTGTCAGATCATGGTCTGGGGAGCGGCAGCAGCAGCAGCAGCGATGAAAATCACCGCTGGGGCACACCAACCAGGAGGATGCTGGGGATCGACTCTCCACGCTGAGCAAGAAGTGCAGAGATGCAGCTGCAGTAGCAGCAGGGGGATGCCAAGCTGAAGCAGAGAAGCTTCTGCAGCCATCCTCCATCACTGCTGGGGGTCCCTGGCATGCCCTCCCTGCCAGGCAACCCACTCCCCGTCCACACCATCACCCCCCACCAACACCCCCGCCTCACCAGCCTGGCCAGAGAGACTCCATGAGCGCCACCGGCTTCTCCAAACATCAACCAGCCCCAGCCCAGTCATGCGAGAAATGGAGAAAAAAACTCAGTGCAATCAGTGAGAACATACAAAGGAGAAAGACTGCAGGGAGTGAAGGGGGGAGCCAATGGCTATGTGAACTGCCCATCTAATTCATTCATTCATTCAATTTCTATACCGCCCTTCCAAAAATGGCTCAGGGCAGTTTACACAGAGAAATAACAAATAAATAAGATGGCTCCCTGTCCCCAAGGGGCTCACAATCTAAAAAGAAACATAAGAGAGACACCAGCAACAGTCACTGGAGGTACTGTGCTGGGGGTGGACAGGGCCAGCTACTCTCCCCCTGCTAAATGAAGAGAGTCACCACATTAAAAGGTGCTTCTTTGCCCAGTTAAAATGCCTTTTGATATTTAGATGCATTTGTGGGGTGAAAGGAAGAAAAGAGAAGAAGAGAGTGGCTGTTCCCTGCCTGACTTTCTTGTCCACTTAACTCTCACATTTCCTCCTAGTTAATGGCTGGCCATTCAGAGAAATTATCAAACAAAAGGTATCATTTACAATGTAATTTACTGCCATTGGGAAAGACATTAAAAAAAGTTGTTGAAACCACTTTTCCACAATGAGTAGGTTATTTCTGTATAATCATGATCAGGCTATTTCTGGCAAATGAGCAGACAATGCTCTTTCTCAGCAGTGTTCCCTCTAACAGGGATTCCCAGATGTTGTTGACTACAACTCCCAGAATCCTCAGCTGCAATGACTTTTGCTTGAGGATTATGGGAGTTATAGTCAACAACATCTGGGAATCCCTGTTAGAGGGAACACTGTTTCCCAGTGTGGCTTACGATTTCTAAAATGGCTTCAGTATGGTCAGTTAGACACAGAGAAATTAATAATTATAAATGAGACTGGGCAGCATCCTGACTAAATGACTCCTGAGTAGTCCTTTTGAAATTAAGCTGTTCTAAGGGCTCTCTCCTGAGTAATATTCAGTTGCTAAGTTTTGTGCTGCTGCTTCGGCCTGTCGAAGTAAATTGATTAAATAGGATAAGGCTTAATGAGTTACATCCTTTTATCTCTTTTTATTATCTGTATGATTTATGACTTGGCATTGTGGTTCTTTATTGTATTTACTACTTGCTAGTCTGAGAGCATAACAACATTTATCTTTCTATCTAGTACTAATGAGTAACTTATGCTGGATGCTGCTCATTGTCTTATTTTCATCACACACCAAACTCTCTCTCTAGTGAATGAAAGACCTAGGACTGGAACTGAGAATGAAGAGTTCCTTCAAATCAACAACTTAGAGAGACAAAGGAAGAGATTCAAGAACAACTTTGGTCATATGACTAGGCAATCTTATGTAGCTGTCCAGGGCAGCACTCTGTGGACCGAAGCACTTTTTGTTGCTGAGAGGTAAAGTATGCTGTCGAGTCAGTGTTGACTCTTGGCGACCACAGAGCCCTGTGGTTGTCTTTTGGTAGAATAAAGGAGGGGTTTACCATTGCCTCCTCCCATGCAGTATGAGATGATGCCTTTCAGCATCTTTCATATATTGCTGCTGCCCGATATAGGTGTTTCCCATAGTCTGGGAAACATACCAGCAGGGATTCGAACCAGCACCCTCTGGCTTGCTAATCAAGTCATTTCCCTGCTGCACCATTAGGTGGCAGATTGAAATATCTGCCTTAGGGCAGAGGAGCAATTCTTTCCCAAGTTTAGCATTTTCCAAAAGAACACCATGCCCCTATGTCTGGCCCAGTTCAGATATATTCTAAGCTATAGCTGAGCCACAGTGAGCCTTGGGCCTGCATGCTCCCCCTCCTCTCTCCTTCTCCTACAAGAGGAGACTAAAGCTTTCACTTTCATTTTTACTAAGCCATCATTTCCCATTATTGTGGCTTAGATCTAACTCTACTTAGATTAGATTGCTAGTTAAAACAAACTAGGAACAAAAGTGATTTGATATCATGGCCTGTTAACTAATTAAAGTTGGAATAAATTATGGTTCCCAAGTTCATATACAATGGAACCTGATTTAATCAAAAGTCAAAGTGGAAGCTTTCACTCTCCTCCTCTTGCACCTGCAAAGGAGGAGGAGAAAAGCAGGGGAGTGCCTTGGTTTAGGCAGTCATCAGAACCAGGCCTAAGAAATTCAGGCTAACACTAAATATCCCCTAGGAAGCACTCTGCTGGCACCCCAGACCTGCCTGACCAATATCACTCCAGTAAGCAGTAAGTTGGAGATAGACTCTCCTGGAATTCCACAATACTTGCAAACTTATGTAAACCCTGTGCAATGATGAAACAACATCTCTGCTGCTTAATTACTGGAAGTGCACATTCTGTGCCTAGAGCACTACTCGCTCTGCCTTATTCTGGCTCATACTATGGCCCCTCTGGATGTGAACTTGGGTTTTGCCTATGGGTCCCTTTGCTTCCGAATGTATCCAATGGGTTCTGTCGGGACCAGGACTCAAACAAGACAGTCACAAGTTTAAATGGATGAGGATGTACTTAGGAATATATAATATACTCTAAAATAAACTACATTATTTCATCCTCGGCTAAAAAGGCAATGTAGATGTGACAGTTTTCAGCTGCGGCATATAGTTTTGTTTATCCAAACAGAACTGAACTAAAATAATGATATTTGTACAGCTACTAAAAAATCCAGAGAGTACACAGTGAATGGTCCATAGTGCATGTTTTATCCCAATGAATATGTCCTTTGGCATGTTTTATCCCAATGGATATGACATCAACTGTGCTGTTGGTGTCCATGTATGTCCCTACAACTGCACCCAATTTGGTTCAAGTCAGTTAGGCAGTTCACAAGTTAGCCCACTTGCACCTAAAATGTTCACATGTCCTCCATTTTGAATTGTGGTGGATGGCATAATCACAAACTACACCAGTGAAGTGTCCCTATGTGTCCCTACAACTGTACCAAATTTGGTTCAAAACGGTCCAGGCATTGTGAAGTTGACAGAGGGACACACATGGCCACAGAAAGCTGGGCTATCTCATAAGCTTATTTTCCTTAAGGAAAGTAGGCTAAAGGTAAACTTCATTAATGATGTATTGCCTCTTAAGACCAATGTGAAAGACTATCTGCTTCAAAGAGACATCAGATATCCTTTTGGTGGTTTCTTCCTCTGATTAAATGCTTGACTTGTCCAGCAAACAGAAACTAATTAAACTAGGAGCTATTGCAAACCCCAAGACAGCAAGCTTTTCCAGTGCAGATTCTTATCTCTATTATGAATCCATGTTATAGAACTCCATTTTGTGTATTACACATGCTGGTCCTTAGCTTTCTGAATTTTGAGAGGAAAACCCCTGATCTGATGATCCAATACATTCACTATAGTATTACAGTATCATTGTGACTCCATTGCTTTGGTGTCATTGCTTTTCCAATAAATAATTTAATGACTGGTTCAAATGGAGTGCTCATTCATCCATATTTAAGAATTTTAATAAAAATCTATTTCAGTCAGAAACAAGGATTTCTTGTTGCCATTTTCCTCTCGAAAATCATAAGAACATTAGAACAGCCCTGATGGATCAGGCCCAAGGCCTATCTAGTCCAGCATCCTGTTTCACATAGTGGCCCACCAGATGCCTCCACCAGAAATCAAATTGAGAAGCACCCCTACTATTTTCAGTAATTCTACATCTTGCATTATGACA
The DNA here is from genome assembly GCF_027244095.1 of Hemicordylus capensis. Classification (NCBI taxonomy): domain Eukaryota; kingdom Metazoa; phylum Chordata; class Lepidosauria; order Squamata; family Cordylidae; genus Hemicordylus; species Hemicordylus capensis. Next base: position 140,185,512 of record NC_069659.1, read on the forward strand.
ACACTTGCTTACATCACACTACAGAATTCAGACAAGAATCAATAAAGAAACACTCTACATTATATTGGTTTTAGTGGACATTATGGAAGCAATGCAATAGTTGACCTTTATTTTATGTGCCATTTGCATTATTTTACAAGAGTACAAGCTGAGGCAGTCAAGGGCAGGAAAAAGCTATATAAGTATATTTTATCAACAAAGTAATCTAGGATACCTAAAATGGAAACATAAATCCAATTGTGTGAATATCACAACAGCTGTAATCAGCAGTATAGACATAATTTTTGCTCTCTCTAGATAACCTTGAATCATTGCATCAATAAGCCTGTTGCAAATAGAAGAGTCAGTACTGTATAACATGCCTAATAACAAACAAACCTGCAGAAGTACCTAAATATTTCTTTTTACTTGAAAAAATAGGATTTTTATAAAGTTGTCATTAAAGAAGTTATATCTGGATACATACAAATGAAGTTGTGTACATTGGATCCATTCTTATTAATCCTCCTATTTTACAAAATTAATGTCCTCATAACTAAAATAGCATTTTTTGAAAATGTCATTTATTGTATTTATTTATTTGATTTCTATACTGCCCTTCCAAAAATGTCTCAGGGCGGTTACACAGAGAAATAATAAATAAATAAGTTGCATTCTGTCCCCAAAGGGCTCACAATCTAAAAAGAAATATAAGACAGACACCAGCAACAGCCACTGGAGGTACTGTGCTGGAGGTAGATAGGGCCAGTTACTCTCCCCCTGCTAAAAAAAGAGAAATGCCACATTAAAAGGTGCCTCTTTGCCAAGTTAGCAGGGATTGCTCACTGATTTATGAGATCAGTGCAAAATGTTGAAAATAGGTAAACCTAATAGAGTTGAACTAATAGGCCATTAGAGCTCCAAAGAATATAACACTACCACTTGAAGCACCCTATTCCAGTTTACACTCCCCAATCCCTAATCCTTAGAAGAAAGTTCCACTGGAATCAAAGTGAAGTATTTGCAAGTACATATCTATAGAGTCAAGGACTGACATCCTGACTAACAAAGCACTTGCCTAATAAACTAGTGCAAGAAGATTCCATAGTTATGCAAAAAAAAACCCCACAAAAACAGGATTTGAGGAATTGCACTCTTGTGCTATAGAGCTCTTGTGCAAAGGTTCCCTTTAAAGCAAATGAGGCATGCCACAGGTTGTGCACGTGTTGCATAAGCATGCTTGTGGTTGTGCAACACTAGTCTGGAAAGCAAACTTCAGGCTTAGCACAGGTAGCAAGCGCAACATCCTTGCACTAGCACAACATCCTTCTGCAAGCGCTGAATGAGGATGTCAGCAAGCTAATTTAGAAACAAATCTCACTGCTGTCAACTGAAGTTAATCCCAAAGATCACAGCCTCACAGAATGGTTTAATAAGCATTCCAAGAGAGAATGGTTATAGGTTCTATCCTATAAGATAGATAATTATAGACAGATAATTATCTATCATAAGATAATTATCCTATCATATGTAAGGATACATATTACTTATATTTGGAATATAAGGATACAAGTAATTCTTATATTCCAAATTGGATTACTTATGTCTGCTCTCCCCTCAAAATTCTCTCCGTTGTTAAGCATTCTGTATTATGCTTTTACAGTACATTGCTGCTTAAGTTAGGACTCCTCTAAGCAAGAGGTAATTTCATTGCATTAAGTAAAGCCACTAACTGTACTGTACCATGAATATTGAAAGTCACTTGTTGGGGGGACTAGCAGGTAAGATAAAGGGATTCCATCCTCCCAGGCAGGAAAAAAGCATAGGATCCAGCCATCCTTTTGATTTCAGTGGAAGAGATTTAAAAACATATTTAACTCTCTTACTGAAATCAATGGGACCTGAAGGTGCTTAATTTTCACAAGACTGTATTCTTTCACACAAGGCAAGGGCTATGGAACTGTTTATTCTTCGGTAATGGGATGGAATTTTATCATCTCTCCACATTTGCTGCCAAAATCTTTGCTACCAAACAATGGTCTTTGCAACCTTCTGTTTAAAAGGTGTAGTTACTCCTTAAAACACTTTAACATCCCTTTGTCCACACCACCATGATGCTTAAATAATGCTAAAGCAGTGACTTTATATTTTATATATTTTCACTCTGGACTAGTTCAAATAATACTCCAGCTGCACACATGAACAGGAAGGGTGTGCACTGAAAGCACACCTGCTGAGAGGTTCTCTATGGATGTCCCAGCACGTCCCTTGATTGTGTGTGGGCGGGCTGTACATCTGAATGGCTCCTAAACACATGCTGCAAATACTTGTTGCATGTATCAATGCCCCCCACTTCCTGTCCACATGTGCAGGTGGTGTATCATTTGAAACAGCCCTCTAATACATTCGCAACAGTGAAGACAGAACCAGGAGGCAACAGTTGTTCCAGAATTAATGTCCAGGCATATGTGTAAGTTTACATGTATAATATATAGGGGGTGAACACACTGTTAGTGTTTCCCTTTGTTAGGATAATTTACCACATGGCAATTTTTAACACGAGTGTTCCTAAAAGGAATAGCTAGAATCATAATACAGAAAGGATTTCCCTGTATTTGACTGTAAATTGGGGGACTATTCCAACATAACACTTCCCTTCACTGGAACTGTTGTTGGTTTTTAGTTGCTGTCGAAGTATGCATGTTAAAAAACAGCTGACCATAACAGTGAAAATGTACATGTAAACATCTCGTGTACACACGAAATGGCAAGATCACTAGTCTTCCCTGGAAAATCCACCTGGACTCCCTACATTTCTAAAAAGAAAGTGGAATAAGGATTTGAGCCTGTACAGAAAGTCATACCCTTTAGTGTACAAAGCCCTTACACATCCTCTGTCTGCATGTGCGTGGGACTACAAGTTACTCAGTGGTGAGGGAACTGTACATGTTCAAAGGCATTCTGTGACTTTTTATTCCTAAACTAGCTGACCTGGCGCAGAGCATCTGTGACCCTAGTTCTCCCTCTCTCCCCCTTCAGCCCCATTTCATTCTCCCCCCACCTCAGTTCGTTCTCCCCCCCCCACCAGCTTGTTCTCTCTTGGTGGCCAGCCGGCCCGGCTGCTGCTTCTCCTCCGCCTCAGGCAGCCAGCTGCCCTGGCTGCCACTTCTCCTCCACAGCAGGCCGGCCTGGCCACCACTTCTCTGCAGCCTCTGCCTCCTTCTTCTGCCGGCCCATCCTTGCCTCCTTCCGCCGGCCCATCCCTGCCTCCTTCCGCCCACTGGTTGGTCGCCTCCGCCACCATCCCCCCCCCCATAGCTGGCTGGCACCACCATTTTCTTCCCTCCCACCCGTGACTATCCAGCAGCTCTCCGAACTCTTGTGAGAGCTGCCACAGATGGGATTAACCATGGGTATGTCTTAGGGAACTATATATAAAGAAAATATGGTAGTTTCATATTCACTCACTGGCATTGAAAACAGCACCCTGGTGAATCCAAGTAGATTTAAATTTCAACTAAGATGTTCTTAGGTTCATGCAATATCCATGGGTGGCTTCTGAAGAGACAGAGAGTAGAAGCACGTGTGATGCATCCTTCTTCCCAACACATTTCCATATTGGATTCATTTAAATTAATCTTCCTTGGGAAGATGCATGTTTCCACATTTGTTGAAAACATGTGTGCATCTCCAGGCTTCAGACAACAACAACAAATATTTATACACCGCTTTTCAACAAAAGTTTCCAAAGCAGTTTACATAGAGAAATAATAAATAAATTAGATGGCTCCCTGTCCCCCAAAGAGCTCACAATTTAAAAGGAAACATAAGATAGACACCAGCAACAGTCACTGGAGGTACTGTGCTGGGGGTGGAGAGGGTCTGTTACTCTCGCCCGCTAAATAAAGAGAATCACCATGGTAAAAAGGTGCCTCTTTGCCCAGTTAGCAGAGGTTCCAGACAAGATGTGGAAGCATGGATGAGGGGAAGCACAGATCATGCTGCTACTCTCTGCCTTGCCTGAAGACAATCAGCTGGAGGGCTGCTTTCACTGTCTTAAACATTCCTAAAGAGCATGGCTGGGTATATAAAAACATTATACTGAATGTAGTCATGGCCAATGCACTGTCTGTGTATGAACATGGAGTCAAATATATACGTATAATCATGGCATGTTGGAAGCATGTTTCTTTTTATACAGAAGTACTTTCTTCTATGTTGGGATTTTTATCATAGGTGTGAAGTACAAGTCAAAGTGGACAAGTGTATAAATTCTATTTATGTTACAATTTGCATAAAGGGACTAAATAGCCCTCCCTTCCCCATCTCCACAATTACTGAAAAACAAACATTTCCATTTGACAGCTTTCCCTAAATGCTGCTTAAAGACACACTGCCCAATGTAATAGCAGTAACAAGGATTCTTTCTAAATAAGATTTCTTATCTTCTTCTTTTCTTCAAGTACTAGCATTTCTCAGCCACTTAACCTATTGATATTCCCAAAGTTTAGGATGGAAAGGATGGAGAGTTCAGATAAAAGCATGATCCCCAATGGTGTATTATTTATTTATATATTTAATTGTAGAATATGTATACTGCAAGCCACCTAATGGCGCAGCGGGGAAATGACTTGATTAGCAAGCCAGAGGTTGCCAGTTCAAATGCCCACTGAAACACCTATATCAGGCAGCAGTGACATAGGAAAGTGCTGAAAGGCATCATCTCATACTGCACGGGAGATGGCAATGGTAAACCCCTCCTGTATTCTACCAAAGACAACCACAAGCCTCTGTGGTCACCAGGAGTCGACACCGACTCGATGCCGGCACACTTTACCCATGTATACTGCAGTCCTCTCAGGGCAGAAAAAGTTGCTGGCTGATTGAACGATGGAGGAAGGAGTTTCAGTAGTCAGGAGGCAGACCCATCACTGCAGAGAAGCTCAGATCCCCAGCCCCACCCCGCAAAAAGCAATTCGCTGAAAAGAAGCACCGTCAAATGGACTCTCTTAGGACCATCTCCAAAATGATTTGAAGTGCTTATATACACTAGGCACAGTGAAGACATTTACTGCATCTCTATATCTGTATCTTTTTAAAAAGCAGGGGATTGCTCTCTCTCTTTCTTTGGTTGCCAGCTAACACTGGCTATATGGTAGCATTACGAAGTATCTTAAAAGTGGATGGTTGAGAGAGTGAGTTTCTGAGCCTTTGGCCCCACTGATTCCAGTACCGTCGTCCTCCGCCGGCAGGCTACACTCAACACGCACGTTCTTCTGAACACAGGTCCGCTTGCGCTTGGCCGTATGGATTCGCCCTGGCCCATCTCCAAGCGAAAAAGGACCCCTCCTTGGACCTGAGGGGCGGGAAGCTCCCCGCGACCCTGGCTTGCCGATGGACTGTACACAATCCCATCCAAGCAATTATTTTCGTTTAAAAAGAAAGGGGGAGAGAGAGAGAGAGAGAGAGAGACTTGTCCGCCAGCGCCGTGTCCCTCGCTACTCTGACGCATGTCCCTTAAGAAACTAGTTGCCTTCTTTATGGCATCCTCACTCGGGCACTGGAGAGGGGCGTGCGTGTGTGAGGGAGAATGGCGAAGGCTGCTTCGAGTCCTGCCTCCCGCCCCTTTCCCGCTGCCCACCCGAGGACTTACCTGTGGGGTCCAACATGGCTAAGGGATCCGTCATGGGAGGAGACGCAGCAGAAGGCTGCATTCTCCGGGTGCCCGGCGGGACCCAGCGAGCAGCATGTGAACCTCGGCCCCAGGAAGAGACTAGCCCTAAAAGAGCAGGAGGAGAGGAAAGCGCCGGGGGCAGGAGGACAAGAGGCGGCGCCGGACCTGGAGGGAGGAGGAGCAAAAGGAAAAGCGTGGGGGGGGGGGGCGGGAAGCCGCGCCCAGCTGGGTTCTTCTTCGGTGCCACTGAGGGAGAAGACCCCGCCCTGGCCACCTCCGCCTCAGACCAGCATCATCACCTCCCAGTCCTCCTCTGGCTCAATGCTCTGGGACATTCGCTTTCCTCCTACTGTTTTCCTACTGGTGGTTGGGAACAGGGAAGGTAGCTGCCTCCTTCCCTTCTGGACTGAGGCTCTGGGCACTTGCAACGATGCAGCTGATAGAGACGCAAGTCCTATTCAGAGATTAGGTTGTTCATGCGTGCAGGTGTATGTGCAGGAACATTCCCAGCCCCAGCCCCTCATCCCATCAGCACAGGCGAGGCATGTAGCTATCACTGAGAGGATGAAGAGGATGGGTTCAAAGAAACCAGGTCGCCCAGCTCCTGAGGGGCCCCCAGCCACACCCCTCCCTATTTTTTCATTATCTCCTTCACGCCAAGGGGGGAGAGTGGTGAACAGGACCTCCTCTCTCCTAGCTACACCCCTGCATCAGTAGTTGTTTCTGGTGTCTGACTTGCGTTTCTTTTTAGATTGTGAGCCCTTTGGCGACAAGGAAGCATCTCTCCCCACCCAAACCACTTTGAGAACTTTGTTGAATCACATGAAGTAATAAAGTGTGTGGGAGGTCATCCACACAAGCGAAAACAGTGTTCTACCCAGGTTTGGGAGTTATGTGTGTGCTTCCAAATTCTGATTGTGTGGATGCAAACAAGTAGGTAGGAGGAGGAAGAAGTGATTGTGTGGAAGCAAGGTAGGAGGAGAGATGAACACCTGGGTAGCTTTCCACTGATCTTGCTTCCACACCTCTCTCTCCTCCTACCTAGTTTGCACCCACACAACCAGAAATTGGAAGCACACAGAGCTCCCAAACCTGGGTAGAACACAGTTTTTGCTTGTGTGAATAACCTCAACATTTCCTCCACAGCCTGTCCCATCCACACACATGGATGCATAAGTGCAAAGGTGTTAGTGCAACTCATGTAAAGGTTTTTCTGTAAAGGTCTCATGTAAAAGTCTCAAAAGAAGCTTTTTAAGTCTCATGTAAAAATGACATGAAAACGTGCTCCCCCCCCTTTTCTGCATCTGTAATGCAAATATTGTATATCATGGGGTAGGTAGAAGTATGTTCCAGTGTTAAAATTATGGCGGAAAGGCAAGAAATCCACAAGTTTACTCCTTGACTCCTCCCAGTTTTAGCCAAATCATACCCCTTTCTAAATGTAGTACCTGGGGGCATCACACCACTACATAAGGGGACTGGACTCTCTCTCGTCCCATGTAATTTGAGAAATGGTAGATTTAATTTAAAAATTATTTCCATTTTCTATCCTTTGAGAACAGCACAGGTGCTTTTAGTGTCAAACTTTTAAAAGCACAGCAATCACACCTATCACATATCTTGGATTAGAATATGGTTCCTAGGAAATGACCGATAAGGTACCCAGCAAGGGCAATCATGAGTGCTCTATGCACTAAATTAGGAGTATAAAATATTCCTCTGTAGATATGTCCTAGCTTTTAAAGCTAGGGGTGACATTTCATCTTCAACAGAAGCCCTGAAGAACAAAATATCATCAATTAACTCTAAAATGTCAGCTTTACCATTGAAATGTCTGCCTATTGACCATCTTAGCAGTAGAGAAAAAGGACTCCTGCTTGCCCTTCTCCATCTCCTCTTGTTTATATTTTTAAAATGCATAATTAATTGAGCATAAAAGTAACAGAGGCTGCTTGAAAAGATAAAGGGAAAGCAATGGGTATAACTGATGCCTTCCTGCAAGACTTTCAACAGCTGTTGAGCAACTACCATACTTGTCACAGTTCAGACAATTAGCAACAATAATAGTAACCTATACAATACTGTACACTCCAGAAAAACAAACATCAAGCAATCAACATTGATTAAATATCAGGAATTTGATTTTATTAAGATACCTGGATAAGCTCCCAATGGCAGGTGAAGATGTTATGAATAAAGAGATCAGGTATTCCTGATGACTAAATTTCACAGAATGATTCTTATAACATAAAAAGTTCTTTTCTGTTATGATGACTATGAGTCTCATCAAGTTGTCTAGCTGCAAAGAAGGCAAATACAATTCTTTGATTACTAAGGGCAAGTATAGGAGATTCTAACACTTCTGGTTCCGTGCTTTTATAGGCACATTGGCAATTAAGATGTACAACATTCAAAGAGATTCCATCAAAATAAAGCAGAAAACAGAAGAGTATATAGATTAAAGACTACATAGGCTTATTCATTGTTAAGGCAAAGTATTAATGGGAGCCACCTTTTAGAATTTGTGAGATAGTCCCACTGCCAATCTCAGTTCAAAAACAATAGCATGACATTCCATCCATGTTGGAAACTAAATCACAGAATGGCAGAGTCGTATTACAGAGAGATGAGATGCCTCAATAGTGTTGACAGGCAAAACTAGATGTGTATTAACATACTGAAGAAGTACAGTGATGGATGCTCAAGAGCATTAAAAATAAAATACAGCTTTAGATATCCACTAAATATCATGCACACAGTAGGGGAAGGAGTTGTCATCTGGATATCGTGCATGCAGTATCCAGTAACTACCATGCCAGTTTCACATGCCATCACAATGGAAACTGAGGTTCTATGTAGGTGAAGGATTGCATTTTCCCAGGTGGAAATATAGCCCACCCAATGCAGGGGAAATGTAATATATCTGCACAATGTTGAAGAAGTTTTCTGGATGGCATGCAACAAATGGTTAACTGTGCATGTATTGCTAAAAACTGATCATCTGGAAATGTACTGAATAGAAAGAATTTCTTTGCTTGGCTTGCTTCCTTCTCCAAGTGTAAGCAGAATTGTTCAGCACTGCCAAAGATAAATCTTGGTGTGACACAAAGGGGAAATGAAGGGGACTAGAGAGATACAAGTAATTTTAAAGGTTACAGATTCTGGTGTGCATAGGTACACACAAGGACTGGATAGATAACTGATCATCATGTGTTCTGCTAGTGCAAATAAGATTTTAAAAATAGAGAAGAGTGAGAGAAAAGGAAAGATACAGTACTTCTATTTAACCGCATCTATGGTTACGGTATTTGTTAGAATGCTATCTATCTATCTATCTATCTATCTATCTATCTATCTATCTATCTATCAAATTTGTATACCGCCCCAAACTTTCATCTTTGGGCAGTTTACAATAACATAAAACCAGTTAAAAACATATACAAAAACTTAAAAACAATTTAACAAATTAAAAATAACCAGAAATTAAAACCCAAAAATATTAGGAAGCTGAGAAAGCTTGAGTGAAAAGATGGGTTTTAAGGTGTTTTTTGAAAATTGCCAGAGATGCGCAGGATCGTATCTCAGCAGGGAGTGCATTCCACAATCTCGGGGCAGCGACCGAGAAGGCCTGTCTCTGTGTAGCCACCAAACGGGTTGGCGGTAACTGGAGACGGACCACCTCAGATGACCTCAATGGGCGGTGGGGCTTGTAATGAAGAAGATGCTCTCTTAAATATACAGGGCCTAAGCCGTTTAGAGCATTGTAAGTTATAACTAGCACTTTGTATTTTGTCCGGAAACCTATTGGCAGCCAGTGTGACTCCATCAGTAAAGGAGTAACATGGTGTCTCCGAGATAACCAAGAAACCAACCTGGTTGCTGCGTTGTGAACCAACGGAAGTTTCTGGACTATGTACAAAGGCAGCCCCACATAGAGCGTATTACAAAAGTCAAGTCTGGAGGTTACCAACAGATGTAGCACTGTTTTGAGGTCATTGATCTCGAGAAACGGGCGCAGCTGGCGTATCAGCCGGAGCTGACAGAAAGCACCCCTGGCCACCGCCTCAATCTGAGAAACCAAGGAGAAGCATTGATCCAGAAGTACTCCCAGACTGTGAACCTGTTCCTTTTGGGGAAGTGTGACCCCATCTAGAACAGGTAGATCAAAATCGTCTCTAGAGTTCTGACCCCGCACAATAAGTACCTCTGTCTTATTTGGATTCAGCTTCAGTTTATTCTCCCTCACCCAGCCCATTACTGCTTCCAGGCAGGCATTTAGGGAGGATATGCTGGCTCCTGAAGAAGCTGACTTGGAGAAGTAGAGCTGGGTGTCATCAGCGTACTAGTAACACCCAGCTCCAAATCCCCTGATGATCTCTCCCAGTGGTTTCATGTAGATGTTAAAAAGCATTGGAGAAAGTACGGAGCCTTGAGGGACACCATACTTAAGTTCAGATTTTGAAGAGCAACAATCTCCAATCGAAACCATCTGGAATTGATCCGAGAGGTAGGAGCGGAACCACTGTAAAACAGTGCCTCCCACCCCCAACACCCTCAGATGTTTCAGAAGGATACTATAGTCGATACTATCGAAAGCCGCCAAGAGATACAAAAGGACCAACAGGGTCACACTTCCTCTGTCAACTGCCAGTTGGAGATCATCCATCAGGCTGACCAAGGCAGTCTCCACCCCATAGCCCTCCCAAAAACCTGTTTGAAATGGGTCTAATCAGTTTCCTCCAAGACCACCTGGAGCTGAGGGGCCACCACCTTCTCAATTATCTTGCCCAGCCATGGGAGGTTGGAAACAGGCCTATAATTGCTCAGCTCTGAGGGATCTAATGCAGGCTTCTTTAGAAGACGTCTAATGATTGCCTCCTTAAGACAAGAAGGAATCCTGCCCTCCCTCAGAGAAGCATTTATGATTTCCACCAGGCTGTCTACAACAACCTCCCTACTAGATTGAACAAGCCATGTTGGACAAGGGTCAAGTGAACATGTCATAGGCCTCACCGCTCCAAGCAGCTTATCCACATCCTCAGGAGTCACAGACTGAAACCGATCCAGTCGAATCACATAAGAGGAGTTGTTGGGCACCTCCAGCTCAGATATCAAATTAATTGTGCAGTCTCTATCTAGGTCGGCCCGAATCCGAGAGATTTTTATCTGAGAAAAACTATTTAAACACATCACAGCAGGTAACTGATGACTCCAAATTCTGGTTCAAGGTAGGCGGGACAGATAATAGTCCCCTCACAACCCCGCTGGACGTGAACTCGCAGAGGCAATACAAGCAGAAAAGAACCGCCTCTTTGTCACACATACTGCCTGAGCTTAGATCTTTAGATGTGCTCTATGTCGCAATCTGTCAGATTTGAGTCGAGTCTTCTTCCACCTGCGCTCCAGTCGCTTACCTTGCCACTTCAGCCCTCGTAGGTCTTCTGGGGCCAAATTTGAAGCGGGTCAGAGGGGACGCTTGGGAGCAATCGTGTCTACTGCCCTGATGAGCAAGTTGTTCCATTTCTGACATTCATTGTATTTTCAGGCTAGTGGGGTAATCACTGGAGTTGCCAAGTTTTTCTTTTAAAAAAACTCTTCAGACAAATCCACAGCTGCTACCGAGATGCAGCCACAGTTTCTCCTTTCTTCTTTGCTACTGTTGCCCAGCCTGTCATCCTATTTGTTATGGGTCCAACTAAGAATTCTGCTTGCTTGAACTGGTGGGAGGAGAGGGTGGGCAAAGGGACGGGGATGGGGTCGGGGAAGTTGCATTCTCTATACAGTTGCAGATCTTGCAGAGAGAGATGCCACGCTATCCCCAGGATTCAACCTAGAAAATTTAACTAGCCCCTTCAGTCCAGCAATTATTTTAAAAGCAGGGAGAGGTGGTGGCAGTCTATTATTCCCTCCCCCCCCCTCAGCTTCTTCAGGGGTGAAGCCATAATTGAGCAGAGGTTCAAAGAACCCACCCCCCTAGCCAACCCTCCCTATTTTCTTCATTATCTCCCTCACTAAGAGGGACCACCGGGGAGAACATGGCCCCCCTCTCTCCTCAGTATGCCCTTGAGCTTCTTAATTGAGTTTGTGGGACAGATCAGTGCTGGAATTACGAGAGAAGCCTTGAATAAAATCCACAAGCCCCATATCCAGACTCGGTTTTAGCCAAATCCTCCCCACCCCACCCCACTTCTACAAACAGTAGCTAAGGAAGCTATCACAAAAGGCAAGGAGGCAGCCTTCCTTTGGCACCCCTGTAATTTGAGTACTGGACGGATGAAAGAATCCATATCTCCACACTCATCAAAAGTGCACACGTCTGTGCATGGAAGCATCTCCTGCTCACCTCAATAATTACACCCATATTTAATGTCAGGACTTTATGTTCCCCCTTAACTCCATATTACAAATCTATTATCCTTAATACATATTACCCAATAAATAATGTGCATAAGGTAAAGTTTAAATCAGCAAAGCTCTAGAGCCCTCATTGATTTTGTTTCTAGCTCTTAGACTCCCAAGCCAAATATTGACACTGAATTATCCAGATGTAGACATCTAATGTTCCTAGGACCTGCCATTCTATAATATGCAACTAGTTATTCTAAAAGTGAGAAATAAAGATCCTGGGCACAAGAGCTGCTATATGAACTCTAAGTCCCTTGTTCAAATCCAGCCATGAACAAACCAGTTTGCATTTGCCTCTCCCCGCCAGTATTTGTAAATGAAATAATGATATTCAGTTATCAATATACTGTATATGAAGCACTATGAACAGACTTGAAAGCCACTATTAAATTACTACACAAATGGACCCACAACAAAATGTTGCAGTATATCCTTGGTGAGCAAGTGTTACCTGAGCCTGTGACTGAACATGGTGAAAAAAACAAAAGTTAGCAACAAAGACAGAAGTGCCTGCTCGCACATTGGTCTTATTTAATATGCAACGTTTATTTTTAGCCTACTTTCCAGTAGGCTAATGAAATCACCCGGCATTCTCTGTGTGTGTCCCCCCCATCAACTTTGTAATGGCTGAACCAATATGAACCAAATCAGGTACAGTTGTAGGGACAGAGGGATACCTCAACAGCGTAGTTTGTGATGTCATCCACCCTGATACATGATGGCAGGCGCGTAAATGTTTGAGGTGCAAGTGGGCTAACTTGTGAACTGCTTAACTGATTTGAACAAAATTTGCTACAGTCGTAAGGACACATAGGTACACCTCAGCGGCAAGTTTGTGATGATGTCACCACCACCCCCAATTCAAGATGGTGGATAAGTAAACATTTGAGGCACAAGTGGGCTAACTTGTGGACCGTCTAACTGATTTGAACCAAATTTGGTACAGTTGTAGTGAGTGACACATAGGGTCACCTCATGGTATATTTGCAATGACATCATTCACCCTTATCCAAGATGGCAGACATGTGAACGTGTGAGGTGCAAGTGGAAACTAATTTGGACCACATTTGGACCAAATTTGCTGCAGTTGTAGGAACAAATAGGGACACCTCAAACATATAGTTTGTTATGATGTCATCCACCCCAATTTAAGATGGTGGATGCATGAACGTTTGAGTCACAAGTGGGATAACTTGTGAACTGCCTAACCAATTTGGACCAAATTTAGTCCAGTTGTTGGACAGTGAAAGGAAAGTAGGCAGATTAATGCTTACTAGAACAACTTGTTTATGTTATCTGGTTGGGTTTTTTGGGAGTGGAGACTGGTGCTCAGTCCCAGCTCCTTTTCAAAGCCATTACCCCAAAGAAACACATAGCTATGTGATGACTGATGAGAAAACAAAACAAGTTCTAGTAAGAACTAATCAGCCTACTTCCTTTCACTGTCTCTACAACTGGACTAAATTTGGTTCAAATCAAGGACCACAAGTTAGATCTCTTACGCCTCAAATGTTCATGTGTTCATCTTGTGCCTCAAATGTTCATCTTGGATTGGGGTGGATGACATCATTACAAACTACACCATTGAGGTGTCCTTGTGTGTCACTCATTACAACTGTACCAAATTTGGTTCAAATCAGACAGTCCTCAAGTTAGTGTACTTGCACCTCAAAAGTTTACATGTCCGCCATCTTGAATGGGGTTGGATGACATTGTCACAATCTATGCCGTTGAGGTGTCCCTACAGCTGTAGCAAATTTGGTTCAAATAGGTTAAGCGGTTTACAAGTTAGCCTACTTGCACCTCCAAAGTTTACACTTCTACGATCTTGAATTGGTGTGGATGACATCATAACAAACTATGCCATTGAGGTGTCCCTGTATGTCACTCACTGTGGCTGTAACCAATTTGGTTCAAATAGATTAGACAGTTCACCAATTAGCCGGCTTGTGCCTCAGACGTTCACATGACCTCCATCTTGAACTGGGGTGGATGACATCATTACAAACTATGCCATCGAGGTGACCCTACAGCTGCAGCATTTTTGGTTAAGCAGTTAACAAGTTAGCTCTCTTGCGACTCAGAAGTTCATGCGTCTGCCATCTTGGATTGGGGTGGATGACATCATCACAAACTAATCCATTGAGGTGTCCCTATGTGTCCCTACACCTGTGCCCGATTTGGCACATATTGGTCCAGGTGTTGTGAAGTTGATGGGGTGGGGGGAGACACATGGACACACACACAGAAAGCCGGGCAATCTCATAAGCCTGCTGGAAAGAAGGCTGAAAACTGCAAACTTTTCTGCCTCCGAAGCAAAAGGGCTTGTGACTGTCTGATTAATTTGCAACTTTTCCTTTAGCTTTCGATGAGAAAACTATTAAATTCCTCACTCTTTTTGTTCAAGCCCTGACCACCATAGTGTTCCATTACCTCTGTCCAACTCCTTGTCTGTTAACTATCTGGATTCACAAACATTCTGTGCCACTGCCTAAAATGGGGGCAGTTGAGGAGTTAGCCCCCTTCATTTTTTTTCCTTCGGACTGTGGATCATGCCGAATCTACCCCTACCTCCCACTTGCCTGCAGGCACTCCAGTTTTGTGTCCATAAGAATTCCAAATTACAGCAATTCAGAAATAATATGTAGATATTAATGTATTAATCTATTGATGTACCAGCAAGTTTTCCTGAATAATGCTCTTGAGCAGATCCCTGTCACTTCAATAGGATTTGTGCAGGATAACTTCCTGGTTACTGTGTTCTACACCTAACCAGATTCTCGGTTTGCTTTTCCTGTTTTAATGTTTAACATTTATGGGAAACTAATTGTATGGCCAGATGGTACTGTCTGCAGCTATACTTTTTGGACGTGACCAACACAGAAATTACACAATTTAAATGAACTCTAGTTAATTAATAGTGCTGGAAGTCCAGGGAAAATTGCTCAAAATTGTAGGTAATCCAACACAGATCTCCTAGACTTTGCTTTCAAAAGACAAGCCTGAATGCAAAATGACCTCACTATTCCCTGTTTTTCATAATCTGTGCTGAATATTTTAAATAATTTCTCCAGTTTACAACCCTTCCTCCACTGCACATATTTTGCTATTCTTCATGCTGTAAGCGTCTGTGGTGTTATAATCACAACACTGCAATCATTTTGCACCAGTTTGTGTGTGTGCTCTCAGGGTTTTTTTTGCATGTTCTTTGTTTCCCCCTTTTTTTGGTCTATCTTTTTCTATAATGTAGGCTGTGGGCAGGAACCTGTTTTTATTTTACCTTCCCATAGTAGTGTCAGACACATTACTGATACTTTATAAATAAAAGTCATAATGGTGATAGCAACATTCTGATGAGGTGCCGCAAATTTAATGGTTTGATTAAAAAATTCATACTTTGGCCTCCTACCGCTATCTTCCATTTTAATTTAACTTTTAGTCCAGGAATCTTATGAGTTTCTTTAAATGGCATCTAGGCTGCATTACTCCAGTGTGATGAATGCAGGACAGTTCTTGAGCCGACATCAGTCACTTATTAAAATGATGGCAAAATGGCAGTCTGGTTCCATGGAGAGAGAAGCAAAGAGATTCAAAGAAAAAGGTTCCCTGTCTCCAGTAGGACTGGTTCACACATACAGGGCTGGTTGTCACAATCAGGCAGTGTTAGTTATGCCACTGGGAGGTGAATGTGCGCGTGTTCCCATGAAAGACAGTAATGTGTTCATGTACTAGCTACAGTGTCAGCTACGGGTGCCATGCCCCGCTGGACGTTCAACCATGATCAGCAATCTAAACTCTGATCTATGGTGTCAGTTGTGGTTGAATATGGCAGGGTGCCGTGCTGGCCAATAATGGAGCCTGTGTTTCCATGAGAGCATTATAATGCATGCAAGTAGGAAAGTCATGTTGTAACTGTGTCAGTCTTCCTGTTAGTTAATGCAACTCTAGGAGAATGCCTTAATCAACCCCTGCTAATCTGGCAAAGAGGCACCTTTTAACGTGGTGATTCTCTTTATTTAGCAGGGGGAGAGTAACTGGCCCTATCCACCCCCCAGCACAGTACCTCTGTCTATCTTATGTTTCTTTTAGATTGTGAGCCCTTTGGGGACAGTGTTCCATGTTATTTATTTATTATTTCTCTGTGTAGAAATTGAATAAATAATAATAATAAATAATAACTATGAATGCCAGGACTCAACTAGCTGGGCCTATTATATAATCCATGATTAAGAATCATTTAGACAAGTCTAGCTCAGTCATTAGCACACACTGTCACTTTACCTGATGCTTTCATGGGAGCACCCACATTTTTGCATCCCGATGTTCAGTGGCATAACTAACATCCCTGCCTATAGGCAGTAATGGGCTGGATGAGGGATAACACATTGAAGCTGAATCCAAACAGGACGGAGATGCTGATTGTGGGGGATTGGAATTTGAGGGATGAGTTAGATCTTCTAGTGCTGGATGGGGTTATACTCCTCCAGAAGGAACAGGTGCACAGCTTTGGAGTGCTCTTGGATCCAGGCTTCACCCTGGTATCTCAGGTGGAGGCTATGGCCAGGAGTGCTTTTCATCAGCTTCGGCTGATTCGACAGCTGTGTCCATTCCTTGAAGAGAACGATCTCAAAACCGTGGTGCATCAGCTGGTAACCTCCAGGCTCGACTATTGCAGTGCACTCTATGTGGGGCTGCCTTTGTACGTAGTTCAGAAACTTCAGTTAGTTCAAAATGCAGCAGCCAGGCTAGTCTTTGGGGTAACCCGAAGCGACCATATTATGGTCTCCCATATTATGGAATCCCTGCTAACTTGGCAAAGAAGCAATTTTTAATGTGGTGATTCTCTTTATTTAGCAGAAGGAGAGCAACCGGTCCTATCCACCCACAGCACAGTACCTCCAGTGACTGTTGCGGGTGTCTACCTTATGTTTCTTTTCAGATTGTGAGCCCTTTGGGGATAGGGATCCATCTTATTTATTTATTATTTCTATGTGTAAACCACCCTGAGCCATTTTGGGAAGAGCGGTATAGAAACTGAATGAATGCATGAATAAATAAATAAATAAGGCTGTTAGGGGATGGCCTTTTCTTTGCTGGCATCTCATGTATGGGGTAGTCTCCCCAGTGAAGTTGGCCCGGTATCATCTTATTTATTTATTTAAAATATTGATACCCTGCCCCTCCAGTATCCTACTGCTCAGGATGGCTCACAACATGAATAAAATAAGATACAGTGTAAAATAAAAGACAATAAAGTAAGTTAAACAAGTTAAAAGACCAGGCTAAAATGATATTTAAAATTAAAATTCTTTTTTAAAGTTTCAAATTAAAATTTATTTAAAAAGCTAAAAATGGAGAACTATAAAAACCAAAGAACCTACCAGAAATAAGCAGCCGTCAACATATTTAAAACTCTCTTTAAAAATATGTGTTTTAAATAGTTTTTTGTAAAACAATGAGGAAGGGAGCATGGCAAAGCTCTTCGGGGAGGGTGTTTCAAAGCCAAGTTGTCACAATTGAAAAGGCCCTGCTTCTGGGGCCTTTAAAAATGTCTTTTAAGGTGCCAGATGGAGACATTTTTATTCATACAGGCTTTTAAAAGGTTTTACGTTTTGTAAGTGTTTTTTTTTTTAAAGTTTAGTTTTAGTTTTTAAATGTTTTATTTGCATGCTGTTTATTGGTTTTGTTTTGTGAATGTGAACTGCCCAGATAACATTTGTTATGGGGTGGCTATAGAAATAAAGTTATTAATCAAGCAATCATTATTATGAACAAAAGCATACATTAATTATGGAAACTAGCCAAATTGCCATATGTGGGTTGGCTTCTTTCATGATGGAGAAACAACACTGGAAACTGAGGGGAGAATATGTTGGAGAGTATCAAAAGCAATCTTTATCTTATTTATTTATTTATTTTATTTGTATATCGCCCTTCCAAAATGGCTCAGGGTGGTTTACTATTAAAACAAACCACTAAAAGAGTAAAGAGCTAAAACAAATTAAAAAACAACGTAACAACAATTTAAAAACATTTTAAAACAATTAAACAATTATAGTGAGTAAAAACACCGAAACTGGGTTTTGAATTTTAAAATAAACCAGACATTAAAACCCCCCAAATTTAGGAAGCTGAGAAAGATTGGGTGAAAAGATGGGTTTTCAGGAGTTTTTTGAAAATTGCCAGAGATGGGGAGGATCATATCTCAGCAGGGAGCGCATTCCACAATCTCGGGGTAGCAGCCGAGAAGGCCCGTCTCTGTGTAGCCACCAAACAAGTTGGCGGTAACTGGAGACGGACCACCTCAGATGACCTCAATGGGCGGTGGGGCTCATAATGAAGAAGAAGCTCTCTTAGATACCCAGAGCCTGAGCCGTTTAGACCTTTGTAAGTGATAACTAGCACTTTGTATTTTGTCCAGAAACCTATTGGCAGCCAGTATAACTCCATCAGTTACTCCAAGGAGTAACATGGTCTCTCCATGATGACCCAGATACCAACCTGGTTGCTGCGTTCTGAACCAACAGAAGTTTCCGGACTACGTACAAAGGCACACCCACATAGAGCGCATTACAAAAGTCAAGTCTAGAGGTTACCAACGGATGTACCACTGTTTTGAGGTCACTGATCTCGAGAAACGGGAGCAGCTGGCATATCAGCTGGAGCTGATAGAAAGCACCCCTGGCCACCACCTCAACCTGAGAAACCAAGGAGAGGTGTGAATCCAGAAGTACTCCCAGACTGCGAACCTGTTCCTTTTGGGGAAGTGTGACCCCATCTAGAACAGGCAGGTCAAAATCATCTCTAGAGTTCCGACTCCGCACAATAAGTACCTCTGTCTTATCTGGATTCAGCTTCAGTTTATTCTCCCTCATCCAGCCCATTACTGCTTCCAGGCAGGCATTTAGGGAGGATATGCCGGCTCCTGAATAAGTTGACATGGAAAAGTAGATCTGGGTGTCATCAGTGTACTGGTAACACCTAGCTCCAAATCCCTGATGATCTCTCCCAGCGGTTTCATGTAGATGCTAAAAAGCATTGGAGAAAGTACGGAGCCTTGAGGGACACCAAACTTAAGATCAGATTTTGAAGAGCAACAGTCTCTAATGGACACCATCTGGAATCTATCTGAGAGGTAGGAGAGGAACCACTGTAGAACAGTGCCTCCCACCCCAACACCCTCAGATGTTTCAGAAGGATACTATAGTCAATACTATCGAAAGCCGCCAAGAGATCCAAAAGACCAACAGGGTCACACTTCCTCTGTCAATTCCCAACTGGAGATAATTCATCAGGCCAATCAAAGCAGCCTCCACCCCATAGCCCGCCCGAAAACCAGTTTGAAATTGGTCTAGATAATCAGTTTCCTCCAAGACTGCCTGGAGCTGAGAGGCCACCACCCTCTCAATTACTTTGCCCAACCATGGGAGTTTGGAAACAGGCCTATAATTGCTCAACTCTGAGGGATCTAATGCAGGCTTCTTTAGAAGAGGTCTAATGATTGCCTCCTTAAGACAAGAAGGCAACCTGCCCTCCCTCAGAGAAGCATTTATGATTTCCACCAGGTTGTTTACAACAACCTCCCTACTAGATCGAACAAGCCATGTTGGATCAGTGTCAAGAGAACAAGTGGTAGGCCTCACCGCTCCAAGCAGCTTGTTCACATCCCCAGGAGTCACAGACTGAAACCGATCCAGTTGAATCACATATTGGGCACCTCTAGCTCAGACATCAAATTAATTGTGGAGTCTCCATCTAGGTTGGCCTGAATCCAAGATATTTTATCTGCAAAAAACTCTTTAAACACATCATAGCGTGTAACCGATGACTCCAAATTCTGGTTCAAAGGAGGGGGCAGATACTAATCCCCTCACAACCATGAACAACTCCACTGGACGTGAACTCGCAGAGGCAATACAGGCAGAAAAGAACCACCTCTTTGCTGCACATATTGCCTGAGCATAGCTCTTTAGATGTGCTCTATGTCGCAGTCTGTCAGATTCGAGTCAAGTCTTCCTCCACTTGCACTCCAGTCGCCTACCTTGCCGCTTCAGCCCCCGTAGATCTTCCGAATACCAAGGGGCCAAATTTGAAGCTGGTTGGAGGGGACGCTTGGGAGCAATCGTGTCTACTGCCCTGGTGAGCAAGTTGTTCCAATTCTCAACCAGGGCATCAACAGGATCACCGGCAAAGCCAACATTAAATCCCTCCAAGGCTTCTTGGAATCTTAGTGGATCCAATAACCTCTTTGGGCGGACCATTCTAATTGGCCCCTTGCCCCTGCGGAGGTGGGAAGTGGTTGTAAGTCCAACCTTAACCAGATGGTGGTCCATCCATGACAATGGGGAAATCACAGGAGTCCCCACCCACGGAACACCATCCTGATAGAGTAAAATACCAAATCAAGCGTGTGACCTGAAATATGCGTCAGTCCAGAGACCACTTGGGATAGTCCCATAGTTGTCATGGCCGCTATGAACTCCTGAGCTGCCCCGGACAGATTGATCCCGAAGTGAACACTGAAGTCCCCCAGCACCAAGAGTCTGAGAGACTCCAACACGAGTTCCACGACCAAGTCCATGAGTTCAGTAAGGGATTCCACTGGGCAGCAGGGCGATTGGTACACCAACAAAAGTCCCAATCTATCCCTGGTCCCCAAACTCAAGTACACACATTCAATATAGTCCGATACCCTGACAGGGACCCTGGTAAGGGAGATGCAGGCAGGCAACAGCAGAAGGAATCCCAATGCCCGCCTGGTCTCTCACTCCAGGCAGCACTGGGTGGGAGATAGATGGACTCTCCCTTTCCCTCTCTGCTGGGCTTCTAACCTTTAGGAGATACACCATCTATTCACAATAGAATAACCTATGGCATGCAAACATCACATATGCATCTCAAAAAGAGAGCAGACAACCAAACGCAGGTGTGTTGTAGCAGACTGTGAATACCACAAAAATCACAGGGATGGAGTCAAAAGGTGACCCTTGTGATCTTTCATAGCATCTCTGATGTTAACTGAGCCAGTGTAATAGCCAATTCTATAAGGAATTAAAGGCATTACATTCATCACTCATATAATGGTGATTTACAATCCTTTGTTCTAACGTCTTTATAGGTTACATAACAGAGATCCTGCTCTGGTTGTCTGGCAATGGTTTTTCAATTGAATTACTCCTCCCCCTTCACTTCTCCTTGATATCTCAGTACAATGTCTTAAGGTTGTGCCTTGGCTTATGATTACTATTCATCCCACCCTTGCCTTCTCAAGTGTTTTCATATAATTGTTATAATGATTGTTCAGTCATAGTTTATCCCCAAGTTATGTTTGAAATCTGGATCCAAATAGTAGTATATGATTGTGGCACCCACACATAATAGTTCAAACTTTGTTTTTATTTGACAGAATCTCTTCATTGACTCCACTTAGCTTCACTTCAAGCCATCTGCCTAGAAATGCCACTTCCAATTCCTACCCGGGATAACAGAATTCACACACACACACACACACACACACACACACACACACACACACACACGGACTTTCACTATCATATCTGGAATGTTTGCTCTAGGTTCTACCTCTGTTACATCATGTAATCAAGGACAAATTACAAAAAATTATCATTTTGCAAGTTCCATTTGGTTTCACTGCTTTAAATATTTGTGTTATCACACGTACGGTTTGCCAACCTTTTTCTGGCCTTGCTCCTGTACATTTAATGTTTGGAATTCAGTGAAGCTGTATCAATGTGTTAAGATGTGATGGCATATCGCCCCACAGTGTTTGGGTCAGTTTAAACTCAAAAGAATTCAAGAGTCTAGATCATGGACATAATCTATGGCTGAGGTTCTGAGATTCATATTTTGCATCTTCCCTAATAAGATCAGATACCAAATAGGTGAGTTCTTTAGCAATATCGTATCATTCTCTTCTTGGTCCAAGCCGTACTCTGGTACTTCAGATTAAGGCAGAACCCAGAAGTGCTTTTTATCAGCTTTGGCTGATACACCAATTGTGTCCATTTCTGGAAGAGAATGACCTTTAAAACAGTGGTGCATATGCTGGTAGCCTCTAGACTTGACTACTGCAATATACTCTTTATAGGGTTACCTTTGAATGTAATCCAAACACTGTGGGGCAGTATGCCATCACATCTTATCACATAGATACTGCTACACTGAGACAAATAAATCCATTAAAATATTTAGATATGGAAGATTTTTCAAGAAAGAATATACATTTTCATATTATAAAAGCTCACAATGGTAAAATTATTTTATCACATGATGAGTCACAATTCATCATGTCTAATTAATTGGACAGGAGTCTGCCTTTTTCCCTTATTGTGTTCTGTTTTCTGTTAGAAGTTGATGAGAACATCTCATGTTGCAAGGGTTATTAGTTGTTTGTGGGGGGCTTTTACAATGAGACTGATCCCCCTGTGAGCAGAAAGGAGAAAAGAGAAGACATGGACACCAACATTTTCATACAGATGTACTGTGAAAAGCTTCTCAAAAACACATAGAAAAGTTGATTGGCAAGAGCATAGAATACTATAGAACGTTTGGTATAATGCAAGATTTCCAGGAGTTAGTTCAGAAACTGAAATAATATGAAGCACAAGAAACACCATTGTGAGTTTCCACAATTCCAAAATGGCTGACTATGCTACGTCTTACCGGTTGTGTGACCAACCCAGGGGCATAGCAAGGTTGAAGTGGGCCCAGAGACAAGATTTTAAAATGAGCCCCCCCACACACACACACTGAAGCTCAGCTCATGAAGTAAAGAAATCTTAAATGAGGCTGAATAGTGGTAACAAAAAGCATAGTAAAAACCTATGTGCCACAATAGAACATCATCCTAAATTATTTTTTAAAGGTTTTGTAAATTGTGGACATGCAGGTCATTGAATGGTACTAGAGAAAGACACGTTGTTCTGGTCACTCCAGATCTTAACACTCACATCAGTTTTGGAGCATGAATACAACTGTGAAGGAAGCCCAGGCGGGTGCACAGCTGGGGGAGTCAGTCATGTGACTTGCCTCTGGGGGCCCCCCAAGGCAGTGGGCCCCCAGACAACTGTCTCCCCTTGCCCTATTATAGTTACGCCTCTGGACCAACCCCTTGCTTCAAGCCCTCACTCTGCAGGAACCTGGAAGGGGTGGGGAGTCCTAAAGTATCTCCAGGAGAAGACTACAATTCCAAAACTGATACTTGAATTCCAAAGCTTTAGCCTCAGGAAAAAATTTAAATGAAGAAGACGCTGAAGTCCACTCTGCAGTTATGACACATTCTGGTTAAAATCCAAAGATGCATTATCTACATGCAAGATAGTCTAGAAAAAGCAGAGATGAGATACAGATTAACCTCTGATCAACAGGATGGTGAAATGAGGGGAAGGGAGAAGCAGGGGTGTATCTATGGGGGGGCAGGGGGGTCACGTGCCCCGGGCGCCACTTGAAGGGGGGCGCAATTTCTTAAAATTAAATAATTTTAAAAAATGGCCACCAAAAACAAAATGGCCACTGTGCATGCTCAAATGGCCTCTGTGAGGCCCTAGGGCATGCCACGCCTCGCAGAGGCCATTTGAGCATGCACAGTGGCCATTTTGTTTTCAGCGGCCATTTTAAAAATATATATATTTTAAAAAATGACCACCGCACATGCTCAAATGGTGCCTGTGAGGCCCTAGAGGCCAGTGGGAGGAGGGGGAAACTTTGCAGACCCCCCACAGCCTTTAAGATGTCCCCCGAAGGGGC
Organism: Hemicordylus capensis; assembly: GCF_027244095.1. Lineage (NCBI taxonomy): Eukaryota > Metazoa > Chordata > Lepidosauria > Squamata > Cordylidae > Hemicordylus > Hemicordylus capensis. The sequence continues at coordinate 140,209,336 of NC_069659.1, forward strand.
TACAGGTAATTTTTTTTTTAAATTAATATAATATGTCACTGTACACATATTCAGATTGGCACTATGTACAGAGAATAAGGGCTTGTGAATACTGAGCTGAAGTTTATGAGCTAAGATTGTATCCATTTGCTCTTACTTTGCTTCTTGTGATAAGTGAGTTAAATGTGATGTCTTAATAATATGGCTATTAATGGTCAGTTTGTCTTTGAATCAATGTGAAATCCTTAGTATTAAGGCCCACTGGGAGTTTCTTGCTCTTTGTCTCATTTTTACTGTCTTTCTGAAAGACTAGAATATATTCCAATCAGTGACACAGTTTACTCTGCATATCATTTAATTATTTTCAGAGTATCTGGGAAAAGTCAAATTCTCCATTGATTTTTAAAACATATGTAATAGTGATGCTACAATGCATAGTAGAGAATTAGACAGGCACTTCTTTTAGTTTTTCCAAGTACAACTCCGCATAATATTTGGGGATTTCATGAGCCCCAGCATACTGAAATTTGTCATTTTCCAGCATTTTAACCTGAGCTATCCAAACAAATTAATGATAGCCCCACAATTTGGATAGTTTTAAAAAAATAAATCTGAAGTGGTAGATAGGAGCTTGACCACATGTATGATATTGGTAATTTTTGTAATATTTTAAAATTTTAAAATAAAAGTTTTCTGAAACATGTGTGTCAGTCAGATGTATGTTGGGGGGGTGGCGGGTGCGGCGGGGGGGTGCAATTTCAGTGCTTGCCCTGGGAGCCATTTTCCCTAGTTACGCCACTGGGGAGAAGAGAGACACCATCCAAAAAGGCAGCTCCTCTTTTTATTTAATGTAAAGATTAATACATATAGGTCATATTCACCATCTCAGAATCAAACATTCTAAAGCCATGATATTCAAGAAAATTATGATTGGCAATGATGCACTGTTTTTAATTTAGAAAATAAAAACAGCATGGAAACAAAGATATACAATTGCAGCATTTAAACAATCCACAAGAGATTAAAAGGTCTAGGAAAATTTAAAGACCATTGTTAGGTGCCATGCAAAAAGATAACAGGTGAGCCTCCATGGCGAGTGCATCCCAAAAACACAGGAGACCACTATCAAGAAGGCCTGACCTCAGTTTACTTGCTCACCTCAAATGGATGGGCACCTAAAGGATAGCCTCTGAAGATGACCTTAGTGTATGGATAGGATAATGTTGGAACAGGTACTCCTTCAGGCACTCAGGTTCCATGCTGTATAGACTTTGAATTGTGCTTGGAAGCAGTCTGGGAAGCGGCTGAAACACTGGTGAGATGTTCCCATTGACTGGTTGCAATTAACAGCCTAGCAGCTGTATTTTTTATTGACTGACATTTAAGCTGTTTCCAGAGGCAATCCTATTGACTGCATATTTCACTAGTCTAACCTGGAAGCTACCAGGGCATAAATAAGTCTCCCAGTTCTTTCAATTCAGGATGGTCTGAAGCACCAGTCTCTGTTGGTGAAAGGTACTCCATGCTATGCACACCACAGGGACCTCCAATAACAATACTGCATCTATGAGTAGTCCCAGCTTGTGAAACTTATTCCATAACAGGTTGAGTGAACATCATTGCCCCGAACCCCCAAGTGTACCCTTAGGGTTCTGCTGGCAGCTCTTGGCTGCTACTGCTTCACAGGTCTAGGACTTGTAAGCTAAGTCGAGGTAGTGGAAATCAACTCATGAGGCATTCCTAGAATGTTTAATTCTGAGATGGCCTATATGTCTTTACATTAAATAAAAATAGGAGCTGCCTTTTTGGATGTTCTCCCTTCCCCTCATTTCACCATCCTGTCAGTCTGTATTTCATCTCTGCTTTTTCTAGACTTTATCTTGCCTCCGCTTCCCTGCGTGGTGCGAATTTTGGAGGTGAAATTGGGACCACTGCATTTAACATGGGAATAGCAAAGGCATGTGTGCCAGCAGCAGGAAGGGCATGTTGATAAACCAGTCCCAGCTGAGCTTTCAGGTTTCGTTTCCCTACTATATCAGACTTTTACCTGCTGAAACAAGCCCAGCAGCCTCCCTCCCATTTTGGCCAAAAAAAGGCCCACTCTAATATGCTGCCGAGTTATAATTTTCTTTAGAGTGGTTGAGAAGGCTGCAGCCTGTGCACACACTCGACCCTGAACCTGGGGTTAATTCCTGGGCTTGGGGCCGAGGCAGCGCTGGGATCAGGATCGATCCTGGCGCTTCACATGGGCAGCCAGTCCTCAGCTGGGCTGCCCAAGCCTGGGATTGGTTGTTCATGAGAACAGCCTCAAGGGTTTATTCTAAGCTTTGTTTCCCAAGCACAAGCAGCGGGTTCTGAGCATCCCTATCTATGAGCATCGTTTTCTTCCAAAGGGTTCTAAGAGAAATAAAGACAGAAAGGAGGAAATAAAAATGAGAATGAACAGAAAGAAAGTGACAGATAGAGAGGGAAAATAACAAGGGAAAGGAGGAACGGAAAACAGAATGACAAAGGCGGAAAGAAAGCAAGAAAAAAGGAGGTGACTCATAAAGAATGGGAAAGAGGAAGGGAAAGCTCTAATTTATTTTTTGTAAAGTTATGCAGACTGAAATCAAACTGTATCCTTCTTTATTTTCTAGTCACCCGCAATCATGGGCCTTTTAAAGAAACAACTTACTTCCTAATTAAACTCCAAGGGCCCATCTACACAACAAAACTATAGTTTCCACTGCACTTAAACAACAACAACAAAAAACCCAGGGGGCCTTCAATTCTTCCCCCCAAATGACCCACCAACAGGTTTTGGCCCCACAGTGGATGGATGGATCCTGTTAAGGTGCTCCTTTGAATTAGGGGCATTCTTGCTATTGCCTCTTTACTGCTGCTATTAGTGCTGCTCTCATTTAATGATGTATTATCGTTGGGAGTACTTTTGTTTCTGTATTTGCTGACATTACACCAGCTGAGATGTGTGTGTCTTATAATAAGTGATTCAAAATTATCCTTTGGGATTTATTGTGACTGGAGAGAATTGTTATAGGATGTGATATTTGTTCTGCATTGTTGATTGGTCATTTCTATAAGCTGGAAAACCACCTTGAGAACAGGCAGGGCTGTCCTTAGAGAGCCCTGCGTGGGGTGCAGGGTCTGGGGCAAATCAGCCAGTGCTCTTCCAGTTAATATTAATGGGGGTTAAAAGAGAAGGGCCTGGGGTGGTCGCCCTGCTTGCTCTGCCCTAAGGACAGCTCTGAGAACAGCCATGTAGAAAAAGCACTATACAAATGATAATGAAACAAAATGAAATGGGTGCCATGCTGTACAGTGAGCTCCCCACTCTTGACTTTTCTTCCTGGAAGGAAAATGGGCACACCAACTCCCAGAAGCTCCCCCAGGGCCAAACAAGCTCCCCCAACTGTTTCTCACCTGGAAATGAATCTCCAGTTGTTGCTGGAAAATAAAAGGGCTAAAGACATTTGGCCGTTTCCATTAGACTTTGTTCTTACTTTAGTAAAGGGGCCAGGGGCACATAGGCTAGGGAGCTTTTTGGTCATTGGTTAGGGCAACTTGCTGTTTGTGGAGTACACCTCCCATCATCCTTGACTGCAGTGGCCAAAGGTGGTGAATGGGTTACCCAAGCCTGCCTTCCCACACACTGCTGTGGCTAGGGGGGAAACCAGTGTGTGTCATTATTCCCCCTTGGGGATATCAGCAGGCTCTCCAGCAACCTCTGCTGGCAGCCAGGGCACAAGGGCCAGGGGCGTAACTATAATAGGGCAAGGGGAGACAGTTGGCTGGGGGCGCACTGCCTTGGGGGGCCCCCCAGAGGCAAGTCACATGACTGACTCCCCCAGCCACACACCCGCCCGGGCTTCCTTCAGTTATATTTATCCTCCGAAACTGATATGAGTGTTAAGACCTGGAGCTACCAGAACAGCATGTCTTTCTCTGGTACCATTAAATGACTTGCATCGTCCACAATTTACAAAGCTTCGGTGGGAGGGGGGCATTTTAAAATCTTGTCTCTGGGCCCACTACAACCTTGCTACGCCCCTGACAAGGGCTTCCATTTCAAAGTTTGTTTTGGGTTGGGTTTTCAGTTAAAGTTCTCACCTGAGATCTATTTAGCCTAAAAACTGTGAGTTAATTTCTCTTGTATTTGGTAGTTAAATTTTATTGTGCACTTTTCTCCTTCTTAATGTTTGCATTATCAAAGTGAAACTATCATGAAAGGAGAACAAGCCCAGAATGCCACTGAAAGGGGGCAGAAATTCAGGGATTCCTTTAAACAATGGGTCCAGATGAAGGATGCACCCCCTCCTTCCACAGGACTTAGGCAGCATTCAGGGAAGGAAAAGACACCAATGTATATCCAGAGAGCAGGGGAGGCTAACCTGAGGCTCTTCAGTGGCTGATGTTGGACTACAACTCCCACCACCACCCTAAACTGAGTAATGGGAGTTGTAGTTCAGCAGCTGGGTAGCTTGGCATATCCCTTCTCCCCTCTCCTGTAAGACTAATTCCTCAGTCCCTTGTCCCCTAGTATCATGAAACAGATCCACCTCCTGGGGGTAGCTCCCCAGATCTCCTCACCTCCACTCTTCCTGAGTCTCTTTTTCTGGCCCCTCTGCCAGGCAAGCTGCTCATTGTGTTGCTCTGGCACCAAGTGTGGGTGTGAGCTGGGGAATGGAGGTGGTTTGCAACAGTGGCAGGGTGGATCTAGAATGGAACCAGAGCGTGCAGCAAACATGGGCCACCATGGCTTCCAGGTACCTTAGGTGTCCTTCTCACATGTTCTTCTAAGCCACAAGCTCTCTGTTTGCAGCCAGCAAAGACCAGGCAACCACAGCCATTCTTATTCAATAAAAAGTGACAATGACTTAATGAGTTTACTGCTCTGTTAATTAACAAGTTCCCTTCTTGGGGTTCCCAGAGAGAAAAGGGGGGCAGTTATTGCATGTCATATCCTTTTATATTGTAATTGTTTATCCATTTCAATCCCATTTTGCAATGAAAAGAAGTTCCCATAATAATGAAGAGGAAAACAGCAAATAGTTTTGAGGCACTTTGATGACCTACAGGTTATCTATCCTCAGATTATACACATACAGACATAAATCAATATTCTAAACAGTGGAGTTGAATGGCATGAAAACCCATGACAATGAAAGAGAGTGAGAGTGAGAGTGAGAGCAAGAGCGAATGTTTTTCTTGCTTTTTCTTACCAATGCAAGAGAAGGCCTAGCAACCAGCTGAAGAGGATTGTTAATCATCACACACACGCTGACTCCTTGTTTTATTCAGTATATACATGCAATGGTGCAAAACAGCTCAAACTCTGTATCAGGAGAAATAGTCACTGGGAAAGGGTGACAGATGAGACAAATACCCTGCGTGCCAAAGACGGTGAAGGTGTGGAAATGGAATGCCAAGCAGAAGAGCAGCTGGAGTCCACACGCAGCCTGTCTCCAGGAGGAAGACAACGGGGCAGGGACCAGGCAGTTGCTGTTGATATGATACACATGGCTTGCACTGTCATAAGGGTGTCTTCGGGTCACAGGGGCCATCAGAGCTGTGGAGAAAAAGGCTCCACCCCCCCACCCACCCCGCCAAAAAAATAAATAAATAAATCCACTGGTGCTTATGGCACATCATCAAACCAAAAAAAGCAGGGCTACTTTACCTTCTTGCACATGGGCCCCTGATGAGCTTGTTACACCGCTGTGATGATCCATTATTTTTATATTCTGTGGTGTTGACTTTCTTGTCTTGACCTGTAATTTGTTGTGGAGGGAGAGGGGAGGGAGCCTCTAACACTTTGCCTGCTCCAAGCTGATGCCCAACATGTTTTCATCCTACCACACAAGGTACTTGAAATGTTCATTTCTCAGTAAGGTTCTCCAATGCATGGAGCACAATTCTTAATTCCAGGGATGCTTCTATCAATGTCTAGATTGCATGACCCAGGGCAGGAATCTTTGTGCTGATTAGAGCTGTTCTTTTGTTTAATTTAGAGTGCTTAGCTTACACAACAATCATTGTTTCCTCCACCATTGCGCACGCTCTCTCTCTCTGCAATTTTTGTCTGTCCCCAGAAATCTCTGCTAGATGGCTGACTCTTTCTAGCAAGGGCTGGCTCTTTCCTTCCTCATCACCCCAACCCTGGGACTTGAGCCTCTTTAAGATCCAGCATTTAAAAATATGTATTTTCACTAGATGCTTATTACCTGGCTGGTAATATTACCTTTAAGGCCCTGAATGGCTTAGGTCCAGGCTACCTTAGAGAGCACCTTCTTCTGCACAATCCCCACTGCACGTTAAGATCATCTGAGGAGGTCCATCTCCAGTTACCACCGGTACATCTGGTGGTGACACAGATGAAGGCCTTCTCTGTAACTGCTCTTGGGCTGTGGAATGCACTACCAGCAGAAATCCATAATTTGTATTCATTATTGATTTTCAGGAGAACCTTTAAAACCTATCTGTTTGGCCTGGCCTTCCAGGGCTTTAAAACTGTTTTAAATGTTTTGTTAATAGTTTTAAACTGTTTTAAAATTGTTTTGTAATTATTGTTTTCGATGGGACATTATATAAATGTAATAAATAATGATAACTTGAAGCTAGTCTCAGTGTAGATTTCACAATACACAGCTAAGGGCAGTAGGATGTCAAGTACTTTGTTATATCCAAATTAGGGCAGTGGATGTCTGATGCCATTTTTATTGACATCCTGAATTCTCTTAATGCCAAAATCAATTTAGCTGATGTCTACAATGTTGTCAAGATCAGTGATTTGCTAATACCCAATGGAATACTTTCTGTTCATGTAACAGTCTTTTTATTTAATCAGTATTTGATGTGGTCTAATACTGCAACCACATATTTACCCTTGGGGCTCTTGTCTATTATTGTGGTTCTCAAAGCTGAAATATAAAGGAGACTAACAGTTACTGAAGGAGAAGCAAGGAAAAGAGGCAGAAATATATTCATTTCATCCTCCTCAGAGCTCAGCTTTCCCATAAAACCTTACAATCTCCCTAGTTTAATGTTAAAGCACAGGGTAAATGCTAGTTAACTGCAGCTGTTTGACCAGGATTCCCCTAAAATTCTGTGTTCTTGCAATCAGCTCTGTGGGGCTTGCTGGTCCTAACTAACCTTTAACCAGGATCATTGTGATTGTGAGAACACAGCCACAGTAAGTTCCTTAGGACAGTAATTTTTTTTAGCAGGGGGGGCAAATTGTTTCTTTGTAAAACACCATATACATCAGATACAGAAACGGTAAATAAGGAATAGAAGATATTGGACAAAGATGGAGACAAATAAATGGGGGAAATTATGGAAACGAGACTCAAAAGAGTACTTTTCCTAGTAAAACAATGGGTTGGGCACAGTTTGGTTGTGGGGGAGAAACTTCTGTTTTCAAAGTGTCTCGGCACTTTTTGGCAAGGCTTAAGCTCAGGAGATCTTAAAATGCAATAGATTGTCAAAGCTAGCTCATCTTCAACAAGAACACACAGAAAAAAGTTGTATATTACCCATTATTTAATTCATATAATATCTGCCAGGATTTAAGAAAAAAGTATGAAACAGTGGATCTGTGAACATGCAGCCAAACTGTTCTCATTTAGGGCAAGCTGACATACTGGTTCAGCATTTCCAGTCTCTACAAAGGACACTGATGTCCATTCCGATATCCAATGGTCCACAAGGCTGACAGAGAGAAGCCTATCATGGACATCTGATTGTGTATGGCATAACCCAGATACAACCAGCCCTAAACATCTAGAAGATCAATTTAACCAACCAATAAATATAAAGATACAGGGGCGTATCTAGGGTGGGGCAGGCAGGACATGTGCCCTGGGCACCACTCTAAGGGCGGCGCCGTTAAAAAAAATTATTTTTTTTAAATGGCTGCTGAAAACAAAATGCCACCGTGCATGCTCAAATGGCCTCTGTGAGGCCCTAGGCCATGCCAGGCCTCACAGAGGCCATTTGAGCATGCACAGTGGCCATTTCGTTTTTAGCGGCCATTTTAAATATATATATTTTTAAAAATGGCCACTGCACATGCTCAAATGGTCCCTGCAAGGCTCTAGAGGCTAGCGGGGGGAGGTGGAACCTTTGCAGACACCCCCCCACGGCCCTTAGGAAGCCCCTCGAAGGGGCTACAGGTAATTTTAAAATATATAAATATATAAATATATAAATATATAAATATATAAATAAATAAATATATATATATATATATATATATATATATATATATATATATATATATCAGTGTACACATATTTAGTTTGGCACTATGTACAGAGAATCAGGGCTTGTGAATATTGAGCTGAAGCTTATGAGCTAGGATTATATTCATTTGCTCTTACTTTGCTTCTTGTGATAAGTGAGTTAAATGTGATGTCTTAATAATATGACTATTAATGGTGAGTTTGTTTTCTAATCAGTGTGAAATCCTTTGTATTAAGGCCCACTGGGAGTTTCTTGCTCTCTTTCTCTCATTTTAACTGTCTTTCTGAAATACTAGACTATATTCCAAGCAGTGACATAGTTTACTCTGCATAGCCTTTAATTATTTTCAGAGTATCTGGGAAAATTCAAATTCTCCATTTATTTTTGAAACTTGTGTAATAGTGATGCTACAATGCATAGTAGAGAATTAGACAGACACTTCTGTTTAGTTTTCCAAGTACACCTCTGCATAGTATTTGGGTATTTCATGAGCCCCAGCATACTGAAATTTGTAGTTTCCCAGCATTTTTTGGTCTGGCTACATCCACTGCTAAATAGTTTTTGAAATATTAAAAGATTAACGAACTTGACTTGCATTTTTCAGCTGATATTATGTTAAAGTTATCTGAAAGATGGGCGTCAGAAGTTTGGACAGGGGGCGCAATTTCAGTGTTTGCCCTAGGCACTATTTTCCCAAGATACGCCTCTGTAAAGATAACAAGTGTGATTTATTCCAGAGAGGCACTCCATAGCTAGAAAATTAATATTATAGCATATGCTTTTGTGAACTACAGTTCAATTCATCAGATGCACATGTATATACCCATGTACATTTCAAATTAAAAGTTAGTAGAAAGCTAAAGACAGACAACTAAGAACCCTACCAGATATAAGCAGCAGACAAGGCATTAAAAGCCTCTAAAAAAGGATGTGTTTTTAAATTGTTAAAGGGACTACTTATCAGGCAAAGACACCCCTTTCAAAGTGGCAATACTCTTTATATTTAGCAGAGGGAGAACAATTGAGTCTATTTAACCCCAGCACAGCTTTCCTCCAGTGACCGTTCCTGGGGTCTACCTTGGTGTTTGTTTGTTTGTTTGTTTGTTTGTTTGTTTGTTTGTTTGTTTAGACTATGAGCCCTTTGGAGACAGGGGACTCATCTTTTTCTATGTAAACTCAGAGCAGAAATCAGCTGACTGACCTGATAATGAGACTTGATACCATTATAACAAGCCTGAACTGAGACAAAGTTTTTTTTGTTTTTTTTTAAATCACATTTGAGGGTAAATAATTTAGCATTGCTTGGAAATCATAATCACTCATTGCTCCTGTCACCATGCTTATCTCATATGCTTTTAAGCTTGTCACTAGATTAGGCTTCTTACATTTCCTCTTGTATTTGCTACAGTATATTCAGGAGATTTCCCCACCTCTATATCCATATACCTATTTACTGAGTTTTACACTTCCTACATCTGATGAAGAGGACTGCAGTCCACAAAAGCTTATGCTAAAATACATTGGTTAGTCTTCAGGACTCTTTAATATAGTTTATTAACCTGCAAGGAATGAACTTTTTGGACCATCCAGGATCAGGCTGTTGCTGCTGCCAGTACTGCTCCTGGCAAAGAATTGTATTTGGATATTTCTGTTCCTGTTGTGTGTTAAATCTAGTCTATTGACTGTAATAAATTACCAACCTACCTAACATAATTTATGACATCGGGCCTGGATTTGCTTAGACACATGCACCCGACAAATCTTGTTTTCTTCTTAATAACTGAATTAGTGGGGAGAGAGAGAGAGACTGAAAAAACTATTTGGTCTTGTCTAAGATCCTAATGTCTTACCCTCCAGCTATTTTATTTTCACTTGATGCATATTTAACCTACTTGCTACGTGTCTTGAAAATACTACTCTCTCTACACAAAGTTAACTTGTGTATAATCTACTTTAGGTTTTATTGTTCTAGAATGCAACAGAATAAGTCATCAGCCTAGATGTGTAAAACAATATAGTTTGTAAATAATGCTGATACAGTGGTTGATAGAGCACAAGGCAGATCTTTGTTAAAATTAAAGAGTGCTTCCCACAGAATCTAACACCTCTTCAGAATTCTGGTGTGTGGGCAGTGATTTAGTTGCAAATTCAGAAGTGCGGACACTCTCCATGACAGCCCCCATGCCCATGCCTACTCCAATAGCCAAAGAAGCCAAGAAGTACTGTGTGTCCCCTCCTCCACTACCAGAGGCGTAACTAGGGAAAACGGCGCCCGGGGCAAGCACTGAAATGGCGCCCCCCCACACACACTACATTATACTTATGTTTTTCCTCACAAGCGCCCGCCGCCAAGCCAGGCCACTGACTGGCCGCCAGCTGCCAGCAAAGCAATGGGGTGGCGCGGGTGGCGCGGAAGGGACCGCTCGTGGGGGAGGGGGCGCCGATGCGCTCCCTTGACTGCTGCAGCACTGCTGCACTGAGCAGGAAACATTTGTATTAACAAAAAATTTAAAAAAAATTAAAAAAAAATTTTTTGTCATGGCGCCGCCCCCCACGTGACCAGAAAAGATGGCGCCCGGGGCACGTGCCCCCCCTGCCCCCCTATAGTTACGCCTCTGTCCACTACACCTCTGTAGCATCAGTGTGGGTGTTGCAATTTCTTGGGAATGGAGAAATTGGACATACAATTCAGTTTCCTGAGAACTTCAACTTTGGAAATGTTAAGTTTCTAAGAATTATATACCTGAAAGCCTGAGACACACCTGAATAAAGTTTCTAGTGGTCAACAGATGGGGCATCAGCATCCTGAAGAACCTTTGCCGTCCATAATTATAGTGAATGCTGTATAAAGATACAAAATATGCAAGTATATTTGACCTGCATAATGTACAGAAGATACAGTTGTCTATTTCTCTTTGCACAAAATTTGGGTTACTCTAGCTCAGGATTTTAGCACAGACTAAAGGGAAATTGTCCTAACCCCCCTTTTTTGCAGCTAACTCTTCCCTTTCCAAACAACTATAGTAAATATGAATTTGCATGGCCATTTTTTCCCATCACAAGAATGCTGGGTTTTGTGTGTGTTTTTTTCATAATCTACTTGAATGGATATGATAGCTATTTGCATGCATTAGGCAGGTGGGTGGATGGCTGGAGCAACAGCGAGGTGCAGGTGAAGGATGTATGTGCCAGGCATAGGGGCCAGCCACAGGCCCTGCAGCCCTAGTTATGCCCCTTTTTCATGAAACATAGAGGCTCTTCTTATGATTAGTGAGAAGAGCCTCTAGGGGGTTAGCGGAGAGAGCAGGCTTAGCGATAAGCCTGGGTGGCCAGATTGGCCGCCCACATGACTGCTGGCTCCGTTACGGAGCCGGCAGGGGCTGGTGAGATTGGGGACCACTCGCGCAGGGCTTGCTGGTGAGACCCCCGAGCTGGGAGGCTGTGCTTATGGTGCACAGACATGAAATGCTACATACTGACTCTGTTCTTTTGTAGCTCTAGATATAATAAAGTCATAATTCACTGGAAAGCCAATACTCTTTGCTAGATGGGTCAGACAATCATTATTGCAGTTAGAAAATCAACCTTCCCTTTTAGGAGTTGTACATCATATACAGAACATTGCTTCTCTGAACCAGAATACCCTTGCAGCAGCCACTTGAAGCCAATTCATCTTACTAAAGGCAATAGTGTGCACAACGCTGACTTAATTCAGTCTTTTGAAAGGGTTTGCAGCAGATGAGGCCTTGAGTTACAAACACAGTAAAAGAGAGCTTTTCATGTTATATGCCCATGTCCTCAAGGTTAGAAAAAGACAACACATGTATACAAGGAAACATTTGAGTGCCAGGCAACGATCACCAACAATGGAATATCTCCTCTTTATAATCCTTCTCTTGATAGACTTTATCAATAGCAAACTAAGAACTTCAAGTTGAGACTTAAAACATAAGCCTGTGATATACTGCAGTGTCAAGACATGGCCATGTTATTTGCTGACCACTGCTCACAAGCAGACAATACTTAGCTAGATGGACCAATGGCCGGACTCAGCAGTCTAAGAAAGCTTCCTATGTTCCTATGGTGTGGTCAGTTTCAGCAGATAATGCAACAAAATGACCAAAAAAAAAAAAAAAAAAAAGATTAATGTCATCAGCATTCACACTAGACAGTCCAAGCAGAACTGTCAGTCAGTCCGAGAACTGTCAGAATTGTCAGTCAGTCCGAGCAGAATTGTCTGCAAACAGTTCTGCTCGGGCAAAGAGGGAGGGGTTATTTCCACGGATCCCTCCTTCACTCTGCAGTTCCCTCTGCTTCCCAGAAATATGCCCCTGAAGGATAGTAAGGAGAAAATCTGCAAGACTCACATAATATTCACATGCTTATTCCTGACATCCACAAGGTGGCACTATATACTTCTATTTTGGGATGAACAGAACAGTGTTTCAATTTGTAAGTTTGAAAGGGAATAGATTTCTTTCGTTGTAAAAAATCGGTTTTGTCTGGCAAAGGATTATTACAATTTTAATAATGCAAGGATACCATTTACAAGTTATTATTCTCATGTGTCTCTAACATTGATCCCACTATTTCCCCACTATATCATTATAAAACATCCATTCTGGACAGTGCCATTCTTTTCAGATGGATTCTGGTTAGGAAGGGCTTAACAAAAGTATTATATTGAAAGGGTTTTTCAAAATTATTGTTCTCATTGTCTCTCTAACACTTCCCACTGTTTTGGGCCTCTAACACATTTCATTTATAAATAAAAACAAAGGGTGCATTCCAACATGTTCAGTTCTGTTCCAGCTTTTACACTGCAAGTGGGAGTTACATCAACTGATTTATTTATTTTTAACCAAATAGCTGGAGATCTGATTACCAACATCATTGACCCTTACTGGAGAGAGAGAGAAAAAGGTGAAAGCAGTAAGGCTCTCTTTCTCTCTCTCTCTTTTAAATGCCTGAAACAGGGGAGAAAATCATTAGGGCTAATAAAGTGGATCCTGACATTTAAAAACAAAACAAAATATAAAACAGTGAGCTAGCTTTTGAGTTTCACAGTACTTTTTCACTTGGGAGTTTCATTCTTTTCTCCAACAAAAATGGGAAAAGGAGGGAAAGAAGGGATAAAAGAACTGCAGGTAGTGGGGAGAAATCCTTTCTACAACATATTAATAGTCTTAAGATGGGAATTCAGGATACTTTTTTTCTGACTAACCATTTGTGCCCGCCGCCCGGTGCAAAAGATGGTATGAAGTGACAATGGCCGTGCTTCCTTTGAAAATATAAATGCCAGCACACATTCAAAGCTGTACTTGACTACCAAGCCATAGGTTGCTGGTTTGAATCTCTGCTGGTATGTTTCCCAGACAATGGGAAACACCTCTATCGGGCAGCAGCGATACAGGAAGATGCTGAAAGGCATCATCTCATACTGTGCAGGAGGCAGCAGTGGTAAACCCCTCTTGTATTCTACCAAAGTCAACCACAGGGCTCTGTGGTCACCAGGAGTCAACACTCGACTCGACGGCACACTTTACCTTTAATTTTGAACAAGGTTGGCGGTTAATTTAGATGGTAGACTCAGTAGACACAGCAAAAGCCAAACTGGATGCTAACTGTTGGTTGGAAAGCATGTTTTAAATAAATAAAATAAATGTCCCCCCCCCTTAGACAATAAAATTTCTGTTGATGTTCTAAAAGTTGTAGTTACAACATTCAGTATCTGGGGGCTGATTGCTTAGAAGGAGAGGATAAAACTTAGTGAATTCTCCTCTTATAGGTTTCAAGAAAAGGAGCTGTTGGATTTTAACTCTCTTTTTGCAGTCTAAGGCTCAGACTACCTGTTAAATGTATCATGCTCATCACATGTAGCTCTTTTGCCCACATTGCAATTTCCAAGGAGGTAAACATACTCTTTCCTCTCTGCCAGTTCCCACTAAATCAGTCCTTTCTGATGTCTTTTGGCTCCATAGGGGTAAAGAAATCCATCTCCCTGCCACTCATTCCCCCCTGCCCTCTGGTCACCAGGGAAAAGCAGCCGGGGGCAGGTTGATTTGTGAAAAAACTAGTGGGGAGGAAAAGGTTAGATTTCCCCAGTCTCCTGTTGGGAGATTACATTCTGGGTGCTGCTTTAAATGAAAAGCAAACACACACATTGGGAAGAGAAAAGTAGGACTGCATGTGGCTCACATCTTCCCTTACAGCTCTTGGTTGATTCTAGAAGGCAAGTAATTATAATGTAATTATAGTGACCTCCATTCAAGTGTGAACCAGTCCTTACAAGACTGAGGTTCCTCTTATTTCTGGATACCACAGTTTTGAAAACCAACTGAATCTTCAAGAATGATATACAAAGCTTCTTCAGCAATGCTACAAACACACTTATGAGAGAGTAAACCCCATTAGGTTTGCCAAACCTGCAGGACTGGCCTGGGGTTTCCAGAAATCGACACCAATCTCCAGGAGACCACAAAAAGCAATCCTGAAAATTCTACTGTGCTTGGTATTGTGAAAAACATAGAGCAAAAGAACAGGGGGGATTATCCAGGTACAGCTCCAGTCAAAGTTCGCAGTCCTACTGAATACAGCCAACTGAACACAGTGGTACTTACTTCTGAATAAACATGCATAGCTTTGCTGTTTGCTCTTTTCACTTCAGTGCTCAGGGGACAAAAAATACAACAGTGTCTCTGAACCAGAATTCCAACTCCAAGAGGGAGGGCTGGATGAGATCTAGGATCATGTCATCCCATGCACTATTCTGACTTTGCAGTGCTATCTTGTTCTACCAGAAGCAAATATTGCGATATTATTTGGTGGTGAATACTTTCACTCATCTACATTACTTTCTCTTAGAATTCCTGGGCTAACCTTCATATGTAGTTCCAGCTGTCCTTCATCTCAATAGTGAACCCAAGGACAAGAAAGCAAAATGAAAAGTAAACAGTTTGTTCAAATAACCTACAAGAACAAGAAAGAAATATTATGTGCAAAATACCATTAAGAGTGACAACAAAATACTTTGTACGCATGTACACACAGAGAGAGATAACTGCAACTTAAACAAGGAACAGAAATTAAAGTCCGATATTAAAGCAACAAACAGTTCAAATAAGGATGTGGGAAAACACTGTATTAGCACTCTTGATTAATAAGGCTGAATTAATACGTTTGGAGCAAGGGTCTTCATATTCAAGAATACCAACGGCAGATTCTAAAGAGATAAAGTACACATATATTTTAAGACCTTGTAATGACTTTGACTATGCAAGGACAAAGCACCAGCTTCTGGGCAAATACTTGGTCTGTAAATCCAATAGGAGCCTCAGTGATATTTCCTATTGATACATGACCATGATAAGTGAAACCTGTTCCAAAATCCCCAATACAGCACAGAGGCAAAATCTATACATAGCTTAAACATTTCTGTAAGAAAGAGTTAGGTAGGGGTGTGTGTGTGTGTGTGTGTGTGTACAGAAGCTCCACAATTCTAGTATAGATAGAGTTAAAGTAGAAAGAAATAAGTGCATTCATCATGTCCAGGAATCTTCAAGCACTGACCATGAAAACCATCTCAAAGCAAGAATAATCCTGAATTTCTCCAAGCACAAAAGGTTGATTTGCATGCATGTTATAATACTAGTATAAATAGCACATGCACGGATCACTTATGCCTTTGCTCAAGTTAAGACAGTGGTTTATATTTTATGCTGACACATGGATCACACTTGAGCCTAGAGAGATAACAGCAGGTTGCTTACCGGTGGTATCTTTAGTTCTTCTAGTGATCATCTGTGCTCTTGCATGAATGGGCCTGTGCAAAGAGCCTGTCGGGAAGTTTTCAATCTTCTCTCAAGATGAAGGTTTTTGGCGGTAGCCCCGCCCCCTGTGGTGGCATGTGCCTGCGCTGACTTTCCCTCCTCAGCCCGAGTCCGCCAATATGACAAACTAAAGAAGGGAGGATGGGGTGTGTGTGTAGAAGCACAGATGACCACTAGAAGAACTAAACTAACAGGTAAACAACCTGTTGTCGTTCAATGCGGTCTCTGTGCTTTACACAAATGGGCGCACAGCACACTATAACCAAAAGTTTCTTACCTGGAGAAGGTGGTTTATGCAAAAAGAAACTGTAGGACAGCTGTGCCAAAGAATGTGTCTCTGCATGCCCTGATATTCAAGGCATAGTGCTGGAGGAAGGACAACCAGGTCGCAGCTTGACAGATGACATCCAGGAGGCCCGCCCGGTCAAAGGCGACTGATGTAGCGACAGCCCTGGTTGAGTGAGCTCTGATGTTGGTAAGCAATGGCTTTTTCACAATCTCACAGTAGAGTTGTATAGTGTGAGCCACTCAGTGGGACAGAGTCTGAGCAGGGGCTTAATTCAGGAAGCATGCACCATCACAGGTGATGAATGAAGAAGTGGATTTATGCCACTGCGCTGTGTGTCATCATAAAATGCCAGTGCTCTCCTGACATCTTAAGGATCCAGAAAGAAAACAGGCAACATGAGTGGTTGGGAGTGGTGGAATGAGGACATTACCTTTGGAAGGCAATATCCTGGTGGAGGATGACCTGTTCTTTGTTGGAGATGAGGGAAGCAGGATTGATTCATAAAGCCCGGAGTTCACTGACCCTGCGTACAGATCCACCTCATTTTTGTGACTAGAAAGTGATTAAAAAGCTGATTTGTACAACAGGAGCTCAAAGTGTGTGGTCACCAAGAGTTTGAAGGGTGGACCCATCAGATAGGAGAGTACCAGTAAAATGACCCATGCAGGGGCCATGATCGGGTCGGTACAAATGAGTAAGGCCTTTCAGGAACTGTTTAACGGTATGGTTTGAAACCAAGAGGATTTGTGTGAGGGGACACAAGCCACTATAGCTGCTAGATGCACCCTGAGGGAGGACGCTTTCAAGCCTGACCACTTGAGATGTAATAGGTAGGAGCATATGTCCCTAAAGGTAAGGCACAAGTCAGTGTTCTTTTGCAAGAAATCTGAGAAAACCTTGCCATTTGTGATTATAAAAAGTTTAATCAATGCAGGCCTTCTGGCTGCTGAGAGGACTCGCTGGAGTCCGTGCAGGAAGGAGCCTGTATCCTCCATGCCATGAAGTGGAGATTATAAACATCAGGATGAAGAAGCTTCCCCAAGGGTTGAGTGAGTAGGTATGTATCTGGGGATAGGCGCAAGTGTAGGTTGCCTGACGTGAATTTACATATCAGGTGGTATAAAAATATGATAAATAAATGAATAAATGTTAAGGAGTTGGGGAAGCCAAGGCCTGCATGGCCACCAGGGTGTTATGCAATCAAAGTGCTCCTGTTGCATTCTGAGAACTCGAAGTACCAGTGGTACAGTGAGGGAAATAAGTATTTGATCCCCTGCTGATTTTGTCCATTTGCCCTCTGACACAGAAATGACCAGGCTATAATTGGAATGGTAGGTTTATTGTAGCTGTGAGAGACAGAACAACAACAAACCAACCCTCAAAAGCCCAGTGCCCAAAAGTCAGCGATGGATTTGCATTGTAGTGAGGGAAATAAGTATTCGATCCCCTATCAACCAGCAAGATTTTAGACTCCCAGGTGTCTTTTCACTATATGCAGGCAACGAGCTGAGATGAGGAACACCCTCTGTAAGGGAGTGCTCCTAATCCCAGCTTGTTACAGTACCTGTATAAAAGACACCTGTCCATAGAAGCAAGCAGTCACTCAGCTTCCAAACTCACCACCATGCCCAAGACCAAAGAGCTGTCCAAGGATGTCAGGGACAAGGTTGTAGACCTGCACAAGGCTGGACTGGGCTACAAGACTATCGCCAAGCAGCTTGGTGAGAAGGTGACTACAGTTGGCACGATAACTCGCAAATGGAAGAAACACAAAATAACTGTCAATCTCCCTTGGTCTGGGGCTCCATGCAAGATCTCACCTCGTGGAGTTGCAATGATCATGAGAACGGTGACAAAGCAGCCCAGAACTACATGGGGGGAACTTGTCAATGATCTCAGGGCAGCTGGAACCATAGTCACCAAGAAAACAATTGGTAACACACTACGCCGTGAAGGACTGAAATCTTGCAGTGCCCGCAAGGTCCCCCTGCTCAAGGCAGCACATGTATAGGCCCGTCTGCAGTTTGCCAATGCACATCTGAATGATCCAGAGGAGAACTGGGCGAAAGTGTTGTGGTCAGATGAGACCAAAATCGAGCTCTTTGGCATCAACTCAACTCACCGTGTGTGGAGGAGGAGGAATGCTGCCTATGAGCCCAAGAACACCATCCCCACCGTCAAACATGGAGGTGGACACATTATGCTTTGGGGGTGTTTTTTTGCTAAGGGGACAGGACACCTTCACCGCATCGAAGAGACAATGGACAGGACCATGTACCATCAGATCTTGGGTGAGCACCTCCTTCCCTCAGCCAGGGCATTGAGAATGGGTCGTGGATGGGTATTCCAGCATGACAATGACCCAAAACACACAGCCAAGGCAACAAAGGAGTGGCTCAAGAAGAAGCACATGAAGGTCCTGGAGTGGCCCAGCCAGTCTCCAGACCTTAATCCCATAGAAAATCTGTGGAGGGAACTGAAGGTTCGGGTTGCCAAACATCAGCCTCGAAACCTTTCTGACTTGGAGAGGATCTGCAAAGAGGAGTGGGACAACATCCCTCCTGGGTTGTGTGCAAACCTGGTGGCCAACTACAAGAAACGTCTGACCTCTGTGATTGCCAACAAGGGTTTTGCCACCAAGTACTAAGACATCTTTTGTGAAGGGATCGAATACTTATTTCCCTCACTACAACGCAAATCCATCGCTGACTTTTGGGCACTGGGTTTTTGAGGGTTTGTTTGTTGTTATTCTGTCTCTCACAGCTACAATAAACCTACCATTCCAATTATAGCCTGGTCATTTCTGTGTCAGAGGGCAAACAGACAAAATCAGCAGGGGATCAAATACTTATTTCCCTCACTGTAGCGCCGGGAACAGGCAGGCAGTCCCATCCAGGTGAGGGAGAAAGCATATCTGAGTGAGTGCTTGATGCATCCCACTCTGAAGCAGAGTAATCTGCACTGGCGATTGTGGGGTGTGGCAAACAGATCTATGTCAGAGGTGCCCCAGGGATGAAAAATGAAGTGGAGTATTGAGGCATAGGGGTGTGCAAACTGGCTCGGTTCGAGGTGGGCCCAACAGGTTCAGAATTGAAGTAGACCAGCCTTGGCTGGTCCAAGTTCAAACCAAACTTGGCCTGCTTTGAACAGACTGAGTTCTGAACTCTACTGCTAAAGGGGAATCCAGTGAGGGGCTTGCCCAAGTGTAGACAAGTGGGAGGGGAGTAAAAAACTACTTACAAGTGCTGCTGCCATTGGCTGCAGCTGAAGGGGGCGCAGCAGCAGCCCCCACCCCACTGGCCTCCCCCAAAGTAGGCAGGGCCAGCTGTGGCCCAGTCCGGGCCTCTGCATATGCATGGAGGCCATTTTACTGACCTCTGTGAGTGCAGAGACCATTTGCATGACCAGGTAATGGCCACACAAATGGCCTCTGTGCATGCACAGAGGTCAATAAAATGGCCTTCACACATGTGCAAGGGCCTGAACTGGGCCAACTCTGTCTACTCTGGGGGAGGCCAATGGGGATATGGGGAGCTACCACTGGTACTTGCAAGCAGTATTTTTTTACTACCCTCCCACCCATTCTACACTTAGGTAAGCCCCCCAGCCACTTTAGTCATAAAGGGAGTCCTCACTGGATTCCCCTTTACCAGTAGAGCTCCAAGTTGGTTGAACTGGCTTGGTTCGAACTTAATCTGGGTCCGGTTCTCCCTTTGGAGGACAATAAGTTATACACAGACTTGACAATGAGGAGTTGGACCTGTTCTTTGGCTTCATTGATGCCAATACTCGAGCACCTATCTCTCTCCCTTTGAACATGGCATTGATGGAAATTGCAAAAATACAAAAACCTTTTGGCAAAAGCCACCATCTTTGCCCCAACCGACCAGGTTGCTGGAGAACCTTTACTGCATCTACACAGAAGAAGAAACAACAAGAAATTCCTTCAAAAACATCTTACCCCCAATTGTGGGCACAAGAAAGTGGTCTCAACGCGATCACTGAAAACTGAGCCAGCCTGGACAACCATATCTGGGCTCGGAACAGATATTATAGTAGGAATGCTGCTTGTGCATTCCATGGGGACCTCATTGGGCTCAGAGTTACCACCGTCCAGTTCCAAGGGAGAATATAACAGCTCTTGTGGGAGCCATATGTTCCCGTTCGGGGTTCAAAACTGGTTCTGGTTGAATGTTCAGGTCTGAATGATGGACCAGGATGGAATGATGGAATCAGGCGATTGCGTCCCTAATGGACAGCTCTTTATCAAAGGCAAGAAGGATGTACCATGGTAGTTCCTGGGACATAGGAGGCAGTGGTTGTTTACAGGGCCGGCTCTAGGGGATCTGGCGTCCAGATGCAACACTCTGTTGAGCGCCCTTCGTTATCGTGAAAAATAAAAATTTGGAATACAATTAGTGTGTATTCAAAATTTAATACACAAAGATTTTATGTAATTATGTACATAATATTGTATATAATATAATTATGTATTATTATTTTTATTTTATTATTATTTTGCATTTATATCCCGCTCTTCGTCCAAGGAGCCCAGAGTGGTGTACTAGTTAATTGAGTAGGAGCCCAGAGTGGTGTACTCAATTAACTCAAAATAATCATACTGAAAATTAAATCGAACATTATACTGCATTAAGCAACTAAAACATACTGCATTTTTTGCATTTTTGCCCTGGATTTTACAGGCACTGCATGTTTTGCATTCAATACTCTGCCATCCCTAGAATCACAGATACAGAGTGATGCCTGGTATCTCCCCATTTCATAAAACATACATCCCCCATAAGCACCCCCTCCATTTCTGCTTACTGTTTTTGAAATAGGAATGATAAAGGATGCTTCTTCTTTGAAATGAGACTGTGCCTGTGGTCTTGCTCACTCCCCATGTCTCCTTTCTCCTAGCCCAGAGCAAGCAAGGGGAGGAGGAAAGCCTCTGGTCAAGTTTGTTTGAGAGTCCCTTTGCAAAACAAAGAGAGTCCCTTTGTTTTGACTTGATTACTTGTTGACTCAGACTGAGCCAGAGCCCAGAGGGGCCAGCTGGGAGAACAAAAGGAAGCCACCCCACCCACCCCCACCTCTGTGAGTCTGTCTGTCTTTGCATTGCAATCCACTTCGGAATCCATTTAGCTGCCTGCAGAGGATTCCCTGTCCTGAAAGAGACAGAAAAGCCTGTTGCTTTTCTTCAAGTTCCATTGGCACCTTCCCAGACTCCAGTGGGTGGCGCTCCGATGCTACGCATCTCTTGCTTCATAGAAAAAGCCGGCCCTGGTTGTTTAGATGGTTCTATTGAGAGTGGGTGCTTTTTCTTTTTTGGTTTAGGCGGGGCTGAGGAATCATCATCTCGGGCCCATTTCTTCATGAGTTTCGGCTGGGTTTGTGCCTGGGTGAAGCCATTTCCTTTTCCTTTAATTTTAAGGTGTCAGAAGAGATACGTTGGGCATCCTTTTATACTTTAACACAGTGGTGGAGGTTGTCAGTACTGTATTGGGCCCCAACACAGACATTGAAAAAGTTGTAGGCTCAAGCGTCAGGGTGTAGGTCAGAGTGCCCAAAGGAGCCATGGTGACTGGTGGGGTGGATATGTGAGCCTGATGAAGTAGTACAAGGATGGCCAAGACACTCTTCCATGGCACATTGCATAATGGCAGGGATGTACACCACCTGTGATGACCGTAAAGCCCGCTCTCACAGCCAGTAGCTAACCTGGAGGCTGTTTTTGCATGCCTGTTTGGTGAAGTTTAGGCTGGTGAGTGTCAATGCTGTAGGCCTTACTGAGGCAAAAGAGATGGTGGGTGTGGCCGTCAGTGGGAGTTTGGCCCCTCACCTTGATCGCTTTTTGAAAGTGACCTTGCTGACCATATATCATGGGAGTGATGAATCCCCAGCCTCCCCAACTCTGCCGGGGTGGGGAATGCAGATAGAAATTAAAATGCAAAGGAAAAGTAGAGGATACTGGGAGAGAAGGGAAAAGAATAAAATGAGAATAAAAAACCAAAAACCTGTTTTTGTTTTGTATGGAATGCAGAGCATGGAAGATGAAGTCGATCTGTCATCAGACAAAGAAAGACCGAGGAGGGAAAGCTGGCGCAAGCGCATACCACCACAGTGGGCAGGCTACCACTAAAACCCTCTATCTCAGGAGAAGCTTGGAAGTTTCCCAACAAGGTCTCTGTGCAGGCACAAAGCCTTCTCATGTAAAGAATGGAGACCACATCAAAGAACCTGAACTCTTTGTACAGATGAACTGACCCTGGGTGAAATCATACATGCCTGTAAGCAGAGTACAAGTGATTCTTACATGAGCTGTTCATTCTGATAATCTAGTGTGCAAATCACTTCTAAAAAACAAATGATGGTTTCACTAACAACATTTGCTTTTGCCCTGAGCAGCAGGGCCAAAATAAATGGAAAAGGGAAGGAATATTGGGTTATTTATCATCACCAAACAATATTCTAGGAAGGATTCTAGGAATTTTTCACACTTTTGTACCAGTACATTTGGGCAAATATAATCTTGCAAACAGTGTTCCCTCTAAGACGTGCACACGTGCTCACACATTTTTTGATGTCCGCTCATTCAATTTTAGATCCTGCTCAGGTTGAATCAGGAAGACTCCATTCTGAATACATGTGCGCACACACTGCCTTGATACTGCTGCCCTGAACAAAATTCATTCCACACACACATGAAAAAAATTAGAGAGAACACTGCTTGCAAACTAATTTTTTTTTTTTTTTAAAAAAGTGCCCTCTGTAAAGGTGCAGCATGATTAAATGTCTTTAGAGCGGGAGTTCTCTCAACTGCAACAAATTGTTTCTGGCAAGAAGCAAAGCACAGTTAAGGCACTTTGGAAAAGATTTTTAAAAATTATTTTAAAACCAACAAGTGGACTGATCTTGAAGAATTTCACACTTAATGCTTCCATCATGGGCTACCACAACATCAATTTTGAGAACTTTCTGCCAAGCCATTCAAAAATTATAACATGGGGTGCAAACAAACTAAAAGGAAATACTACTCATTTTCTATGATGACAATCGACAATTTCCTCCAAATTATGGTTGAATAATTATAGGGGGGGGCTTCAGTTTCAGAACCTTTTACAACTTCTGCTATTAAACAAACTGTTTATAACACTTATAAAAGTTTTTCTAAAACTTCTTTAAAAAATCATTAAAAATCAATGGGTGGGCCAATTACCTTCAAATTCAACACACTTTGTTCTGCTATCATGTTCTACCACCATGTGGAAATTTCAGAGCTTTATGCCCATTATGCTGCCGTTATAGAGTTATTAATGTTTTATGTTTCCCATTGATCCCTATGAGAAATTCAACAAAAGTTGGAAATTCCAGAAATCAGCACGATAGGGAACTAATGTAGACATTTCCAGCACAATAGGACCAGTAGTAGTAGTAGGTTTATTAGTCACAGACCAGATTAACAAACAACAACAATTAATAGCATTAATAAGAAAATTCAAGAATTCCAAAAGTTTACAAAATCACAAACTGTTCAAATTACTAATACAGTCTTTATGCAGCTTCGACACCACAAAACAGAACTTTGCCACATTATCTGAAATTACAGGTTTAAAATTGGCCAGCATAATTTCCAAATAAAATGGGTCTGTGTGACCAGGATAAATGGCTAAAATAGGAGCAATAAATTAGGTGCGAGCGTCCTTATAAAACTGGCAATAAAGAATAACATGTGTGATAGACTCTATATCCCCTGAGCCGCAGGGACAACAGCGCTGATCATAAGGAAGTCGTTTGAATTTACCATCAAGTACTGCCGAACAGAGAACGTTCAATAGCGCAAGGGTCAGAAATCTTCTAAATTTTGGTACCAAGATCTGGTCTAAATATTCAGCTGGTTTATAGTTAAAAGTTTGAGAACCTAAGTATATTCCCTTGGGTAGCCGTGCGGACTCCTCCTGCAAACCTATATCTCAGAGCTGTTGCTTCACAAAGCAAAGCACCTGCTCTAATCCTCACCAAATAAGATCTTCTTGAGACGTGCCCAAGTGATGCAATTTTAATTTCAGAGCTGATTTCCATTTGGAAATGTAACTGTCTGATAATACTAAAGGGGCAAGACCAGCCGGAAAGAACACGAGGCTTAACCAAAATTTAATTATGCAAAACCATACTTTTGCTTTCAGAGCGGTGACCCCTGCTTCCCTACGAAGGACGGCATTTGCTGTACACCTGGGTACCTGAAAAATAGCCATCAGGAATTTAGTTTGTACACAATAGGACCAAATAACGACAGGTTGCTTACCTGTAACTTGGGTTCTTCTAGTGGTCATCTGTGCTCTTACATGAATGGGCTTTGCACCTGCACAGAGACCTCATTGGAGCTTCCCCAAGATAGATTTTCAGCTTTTTGGTGATAGCCCCTCCCCCTCGATATATATGCAGCTGTGTGGGCTTCCCTCCTCAGTCTTCTGAGTCCGCTTATCTGAAAAAGACTAGAGAGGGAAGGATGGGTGGGTGTGTAAGGGCACAGAAGACCACTAGAAAAACCCAAGTTACAGGTAAGCAACCTGTCACTCTTTGACATGGTCTCTGTGCTTTACACGAATTGGCGCATAGCAAACTGCACCCAGAGTCAATCTTACCTGGAGACAGTTCTCAGGAGAAAATAGATTGCAACACTGCCCTGCCAAAGGCTGCATCTTTCCGGGCACGGACGTCCAGGGCATAGTGTTGAATGAAGGAATGCTGGGAAGTCCATGTAGGAGCCTGGCAAACTATCTCGAGAGGGTTTGAGCTGTCAAATGCCATGGAGGCTGCAATGGCGCTAGTGAAGTGAGCCCTGATAGAGAACAGTAGCGGTCTTTTTGCAACTTGATAGGCTAGTATGATTGCATGCACTACCCACTGGGAAATTGTCTGTGATGTAGCCTGTCTGCCCTTATTAGGGCTTGTGTGTAGAATGAAGAGAAAGTGGGATGTACGCCACACAGCAGTTTGGCCTACATAATATGCCAACGTGCGGTGGATGTCAAGGGAGTGGAGCTGACATTGAGCATCACCTGAAGGATTAGGGGAAAAAGACAGGTAAAGCAATAGATTGTGAACGATGGAAAGAAGTGACCACCTTGGGTAGGAAAGTGATATCGGGTCTGACGACCACATTGTCTTTATGGAAGGTGAGGTAAGGAGAATCTACTCAGAGGGCCAGGAGTTCACTGACCCGTCTGGTGGATGTGATGGCCGTGAGGAATGTGACTTTACAGGTGAGGAGATCCAAGGTGATTGAGGCTAATGGCTCGAAGGGCGGTTGCATAAGAATAGATAGGACCAAGGTGAGATCCCAGGCAGCGGCTATGATGGGTGAGTCCTGGTATAAGTGTGAGAGACCCTTTAGGAACTGTTTTATGAGTGGGTCTCGGAACCAAGACAGGGTGTTCGCAGGGGAGTGTGCTGCAATGGCCATCAGGTGAACCTGCAGTGATGTTAGTTTGAGCCCTGCTTCCTTGAGAGTGAGGAGGTAGGAGCACACATGCTGGATGGAAACCAGTGAAGCAGGAATGTTCTGACCGTCCAGGAATTTTAGGAAGTGTGTCCACTTATGGCCATATGACTTGATGGTGGACGGTTTACAGGCCGCCGCCAGGACGCGCTGTAGGTCTATGGGAAGGGTGGTCTGATCCACCAAGCCGTGAGTTTCAGTCGAGGTAGGTCGGGGTGTAGAATGCATCTGGCTTGTTGAGTTAGGAGGTGAGGGATGTTCGGGAGATGCCTGTAGCGGCACCGGAGAGATGGAGGAGGCTGGGGAACCAAGGTCTCCTGGGCCACCCTGGCGCGATGAGGATGTAGCGCGGCCAATTCTGCATGATCTTTGTAGGACATGAAGTAGGAGGGGTATGGGTGGAAAGATGTAGGCCGAGAGGCCCGCCCAGGAGATGTTGGCCACGTCGCCCAGGGAGTGATATCCAACTCCCACTCAGGAGCAGAATAGGCCGCACTGAGTGTTCGTTGCTGAGGCGAACATGTTGATCTGTGGGTGAACCACGGGTGGAACAGGTCTTCCAACGTGGGACGGTGCAGCTGCCACTCGTGCGAGGCTGTACCCTGGGTGTGAACTGCCATGGGTGTGATGTTGTGTTGAATGCACCATGTCCAGAGCTTGATAGAGAGATGGAGCAGAGTCTGTAACGACGTGCCTCCGTGGTGGTTGAGGTATACTTTTACTGTGGTATTATCCATCTGTACAAGAACGGACAAGTGGGCGATGAGAGGTAGGAAGCCCCTGAGCGCCTTGAAGAAGGCGAGAAGCTCCAAATAGTTTATGTGATGTGACACTTCTTCCGGGGAACACAGACCTTGGAGGTGGTGATTCCGAGTGTATGCAGCCCAGCCTTCCATGGAGGTGTCCATAGTGAGGACGAGGCAGTGGCGGGTGTGTGTGTGTGGTGGGGGAACGAGGCACTCATGGTGAGATTGGCTGGGTTGTTCCACCAGAGCAGGGAGTCCAATGCGTGAGGTGAGATTCCAAGAAACCTGGCAGAGTCTTTGCAGGAAGAATATGCGCAGGAGCCAGTGTTGGAGTGTCCTGGTTCTGAGGCGAGCGTGGGGTAACACATAAGTTGTGGAGGCCATGTGCCCCTGCATCTGTTGTATGACCCAGGCTGAATGGCAAGGGTGCAGGAGTAGGCATGAAGAGAGGTATGTTAAGTCCGCTATCTGGAAGCAGAGGCAGCAGTGGTGTTGGGGCCGAATGGTGATGTGGTAGTATGCATCGTGCAGGTCAATGGAAATGAACGAGTGTCCCTTGTGGAGGAGAGAGATGATTGTGGGAATAGTGACCATCCTGAATCATCGGTAAGAGACGTGATGGTTCAGTTCACAAAGATCTAGGATGGGATGAAGTGAACCGTCCAGCTTCGGAACAGTGAAGTACCTGGAGTGGAACCCAGGCGTGTGAGGATTGCGAACCAGTTCTATGGTGTCTTTGGGGAGCAGGGATTGGATCTCTGTGAGGAGTGCTGGAGTGGGTGGTGTGGAGACTGAAGGATTGTATGGAGGAGATGAGGAGAATTCTATGGCGCAGCCAATTCTGATTATCGTCAGGACCCAAGAGTCCGTGGATATGCGTTTCCACGTGTGGATGAAGGGGGAGAGTCATTGTCTCTTTAGCAGGGGCTGGAGTGGTCTAGAGCACTGCTGGTGTGAGCGGTTGGAGAAGAGGAGCACTTTTTGTAGGGCTGATAACATGAGGTTCGAAAGGACCGCTCAGGTTATTAATACTGTGTTTATGAGTGTGGAAACTGCTGTTGTTGCCAGCGGTGAGGTCTATATGAGTGAAAGGGTTGTTGAGGAAGACTCATGGAACAAGCGGTGTTTCTGAGACGCTGAATTTTTTGAAGAGTTTCATCAGTTTTGTCTCCAAAAAGGGCCGCACCCTCAAAGATGGAGGTCCTCAATTAGAGACCTGGCTTCCGGGGCCAAGCCGGATGAGCATAGCCATGCGTGCCATCGGATTGCGATCAAGGTAGCCATCAACTTAGCTTCTCCTTCAGTGGTGTGCTGTATAGCGTGCAGCTCGTTTTGTAACTTGGGTGGCCTCACGTAAGACTTTGGATGGGCCTTTCTCCTAATGGGGGAGATGTTCAAGGAAAGGCACTAAACGCTCCCAAAGGAAGGTCTGGTAGCAGGCATTATATGCCTGATAGTTAGCTATTCATACCAACAGAGAGGAGATGGAATGCAGCTGTCTCCCAAAAGCATCAAAAGCATCGAGCTTTCTGTCCTCTTTATCTGGTGGTGTAGATGCTGGGTGTCCTCTGTTCTTTGCTAAGGAGTATTCTACCACCACAGAATTAGTAGACGAGTATTGTTGGAGGAAAGCGGCCTCATCTTCATTAACGGCATGTACCCTGTAGAAGTTTTCTAATTTCTTAGAGGTCTGAGGCAGGGAAGAGGGTTTCTGCCAGCAGGCTTTAGTGACAGCGAGGATGGAGCCATTAAGTGGGAGCAAAACCAGGGGGGCGAGTGTCTTCTTTAATGAGCCAGAAAAGCGGATCGGGGTCAGTTTTATCTTGTTGAGAGATCTGGACATCTAGAGATGATGCCTCCCGAGATATATAGTCTGCGTACAATTTGTAGTGTTCTACAAAGCTGAATTAGGCCTGTTTTCGGAAATGAGCTCCTGTGGGGAGGAGCCTAATGATGCCACATCAGAGCGAGAGGAATCCAGTCCTGGTTCTTCAGCATCTGAAGAGGGGAGTCCTCCAATGGCGGAGACAAGGGAGGCTGTTCCTGAATAGTAGAAGCCAGTCTGGACCTGGACAGTGGCGGTAGCTGCCCGCACGGGATGGTTCCGCGGCGGAACTCTAGGTGGCAGTAACAAGGTAGTTCAAGGAGGAGGCAATGGTGGCCTCTTCGTACTAGAGATCGCATCGGTACCGAAGGTCTCATATTCATGTATAGGGGCAATTGAGATCGATCCCTCACATTTTACTCCACAACCAAGGCGCTCTGGGTAGATTGGCGCTGAGTTTGATTGTAGGAATCCCATTGGCTCCGATGACAGCCATGCTCCAGGATCGAATAGTGGCAGCTCTGGCTGTGGGATGGTGTCTATCGTATTCACAGCTATAGGGAAAGCACTGGTTGAATTCGACCTCAAAATCGCACTCAGTCCACTCGAGTTATACAGCTGATCCTCCTCCTCTTCCAGTTCTGATTATTGCTTGCACTCGTATACAGGATCATCTGGACCTGAGGGATACCTCAATTGGTTGTCGAGATCAAGAGTGGGCTCGGGTTCAAGTGTGTCTGGTTCAGTGAGGGCGAAATCGGGGGCTTGTACTGGGACTAGCATTCGCTTCTTTTTGGGAGTGGAGGTGGAAGGGGAGAGAGCTTCCTCTTGGGAAGTCGCTCTGAGTCTGGCTTGTGACAATCTTTTTTCTTTTTTAGTAAACAGACAGTGGGGTTGGTAGTCTGAATGGCCAACTTTGATCCCGAAGTCAACGTGATTGAGATATTTGCCGGTTCCGAAGCCAAGACTTGAGCTGTAGGCTCTGCAGGTAAGTCCGTCTCAGACATCGAGATGGTCGGCCCCACAGGGGAAGAAACAGGCTGTGAGCCCAAGACAGGTGGAGAACCACCAATCGCTGTTTGCATGGCTTTAGCTGGAACCAAAGATTTTGTTTTGGAGGAATCCGAGGACTTCAAAGCTTACTCCCAAAGCCAAGACTTGAGTCTCGAGACACGGTTTTTCCTGGCCTGTTTAGTGAACTTGGAGCAATGAGCACAGGACTCAACTTTGTGAGCCTCTCTGAAACAAAATAAGCAGTGGTTGTGCTCATCCATGGAGGG
This sequence comes from Hemicordylus capensis, assembly GCF_027244095.1. NCBI lineage: Eukaryota > Metazoa > Chordata > Lepidosauria > Squamata > Cordylidae > Hemicordylus > Hemicordylus capensis. Next base: position 140,239,030 of record NC_069659.1, read on the forward strand.
AATCTTGGCCCTATAACAGACACACTGCTTGAATTTAGTGGTCTTAGCCATATACCGTAAAGAACGGGGGGGGGGGAGCCAAGCTCAAAGGGCAAGGCGTGGTGTGGGGGGATACCGAGGAAGAAATAAAAACGCTAACCAAGGGGAGAGAAACTGTAAACTTAAATGAGGGAAGGAATAAAATAAGGGTTACGGAAGGGAGAGGTTTTACTTAGCGAGATCTAGCTCTGCGAAAACTCCAATGGTGTCGATCTGTCTGTGGACGAATAAAGACTGAGGAGGGAAGCCCACTCAGTCTCATATATACAGAGGGAACAGGGCTACTGCCAAAAAGTTGAGAATCTAGCTTGGGAAAGTTCCGATGAGGTCTCTGTATGGGCGCAAAGCCCATTCATGAAAAGCACAGAGACCACATCAAAGAAACACTGTGTAGGAATTACTGTATTTACCTGAATCCAAGTCTAGGTTTTTTTCCAGGTGTTTGAAAGGGGAGTGGGGCTGCCTTAAATTTAGAATCCTCTTCCTTACATGTAAAGGTATAATCTGTGTTTTACCTCTATTTTAAAAAAGGTGGTCATCTCAAATTTGGAGTTATCTTCTATTCAGGTTAATGCAATAATTCCAACATTGGTACTAGCAGTTGCAATAGTACTGTTGAAATTATCTGGCTGCACAGCCCTAGTAAATAGAACTCTTCCTGCTTATATAAGTTTAGCAACAGTTCTAACAAATTAGTTTCCTCGGATATTTCCTTTCTAGAAAACAGTATGTGTTTCTGTATGTTTGATCCATGTGTAGCCTAAAAACTATGCAAATTATTGCTTCAGTAGATCATTATGCAACCTCAGTAATAGAGGACTGACAATGCTTAGAAGCTACAGCTGGAAAGCCAATTAGTAGAAGACACTGCCAACTGTCTTGATACATTCTTACATAAGACTCAAATAGCTACTTTTATTTGCTTTTTTAAAAAGCTGTGAATGAAATTGAATGAAAATTTCTGCCTAACATAGTACCTGTACCATTCCATTGGCAGATTAGCTAAAAAGCAGAGTAACTACATTTGTGTGATTATCCAGGAAGTTATCAGCTCTGATAATGCCTATCTCCTTGAACATGATTACAAGTTCTGCAAAATACGCAATGTCAAGAGGAAAAGGACATTTGATAGCATTTAGTTTTCTGTATCCACCTGAATGTTTTGCTTATCAACAGTTATTTAAAAGAACAATCATTACTGTGGATGGATACTTGCCATTATCAGCTTTTGCTGATGGTGGATATAATCTGCATGACCTTCAAAGGAATAGAGTATAAAATCAAAATAGTCACCCAAACAGCTCTTTGGGCATCCAGCTATAGAGCTTGTGTTCTGAAGGAGCTCCTACCTTTCAGGGAAAATGGCAGCTCTTAATGAAAAGAAGACCTGCAGCCAAAGAATGGAAAATTTTCAGCGTTTTATATGGAATCCAGATACAGGACAGTTAATGGGAAGAACCTTGATTAACTGGGGTAATGTGATCACAAATATCAAAGTTAATGTAATGTTGGAGAGTCTTGATATTGGCATCTGCTCATTTTCAGTATTTCTACAGGATTCAAAATTTGGGCTGACAAGAAGCTTCAGACACAAATCAACTGCTTGGGATAAGCCAAGAAATGCTATATATTTCTTATTAAAAGTTATTCTGTAAGTTAACTGACCATATTACCTTAGCATTAAGGATTCAGGTTGATATAAATGACTTGAAAATAGGTGAAGTGCTACGAGAGTCCAAGAAATGCTAGTTTGTGACAGAAACAGTTCAATAATTGTAGACTTGCATTTGTTTTCTTTGTTTTGGATTCAAAGAAACACACAGTAGTTCCATCAGCCCAAGGAAGGTATGGACCTGTCTTTCTCAGAACACTGTCCCTCTGATAGTACATAGCGAATCTCTTTGAGAAGCTTAGGGGTTTCATAAGCAGTTTGTGATAATGGCACGAAGGACTGAAGCCAACATATTGGAGCAGTTATTTAAATCTGCCTCAACTTCAAAGTGGTACTGTTACTTGTAAATATTCTTGTCTCTATAGTATTACTTAATGGAAGACAATACATTTATAATGATTATATGCAATGAGATTTATTATATGTTGTTATCCATAATTTTATGGATAGCAATTTTATGTTGGACTGAAACTCTAACCCATCCTAGCCTTGCTTAAATGAGGAGCAGCAAATTATATTTTTGTCTCTTAAATTTCAACAGTGACACATTCCTTTCCTCTTTCAATTGTCTCACATTAGCACTGGATACTATCACAACTTCTTTGCATTATACTTAAGAGGAATGAGCTTTCATACATTTAGCTATACAGTATGTCATATTAGTTACAACCCAAAATTATTCAAGATAAGTCTGTGATGGTGATTCAGCAATAGGATACATGCTTTTAGCTAATCCAGCCCTCATAAACCGCATAGAATTGGTGACTTGGCCTGAATTGAGCTTTTTCTAGGACTGCAGCCAGCCATAACTGGGAGACTCCTCCATACCGCCTAGGAGTCAAGCTTCACACAGTCCCCATTTCTGCAATAACTGAGAGCATGGGAAAATGCTAAGAAACCATAACATGGGTGATTTGTTCTTCATCTACAACTGATAATTACTTCACGGTACAGTAGTGATTAAGAGCAACAGCAGGTTACGTTGCAAGCAATAATGAACAGCATTTTTTAAAAGTTTAATCTATTTCTAATGTTTTCTTTATAGTATGGATCAGTCTTTACTATGTTGCTTTCTACGTGGTGGTGACTGGGCTGTTTGCACTTTCTATATATTCTTTAATGAAGACACTCAATCCGTATACTCCAGATTACCAAGATCGATTAAAATCACCGGGTACAGTACTATTAAATTCCTGCTAATTCCTAGAAAAACAAAACCCACAAGTCAATAATTGTCATCAACCGGCATATTCTGAGTGGTTTGAATGTAACCAAAATACCTAAAATGTCTGCCTCATATTGTGATTGTGTGCCCAGATTTTATAGGGTTTTAGGGGCAGAAGTGTGATGTTTGTGGAATTTAGCTTTTCTGACAAATACAAAATAATCCTGTGAATATTATTTTTCCTGAAATTTTCCTGAGTTCAGTGAAAACTCTACAGCCTCTAAAATGCTGGAATGCTAGCTAAACTCCTCAAATCAAGAAATAGCAGACACAGTAAATGCAAGTAATGCAATTTTGAAGTACAAGCTTCTAGTAAGCTAAAGACTGCACTGGTTGCTAGGAATGGGGATTGGATAGACTTCTGTTAATAAGCTTTACTTCAGGTACATTTAATCAAAGTAATAATACAGTAACATATATGGAAATTGAGTTCCTGTAACAGAATAGTTTCCTTTGCTTTTCTTCACATCTCTATTGTTAAATGCTCTTTCAATAAAGGAGTGACCTTAAGGCCAGACGTGTATGGTGAAAAAGGACTGGAAATTTATTACAATATCTCTGACCGAGATTCCTGGGATGGTTATGTGAAGACTCTTCACAGTTTTCTTTCAGGTAAAAAATAGTATTACAGTAAAGAGATACTGGTTACATGCAGAAGACAAGCAGCAATTTAAAAGAAGGTTATAGGAATATATAGAGACAGCAAGATCCAACCATCTTTGGGGACAACATTTTAAAAATAAAAGCCATTATTCCCTCACGAAACTATGGCACTGAAAAACTTGGACTGAGTGTGCTTTCACTACTTTTAGATGAAAACTGTATTTGAGATCATCATTTTTCAAGGATTATGTATGTATGGAAGAAACTGATGTTCAAGTGATACATCATCATACTGTGGCTGTTATTTGCAAATAAACTTTGATATCACACACTTAACTTCCAACCACCTGCAGCATCACTAATGGGAGATATAAGTGTCTGAAAATGGGCTTACTTTAATTAATTTATTAAAAAATTCTTATATACTGCCTCCTCCAAAGACTCTAGGCAGTGAACAACAAAACCAACAACAATTAATTTAAATAAATAAATAAATAAATAAATAAATAAATAAATAAATAAATAATAGGGCAAACACCCTTTAATGAGAGAAACAAAAAATATTATGTCTGGATATAAATTGATTTCCCCCCTGCTTTTCTATCAATACATGTAGCATACAACGAAACAGCACAACATGCCAACATCAACTGTACGGAGGAAAAGTACTTCATCCAGAAGTCATTGAATGCTTCTTGCAAATTTTTACATGATATGTGCAAATATTCTTGCAAATTTACACAAGATATGCTTGGAAACTGCTCTGGTTTGATGGATCCCACTTTTGGCTTTCCAGAAGGAAATCCATGTTTAATAATAAAAATGAACAGAGTAAGTATGAAAGCAGATATTCAAAGCATGAGTTGTTAGGACTTAAAATGTTAAAACTATCACTTGAAAAATTATTAGGGAGGCAACCCTATTTATAGATGGTGTGAAGGTTTGCTCTTCTCCCTGCTCCCCATTCAAGTTTCTGTAGGAACATTGTGTGGGAAAAACACCTTAAAATGGCTTTAATTTCCCACAGAAAGGGAAAGTCCCAACTATGTTTTATTTTTCTGTACTGTGACTGTGTGATGCCACACATTGCATGGAATATGTATATAGGTCCAATGCAATAGATGTGGTGTTTAAATTACAAAATGTTTACTATGTTAATAGGGAAATGATTACATTACAGATTATCGGTTTTCGCCCTGGCAATGGCACTGCACCAAGAGTGCACTGCACAGTTCTGGTAAGCATGCAGTGCAGAATGTATTTGCATCAAGGTTTTGTGTTTCAATGAAATGTGTCTGCATTAGATGCCTGTAGTGTCCATTGACATGCTGCAATACAAAACTTCCTTAGAACTATTGGGTCAACTTCCTTAAGGCTAGCTTTCTTAGTTTTGTTGCATTTAGGAATTGCCAGTCTAACAACTTAACCTGAAGCTCACCCTCTTTTAGGCTGGTTAGCACTTCATTTATTGCCAATGGACATACTTACTCCCTCTAGCACCTACTGCCAACAACTATTATTTAGAATCATTGTTCTAGCTAGGCTGAATGTGTTGTAGATCTAAAGTACTGTGTGTCAATTAAGGGGGAAAGACTTTTGTTCTTTGCATTATACAACGAATATCACAAATATTTATATACTGCTTTTCAACAAAAGTTCCCAAAGCAGTCTACATAGATAGATAGATATTAATAAATAAAACAGCTGCCTGTCCCCAACATAAGATAGACACCAACAATAGCCACTGGAGGGATGCTGTGCTGGGGATTGGTAGGGCCAGTGCTGTTCTAAATCAAGCTTACATTAAGAACAAATGTTGGATTGAATAGGGAATGATTGTCAATTAAAATCTGTAATTAACACAGCTCAGTTGTACCAATCAAAAAGATTTTCTTAAGACTGCCCCATATTCTAGAGCTAACACTTGTCTTACCTATGAACAACAGGGAGATACCAGTCCACTGGATGTAGAATATTATCCTACAAGTGGTACTTTTAGCCTTCATTACTTCCCTTATTATGGATGTAAAGCACAGGTATGTTTTTTCACAATTGTACTTTTAAAGGGTCATTGACAGATATTTTAAATGATGGAAAGGTGAACACATCTTATTTCCATTTCAGCCTACCTACAGCAATCCATTGGTAGCAGTGAAACTTCTCAACATTTCCAAAAACAAAGAAGTTGCCATAGTATGCAGAGTTGTTGGTGCTGGAATTACTTCAGATAATCCTCATGACCCATATGAAGGAAAAGTGGAATTCAAAGTCAAGATACAAAATTAAGGAGCAACAGCACTGATTAACAACTGCATCTGCAAAGCACAATTATACATCAATGTAATTTTGTACTTGTCACTTGTATGATGTTCATTTGAAGATCTGAACATTTTAATTAAAAAGAACTCTATGTACTGATAGAAAACATATAAGCATCCCAAGTATTTATGAAAATAAAATCTTTTGCAGATAAAATCTCTTGAATTCGGGCCGACCTAGATGGAGACTCCACAATTAATTTGATGTCTGAACTAGAGGTGCCCAACAACTCCTCTTATGTGATTTGACTGGATCGGTTTCAGTTTGTGACTCCTGGGGATGTGGACAAGCTGCTTGGAGCGGTGAAGCCTACCGCTTGTTCTCTTGATCCTTATCTGACATGGCTTGTTCTATCTAGCAGGGAGGTTGTTGTAAACAGCCTGGTGGAAATCATGAATGCTTCTCTGAGGGAGGGCAGGATGCCTCCTTGTCTTAAGGAGGCAATCATTAGACCTCTTCTTAAGAAGCCTGCATTAGATCCCTCAGAGCTGAGCAATTATAGGCCTGTTTCTAACCTCCCATGGCTGGGCAAGGTAATTGAGAGGGTGGTGGCCTCTCAGCTCCAAGCGGTCTTGGAGGAAACTGATTATCTAGACCCATTCCAAACTGGTTTTCGGGTGGGCTATGGGGTGGAGACTGCCTTGGTCGGCCTGATGGATGATCTCTAATGGGGAATCGACAGAGAAAGTGTGACTCTGTTGGTCCTTTTGGATCTCTCGGCAGATTTTGATACTATCAACCATAGTATCCTTCTAGAACGTCTGAGGGTGTTGGGAGGCACTGTTTTACAGTGGTTCTGCTTCTACCTCTGGGATAGATTCCAGATGGTGTTGATTGGAAATAGTTGCTCTTCAAAATCTGAACTTAAGTATGGTGTCCCTCAAGGCTCCATACTTTCTCCAACGCTTTTTAACATCTACATGAAACCGCTGGGAGAGATCATCAGGGGATTTGGAGCTGGGTGTTACCAGTATGCTGATGACACCCAGATCTACTTCTCCATGTCAGCTTCTTCAGGAGCTGGCATATCCTCCCTAAATGCCTGCCTGGAAGCAGTAATGGGCTGGATGAGGGAGAATAAACTGAAGATGAATCCAGATAAGACGGAGGTACTTATCTGGGGTCAGAAGATTATTTTGATCTACCTGTTCTAGATGGGGGTCACACTTCCCCAAAAGGGACAAGTTTGCAGTCTGGGAGTACTTCTGGATTCACACTTCTCCCTGGTTTCTCAGGTTGAGGTGGTGGCCAGGGGCGCTTTCTATCAGCTCCGGCTGATACGCCAGCTGCACCCATTTCTCAAGATCGACCTCAAAACAGTGGTGCATCTGTTGGTAAACTCCAGACTTGACTTCTGTAATGCACTCTACGTGGGGCTGCCTTTGTACGTAGTCCGGAAACTTAACTTCAGTTGGTTCAGCCAACTCTGGGTCATCTCGGAGAGACCACATTACTCCTTTACTGATGGAGCTTCATTGGCTGCCAATAGGCTTCTGGACAGAATACAAAGTGCTAGTTATAACTTATAAAGCCCTAAACGACTTAGGCCCTGAATATCTAAGAGAGCATCTTCTTAACTACAAGCCCCACTGCCCTTTGAGGTCAACTGCCGAGGTCCATCTCCTGTTACCACCAACTCGTTTGGTAGTTACACAGAGATGGGCCTTCTTGGTAACTGCTCTGAGATTGTGGAATGCACTCCCTGCTGAGATACAATCCTTCCCATCTGTGGCAATTTTCAAAAAAACACCTTAAAACCCATCTTTTCACCCAAGCTTTTTCAGCTTCCTAAATTTTTAGGTTTTAATCTCTGGTTTATTTTTAAATTGTTAAATTGTTTTAAGTTTTTTGTATGTTTTAAACTTGTTTTATGCTATTGTTAACCGCCCAGAGATGAAAGTTTGGGGCGGTGTACAAATTTGATAGATAGATAGATAGATAGATAGATAGATAAATAAAATTAAAATAAAGCTGAAGCTAGTCATTACCTCACATTATAAAAGTTGCAATGTGGTTTTTCTCCTCTGGGAAGAGAGGAACATATAAAGACATATGAAGCAGCACACTAAACTTGCATAGGATAATATGAAGACAGAAATGTAACCAAAAAATAGTGCCATTTCCTGCTGCACATATTTCAGAAGGGGAGAATGTTACTTTGGGCTTGTGAGTAGGATTTCTCTCCCTCTCTCTCACGCTCACACACACCCCCTTCCCCCAAGTTCCAGCTTTGAACTGACAGTGGTGGGGCAAGAAAGAAATTGCTGCGTGAAAAATCTAAAGTCTATTGGGATGCACAGAACTAGTATGATTATTTCTTTGGATCTTTGACATGTGATTTAGGAGTGATCTTGGAGGCAGGTAACATGTTTTGTAGAAACTTCAATGAAAGCCTATTATGAATGGCAACTACTTGGCATAATTTTATGATGTGTGTTTCGATATAGTAATGGTAGGCAAAAAGTTGAGTGACTGGATTCTTGTGATGCAAGCAAGCATCACATTATAATACAAAGGTGGTACTTAAGTAAGATGTCTGCCATGGTTTATTTCAAAACAATAAAACTTAGGTTGCAATCTTACACAGAGTAATCTCTGAACAAATCCCACTCATCTTCATGAGGGTTACTTCTCAGTAGACTTGCACAGAGGTTCATTGCAAGAGTGTGAGCAAAATGCCCCACTTTAGCCATTAATATTAGCCATAGGTAAGCTCACAACCAAGTTGTAATGGTGCCATGTTTATATATGTATTTGCCCAGCAAAAAAGTCCTCCTTTTAGCTTCAGCCCTGCATCTGCAGTATGAGGATAATACTGACCCACTTCACAGCGATGTTGCAACAATATAATGTACATGAAGCCCTTTGACCATCTTAAAGTATATGAATACCAAGTATTATTAGTATATAAAGGCACTAAAAATCATCATCATCATTATTATATTACATTTAAATCCCTCTCTTCCTCCACGGAACCCAGAGCGGTGTACTACATACCTAAGTTTCTCTTTCACAACAACCCTGTGAAGTAGGTTAGGCTGAGAGAGAAATGACTGGCCCAGAGTCACCCAGCTAGTTTCATGGCTGAATAGGGATTTGAACACGGGTCTCCACGGTCCTAGTCCAGCTCTCTAACCACTACACAAGGCACTAAAAACCTTTAAAATTGGTTTGGATGAAACAGTGTATCACATATGGATTACATAAAAGACTTTATGTACAATGCATTACAATGATTTTATACAAGACATTTTAAAATCCTACATTAATTAATGATGTTGCTTTTAAACTAGGCATAACATTAATGTAATAAGCACTGTACATGTACACTCAGAAATAAAGAAGTATCCAAGACAATTGTCCAGTGTGTTTAGATACAAAAGAAGTGTCTTGCATGTACAAGTATCTGGGGGTGTGGTGGGTTTCATTCCTGTTGGTGGAAGTAAATTTGAGTTCCTGGCACATTACTGATTACCAGGGGTGGCCCTTCTATGAGACGAGGTAACCTCAGGCAACAGATTACTGGGGTGCCAGCAAGAACCCTCCCTGCCTCCCCTTTCTAAATAAGGGAAAGAGGGAGAGTAAAAGGGAGAAGCAACAGTTGGCATCCTGCCTCAGGCACACAGTGATCTTGAGCTGCCATTGCTGATTACAGTTAATTAAAACCAATAGTTTCCTAGATAACTGGCAGTGAGCAGGGGGTTGGATTAGAATACCTCCAAGGTCACTTTTGACTCTATGATTCTATGTGAAGACAAGAAATTCAGAATATAGCAATTACAGATGAAGCACACCCCGGTTCTTCTGTCAACATCAAATGTTCTCTGCTCAATCTAGCCTGATCGTAGGCTAAGTTCACAGATTCCGCAACAATGAGTGAGCTAGGTCTTGTCGACACCAACAACTTCTGTGCTGGATGATCTGAGGCCACTTTAGTCTTTTTGGCCACAGGGGCCTCTGATGTAGGAACTTCCTCCATTTTCTTCTTCTTGGGTATAGGCGGGAGGTGCTGACCTGCTGGCAAATGACAGTGCACCTTCTCTCTTTTTAACTTCGGTACTGACCCCGAGGTATTCGGGGAGGACTTCGGTACCACAGGTGCCTGATGCTGAGGGAGGACCTCCGAGCACACCGGCTCACTCGAAACCATTGAAGGTCGAGCGGTAGAGGAGGCAGAGAAAGGTACCAGGGTCAGGTTTTCTGTCTCTACAGGAGCAGATACCACGTGCTCCAATTGTACCGATGAAGCCATTTTTATGGTCCACTTCAACAACAGGGCTTCCAAGGACGGAGAGTGCGCAAGCGAGAAGTCCTATTTTTGTGAGCCTGCTTCGTGAACTTCTGTGAAAACAGGTCTCAACAATGAGGGATTCCCCCAAGCACAAGAGACACCTGATATGAGCATCAGGGAAAGGGATCTTAGATCCACAGTGGATACATTTTTAAAAGTTCGTCGTGACCGGCATAAATGCCGAAGGCCGGCCGATCACCACGCTCCATCCCAGCCAGGATTGGAGCTCCAAGGAAGGGGAAAACCTGCAAAAAGCAAAGAAAAAATGCCACTACACGAAAGAATTAAAGAAAGAAAAACTAAGAAACTAAAGAAGCAGGGAGAAGACAAAACAAGGGGATATCTTGATCCTACTCGTTGCCGAGCTACAGATTTCACGATATTCACTGAAGCGCGGATGAAGAAAGACTAAGGGGATGAGTAGCGGCACAGCCACATATAGCGGATGGGGGCAGGGTTCCCGACCAAAGCAGGAGAATTGAGCTTGGTAGGTTCCGACGAGGTCTCTGCACAGGCGCATAGCCCATTTGTGTAGAAGACAGACAGCATGTCGAAGAACTGTCAAACCTTTCCCATTTACAGTTGTAGTTTCATCTAGTGGAAGTCTTCCTCTCATACAATAGGATATTGCCTAAATTTCCACACAGTCAAGTTCAAGGATCGAAGACTGTGATAGAGGACTTGACCTTCATTCTGAGACAGAAGGTTGAAGCATTGAGGAAGGTGATGATGGAATCCTTGGGATAGTTGCAGGAAGAGTGGGAATCAAGGTTGCCTTGGCCATCACGGGTTAAGTATGATGCATTTCATTTTGTACTGAAGGCCTTTACTGAGTACCCTGGACAGTAGAGGGAAGGGAGGAAAGAGAAATATACATTTTCTCCAGGGGATCTGAAAAGCTGCTGCTCTTGAGCAGAAATAATTGCATTTCTTGTTCGTCGCAGATGCAAAGAGGTCTACTTGGGGAGTTCCAACGAATGAAGAGATCAGAGATTACTTTTTGCTTGATTTCCCATTTGTGCTGATAGGAGGGATCTGTTCTTCTGCTCAGATTGTCCGCAAAGCGGTTGCACAGGGATCTGGAGACTGTCCCTCTTTAACAATTGATGTAAGCAATGGCTGTGGTATTGTCCAGAAGAATTCAAGCCATTTGGTTTCTGAGTAGCGGAAGGAAGGATTTGAGCACTTGAAGAACAGCCAGAAGCTTCCAGGAAATTTATATGCAGAGCTGACTGGTGATGGTTTCACAGGCCCTGCATGTGGAGTCTGGCACAATGGGCACCCCATATTTGAGAGAGGCATCTGTTACAGTAACTGTTGGAAGAGGAGGTTGAAAGGGAATACCCACTGCAAGGTTCTCTGGAAGGAGAATGAGTCTAGGACTGTTTGAGGAATCAGAAGCCACAAATGTTGGCTATATATGTTTGGTTTGAACCTTGACAGAAACCACATTTTGGAGCAGTCTTATTCAGAGTGTAGAGTATCTTATGGTGGCTGTACCCACAGGCCTGATCAGCTTAGGCCCCCCAGCTGTTTTTGGACTATGACTTCCATAATCCCCAGCCGCAATGGCCAATAGCCATTGCTATGGCTAGGATATATTTTATGGGATTGATTAGAGTCTCCTTATTCGCCAAAGTAACCAACAAGTTGTCCAGATATGGAAATACCAAAGTACCTTGGGTTCTTAAATGAGCAACAACAGCACTCATGCATTTCGTGAAGACTCAAGGCAAAACAGGAGAACCGTGTATTGGTAGGTTTGATCTCCCAAGATGAAGCAAAGGTACTTCCTCCTTTGTCAGGAGAGGAAGAAAGCCCTGCAAGGTGAGAATTCCAAATTTATTTGGGTGGATGAAGTCAATGAAGAAATGCAAGTCGAGTATAGGGTGGAGACCACCATCTCTTTTTCCAGCTTGGAAGTATCTTATGAGTTGGCGAAGTGGAAGAAGATGTAAAGGCTTTTGTTGTAAATATTGATTTTCTCATCTTCTCAGCTGTATCACCTGACTGGAAACTGAATAAGCCTTCCCAGTCAAAGGGGAGGTGTTCCATTTTGTCTCATATCTATATCTATATCTATCTGTCTATATTTATTTATTTATTTGATTTATATGCCGCCCTTCCGAAATGGCTCAGGGCGGTTTACAATTAAAACAGAAAACATTAAAAACAATTAAACAGAGATACAAATATAAATACCAATTTAAAACAACTTAAAAAACAATTAAACTATCAAAACAATTAAAACCCTGAAAACCAGGTATTAAAACAATTAAAACTAATTAAAAACCCTGAAAGGCCAGGCCAAACAGATAGGTTTTAAGGGCTCTCTTGAAGGACAGTAAAGAATAAAGATTACAAATTTCCGCTGGGAGTGCATTCCACAGTCCAGGAGCAGCTACAGAGAAGGCCCGCCTCTGAGTCGTCACCAAACGAACCGGTGACAACTGGAGACGGACCTCCCCAGATGACCTTAACATGTGGTGGGGATCATTTAAAAGAAGGCACTCTCTAAGATATCTTGGACCCAAGCCGTTCAGGGCTTTAAAGGTAATAACCAGCACTTTGTATTTTGCCCGGAAACATATTGGCAGCCAATGTAACTGTTTTAAAACAGGCATCATATGGTCTCTCCGGGTTGCCCCAGAGACCAATCTGGCTGCCGCATTCTGAACTAACTGAAGTTTCCGGACTACGTACAAAGGCAGCCCCACGTAGAGCGCATTGCAATAGTCAAGCCAGGAGGTTACCAGCTGATGCACCACTGTATTGAAGTCATCCTCTTCGAGGAATGGGCGCAGCTGTCGAATCAGCTGGAGCTGATAGAAAGCACTCCTGGCCATGTCCTCCACCTGAGATACCAGGGTGAGGCCTGGGTCCAGGAGTACTCCCAAACTACGCACCTGCTCCTTCTGGGGGAGTGTAACCCCATCCAGCACAGGAAGATCTAACTCACCCCTCAGATTCTGAGCCCCCACAATGAGCACCTCCATCTTGCTTGGATTCAGCTTCAATTTGTTCTCCCTCATCCAGCCCATTACTGCCTGTAGACAGGCATTTAGAGAATGAGTGCCATTTCCTAGGGATGAAAAGGAGAAGTAGATTTGGGTGTCATCAGCATACTGATAACACCCAGCACCAAACCTCCTGATGACCCCACCCAGCGGTTTCATGTAGATGTTAAAAAGCATTGGTGACAGAATGGAGCCCTGAGGGACTCCATATAACAGCTCCCGTTTTGAGGAGCAACTGTCCCCAAGTTCCACCATCTGGAATCTGCCCGAGAGATAGGAATGGAACCACTGCAAAGCAGTGCCCCCTATCCCCAACTCCCCCAGGCGATCCAGAAGGATACCATGGTCGATGGTATCGAACGCCGCCGAGAGATCCAGAAGAACCAGCAGAGTCACACTCCCTCTGTCGATTCCCCGGTAAAGGTCATCCATCAGGCTGACCAAGGCTGTCTCAACTCCATAGCCCGTTCTAAAGCCAGTTTGAAATGGGTCTAGATAATCAGTTTCCTCCAAGACTGCCTGGAGCTGGTCAGCCACCACCCTCTCAATCACCTTGCCCAACCAAGGGAGATTGGAGATTGGCCTGTAGCTGTCCATCGCTAAGGGGTCCAGGGAAGGCTTCTTTAAGAGTGGTCTAATCATTGCCTCCTTCAGGCAAGGGGGCACCCTACCCTCCCTCAGCGATGCATTTATGATATTAATTAGGCCATCTCCAACAATCTCCCTGCTAGATAGAAGCAGCCAAGTCGGGCAAGGATCCAGAGAACAGGTGGTAGGCCGCACCGCCCCAAGCAGCTTGTCCACATCCTCACAGATTGAAACTGATCCAATCTAATACTGCAAGAAGGATTGCTGGACACCTCCTCCAAAGACCCTGCAAAAATAGTGGAGTCCAAGTCAGCCCGAATACAGGAGATCTTATTCGCAAATAACCCATTAAAGGCACCACAGCAGAGCAACCCCGGGGACTGATTGGAAGTAGAAAGGAGAAACCAAACTCCTCAAAACCCGGGATAGCTCCGCCGAGCATGAACCTGCAGCTGCAATGCGTGCAGACCAGAATCTCTTTTTCGCTGCGCGCACTGCCACCGCATAAGCCTTCAAATGGGTCACGTGCTGAATCCTGTCAGATTCGAACCGAGTTCTCCTCCACTTGCACTCTAGTCGCCTACCCAACCACTTCAGCCCCCGCAGCTCCTCAGTATACCAAGGGGCCCTTTTTGCAGCAGGTTGGAAGGGACGCTTAGGAGCAATTGTGTCTACTGCCCTGTTGAGTTCCCTGTTCCAGGTTCCCACCAGGGCATCAACAGAATCACCGGCCGCACCAATGTCAAAATCCTCCAAGGCCTTTTAAAATCCCACTGGGTCCAGCAGCCTTTTCAGACGGACCATCCTAATAGGTCCACCACCCCTGCAGGGGTGGATTGTGGCTGTGAGACCAACCTTAACCAGGTAGTGGTCCGTCCATGACAATGGGGAAACCACTGGATTCCCCACCCACGGAACACCCCCCTGATCCGAACAAAAGACCAAATCGAGTACATGGCCGGCAACGTGAGTCGGTTCAGAAACTAGTTGAGATAGGCCCATAGTTGTCATGGCTGCTATGAACTCCTGAGCCGCACCAGACAAGCCAGCACCAAAGTGGATATTGAAGTCCCCCAGCACCAAAAGTCTAGGAGACTCCAACACCAACTCCGCGACCAGCTCCATCAGCTCAGTTAGGGAGTCAGTTGGGCAGCGGGGTGGACAGTACACCAACAGAATCCCCAATCTATCCCTAGTTCCCAGCCTCAAAAATATGCACTCAATATAAGTCAGCTGTCTCACAGGGGCCCTGGTAAGGGAAATGGTATTCTTATGGACCACAGCCACTCCACCACCACCCCGCCCACTTCCCCTGGCCTGTTCCATGACAGAGTAACCTGGTGGGAGAAGCTGAGCCCACACTGGACCACTCGCCTCCCCCAACCAGGTCTCCATTATACATGCTAGGTCAGCTCCCTCATCCACGATCAGATCGTGGACAATTTCGGTCTTATTCTGAACTGACCCGGCATTGCATAGGAGCAAGGCCAGATTCTGTGGGTCATTGGAGCTGCTCTCCAAGGCCAAAGAGTTGACAGAACAGTTGGAAGTGGAAACAGTTATTAAATTACTGACTTCCCTTCCCCAGTAACGGCCAGCTGCTCTGCCAGCGCCAACTATTCCCCACCACTACAGTAATAGTTGCCCCTGAACTGCTAGGCACACCCCCAGCACCATCCCCCCCAAGAGAGCCCAAACACATGTCTGCAAGAGGTCTGGCCCAACCCAACCCCCCAGCCCTCAGTCCCACCCCCAAAGGCAGGCCCAGCCCCAAAGGCAGGCCCCCTACAGGCGGCCTGACAGCCACGCCGACAGCTACGCCTATGGCGAGCCTCCTTGCTTTTTAGCCTGCAAGCCCCAGAAGCCACTCCTCACACAAGCAACTCCCAGGACAGGCGGCAGGTGATGGAACTTCAGCAATCTTCAGCAAGCTGGGAGGCTGGCAACCAGCCAGCTGGAACTTGGCAGCCAACAAGCAGGCTGCACTCCCTCTGAGCTGGAATGTCCACAGGAGGCAAAGGGGCTAGATGGTAGGTCCCAGCAAGGTAGATGGAATAGCCCTGCTCCCCTGTTACCTTCCCATATCCATTTGGAAAGAGGAAAGTGGAGTCAGGCATGTCTGTGTAGAAAGACAGCACTTGCTAAAGTGTGGGATTCTGTCTCTGCAACATGCTTAGCAGTACTCAGGATTTTGAAAGGACTTCTTTAAATGTAGATTTGTTTCTGGAGCATCCTTGATGCCTTCTTTGAAAATTCTCCCAAATTGAGTAATAGTATTTCACCATTTTTAATGGACAGAGAAGAGAAATTAAACCTCCTAACCCACAGAGTCTAATTTTCTGCCCTCCTTTTCAACAGGGGCAGAGTGCTTTCCTGATCCATTTCCCATGGCACAATCTACTACTAAGGAATCTGGTGCAGGATATTTGAAAATGCACAATCTTCTTCTTCCACTAGTAATTTTCAAAGCATTTAGAGATCGAAGGTGCATCCGATGCTGATTTTGCTGAGTTAACGAATATAGGTAGCATAGGGAGGAAGAAACGTTGCTTAACCAAAAATATATATACGAAAAATGCCAACAAGGAAATGATGAGCTGCTATTACAAGTCTAGTCCAATTTGAAGAGGTTATTTTAAAAAAAGGTACCAAATTTGGAAAAGAGAAGCATCCAGATACAGAAATAAGAGAACAAAGGCTAGCAGACCAGAGAAGTTCCATAAGAAATAAAGTATTCACAGAAGTTGAGCTGGAAGAACTGCAAAGAGCAACACAGGCTCAAGATATGGAAGAAGAATTACCACCAACTGAAGAAGTTGCTCAGGTAGAGGTGGTGTTGGAAATAGAGGATGCCACTGTTGCTGAACTGTTTCAAAATCAAAACCAGGCAACCTATCCTTTGCCTTCACCTCAAAAACCCGAATGCCTTTTTACAGAAAAGCAACAAGAACTAAAGCAAAAAATAACTGAGCACATGAACCAAACAACCGCCAGGGTTCGACTCCCAGCGCTAAAAACAGTTGTTGTTGTTGTTGTTATTACTACTACTACTATTATTATTAATTTGATTTCTATACCGCACTTTCAAAAATGGCTCAGGGCGGTTTACAAAGAGAAATAACAAACAATAAGAGGCACAAAAGACATAACAAAAACAGAAGGAATAGAACTGCCCAATGGAAGCAACATCAAGAACCTGGAAGAGAAAGAATATCACAAATACTTGGGCATTCTCCAGACTGATAACATTGCACACACTGAAGTTAAAAGAAATATTGGAGGTGAATACATCAGGAGAGTTAGAAAAATCCTCAAGTCCAAACTCAATGGCGGAAACACCATACAAGCCATAAACACCTGGGCTATACCTGTTATCAGATACACTGCAGGAATAATAGAATGGACCCAGGCAGAGCTAGAGACGCTAGATCATAAGACCAGGAAAATCATGACCATCAATCATGCTCTGCACCCCCACAGTGATGGAGATAGGCTATACCTCCCTCGCAGCTCAGGAGGAAGAGGAATTCTGCAAGTCCATCAAACAGTAGAGGAGGAGAAAAGAGGCCTTGAAGAATATATCGAGGACAGTGAAGAAGATGCACTTCAAATGGTCAATAACAAGAAACTATTCAACACCAATGAAACAAAGCAGGCCTACAAGAAAGAACAAGTCAAGAACCGAGCAGGAAAATGGAAAAACTAGCCACTGCATGGTCAATATTTGCACAACATAAGTGGAAAATCAGACATCACCAAGACCTGGCAATGGCTTAAGAATGGCAACTTGAAGAAAGAAACAGAGGGTTTAATACTGGCTGCACAAGAACAGGCACTAAAAACAAATGCAATAAGAGCAAAAGCCTTTTTGCTCTTGGCTGTGGAAAATCAACAACAAACAGCAAGTGCCGCCTTTGTAAAGAAGCAGATGAAACAGTGGACCACCTAATCAGCTGTTATAAAAAGATTGCACAGACTGACTACAAACAAAGGCATGACAAGGTAGCAGGGATGATACGTTGGAACATCTGTAAAAAATGCAAGCTACCTGTAGCCAAAGATTGGTAGGACTACAAAATTGAAAGAGTTCTAGAAAATGAAGATGCAAAAATATTATGGGACTTCCAACTACAAACAGACATGCATCTGCCACACAATACACCACATATAACTGTAGTCGAGAAGAAAGAAAAACAAGTTAAAATATTGACATAGCAATACCAGGGGATAGCAGAACAGAAGAAAAAGAAATAGAAAATCACCAAATACAAAGATCTACAAATTGAAATTGAAAGGCTGTGGCAGAAAAAGACCAAAATAATCCCAGTGGTAATTGGCACCCTAGGAGCAATTCCAAAACAACTTGAAGAGCACTTCAACACCATAGGGGCCACAGAAATCACCATCAGGCGGAGGCGCCTGATTGGCTGGTGCACCCAGGAGGAGAATTAGCCGGCTGCGAGCCAGGGCCGCTGGTGGGCCCGGCCCGGCGGTGGCTGCGGCAAAGCGGTGGCGCACCCAGCCGAGGGCTGAGGCGGCTGGGCAGTGGGGCCGAAGGTGGGGGTGGGGGGAGAGGTGGCTGGCCTGCAGCCATCTGCAAAGACTGGCAAGCGGCGGTAGTGGGCACAACAGGCCACGGAGGCAGCACTTGGCGTGGCAGGTCTGCTGGCGGGACTGGCCGCGGAGGCGGCTCTTGGCCAGGCGGAGCCCGTGGGAGTGAACCGGGCAGCGGGACTTTCGTGTTCGCCACCCAGAAGGAGGAGCGGTGGTGGCGGCCCGGTAAGTAGAACTTTTAAAAATGCAGGGGGAAGGCAAGAGGGAGTGGGGCGGAGGGGAGGGCGAGAGGGAGAGGAGCGGGGGGAGGGCAGGAGAGAGGAGCGGGGGGAGGGCAGGAGAGAGGAGCGGGAGGAGGGCAGGAGAGACTGGGGCAGGAGGATGAGAGGGAGGGGAGGGTGAGAGGGAGGGGAGGGTGAGAGATTGGGGTGGGAGGGGGAGGGAGGGCAAGAGAAAGTGAGGTAGGGGGAGGGGAAGAGAGACAAGAGTGTGGGGCAGACGGGAGGGAGGGAGAGTGGGGCAGACGGGAGAAAGGAACAGCGAGCCCCAAAGAGCGCACAGATGCTCTGTGCGGGTTGGCTAGTAGATGTATATTCATCAGCTGACTTTATTTTTCAGGAACAGGGATTTTTTCCTGAATTCTGATGGAAGCTATAATTTGCAGATCTGGAGAGGGCAAGTAGTCTCTCTCAGCTTCTTTACAGGAGGTTGTGGAAGAGGAGGAGGATCTAGTGGTCTCTTGAATCACGTTCTTTAGACAAGGTTTGTGACCGAGTTGAAGGCAGATTTCATCTTCCTGAGTTTCCATAATTTAAACTCTTCATAGTCCTAAGGTGGTGAAGGTAAAGGAATACAGAAAGGGTCTTTGAATCTTCCTATCCTTCTAATATAATCCAGATCAAGTGCACCCGGTCAGCTCCAACAATCCATCCATCTCCTATACAAGGAGTATGAAGGAAGTGAGAGATGGTGCCTTTCTTTCCAAGGGTAACTAGGAAAGTACAATGGAGAATAAGCAGGTATCATTCTCACTAGTGACGCTGATGGTGTTTTTGGGATAGGAAGCACAGCAGAACCAACATCATTCTCAGCATCAATTCCATGCAATGAAAAACCCTTAAAGGTTGTCAGCCCAGAGGGTGTTGTCCATGGAGACCCCAGGATAGAGTCAATGTTCTACAGAATAGGGAATTACTTCAACATCAACAGTGTGGAAGAAAAGTTGATGCCAAAATAAGGTGACACAGACATTTGAGGTAGCTGGTGGTTGCCTTCCCAATTCAGATACGGGCTCAGTCAGCACTGGTGTTGATATTGATGGCATCAAGGTTTTCTCCATAGAGGGAACAACTGGTATTGTAGACATCGAAGTTGTTGCTGCAGTCGATGTCGGTAACAATGCTGACGTGTGCTATTTTGAAAGGAATGGAGAGTTAGTAGAACTGGTCTCTGGAGAGGAAGAAGAGAACCAAGATTAGTTTGGAGGCCGAAACTGAACCATAGAAAGTGATAGGATTCAAGCTTCGTGTGGCATCGGTGATGTCAAAACCAGAGGCAGTGGTTGAACTGGCACTGGTGGAGTTGGATGCTTCTCCTTCGGGACTGTTGGTATCGGTCGATGGAGGCAATTCAACATCAACCAAGAATTCCGATGCTTATCATGGGATGGTGAGTCATCATGGTGTTTACACTTCTTGTGGTGTTTATGTCTGTCCCTGGAGACATTGTGAGGCTTTTGAAAAGTCTCTTTCAAAGTCTTACGTGGGGAAGTTGCCAAGACAATCTGTAACTTTGACTATTGATAGTCAGGTGATGTTGATGCAAATGGTAACGTGGACTGTGGTATTAGGGTCAGAGGGCAAATGCTTGTTTGTACAAAGCAGCCCTTAAACATAGGTCTCTGTTTTTTTCCGGTTTTGCTTCAAAAAAGATAAGCAGGTTTGGACAATATGGCCATCTCCAAGGCAAAATAGGCAGAGATTGTGTTTGTCAGATAATGGAAGTGTCCCATGGCATGAAAAAAGTTTTTTTTAAAGTGTCCATCAGTACAAATACAGAGAAAACTAATCCTAATCATAAGACAAAGAGTATTGAGAGCAAACCATAGCTGAAAATTCAAACCAAAAATCTTTCAGGAACCTAGCACGACCGAGGAGTGAATCCAGAGGGAAGCACAACAGCAGCTGAGAAGGAACTGAGCAAAAGGGTGCCTTGCTGCCAAATAGAATGAGTGCACTTGGCACACAAATGGTGGAGCTTACAAAACGTCTCGAGGAACTTGAAAATCCTTCTGCGGGGTCTCCTGCACAGGCGCCTAAGTCACATTGTGAAGGGTACCAGATCACCACAAAGATCATTATTTCAAAACCTTGCCCTGTAAAGCATTTAATGCATCACAGAGGTTTTTCCTCAATTTTTCTACCTCTGGCCTTGGGGGGGAACCCCTCTCCACAAATTTTCCTCTCCCCACCTAGACTTCCGAATCTCTAGTCAGAAGACCTCGTATAATTGCTACAGCTATGACAGGGATGAAATTAAGGCTCCTACTTGCATGAATACACACTGAACACTACACTGAATTTGTACACAGGGATCTTTGAAGCGAAGTCAAAATAAAAGAGGCACAAGCCATTAGTCTCATATCAGATATATACAATTCTGCCTTCTGAACAAAGGTCAGGAAGATACAAAAGAGCAACCTCAGCTTGATGTGAGCATATGGCACCCCAAGCAATAATGCAATGGTACAGTTTTTCTAGAATCAGACGTATCAGTACCCATACAATTCTAACTGTTTTAAAATGAAACAGATTTAAATTACTGATGAGTGTAGAAGCCAAAATATTTTACCAAAGCTCCCTTTTATTTCAGGCTTATCTCCATCATTTATACATTTCCACATTTGGCTGCATTCCCCTAAAGATCTAGAGCCTCATGAATGCAGTGCTGTTGTGTCTCATTTATACAGAGATATAAATATAACATTAAAAGGGCTGCAACTCTTCTAAACTGAGGAACTATATCTTAAGTCAAACGCAACGTACAACATGAAAATAATCTTCATTAGAGAAACAAAGAACTTGTTAAAAATGCCCACGCGCATTTTATTAATAAAAACTAATAGTGCCACGGTTAAACAAGTAAAACAAACTGCTTATATTCCATAAAATATTACAGAAAAGTTTATTTGTGTTTCAATAAAAAGACTACTGTCTTAGAACAGGCAGCTGACAGTATTTGTGCAGTTAATTCTTTGTGAATAAATTTAAAAAGACTACCACCTGCCCTGAAATTTCTTTTTATAAAAAATGAAATATTAAAAATGATTGACAATTTTTGAGTTAAACATAAAACATTCTCTATATTTAATTTCAACTTTATAATAGATTACTGGAAGATGCTTAAGAAACAAATATAAACATTTGTTTCAGTACATGTATTTTATATGATAGACTTATAGGTATGTAAACAACTATATAACAAATTGTTTCCAAAATCTGCCTGTAAGAAATCAGGCAAATTTTTATCATAAGCAAAACTCATTCCAAACCTTCAAGACGCTTACAGAGCTGCGCCAGCTTGGCAGTAAACATTTGCCCAAAACTATAATTCATATGTCCTAACATTTCAGCAAACACACTACATAAATTTGATGGAATTACAATAATCAGCATAATTTTTAAAAGGGAAATAAATTCACACCATTTCCACAAATTAACATTTAAGAGAGGCTCTTTTGTTTGTTTCTTTGGACTCTGCATGATCAGCAAAATATAACATTTGTCTGTTATGCTTCAGTACGATTTCACCTAAAACCACTCTAAATAAAATGCCATTCAGTGTATGCATTTTTGACAGGTGGACACATTTTATTTTCCATTATGTGGCTACATTTTCAAACTTAGCAACAACACTTAGGGTCAAAATGCATTTTCCTTCAACTTCAAGTTAAAAATCCTAACCAAGAGTAAATAAAGGTTCTGCATTAACACACTGGTATCAACACACACACATCCTCATCACATATTAAAAAATCTACATAAAAACAAACAATTTTTTTTTTACTTTATTGGAGGTGCAATTTCTAAATTCAGGACTCTTACCAGTATCTCCTTGATGGGGCAATTTTTTTAAACCAATTCTCTTCCTAACATTTATTCCTGAAGCTTGCTGAATTTAACATTTTTAAAAGTCTACAAGCAAAAAAGTATCAGTCATCATCATCATTTTCATTAAAGTCATCGTCGTCGTCGTCATCATCATCCCCGACGTAAGACACTGGCGTCTCTACTCTGGAGCCACTATACTGAGATCCATTGGAACTTGTAGCCAACATCCCATCTCCTCCATTTGAGTAGTCACTGAAACATCAACACAGATTACTGCTTTCAATTGTTCTTCCTCATTGTATCAAGCTTTTGCATCATCATCATCATCATCATCATCACCACCACATTTATAACCAGCTCTTCCTCCAAGGAGCCCAGAGCGGTGTACTACATACTTGAGTTTCTTTTTCACAACAACCCTGTGAAGTAGGTTAGGCTGAGAGAGAAGTGACTGGCCCAGAGTCACCCAGCTAGTTTTATGGCTGAATGGGGATTTGAACTCAGGTCTCCCTAGTCCTAGTCCAGCACTCTAACCACTACACAATGAATAGTCGTGCAAGATTGACAATAGATTCCAGGGGCTGCAATATGCCCACATCTTTGGCAAGACTTCAGCACTGTGCAGATTCCAAGCTGAATACTCAGCAATTACCACAATACTAGTTAAAGTGTGAATAGCAGCAATTCTTTAGGTGACAGAAACCATTCTGAGAACTAGTTTTTCTAGTCAGCATTCTATTGTTCGAAGATGATGTTTGAGAGTATTTTCCTATTTAAATGTGAATCTTCAAGGGGGTACTTGTGAGGAAGATCACTGAAGGCAAGGAAGAGATAAGGCAGAAAGAGAAGTCTAAATTTTTGTCCCTTTTCTCCCTAACTCCAACCTGAATTCCTTAATGAGGA
This sequence comes from Hemicordylus capensis, assembly GCF_027244095.1. NCBI lineage: Eukaryota > Metazoa > Chordata > Lepidosauria > Squamata > Cordylidae > Hemicordylus > Hemicordylus capensis. The sequence continues at coordinate 140,262,350 of NC_069659.1, forward strand.
ATCCTGAGGTGGCCAGATCCCTACCCCAAGAGGTCACCTGTATGCAACAGTCTCCTCACAGCTGCCTGTCAGGTCTTGGGTTTATGAATGTTTTTAAGGACACTTTGTCACATCGACCCTAAAGCAGCTTCCAATGAAGCCTGCCATGATGATCCTGTAAGGTGGGTAGATTATCTTGGGAGCAAGTTGACCTTTAGAAATGTAGGACCCAACTGTGCCCACCACTCTTGAAACAAGGCATTGCCCTTGAACAATACCCTCTGTTGGTGGGGATGTTCCTTGGTAGAATGAGGAATGCATATGTGCATGCCTTCACATTACAGGTTGAGAATCCTTTATCCGGATTGCTTGGGATCCAAGGTGTTCCGGATTTTGGATTTTTCTGGATTTTGGAATATTTTCATACATTAGATTTCTTGGGCATGAAAGGTTTGATTTAAAGTATATAATCAAATAAGCATTGAATTCACTCAAACATGGTATTTTAGGTGGAAATGTAACTCAGATGAAAATAATCTCATCATCTCAGTTGCTGAAGCCTAGGCAGCGTTTCTCCCTTTCTCTTCTCATCTATTCCTGTTTGTTCGTATTTATTCTGCTAGATCTTTACTCATCTGTTACCTCTGTGCCCCTGTTATCTCCTAAACTCTTGTGTATACATACCTTAAAAAAAAACCATCTTCTTTCATCTCCCCCCCCCCCTTTCCTTTCCTCCTGCTCAGAGCTAAGCTTAATTAAACAAAAGGCAGATAGGCAGTAAACAAAAGGCAGATAGCAACTAAAAGGAGAGCTAATGAGCTGAGGAATCAACAACAGCAAGTTTAGGGGCCATAAGCAATTGCTCCTGCACACTGGAGAAGGTTGATGCTACAAGCATCCCCCCCCCCCGCTTGGCGTGATGTCTGGATTTCGGAGCGTTCTGGATTTTGAGAGTCTGGATAAAGGACCTGTAGTCTTGTCCTGAGTAGGTCTTCTGGAGCAGAACAAGTGTTTAGAGGCAAAGGTCAAGTGGCCTCTGCCAATAGTATAGACTCTCCTTATCTGCCTGATAATGTTCTTCATTTCCCTACTTTTCACATCCACACACCACCTTTCAAGATTACAAACAGATGATGCTACAAGAGGAAAGTAGTAAAATGAAACAGATATCTAGACCAGTGATCTTCACCATTTTTCCAGTAGGGGCCACTCTGGCTAAAAACTTTAAATGTGAGAGCCATTTCCCACTGTGCTGACTTCTGCACAGTACTGCACTCTTCTCAGTGCTGGGGGGACTCTTTAGGGGAGGGGGGAGGGGGGAGAAAGAGACCTCTTAAAAGCTTTGTGGGGAAAGTACTGGGAAGATGCATGCCTCCCAAAATGGTTAGGACACACAAGGAGTCTCCATTTTCCCTTAAAGGAGCTCTGCACAGTGATAATTGTTGTTTCCACATGGTGCTGGGGTACTGTGCATTCAGTTTTGACTGAATCTTCCCCAGACTATGGGAAACACCTATTTCAGACAGCAGCAATATAGGAAGATGCTGAAAGGCATCATCTCATGCTGCGTGGAAGATGGCAATGGTAACCCCCTTCTGTATTCTATCAAAGAAAATCACAGGGCTCTGTGGTAGTCAGGAGTCGACCCTGACTTGGCACAACTTTACTTTATCACACAGGCACAAAGAATTAGAGAGCCACACTTAGGGTTGATAGGTCCCTGGGCCTCACAATGAAGAACACTGATCAAGAAAAAGCAAGGGAAATGTTCTATTTGCTATGAGAGGAACATTTCAGCAGTAACTTCTAGAGTGACAGGCATCTACAACAGAAAGCACCTATCATTCTATGTACTTCCACTGCCCTTAGGGTTGCAAATTTTTATAAACTTCTAGGAAAACAGAACTGCGTAAATGTTAAATTCTAAGAAAATACATTCCCTCTCAAATAATCTAAGCAATAAAAAGAAAGCTATTTCCCTGTTACACCTTGCATAACACAACCTGTTACTCCTGGATTGCAAACACCTGCATGCCTTGATATGGGGCTGACACAGGATCAGCTCTTTAGAAGCTACCAACTGAAACTATGAAACTGCATTAGATTTCTGTGGGCTGCACAGATTTCAAACATAATGATAAACAGTGATCTAATCTAACCTGTTTGAAAATCTTGTGCCATTTGAAGCAGAACCTGATGAAGATGAGACATATACACTGCTGATTGATCCCTGAGCCATTTCTGTAAAATAAGAAAGCATTAAGCATTATGCAACATTAATTCTTTATCAAATACAAACTTAATCCAATAGAAATTTTGTTAAACCATTCTATACGCAGTTGAAATTTTGAATAAAAAATTCATCACAAAAGATCGACATGTTTTATTTCAACAGCTGTGGGAGGAGAGCTGGTCTTTTGGTAGCAAGCATGACTTGTCCCCTTAGCTAAGCAGGTGCACCCTGATTGCATATAAATGGAAGACTACATGTGTGAACACCCTAAGATATTCCCCTTAGGCTATGGAGCCACTCTGGGAAGAGCATCTAGGTTAATTCCCCTTCCTGGCATCTCCAAGATAGGGCTGAGAGAGATTCCTGCCTGCAACCTTGGAGAAGCCACTGCTGGTCTGTGTAGACAATACTGAGCTCGATAGACCAATGGTCTGACTCAGTACATAGCAGCTTCCTATGTATTTGTAAACATGTGCAATAAGCCCATTCAATTCCCACTAAAGTGTAGTACTGTTGAACAGTCTCAAAAATGCATCCCAAAATTGTAGGTGAAAGGTGACAAATTTTTAATTAATAAAATCAGATTAAAGTATATGAATAAAAAAGCTGAATAAAATGAACGTGGAAGAGGGAAGATCTTGGGCTGGCAGTGACTGTGTTTCTGCTTCTGCCCTACCTTTCTTCAGGTGTGTTTCAATCTATGGGGCTGACTCTGCTGCTTTAAAGCTCAGGCTGGGCCAGGGCCTGAAGAAGGGAAGAGGAAAGATCTTGGGCTGGCAGTGACTGTGTTTCTGCTTCTGCCCTACCTTTCTTCAGGTGTGTTTCAATCTATGGGGCTGACTCTGCTGCTTTAAAGCTCAGGCTGGGCCAGGGCCTGAAGAAGGGAAGAGGAAAGATCTTGGGCTGGCAGTGACTGTGTTTCTGCTTCTGCCCTACCTTTCTTCAGGTGTGTTTCAATCTATGGGGCTGACTCTGCTGCTTTAAAGCTCAGGCTGGGCCAGGGCCTGAAGAAGGGAAGAGGAAAGATCTTGGGCTGGCAGTGACTGTGTTTCTGCTTCTGCCCTACCTTTCTTCAGGTGTGTTTCAATCTATGGGGCTGACTCTGCTGCTTTAAAGCTCAGGCTGGGCCAGGGCCTGAAGAAGGGAAGAGGGAAGATCTTGGGCTGGCAGTGACTGTGTTTCTGCTTCTGCCCTACCTTTCTTCAGGTGTGTTTCAATCTATGGGGCTGACTCTGCTGCTTTAAAGCTCAGGCTGGGCCAGGGCCTGAAGAAGGGAAGAGGGAAGATCTTGGGCTGGCAGTGACTGTGTTTCTGCTTCTGCCCTACCTTTCTTCAGGTGTGTTTCAATCTATGGGGCTGACTCTGCTGCTTTAAAGCTCAGGCTGGCCCAAGGGCTCTCGTCCTTGTGGCTCTCAGCCGTGGGGTGAGCTGCCTGGGGCCCTGAAGATCTTTTCCTTCTGCCCTGAAGATCTGTCTTCCCACAATCACGAAGCTAGCAGGAGATGACGCAAGTCTGGTCTTGGTTTTTTATTAAGCCAAGAAGCCGTGGTGGTTTATTCTGGGGAGATGTGCCTGGGGGAGCGAAAAAGTGCGTCTGGAGTGGGGGCGGCAATATCACGGGTAGCGGGCAGAGGGAGGTATGGCAGTGGGAGTTCGGCAGGCCGTTACAGGGGAAATCGGTCCAGGCAATTGAGGCCTGTTCCTTTTTCCGGCCCTTCTCCCAACCCTCTGACCCTAGGGAGCTCTGGGAAAACTCCTTCGAGGATTAGGGTGCTGCTGCTGAATGCCAGGTCAGTTAACACAAAAACATCTCTTATCCACGATCTGATTGTGGATGAGCGTGCTGACCTGGTATGCGTGACGGAGACCTGGTTGGATCCGCTGGGCGGGGTTGGTCTCTCTCAGCTTTGTCCTCCAGGTTTCCAGATCGTGCAGCAGCCCCGCCTCGAGGGTCGGGGAGGAGGCGTTGCAGTCAACTTTCGTGAGACTCTTCCCGTTTCCAGGTGCCCGGTCAGGCAATCTCAGAATTTTGAGTGTTTGTCCTTGAGGGTGGGCCTCCGAGATAGGCTGGGGATTCTGCTGGTGTACCGACCACCCCGCTGCACTTCAGTCTCCCTACCTGAGCTGGCGGGGGTGGTCTCGGAGGTGGCCTTGGGTTCCCCCAGGCTTATTGTTTTGGGGGATTTCAATGTCCACGCTGAGGCCCCCCTAGTGGGTGCGGCTCAGGATTTCATGGCCTCCATGGCAACCATGGGCCTGTCTCAATTGGTATCGGGCCCTACCCACGTGGCGAGACACACTCTGGATCTGGTTTTTGCCGACCGGGAAATAAATGATCTGGAGGTGGGAAAATTTGAGACCACTCCCTTGTCATGGACAGATCATCACCTGGTGGGGTTTAGTTTGACTGCTCCGTCTACCCTCTGCAGGGGTGGTGGGCCGATTAAGATGGTCCGCCCCCGGAGGCTTATGGATCCGCTTGGATTTCAGACGGCCCTCGGGGAGTTTCCAGTGTCCAGAGCTGGTGACCCTGTCGAGGCCTTGGTTGATCTCTGGAATGGAGAGATGGCCCGGGCTGTTGACACGGTTGCCCCCAAGCGCCCTCTCTGGCTTGGTGGAGCCCGTTCGGCTCCTTGGTTTTCCTCGGAGCTTAGGGCGATGAAGCAACTCGGGCGACGGCTGGAGCGACGCTGGAGGAAGAGTCGTCACGAATCCGACCGAACACGGGCTAGAGCCCATTTTAGGGACTATGCCGTGGCGGTGGGGGCGGCGAAGAAATGCTTTTTCTCCGCCTCCATTGTGTCTGCTCAGTGCAGACAAACAGAGCTGTTTCGTGTGGTGAAAACCTTGCTCCACACATCCCCCCAGACAATGGGGGAGGAGCCATCTACAGCTCTTTGTGATCGGTTTGCCTTTCGCTTTGCAGATAAAGTCGCTTGCATCCGTGCTGACCTGGACTCCAGAGTTTTGGCAGTTCCGGCAGACGTGCCTTTGGTACCATCTGGTCCCGTTGTGTTGGATTCTTTTCAGTTGTTGCGGCCTGAGGATGTGGACAAGATCCTGGGCAGTGTGCGGGCGACTTCGTGCGCTCTTGACCCTTGTCCTTCATGGCTAATAAAAGCTGCCAGGGAGGGGACAGGTAGATGGCTGGAGGTGATCGTTAATGCTTCATTAAGGGAGGGCAGGATGCCATCGTGCCTTAAGGAGGCGGTGGTAAGACCTCTATTAAAAAAGCCCTCCCTTGATCCCTCCAACCTGGACAACTATAGACCTGTGTCTAACCTCCCCTTTTTGGGCAAGGTGATGGAGCGTGTGGTGGCGTCCCAGCTGCAGAGGGTCTTGGATGATACGGATTATCTGGACCCTTTTCAATCTGGCTTCCGCCCCGGGTATGGGACTGAGACTGCCTTGGTCGCCCTAGTGGATGACCTACGCCGGGAACTAGACAGGGGGAGTGCGTCCCTGTTGGTTCTGCTGGACCTCTCGGCGGCGTTCGATACCATCGACCATGGTATCCTTCTGAGCCGCCTCTCGAGTATGGGAATCGGAGGAACTGCGTTGCAGTGGTTTCGGTCCTTTCTTGAGGGGAGGGTTCAGAAGGTGGTGCTGGGGGACTACTGCTCGGCCCCGTGGCCGTTGGCCTGTGGGGTCCCGCAGGGATCGGTCTTGTCCCCCATGCTGTTTAACATCTACATGAAGCCGCTGGGAGAGGTCATCCGGAGATTTGGACTGAGTTGTCAGCAATATGCGGATGACACTCAGCTCTATCTCTCCTTGTCATCTGATTCTAGGGAGGTGGTGGATGTCCTGAATCGGGGGCTGGAGGCCGTGATGGATTGTATGTGGGCTAACAAACTGAAATTGAATCCGGATAAGACGGAGGTACTGTTGGTCAGTAGGAGAGCCAATCGTGATGAGGAGATTTTACCGGTTCTGGATGGGGTTGCACTCCCCTTGAAGGAGCAAGTACGCAGCTTGGGGGTACTACTGGACCCGGCTCTGCTTTTGGAAGCTCAGGTGGAGGCGGTGGCCAGGGGTGCCTTTGCACGGCTTCAGCTGGTGCGCCAGCTGCGTCCCTTTCTCGAGAAGGCAGATCTGGCCACGGTTACCCACGCCTTAGTCACGTCGCGGCTGGATTACTGTAACGCGCTCTACGTGGGGCTGCCCTTGAAGAATATCCGGAAACTGCAGCTAGTGCAAAACGCGGCAGCGAGGGTTTTATCCGGAGCTGCTCGTTGGGAACATATCACCCCCATTTTGAAAGAGCTGAACTGGCTGCCGGTTCGTTTCCGGGTCCAGTTCAAGGTGCTGGTTTTGACCTTTAAAGCCCTAAACGGTTTGGGCCCGGGGTATCTGAGGGACCGCCTGCTCCCACGGGTTGCTGCCTGCTTGACAAGGACATCTGAGGGGGCCCTGCTCCGGGTGCCGACAATGAGGGAGGCCCGGCTGTCGTGCACTCGGGACAGGGCCTTCTCTGTTGCTGCCCCCAGACTCTGGAATGCTCTCCCAGTGGCCATTCGTTCCTCGGACTCCATCACGGCTTTTAGAAAGCTTTTAAAGACTTGGCTTTTTACCCAGGCTTTTACATGATCGTTTTCTACTGCAGCTTCTTTGTGTTTTTATTTGTTATATTTGTTGTATTGTTTTTATGCCTGTTTTTATGTTTTTATATTTTTAACATGATGTTTTTATTGTCTTTTTATTGTATGTTTTTAACTTTTGTAAACCGCCTTGGGGTTATCTTTTTAACGACAGGCGGTATATAAATGCAAAAATAAATTAAAAAATAAATAAATAAATAAAACGTAACATTATAAACATAAAATCTATTAAAAGGGGTGCTAGGTCCCAAGTGACATATACAAGATTCCAACTACACAGAAACAAAATATGGATCAAATGGTGGTAGGCGATGAACAACAGAAATACCAACCACCATCATTAAAAAAAAATTATTAAAGGGCAAACACCTGGTGAAACAGATGTGGGGGCAGCCACAGAGAAGGCCCTCCTATGGGCCCAGGCACCATGCACAACACTTTGGCCTGGGACACTAAGGAGGGCCAGCTGAGAAAACCTCACAGGATGGGATACAACTGGCCAAGAGAAGCTATTCCGGAGATATAGAGGTGCTAAGCTCCTAAGGGTTTTGCTATGTGCACTTCACAATGTTGTGTTTGTGTAGTTGCGCAAGAGCAAAAATTGCACATAAGAGGTACACAGGAGAAATCCCACTGGAAATAATGAGGTTACTCATACATATGTTTGTACATTTCTTGCTCTTATGCAACCGCACAAAGGACCAGTGGGACCTAGTGGTGAATTACTCACATTAGTAGGTGCAGCTGGCCCTTGAGGAAGAACAGGCATGGCTGGCACTGGTGGCTTTTGAGGAGGAAAAGGCTGTGTGGACATAGCAGGATTCGGAACGTCAGGGCTAGACACCTGATCAATGGGCCCAGGCACAGCTGGATGAGGGATACGGGGGGGACGGGGACCTGGTGCGGCCCGTTTCATCTCCCCCTGGTGATTTGATGGGAACATCAGCGCTAGCCCCGAAATGGTAGCTGTCACCACCAAAATGGCATCTGATGAGAACACAGCAGTGCCGTTGTTAATGGCAGTAGTTGAGTGCGTCAAAGTCTGAGCGGCCAAGACCACAGCCAGAGACATGCCATTTTATTTATTGTTAAATTTATATACCGCCTTTCATTCAAGCAATCCCAAGGCGGTTTACAGCAAAAAATTTAAACACAAGATGGTAAAAAAGACACAATTAAAATATTAAGTGAAAAAAATATTAAACAAATCTGATAAAAATTTAAAACAAAGGCATAAAAGCAGTACAGACTATAAAGAGCAGCAGCAGAGAATCAAATAAATGCCTGGGCAAAAAACCAAGATTTTACACTTTTTCTAAAAGCTGTGATGGAGACCGAGGAGCGAATAGCCACCGGGAAAGCATTCCAGAGTCTGGGGGCAGCAACAGAGAAGGCCCTGTCGCGCGTGCAGGACACCCGAGCCCCCCTTATTGTCTGCATCCAGAGCAGAGCCCCCTCAGATGACCTCGTCAAGTGGGCAGCAACCCTTGGGAGCAGGCGGTCCCTCAGGTATCCCATACTGCCTGAAATGGCTGGGGAGAGTAAGCCCGTCTGAGCAACAGTGGCAGGAACTAGTAGAAGGGTGGCCAGATCAAGTGGTGGGACTTGTGTTCTTTACAAATGGCCTGCCCCGGGAGCCACTCGCTAAGGCACACTTCGGAGACTGCCTTGCCCTTTCAGCACTTCATTTAGGTTCTTGGTTTCCTTTTGTGCTTCTTAATGTTGCTTTAGTGCTGCACCTGGGAGAAGCACCAAGGGAGGCAGGTGTCTTGGCACGGGGAGGGGGGGGGAGAGCATGGGCACTAAGGGCCCAAGTGGGCCTTTATTGTTGTCTCCCTGTCCCTGGACTCTGAGTGAGAGCCTCCAGAAAGGGAACCCATCAACATGTCCCCCACGTGAGACACTGCCATGGCACTAAATGGTAGGAAGTGTTGGAAGAATTCAGGTAAAAACAAGAACTCAAAAAACAAACAAACAAACAAAAACAAAAAAACCAAACCAAAAAAACAAACAAACAAACAAAAAAACCCCACACAAAAAAAGCGGCCCAATTAACCAAATATTTATTTAAAAAATATTTATAATTTGAAAAGATTCATCAAAAATGACTCCCTTCCCACCCTGGCACGCAAGAAAAGAGAAGGGAAATGAGATTACTCATACATAAGTGTGTTTGTACATTTTTTGCTCTTATGCAACTGCACAGTGGGATCTAGTGGTGAATGAACTAGCCTGAATTAATGGGCAAAGAGAGGAGCTATTTCCAAATGCTGTGTCTCAGAGTAAGACAGGACTGGACCTGAGGATTAAGCGCCATCTCACTGCCTACCATGTGCTAGTCTTCCTTGAATCTGACTGGATCCTGTCTCAAGAGCATTCAGAGGTTCATAACCCATGCTTGAGAATTACCTCCCTATGCCTTGTGTAAAAGTTGTACATCTTATGGCACTGGACATTTATATCCTACAGTTTTCCTTCTCTACTCATATTTCAAACTAAAAGTGTTTCATAGTTACTCACCTGTCACATATGGTTCAAGAGCTTTAGGTACCAAGCTTCTTGCATTTTTTAGGTCCTCTGCTGAGCAGCTTCCAGATTCCAGCCCAAAAGCCATTCCCATGCGCTTTAGCACTTCTATATCATCATGTATTTCAAATGCATTGTCAAAATTAAATAGATATTCAAACCTAAGGAAGTGTGGTAGAAAACACATTAGTCAATCTTAATTAATCAATTAAGAAATGCACACACATTTTTAAAAATTTTCTTCCAAAGCATTACCTATTAAAACTAAAAATTTTAAGTTATTGGACATTTTGATAGTGATATATGCAGTTTCAAAGTTGTCTTTCAGAAAGCAACTGAGCCTAGAATATGTGCCCAACGCCTATCTAGTCCAGCATCCTGTTTCCCACATTGACCCACCAGATGCCTCTGAGAAGCCCACAGGCAAGAGCCGAGGGCATTCCCTTTCTCTTGATGTTGCTCCCCCACAAATGGTATTTAGAGGCTGGAGGTGGCCTATAGCCATCAGACTAGTAACCTGTCTTCAAGCTGTCCTACCAGAAATTGTTATTGAGGTAACTGCCTCAGTCTTTTATAAGGAAAACTTATGCAATTGCTCCAAACCTTGTTTTCCAGACCGCTTAACCATCTTTGCTACTATGCTCTTCTTAATCTGTTCCAGTTTTTCTACAAGATTACTAAAGTGTGGTGCCCAGAAATTGACATAGTACTTCAGATGAGGACTGACAAGTATGGAATAAAGTGGAAAAAGAGGTTGATCTGGTAGTGATCCGGTAAGTCATAAAAGTCGGTTCTGCACCTGCGCAGAGCACTTCGGGTAGAAATAGTTAGCTCCCTGCAACGTTGATCAACCGCTACTCCGTGTGCCTCGCACCTACTCATATTGGCGGGTTTAGCGCCTCACAGCTTAGTTTCTTCTTGGCTCCAGTGCAGCCAACCGTTGAATCTTGTGTAGATAGACTAGATGTTTGCAGTAGCTACATCGGGAACAGATGGGAGGGTTTTACAAATGTTGCTGGATCACAACCAGATCACCTGTTACAGGTAAGCAACCTGTTTACCTGGGTCATGATCCGGGAACATCCATAAATGTGGGTGACTCACGAGCTTCACTAACCCTGGAGATGGGAGCAGCCAGTTACTGCAAAATTCGCTTGAGTACACCCCTCCAAAAATTTACTGCTGCTACTGAGTGGAAGTCCACTACATAGTGTTTCACAAACATCTCTTCTGACACCCATGTTGCAATCATGCAAATGCCCTTGAATTTTATTACTGATAAATGTGCTGTCGAGGATGCATATGCCCTTGTAGACTGGGCCTTTACAGCTTTAGAAGGATCCACCCACTGCATTTTGTAAGCCAGGTAGATCGTTTTCACCAGCCAATGAGAGTGGGCTTTGTCTTGAAACCGGATGTCCCCCATCCTTTTGTTTATATGTGACTAATACCCATTTTGTCTTCCTTATCGCAGACGTTCACTGCAAATAGAAGAGCACATTGCACATCCAGGCTGTGCATTGCCCGCTCCAGAAGTGTTCCTAGATTTCAGGAAAAGGTGGGTAACACAATATCTAGGTTCATGTAGAGGTCTGAGACAAACTTAGTCCTGAACACTCTGGGTCTAATTGCATCACAATCTTGTCTACATGGATTTTTGTGTACAGTTAATCTATGAGTAAAGCGGTCAACTCACTTATCCTCTTTGCCACTGTAATGGCAATCAGAAATACTGTCTTTAGTGTCACCATTTTAAGCTTTGCAGTTGCCATAGGTTCAAATGTTTTTTGTCAAGGAAAGATTCCACCTATCCATTGGTCTGTGTACGGGCGGGTACAGTTTTGTTCTCCCTTTTAGAAACCTTTTACTGCCAGGGTGACTGAACACAGTCCTCCCATCCCACCCTCCATGGAAGGAGGAAATGGCAGTCAAAAGCACCCTCAGTGAAGTGTTTGCTAAGCCTCTCAACTTCAGTGTCGTTAGATAACGCAAGATGTCCTGTATAGAAGAATCCCTGGCTCTAAAGCCCTTGGCTTTTGTGTGCACTTTAAAACATTTCCATTTTGCATTATAGTTTTTCCTTATAGATGCCTTTTTGTCATTTAGCAGAACTTTGTCTAATAGTTTATCCTAGACGCTGTAAGCCTTAATGTTTGAAGGTTTGGATGCAACAGGCAGACCTGCTCTTGAATTAGAAGATCTGTTGTTTGCTTTAACCGTACATGTTCTCCCACTGACAGTTTAAGTACTTGCTGAAACCATGGTTACCTTAGCCACCATGGAGTTATTAGTATGCAACTATTACCATCCTGTACAATCTTTGCCATCACCCGAGTGAGCAGTGGATACAGGGATGGGGGAGAACAAATAGAGAAAACTGCATGTCCAGAGGTACTGGAATGCATCGCCCTTCAATGGCTCTCCCAGCCCCGCTCTTGAGCAATATTGACTGCTTTTTGCATTCTCTTCCATTGCAAATAGGTCTACTGTGGGCTTTCCCCAAGACTTCAATAGCTCCTTTAGACAAGCTGCATTTAACTCCCATTCGTCTTGTCGAAGGAGCACCTGAGACCTACACGTCCTTGACACCCAACAACGCAACCCACTCCTCCCTGCATAGAAGAGGCAGAATAGCTTGCAATGTAATCATTTGGAAACTTCGCACATCGACATACAGATTTAGCCAACGTAGGTCCATTACTGGATGAACGCCCCCGTCCCACTTGGGAATTTGAAAGTACCAGGAGCAGAATCCCCTGTGTCTGTCTGTCACAGTCTCTTAATGTACAGGAGAGATCGCCTCTTTTCCAAGCAGCATTTCCACCTCTTCCAGCAAAGCCATCATTGGTAGTGTATATTTCACTCCTACATACTCCAGCAATGTCTTGAACTTGATGGCGTAACTGGTTTGGACTATATGGACAACCCGCTGGTCTGATGTTATCTGGTGCCATGCTTGTGCATGACTTGCCAGTCTGATGTTGTGACCGGCATTGATATTTGTTGTAGATGGTAGAGATGTCACAGATGACAGGGATGCCATTGCTACTGGGGAAGAGGGTGCTGTCTCCTCCAAAGGCAATCATACATGTGTGCTTACAGAGCAATCAAAGATGTTGTTTTTGTTGCTGTGGAGCCTTACCGCGTTTTCCCTGGTTGCCTTTATGCTTCTGGTTGTCTGGCTTCTTATATCTCTGGAAGGGTCTGTGGAATTCCTTCTGGTTGCTCTGGAGGTATGTGTTTTGCCTACGGCCATAAACAAGGTTGATACCTAGAAGCAGTAAAGGTAGCTGCTGTGGATGTAAAGGTCTTTGCTGTGGATGTAAAGGTCTTTGCTGTGTATTTAGATATTTTCCTACTTTTCCATAGTGGAATTGGTATCATCACAGAACAGACCCTTGCCATCAAATGGCAGGGCCTATATTTTTTCTTTCATATCCAGTCGTAAGGTGGTTGTACGCAGCCAAGCATGCCTACATAGCAAAACTGCTGACGCCAACGAGCGGGACTGTTTCTGCTAAATGCTTAGCATTAGTTAACTGGTGTCTTGTCGCTGACGTTTTTGTAAACACTTCAGTACATTTCTTTTGGAACTCCTCTGATGTCACATTATCTTTCTCCTGATAGAGAGAGTCCCACAAAGAATGCATGTACTTCCTTGACAAACACACCATATAGTTTGCAATCTTAATTGCCAGGCATGCAGTAGCATACATCTTACGTCCCAGAATGTCCAGTTTCCTCCCTTCCTTGTCAGCTGGCATGGTATGATGCCGTGACCCCTTTGACGAGGACATACAGTCAATAACTAAGGAATTCAGGGTAGGATGTTTTAGTAATCATTCTCTTCCTCCTGTATCCTGTACAGGGTGTCAAGCCTCTTAGAATTTGGAGTGGATGTGTGTAGCATCTGCCAAGCTAACCTTTTGTTTCTAGTCAAGACCTAGGACATCTGCCATTTCAGTTATTTAGAGATAAGATTTCCTTTCCTCGGGGATATAGAAGCCTCTGTCTTCATCATCCTTTGGGTCTGAATTACAACCCATTGATTCTGTGTCTGAGGAGTCAGATTTGTAGTCATCCTGAGGATGCCAGATCTGCAGAACATGCACCAGGCTTCCCTGAAGATGATGAGCAGGAGTCGGAACACCCCTACTATATTGCAAGCCCAGAGTCTTGGGCGTCTTTTGAGACAATGTTCGTGTACTTCCCGTACACACTGATCAGTTTGCATCACATTCTGTACATGTCTTTGTCAACATTGAAGTCTTCCGGGGTGGCTTTGGAGCCAACAGTGGGACACTCTTATAGCCTGCTGTTCAACAGGTCCTGGAACAGAGGTTTGCACAGTAGCATCCTGATTCACCACCCTCAGGAGTGACATCTGTGTCGTAGTCTGTACTGTATTCTGAATTACAATCCTTGGAGGCATCATTTGAGTCACAGGCTGAACCTGAGTTTCAGTAACAACCCCTGGGGGTGTCATTCATGTTGCAGCCTGTACTAGTTCCATTCGCATCTTATGTGCCTTCCACTTTTTAAATGATGTATAATCATCCGGACAAACGGGGAATTTAGAGACATAACAGGCCTGCCATCGACACCCTAGATTGGAATGGGGTCATGGAAGGAGTCTTTGGCACCTCTCCTAAATCCTCTTCCTTGACATCGAGACCTTGGCTCAAGAAACCTCAGAACGTTGATGCCGAAGGAGTGCTCCCCCCCCGATTCCAACATTGAAAGGATATTCTGGGCTGTTTTGGGATTGAAGACATCCTTGCTGTCGCCATCAGCGTTGACCACTACAGGTGATTGACACTCCTGCCCTGACATCGACGTAGACATCAGAGTCCTCAGCGTCGATGGCTATTGCTGAGGTTTAGGTGTCAGTGACAGAGACACTGCTCAACGGTGAGTCAAACAAAATAGGAGTTTTTCCCCACTCAAGCATCAATTCTGATGGCGATGTGTTCATCAGGCATTGTAATAGACGGGTTTGTCAGACATTGTAAGCCAAACAGAGAAGGGGTCGTAGTGCTGGGCGGCAACAGACGCCCCTATTTCCATTAACTCTTCTCTCTATGTTTCTGAGGCGGTGAGGAGCCTGACTTATCTTCTCATCTCTGCTTCCTTTCTTCCCAGTGGCGAAACAAACATTGATGATCCAGGCACTCGTGGCTCTTTAAATGGCAAGCCTGATGTCGATGTCCCAGGCATCAGGGATTTAGACTGTGCTTGCATTACAGTCCCCGATGTCGATTTCAATACTGTGACCATCGACACCGTAGACTTCGAAATTCTTCCTGGAGTCAGAGCTTCCTCCAGCAAAGCCACCTTCAAATGCATAGCCCTATTTTTTCAAAGTCTGTCTAGAAAACGAGCTGCAAATGAAGCATGCAGCAGCGTTATGTCCTTCTCCCAGACACAGGAGACAATGGCCATGGCCATCCATATTGAGGAGAGTTTTCCTCCACAGCATGTGCACCTCTTAAAGGTGTTTTTCCCCTTCTAGGCTTGGGGCCTGTAAAGGACATCCCAAGTATCGTCAAATCAAAAAACCCATGGGCATACACTTTTCAAACACTTTGCTGAGGTGCTGTCATCTGTAAAACCAAGAATAATGCAACCAAGTCAAACACAAATAAGTACTACTTTACTTTTACTTTCCAAAGGGTCGTCCATAAAGAATGTCCAGTCCAATCCGAGACAAGTCCAAATATCCTACAATAAAACATTTTCTGAGGAATCTAGGATCACTGAAGAACTGAGCGCATTGGAGGTCAGAAATAAACTGAGTTGTGAGGTGCCAAACTGCCAATATGAGCAGGTGCGAGGCACATGCAGTGGGCGGTTGATCAACGCTGCGAGGAGCTAGCCATTTCTACTCAGTGTTCTGCGCAGGTGCAGAACCCACTTTTATGTATGTTACCGGATCACAATCCAACTCTAGGAGAATGTCTTAATCAACCCCTGCTAACTGGGCAAAGAGGCACCTTTTACTGTGGTGATTCTCTTTATTTAGCAGGGGGAGAGTAACTGGCCCTATCTACCCCCAGCACAGTACGTCCAGTGACTGTTGCTGGTGTGTGTCCTATGTTTCTTTTTAGGATGTGAGCCCTTTGGGGACAGGGAGCCATCTTATTTGTTTTATTTCTCTTTGTAAACCGCCCTGAGCCATTTTTGGAAGGGCAGTACAGAAATCGAATTAATAATAATAATCTTGAAAAGTATTGTTCTATTGATGCAACTGAAAATCACGTTAACCATTTTTTTCCAGCTGCATCACACTGCTGACTCACGTTCAACAGGCAATCGACCCTAAGATTATTTTCACTTATACTACTGCAATATCCATCCTATACCTGTGCATTTGTTTTTTTTCTGCCTAAGTGCAAAGCTTCATATTTGTCTCAGATGAATGTCATGTTGTTAGTTCTAGACCAGGCTTTCATTCTATGAAGATCATTCTTAGGTTTTTTCCCTGGTCTTGAGGTGTTAGCTATCCTATCCAGTTTTGTGTACTCTGCAAATTCAATGAGAATTCTCTCCACCCCTTCACCTAAATCACTGGAAAAAATGCTGAAGAGCATTGGTACCCATGGTACCCCATTCAAAACCATTTTATAAGTCATCATTGATGAGTACAGCTTTTCAACCAGTTGTGAACCCTATTATTGTTTAGTACACATTTTATTAATTCACTAGCCAAAATATCACAGAATTATGTAAAGGTCTTTGGGGAAATAAGGATAATTTATGACTACAGAGTTTCCACATTCACTAAGGAAGTAGCCAGGTTAAGAAAGAGAGAGAGAAGATTATTTTAGCAGAATTTATTCTTGACAAATCCATTCTGGCTTCTAATGACTGCATTATCATCAAGATGCTTCCAGACCAACTGTTTTGTAATTCGTTCTAGTATCTTCTCTGGTATACAAATCAGACTGACTGGTCTGTGGTTTCCTGGATCCTCCTTTTTAAAGGTTGGGACAGTTACCCCATTTCTAGTTTTCTAGCATCTCACCCATACTCCAGGATTTATGAAGGATAGAAAAAGATTCTGAGAGCACCATCAGCAAGTTCTTGTAACACTTTAGGATGCAATTCTAATTGGCACTAAAAACCTGAGCTCATTTAAGGTAGATAGAAGATTCTTGACCAGTTCCTTAATCTTAAACTGTACTCCTGACTCCTTACCATGCATGCTATTTTGTTTGTGCGTGCTACATGTAGTTCCCTTTTTGAGAGGTCAGAGGCAAGATAGGAGAAGAGCAGCCATCCTTATTCAACAGCAGGTCTATTTTCTCTTTTCCTTCAAACAAATTTGGATAAGCATCTTTTGTTTGCTTTTAGCATTCTTTGTCAGCTGTAACCTGGGATTACTTGTCTGTATTTGTCTTTAGTAGCCGGTCCTTCCTTTCATTTTTAATTTGTCCTTTTAAAAAATTATTTTCAGCTCATCACTAAGCTTTTTGTGTAGCCACTTCAGCTTTCATGAGATCAAGAATTCCAACCCTATATGGCCACTTGCCCCCAAAGTTCCCAATTCTTCAACTTCACTTACCAACTGTTTCCTACTGATTAGGATCAATTCAAGAATAGCTGCTCTTGAAGAGGAAGTTGACAGCAAGGCATGTCAGGAATTGGAGAGTGAATGCTTAGCAGCATGTCTCCCAATAGATAGTAACTGAAATTCTATTACTACTCATTCCTGCTTCTTTGAAACATCTATAATTTGTTTCAGGAAAGCATCATCAACATATCCTTTCTATATGGTGGCCTGTAATAGACTAACTACAATGTTGATTTTATTTCTTTCTCCATTCATTTTCACCCAGATGCTTTCCATTGGGTCACCATGCTCATTCTCTTAGATTTTTGATGTGTAATACTATTCACCCTTTCTGTTTCATCTTTTCTTCTTGACCAAGTTTTTCAATTGCTATATTCCAATCCTGGGGCTCATCTCACCAAGTTTCAGTTATATCTAAAGTCAGTAGCAGGAATTCCAACTCCTCTTGGTTATTTACTGTACTCTGTGCATTAGTGTTTGCAAGCCATGAATATTATACACCGATATCTCTGCTGCTCTTTTATGGCTAGCGTTTCTCAATCTTTTTAATGCTGGTGATCAGCTGCCTCTTCCTAAATAGATGTGGATCAGCTGGCTAATACTGCCATAGACCTGCACTGGTCGTTGAGAAAGATTGTGTTAGGCAACCTCACAATACCTCCAGTTTCTTGTGAAGGACCCCTTACTGACCTTTTGTGCTTTTGTCTTTACTCACCATGGGATTTTATTTCAGGCTATCAGACACATTTCCCCGAATTCACATAAGAAGCAGCTCATTTCATCCAGTAATCCACTATTAAAGAAACTTAGATAGTTGTTCCAGAAATGGAATCTCTCGCCAACAATCTTATTCATCTTTAATATTTCTCTCTCTCTGTAGCCCTTTACTTTTTACAAGAAGGACTGAAAAATATCT
This sequence comes from Hemicordylus capensis, assembly GCF_027244095.1. Lineage (NCBI taxonomy): Eukaryota > Metazoa > Chordata > Lepidosauria > Squamata > Cordylidae > Hemicordylus > Hemicordylus capensis. The sequence goes on from NC_069659.1 coordinate 140,280,178, forward strand.
GGGAATACCTGAGCCCAAAGGTTCTTCAGCATCCTTAAAGCCTCATAGTCAGATGTGATAGGTTCACAGCTGTCCTGGCAGTGTCAACCATTCTTACATGGATGAGCAAGGGGGTATAATGCTCAGTGGGCTTGGTAAGTTTTGACAACCTGGATCAATTTGCATTCATGCATGAGACAGGCAACACACATCATGGCTGGTACATGGTCATTTCTGTTATTCTCAGTAGGGAGTCACTAATCACCGCCACTCTTCTTCCCCATTTCCTGCTGATAGCGACTGAGTCACCTATAACTATAGATGGTTGGGTCTTCTTTCTCACATAATGTAATCTGCTGTAGCTGTCCTCCATCAGGATACTCAGAGCCACTCTCATTGGAAAGTTCTGAAAATGATTTCTTCGTTCCAGTGATTCAAAGTAACTTTCTAGTGCTCCTGACAGCTGTTCTCTTCCATACAGTTTCTCTCCCTTCAGTGTCCCCATGTCCCGGTCAAGGACTTCTTATTCTGTCTAATGAAAAAACTCACTCCTCCAGTCCTCTTACCTTCTTTTCCAATAGAACAACCTTTTTGGTTAACGAGGCCCACTGTTGATCTCTGATTCAGGATCCCCCACCACCATACTCATGAAATCTTGCCCATAAAAATAAACTAGTATTTGTATCTGTGTGGATATATTTGCAAAGGATGAAAAAAAAATTTCTTTCCCCGTTAGCAACCTACTTGTCATTAGAAATACTGCAGTCGATCACAGTCTTCTTGCTGGTGTTCACAATTATAAATGGCAGGTGAATAACAGAATTGGAAGCTGGTGGCCTGTTCGCTTGTTGCTCTGCCTGACGATTTCGCTGAACAAGATTCTTGAAGGCAATTTGCTGTTAAGGGATTGAAATACGGAAATTTTTGTTTTGTTTTTCCACTAAGCAAAGAACAATTGTGATTTTTCTCCTTTTAAACAATTCTGATTAAACATACTCCAGGAATTACTGATGTCAGTTTGATTCTTGAGAACAATGTTAAAAATTAATTCACTTTCAAAAGACAAGTGTTAACTTAATAATAACACACACTTGAAGTGCTCAGAAGAGTCTGCCAAATATTTAAAGTTTTCTTTCAACATTTTTTGCTATAATTTTTCTTGTAATATTTAAGCACTACACACACAGCTCACCTCTATTTGCAAACAACTGCAATATTCAGGCAAATCAAGATTTCACTACCAATCTCTCACAAGCCCTGTGCATGTAGTTTCTCTACACAGTAGAGAAATAAGATCATGCGAGCTAGCTTTCGGGCCCATTTAACATCTGAGTTAATTACAATGATTAGGGACATACACAGAGCCCAATAGTCACAGGTAAGATCCATGGAGCCATTACCCAAACTTCTAGGTCTACATCCTCAAGCCTGTGCACAAAGCCGCTTATTTAGACTTGGCTGCTTCTGTCTAGCAGGGAGATTGTTGGAGGTGGCCTAGTTAATATCATAAATGCATCGCTGGAGGGTAGGGTGCCTCCTTGTCTGAAGTAGGCAATGGTTAGACTGCTCCTTAAGAAGCCTTCCCTGGACTCCTTAGTGATGGATAATTACAGGCCAATCTCCAATCTCCCTTGGGTGGACAAGGTGATTGAGAGGGTGGTGGCCAACTAGCTCCAGGCGTTTTTGGAGGAAACTGATTATCTAGACCCATTTCAAACTGGCTTTAGAGCTGGCTACGGGGCTGAGACAGCTTTAGTCGGCCTGGGGAACTGACAGATGGTGTGTGACTCTGCTGGTTCTTCTGGATCTCTCGGCGGCGTTTGATACTATTAACCATGGTATCCTTCTGGATCGCCTGGGGGTGTTGGGGATAGAAGGCATTGCTTTGCAGTGGTCCTGCTCCTATCTCTCAGGTAGATTCCAGATGGGGGAGCTTGGAGACCACTGCTCTTCAAAATGAGAGCTGTTATATGAAGTCCCTCAGGACTCCATTCTGTCACCAATGTTTTTCAATATCTACAAGAAACCACTGGGTGAGGTCATCAGGAGTTTGGGCGCTGGGTGCTATCAGTAAGATGATGACACCCAAATCTACTTCTCCCTTCCATCTTCAGGAAATGGCACTTATTCTCCAAATGCCTGCCTATAGGCAGTAATAGGCTGGATGAGGGAGAACAAATTGAAGCTGAATCCAAGCAAGTCAGAGGTGCTCATTGTAGGGACTCAGAATCTGAGGGGTGAGTTAGAAGGAGCAGGTGCACAGCTTGGGAGTACTCCTGGACCCAGGCCTCACCCTGGTATCTCAGGTGGAGGACATGGCCGGGAGTGCTATCAGCGTCAACTGATTCGACAGCTGCGCCCATTCCTTGAAGAATATGACCTCAAAACAGTGGTGCATCAACTGGTAACCTTCAGGCTTGACTATTGCAATGCGCTCTATGTGGGGCTGCCTTTGTACATAGCCTGGAAACTTCAGTTAGTTCAAAATGCGGCAGCCAGATTGGTCTCTGGGGTAACCCGGAGAGACCATATGATGCCTGTTTTAAAACAGTTACATTGGCTGCCAATATGTTTCCGGGCAAAATACAAAGTGCTGGTTATTACCTTTAAAGCCCTGAATGGCTTAGGTCCAAGTTATCTTAGAGAGTGCCTTCTTTTACATGATCCCCACTGCACATTAAGGTCATCTGAGGAGGTCCGTCTCCAGTTACCACCAGTTCGTCTGGTAGCAACTCAGAGGCGGGCCTTCTCTGTAGCTGCTCCTGGGCTATGGAATGCACTCCCGGCAGAAATCCGTAATTTGAGTTCATTATGGTCTTTCAGGTGAGCCCTTAAAACCTATCTCTTTGGCCTGGCCTTCCAGGGTTTTAAAATTGTTGTAAATTGTTTTAAATGTTTGCTCTGGTTTTCCGGGGTTGTAAACTGTTTTAATGTTTAATAGTTTTTATTTTGTTGTTATCGTTTTGATTTTAATTGTTAACTGGTTTTAATTGTTTTTATTTTGTTGTAAACTGCCCTTAGCCATTTTTGGAAGGGCAGTATATAAATCAAATCAAAATCAATCAATCAATATAAACAAATTAGCCTTCTGAAATAAGGACAGCGTTGTTCACCACACAAAAAATTCTGTTCCTTGTTTCCACTGATCAGACAGGGACTGTGTTTCATGCTCGCTGAAAGTCATGAAGGACAAAATTCTCAATGAAACTGAGTCTGGGTTGTTGTTAATTCGCTTTCTATACCGCCCTTCCAAAAATGGCTCAGGGTGGTTTACACAGAGAAATAATAAATAAATACGATGGTTCCCTGTCCCCAAAGGGCTCACATTCTTTAAAAAAACACACGATAGACACCAGCAACAGTCACTGGAGGTACTGTGCTGGATGCTGGGGTTGCTGTCCTTCTGAGAGATCAAGGGTAACACACTGCCAATTTTGCTATGTATGATCTGAAAAGGAGATTTCTTTGCACTGATAAGGATCTCTGACCTTGTCAGTTAATATGCAGGAAGGAGGAGCCAGGACCAGAGATGCCTAGAGACTGAAGGTTCAGGTGAACTCCTCAGATCTGGCCTGAGAGTGTGTGGAAGTGTTCCTTGTCCCCTTGCAAAACTAAGGAGCTTTGGAAGTCACAGCTGGTGGTGGCCAACATGGAGAGGTAAGGATATAGTGGGGAGAGGGCTTGCTGGAAGTCTGTGGTCTGTTCTTTTACCAGCAGAAGTTCCCTTTGCTTGCTTGAGCTGGGAAGTTTGCAGAGCTGACCCTCCCTCTGGTCTTGAGTAGTAGAGTATCACTGCCTGCTGATCCTGCAACCACAGTCTGATTGCCCTGGTGAGCTGAAGCCGTGTGGGGGCTGTTCCAGCTGCCAGGCTCCAGAAGCCCACGTGAGAGGTGGGGTCTGGGGACTTTTTTGGCTTAAAAGGGGGACCAGGGTTAGCCGGAGGTGAGGCTGCTGGTGCAGGCCGCCTGCAAGTGAAGCTGACCACTCAAGGGAACATGCTTTGGGGGACTGAGGGCTGGGGCCAACTTATTGTTTTGGATCATTGGAAAGAAGAGTCCTGCTAACTTCATTGCTCTTTAGTTTTTAGTTAGGCTTTATATAGGTATGTGTCTTGGGTTGAACAGAGATAGGGAGATGGGAGACAACCCTGGGGCAGCTATAACAGTGATGGTGTGTAATCAATGAAGATATAGCATGAGTAGGCCAGCGGGTCGTTATAGGGGAAGGGAATTCAGAAATTTAATTGCTATTGCCTCTTCCAGAAAGCCTACCACCTCTTGACCTTGGAGAGCAATGTCAACCACCCACAGAACCTCACCTTATTACTCTGTAATGCCAGGTCGGTTCACAATAAATCTGTGGTAATGCATGACTTGATCATGCATGAAGGAGCTAACTTGGTATGTGTCACAGAGCCCTGGTTGGGAGAGGCTAGTGGTCCAGTTTGGTTCTAGCTTCTCCAAGAGGGTTACTTCATGATGAAGTAGGTGAGAGGATGTGGGAGGGGAGGTGGGACAAGGATCCCTGTCAGGGAGTTGGCCTATATTGAATGTGTATGCCTAAGTCTAGGGACCAGGGATAAATTGGGACTTCTGCTGGTGTACCGGTCACCCCGCTGCCCAGTGGAGTCCCTAACTGAGCTGACGGACTTGGTTGCTGAGTTGGCATTGAAGTGGCCCAGGTTGTTGGTGGTGGGGGACTTCAATGCTCATTTTGGGACCAGGATGTCAGGAGCAGCTCATGAGTTCATAGCGGCCATGACAACTGTAGGCCTATCCCAATTGGTCTCTGGGTCAACACATGATGCTGGTCACACACTCGATTTGGTCTTTTGCTCTGATCAGGGTGGGGACACCTGTCATCTCTCCATTGTCATGGACAGATCACCAGCTGGTTAAGTAGAACTTATGATCTCGACCCATCTCTGCAGGGTTGAAGGACCTATTAGGTTGGGCCGCCTGAGGAGGTTATTGGATCCAATAGGATTCCAAGAACCCTTGGAAGTGTTTAAGGTTGACTCTGCTAGTGATTCTGTTGATTCTCTGGTGCAAACATGGAATAACGAACTCGGTAGAGCAGTAAACACAATTGCTCTTAAGCATCCCCTCTGACCTGCTTTAAAGACAATCCCGTGGTACTGGGACGAACTATGGGAGCTGAAGCAGTGAGGTAGACAACTAGAGCGCAAGTGGAGGAAGTCTCGGCGCGAGTCTGATCGGGTACAACACAGAGCACATTTGAATATCTATGCTCTGGCAGTGCGGGTGGCAAAGAAGCAGTTCATTTCTGTCCTCATTGCTTCGGCAAACCCGCATCCAGCTGTGTTGTCTAGGGTTGTGAGGAGGCTAGTATGTACCTCCTCCCCCTTGAATTTAAACCTGGAACCATCAGTTACTCATTTTCAACTTTTTTGCAGATAAAATCTCTCGCCTTCGGGCCAAGCTGGATTCCACAGTTACTGCAGAGTCTACTGTGGAAGTGTCTAGCAACTCTTCTTATGGGATTAGAATGGATCATTTTCAGTTTGTGACTCCTGAGCAAGTGGACAACTGTGCGCCCTACAACCTGTTCTCTTGACCCTTGTCCAACTTGGTTTATCTCATCTGATAATCATATTATCAGAGGGGGACTGGTAATTATTATAAATGCTTCTCTGAGGGAGGACAGGATGACTCCTTGTCTTAAAGAAGCTATTATTAAACCACTTTTGAAGAAACCAACATTAGATCCCTCGGAGTTAGTGATGAAGGAAAAACAGGTTTGGCTGTTTTTGACCTGTGTATGTCAGCTTGTGGCAATATGAATGTAATAACCACATTTGGGTTATTCCTTTTGCACACAGTTACTTCCTTTTGCACACGGTTAATACGTTGCTGTATTTAATGAAAAAACAGGTTGCTTACCTGTAACAGATGATCTGGTAGTGGTTCCATACATTCATAACTAGTGGGTTCTGTGCCTGCGCAGATCAGCTTCGGGAAGAATTTGTTAGCTCCTCGTGATGCCAACCGCCCACTGCACGCGACTGCAGTACCCTCTAGTGGAGGTTAGGCATCTCCATTTTCAGTTTCTTGTAGGCCGACATAGCAGCCTTAAGGACAGAGTGGTTAGTGTAAAATAGCCAATAGCTTGCAACTGTCTTAGCGGGGATGGACGGGCGGGATTTATGAATGTATGGAACCACTACCAGATCATCTGTTACAAGTAAGCAACCTGTTTATCTGGTTAGTGGTTCCAACATTCATAACTAGTGGGTGAATAACAATATACCCAAAAGGAGGCAGGTAAGCATTGCCAGTACTGTAACATCCTCTTGAGGACCGCCCGTCCAAATTCAGCAGCCTTAGCCGTGCGTAGATCTATGGCGTCTGGTGAGACGACCAAGTTGCTGCTGTGCAGATATCTGGGAAGCGAATGCCAGACAGATGTGCTGCAGATGTGGCGTAAGCCCTAGTGGAGTGTACCTTAATTGATGGAGGAGTGACACCCTCTTGGTCATACGCCAATTTGATCAACTCCACCAGCCAGAAAGACAATTTCTGCCGAGTAGGTACTTGCCCTGAAAGCCAATAAACAACTGAGGTGTCTTTCGAATGTCCCTTGTGGATCTTAAGTAGAAGAGAAGGGTTCGACTAACATCCAATGAATGCATTGCCTGCTCAAGTGCGGATGTAGGATCTCTAAAAAAGGTAGGCAGCACAATTTCGGTATTAAGGTGAAAATCTGTTACAATCTTCGGATGGAGATCGGGATCCAAGTGCATGATGACCCGCTCTGGATAAATCCTCGTATAAGGCTTATCGATGCGGAGTGCACGCAGCTCACTTACTCGTCTGGCCGTGGTGATGGCCACCAAGAAGAGTGTCTTCAAGGTTAAGATTTTTAACGACGCAGATGCCAAAGGCTCAAAAGGTGGTTCCGTCAGTGACGAGAGTACCAAGGAAAGACTCCACTTCTCTGCTGGCGGGCAAACCGGAGAATACAAATTATTGATGCCTCTCAAGAAATCTTTACATCTTGGATGGGTGAAGACCGTCTTTCCATCCCAACCATCATGTTGCGCCGATATAGCCGCCATATGCACCTTAATCAAGACATTTGCTAGGCCGCTCTGTACAGAGTTGTTAGGTATAGAAGAACAGCTTTCAGGCTTGCTTCCTTGGGGTTATAGCCCCTTGAGGCAGCATGCGCCGCAAAGCTGCGCCATTTTGCTCGGTAACTTCACCTAGTTGATAGTTTATGGGTATTTAGGAGAATCCTCCTTAGCAGCCGATCCTCCACGCTGTGAGACTCAGTACGGACAAATTGGGGTGCAGCACCTCTCCCTGGTCCTGAGTTATCAGATCTGCCCACTGTGGCAACCTCCTGTACCTGCCCCGGGACAGTCTGAGTAGCTGCGTGTACCATGGCTACCATGGCTGCCTTGGCCACCATGGGGCAATAACTATCACTTGAGACTTGTCCTGTAGAAGTTTGGCCACCACCCTGGGTAGCATCGGAGTTGGAGGATAGGCATAAAGCAGTTGCTGGTTCCATTGATACTGAAACACATCCCCCTTTGAATCTGGGCCGATTCCCATCCTGGAGGAATAGTGATCGCACTTGCTGTTGTTGTATGTTGAGAAGAGATCCACCTTCGGTTTGCCCCAAGACTGGAATATCTGTTCCATTATCACTGGGTTAAACTCCCACTCGTGCTGATCCAGCACTAGTTCCCTGCTCAAAGAGTCCGCCAAAATGTTCATGGTGCCCTTGATGTGAATGGCAACGGGATAGATTTTGTGTGGAATGCACTAATTCCACAACTGAAGACTGAGGCTGCACAATGACCTGGAAACCGTCCCGCCTTGCTTGTTGACATACGCAATGGCTGTTGTATTGTCCATCTGAAGCTGGACGGTCTGCCCCACGGGTTTCTCCTGGAAGGCAACCAAGGCCTTGTACACAGCCAGAAGTTCTAGAAAGTTGATATGCAGAAGTCTCTCTTTCGACGTCCATCAACCCTGAACCTTGTGGTGCAGCAGATGCGCACCCCAGCCCTGCAACGAAGCGTCCAAGGTTACCGTGGTGGTTGGTTTCAGCGACTCGAACTGTATGCCGTTGAGCATGTTTGACTCTGTCCAGCACGTCAGTGAGGCAAGCACCGTGCCTGGCAGTGTCAGCAGTTTGGATTGTGGATCCAGCCTTGCCCTGTGAGCTCTCAAAAACCAAAGCTGCAACTTGTGCATGTGAAGCCTTGCATACAAAACCGTGGTTGTGCAAGACGCCATCAGACCGAGAATAACCTGTACCGGATGACTCTGACACATGAGGATGAGCGTCTGCAGGCGTGAAAAACGATCTCTCGGCAGAAAAGCCCTCTGGGCCCTCATGTCTAACAGTGCCCCGATATATTGAAGGCGTTTCGCTGGTTGTAGAAAGGATTTCTCCCAATTGATGTTCACGCCCAGATCACTCAACAGGGTCGTTACCATGTGAACGTGCTCTAGCAGTTGTTCCCATGTGTTGGCTGTCAGCAGCCAGTCGTCCAAGTATGGATAAATGGACAGTCCTCTTGTTCGGAGACAGGCTATTATCACCGCGACACACTTTGTGAACACGCGCGGGGCGGTGACTAAACCGAAAGGTAGGACGTTGTATTGATAAACTTCGCTTCCCATGGTGAAGCGGAAGAATTTGCAGTGGTTCTCCTGAATGCCTATATGAAAGTAAACATCCTTCAAGTCGAGCGTTGCAATCCAATTCTCCCCATGAAGGAGCGGAAGGATGGCTTGCAATGTTGTCATCCTGAATTTCTTTACCTCGATGTATTGATTTAGGCCCCAGAGATCCATAATTGGTCTTATGCCCCCATCGCGTTTGGGGACTTGGAAATAACGAGAATAAAAGCCTGACTGGCTGAGAGCCCACTGGACCGGCGATATCGCCCCTTTCATCAAAAGCTTTTCCACCTCCTCCCTCAGGACAGGAGTTTCCGGAGTGTACTTCACGCCCTGAAATGGAGGATACTCCTCGAACTCTAGCACACAGCCTGTCATCACTATGCGCAAGACCCACCGGTCTGACGTTATGTGGTGCCACGCTTGAGCATGGCTTGCCAGTTTGATGGTAACTCTGGCATAGTTCAAGGAGATGGTGTTCCTCGCTTTGATGTTGATCAGGTTGTTTTGTGGGGGCGGGTCGCGTGATGGCAGTGGGCTCGCCTTCAGATCAAAGCTGCTGCTTTGATTGTGGTGTTCTTTTAGTTTGGCCAGACTGGCTGGTTCTGTTTTTGGGATAATAAGGGCGCTTGTTACTGTTTCCAAATCGCTGGAAAGGTCGTATGAAGTCTCTTTTATTGGACTGCCGGTAACTGCCCTGGCGTCTCTGATACTGATTGTACTGACCAAATGGGCGGTATCTGTTCGTATATTGAGGGTTGGTAAAAGAGCGTGTGGTGTTCTGCAACTTCTTCCATTGCTCCATGTTTTCATTGGTCTTGTCTGAAAACAAGCCTGTACCATCAAATGGAAGATTCTCAATCCTATCCCTCATATCCTGCTGTAAACCTGTAGCTTGCAGCCAGGCATGCCATCTCAGAATAATGGACGAAGTCAATGTCCGGGATTCCAACTCAGCTAAGTGCTTTGCATTAGCCAGTTGCTGACGGGTAGCCGCAGTAGATTTTGCAAATAGAGCCTCAAATCTTTTCATAAATTCTCCAGGATCTAGTTTTGAACGCTGATCGTACAAAGCCTCCCACATGAAATGTGTATATCTTGCTTGGCAACCCACATAGTTGGCAATTTTGATGGACAAACATGCCATCGAGTAAGTGCGTCTTCCCAGAACATCCAACTTGCGGCCCTCTTTGTCCGCAGGTGTGGTGTGATGCTTGCCGCCCTTAGAAGTCGTTGCACAATCAACTACCAATGAATTTGGAGCAGGGTGGTGCACAAAATACGCGTTCTCCTCCTCCTGGACACGATAAAGAGCCTCCAAACGTTCCGAGGTTGGTGCTGACGTCTAGAGTACCTCCCAAGCCGATTTCGCTGCCCTGGTGATATGAGGCAGCATAGGTAAGTATACCGGCTTCAAACCCGAAGCCGCCTTCATCATGTTATCGACAGGGTCCTCTAAGTCACTGGTTTTCTCTTTCAGGGTAAGGCCCAAGACCTGAGCCATCTCTGCCACTTGCTGATGATAACCCTCCATTTCTTCATTGGGCGAAACCGATGGAACAACCACAACATTAGAATCTGGATCTGGGAGGGCAGGTGCCTCTGGATTGTCCGGATCCGGGGTTGAGTCCGAGGCGTAATCATCCTCTATATCATCATCTTCACCATCATCAGAAGGGACAGGAGAGTTCCCAATGCCAGTTGAGGTCACATGGACAGGTACATGTGTTGTCTGAGTCACTGCCTGGTGCAGGGTGGAAGTAAGAACCCATGGTACATTAGCTTGAAGGGAAACCGAGCGTTGACGCAGTAAAGGTACCGATGCTTGAACAGCCATTTCTATGCGCTCCACTGGCATCAGAACAGCTTGCACAGCCGTTTCCTTAATAACCCTGGGGGTCTGTTCCCTTACACGCAACCACTCTCTAAATAAAGCATAGTCTGCGTTAAGTATATCCACTGTGTCACCCCAACCACCACCGACTGAGGGTCCTGCAATCGGTTTACCCTTTGTCGACACGGAAGGTGTCTTTGGAATATGTCCAGGAAGGTAGTTACCCACGTGAAAACCCGTAAAGGTGCCCGTCGAGGGTGTACTCTCCTCAAGATTTTAGCATGCGGGCTAGTCTGTTAGTTTCTTGCTCGCTTGCCCCTGGTGTGGCTGGGGATGGCCCTGGTATAACTTGAATCACAGACGCCGACTCACCCTCGATGTCGATGTGCTCAACGTCGGCGTCGAGTTCAGTGTCTTCAATCACTGCGACTGTTTATTCTGGTGCCACAATCGAAATCGACGTCGAAGGGTGAGTGACGGGTGTGATCTCATGTTGACATTGAGTCTCTGGACTTGAAGCCTGCCTTTCAGACTCCAACCTGGGTTCATTCGATGCCGAGTGCTTCGCGATCGATGCCCAGGAGTCAGGGAAGATTGACAGGGCGTCGGAGCCAGAGACGCCGCCACTCTGCGTCAAGGAATTACATAGTCCTGTAGCCCCGAAGGCGAAGGAGTATGCTTCGAAACCTGGTCATGATGTTTATGCTTCTTATGGGCGGCACTGTGCCCAGAGGCGTCACTCTTGTGCTTTCTCTTCAGGCCCGACCGATGATCCTCTGGTCATTTAAAAGTTGACAAGGATTCCGATGCTGAGATACCCGATGCCGAGGCCCTCGATGTTGAAAAGACCCCTTTTGACTCTTTCGATCTGCCCGGGTCCTTAGACTGCGCTTTCGGCGCAGGACCCAGCATCGCAGCCTTCTGCGCAGCCTTAGGCAACAAAGCGTCCTCCATCAAATAAACCTTAAGGTGCGCTGCTCGATTTTTAAGAGTCTGTTTGTTAAATGTGATGCATACCGAGCAAGAAGCCGTATCATGCGCCTCCCGAAGGCAAAACAAACAGGGGGTATGGCCATCTGTTGAGGGGATCTTCCCCCGGCAATTAGTGCAACGTTTAAAGGTTGTCTTGCCAGGATTACTCGCCTTACTCACGCCGCTCATCCTGCTCAGTAGCCGTTTGAGTCCGAGTCAAAAGTGTTAAGAAGAAACGTCGTCAGGTCTGTTCCAAAGGGTCAAACCGTAATGAGTTAAACCAAGCCAAAGTGCAAATCCGTAAGAATAGTCCTAGTCCGTTTTCCAAAGTCCAAAAAGCCGAAAAAACCAATAACAAACTTTCCATGAGGAACAACAGTCTCCGAGTACTGATCGCTATGGCGGTCAGAAAGAAACTGAAAATGGAGACGCCTAACCGCCACTAGAGGGTTCTGCAGTAACGTGCAGCGGGCAGTTGGCGTCGCGAAGAGCTAACAAATTCTTCCTGAAGCTGATCTGCACAGGCGCAGAACCCACTAGTTATGAATGTTGGAACCACTAACCAGATCTGTACTAGTTCTCTGATTGGCCACTGATGCTATGCTCTATGATTGGACTAACTAGCTTTCCTGATATTGTTTGGCCTAATGGCGTCAGTATTACTATATTAACCTTGTAGCTTCCTTTTCCAGCATGTCCCCAATTTACGGAGTTCCCGACGTTATTAAACAAAATAAAATTCTTCTCTGAATTTCCAGCAAATGGTGAAAAGGCCTCTTCTCTGAATTTCCAGCAAATGGTGAAAAGGCCTCCGTTCATTGAACTGATCACAAGTGGGATTTTCCCTACATCAGCTACAGAGCTGTTTCTAACCTTCCATAGTTGGGAAAGGTGATTGAGCGGGTGGTGGCCTCAGCTCCAGGCAGTTTTGGATGGTGCAGATGATCTAGACCCATTTCAAACTGGCTTTCATGTGGGCTATGGGGTTGAGACTGCCTTGGTTGGCCTGATGGATGATTTCTAACTGGCTATTAACAGAGGGAGTGTGAGTCTGCTGATCCTTTTGGATCTCCCTGTGGCTTTCAATACCATTGACCATAGTATCCCTCTGGACTGCCTGAAGGAGGGATTGGGTGGCAGTTTTACAGTGGTTCCGCTCCTACCTCTTTGGTAGATTCCAGATGGTGTCACTTGGAGATTGTTGCTCTGCAAAGCAAGAACTGAAGTATGGAATGCCACAAGGCTCCATACTGCCTTCCCAAAGCTTTTTAACATTTACATGAAACAACTGGGAGAGATTACCAGGGGGTTTGGTGCTGGGTATTATCAATATGCTGATGACACCCAGATTTACTTTTCCATGCCAACCTCATCAGGAAATGGTATATCTTCCCTAAAAGCCTGCCTGGAGGCAGTAATAGGCTGGATGAGGGATATCAAACTGAGGTTGAATCCAAATAAGATGGAAGTACTCACTGTAGAACCACCTTAAGTGGCGCAGCAGGGAAATGCTTCACTAACAAGCAGAAGGTTACCGGTTTGAATCCCCGCTGGTATGTTTCCCAGACTATGGAAAACACCTATATCGGGCATCAGTTATATAGGCAGATGCTGAAAGGTGTCATACTGTGCGGGAGATAGCAATGGTAAACCCCTCCTGTACTCTACCAAAGAAAACTCTGTGAGCGGCAGGAATCGAAATAGACTTGATAGCACACTTCACCTTACTGACTGTAGAGCAGGCCTGCACAACATGCGGCCCGCGGACCGAGGCCTTTTTTCTTGGCCCATGGGGCCATTCTGCTTGTCCCAAGTCCCGCTTGGCTGGCGGCAGCCCCCAAGAAGACCCGCGCCGTTCCAATAACACCCACCCGTGCCGCTGCTGAAGTGATTCCGAAGATCCGTGCCAAGATCCTGAAGTGTAGACCCCTGCCCTGCAAAAGCCCTCCCATTGCAAAAGGGCGGTGGGAGAACTCCCCTGCCGTGCCCTTCCCCTTTGCCGGTCTGGCTGCAAATGGCTTCGAAGAAGCCTTTTGCAGCCAGACCGGCAAAGGGGAAGGGCACGGCAGGGGAGTTCTCCCGCCGCCCGTTTTCTAAAAGCTTCGTTTTAGAAAACGGGCGGCGGAGAACTCCCTGCTGTCCGCTTTGCCGGTCTGGCTGCAAATGGCTTCTAAGAAGCCTTTCGCACATGCGCGCGAAAGGCTTCTTAGAAGCCATTTGCAGCCAGACCGGCAAAGGGGAAGGGCACAGCAGGGGAGTTCTCCCGCTGCCCTTTTGCAATGGGAGGGCTTTTGCAGGGCAGGGGTCTTCATGGCAGGGCAGGGGTCTACACTTCAGGATCTTGGCGTGGATCTTCGGAATCACTTCAGGAGCAGCACGGGTGGGTGTTATTGGAACGGCGCGGGTCTACTTGGGGGCGGCCGCCAGCCGAGCGGGACTTGGAAGGTTGTGCAAAGAGGAGGCCAAGGAAAGGTTAATTTTTCTTTAAATTTCTGCTGCTGCACGGCCGGGGGATGGCTGTGGGGGGTGGGGGTGAGCCAGGGGTGGTCCTTCTTCCCTCTCCCCCAGGCGGTGACGGCGGTGGCTCCCATAGCGACTCAGGGCCTGTAGCGATGGTCGTTCCTACTGCTCAAGGACCCTTGCCTGTGCATCTCTCTCAAGCCAAGCCTCCTGCCCCATCCTTTCCATCTTTCTTTCCACTTCTCCCTTCTTTTTCCAAAATTATGAGAAGAGCTTCTCATATTTTTCCCCCCTTAAAAGTGTTCCATGTTATGTGTGATGATTTGGCAGAGATGGATAGGAAAAACAATGCATTTTATTATGTATTTTGTACAGATTGTATAATATTTATATTATTAAAATGAATTTTAATTCAACTTACTTCATATTAATTTAAATTAATCTTGGCCTGCTAGAATGTCAAAAGTTAAATTTTGATTAAATTCATTTTAAATTAATTTCACTTTAATTTGATTGATTGATTGATTGATATTAAGTGTTACTCTAATAATCAGCACCCTAAGAATTGACCTCGGCCCCCATGAACCAAGTCACGGGTGGTTTCGGCCCACCAGGTCATTTGAGTTGTGCAGGCCTGCTGTAGAGGGTCGGAACCTGAGAGATGGTTTAGATCTGCCTGTTCTGCATGGGGTTACACTCCCCCTGAAAGATCAGGTACGTAGCTTGGGAGTGCTCCTGGACCCAAAGCTTTTTATCAGCTTTGGCTGATATGTCAGCTACGTCCATTTGTAGTGGTGAATGACCTTAAAACAGTGGTACATATGCTGGTAACCTCCAGATTTGACTGCTGTAATGCGCTCTACGTGGGGCTGCCTTTGTACATAGTTTGGAAACTACAATTGGTAGAGAATGCAGCAGTCAGACTGGTCTTGGGGAAAACATGAAGAGACCATATAACACTGGTTTTGAACAAACTGCACGGGCTGCCAATATGTTTCTGGGTGAAATACAAAGTGCTGGTTATTACCTATAAAGCCCTTAACAGCTTGGGTCCTTGCTATTTAACAGAGTGCCTCCTTTGTCATGAATCCTGCCACCTTTTACAATCTACTGGAGAAGTCCAGTTACAGTTGACACCAGCCCATCTGGTGGCAACTCAAGACTGGGCTTTCTCTGTGGGTGCCCCAAGGCTTTGGAATAGGCTCCCTGTTGAAATAAGAGCATCTCCTTCTCTAATTTATGTTTTCAGGAAGAATCTTAAGGCTCTCCTGTTCTCACAAGCTTTTAATTAGAATTAATTTCAATAATTTTAATAATTTGTTTTTATTGTGTTGTATTTATTTTAATCTGTGATTCTTAATATTAAAATGTGTACACCACCTAAAGATATACATATCAGGCGGTATAAAAATATGATACATAAATAAATATAAATATAGTGTTCTATTATTCTCGCTCTCAGAAATTTTTAAATTAATGGAAACTGAGAGAAAGCATGAGCCAGAGAGACATCCATGAATGGTGATCACACCTGCTACAGAAGTGATTTTAGGCTCACATCAGCAAGTGAAGGTTATGGGGCTCAGCACCCCTCCCAAATGTAAGCAAAGAACCTAAGAGACATTAGAACCCAGAGGCCACTATAAAACAATCCCCCTTGAAAGAAAAATGACTGGGTGACAACGATTTAGACGATGAGGATCTGGAACTGGAGACTGTTTGAGGACACTGAAGCCAATGACTACACGACTTGAAAGACAGTGCAGTCTCTCTCTTAAGGAGTCCTGAGATACCTCAGTAAGAGAACACATGAAGCTACCTTATATTGCATCAGCCCATTTTTCTATGTAGCCCAACACTGCCCTGAGATGCAGCAGCAGCTCTCCACACGAAGCCCTTTCTCAGTTCTATTACTTGAGGTCCATTAACTGAAGACACAAGGGACTGAGCCCAAGAACTTCTGCATGCAAAATGGGTGATCAGAGGCTGCCACTGCTTCCTGCCACCTCAGCCTCACCCGTCTTTCAACACTGTGGCAGCATGCAAAGAGGCACTCCTTTCTCCGCAACATGCTGGTATTTGATGGAGGGGGAGGGCAACACAGAGCAGAAGAGGAAATGTGACTCTAGACTCCTCTCTCCTTCACATTCTACTCTTCTGCTGTTTGCGCCCCTTTTCAAATATAGTATGCTGAGGAGAATGGCATACAAAAGGGGGAAGATGAGGCAGAGGTGCAGTGTAAAGGCCAGTGGCAGCTGCTGCCCTCCTCCACTAATCTGCCACTGAAAGAGAATACTTCATTACGAGGCTAGCCCTGCATGTACTCACCACTTACCTGAATATTTTCAGGAGCAACGCTGTCTCCACTTCACTGGTCCTGGCCAGATTTGATCAAGAAACATACAGCCTACCAGACAGAGTCAGACAATCACAGGCATCTAAGCTGCTCTTGTAAAGATTGATGCAAGGCTGGGAACTCTAGTCAAGACGTATAAGCAGTCTGAAGGGCTTTCTACAAAATGGCTTGAAGACCCTGAGTCTACAATTCACAAGCCACCTTACTGAAATGTGGTGTGGTCATTAAAGTGTCAGATTTTGCACTCTCAGATTCAAAGCCCCACTCAGTAATGGAAATCAATGGATTACCTTGGGCTAGTCACCCTCTCTTTCAGTGTTCTTGTGACGTTAAGGGGGGTTAGGGCTTGTATGCTGCCATGAGTTTCTTGGAAGAACAGCAGGATAAAAATGTAACACATAAAACTTCCAGAAAAGTTGCATGCAGTGTTCCCTTTAAAGAAAATCCCAGATGTTGTTGACTACAACTCCCAGAATCCTCAGCCAAAGCCCACTACTGCTAGGGATTCTAGGAGCTGTAGTCAACAACATCTGGGATTCCCTCTTACATGGAACACTGGTTGCATGTGTCTACAATGTTCCCTTTTTTAAAAGTAAGAATCCAGTTAAGGGAACTTGCTCTTCATAGCATTTCTGAAGAAGGGCCTTGCTTGTAAAGGGGCGAGAGGAAAAAAACATGATGGTAGTTAAAGAAAACTCAAGGCCTGAAGAGAAAGACACCCAAGCACATTTTCAGAGCTCTAGTAGAAAAGTTCCTTCCTTCTGCTTTTTGCACAGTCAGAAAAGAATGAGCAAAAAGGAGTTGGTCCCCTTTTCAAATATAGTATGCTGAGGAGAATGGCATACAAAAAGGGGAAGATGACGCAGAGGTGCAGTGTAAAGGCCAGTGCATTTCTGCACGGGCTACCCTCTTTAGCCCATGCAAAAATGCTACTACATATTAGGGCAAGAGGCCAACTTGTTTTAATACATTAGAGAACATGTATAACATTGTAAAAGCTGATTTATCCCAGATCATACCTGAAGAATTAATTCTTGTAGTTGTGACTGTTTTTGCTTTATTCTTTCAAGTCTTCGTTGTCTTTCCACCTTAAGAATAAAGAAACTTCATTAGTTTTAGAAACAACATGGGTACTGAGTAAGTACCTGAGAGTTTAACCTGCTGCTTTTTAAGTATACAAACAAGTATGAAATGAAAGCAATACACACACAGGCCAGGATCCAAAGAACTGTAAAATTAGTTATGTGAGTCCAAAGAGGCTTTACACTTCTTCACAAAAAGCAGCACCCCAAGCTAGGTGTTCAACTACTTTTGAAATGAAGGATGACTTCAAAAGCAGTTTCTTATAAAGTATGAAAACCAACTGTTCAATTAAAACAAGCCCAAGACTTCAGGTATTTATTTATTTTTTATTATTTTATTTATATACTGTCCCTCCAAAAATGGCGCAGGGTGGTTCACATCACATTTCTAATGCATCCCTTTGGACCCAAGCCATGGTTTGCTGCTAGAGGCAGTATTACTGGTATTCACTTGGATAGCATTAAAAGGCAATACATTCTTTCTGCATAACAGAAAGTCTTCCAGATCTTCAAAAAAAATCTAAAATATAGCTCTATTCAGAAAGTACCTTTAAAAACTTTAAATTCTAATTTTTACTCAACCAAAATCAGTTTGTGGGGCATAATGAAGCCATTCACAGAATGAGCTGGTAGTATTTAATGCAGAATAAGTAGTGCTATGGCAAATGCTTCTTTATTGCTATTTGCTTCTTTACCTCTAAATTCTGACATTCCTGAGCTGAATTAGTAGGTAGGCCAATCCATTTGATTTCTTTCTTCTCCTTGGAAATAATGTTCATGGCCATAAGGACATTTAAGGCATCATAGACACGTCGTCTAATATTTTTCTGATCATAAGCCTGCTGCAGACACGGTACATTAATTAAAAGTATTAGAATGTGTGTGGTTAAAATATTTAAAAAGTTTACATAGTAGACAGAGGTAATATTGCAACTGTATCAAGTTCCTCCAGTAATATTACATAGATTTAGGGTGCACATTAAGTCAGAAAACTAGCAGTAAGGGTTGTATCTACATATGGGCTTTTTCAATACACACAGTATAAGAAGGAGGGGTTTTATGAGGGTAAAGGTAAAGTGTGCCGTCGAGTCGGTGTTGACTCCTGGCAACCACAGAGCCCTGTAGTTGTCTTTGGTAGAATACATGAGAGGTTTACCCATTGCCATCTCCCACACAGTATGAGAGGATGCTTTTCAGCATCTTCCTATATGGTTGCTGCCCGATATAGTTGTTTCCCAAAGTCTGGGAAACATACCAGCGGGGATTCGAACCAGCAGCCCCTGGCTTGCTAGTCAAGTCATTTCCCTGATATTCAGAATTTCCAGAATAAGTTGCAATTTGTCTCCTCTACTGCATTCATAACAGACAATATATTTACCGATTCATTTGGTGAGATGTGAGCATCTGCGGTACTGAATTCTGCAACTAGCTCATCTGCGACCTCATTGTAGGAAGTAGTTCCTTTCCTCTGAACCTTCTCACAAACCTTCATAGAGAAGTGCCGCAAACCCTTGCCATTCTTCTCGCCCTTTTTGTTTCGTTTTCTATAAACAAACGCAATGAATTGCATACGCACCCCCAAGCAATATGCAATTACCAAGAAGACAACTGCTTTATGCAATTTTAAATTTTAAGAAATCAGACACCTTAATACTAGCTTCATTAAACCTTTTAGAAGAGAGACACTGGGTTAGATACCTCTATAATATTATGTTTGAATGCTAACAGTTTTGGCCCAAAGAATTTAAGAGATGTCATTACAGAACAGGCATGCTCAACCTTGCCCCTCCCCCAAGCTGTTTTTGGACTACAACTCCCATAATTCCCAGCCACAGTGACCAATAGCCAGGGATTATGGGAGTTGTAGGCCAACATCTGCAGGAGTACCAAAGTTGAGCAGCCCTGGTATAGAAGTAAAATATCTCAAGATAAAACTATTATAAACCTAATAGTACAAAAATTTCTGTGTCTTTGAGCATGACCAACTGGGTTTGGACCCCCAGATCTCAGTTAGTTCCTTTCTCTCTCCTCTCTCCCAAAACTTTAACAAGAAAAAGTATTTTAATGCATGCACTCCAAATGTTTCAGTCAGTCTGCTGAATTTAAATAAACTTTACTTACCCAGCAGACCAAGGTGAAGAATCTGCAGTCTGGTTCTGTGATACAAAGTGTGTGTTGGGTGTATGCGGACTTCCTACCAGTATAGTATTGGGGGCTGAAGGTCTCTGGGGTGTACCAATAACCTATAGTTAAGATAAACTAAAGTTAATAAAGATGTCACTCATATTAAATTTATATTAACTTTTAAAGGAAGTAGTCATATTTTATACTGAGAAAGAAAGGAGTCAAGACGGTATGTGAACACTGTCTGTAAGGAAGACTAGTTCAAATTCCTGCTCAGTTATGCAGTTCACTGGGTAAATGTTGGCGTCTAATTCCATCTCAGCCTAATCTTTTTCCACAGGGTTGTTGTGATGATATAAGTGGGACAACGTGCATGTGCTGTCATGGTCTTGGGAGAAAAGGAGAGATATAAAAGTAGGAAGAGCACAGCCTGTCCCACATCCACAAGTAAGGAGACCCTTGGGAATAGCATGGAATGTGGTGAGGGAACCCCCAGGAACCAAGCGCAAGCACCTTCTGCAAGTGGAAGTACTTTTTCCGGTGTAAAGGTACTTTAGGAGAAAATGGCCACTTCACACATTATATTTTTGCTACCTTAAAAGTAAGTATATAGGCATAGAGCAGAGGTGGGCAAACTTGGCCCTCCAGCTGTTTTTGGACTATAACTCCCAGCATCCCCAGGCATAAGAAATTGTGGCTAGGGAAGATGGGCACTGTAGTTCAACTACAGCTGGTGGGCCAAGTTTGCCCACACTTGGTACAGAATCATACGAACTGTAAGCATTAATTTTACCACATGCATTGGATACTCAACTTGTCAAAGGAAACACATTTGTGTATTCTTTGCATGTCCGTGTTCATGTCTTTTACTATATGTAAATTATCAATGTTGAAAAATAATTAGATGCAACTCTCAAAGTTTCGTAAAAATGGAAATTATTAAAACAACATACATTATATTTACATTTCCACAGGAACAGTATGTTCTTTGGGGGGTGGGGTGAGGGGGAAGAGACACTAAACAGTAATTGGGTGTGGGGAGGTCATACATAAAAAGGCCCTAAATACAATTTGAAAGGTGATTAGGTTTTCCAACAGGACTCTTACCACTTGTTGTGCAATGTTAACATTAGACTGTCCAAATGTTTTCGGCAAAAGTTGTTTTCCAAGGGTATTTACTGTGGAAGGGTGAACAGCAACTAATGAAACAACACCTACAATAGGCAAACAATTAAAAGTTAAAATAAGAGAATGAATCATTTACATGCAGTGCACTAACTAGGGGTGTGCACGGAACCGCAGAGCTGCGGTCTGGCACTGTGTGGGGGGTTCCTTTAAGGGCGGGGGAGGGTTTACTTACCCCTCCCGCCGCTTTCCCCCCTCCAGCGCGCGTATTCTATGTAGTAATTGGGGCGGCAGGAAAGTATGAAGGACTATAGTGTTATAGATAGCTAAATGCACTACAGCCTGGCAGGATATACAGTGGGCATTGAAAAGAATCACCCCCTTCGATAGACCTTAAATTCTGGTTCCCTTACATCCTGAAATGAAAACACAAAGAAAATTCCCTTCACCAGCTGTACTTATCCAATGCAACCTATAACATCCAACTGAAAAACATCACAATTACAGTCCAGAAAAAGTCAGAAATAAAAAACAAGAATTACTGAGATTGAAAAAGGATCACCCCCCCAATGTCAATATTTTGTTGAACCACCTTTTGCTTTAATAACAGCCTTGAGTCTGTTGGGATACTTCTCTATCAACCTTGCACATCTAGATGGAGCAATATTTGCCCACTCCTCCATACAGAACTGTTCAAGTTCGGTCACATTGGATGGTAGGTGTTGGTGGACTGCTATCTTCAAATCTCCCCACAGATTTTCTATGGGATTTAGGTCTGGGCTCTGACTGGGCCACATGAGGACGTTCACTTTTTCCTCCTTCAGCCACTGTGTGGTCAATTTTGCTGTGTGCTTCAGATCGTTGTCATGTTGAAAGGTGAATCTTCTGCCCATCCTCAACTGTCTGGCAGAGGGTAGCAGGTTTTCTTCCAGAATCTGACGGTATTTTGCCCCATCCATTTTTCCTTCTACCCTAACGAGAGCCCCGGTCCCTGAGGCAGAGAAACACCCCCACAACAGGATGCTGCCACCTCCATGCTTCACTGTAGGTATGGTGTGTTGTGGAAAAAATGTGGCTTGTTCGGGAGAGTCGCAAGGAGAAAGCCACTTCTCAAGAAAGGCCACATTAATGCTCATTTGAGCTTTGCCAGAAGGCACCTTGAAGATTCTGATGCCAAATGGAAAAAGGTCTTATGGTCAGATGAGACCAAGATTGAACTATTTGGCCTCAACACCAAACAGTACACCTGGCGTAAATCCAACGCAGCTCACCATACCTACAGTGAAGCATGGAGGTGGCAGCATCCTGTTGTGGGGTTGTTTCTCTGCCTCAGGGACCGGGGCTCTCGTTAGGGTAGAAGGAAAAATGGATGGGGCAAAATACCGTCAGATTCTGGAAGAAAACCTGATACCCTCTGCCAGACAGTTGAGGATGGGCAGAAGATTCACCTTTCAACATGACAACGATCTGAAGCACACAGCAAAATTGACCACACAGTGGCTGAAGGAGGAAAAAGTGAACGTCCTCATGTGGCCCAGTCAGAGCCCAGACCTAAATCCCATAGAAAATCTGTGGGGAGATTTGAAGATAGCAGTCCAGCAACACCTACCATCCAATGTGACCAAACTTGAACAGTTCTGTATGGAGGAGTGGGCAAATATTGCTCCGTCTAGATGTGCAAGGTTGATAGAGAAGTATTCCAACAGACTCAAGGCTGTTATTAAAGCAAAAGGTGGTTCAACAAAATATTGACATTGGGGGGGTGATCCTTTTTCAATCTCAGTAATTCTTGTTTTTTATTTCTGACACTTTTTCTGGACTGTAATTGTGATGTTTTTCAGTTGCATGTTACAGGTTGCATTGGATAAGTACAGCTGGTGAAGGGAATTTTCTTTGTGTTTTCATTTCAGGATGTAAGGGAACCAGAATTTAAGGTCTATCAAAGGGGGTGATTCTTTTCAGTACCCACTGTATACCTTGGCTGGCTTAGATGCTACAGACAAGGTCTATCTTATGTTAGAGTCTCAAACTTAACCTCTTATCTGGAGTAATTATAATTTACACATGAGTAGGACTTCCTACTCACAAGTGGTTATGTTGGATGCTCACCCCAACTATCTCAGGTTACAGAACCCACAATAATTTAACATTTCACTCCAGGAGAGTGCAGCAGTGGCTCCCACATTCCAAGCAAGATGCCCTGTGCAACTGCACAACTCACTGAGAATGTGAGCTGTTAGCAAAGAAAAATGAATTATTTCAAACCACACACTAATGCTTCAGCATCCCAGTTCTCAGCATTTTAGTTGAAAGGAAACACTGTGACCGATCTAGTCAATCTGGGAGCTGGGGAGGTACATTCTACAGGCCAGTTTGTTTTGCTTCTTTTGCTTGGTTTCTTGTCAGCTGTCCTGGGCACACACTTCCTGGGTACATACAACACCAATGTCTTCTGTCCATCCAAGCCAAACACAGATGACAGTGCTTCCCTTAGTGAATATGGTTGCATCTCTGGGGGTAGTTCTGGCTTGGTGTGCCTCACAGTATCTATACAGGCTAATTCCTTGCTCAGGAGAGCCTCTGCCAGCTATACACTGGGAATAAAAGTTATCCCCCACCACAATTCTCTCAGGGCAGGTTCAGATTAATATTGCCTTGCATATGTGAGAACATCAGGTCCATGGCAAGGATGCCCTGATATCACTGGTGGATGCACCGATGTGCTCTTGGTACATCCTTTATAATTGTGTGAGAGAGATGCTCATTTGAATCACCCCCTACACATGCTTCAACAAGGTTTTAGAGTGTGTGAAGAGGTGCACTTCTGAATGCTTTACTTGTTCCAAACACTAGGTCTGACATTGTGGGACAGCCTGGTCTCATCTGCCCTAACTCAGGAGAATAGAACTATGCAGTGCCTCAGACTTATTTTGAGAGACTATCATCACTAGGGGAAACAAAATTTAAGTTTCCAATGAGAAACAGGGTGTTCTCCCCTATCCCAACTGACTTAACATGAGAATGGGATAGAAACCACCCCACCATAGAAAGTCTATTTATTTTGTGGTAGTTTTCTACCCAGTGCCATATATTTATTAATAACAGAAATATCATGAGTGGTGAGGGGCCATAATTGTGGATATATTGTGTACCAGTGTGCAGATAAGAGTCAGACAACAAAAACACAGCTGGGAATGCAGTGATTTGCTTGTTTATACAACTTTATGCAGCTGGGCGCAGAAATCTACCCCAAAATCCAGATACGGGTTAAAGATGGACATCTGCCTTGTTCAAATATTAACTCCTTGATACATTTTTGTCATCATTTCTATCACCTAACCAGTTTACTCACCCCACTTCAGCTCTACAGTGTCACAGTTTCCCAATCCTATCCATGTTTACACTGGAAATTTTCAGTTAAGAGTATATAAGATATAGCCATAGGACTGCATCCAAAGCAAGTCAGTCATAATTAAAGCCCATTAAAATTAATAGGATTTAAGTTAGCCACAGGTAACTTAATCATATTGATTTCAACTGTGCTCAGTTGTAACTAATTTTATTTGGACACACACAACTTTTATGTCTCCAAGTTGTACTATGAGGTTTTCAGTATTCTATTTGAATGAGTTAGACAGGCATTTCCATTCAAATACTGCCACCATGTGGTACAAATCCTGAAATATATTAAATGTCTATATATTTATTTCTCCTGGGTGTGCCATGGAATGTGCGTCCCAACAAGCCAGCTGATTGGCTGGGCACCTGGCAGCACACCCAGGGGACCAAAGGTGTAGGCGGGCATGGCCAGGGAGGACAGAGGTGGCAGGTGGCCTGGCTGTGGGCCTGGCGGCTGCAGAGGCAAACAGTGGTGGCGAGCATGGCTGGGGAGGCCTGAGGTGGCAGGGGACCCGGCCGCAGAAGTAAGCAGTGGTGGGCCTGGCAACCGCGGAGGCAAGGGGCGGTGGCAGGCCTGGCCAGCGGCCACGCACACAAAAAGCGGCATTGGTGGGCATGGCCAGGAAGGCCAGAGATGGCAGGGGGCCCAGCCGTGGGGGCAAGCGGCGGCCACGGGCCCGGCTATGTGAAATGTCAGGCCCAGCTGCGGCAAGGCAGAGTGCCGGTGGCTGAACCCAACAGCAGCAAGGCGGCGGAGAGGCCGTGCCGGGTGAAATGGCAGCCCCAGCGAGGCAGAGCGCCGCTGACTCAAACCGGCAGCAGCAAGGCTGGCCGTGGCAATAAGCCAGAGGACCCGGGCTGGGGCAAGAGACAGCAGCAGAACCCGGCTGCAACGAGGCGGCTGAGCCAGAAAAAGAATTTTTGGATGGAAAGACAGAGCACAGGGGGTAAGGATGCACAAAAGGAGGGGGGAACAAAACTCAAGGGCCTGGCATGGGAATGGGCGTGAGAGGGAGACAGTGGGGGACACGTGACAGAGGAGAGCATTGACAGGCGCGAGACTCAACGGTTGGTCTCCCACTCCCAATGTATCGGCAACAGATAATAGAGATGGAGATTGAGAGACACTTGATGAAAATGTACAGACTGGCAAAGAAAAGGGGACCACGGTATAGTTTTTTAAAAGGGCAAAATAAGTGGCGAGGGAGGAAACTGAAGGGCTGCGGGGGGGACAAAGCTACGGCGAGCCAGACTGTGAGGAGAAACAGATTACCCCCTACCCCCCCCCTTAAGTTCTGAGTGGAAACTGAGTAGCCGCACTCAACACTAAAAACAAAAACAAACACCCGAGGGACTTCTAGGACCAACAAAAACAACAAAACAAACAAAAACCTGGGGGCCTTTAGAGACGACAGTGGGGCGGGAGGTGGGGGGAAGGCGGGCAGGCGAGACAGTGGGGCAGGAAGTGGGGGGAAGGTGGGCAGGCGAGACACTGGGGCGGGAGGTGGGGGATGGAAGGTGAGACACTGGGGCAGAAGGTGGGGGGATGGAAGGCGAGACACTGGACTGTGAGGGACAACGGTAGCCAGTCTGACCACCACCACAAAAAAAAATAAATTAAAAAATGATAATTAGATGGTCTACTGTAGCCACACTCCCCACAAAAATCTATATTATTATTTCTCCTGGGTGTGTAAATAATAACTAGCTACTACCTGACCCTCCAAAGAGCATCTGTGCGCTCTTTAGGGCTGGCGGATCCCCCGTCCCCCGAGCTTCTGCCCAGTCTCTTTCCTGCCCTCCCTCCACCTTCTGCCCCAGTGTCTCGCCTGACTCCCCCCTACCTTCTGCCCCAGTGTCTCGCCTGCCCTCCCCCCACCTCTTGCCCCAGTGTCTCGCCTGCCTTCCCCCCCACCTCTTGCCCCAGTGTCTCACCTGTCCTCCCCCCTCCCTCTTGGCCCACTGTCTCCCCTTCCACCACCCCCACCTCTTGCCCCAGTGTCTCGCCTTCCATCCCCCCACCTCTTGCCCCAGTATCTCGCCTTCCATCCCCCTACCTTCTGTCCATGACACAAGGGAAAATAAAGAAACAACTGAACAACCAGCCAAATTCTCACAACAAAACTCCAAGAAGTAAATAAACTATCACACAGAAACTCTGCGGGTTCAGCTAGTTTACTAAAATTTCTGGTATGGTCAATATGGTCAAAAATCAAATTCCAGAAATCGTGGCAAGTTTAAAAAGTGAGCCATTCTCTTTTCTTAAATACAGAAAGATTTCAGACATATGGGGGAGAGTGGCTGAATGGTTTGTCTTATTCATTCATTGCCATGCATATCACACAGCTGAGGCCAACACAAATCTTTCTTCCTAGCTGCATTTAAGTGGCAGGCTATAGAAAATATGGGACCAATAAGCCTGTGGGACTAAACCTACAATGATAAAACAACCAATAGAATACAACATCCTCCATGGAAACAGTGTATTGTCCATAAATTAAAAAGCACAGTAGAAATTATTAATTTCTTACTTCAGCCATAAGAGGCATACAGATCTTCAAAATACAGAACCCTGATTTGTCAAGAAATATTATTTAATGCAATTATTTTCATTGGGACAAAGCCTGCAACTGTTGGTAAGAATACATTTGAGACAGATGCATACATTTCGTAATTGTCTGCTAACAAGCCAAACAATTCCACTGACATCAATTCTCAAGTCAAACAGACTTCTATTACAACCACTTTCAAAGAGTTTGTTTGCAACAACAAACCCAAAATAAGATTGGAATGGAATCATATATGCAAACCAGCATACAAACATAGGTAGAAGGGGTTTACACTCTGCTTCTCAGACAACAAGCTGGACTTTTTGTAACAATACACTGACGTACCCTGAAGACGCACTTGTTTTCCCAGGCCTTCAACTGAGATTCGATTTTTAAATTTTAATGTGTTTTTAACATGTTTTTATCTAATTTTTATCTTAAGAATTTTAAATGTGTTATATTTTATGTTTTAATTCTGTAAACCATCTAGACATTTTTATACTGGGCAGTATATAAATCAAATAAATAAATAAATAAATAAATGGAATATTACAAATCTCCAGTCTCAAATGTTGCTTGTCAGATGGTCACTGGAATTTTCACATTTCCTTTGAAGATGAACTTCATGACTTAATTATTTCAGCTAACACAGTCTAGATAGTCTTACTACTACTAGTTCTTCTGTCTCATACTCAGATAGCAAAGTTAAAGAGCTTCCTTTCACATCATTATATGTGAATTAAGGAATTAGTTATGTCTCCATGTTTATAGTTCCTGGTTTGGATCTTGGCAAATCAACAATATCTATCTATCTATCTAATTCACTAAGACATCCCATGTGTGGCAGCTCTCACAAGACTTCACGAGTGAGGGGAGGTGGAGAGAAAGGCAAGTGGCCAGTGAAAGGAAGCAGTGGCACCACCCGGTGAGAAGAAGCGAAGCGGCAGCCAGGTTGGCTGCCAGGCGGCAAGAGGAGGTGGAAGCCAGGCCGGTTGCTGAGAGGAAGTGGCAGCTAAGGCTGGGGTGGGGGGGACGGCTGAAAGGATGGTGGGTAGACAGGGAAAACAAAGGGCGCAGATGCTCTGCACCCGGTCAGCTAGCTTTAAATACAAAGTGAACATTACAGCCTATAGAATTATTTTCCAGCTCAGATTTCTACCTTTTGAACCTTCCTTCCCTCTACCCACTTATATCACCTGCTGCTGCTCTAGCAGCGATGGGAGGGAGGGAAGGAAGAAGTCTCTCTCGCAATTTCTAGCACACGATTATGTATGAGAGCCATGAGCACTGGGAAATGTAGACTGTCAGTGCTGACAAAATGACATTTCCCAGGACTCTTAGTTCCTGGCTTGCAGCCATAACAATATGCCATGTATTTGAGGGAGGGGAGGTAATGGGAAAGGCCTCCCTCAGAGCAAACAAGGTCAACAGATATGAAAGAAGGGATTTAGATACAAGTGAGAAGGAGGCTCACTGGGCGGGGGTGGGGAGAGGACTGGATGAGAGATTGGACATCACACTCACAATAGTATCATCAGTGTCCAACTTAGCTCAAAAGTTGGACTCTGAATAAACAGAACTGAAGAACACAGTTCAGTTTTCTGAGTCCAATTGTAAGATGGGGTTCCTCTCCATCACTGCAAATGAATAAATGTTCGGTACAAAGTAGTGTTCTATAATATTTTATAAAATATATTTAAAATAAAAGCAGTGCATATTTCAGGAACTGCACTGTAATTTAGATGGGCATGGGCCACTGAGATATAAAACCACATTCTTAAATCTCTCCCTCTGAAATCCATGAGATTTCTTTGAATGTATCATGCACAAGGTAGTGTTCTTATAGTTCAAAATTATAAGTTAATTTTGCTGAACACAAGCTGGCCTTTCTTCCACAGCAAACTCCATGGAGTAAAATGAATTTAAGCAAAGCATGCCATTCACTTAATTTACCTCAGTTTACCAAATTTCACTTGAAAAAGACTTCAAGGTGGTTTACAACAGAGTAGGGTTAAAACAATTTTAAAGCCTAAATAAAAACCACCAAAATAACCAGTCAGCAGAAAACAGCAACTGTGGAACAGAAACTAGCAATCAAAAGCACACTGAAACAAAGTGCCTTAACCTGCTTGTGGTGCACCAGGAAATTTGCTCATGAAAGGCTGTTTCAGCACTCTGGGGCAGCAACTAAGAAGGTCTATTACTAGTAGAGGCCAGGGTAGCCTCCAAGAACGCTGGAATTTGAAGCAAGGCTTTCTCAAAATATAATAAACAGCACTATTTCTAGAAGGTTGTCCAAGAAGCTTGAAAATTCCTAGACCAATACCTATAAAGCCATAACATTCACTTGTTGTTTATTTGCAACTTGGTGGAATGCCAACAGATATACAGTAGACAAAGGAGCTATCCCTGGAAAGAAAACCAACTAGTTGAAAGGAAAATTGCATCCAAATCTGTTAAAGATATATACACCGATCTGTTAAACCTGTTAAAGAAGTACACACAGATCTACTTTAAAAGTCAATGAAGACAAAAGTTCTTACCTTTTCCAGGACTAAGATTTTGGTCTATAAAAACCTTTAACTCTCCATTAGCTTCAATTAGCCCAGCCTACGAGAGAAGACAAATACTGAGATGTAAAGTAACACAAACAAATTACATGTATATATATTTTTATTTAACAAATTTCTATCCCGCCCAAAACTTATGTCTTTGGGTAGTTTACAATAAAAACACAATTAAAACAAAATTTAAACATGAAAACAATTTAAAACTTAAAACAGTTAAAAATATTAACACAATAAATCTAATTAATAGCCTGGATGAATGCATGTGTCTTGACTGACGTTTAAAAAGTTGTCAGCGATATAAAGTTACTATGTAGGGAGAACATTACTGCTGTGGCTCTACAACTTTTAGGAAAGCCTTGCCATCCCAAGTACTTTCTTTAGTTTAGCAAGTTGTTCTTTTCATGGCAGTCTAAGGCAAGGCAGCTCCTCTTAACACCCTCTTCAACATACCTTTCAGTTTTTATGATTCTATCCATTCATACAAGGAGGTAAGGCAACAGATAATGTAGTCTAATTAAAAAATCTAACATATTTATTTGCATCTAAGTGCAAAAAATAATTCCAGATGAAATCACAGATTTTGGTTCATGAGCCATCTTTATGAAATCTGCATAATGGTATATGGCGGTATAAAAGAAAGACTGGGGTAAGGGCAGGAAGGTGCTGAATAGAAAAGAAACCAGAGGAGACACTTCAAAGATTCTGCCTTCTCCAGACACATGTCATGTGTTTATAAGTATGAATAAAAGCATTATAAAGAGGAGCAACCTGAAATGAGTTGGCCATAGAAATGTTTTGTATGGCAAGACAAACAAGAGACAGTGATAGAACAAGCCTTGCAACACAATCCTAGGCGTGTTTTCTGGGTAGTTAGTTTCGCCATATTCTTTTATGCTTATCCTTCCCCAGCCCCAGGTACGTGTCCATTGTATTGCAGTTTTAAACCCTTAAGAGCAATATGAAAAATCAACATCCTTCAACTTTTTCACACTCAACTTTAAATACCACCTGCCTGGCTCCTTTGTCTCAAATCAAGCAATCAAGTTTCCTTTGTCTCAATGATACTTTTGCTCTCCACCACCCTGCCACCACAGCACCAAACTCCACGAAACAGTTAGCCTGGAATCAGTTTTACTGCCAATACCAAAGTATCCTGGAAACCTGGAGAACGTAGTTGCTCTTTACACATGTAGGCTGTACTACAAGTGTACTACCAATTTGCCAGCAAGCTTACCAACTCTGTACACTATATAGTACAGGAGCAGAACAGCTGCAAAAGCATCAAGTCAGGAGCAGAGGTGTGGAAAACCAAATCGGGTTCAAACCAGACCTGCCCCCCAAAATGGGAGACTGGTCTGAGTTTGAGATGAGTCAAGCCGGGTTCAAATGAGGTGGCTGCCATTACTGTGGTTCGTTTACAATTTTTCTGCCCTGCTGATTGGTTAGTGATCTCCTTTCTCCTGGTTGGCTTGTTGTCATTCAAATCAGTATTGTCAGGACAAATCTGTCTCCATTGGCGGGGGGGGGGGGGGGGGCAGGGAATTTCAAAATGTATTTAAAACCAGGCAGTGTCTGACTGTCTTTACTCTCCCTCTGGCTTCTGAGGAAGAGCTCTGGTGATCCTCTGTTGCTGCTATTCTTTTGTTGAGGACTGTGGACCTTCTGATCTGGATCTCTGTCCTGCTGCTTCTGCTGTTCCTTCCTGCAGACCCCTAACCCCTCCAGATTACTTTGCTATGTGCCTTTTTCTTTGGATAATCCTACCCTATTGGATAACACTGCTGTTCCTGTCTTTCTTAAAACAAAACAAAACAAAACAAAACACCTACCCTCCTTCCTTGCTATAGATTGCCTTGTCACATCATATCGATGAGATCCCTCATTGTGTGTGTGTGTGTGTGTGTGTGTGTGTATGTATAGATAGATAGATAGACTGGTTAATTTTTGTAGTTTGGTTCCTTTATGTTTGGAGTTTTATTAATTGGGTTTTTAAAAGTGGTTATCAGATTTAGTTAGTCTAAGTCTTTTTAATTAGTTTAAGATTTGGTTTTGGATTGAGTAGTACTTTTGGTGTAGTTTTAGGTTCAGTTTTGTACTTTTGGTGTTTAGTTAGTTTCTTTTAAATAGGGCCTAGTATGGGGGAAGAGATGTCCAGGAGGTAGGGCTAGGAGCAGGGTTCTGAGCAGAGGGAAGGGTGA
Organism: Hemicordylus capensis; assembly: GCF_027244095.1. Lineage (NCBI taxonomy): Eukaryota > Metazoa > Chordata > Lepidosauria > Squamata > Cordylidae > Hemicordylus > Hemicordylus capensis. Next base: position 140,311,486 of record NC_069659.1, read on the forward strand.
TGCTGGTTTGGGGTAGGGCAGCGAGGTGACTCCTCAAGTCACTAATTCCCCTTGGTGGGAGTGGAGAAGGTGACAGCTGCTGGGCCAGCCAAATCTGCCCCCCAATCCCCCTTCTCAGTGCAACCCCTGCCCAGTCTGACACTGAGCAGTAGAACGTCATTCCTATTGCACCTGGACCTTCTCAGCCACAGATAACAGAAGGCGGTGGGGCTGCTGCTGGTGGCCAACCAGCAGGCCCAGTAGTACTGTCAGCACCCAAGTGGTCCAGGAATGTTGGCAGCACTGTGTAGGACCACTTTGAGCTCTGCCAAATTAGCCTACACATGCTGTCTGCACCCACTGCCAGGCACAGGCCAGCAGGGGAAAAAGAACACCAAGCAGCTGGAGATGTCATCGATGAGATGGCACATTGGTATCATCCAGGCATCTTTGCTCCTGCTGGCGGCACTAGGCCGCCTGCTGTGCCCTCAATTAGAGGTGGCAAAGGATGTGCTCCTGTTCCTAAACAGGGCACATTGCCAGTCACACAGTGGGTGTGATCAGTGGGCAAGTGGTCTGGTCACCCAGAGGCATGCCTCATAACCCAGACCATTGAAGAGATGATGGCTGCTGATGACCAGCTGTTTCACATGATGGAGAACAGCAGCTCACACCAGCTGCCCCAGATGCTTGCCCCCAAGTTCCAGATCCCCTCATGCACCACCTTCAGTAGGAGGATAGTGCCCTCCTTGTTCTGGGCATGCAGGAAGATTGAGTTGGGGCTACTGGAGTCAGCAGGACCTGACACCAGCCTTCACTTCACTACAGATGTGTGAACCAGCTACAGTGGGATGTAGGCTGCTTTCCTGTCCCTCACAGTGCACTGGTGGGGGCAGAAAAAAAGAGGGGATGACATCTGCTGCTGTTGGTATGGCCAGCATATCCCAGGCAGCAAAGCCCAGGTGGGCTCTGTTGCATGTGGAGCTGCTGGATACAGCAGATGAACTGTTGGTGGTCACCGGGAGTCAAGTGAAGGAATGGCAGTCCTGGTGGCCAAACCTTTACCAGGGCTTCATAGTCACTGACAATGGTGCCAATGTGCTGAGGGTGGCACACCAGGGCCTTCCATAACATCGCAGCCTACTTCTACCACAGCGAAAAGGGTAGGTAGATGCTCCAGGTGAGCCGTGAGCTTGGCCTACCAGAACATATCATCCCTAGGGATGCTGAATGGTGGAACGACAGGTTGCTTACCTGTAACTTGGGTTCTTCTAATGGTCATCTGTGCTCTTACACAAATGGGCTTTGCGCCTGTGCAGAGATCACATCGGAGCTTCCAAGCTAGAGAACTGCTTTTTGGCAGTAGCCCCGCCCCCTCGGTATATAGGCGGCTGCGCGGGCTTCCCTCTCCAGTCTTCTGAGTCCGCAATCTGAAAGAGACTAGCAGAAAAGACATGAGAAGAGGGAGGATGGATGGGCATGTAAGAGCACAGATGACCACTAGAAGAACCCAAGTTACAGGTAAGCAACCTGTCGTTCTTCGACGTGGTCTCTGTGCTTTACACGAATGGGCGCATAGCACGCTGCACCTGTGCCCTGCTCACCTGGAGACAGGATCAGGCGAAGATGGATTGTAGCACCGTCCTGCCAAACGACGTGTCTTTTCTGGCTTGGACATCCAGGGCATAATGGTGTATGAAGGAGTGCTTAGATGCCCACTTAGCCGCCTAGCAGATGACATCTAGAGTAATGGATCTGTCAAGGGCACTAGATGTCGCAACCGACCTCGTCGAATGCGCTTTAAGAGAGGGCGGAGGAGACTTTTTGGTGATCTGGTATGCCAGGGAGATGGTGTGGACCACCCCCATCTGGATATAGTCTGTGCAGAGGCTTGTTTGCCCTTGTTAGGGCCAGAGTGGAGCACAAAGAGAGAATTGGAGGTCCGAAAGGCAGAGGTGTGGTCGACATAAATGGCAAGTGCCCTTTGGACATCTAAGGTATGGAGGCGGCGTTCAGCAGCCGTTGCTGGCTCAGTGAAGAATGCAGGTAAGGAGATGGGTTGGGAGCGGTGGAATGAAGTAACTACTTTAGGAAGAAAGGCAATGTCCGGCCGCAGAACAGCTTTTTCCTTGTGGAAGGTGAGGTAAAGAGGATCAACTCTAAGAGCCCTGAGTTCACTGACCTGTCTGGCCGAGATGATAGCCATGAGGAAGGCCAGTTTACAGGAAAGAAGGTCGAGAGAAATTGTAGCCGTGGGTTCAAAGGGAGTGTTCATCAGTGAAGAGAGGACCAAGGTCAGATCCCAAGCCGGAGCCATGACTGGAGGATCCGGATAAAGGTGAGTGCGACCTTTAAGAAAACGCTTGACAGTGGGGTGCTGGAACCACAAGGGTGTGGAGGCGGGGGAGTTAGCCACTATGGCTGCCAGTGGACCTGCAAAGACGGGATTTTAAGTTCGGCCTGCTTGAGAGATAACAAGTAGGCACAGATATGTTCCACAGAGACAGAGGGCGGGGGAATGTCTCTGTCTTGTAGATAGGCTAGAAAGCAGGTCCACTTGTGAGAGTAAGAGGGGTCTGTGGAGGGTTTGCGCAAGGCTTGGACTATTCGTAGCAGGTCCGCCGGGAGGACAGGACTATGTGCCAGGCTGTGAGGTGGAGACACTGCAGGTCTGGATGGAGAAGGCAACCATTCTGCGTGGAGAAGAGGTGAGGGATGTCCGAGAGTCAGTGATATTGATGGTTGGATAGACAAAGGAGGTGGGGAAACCAGGGTTGCCTGGAACACAACGGGGCAATGAGGATACATCGCAGGAGGTCCTGGGATATATTCTGAAGGACTCAAGGAAGTAGAGGGATTGGAGGAAAGGCGTAGATGAAGAGGTTCATCCAAGGCAGGGCAAATGCGTCTCCCAGGGAGTTGGGTCCGATCCCGGACCGGGAACAATACTGGTGGCATTGTGCATTTGTTTCTGATGCGAAGAGGTCTATTTCTGGGAAGAACCAATGGCAGAAGAGGGAGCGGAGCATGGGGGGATGTAGCTGCCACTCATGGGATGTTGTTGGAGTCCTGCTGAGCCTGTCCGCCATGACATTGTTCTGTCCTTGTATGTGAATCACCAGGGGCGTGATATCATGGTGAATGCACCAAAGCCATAGGTCCATGGACAGGAGCAGGAGGGGGGTGGAAAAGGTGCTGCCCTGCCTGTTCAGGTAAGCTTTGGCGGTAGTATTGTCCGTCTGGACAAGGACATGGGAGCCCCATATCAGGGGAAGGAAGGCCTTCAAGGCTTTGAATATCGCTAAGAGCTCAAGATAATTGACATGATAGGAAACTTCTGCCAGGGTCCAGGTGCTGTGGATGTTGTGATTGTTGGCATGGGCACCCCAATCATCCAGGGATGCATCCGTGGTGAATAGGAGGGCCGGACGGGGAGGACGGAAGGGGGAGCCGACGAGGAGGTTGGCCTCGTCTGTCCACCATAGAAGGGAACATAGAACCGGAGGCGGAAGCATCAGTTTGACGGTGAGGGAGTCCTCGTGGGGAAAGAATATGGAGAGAAACCAGTGCTGGAGAGATCTGGCTCATAGCCTGGCATGAGGGAAGCCATGGGTGGTGGAAGCCATATATGTCCTAGCAGGCACTGCACCATGTGTGCTGATTGGGTAGGGTGGCAGAGTAGGTGGGCCAACAAGTCCAGGATGGCCTGGGTTCTGTGTCGGGGAAAGAAGAGCTTGGATTGCACGGAGTCGAAGAGGATCCCCAGGAATTCTATGGTTTTGGAGAGTGTGAGCTTCGATTTCTCGTAGTTCACTTGCAGGCCCAGATCGGAGAGGAGGGTTATGACCGTGTGAAGGTCTCTGAGGAGGGATTGTGGGTCATAAGCCACCACGAGCCAATCATCAAGTTACGGAAAAATTTGAATATTTTGTTGTTGCAGGGCTGCCACCACTGGGGCCATGCATTTGGTGAACACCCGGGGCGCAGATGCCAGTCTGAAAGGAAGTGCGCGAAATTGGTAAGTGTTGTGTGCTATGTGAAAACGGAGGAAACGACGATGCTGAGGTCTGATAGTAATGTGGTAATATGCGTCCTTGAGATCGATGGAAACGAACCACTGGTTCTTTTGCAGAAGGGAGAGGATTGTAGGAATCGAGAGAGCAACTTGTGGCAATGATGGGCAGGGTACCAGGCACTGTGGGGCTAGCAGAATCTGGGTCAGTGATTCTTTTTTGGACTGTATTGGGATACGGAAATTCCATTTTTAAAACAAGTTTTTGTGTTTTAATTTTTCACTTGTGTGTGTGGCAGTGGCACTGTTTCTGCCATAGGGAATAATGGGAATTCAAACCACACCATTATTCTGCATGGGTAGTGCCTAGGGACACCAAAGTGGGTTAGGTGATAGGGCATGATGGATATTAGCTTTTACCCAACCCACAAAGCAATCAGGTGATCTTTAAGTTTTTTAGGGTCAGTAAGTCAACCCTAAGTGAGGGTTGACCTAAGAACACTGAAAAAATTCATTAAAAAACAACAACACTCAATTGGCTTGCAGATTTATTATTTATTTATTAAGAGATTTAATATTCCACCCAATCCACAGACTCAGGGTAGATGTTACCTTCCACCCAACCTGGTTTGGGTGGCACAACGGGTTTGACCCAGGTTCCAATTCAACTGGACCAGAGGTCGGTTTGACAGAACTGGTACTCGAACCAGAAGCCCCAGGTTTGAATTTGAACCAAACTGCCAGGTCCGGTTTTGTACACACCCCTAGCCAGGAATGTTGTAAACTATTCTGAATCAAGACAAATATAATAATTAGAAACAAAGCAATCAAAGTCTATAGACTCTGAATTTGTATAAAATGATAAAAATTAATCAATGTCAAAGTATCTCTTGCATTTTTATCTACCCAATCAATTTAAAGGGCCCAAGAGTCACAAGCATATGACACCTGCTCAGATAGAAAAGAACACTGGTCTTTAGAATGAAGGATGCTTTGTTGGCTTAAAGAGGGCATCCAGAGTAGGTTATCTCCTCCAATTTGCTCTAAAAGCTGGGCATGTTAATTAGCAAAAACCTAAGACTTAATAATTGGACATCAAACTTGAAAGAGAAAAACAGAGCTTTAATTGTAATGCATACATATGTAACAGTAATTACTTTATTAGAGAAAGAAGAAAAAGGAGAATGAAAACTCCAGAAGTTCAGAGCTTCTTTACTGATCTATAGATTCAAAAATAGAGGCCTACACAAATTCATGGAGAACAGGTCTACAAGTGGCTACTGGTCTTGATGGCTATAGACTACTTCTAGGTTAAGAGACGGGATACCTCTGAACACCAGTTGTAGGGAAGCAATAGCAGGAGAGGGACCACTGTGGGAAACAAGATCCTGGAGTAGATAGGCCTTAGGTCTGGTCCAGCAAAGCTTTTCTTATAAAACTAGTATTTTTAAGCCCGTTAAAATAATGGGTGCTAGTATCGTTCCCCCCCTTCTTCCTTTCTCTCGCCCTCCTTTCCTTTCTTTTTTCCCCTCTTTCTCTCTCTCATTCCTTCCTTTTCTCTCCCTCTCCTTTTTCTTTTCCTTCCTTTCTTCCCCCTCTTATCCTTCCCTTCTTTTTTCTTTCTTTCCCTCTTTCCTCCCTCCTTTCTCTCTCCCTCTCTCTCCTTTCCTTCCTTTCTTCCACCTCTTCTCACTCCCTTCTTTCTGTTTTCTTTTTCTTTTCCTCTTTTCTTCCTTTAACAGGCTTGCTCTTTGGGGCTGGCTGCTCCTGTTTCCCTTCTGTCTTTCTTTTGTCCTTCTCCCTCACTCCTTTCTCCTTCCTTCTCTTTCTTTCTTTCCATCCCTCCCCTTCCCTTCTCTCTCTTTTCTCTCCTTCCCTCTTTCCTTCTTTTCATCTTTCTATTGTCCTGTCTTCCTCCCTCCCTCCCTCCTTTTCTCTCTCTCTCTGTCTTTGCCTTCCTCATTGATGAAGAAAACATGCTAATTGGAAGCTTGTTAATATGAACTATGTTTGTTGGCATACATTGCATGAGAGCACTGTCAAAAAACCTCTTCATTTCCTTTTAGTGACTTCTTACTGCCCCCAGTTCAAGTTTAATAGAAAAGGACATGATGTAGTTTTAATGACAGGAAACCAATGCCTTCCAAATGAATAAATTTCTTCACTGGCTACCACAAAGTGTGCTAATTTTTTTCTTTGATAAATTAAAAGCTATAAAAGACTATTTAAAGCGTGCTCCTTACAGTCATAGTCTGCCCCACTGCTGCACTGAGAGTTGATGTAAAGCTGTTTATACCTTATGCAATGACAGCCAGTGAATCTAAAAGTGGAGAGTTTCTGGGTTGGGAACACTGTCCTCACCGGCGCTTCTTCATAGTCTAACCTGAGAGGAATATACGGAAGCGTCAGCAGTGTCTAACCTGAGAGCTCAGCGCAGGGAGACGCAACACCTTGCTAGCCATGTGGGGCAGAGACACGGAGCCAGAGCCCACTCCCTGGCTTCTCGGCGGCAGCACAGGCAAGAACGCAAGGCTGGCGGGCATGGCGAGGCGGCGGTCTGTTTCAGGGCCACTGTTGTTGCTGCTGCCAGCAGCAGCACTTCTCGGGGCTCAGCGGCGGTGCTGTGAGGGGGCTCAGCGCAGCCGAAGGAGCCGCAGCCAGTCCGGCAGCGCATCCTCCTCCTCTCCCTCTCGTGGCGGTGGGCGAAGAATGGCAACAGCAACTGCCATGGAGGCGTTGTGGTCGTCTGCAGAGTTGGGAGCATAATGACCGTCCGTGGGGCCGGGAGAGGAGGATTCGGGCAGCTGGGAGGGCGGCAGTGCCAGGCCTCGGAGGCGGCTCCGCCACCACCTCGGCCAGCTTCCCCCGCCGCCTCCTCCCCCTGCCCGGCTTCGACGGCGCAGCCAGGCCTTGGCCATGGCGGCGCTGCCGCCTGGGCCGTGCCTCGGCCAGTTTCCCCCGCCGCCGTTTACCCAGCTTCTTCGGGACGGCCGCTTCTGGCCGCCGGGTGCTGGCGTTCACGGCTCCCCTGCTCTGTTCTGGGCATGCGCTTCGCGCATGCCCAGAACAGGCAGGCACGAACGCACGCTTGGTGTCCATCCACGGACGGACACCAAGCGTTTTATTAGAGAGGATGGCAGCTCAAAAGCTCCTGGTGGGGTAAGTTTCTGCTCCTAAAAAGGTGGGAGGAGTACCCTCCAGCTGAAGAACATCTCTGCTGAGACAAACATGTCCAGCTTGTAATGTTTGGTGAAGGAAGAGTCCTATGCTGCCATCAGATTTCTTCAAAGAGAGACAACGGTGCTAAGGAACACAGAAGTGACCACTGTGGTGGAATATATAATGCCTCCAAGAACCAGGAGGCACTGCGCTTCATAGCTCAGTGGAATGCAGGCTGATCCACCTAGTTAATGTAGATTTGGAGACCTTTTCCAAGGCAGAAAAAGGAAACTAATCAGCTGAGTTTTTCAGAAGGTAATGGTAAGTTTGATATAGACATGTAAGAATCTGTGTACCTCAACCTTGCACTATATTCTCTCCCCTTGGCTGAATAAGACTGGGACCGAAAGGTGGAAGGATAACCTCCTGGAACCTGTGGAAAGTGCCATTAACCTTTGGAATAACTGAGTGATCAGAGGAGATGACAACTTTATCCTTCTATAAGATGCAGAGGCAGGTGGGGAAATAACTTGCCTAGCAAGCAAGAGGTTGCTGGTTTGAATCCCCACTGGTATGTCTCCCAAACTACAGGAAATACCTATATCAGGCAGCAGCGATATAGGAAGATGCTGAAAGGTATCATCTCATACTGCATGGAAGATGGCAATGGTAAACCCTTCCTATATTATACCAAAGAAAACCACATGGCTCTGTGGTGGCCAGGAGTTGACATCGACTCAAAGGAACAACTTTACTTTAGTTGGGAGAACCCTCTGTCTAATGTAATGACTATGAGAAATGTCACCTTGAATGACAGGAGAGGCAATTAAGTTGTCTTCAAAAGTACATATGGTTGTGTCTGAAGGTTCTAAAAAGCTTCCCGGAGGTTCCATGATTCCAGAAGGTGATGCACTTCCAGAAGATTAAGAACATGGAAACATGTCGGAACAGCACAAGTTGTGAATGAGACCCCAGTGGTCTGCATCTGCTCAGAATGAAGACAGAAAAAAGGGCCAGGAAGCCACTGCTGCACAGAACCCCTTACCTCAGTCCTTCCATAAGATTTGTCAGCAGAGGGGGGAGCCACATAGACAAGAAACTGGATGTGAAGGTATTATAGAATATCTTTCTCTGCCTCTACTATCAGCAGATATAAAAATCAGAGGATGAAGCCTGAGCAGGAAAAGAAGAAAGGTGACTGACAGAAGTGGTAAATTTGGAGCATAGGAAGCTGCCTTATACCAGGTCAGACCATTCGTCCATCTAGCTCAGTATTGTCTACATAGACTTCTCCAAGGTTGAAGGAAGGAGTTTCTCTCATCCCTTTCTTGGTGATGCCAGGGAACAAACCTGGAACCTTCTGCATGCAAATGCTCTTTCCAGAGTGGCCTCAGCCCCAGAGAATATTTAACAATGCTCACATGTCTCCCATTCAAATGCAAACTGGGACAGACCCTGCGTAGCAAGGGGGACAATTCATGCTTATTACTACAAGACCAACTCTCCTCCCACTACTACCCTCTAGTAGTAGCAGCATCCACTAGATATCACCAATAGAATGAATTAACTGCTTGTAGGCATGCCACAAAGAGCTACAATGCCTAGAGTCCATTGACAATGAGGAGAACTTTGCAGATGTTCTTCAGGCTGACTTCACTATGGAGAGTGAGTTAACGTCTTTGAGCTAAAATTCCCCAACCCTCCTCTCAAAAAGCTCATTTCCTGAGGGTATTAAGGCAGAGTCCCTGTTCAAGGCTCATCTGAAAGACAAGTCAGTAGTTCTTCCTTCCTTTTGCACCATCTGAACAAGTTGTTCTAGTAAGAATTAGTCTGCCTACTTTCCTTTCACTGACCCTATAACTGAACATTTGGTTCAAATCAGCAAGGTGGTTCATAAGTTGGCCCACTTGCACCTCAAATGTTTTCACATCTGCCTCCTTGAATCGGGGTGGATGACATCATCAAACTGCCACTGAAGTGTCCCTGTGTGTCAATCACTACTACAACTGTAGCAATTTTGATTCAAATCAGCTAGGTGGCTCACATGTTAGGCCACTTGCAATTCAAACGTTCACACGTCCATCTTAAATCAGGGTGGATGACATCACGGACGACACCATCCCTATCAATATTCCTTTTAAAGAATGCACACATCTGCATGCTCATAAGTTTTTTTGATGTCGCTCAGTGAATTTTAGATCCCGCTCAGGTTGAATCAGGAAAGTCACACTCTGAATGTACACGCACACGCTGCCTTGATACTGCTGCCCAGAATGAAACTCATTCCGCACACAGATGGGAAAAAAAATTAGAGTACACTGATTCCTAGGTGTCCTTAAAACTGTAAATTGGTTCAAATTGGCTAGGTGGTTCAGAGGTTAGCCCACTTGTGCCCCAAATGTTCACACCCGCCATCTTGAACTGGGGTGGATGACATCACCACAAACTAGGCCATTGATGTGTCCCTATAACTGTATCAGATTTGGTTCATATTGGTCCAGGCATTGCAAGGTCAATGGCGGCAGGGGGACACACAGAATGTGAGGTATTCTCATAAGTCTACTAGAAAGTAGGCTAAAAAGGCCTTCTGAGTTGCCTTGTTCATTTGGTGAGTAGAGGGCTTTCCTGGATGCTACTCAAGTGTTTACCATGGACTGACAAAATCCATACCGTGCTAGTATCTAGCATGCAGCTTCCAGATAGGGAGATAGATCCATGTTGGGTCCAAGAGAATGAAATGACTCTGGCTCAACCTATCAGGTTCCTGTAGGAGAATCGAAGGTAATTGGGATGCCATATGACCACTATGAAGTCACAAGTTTAGGTGCACTTTTTCTATGTATGCTCCCTCAAGATTGCTGGAGAGTGAAAAGCATGAAGGATATCCAGAGCCCATGGGATTGCCAGGCACCAGTTCCCTCAGCCTCCTACGTGGGAATCTCGCCCTGTGCTGTGCATGGCTCCCTTCTATAGTTACTGGAACTCCATCAAGAATGCCTCTGGTTACTGGGTTTAATCACGTTAGGGATGACTGGTTGAGGCTGGGAGGTAGATTTTGAATCAGTTCGAACATTATTGCATCTCAATGTGGCAGGAGTAGTCACTGAAGGTCTTTCATGTGAAGCTATGCCCAGGAGACCATATCAATGAAAGCTACCATTAGCTCCAGAAGATGTGCCAGTGTGAGCTGTGGATGATCTTCTAAAGATTGGGTCAAGTTTACCATCCTTATTCACATTATCATGTGGTAGACAAATTAGTCCAAGGTTGTCACCCTATCAGTGCTTCCAAGTTTAGTAATCTCCAAGTTGTCTGGAGATGATTTTCAAGCATTGATGAGGAAACCAAGGTCCATCAAACAGCCCAGTCATTTGGACAACCTAGAGACTCTGATTATGGAACACCAAATGGAACAAGAAGGCATCCAGTTAGAAATACATGTATATGCCTTTGAGGCAAAGTTTAGTTTCATGAATACTCATGGTGACATCAGCCTGAAGAAGGCCCAGAACTGTTCTGGTTTGCATATACAAGAAGAAGAATGTGCAATAGTAGTTGCTGATGCATACATATAGGATCACTTCCTTTAGATCAACTGAAAATAAGCCCTGTAATTAAAGAGTCTTCATTAAGGACCAAAGGGTTTCCACCTGGAACCTGCAACACCTCCAGGTATTTTTTGAGATATTTTAGGTACATAATTGCTCTCCAAATCACCAGCTCTCTCAGGCACAAGGATTATGGAATACATACTTGAACGATGGTGCTTATGTCAAACAGATGTTGAATGGGCTGGATGGGTGTGGCATGTTTCTGCAGGCATCTGGATGTTGCTGACATGATGAACCCATTGTGAGGAATCGTAGACAATTCTATGCAATAGCTTTAAGAACATAAGAACAGCCCTGCTGGATGAAGGCCATCTAGTCCAGCATCCTGTTTCGCAGTGGCCCACCAGATGCCGCTGGAAGCCACAGGCAGGAGTTGCGGGCAGGCCCTCTCTCCTGCTGCTACTCCCCCACAAATGGTACTCAGAGGCATCCTGCCTTTGAGGCTGGAGGTGGCCTTTAGTCCTCCAACTAGTGGCTGATTATAGACCTCTCCTCCATGAAGTTATCAAAACCCCTCTTAAAGCCATCCAGGTTGTTGGCTGTCACCACATCCCGTGGCAGAGAATTCCACAAGTGGATTATGTGTTGTGTGAAAAAGTACTTCCGTTTGCTAGTCCTAGATTTCCTGGCAATCAATTGCATGGGATGACCCCTGGTTCTAGTGTTATGGGAGAGGGAGAAGAATTTCTCTCTGCCCACTTTCTCCACACCATGCATGATTTTACAGACCTCTATCATGTCTCCCCGTAGTAGTCTTTTTCTAAACTAAACAGTCCCAGGTGTTGTAGCCTTGCCACATAAGAAAGGTGCTCTAGACCCCTGATCATCTTGGTTGCCCTCCTCTGCACCTCTTCCAGTTCTACAATGTCCTTTTTTAGATGTGGTGACCAGAATTGTACGTAGTACTCCAGGTGTGGCTGCACCATACTTTTGTATAAGGGCATTATAATATTAGCAGTCTCATTTTCAATCCCCTTCCTAATGATCCCTAGCATGGAATTGGCCTTTTTCACAGCTGCCGTGCACTGAGTCAACACTTTCAACGAACTGTCCACCACGACCCCAAGAGCCCTCTCATGGTCAGTCACCGACTGCTCAGATCCCATCAGCGTATACTTGAAGTTGTGGTTTTTTGTCCCAATGTGCATCACTTTACACTTGCCAACACTGAACCACATTTGCCACTTTGTCGCCCACTCACCCAGTTTGGAGAGATCCCCGTGGAGCTCCTCACAATCTGTTCTGAATTTCACTACCCAAAAGAGTTTGGTATCATTTGCAAATCTGGCCACCTCGCTGCTTACCCCTGCTTCTAGATCATTTATGAATAAATTAAAAAGCACTGGCCCCAGTACAGATCCCTGGGGGACCCACTTCTTACTTCCCTCCATTGTGAAAACTCTCCATTTATACCTACCCTCTGTTTCCTGTCTTTCAACCAGTTAGCAATCCACACGTGTACTTGTCCCTTATCCCATAACCGCTATGTTTCCTCAGGAGTCTTTGACAGGGGCATAACAAGGCTGGAGTGGGCCCAGAGACAAAATTTTAAAATGGGCCCCTCGCTGATACACACTTCACAATATATAGTCATGTGACTTGCCTCTGGGGGGGGCCCTCGAGGCATGGGGGCCCCCAGGCAGCTGCCTCCCCTTGCCTAATAGTAGTTACGCCACTGGTCTTTGATGAGAAACTTTGTCAAAAGCTTTTTGGAAGTCCAGGTATACTATGTTAACTGGATCACCTTGATCTACACACTTGCTGACACTCTCAAAGAACTCCAAAAGGTTGGTGAGGCAAGATTTACCTTTTTGGAAGCCATGCTGGTTCACTCTCAGCAGGGCCACGTTTTGTTGTATTGTCTGTGGTATTCATCTGTCCATTGAGGATGTTTCCCATGCACGATACGGGGACTGTATTGTGGCCACCAGTGGGATGTGCTAATCACAACTGTTGTCTTCTGACCTTTATATTGAACAAGGGGCCATGCACCACTGATGAGCTCAAAGTCTGCGCTGTGGCCTATTGAAGGCCAACGAAACCCTGAAATCCCTTGACCCGCAAGAAGATCTGAAAGGATGAAAAAACACCAGTGGCCCTTCTGTTGTCCCATTTATCTCTTCTAGTTGCAGAAGACATAACCTTGTATTTATTTCTGGTCTCTATCGTGATGTTTTTTATTTCTTTATTTTATTCAATTTCTATACCGCCCTTCTAAAAATTACTCAGGGCGGTTTAAACAGAGAAATAATAAATAAATAAGATGGATCCCTGTCTCCAAAGGGCTCACAATCTAAAAAGAAACATAAGATAGACACCAGCAAGTCACAGGAGGTACTGTGCTGGGGGTGGATAGGGCTCTTCCCCAAACAGTTTACATCATTAGGAGGTTGGTATCAATGCTTCAGTGGCTCTTAGGGCTAGGGTGGATGCCTCAGAATTTTCAGAGCACCCTGCCTAATAATTTTTTTCCTGTAGGATCTTTTAGGCTATCTCCATCTTTGAAAAACATGGTGCCAGGGAAGGAGGACTACACCATAGTGTCTATTAGAGTTTTTAATGCTTCCACTGTAAAAACATAGAATCTATTGAAGTGTGATTCAAGCAGCTTCTGCTGGCCTTTAGAGACTCTCAGATTTCATTCATTCATATTAATATTCTACACTTCCTCCAATGAGCCAGAGTGAGTGCATGCATCTCTCTCTCTCTTCCCTCCCAACCTTAGCAGAAGTTTCCCTCCCTGCCCTAGCAAGTAGAGAGAGAAGATATATTCCCCATGTAAATAGGAGTGAGCTCCAAGTGTCTGTATCAAGAGGGAGCAGGACAAGAAACTGGGAGGGACCTTCTCCAAGGAGCTCTTAAAGTCTTTGCTAATTAACATACAACCATTCTGAGATAACCTACTCTGAATATCCTCCTCCACCACCAGATAGTCTGCTAGCAATAGGTTTTCTGTTTTTCGAAGATAAAACTCTTATTGAGTTTCTTTGGCGCAACTGCTAATTTTCAGGCACTCTTAATTAGCATGAAAATAAAACTCTCCCCACCAGCTAGTACAGGTTAAAAAAACCAAATTAAAATATTTTGAAAAGTCTTTGTCAAAAATTTATTTTGAAAGGTACCTCTGTGGTTATCCCCCCTAGAAGCTGTTATGTGTAAAGAAGTGAATATGAAAACCAGATGGCTGACATATAATGAAGTGTTGAATAAGTGTGATAATAAATGGGAACTGAAAAAGGAGGAAGAACTAAAAGATAGAGTGACCAACTGGCTTCAATATTATCAGTTAAATGAGGCTTTAAAAAAAGATTTGAAAATAGGCTTTGAAGCGCAGAGATCAAAATTTGAAATAGAGTTATGTGAAAGTGATGTAAAACTAATTACCAAAATGTACAATTTGTTATTATGTGAAGAAACAAGAGATGAAGTGGTAAAATCAACAATGGTAAAATGGGCACAAGATGTAGGTCATAATATTAACAAGAGGCCTGGGAAAAGCTATGGAAGAAAGATCTTAAATTTACAGCGTGTTATAACTTAAAAGAAAATTTAATTAAAATGATGTACCGGTGGTATTTAACACGTAAGAAACAAGCTTTAATGTATAAACATGTATCTAATAAATGCTGGAAATGTAAAGATAGCGAGGGGTCCTTCTATCACAAGTGGTGGTCCTGCAGAGAGGTAAAGAGATTCTGGGACATGATTTATGATGAACTTAAAAAGATTTTTAAATGTGTATCATAAGAGACCTGAATCCTTTCTGTTGGGCATAATTAATGAAGAAATCTCGAAAGAAAATAGAAATTTATTCCTATCTCTTACGACGGCGGCTAGAATGGTTCTTGCTCAGAAATGGAGATCTGCGGAAATTCCAGCAAAAGAAGAATGGCTGATGAAGGCATATGAATATGCAGAAATGGCAAAACTTACTGTATTAAGTAAGAGATAGTCATATAGAAAACTTCGTAGAAGATTGGAAACCCTTTTTGCGGGTTTCCCCCTCACTGTCATCCTGCTCAAGGTGTCCACCAGGACGTTCAGGGAATCCTGAATGTAGACTGCCTGAGGTGACATAGCATGTGCCACGCACCAATGCCAAAGGTCCAGAGACAGGAACAGAAGGCTCCTTGAAGACATGCCGCCCTGTCAATTGACGTAGGCCTTCACCATCATTTTGTCCATTTGGACTGTCACTGAGCAACCCTCAATCACAGGCAAGAAACCCTTGAAAGCATTGAATATGGCCAGCAACTCCAAATAATTGATGTGCCAGGTCCTCTTCCTGGGGGACCAATGTCTGCTCAAGCAAAAGCCCTCCAGGTGCGCCCAACCAAGCTCTGACGCGTCGGTGGTAATCACCCATTGGGATCGGGGAGCGTGGAAGGGGGCACTAACGTTCAGGTGTCAAAACTCGGCCCACCACGCCACAGTCGCCGTCACACAGCAAGGGGAAGACATTGCAAATGGCCCGGATCTCTAAGGGGGTTGAATACATCCAAGAACCACCTCTGAATGATGCGCATTTGAAGGCACACCTGAGGTAGTACATAAGTGGTAGCAGCCATATGCCCCAATAAGTGCTGTACCGCGCACATAGGCTGTGGGCCTCTGGCTAAGAAAGTGGTGGCCAGCCTCTGAAGACTACGTATGTGGGTGTCCGGAAGAAAGACCTTTTCCAAGTTTGTACTGAATATCAGCCCTATGAACTGTATCCTGCAGGTCAGTTCCAACTGAGATTTCTTGAAATTGATTTGGAAACCCAGAACCTGCGGAGTATCCACGACCGCTCGTCTAGGGCTCACCAAGATGAATCAATCATCTAAATATGGCAATACCTGCAACCCTCGCTCCTGCAGGAAAGCCACCACAGGGGCTAGACATTTCGTAAAAGCCCTCGGCGCTATCGTGAGACCAAAAAGCTAGGCTTTGAATTGATAGGGGATCCCCCTGATCTGGAAGCGCAGAAAGCACCAATGCTTAGGGTGTATCGAGACATGGTTATGTGTGTCTTTCAAGTCTAGGGAAACCATCCACATCTCCTCTTCCAGGATGGTCATAATTATCGCTACTGACAGCAATCGGAATCGTTTGTAGACCAAGTGTCTGTTCAGGGCCCTGAGGTCGAGCATAGGACACCAACCTCTGTCTAGTTCCAGCACAATAAAGTACCAGGAACAGAAAACAGGACTCTCCAGATTGCCAACTTTCTCAATCGCATCCTTTGACAGGAGAGCGGCAACCTCCTGGTCCAACTCCAGAGTGCACAGAGCGATCACAATCCCAGACACTGGCGGTGTCCAACAGAACTCCAGGGAGTAGCCCAAACATATGACTAAGGACCCACTGGTCCATAGTCACTCTGTCCCAGCTTGCCAAGAACGGGGCCAGGCGAGTCCAGAAGCACCCCGAGTGATTGTTTCTTTTGGAAGGTGTCTGGGTGCTGTTTCTGAAAGGCCAGCTTACTAAGCTGGAGGCCCAACTTGTATCTCAACTGGAACTTGTTATCATGAAGGGAACATTCAGATAGAGACTGCTGTTGAGAAAGGGTCTTCTGTGGATGAGAAGGTGACCACCTGCCAGTTTTCCGTTTGGTGGCTGACGACAAATATGACGTGGATCGCGTTGTACTCCTCAGCTTCTGAACTTCCTGGATCGTGTCATCCGTCTGCTCTGCAAAGAGGCTAGAGCCCTCAAAGTGCAGGTCCTTGATCCTAGCACAGGCCTCGTAATTCAATCCAGATGAACCATCACCTTAGCCGCGCACTCCATCGAATGCTGAGTCGAACAGAGCTCCTGTTTCACCACTTTAATAGGCTCGTGGAGAAACACTTTCACCGGATCCCGCTTGTCTTAAGGCAGGAGATCCAGAAAAGGACCCAGTTTCTCCTACAGAAAGTGGTTATATCAGGCATTATAAGCCTGATAATTTGCCTCCCTTAAGTGGAAGGCTGAGGCTGAGTAAAGCCTACTCCCAAAGGAGACCAATTTTCTGCCCTCTTTGTCACTCTGTGCCAACTGGCTGTAACCCCTGGTCCTTTACAGGGATGCCTCTACGATAACTGAATTCGGGGTGGGATGATTCTTCAGAAAGGCCATATCATCCTGCAGTTGCACCCTGTAAAAGTTCTCCAAGCACCTATCAGGCTGAGAAAGAGTCACCGGCTTTTCCCCATGGCACCGCATGACCGCCAACCATGCCAAGTTCAGGGGCAAAGTGGCTGGTACCTTGGCCTCTGAATCAATAAGGCTGAACAACGGGTCCAGTTCTCGCTTCTGCTGCATACAGAGGCTCACGCCAAGGGCCGAAGCCATGCAGGCCACATACGCGGAGTACTGTTTGAGGTCCTCCGACAGGGAAACAGGCGCGGAATCCGACTGTATGTCAAACGGGGACGACCCACGGGAAACAACTTCAGAGTCCTGGGAACTAGTATCACTCTCGAATTATGACTTTGGAGGAGCCAAAGAGTCTTCGGCCAAGGGCGTCAAACCAGTAGGGGAGCCCGGTTTGCTTCGCAGATTGTCCGGTACCAAAATGGAAAGCTCTGCCAGCAGTACCTGGAAAGGTACAGCAGCCTATTGTAGCATGGGAGCCAAAAAGGGCAGCTCATGTCTCTCATTTTGATCCCGAGGGGAGCACTGCGGTGAGCGGGATCGCAGCCTCCCTTCTGAGTGTGAGGTGGGCTCACACCAGTCCCGCACAATTCCTGGTTTCCCATATGTGGGGCCTTCCGAGTAACATGGTCCATATTGGGGCCTAACACAGTCCAAATAGTCCTATCGATAGTCCATTTAATATCGACCACACGATCCAGAGTCCCGGCGTGAAGCACCATAAGAAGGCTCAACCTCACTCAAGGGAAAACGGCGCTCTGCCACTCAGTACCAATCCGGATATGATGGCTCATGACAGTCCCAGGCGTGATCTTGCCTGTAAACTGAGGAGCGTTCTTCCAAGTCCCAATGGGCACTTCGGTCCCTAAAAGGGATGCACTCCTGGTGCCTTCAAGGGGGTGAACGGCGCCTAGGCAGCCACGATGCGTCTTCTGTGGGTTTGGCCGGGGAATAGGCCTCCTCTTCCGTTGAAGAGTATCCAGGCTTATCCATCGCTACCAAGGGTTCTCTACTCAATCGAGTTTGATCATGGGACAAGTCCAACGAATCTGCGGTCAAAGGCAAGCTAGGCCATCCCGAAACTGGCAATCTCGGTATAGGATGATCCGGATCCACTTTAGGCTTCTTGGCCACAGGAGCCTCCGACGAGGAACCGACACAGCCATCTTTTCCTTTGGTATAGGAGGGGGGGTGTTGACCTGCTGGCAATTCATGAGGCAACTTCAAATTCTTCATCTTCCTCTTTGGTATCGACACCGAGGGATTCAGGGAAGACTTTTGTACCACAGGCGCAGAATGCTTAGGGAGGTCTTCTGAGCACACCAGCTCACTCGAAGCCGTCGAAGAATTAGCACTAGGAGGTGCCGAGACCAGTATCAGGGCCAGGTTTTCAGCCCCACAGGAGCAGATACCAAATGCCCCGACTGCACTGATGAAGCCATTTTAACGGATCGCTTCAACGATAAGGCTTCCAAGGAATGAAGAGCCAGATCCCACAGGGCTGCGCACAGGTGAGAAGCCCTATTTTTTCAAGCCTGCTTTGTAAACTTCTGACAATGAAGACAGGTCTCAACAATGTGGGATGCCCCCAGGCATGAGAAACTTGGTATGAGTATCGGGGGAAGGGATTTTAGAGCCGCAACAAACACATTTTTAAAAGTTCATCGTGCCCAGCATAGACGCCGGCCAGTTCATCGTGTCCAGCATTAGGCCGGCCGGCCACCACACTCCATCCCAGCTGGGATCGGTGTTCTGAAAAAGGAAAAAACCCCGCAAAAAACCAAAACGCTAAGAAAAGATTGCTACTACATGAAGAAAAAGAAACAAAGAAAGAAAATTTTAAAAAAAATCAAAGCAGGGAGAAAAAACAACAAGGGGATAGACAGATCCTACTTGTTGTCGAGCTGCAGACTCCATGATACTTACTGAAGCGCACGAAGAAAGACTGAGGGGATGAGGAGTGGCGCAACCGCATTTGGCGGCTGGGTTCCCACCCGAAGCAGGAGAACTGAGCTTGTTAGGTTCTGACGAGGTCTCTGCGCAGGCACATAGCCCATTTGTGTAAAAGACAGAGACCACGTCGAAGAACTCTGGTTTAAAAATAGAGGACAAGCCTTGTTAACTACAGTTACGGGGTTGGCATATCTGCAGTTTTTGGTGGAGAGGGTAGAAAGAGGAAAAGGAGAACTGGCCCCCAAACAAACACATCATATAGCACTGGCGTCTCTCCCCGCAGTGGGGGTTTCTCCTCAGCGTTAGCCTTTCTCCTTGCCAGACTGTGTGAATGTGACATCCCCTGTAGAGCAGGGGCCAAAGGGCCAGCTGCCAGCCCGCTCCTCGAGAGCTAGCCTGTATCTTCTCACAGTGGTGTGTGTCTGTGTCTGTGTGTGTGTGTGTCAGCAAGGACACAGCATCCCCGCAGACCGGGGGACTGACAGATGCTAGGCAGGGCCAACATGAGCAAAGTCGTCCTTGAAGAACTGGCCCTCATCAGTGTTCCCTCTAAGGCATGCATCTGTGTGCATGATCACACTGTTTTTGATGTCCACTCAATTACTTTTCAATCCTGCTCAGGCTGAATCAGGAAGGCCCCACTCCAAATGCACATGCACACACACTGCTTTATTACTGCTGCCCAGAACAAAATTTATTCTGAAGAGAGATGGAAAAAATGAGAACACACTAGCCCTCATCACTGACTGGCCAGGGCTTCCTTATATACTGCCTCAGGCCTCGCAGGTCTCATGAGTGTGGGATTTGGGTCGAGTCCTGTGTCTTGTGAAACTTGTGAGGCCTTGGGGGAATATATAAGGAAGCCCTGGCCAATCCTCTGAGGAAGACCTTCCTCATGCTGGCACTGCCTTGCCTTTGGTGGCCACCTGGTCTTCAGGGATGTTGCACCCCACTTACGCCAGCTGTGAAGACAGAGGCCAGCGCTTGAGGAGGGTGTGAGTAGAGGCTGGCAATTGGCCCTCCTGAAGTCCCCACTGAACAGGCAATGTTGTGTGAGTGTGCCCTGGAAGGGAGAAAGGCCAGCGCTAAGGGGAAACCCTCATTACAAGGAGAGAGGCCAGCACTGGATGTCACATTCATAGGGGGCCAGTGCTCCGTTACTTCTCTTGCCCTGCTTTTGCCACTTTGGAACCTAACCCCCCAGCTTTGCATTTACTTAATAGGAGAGCAATTTGAGATAGCATAAAAAATACAGTTTACAAAATAATCTGTTCTTTCTCATTGTAGAACCCTCCCCGCTTTCCTCAGGCCATAACAACAACAACAAATATTTATATGCCGCTTTTCAACAAAAGTTTCTAAAGCAGCTTACATAGAGAAATAATAAATAATTAAGATGGATCCCTGTCCCCAAAGGGGTCACAATCTAAAAGAAATGTAAGATAGACACTAGCAACAGTCACTGGACGTACTGTGCTGGGGGTGGATAGGGCCAGTTACTCTTCCCCTGCTAAATAAAGAGAATCACCACATTAAAAAGGTGCCTCTTTGCCCAGTTAGCAGGGGTAAGAGTCTACAATTTCAGTCTAAGAGGCACATAGTCTACTAGGGCAGCAACTATATAGTCACACTACATGTTTCATCCAATTTCCTCCCACTAGCCCCTCTCCACAATCAGTGTAACTGAACTGAGCCTTTTAACCCAAGCAACTCTTCTCATAACTAAGTAGCAGCTGCTAATTTATAGGTGGCCATGTGCATATCGTTTATACATTTGCTTGCACACTTCCCAGAGCACACTGAGCTAGGATTCCCAGCCACAAGAAGTTAAAAGAACTGCAGCAGTGAACTAATAGCACTCAGGTAAGTAGCATAAAACTTAGCAGTGGCAACTGCCTATCACCTAATCGAGCAGGATCAAGTGGGAATGTAGAACATGAGCCCTGTGGTTGTCTTTGGTAAAATATAGTAGGGGTTTACCATTGCCTCCTCCTATGCAATATGAGATTATGCCTTTCAGCATCATCCTATATCGCTCCCTAGATGCTCATAATTTGCACAGAAGTGAAAAGTATTACAAAATGGAAAGCAAGCACTTTCAGCAGTTACTACCTATGACAAAAAGTTGTTTAGATGCTCTGTTAACCCACACTTTTTTTTTTGGTCTTATCCAGATTCTAAAAGGCTGCAGAACAGGCCATGGCAAATTTTCTTAGGATCTAGGAGCTAGCCCCAACATTTAACAGAAAATGGACACTTGACAAAATTATCAAACCTAGTGACAGACACTGTCAAAGGATAAGGTAAGTGGGCTTCTCTTTGTCCCTTTTATCAGTGACACAGACAAACAGGGGTGCATGAGAAAAGTAAAGATGTTATTAAATAACTCTACCTCTGCTAAATTTCTGGGCACCATGGCTCCCTGGCACTTGTCAAGCTCTGCTATAGAAGATCATTGATGATCACTTTGCATTTTCATTATTAAGCATAATTATTAGGTCTCTAAGCAACTTTATAGTGATCAGTTCCTAACATGATATATGCTACAGTCTATCTTTCATTACGAGTTTGAATATCCATACATCAATCAACTGCCACAGTTAACGCCCCCTCAAAATGTAAATAATAAATACTGTCCTTTTTTATTCTTCATTACATACAAACATATTACTCAATACTACGGGTGTATACGGAACCGGTTCAGGGGCCCTTTATGGACCTCCGAACCAGTTCGAAAGACCAGAGGTTCAAAGGTGTGGGGGGAGACAACTTTAAGGACTGGGGAGGGTGCTCTTTCCACCCCCCACCACGTTTCCTCCACTGGTGCTATCCTGAAAAACGGTCTTGTAGGGCAGCAGCGTACCTCCTGGCTGCCTTGGTGATTCGTGAACCGGAAGTACCAGGAAGTGCCTGGTGCACATGCTCATGTTGCGATGTGCACACATGAACCAGGCATTTCTGGTCCACAACTCACTGGGGTGGCAAGGAGGTACGCTGCCGACCCACGGGACTGTTTTTCAGGACAGCACCAGTTGGGGTATAAGAGCACCCTCCCCAGTACTTAAAGTTTTGGCTTATTTATTACAATTATATCCCTCTCTTCCTCCAAGGAGCCCAGAACAGGGTACTACATACTTCTCCTCACAACAACCCTGTGAAGTGGGTTAGGCTGAGAGAGAAGTGACTGGCCCAGAGTCACCCTGCAAGTATCATGGCTGAATGGGGATTTGAACTCTGGTCTCCCCGGTGCTAGACCAGAACTCTAACCATTATACCACGCTGGCCCCCCACACCTTAGAACTGGCAATTGCCGACACATCTCTACTCAATACTGAGGTCTCAAATACACTCCTCTTTTACCTCCCCCACAAATCACGTAGTTTTTGCCCATTCCCCGTATCTACCCAAATTGCCTAAATGTAGCCAAAGATCAGCAGCATGAAGAAAGGCAAAGCCATCAGATTCCAAGAAGTCACAAACTAATTTAATATAGGATTTTAAGAAAGCAGCTCACACAATCAAGTTATACTGGATAGGTAAGTAAACTAAAAGCAAAGCATGATCTCAGAGAAATAAAACCACACACATGTCCCAATATACTCTTCTTCAACTGGTCTTCCTAATTTCATCTGCTTTTTATACTGTATTACAATTCACTGAGCAGTTTCTCACCAACACCTGAAATATTTACAACTTCCAGATTATTTCTTCTGTGTAAGCTTAGCCTTTAGCAGGTGCTAGAATATAAGGGGTCCTTTTAGAAATTGTTTCTTGCTCATGCCTTACATTGATAAAGCTTTCCTTTAAGGAAGGCAAGGTGATGGGGCGGGGGGGAGAGAGAATACCATGCACTAATTTTAGAAGAACTGTTCATTTACAAAAGCAGTTTCCATCAAAACAAAGAACAAAGAATCAGGAAGCAGTGTTGAATTCTAGGATCAACAGTGAAGAACTACTTTGCAAAACATATTCTGAATGAATTTAGGAATGAGCTAATATGGACTGGTGAAAATCCCTGGCCAATACTACAAATTGTTATGCTTATTTACCAGTTATCCTATAGGCAGAGATTTAAAACCAGACATTTTAGCATGAAGCACTATAGAAGCCACTCAGTTATTTGTATTTAATTAAATTATACTCCACACTTCAAATAAATGATTCTAAATCTGAAATGATAGTATCTATAGCCATAAGACAGGATTCTAATCAAGTCTGTGCTATATATAATCCACGAGAAAATAATAATAATAATAAAGGGTTACAAAGACTTTAAATCAGGTATATTTGACATTTTTCTTCAGGATCTAACAACATTAGCCACCACATAACAAATTGTTCTCTGATTAAAACGCAAGAACAGCCCTGCTGGATCAGGCCCAAGGCCCATCTAGTCCAGCTTCCTGTTTCACACAGTAGCCCACCAGATGCTGTTAGAAGCCTACAGGCAGGAGTTGAGAGCATGCCCTTTCTCCTGCTGTTACTCCACAACTGTTACTCAGAGGCATTCTGCCCTTGAGGTTGGAGGTGGCCCACAGTCCTCTGACTAGTAGCTATTGATAGATCTCTCCTCCATGAAGTTATCCAAACCCCTCTTAAAGCCATCCAGGTTGTTTGCTGTCACCACATCTTGTGGCAGAGAATTCCACAAGTTGATTATGCATTGTGTGAAAAAGTACCTCCATTTGATCTGCCTGCCTTGCTATCACTAATTCCATGTACAAAGAACTTCAGCAATTAAGTGTCAGTATAACAGTACATATCCCTAATGAAAAACACAAATATCAAATGGTCCGGTATGATACATCAAAATGGTCACATTAGTATGTACTATATACAACACAACACACACACTAACCAAATATACACTCATAGATGTTTATATAAAACATCTTTTCTGCTTTTCACAAATAATTTCTATGTATCTGGTAAGGTCATTCTACAGATGTCTGTCTAGTGCTTTCTTACTGTATTTACCGGTACCTGAATCCAAAACTAGACTTTTTTCTAAATTACTCAGTGTGTGAAATCAGGGTTAGAGGTAGTCTTGAATTCAGATCCCTGTTCTTTTGGAGAATATACAGGTAAAACCTGTATATAACCACTATTTTTAAAGGGGGTCATCTTAAATTTAGAGTCATCTATTTGGATAAATAGGGGTAAAACCATCCTCTGAACTTAGTCATAACTTCTCTTAGTGGCAAGAATATGAGTAGTTTGTTTTCTGCAGTTCAGAAACCATACTTAAACTTCAAAGCTTACCACACTTAATTGGATGCAAATTCCATTGCAATAAAGGGGTTTACATCCAAAAACCCATTTACAAATAAGAAACTAGCCAGCTCCCGTCAGAAGTCACATATGCCAGTTAGATATAGAAAGCAATATCATGGAAGTATTTTAACAATGCACTAACAGATCACTTTTCTGGCTTTATTGAATGCTGTTGTTAATCTGTTTGGCATCAACACAGACCCTCCTGTTGCACTACTGGGTGTGCAAAACAAAAAACCCAACAAAAATCTGCTTAGGAAATAACTAAATGACTTGCCCCAGAGGAAATGCAGAAGACAACTTTTTTGTGAGGAACACACACATACAACTTTGTCAAACACAGGATATGTGCACTTGTACATGAATGTCAAACATTTCTGTTTCACCACATCAGCACATCATATCCTTTACATTAAACTTGGTCTTCTTTGCAAACACTGTTTTTAAATTATACTCTGTTTAGAGCATAATTTTCTGCATTTTCTGATCTTGGCTATCTAGAACATTACTAGTTCCCTCTAAACTTAGAACCCCACAACAATCCAAGAAATCTTTAAGGACAAAAACATAGAGTCATGGGAGCTTCTAGCCTACTTTTGAAAAACTGAATTTACTAAATTTAAGTTTACTCACTCTCTCACAATAGCAATAGATCAGATTGGATTCCAGACTTAATGTCAACTTCAAACACTTATTGTCCCTGAATCTTACTTTCATTCCTATTCCTCCCCACCTTGATGTATAAGTGGCATACAGCCCATAGTTCTCCATAACAGAGGCCAATCTCTCCTCCCACTAAAGAGCTCTATCATTTAAAAAAGTTTTCTTAATAATAGTAGAAGCCAGGGCTTGACAAATACCAGACACCGGAGAGCCATGGTGCCTAGAAATTTAACTGTGTCACTTGGACTAGGATATTCAGTGATAGAGCTATTTAATAAAAACTGTATTTGTACCAGGCAGCCCTATTTCTGTTCTATGTATATTACTTTTTAAACAAGTCCATTTATTCTCTCCCTCCACAGTGTCTGTCATTAAGTCCAGTAAATTTTGTTGTATCCATTATCTGTTTCCTGACTGGACTGTCTTCTAGATCCAAAGAAAATGTGTCAAGGCCTGGTACAAGCCATATTAGTAAGAGTATGAGCCTATTGACTAATAAAATGGATGGTATTAGTAAGACAGCACACATTCAGTTAAGATCAGTCATCTGGTTTAAGCAACAAGGAACTGCCAAAAACAATAATCAATTAGTTCATTAAAATTAATTTGAGAAATTCAAAGCTGCTTTCTTCCACCGTTTTTTGGTCCTCATTGGCCCCTTAATATTACATTTCCCTGCTAGACAACAGCAGCCCTTACAAGGTCTAGGTCTAGACCTAGCAAGTTCATTTCTCCCTAGCCTACAGTCCCCAGATTGATATAGAAAGATGCTGAAAGGCATCATCTTATACTGCATAGGAAGAGACAATAGTAAACCCCTTCTGTATTCTACCAAAGACAACCACATGGCTCTGTGGTCGCCCAGGAGTCAACTCAATGGCACACTTTAGCAGTGCACCATGTCTCCCAGTCTCTAGGGAAAGTTTTACCCCAGTCTTACTTGCTACTTGGCTTATCTTTTGTTCACATCAGCGCCACTCACTGTCTCCACAGATCTCTTCAGCTCACTTTGAGACACTTTAACCATTCTGCCTCTTGGCCAACCTTACTAGCATTCCCAGGCTATTTCCAATAGTCATACAGCTGATCCAAACCTTAAGTGCTGTGAGGTTTCTTCAGAGTCTCCACTCTCATTAGCCATACAGGCAAGAATCCAAAGCACACTCTAGGACACACCTTGACACCTATTCTTTGATTCTAGGAGCCAGTCCAATAATTCTGGAGCCAGACTGACCCCTGCTCCAAGAGAAGGTAGAATTCCTGCTTACCTCCCCCATGGGGAGCAGACTCTTCACCTTGCTTGCTCATCCTCCTCTTGGTCACATCTATCCATCATGTGGCTCAGGTGCCACAATCGATTTTCCAGGTGCCATAGTGAGCTGCCACATGGGAATCATCAAGCCTTGTCCTTTATTTAAATTTACCATTTTTCTTCAAAACACCAGACCCACCATAACATGTCATGGCCTGCTTTTCACAGACTTCCTTGGTTTCAAAAGAATTTTGTAAGTGGCTGGGTGTGTGCATGCATGTGCGTGTGTAGTCTTATTCCATGAAACAAAAGCCCAAAGGTTCCTTTTGTGCCCTTGAACTGAACATTTATTTGGCTCTTGGCCACATACAGTATGCAGACTTACAGAATAAAATAACCACACACAAGACAGTGGTTCTATACAAAACACAGAATAGCTTCTTACAAGACTAATGGCATCATATTACCAATTGACCTATACAACTACAAAATATTGGAAGCCCACATAAGAATTCCTGCCCCCCACCAGAGAAGGAAGTCGATTGCAGGGCAACTGTCCCAGGTAGTATGGTTGGTGGGGGTTCTTTAAATACTGTAAGTGCGGGGAAAGCTGGATGGCTGCAGAGAGTCTCAGGAGCATATGGACATGGAATGATGCTGGGGAGGCTATGAACAAGCACGGGTAGCCAGGAAGAAGTGCAGGGATGCCTGGGAGCTGTAGTTCCAGAGCTTCTCCCATAAGAGGGGAGGAACCATCCAATGGGAGGAACTATAATTCCCTAATTGTTTTCATCTGTGTGTGAAAGGAGTTTTGTTCTGGGCAGCAGTATCAAGGCAGTGTATGTGCACATGCAGTCAGTGTGGGGCCTTCCTGACTCAACCTGAGCAGGATCTAAAATTAACTGCGCGGACATCAAAAACATTGTGAATGTATGCACGCCTTAGAGGGAACACTGCTTCCAGGCATCCTGGCTGCCCCATGCCTTGGCTCAGCCTCCCCTTCATCATTCCCCAACCAGATACTTCCAAGATTCTCCACAGCCATCCAGCTTTCCCCATGCCAATGCTGGGTCAGCATTTAAAAAACCTCCACTCCACCCTTGTACCACCTGTGGCAACTGCCCTGCAATCAGCTTCCTCCTCATTGTGTGTGTGTGTGTGGGGGGGAGAATTCCGATGTGGGCTTCCAATTCTTCTGACCTGCAGTCCTCATTACCAATTTAGTTAAATAAGTGTAGGGTAGTCAAATATTTAAATTTTCATTTTTCTCTATCTTCCTTTTCTGGAAGCGAAAAAATATTTTATTATTGCAATTTAAAGTGGGACTGCCAGTTCTAAAAAACCCCCTAAGGCTTATGTCAGACCTTCACATAGCTTGTTAAAATGTATCACTATCAACTACACCCCCCCAAGTCTATTAATAAAGTTATGTCTCTTTGCTTTTATGAGGACATATAACGTATGAAAGCTTAAACAAAAACCACTGAATCGTAGCCTAAGTAACAAGTAGTGTTCCTTGCAACAGGAATTCTCAGATGTTGTTGACATCTAAGATGTCACACTACAGACTCCTGAAAAATAAGCTCAAGGGCTGGGGGACCCTTACAACAGTGTAGGATTGGCTACAGGACTGCAGCAAGAGAGATGAAATAGACAGAAATTACAGGGCTACCTTGTGTAAGAATCAGAATCAATTTTATTACAGCCTTAAGCCAACCAGTACCTTGTGTAAGCAAATTTGCCTTTACTTGCATAAGGGGTCCACTGAATGCATTTTTAAAATTGATTTTTAATTTATTACAGCAATTGTCTTTTAAAAAGATAACCTAATTTAAAGGGAAATCTGAAATTAAAACATATTTACATTTTCAATACCTTACAAGTAATTTGAATCATGACAATCTCCCGCACTGGCGGTTCTGACATAAAACTAAACCATGGACAGCTACAGGTTCCAACACTTCCCCCTCTCATGTACGTGTTGAGGAGAGTAAAAGTTCTGTTTTCACTATAGAATCAAACTGCAGTTCACCATTATATAAAAATTCAGGCAACTTCAGTTTACTAACTAACTAGCTAGAAGAAGGAAGGCTCAAGTGGTAGCTTGAAATTCTGGCTTGTTTCAACTAATAGTTAACAGAACACAGTTCTGATTCAAAGGAAGTGATGGTTTGTTTTTAAAGTGAAAGTGTAAACTCTTTCTCTTATGTGTAAGAGGATTGGGGAGGAGGGAGTGTGTGAAACTGCGGCTTTCTGAGGCTTATCCATGTAGTGCTAAACCATGATTTACAGTTCAGTTTGAACCAGGCCACTAATTTAAAGTCTGCTTTCGTATTTAACAAGAACTCATATAGGGAAAAATATAACTTCTAAAGTTAAGCATTATAAAACGACACAATAAGTTATGCATTCACTACTGCAGGCTTGCTGTGGGCTAACAAGTCATTACAGGTAAAAATCAGTAAATGCTATCCAGCATCTTGCACAAATCTTCCAGAGAGGCCACATGGGTAGTCCTGTAACCCCACTTCATGCCCTCCAACTACACAACAAGTTCCATTCTCAAATGATGACTATTTCTACTCTACCAAACAGCATGGTCATTTACTTCCACCTCACAGGACTGATTCAGACACAATGCAGAGCCAATATTAAATCCTGATTTAATGCAATGTCTCCTGGCCTTGGGAACTAATCCCCTTCGCACATGAAGCTCAGATGAATTATATTTCCAATTCTTGTTTAGAACAAGCCAGGACCACTTGTTGCATCCAGACAGAGCAATCCTGGCTTATTCTACTTGGAATGTAAAAAAAAAAAAAAATTAGGATCTTAACCTGAAAAACAATCTCAGGTTGAACAGGATTTACTTCCAAGTGAGTATACACAAGACTTAGCCTTTACTTTGCTTAACATTCTTGCATATGTACAGGGTGCATATGTCACAGAAATATGTCACTGGCCGTTTTGAATTATGCTACAAAGGCTTACTTAGTCACCAACCAATATGTTTTGATTGTTACAATAGTTAATATTAATAACTTATTCAGGAATACATAATTTTCAAAATGGGAAAATTGTTTTAAAGCAATGTTTTAAATCGATGTTTTTCTTGGTGATTAAATAAGTGATTGAAATCAATCCACCCTCTAATTAAGCCTATACAACTTGTGATCAAAACAGAACATAGCCCACCAGCACATATGGTAGGACACCTAGTTGTGTTGTCTGAATACAATGGCAAGACTGAAGATTTTGTGAAGCACATGGCAGACCACAACACATGGATGCCTGCTGAGTTGGGTTTGACAGGTCAGTTTGTAGAGGCCTTCCCTAAATCAACAGAGTTATCCATCCTGATTAAATGGAAAGGGTTGCTGCAACTGAACTGACTTTGGATTATACCAAAGAGGGGAGGGGTTAAAATTCAAGCAACTCGGTTCTGCAATTTCATTTCTGGGTCCATAATAAAAGAAGAGCTCGGGCGGGGGGGGATTAGCTCAAGTTAGCATTTTTAAAGTGCAGCATGAAGTTTGCTATGCTAGTGTGTGCATGTTGTTGAGTCGGTATCAACTCCTGGTGACCACAGAGCCCTGTGATTGTCTTTGGTAGGATACAGGAGGGGTTTACCACTGCCATCTCCTGTGCAGTATGAGATGATGCCTTTCAGCATCTTTCCTGTTTCGCTCCTGCCCGATATAGGTGTTTCCCCATATTACCAAAGTTGTACTTTTGCTACAACAATGTTAGGTTAAGAGTAGGATAAAGATGTGCTTATTACTTCAAACAATAATGAAAAGCAATCCAGTGAAAGGTAAACATACTAACAAAAACCGTAAAAATTCATGTACTATTTTTACTTAAGAATAGATAAAATTAAGTTTGAACATCTATGAAAGTTAGTGTCAAACAAAATCATGTGACAGACAAATGTTTTAGCCTTTGAAAACCTGTGGTAAGCCATTTTATGGTGTAAATTCTTTCCTTAAATTCCTTATATGCAAACAGATCAAAACAAGTCATTAGTGACCCAGCCTTACAAGACAGTGGGCTAGCATTCTAAAGTGTAAAATTCCCTGCTCAATTTTTGTAAAGGAACTGATGTTTTGAAGCAATCTTGTTGGCAATTTTTTAAAAAATACATCTTCATTAAAATTTGGCAGGACGACTAGTGACCCAAATAAAACTGATTCTGGAACACCGTGTACCAGCTGGCCTTCCTTAATTTAGAGTAAGGTGCAAGCATCAGTTAAAGCAAAATATTACTGCCTGTGGCATTGTAGTGGCATTTTATTCCAACCTAGTACAGCAGTACAGGTTCATTCTACTATGCCAGTAAATGTCTTTACTGCCAGGTAAAGCGCAGCAGTACTGCACAAGCTGCCATGCTACTTATTAGGAAAAGAACAGAAGATGAATCATGTACATGACATCCTAAAGACATTTTAGCTTAGATGGATGCAGTTAAATCAGTGCAACTATACATAGTTGGAATATGACCGCATAAAATGCCTTACACAGTATGGACCTGCTTCACTTAGTGCATACTGGATGCCAGTGCAGCTACACCTACACATGCCTACTGCTGTTCAGATGTAACCACACAAACACATATATTCACTATTGTTAATGCCAAAATGCAGCTGTAGAATTATTTCTTGCAATTATACTTACATCTTTTGCCATGTTACCAAATCCTAGAAATCAGTTCTTTACTTGCTTGATCACCACAGGAGGAACAAAAACAGCAGTCTTAACACAAGAAAAATGAAAGAGAATAACAAAGTTAGTGAAGTATTTTAAAATTGCTCTTATTGCTTACATCCACAGAACTGCAGTGTAAGTTACGGTCATCAAGATCAAACTTTAAATCATCTTAAAGACCCACAACAGCTCTTCCTAGGATATGGAGAAGCTTTTGGCTCCTTTCTTTTGTGCCCCACAGTTAAGCTAAGCAAGACAAATTAAACTGACAATACAAGATGCGGAGGGGGTATCCACCACTCCAGGTATTCAGTACAGCACTGAAACATAATAGTGCATCATACACATGTATGCAGAGAACCCACTCTATAGCCTTCAAGGGCCCTGTGCCTGACCCATTAACTGCACTACAGCTGCTAGGCCTCAGGGGCCCAACCCCCTAATATACTCCTCCCAAAGCCTAAACAAAACGCACAGGGCTTCTCCCACGCAGACACCAAGCAGGCCCAGGCAATGTAGATGATGGTTCTGCGGGGAAAGGGGGGAATGCTGGCTCCAAGAGTCCCTGTGAAAACCAGGCAAGCAGCATCTGTGCTTTATAGAACAACTCCCGCCAGCCCCCGCCTCCTGCACCTTCCCGCCCCCTCTCCAGGGCCTCAGAAGCCCGAGCAGAGCCCTGAAGTCTAGCCCAGCAGCAACTGACGCTAGAGAAAGAGGTGGGCCACCCGTGCACTCCGCTCACCCTCAGACGCCTATTATACGGCCCGGGAGGGGGAGGGGGGCAGAAGAAAGCGAAAAGAGAAAGGAGGAAGAGGATCTCTCCCTCGCATTAAGTCGTCCCGCCTAAACGTTTCCCCTCAACAGCAGCAGCAGCAGCGCCGCCTTCTCCTCTCCCACCTGTCCTCTTCCCGCCGTCGCCCCCGTTCCCCTCC
Organism: Hemicordylus capensis; assembly: GCF_027244095.1. Taxonomy (NCBI): domain Eukaryota; kingdom Metazoa; phylum Chordata; class Lepidosauria; order Squamata; family Cordylidae; genus Hemicordylus; species Hemicordylus capensis. The sequence goes on from NC_069659.1 coordinate 140,343,142, forward strand.
CATGCCAAAGGCGCCTACAGTACCTGGAGAACTGGAGGAGGAGAAACAGAGAGCAAACTCCATCCCCCACAACACACTCCCGAGCAATCCCCCACCCACAGCGCCGCTCTTGCACGGAGAGAGAGAGAGGGAGATGCCAACTGCACATGTGCAATGTACGGCCCTCCTCAAAACCCCCTCCGGGGTGGGGAGAAAGAGCAGCAGCACCTCCTTGCTCCCCCCCCCACCCCAAGGCAAAGTCGCTTTCTGGGCGCGGGGGGAGGGGTTGAGAGAGGGACTCCCGCCTCCCTCCCGCTCAATTACAGCAGTCCTGACAGGAAATATTTTTGGAGATTTTTACAGGGGGGTGAGATTAAGAACCTCTCACCCCCCGGATCCGTTTTCCAATCCGTCTCCTACTCAGCCCTTTCACCATTTGCAGAGCTCCCCAGTCCTACAAGTCTCATTCCCCCTATCTCTTCTGTCCCTGCCTGGTTCCAGGAGAAAAGCGTGGCGTTTCCTGAAGCAAAGAGGGGGCGGGCGGTGTTGACCTCCATGTCTTCCCCGCTGCCATGAGAGTCTTCCTTAGTACTCCTGCAAAACTAAAGATGCAACCCTACCCACACTTCAGAATATATAGTTCTATTTAAAAAAAATCCGTGAAGGGACTCTACTACCAAGCATGCAATGGCGGGGCTGCAACTGTAAATGTGCTTACTCAGGAGTAAAGCCCACTAAAATTAGTGGGTCTTGCTTCCATGTCTACCTGACTAGGAGCGGGCTGCAACGCAAGCACTACTACATGCATACTTACTCGAAAGTAAGTCTCGCCGAGTTCAGTTGTGCCTACTTTCGAGTAAAGCTACCCGCAGGATAGGGCACTACGCAGACTCATTCCTCTTCCACCTCCCTGTAAACGCGCGATTATTCCCCTGATAAACACCAACACGGCCAAGCCGCGCACTCCTTCCTACCGCCCCCCCCGCCCCCTCGTTGGGTCCGGTGGTGGTATCGCTCTGCTCCGGCAACTTGTAGGTGTACCCCTCACACCTGTTCGCACTCCCTCCACGGCAGACGGATGGGGAGGAGCGGGGGGGGGACACTTCTACCTCTGACCACCAATCGTCCTGCCCCCCCGCAATTACCGTCTTTTTGGCGGTTAGCAGGAAGGAGGCGAAAAAATTGAAACTTACACTTTTGTGCGTCCCTCCGGCGTGACGCTGCGCGCTGACGTCACGTGTAACGTGCCCCACATAGGCCCACGCGGGGAGATTAGTGCTCCCTCCCCCATCCCATCCCCACCATACGCTTGCTGAGCCAGCCTACCGGGTTGTCGTCGGAGAATGCGCGCATGCGCAAGATTTTCGCGCCTTCCAGATTCCACCACGCCTTTCTCCTTCTCTGGAGTGAGTGCGCGGGAAGCTAAAGAGTGAGCCGAGAATGGCGGCTGTTGGTTGAGAAAGCGGCTGGTTGGATTTTGCTATATGTTTGCAAGCTCTTAACCCTGAAAGACTTAAGGCATTACAAAGATAAGGGGGGGGGGGGAGAGACTGCCAGTGTTATAATCACGCCCTCGCTCCTAAGTGGAGAACAGGCATGTAATCATAGAGCCGTTGAGCGAAACCTCGGAACTCCCGTATCTTCTCTCTCGCTCCCACCCACCCAAAAGAGTTAAACCATTATTTTCTTGCCCTAGTCGTTTGTTTCAAAACTGGCTTGTGGAGTGTAATGTAGGCTATTTATATAGGCGTCTGAAGTCCCGTTGCCTTAATTTAATATTAAGTAAATATATACGCACAAGATTGGAGTTCAAGTTTCTTGCAGCATGCATTCCCCCCACCCCCACCCCCACCCCAAGAGCCTAGCAATCAGATGTATAAAGCGGACAGCGAAGGTTATGTTATGGACATTTCAGAAGCAACAGATTCGGCAGTAAGCCTAGGAGACTATTTTGGGGACAGCAAAGTGGAAAGCAAAATGAAGACCGTGGTGAAAGAAGTACTATGGATAAGGGACAGAACAGAAAGAAGAATCACAAGGGAACAATAGCCTCCAATGTGAATGGGTCCACTCCAGGCAGACACAGCTATGATTGGCTTCATTTTCCATTAAACCGCATTTTGCCTTACTTGGGCAATAAGAATTCAGTGCTGTCCTGAGCCTATATAAATTTAGGAATCTACTTACACAGCAGATCTCTTTGGATAGGTAGCCCAGAACAATTTGAGTGACTGTGTAACTAACGACAGGAGGTGGCATTAACAGAACAATTTGATTTGTCACTGCCCTCCCCTTTCAGTTCTCACAGCAGGTAGTTTCCATGCACCACAGTTGTACTTGATGTTGTCTTGGATGTTACACACCCTTAAAACAAACTACAAAGAAAATAGGGGAACAACGGAAGCAGCCTCAGCAATATCCCTACAACCGTTGCAACATAGTATATTGTAAAAGTCGACTGTTTTAAAGGTAGAAACATGTCTGAGTTAAAAGCCCTTCAGTTGAAGTTAAATTTCTGTGCGAGTAAAAAGGTATTGGGTGGGTGGGAGGTGGGAGTCCCAAAAGCTCAGCAGAAAATCTTTTTTTACAGATTCAGGTTGCTGGTATTCATTTTAATAGCTTTCTGTACTTTGAAGAACAGGTTGCCTACTTGTTAATAGAAAAACTGAAGAGTAATTACATTAATCTGTAAATTTTACTAAAGTCCACTTGCACCTGAAAATGATGTAAGCATTGCTTAATCAAGCTGAGAAACCACTATGATTTTTAAAGGACATTTTTAATGTTAGATTTTTATTTTTTGGCAGTGTGGTAGTTGAACATTCTTTACATATTCATCTTTATTCTGTCAATTTAATGACACAGGGACATTCAAAATGTTTACTTAGTGTGTCACAGTTTTTCCTTCTTGCTAGATAGGTAGAGAGAGAAAACAAAAGGAATGCTCCAAAAATATTTTTAATTTTGTCTTATGTTTTGGTTTTTAAGAATTCGCTGATCAGCACAAAATGTTTTGATTACATATCCATACTGAGAAATAATTTCTGATCACAGCATAATTTTTAAATGGCAGAAAAATCGAAGTTACAAGAATTACAATGGGAACAGGTTTTATGAAACTGTGCTCCATCAGAGGAAGTTCCTTTTTGAACAGAAGAAGCTTCTGGTGACAAGAGCAGCAGTCTGGAGGCTGCCCATTGTATCAATTAGAGGAAATACCATTTTTGTTAAAAATATTAATTTTAAATATACTTTAGAGGGTGGCAGTTTTTGATTGAAAAAGTTACAGCATGGAACACACACTTTTTGGCTGATGTTAGGAAACTAACATTACAGAGTTCTTGAACAGTACCACAGGCACCATAGTGTTAATTAACTTCTCTGCAGTGATTGAAAATAATACTCAAAAAGGCACATCAGTCTATTAGATCTGTAGACTATTAAAAGCAAACTTTTGCATAACCCTTCACCACAAATGTTATTTCCATATCCTAATACCAGTATATCTATTGTGAAATATGTTGTATTTTGTTTCATAAAGTGAAATATGTAAGGCTCAGGAATAGAGGAAACAAAACTATTTCTGTTTTCCGCATAAGAAATGCAATGTGTATAAAGATGTTTCCTTCATGGAAGCTTCTGTACTAAACATCTTCATGAACTTAATCGTCTTTCAGGTCTTGGTACACATTTCATAATTGCAGCTTTCCAGAGTGCTGGTGCAAGCAACAGGCTTAGAGTCGTCACACTCAATATAAGGAGGTAGACCTGGAAGTTGGGAATCAAAATATTAATTTTAGTTCACCTCTCCTTTCCTTACAAATCAAGGACACATTAAGCATTTTTAACAGTTTAACTTAATGGATCTAGCGAAAGAGATATTCTTGTGTTGCAGGTAGACATGTTCAGTCTGAGGAATTATATTTGAAATACCATGATCCCAAAGGGTCTGACATTAATTTCAATATTTAGTTACTTGTAACAAATGCAATATTCATATATGGTAAACATATTGCACTTTACAGTATTCTCAGTCTGAAATTTAATTCACACAAAACTGCCTGGTACTAACTCAAACTGTTGTTCAGCACCATTGACAGAAGAATTATTTTAGTTTGCACTCTAGGGTCCTTCCAGCCTTGCTTTACATGTGAGCACCTGTTCTATCACCAGGCTGTTCTGTCCATAATTATGATGCCATATTTAAAGATTATCGTAAGCCAGCTTTTGAAAATCTTTGGGCTCTTGATGCCTTGCAGCACTTTGGCCATGGTATTTTCAAATGCATGCCTTCAATCATGATGGATGTAAACATTTATTTGTATTAAAATATTAAGTATTCAAACAGTAGCTACCATATCATACATAGAAGTACCACATGCAAAGAGACCATTCCTATCTACTTCTGATACAGTATCAGCTAACAGGCAAATGCAGTTTTCAAAATAGATACAGATCATAATTATGGGATATCACAGCAGTTCAAGAAGGATTGTGTTGGCAGTTGATTTTCATCACAGGATTCACTACTCAAGCAATTTGCATCATATGTATGGCATACTTGTTCAGATACCATCATATGTATGGCATACTTGCACACTTTAAACCAGTGATTCTCAAACTTGGGTCCTCAGGTGTTATTGGACTTCAACTCCCATAATCCCCAGCCTCAGTGGCCTTTGGTTGGGGATTATGGGAGTTGAAGTCCAATAACACCTGAGGACCCAAGTTTGAGAATCACTGCTTTAAACCAAATTCTATAATGACAGAGTCTTCATTAGAATGCAGCTGCCTAGCCTTATGCTGCCCAACTTACTTATTAGCCAGTTAGAGAAGCCACCATCTCTATTTGCCATAATTCACTGTACCATCAAAATAGATCAACCAAAAACTCTGTCATGGAACCAGTAGAGAGGTCAAAGGAGAATGAGAAATCTATCCAATCATTCTAATAGTATATTTGCTAGTACTGTAACATAACAAATCCTGTGGTACGCGGCACACCTCACGAGAGTTTTGACAACACTCGGCAGGAGAGAGAAAAGGCACGGAGGAGGAGGCTGAGGAGCGGGTGGAGGGGCAGCTGCTGCCAAGGAGGAGCAGGAGGGCCAAAGAAAGAGCAGTGCCACGGCTCCCTCAGCTCCAACCGCCAACCTCCGACACCTCACCGAGCCTCCTCATGAGGGAGACGGCCAAGCCGGGGCTTCCCATCCGGCCTGCATGAATGGCCCTTGATACTCTACCCCGCCCCGGCTTGGCCATCCTCCTCATGAGGAGACTTGGCAGGGCATCAGAGGCCAGTGGTTGGAGCTGAGGGAGTGAGCAGCGGTTGGGTGAGCTGAGAGACTTGAGGAGAGGGGGTGGCTGACACTGAGTAATAAAGCAAGGACTGTGGTGGGACTTTAAGCAATAAAGTCCTATCGTGCAGAAGTTTTGTGTAGGGCCAGCTGTCAGTGGAAAACCAGCTGGAGATAAAGTGCTAGCCATCTCCTCTTCTTCCACTTCCACCGTTCCTCTACTCAAGAGGCGCCATTCCCACCAGTGCGGAAGTGGTGGGTGATAGCAGCCCCTGCTGTCTCTGGGGCCCAGCATATCATGTAGGACTGTTGTGCCAGAGCCGCCACCAGCATACAAAGGTTTCCTAGTCCACTCTCTCCCTCACAAGGCAGTGCAGACAGGTGGGTCAGCTGCCACCCAGCCCCAGCACTGCCACTCTCTTGCCATTGCAGCCAGGAGATCCTAGTGCTGCGAATCATCTCCATGAGCTGCAGCCAGCATGGGCTTCAGGATCTCCCCCATGCACAAGGCGAAAGCCCACTGGCAGCACTGGCCATCAGGAGACTAAGAGGCTCTCTGCCTGTGTTGCCAGTGCAGGCTGGGGCTGCTACTCCATCACCTCCCCACCCAATGATCAGGTGGGTGGGGCTTGTAGAGGCCTGTCTGCCTCCGAAGTTCTGCAGCATAGCTGCAAGGGTGCAGAGAAGGAAGAAGGCAGAGTGCAGAGGCAGAGCAACCAGCACTGGCTACAGATACCAGAGTGTTGTGCATGCCCTCTGCCCTGCCTCCTTAGTCTGAGAAGCCTGTGCCTGCTTCATCCTCATTGGAAAGCATGGAAACTGTGTGAGTTATTCCCCACTTTTCTATATTTCTGGATTGGTATGGCATAGGGATTTGATATCAGGTACAGATGTAGGGCAGGGTGGGGTGACTCCATATATTTAATCTGAAACAGATTGGCCAGTCTATTGGTTTTTAATACAACTTTGAATTATTATTTTTTTCGCACTTCTGGAACTGAAGCATTCTGTCCCCCTCCCCAACCGGACCATCATGCCACCCCCATGTGGAGGAATCTGCCCTTTGCCTTCATAAAAAAAGGTAAAGTGTTCCACTTTCTTAGCCCAATCCATAATATGGCATAATATGGCAATCCATAATATATATATGGAGTTGTGAACTCAAGAATATTATGTGAAGCCATGGTGTGTGAGAGGAAGGGGAGGATGCTTATTTGGCAAGCAGAACACCTGTAAGACCACTAAATCCAGGATCCAAAATTATCTAGCTGCACCTCTGCCTCTACTGCAGTGTTCTTCACTGTCAGGCCGGGCCTGCATTTACCCTAAGTGTGGCATTCTGACTCATTGTTTAACAGGACTGTGTGAAACTTTGGCCAAAGCTGAATACTCTGCATAATCCCCCCTGGTATCATGCAGAGACAACCATAGCTTCACTTTGTTTCCCTTAAAGGAGCCCTCCAGTGCTGGGCAGAGTCCTCTTGAGCCCTTGTACCATCATGGAAAGCATGCACAGAGTTCTGGGAAGTATAGCCCTTTCCAGTGCTTTCTTCCTAAAGCTTTTAAGAGTGGGCTACACTCTCTCAAATGGCCTTCTCAGCACTTAGAAAAGCACAGTACTATGTGGAGCTCAGCATGGTGAGAAATGGCTTTCACATTGAAGGTTATTTACCCCAATGTCCCCTGCTTGAAAAATAGTGAAGATCACTCATCTACTGAAACTCACAGCCCCTCAAGCTACTTTTGGTTTAAACAAAAACCAGAGAAGGTTGCAAAACTGCATATATCTTTTCTCAGCATTACTTAATTTAACTATCAGTTTTATTATATACTTCAAAATGTAGAAAAATTCAAACTTCTCTTTATATGATGTCATAGCTCACCTCTCGAGAAATTATCCCTGCTCGGCGTGCTCTGCTTCCCAAAACAAAGGAGAACTCGCTAACTTGAGCTAAACCTGCTGATACAATCCATTTGATGTACTGGCTGCTCTTTGGAAGAATCATAGAAAGGACAAGTACTGCAAGAAAAAACTTTGCAAGACAAAATTATTTTAAAAAAATACAGTAAAGTAGTCAAGCAAATTAAATCTCTTTTTTTAAAAAAGCAGCACACTGGTGGAACACAGCATGGAGAGAAACTCTACACTATTCTCTCCAAATAGAAAAGGAAATGTAATAATGTGTTTATGGCATAAAATTTAATTTAATACATTTAAATCACAATGAATGGCCAACTACAGTTTTTCAGGGGGCTCATGGAACACAGTTGGGAGAATGGGGCAGGGACTTCAAAACACATGAGGTCTCACTTGCAATGCTGATTTAGAAAGAAGGGTAGCCTAACAAGAACGTATATAAGCCTGTGAAATAAGAAAAACTTACTTAACCCGTGAACAGCACAGAATCTGCACATAAGTACTGGATTGCTCTCCTCACCCCCTGCCACAGCCCCCTCACCTCAGATATCTCTCCACCCTCACCTGAGCCACACTCCTGCTCCTCCTCTTCCATACCGTTGCTTCCTCCTCACCCCTCTTGGTCACTCCTCCATCCCCTTACTCCACACCCCCTCACCTCTCTTGGTCTCAGCTGCAGTGTTGCTAGCACCTATTGGCCAAGCTGCAGCCCCCTATCCCCAGGGACCTCCTCACCCAAGCCCTGCTCCTCCCCACAGGAGCCGCAGTAGCAGTTGACCAGGCCCTTCCTCGCTGCTGCCACGGCCCCGCTGACAGGCCTGGGCCCGTCCCTTGCCTGCCTGCCTGCGCCACTGGCCTCAGTAGCCCCAAACAGCAGTAGTGATTGAATGGGCCCTTCCTTGCTGTTAGTAGGCGCCGCCATGGCCGCTCATTCCCCTCAAGCCACTGACAGGCTCAGGCCCATACCTTCCTTCTTTGTCTCTCCCACTCTCTTCTTTCTCTCTCTTCCTTCCTCAGTTAACAGATCTCGTTCATCTTGTTTCCTCATCTAATTCATACAGTGGCAGCTTCCTTCTGCTGAAGGGGCTATTTCCTCCCTCATGACCCCTCTCTTCGCAGACCCCTGCCATCTATCTATCTATCTATCTATCTATCTTTCATTCCTCTCCTCTACAATCAAGATCATCACAGGCTCCTCCTCCCTATCTGCATATTGAATTTCCACTGCCCAGTCACCACGGTGCTTCTGCTTGTGAACTCTTGTGAGAGCTGCTACGCACAGGATTAGCCATGGGTACACCTTAGAGAATTATATATACACTAGCTGATCCAGCACAGAACATCTGCACCCCAGTTCTCCTTGTCTCTCCTCCCCATCTTCATCCCCCCTTCCTTCATCCCCAGTCCGTTTTTCCTCCCCGGGTGCTGACGGGGGCGGTTCACCTCCTCAGCCAGTTTGGCCGGCACTTTCCCGCCCACCCGCCACCATTTTCTTTCCCCGTCCCTGTCGCTATCCAGGCAGCTGCTTACAAGATTAGCGACGGGTACACCTTGGAGAAATATATATAAACAAGACAGATAACCAGTTTGCTTGGGATTTGTAACACTTTCACCATCATTGACATTTCTGATCGTGTTAAAGATAGCTTGTCTTTGTATAAAGCAGGGTTGATTTGATTTAAACCACAATTTAAACTGCTGCACAGAAAGACTTGATTTTAATTATTTAAATCACTAAACAGGAAAATCATTTTCTAGTAAAAGTACATTCTTCTTGTCTAACATAACCTTAATACATATTGAGAGATACAGTAGATGTAGATTTCATTTTTAAGTCGTAGGTACACACTTATAATGCTGTTATATTTGGGCAACTAGGCCTTACATTCTTTGTTGCACTATTTGCATTTCGCACACATGCCTGTCTTACCCACAGAAACTTCATTAAAATATTCCCAAATGGCATCTCTTTTAAAGCCTGCTGCCATGCTAAGTGTTTACCTTCTACAATGGAGGATACACTTTCTTTCCAGTTTCTTTCAGGATTGCATGAATGTGTTCCGTTCACTTTTGTTTTTGCTTTTTATTCCCAGCGCTGCATCCCTTACATTTATAATAACTCCTCCTCACTCAGGTCTACTCCATCCTCCCAAATCCTCCATTTATTGACCACCTCTGTTATTGCACTTTGAGAAATGGCTGGGGAGGGGGTGGGGCTTGACTGTGCGCTACATGTACAACACCTTCAGAATAGGATTGATCAGGTCTGTTATCTCTCATCCCCATATACTGCTCTAAACATGTTTACAGAATTAAAAGTTATGATTAATACTCACAAAGATATCTTTGACCTAGGCTCTTTTTTATTAATTGTTTTTTTAAATTAAAATCCAGTTTAAATTTTAAAAATCTGATTTAAAATTGATTTTTTTAAATCAATCCTGGTATAAAGAAAAAATATAGAAAATATGTTTAACAAGTAAGGATAAGCAAATCTAGTGTTTCACACTATTAGTAGCAATACCATTAGTAGTATATTAAACACAATTACTTTATAATCCCTTTAGCTTGGATCGTATTTTCAGCATTCAGCATCATCAGAGCTTAGAATAGAGCCCTGTGGTCAGGTCCCAATTTAAAACAAAAACAGTTTGTGCCCTCAAGTGACCTGTATGAAGCAGCAGAATGTCAACATATAGAACTCATCTGTATGAAGTACAGAATGAATACACTTGTGTATGTAGTTATACACACACACGGGCTTCCGAGAGGAGGAGCAAACAGATAATTTCTGAAAGCCCAGAGCAAATGGGAGTAGTTATGTTTGGCCATATCTGCCAGCTGTAGACTGCAAATAAATCTTCAGTTAGGTTTGGGCTTGGTTGCTTTTCACTGAGGAATTGAATGCACAAGTGTACCCTCATATTTAATAACCTCAGTGTGGAACATCTTGATCATCAAATATAATATGTACACCATATTGATCTGTATTTAGTAACCAACTAGTTGTATTATAAAATATTAAAACCAATACCTTCATTATTACCACAGAAAGTGTAAGAAACAGCAAGACTGTGAGTTCATATATTACAAACGTAGGGAAGACATGAAGGCCTGTAAGACAAAAACCAAACAACTGTCTTACCTTCATTATATGTTTTTCTAGTAATTGTAAAACATTTAAGAACATAATTAAATCCCAACAGGCAACTTTCATATGGTTATATAAAATTCTGCCACATGATTTAAAAAAAAAATGTTCTGGATGGTTTTATTTTGAGCTACACTGGCTGCAAGTATGGGCAAAATACAAGGTGCTGGTTATAACCTATAAAGCCCTAAACAGCTTAGGCACAGGGTATTTAAGAGAACATCTTCTTTAATATGAGCTCCACTGCCAACTGAGATCATCAGGAGAGGTTCGTCTGCTGTTGCCACCAACTCATCTGGTGGCTAACAGGGATGAGCCTTCTCTGTTGCTGCCCTGAGGCTTTGGAACATGCTCCCTGCTGAAAAAAGAGCCTCCCCATCTCTTACAACTTTTTAAAAGGCAGCCAAGTCACATTTGTTCATCCAGGCTTTTAATCAGATACTGTTTAAATAGTTTTAACCAAAGGCGCTCTTACTCCTGGACTTTGGGGCTGAAGTCCGGGGCCTGCATAGCCCCTGGGGCCCCCCAAATCTTCTTTAATCTGTCCCAGGTGGTGTGGTCAGCCAGCCGAGCATGATGATGCTTGATTTTCGGGGGGGGGGGGCTCCAAAGGCCTTTAGGTCCAGGCTCAAAATTCCCTAAGTGCACCTCTAGTTTTAACATAGCTACAGAAATATGGCAGAAATATGCAGAGAACAGAGGAAGAATCAGTCAAAGTTCTAACCAAACTATGCCAGCAAATCTGGAGAATGACACAGTGACAAACAGATTGGAAGATCAGTCTACATACCCATACCAAAGAAAAGAGACTTAACAGATTATGCAAACCATCGCACAATATCCTTAATTTCACATGCTAGCAAAATAACGCTCAGGGTCATCCAAGGCAGATTAGAGCCCTACGTGGAAAGGGAAATGCCGGATGTTCAAGCTGGTTTCAAAAAAAGCTGAGGAACAATAGATATCATTGCTGATGCACACTGGATAACTGAGAAAGCCAAAGAATACCAGCAAGAAGTCAATATGTGCTTTATTGACTACAGAAAAGCCTTAGATTGTGTCGACCATGTCAAGTTGTGGAATGTCTTTAAGAAAATGGGCGTCCCAGAACATTTCTTTGTTCTTATGAGTAACTTACACACAGGACAGGAAGCCACAGTCCAGACGGAACATGGTGAAACAGACTGGTTCCAGATTGGCAAAGGAGTAAGACAAGCCTGCATACTTTCTCCTTATTTATTAAATGTATATGCTAAACATATACTGAGAGAAGCTGGATTGGAAGAAGATGAGCATGGCTTTAAAGCTGAAGGAAGAAACATCTTAAAGTTGGAGGAAAAAACATAACACCTGTGCTATGCTGATGACACCACTCTGATAGCGGAGATTGCAGATGATCTGCAAGCTCTAGTAATGAAAGTCAGGGAGCACAGAGCAAAACTGGGACTACAATTAAATGTAAAGAAGACTAAACTAATGACAACAGGTACAGCAACCAGCCTCAAATATGATAATGAAGACACTGAAGTGGTGGATAAGCTTGTGACCTTTAGGATAGGCCATCAACAGTAAAGGATCCAGCAGTCAAGAAATACACCACAGACTAGCACTTGATAGGGTTGCAATGAATGCCTTGGAAAGGATATTTAGATGCCGTGAGGTGTCTATACCTACAAAGATTAGAATAGTTCAGACAATGGTTTTTCCCGTGACACTCTCTGAATGCGAAAGCTGGACTTTGAAGAAGCAAGATAGAAAACGTATTGACGCTTTTGAACTTTGGTGCTAGGGAAGACTTTTGAGGATATCATAGACAGCCAGGAAAAACAAACAGATGGATCATAGAACAAATCAATCCAGAATTTTCACTCAAGGCACAAATGACCAGGTTCAAACTATCATACTTTAGACATATTATGCGAAAACCCAGTTCCCTTGAGAAGTCCATAATGCTGGGAAGAGGATGGCCAGCAGCAGGGTGGATGGACTTGATTATGACAGCAGTGAGTGCACCACTGAGAGACCTTAAAGTCCAAGTTAAAGACAGATCATCCTGGAGAGAATCTATGTGGTCGCTAAGAGTCAACACCGACTTAACATCAATCAATCAGTGTTTTAACCTTTTTATTTGTTATTTGTATTTGGTTTTGGAGGTTTTTTTTGTAAACCATCCAGAGACTTGCATTTTGGGCAGTATACAAATATGTTAAATAAAAATAAATTTTGCCCTACAATTAGAGATGAAAAGGCACTGCAAAAAAAAAAAAAAGGCAAGAGTTTGGGGAGGACATTCCCCCCCACCCACCCCAGGAGAGGCCTAAACTGGAAGAACAACTCTTATGCAATATTTCTTCTTCTAAAAAGCATTTCACTCATTATTTCAGAACAGCCTTTTAAAATAAACTGCATCCAGTGTTTGCATGCAAACATTTTCAGCCTGAAAGCGATCTGGAGGAGTAGTGAAAGTTATAGTATATTATGCCCCACCACCTTCCATTCGTCTTGTACATAGAACGTGTTTAAAGCTGAAGGAAGAACTGCTTATTTCACCAGTCTGCTGCTTTGCCACTGGCTTACTGGTAAAGTGATCCCAGCTGATTTTTTATGATGATTACTGTGATACTAGGTAGCTAATAAGGTTTGGCTACAGAAGTGTCAAGCCACCTAATGGCGCAGCAGGGAAATGACTCAACTAGCAAGCCAGAGGTTGCCGGTTTGAATCCCTGCTGGTATGTTTTCCAGACTATAGGGAACACCTATATCAGGCAACAGTGATATAGGAAGATGTTGAAAGGCACCATCTCATACTGCTTGGGAGATACTCATACTGCAGTGGTTAACCCCTCCTGTATTCTACCAAATACAACCACAGGGCTCTGCAGTCGCCAGGAGTCGACACCGACTTGATGGTACACTTTACCTTTACAGAAGTGTCATATAGCCAATTCAGAGAAAGGAAAGAATGTGTTAATCATCAATCTTTATTTCCTAAGCTTTTTCTCTAAAGGATGAGGGTTTATCATTAGTGATATGTTACTATGCTAATTAGTGCTTCCAGAATGCTGGTGTGCTACTTGAAGTATTGCGCTTTGCCAGCATGTCGGTCCATTGGTACTGCCCATGTTATGCTGTGCAACACATGGGTCACTGTTTCTAAGCTCAGAAAGCAAAACCTCTCGTGTTACTGCTGTGTTGATGGTTTCTATTTTCAGCTTTATTTTCTCTTGAATTTACAAGCTTCCAAAAACTCATATATACTCCAATATTTTAGGGTGCATTAGTGTGGAGCTCCATCTCTAATATTGGTAATGTGTTCACGTAAAAGTGAAAATAGATTAAAAGGTTTCAAAGTATATCAAGCAGTATAATTTCATGTGATAAATTATGCATAATACACGCCATATTTATGAAATACTGAATGAGCTTATCTGAACATTTTGCCATTAACTATTTTTCATATTTCTGCAAGACTGTACCTCAAAAGACATTTCCCCCAACCCATTATTTTTGTCTTAAGCTGACAATATTACACTCCTACACCAATTAAGGTTTATTCCTGTAGGTCAATGCACTGTGATAGCAGTGCTTAATTTTTTTTCTGTCTAGGCTTTTTTTCTTTCTTTCCAAATTTCAAATTCTAGATCCTAATTTTTATTTATTCATTTGATTTATATACCACCCCTCCAAAATTGCTCAGGGCAGTTAACAACAAATAAAAACAATTAAAATCAATTTAACAGTTAAAATCAAAACTAAATCAAACAATTAAAATCATTTAAACATTAAAAACATTAACAGTAAAATCATTTTAAACCAGCATTAAAAATTTAAACCATAAATCTAATTAAAAGCCTGGGTGAATAAATGTGTCTTCAGTGCCTTTTAAAAAGTTGCCAGATACTTTTAGTCAATTTTCTACTGGCTTTAATAAAAACTCTATAAACTGAACATGGCAGTACATAGTCTGGCATATCTTTATTAACCATTTCTGACTACCTAAATATCTGCCACCTCTAAGCTATCCATTTTAGCTCACTAGGACTTTTTAGCTTCAAAAACAGCAACAGGAAATCTTCCTGTTGAAGAAAGCTGTGTTAACTGAGAAAGGCATTCATGAGACCAAGTTCTGTTCAAAAAAATGTCTTGGGGGCATGATAGCATAAGTAGATAATGATATCCAGAAGCACCACCGCCTACCATATTGGAACAAACTAGGCATTGATTATCTAGCTCTACCTCCTTTATTTATTTAATTATAATACAAAGGTTTGCCTCTATTAACATCTTGCTGTTTTAAGGAGTACTGATAATATTGATTCTCTCTGGAATTTTGCATGCTTCTTTCATGTCTGAAAGACATTAGCATCTAAATTAGACCGCTGTAATTCCTAAATGATTTCTACCAAATCATCCCCAAAACTCACAAGATCATACTAAACCAAGATAGCTTCCCCACATGAAAACTATACTCCAAGCATTATGCCCTTTCACTGATTTGCATGGTTTAAGTCTAAACAGAGCAAATCCTATTTTTGTAAACATTTTAATACAGTATGCTTAAAATTTTATACTATGTGTAAATTAAAATCTGAACACTTATTCAAAAATTTGTACTTTTGTTCATCTATATTGCATCATTAACATTATAATAGTTGAAATGACATTTACATCCAGGTTAGAAACGTGTTCACTTGGAATTTAAGTCCTATGGTTTAACAGGTACTTGTTTCCAAGTAATTATGCATTTTTAGACAACACTAGGAACTCGCTTTTAGAGCTCGCTTTTATTGTGAGCCGCCCAGAGATGTAATTTTGGGGCAGGATATAAATATGTCAAATAAATAAATAAGAGTCTGCAACAACAACAAAAACTGGCTAGTTAGTTTGTCAATATGAAACAGCCTCCGTTCACTTTGCTCCCTCCCTTCAGACTTGGCTTCTGGAGACCATGCTCCCTTTGCCCAGTGTCTCTGGAACCACTCCCAAGTCCCAAACACAAAGCTATTCCTCCCACAAAGCTATTCCTGCCTAGCAAAGTTGACAAGTGCAGATGACAAAAGACTGAGGAGATGAGGAGAGGCACAGCCCCAATAGGGACTGGGGGGCAGGGTACCTGCCAAAATCAAGGGAAAGAAGACTGGAAAGTTCCCAATGTGGTCTCTGTGCATGCATAAAGCCCAGAGGTGTAGAAGACAGAGACCACATCGAAGAACCTATATGATATTTTACTCCCAATCAAGCTTACAATTTCCTCTTCTTTCAGATAATTTATACTGAACATCCCGTCTGAGATCCAAAGAACTTAGGCTCATACAGAAACTGTGAACTTGCTGACTTTTTAAAAAATATATATATAGCTGCTCCTCATGCCAAGCTGTGTTTGCAAGTCCTTTTAGTTTCAAAAGCAGCTTGTCATACTTCATGGTGGTGGTTGATCAAGAAAAATTAGTATAATAGCCCTTTGGGCTCAAGGATTTTACAGTTCTTTTAATCTTGGCCCGAGAGCTTTGTCTCCTGAGTAGTTAGAACATTTGTTACCATTTTGTGCCACCACACCATCGCAACTAGGTTGTACCAACAGACTTCACCCCTAAGTGCAATACTATTTAGGTTCCTCCTAGTTCTTATAAAATATGCATTCTTCTCCCTGGTAAAATTAAACATCATTTGTAGGTGTATGTAACAAGTTACCTATGGATGCAAAGAATATGATAGCAAGGAAGTCACGGATTGGTTCAATACAGGACATAATCTCTTCTGTGACCATGTGACCCTGAGAAGAAATAAGTGCTCCTGCTAGAAAACATCCCAGCTCCATTGAAATATCTAACAACTCTGTGATCTGTTGGGGAAAGAAGATAGTTATTTACTGTCATAACCAACCTTGTATGGAAATAAAAGATTACATCTAAATCTTACAGAGATATTCCCCAAATCCTAAACACACATACATGATAGTATGTCCTATTGAAATTCAACCTTAGTCACTTCAGGTTGAGTATCCCTTATCCGGACATCCGATATCCGGAATGCTCCAAATTCCAGACACCACTCACTCGCTCGCAGATTCCCAATTTTGCTGCTTTTAAACATGTAGTAAAAACTTACTTAGGCGAGTGGGGGTTGCGGGCATGCAGGTCTCTCAGTTGTTGGTGGCTGGCGAGAGGTAGCTGGGAAAAGCGGAAACAGAGGAGCGCTTCCCCACCTTCTCCACAATAGGCTTGTGGCCTTTGCTGCTCCCCGGACGCCGCCAAACAGACGATTGGCAGCATCCACGTGCTCCCGAGGCCTCCCTCTGGTGAGGGGGAAAAAGGCACCGGTGAACACCGGCTCTGCAGTGGTGTTGCAGGCAGCCCAGAGTGGGCCCACAGGGAAGATAGCCGAGTCCCCATCCGCACTTGTATGTGAAGCACTCTGGCGGGGGGGGTCTTGCCATGCAAATAAAAGGGCCGTAATGGAGGCAGGTAGGAACAAGGAAGCAGGGTGGAGAAGAGGGACTTAAGAGAGAGAAAATAAAAAATAAAATACAGTAACCTTTTGTGTTTAGACTTGGATCCCATGCCCAAGATATCTCATTATGCAAATATTCCAAAATCTGGAAAAGTCTGAAATCTGGAACACTTCTGGTCCCAAGCAGTCCAGATAAGGGATACTCAACCTGTACAGCACACCAGGTTCTCTCACTAAAAAAACACAAGGGAATTATTTCCCCCAAAATGGGCTTAGGACAGCAGTGATGCAAAACTCAGGTTACAAAGTATCTATACATATACAATGTATCTGTTAGATATTATCTAAATGTCATCATGAATTTTGAAAACTATACTAACTATGCTCTCCCTACCACTACTGTGTCCAGTAAAAATGCCTTAATACCAACATGATTGCTTTTAGAAAGGTGTTTTACAATACACAGGGGTAGCTGTGTTACCTCTTGGCAGGGAAAATTATCCAGAGTCCTGTGGCACATTAAATACAAATTTATTTTGGCATAAACTTTCATGAACCAGAATGCACTTTGTCAGATGTATAATATGGCCACCTAAGTGCCTATATATCCTGGAGTGCAAAGACCAGAAATAAATATTGGGTTGGTGTTGCTTCAGCAACACCACCCCCTCTTGGAATTTAGTCTCCAGCTTAGCTCTAGCAAACTGCCACATGTATCCAACTCATGCTTGGAGGGTCAGTCTCTATTTCAAGCAAGTGAGACTCTCATAGGCAGAAGTACTATGTATGGGTTGAGCCTGGGAAAGGTGGGGATTACATTCAGAGGTCTTGGATTTTTTAGGCTAAATTGACGGCCAGGCAAATAATGGTCCCACAGTAATAGAGCATTCCAACCAACAATTACCTCACTCTAATGCAGGGCTGCACAACTCAAATGCTCTAATGGGCTGGAATCAACCATGACTTGGTGTACAGGGGCCAAGATCAATTTTCAGTGAATGATTCATTAATATTTTCAAGAAACCCCTTTGGGATTGTTTTAAATGAAAGGCGGTATATAAATTTAACAATAAAATAAATAAATAAATAATCCATTTTAATGTAAAGCAATTATTAGTTACTCGTGGAGCTTCCTCCCCGTCAAGTTTTAACCAAGCATAGGAGCCAGAAAATAGGCCCTGCCCTTGCTCAGTCAGTTGGGCACCTGGAGAGCATTCCAGCCCTAAACAAATGCCAAGTCCTCTTCTCTGCCTGAATCGCTGTTGCTTTCAGGTTGACCGCCATGGGACAAGGCAGCATTTTGCACCTTGCCTCAGGCACAAAAACACATTAGAACACCTCTGTGGCCAGCAAAAAAAGAGACCCTGCAGGCTGGATCCAGCCCTTGGGCCTTATGTTGTGCAGGCCTGCTCAAATGTAGTCAGAGCAACTCCTGGCCACTGATTGAAGGGACATATCTAAAGCCCTGCCACATTTATTCTTCTGGATAGTGTTGACTCACTCACTCAACTCCCAAGACCCACAAAAATACTAACATGCCTGCCATCCTGTCTTTTGCGCCCTGGAAATCCCCCACTCAGGACACCCCTTGCTTCTCCACCTCCCAATTCTTATAACTGGGCAAACGTCCAGTGCATCATGTGCTTCCCAATGTGAGATTGCTGGTAGACACTGCCCAATACTGCCCTGGGATCTCCCAGCCAAGTATCTTGCTTTTGTGCTCACTCCTGAACCCAGCTTGTCACAATGTGCACAAGGCCTATTTGGACCTCTTTGTCAGCCTGGTACCCAGAGGCACTGAGCCAGCATAGCATAGTGGCTAGAGTGTTGGACTAGGACCGGGAAGACCCGAGTTCGAATTCCCATTCAGCCATAAAACTCACTGGGTGACTCTGGGCCAGTCATATACCTCTCAGCCTAACTGACCTCACAGGGTTGTTGTAAGAATAAAAATAACCATGTACACCATGCTGAGCCTCCTGGAAGAAGAGCAGGATAAATGTAAAATAAATAAATAATTTTTTTAACAAAAAATCCTGCTGATTAAGATGCTAGCCCAGCTGCCTTGGTCACTTTCCTTCTTCCCTGCAGTAAAGGCATTATTATGGTCTGGAACATGGATATTAAGCAGAGATTCAATTCTCCGGTATTGCTCTCAGCAGATCAGGAGAGGAATAAAATCATTCCTTTTTCTCTTCTCCCTTCCTTCCTCCTTGCTAGCTTGCTTCCCCCCACCCCACCCCGCAAGCACAAGCAACCTAACTACATCATCCCCACTTCTCCCTCCTTACTCTCAAAATAGCCGTCAGTCCCACTACTGCAACCAATACTCATTACCCAGTTACACTATCCATCTTGCGATGCTTATTCATCACCCATGGTTTCTAGCGGAGAGTGGGTCACACCCATGCTGATCAGAGCTATTTAACTGTGGTTTGGCACAGCTACTAGTCTGTTTTGCCTTTCTTGGACTTTTGGCCTCACTTTGAACAAGTATTTTCTTTTCTGTCTGTACACAGGGTAAGATACACCTACCTTCTTATGCAGACACGTCATGTAACTAACCAACCAAAAGGTTCTGGCTCACAAAAGCTTATGCCATAAATGTTACTCTTTTTAAATTCCACATTAATATATATTCCAATATGTATTTTTGCAGAATAAGACACATACTTCTCTCCCTCCCTCCCTCCCTCCCATCCCATCCCACGGATGGAAGCATCTTGCAAAGCACATACTAGTGGTACATGGTTCTACACTGCACTTCTGTACATGCTGATATGGATTACCAAGCCACAATCTTAAGTGCTACAATGTTTGTAGTTAATAACTCATGAAATTTCATAAGTCTCAATATCCATAGCAACAAAACCAAGCTGATGGAGAATTGCTGTCAAGTTCCCCTCTACTGACAGAGCAAATTGCAACATACAAAAGCACCAAGCCACACCAAGCAATCACTGAAAATTGGCAGCAGATGCTTGTTCTTTCGCTAAGAGCACTGGCCCGCCTTCTTTTGCTCTAGGCCTAAACCTTTGCACTAAAATGAATGGGCAAGGAGTGCTCAAGCAATGATGTCTAAAAATACCAGTTAAATTGCTACAACTCTGATTAAACAACTAAGTTGCGGACATAAGTTTGGGTTAGGAAGAATGCTCAAACATCTTTTTAAAAATAAATAAATAAATAAATAAAGGAGCCCATTTTCTGATTTTAACCTAAGAATACCAGGTTCAGTTTCTGATGGTTAACATTAAAATTTACATTTAAAGAATGTTAATATTCAATAAATTAAGACAGATTAATGTCATAAACTGCCAAATAAGAAAGCCTAATAATTTATTTTCACTTCTAAAACAGTTTGTGACTGAACTCTATGCTTTTCCTTGCAATAATTAGTTTGCAATTTTTCAAAGATAAATTATTACTAAATCATGTGTATGTTAACAAGTATAAGTATTTTGAAAGATTACCATTAACATAAGAAACATAAAAGCAGATATTCCTAGAACTAGGATTTCTTTATTTCCTTTGCTTTCCGTATGCAACTTGCGGTAGTATGGTCCTATAAGATAAGTCTTTAAAACAAGACATATAAGCAAGACAGCAGCCAGAGAAAAAAGGATCTGTCCAATCAGCGCCAGTATTCTCAGTATTTCCTTGATAATGCTAGAAAAGGGAAAGAAGTCAGTTTTAGCTTATTTATTCTAAACATTTCCTCTTCACATTCTAATTTTTCCTTATTAAAAAGAGAAATGTGCATAGATCATATTTTTCACTTATACACAGTTTTCTGCTGAAAGATCATCACTAACATTTGACCTATAAAGTCAGAGGCTAATCTATTTCAAGTAATAGTTGGGGCTCAACTATTTTATAAAAATGAATGGTGCTACTGAAGTTGTGGCAATGAGCTACTTCAAAAGAAGTTAAAAATCTGTTCTAGTAGGATGGAAATTTGAATCACAATGGGCTGAATTCAGCAGCACCTTCCTTCGGCTCATGCAAGTTGGGGTGGGCAATTTCTGCCAACATTCCCTTCATCTGCCCTGTCCCCGCCCCGCCCGCCCCCCCACCCCCAATGCTATATCCAACAAATAGCAGAGCATCCTCTGACCCTCAAGATTGGCCTTGGGTGACACTGGGGCTGCTTCACAAAAGAAACAAGAAAACTTAATTCTGCATGGAACACCATTCGTGGTTCTCTCCCAATATAAAGTTTATTTGGATATAAAATGTGAGGTGTAACGATATTATACCAGCTATAATGCAGTGAGATGCCCTATGCATGTATAAGTTACAGGAAGCACCAGTGTCTTGAAACTCCTTTTCAACAGAAAAAGGCAATCAGGGGAGTTTAAAGAGCCATTTGGAGAAGGGCTGGGGCTGATGAAGCGGAAATGGACTCGAAACCCCATGCACACTTAAGGCTCTGACTTGAGCTCATCTCGCAAATGCAGCCACCAAAAGCAGCAAGCATCTACCATCAGGGTCAATAGCAAATTAATTACTGTAATATTCTAGTTATAATAAATCCTCATGTACTGTACACTTTACAAGAAAATGGAGGTAAATTATTTTTTCCTCACACAAACACACCAAATTTGGAATTTTCTCTTCTTACATTCTTTGCCTCTCAACCAGGGGCAGAGCTGTAACAGGATGCATGGGTCTCAAGAACCTGTGCTGCCATGCCTCCAGGGCCACACTGCTAATTTCTGGGGCTGCCCTCACTCGTCCCTTCTCCTCTGCACAGTGCACACTGTGCCGTTCACCTCACTGCAACAGGCACCCAGCAGCCCTCCTGCAGCAGCACTATGGGAGGACCTGCCCATGAGAACACGGGCCACCACTGCCCTCCCCTGCTCATGCCAGGCAGATATACAAGTGTGGCATTTTCGTCCTCGGTGCATCCCCTCTCACTCTTTCTTGCCAAGCTAATGGCAGCTTCTGCCCACCTTCCTGTCCCTTATTGCACCTGCATTTGAACATACCATGTACTGTAGAATTTTAAGAACAATGCAGCAAACTACCATATATTTACAGTACTTTTGAGAACATAGAATGGTGGTTCTACTGTATCTGCCACCCGTCCCCATAGAAAACCTATTCATATGTCCAATCATTCAGAACCTGATCTGAGTCTATTGGTTAAGGGAGAGGAGAGGGCAGGAGCCAGAGCAAAAGAAGTTGCCATCAGCTTGGTAGAAAGAGGTGAAGGGAGATCCAATGAGAAGTTCCTCATCTAAGACTCCTAAGGAAACTTAGCAGTCATGGGATAAGGGGACAAGTACATGTGTGGATTGCTAACTGGTTGAAGAACAAGAAACAGAAGGTAGGTATAAATGGAGAGTTTTCACAATGGAGGGAAGTAAGAAGTGGGGGCCCCCAGGGATCTGTACTGGGACTAGTGCTTTTTAATTTATTCATAAATGATCTTAAGCAGGGGTAAGCAGCGAGGTGGCCAGATTTGCAGATGATACCAAACTCTTTCGGGTAGTGAAATCCAAAATGGATTGTGAGGAGCTCCAAAAGGATCTCTCCAAACTGGGTGAGTGGGCGACAAAGTGGCAAATGCAGTTCATTGTTGGCAAGTGTAAAGTGATGCACATTAGGACAAAAAACCCCAACTTCAAGTATATGCTGATGGGATCTGAGCAGTCGGTGACTGACCATGAGAGGGCTCTTGGGGTCATGGTGGACAGCTCGTTGAAAATGTGTACTCAATGTGCGGCAGCTGTGAAAACAGCCAATTCCATGCTAGAGATCATTAGGAAGGGGATTGAAAATAAAACTGCTAATATTATAATGCCTGTAAACAAAACTATGGTGCGGCCACACCTGGAGTACTACATACAATTCTGGTCTCCACATCTAAAAAAGGACATTGTAGAACTGGAAGAGGTGCAGAGGAGGGCAACCAAGATGATCAGGGGCCTAGAGCACCTTTCTTATGAGGCAAGGCTACAACACCTGGGGCTTTTTAGTTTAGAGAAAAGACGACTGCGGGGAGACATGATAGAGGTCTATACAATCATGCATGGTGTGGAGAAAGTGGGCAGAGAGAAATTCTTCTCCCTCTCCCATAACACTAGAACCAGGGGTCATCCCATGAAATTGATTGACAGGAAATCTAGGATCAACTAACAGAAGTACTTTTTCACACAACACATAATCAACTTGTGGAATTCTCTGCCACAAGATGTAGTGACAGCCAACAACCTGGATTGCTTTAAGAGGGGTTTGGATAACCTCATGGAGAGGTCTATAATCGGCTACTAGTTGGAGGGCTAAAGGCCACCTCCAGCCTCAAAGGCAGGATTCCTCCGAGTATCAGTTGCAGGGGAGTAACAGCAGGAGAGAGGTCATGCCTTCAACTCCGGCCTGGGCTTCCAGCAGCATCTGGTGGGCCACTGTGCAAAACAGGATGCTGGACTAGATGGGGCTTGGGCCTAATCCAGCAGGGCTGTTATGTTCTAAGCAAGATATCACATGCACTCCTTCACCTGGCATGCGTGGCTGAGGAGTAAAGAAAGAAATTAGTATTGCCCCTTTTTGCCCTCTAATTTATATCTTCATGTATTATATGCATCATGGACTGAGGCTGTTATTAAAGTGGGAGGAAGCGTATTATAATTAGAAAAATTACAGGTAGTTGTTAACACACTTAATTGCAAGCCCATCTGGACAACTGAAAAGGTACTTTACATGAAATATACCATTTCTGCTCTCCTAAGATCACTGGAGGAAGGACAGGATAAAAAGTATTAATAATAATAAAAGACAAAGATGGACTTTGTTACCTGGAGTGTGTGCCAACTCCAGCTTGAATAAGAGTTGGCATGATAGCTATAAACAAGCCAAGCTGTACATCCTGCATCACCAACATTGCAAGCAGAACACTGCTGTAATCGATTTCACCTGTTGTGACAGAAGGTTCACATTCAGTAAGTACCTCAATGCAGAAACTAAATTACTAGTTTCCATTCTGTTGATAACGATTTGCTACCTACTGAAGGCTAAACAAAATTTTCAAGATTGGCTACTGCAGCCATTCATCTATTATATAATTATAATAGTGTTACAACCATTTGAAGAAAGCTTTTGTAGATTAATTATTAACTGCTAAATTCAAGTCATCATGTATTTTATTACGTAATTTCTCATACCTGAAATTGCCACACAGGTACAGTTAGTATACCTGAAAGTGTATGTAAAATTCTTAACCCTATTAATAAACCTGTTGCTTGAGTAAAAGTATGAATTTCAGAGAGTTAGATTCAAACCAGTGCAATAGGCCAAGCATAAGGAAATTCTTCACTCACCTCTCCACTGCAGACCCCTCCCTGCTCTGAAAAGCAGCTCTTGAAGTTCAAGAAACTTTTGAGAATAGCATAGGATGTGGTATGAGATGGGGACTGAAGGGACATTTCTGGAAACCAGGTAGAAGCATCTTCCGCAAACAGTTCTCTACTTTTGGAAGGTTGCAAATTTAGTTTCTGGAAATCCACCCTCCCCTTTGCCTGCAGCCCTCCATGCTGCATCCCACACCTTTCCAAAGGTCCCCTGACCTCAGGAGTGGCTTTTCAGGGTAGAGCTGGGAAGCTTCTGTGCGGAGAACTCACACCATTGTGCAAATGCCAGAAACGCCATTTCTGAGTGACAGACGATAGGTCATTTTTTACTCCCAAAATATAAACCTGGTTTCAAGATATCATTCCCAAAAGATGCTTTTCACTCACTCTCTTTTAAGAAATGGGTGTACACACCTGAATCTTTAACATATAAGACAGCAAAGTTTATGCCTACATTGTACTCTTACACTTTCATCAAGAGTCCCACCTGCAGGTTTACTTCTAAAGGTTTGTTGAATTGGTGCCCCCGCCCCAGGACAAATTCAGTCAGCTGAGAGTGCTCTCTAGCTTTTTCTTTATTCTTGTTCTCTATGCTTCGTGAAAAAGCTTGGAGTGACAGAAGGGTCCTCCACTTTCACACTCACACTCCATGATCAGTGTTCCCTCTAACAGGGAATCTCAGGTGTTGTTGACGACAATTCCCAGAATCCCCAAGCAAAAAATGTTATAGCTGGGGATTCTGGGAGTTGTAGCCAACAACATCTGGGAATCCCTGTTAGAGGGAACACTGTCCCTGATCCCTTCATTGTTCTGTAACAAGGAAGGTGGGAATCCTTCTCTTGATCATCTGCACTTTTCTCTTACTCATATCCTTCTCTCACCACTACAGGTGGCCCTCGTTATTCACAGGGGTTCCATTCAGCCTACAACTGCATAATGAAGCAGTGAATAATGAGAACTTGAGTTGATAAAAATTGGGGGTTGTTTCTTGAACCCCCCAAAAGGTCTAAAAAAGCAGAAACAAAAGGAATAAAACGTAGCACCTTGCTCTCTGGGCCTCCAGCTCTCCAGAAAGGCCCCGCAAACCCACAAAACCTCCAAATGAGATTTTTTTCAAAAATTCTTGGTGGGTTTTTTTGTTTGTTTTTTAAGAGCCACAAAAAATGGTGGTCAGAAATGACACTGGAAGTCATTTCTTGCCACCCAGGAACAATGGATAGGCGGATTTTGCCTGTTTTCTTAACCACGGATAACGAGGTCAAGTCTATATTGCCCGACTGCAGAAACACAGAACCACGGGTGCTGGGACTGCAGATAATGAGGCAACAACCACAAACAATGAACTACTCAGTCATTTATGGCAGCAGTGGGGCAACGAGAAGAGAAAGCATGAGGGTTCAAATTGCTTGCAAGCCACTGCGGGGAGAATAGACTCCTCCCTCCTCCATTTAAAAGAGCTCATTTGCAAAAGTAGTTAATAACCAAGGCCTAGAATAATATACTACTATACTAAATATCTTGAAGCAACTTAAGACATAGGCATGAGCATCTAAATCTAAAGCACACAGAAGACCAGAAAGACCACTACAATGTAGCTGTTCGCAGTCCTTTTAATGAAAGTGGCAATGGATCATTTATTTCCTTACATGACAGCAATCGCAGCTCCTGCTCATACTTGCAAAAGATGTGTGCAGTTCAGAAGCAGTTCTCCAACTACCCTATTTTATTATTATTATTATTATTAGTAGTAGTAGTAGTAGTAGTAGTATTTAAATTTATATCCTGCTCTTCCTTTGAGGAGCCCAGAATACTAGTGAACAAAGTCTGTCAAATGTTGTAAACTGAAGAGCCAAAACCAATGAATCTCCAAAATAATGATGTGGATAGAGTAGATCTCAGACTGAGTCAGAGAGATCTGTGGCCAGGGATCAATCAAGAATTTTATTTTCAGGCGTTCCGTTGGCAAATTGGGCTCAAAGTACTAAATTCTGTAACATTCTTGGCTGAAGTGTTTTAGCCACACTAATTCCTGTTCAAAACATGTGGCCTGTAATTAGTTGCTAGTAAGCAGTACCTTTTTACAACCATCAGAACCTCACTTATTCACTTTAGGTAAGTTATTCTTATTCATATGTGTGGACTCTGTTTTCAGTAATTGTTGATATCGGGGCATTCTAATCCAAAAGTTAAGATGCACCTACCTTCTTTATCTCCACGAGCACTCCCTGCAACAAATCTGGATACCAATGGTGTGCTTGATAATGATAAACAAGTAGCAATGAACACACTCTGTGTTGCTCTAATTTGTAAGAAGTGTCCCCACAGTAAGCCAAATGCAATCATCAGGAGTGTCATGTAACAGGGTCCTTGCAAGGATATCTTCCATACCTTTAAAAATAATATTTATTTACACTGGCATAATACAATTTCAAAATTATTCTTGTTATATTATGATTTTCAATTCAATGCAGAAGTTTAATGCAGTTAGAGTTTTCAGAATACAGAGACATCAATAATTCTTTAGACAACCTAAACTGCTTTTCAATGTTAAGAGTTTCTAGACTTCAGACATATCAAAATATATGAATTCTAAGAAACTTTGGTGGCTGGCCAGTAAAGGCAGGAGGGGCTGCCTCCATCCCCCAACAAACTATCCAAAAAATATTCGCCTTACCAACAGCCAGGCAAACCTCCAGAGCAGGGAGCTTCCTCCATCCCCTCCTCCCCTGCCTGTAACTTCCTCTTTTGGTCTGTCTTGCTGGAACAGCGGGTACTCAAGACGATCCAGCCAGTCTGATTTCTAGGGGGCTCTTCCTGGCACTGCCCCCAGGAAGAACTAAAATAATGGGTACAAAATACACTTCCTGATCGCTTCAGAAGGTATATTTTTAAAACTTTCCCCCTTCTTCCTGGGGGCAGTGCCAGAAGGAGCCCCTTAGAAATCAAACTGGATGGAGCATCTTGAGTAGCAGGTGTTCTAGCTAGTAAGACCAAAAGAGGAAGTTAAAGGCAGGGAAGGAGGGGGATGGAGGAAGCTTCCTGCTCTGGAAGCTTGCCTGGCTGCAGGTAAATGTGATCTTCTAATTGATGGAAGGGGGAATGCAATCCCTGCTTTCTCCCTTCTGTCCCTCTTTCTGGCTTTTGCTTCCCCCCCCCCCGCATTTTGCCTTCTTCCCTCACTCTTACTTTTCTGCCTTTTGCCCCTTATTTTCTGCCCTCCCCTTTTCCTTCATGCTGGCAGGCTTGGGTAAATACCCAAGCCCGCTCGCATGGAGGAAAAGGGGAGGGAGAGGCTCCTGCCACAGTGACTGGGTTCTCCCCTGTCCCCCTTTCCCAATGCCCACAGCAACTACTGCTAAGATACCCTCTATTTATTTATTTTTAAAACTGAAGGTTTGTATTACATAACTAATACAAACCTGGTTCTTGAGGTTATTTAAAGTTAACTGAAAATGAACTAGATGCCTTTTACTAGGCCTCTGCACTTCAGTAAAATCGAAATTCCAATGTCTGAATTCCTTGCCCCCACCACCAGGAGGCAGTAGAAAATGGGGCAAGTGCCCCAGGTAGCATCCTGGTGGTGGTGCGGGGGCTTTAATTCGCCGCACAGCACTGGCATGGGGTGGCTGGGCAGTGCAGAGTTCCTCAGGAGTTTGGGCAGGGGGTGGGAGCATGGAACTGCTCCCTGAGAAGTGCACATGCTGCTGGAAAAAGACGCGGGTTTCTGGGGATTGGAATCCCACACAGGACTTAACCTAGTGACATTTCTGTGAGAGTAAGTGGTAGCCTACAATTAAAGCTTATTTAGCTTTCAAAAACAAAGAAAAAGAAAATAAATTTGGTTGTCTAAAGAATTCTTAGGCCTAGTTCTCACTGGCAGCAAACATGTAGCTCTACCACAATCAAGACTCTTTATGATGGAATGCTCTTCCATCATAAGATCCCTCTATATAGAAAATTAGATGCCAGAGAAAATATTTCTAGCCTAGCATTCTCCCTGACATGGTAGTTTCTGGTGTGCAGAGAATTATTTTGCATAGGGGAGCATCTGAACCTCCACTCAATCTTTGAAATTGTATAGCTAACGCACACATTTTCTACTTGAATGAGAACCAGATCTTGAGATTTATATATTCTAAAGGAACACCTATCCCCCCCACCCACAAAAGGGAAAAAATTTCAAATTTTTCTCTTTATTCTCTGACCACTTATTTTAAATTCTGATCTAGCAACGTTTAAATAATAAATTGGACAAGTTTGAAAACATCCAAAATGTCGTTTTACTCTTCAGACAGTACATTACAAATAATGCTGAGGTACATAAAAATTATTGGAATACCTTTCTTAACCTTTCAGGTGAAAACTCCAGGCCAACCAGAAACAGGGTGAAAAATACACCAAATTCTCCCAATGTCTCTACCTGTACAATTGACTGAAAAACACAAATTTATTCAGTGTGCTACAGTCTTCTTATAGATGCTGTATTTTCTTATCGTTTCATAGGACAGTCGACTATATTAATTTCTACAAATCCAAGAGCCCAATAATTGTGTGTGTCATTGTTTACATCCAGCTACTACAGCTTTAACAACAGAACAAATCTAGAGATACCTGAAGACTCATAAAAGCACATGTAGGCCAAATCAGCACAATGCTCGTGCCTCTATATAAGAAAGGGGTGAGGTCACAGTCAGGATAAGGATGAAAACTGCTACCAACAGGGGAGATAGTTAAAAAAGAAAATGAAACACCACATCTTGGACTTGAGATTAAAGGAGAAAAGCACATACAGTACAAGGAAATGTAGTTGCTAGGCAGGAGGTTACAGAAAGGTCATTACAAAACATTAAAAGCAATAACCCAGGATGTGCAGTGTGCAAGCAGAGACTGTGATACATATTCAGAACCAGTGCAGGTTCCAAGTTTTGAGGGAACTATTTGACTAAATGCCCTCTGTCGGTCCTTTCCACCTGTGGGCCCATTTCCTCCTAGTCACTGTTGCCACCGTCCATCATTTGCCCTCTTTCTTTAGGCCCAACCTGAATAATAAGAGGGAGCAGAAGATGCAAGCAAAGACTGATTCTGTTTCTTTCCTCCTGCTGCCACTTGCTTACTCAGAGGGCAAGTTTACAGGCAGCTATAACAAAGGGAAAATAGCAGCACAGCCATAGTTTCCATGGGTTGGCAGAAGAACCCCTGTTGAAGTATCGACCTCAGCAGGTGTCTAGCAATGCCAACTCCTGATAAGATAAATTGGCAAGGCTCTGAGTGAGCAGCAGCATGCACAAAAGTGTTTAAAACTCTATCAGAGTAGAGTAAATACCTTACTAATGTGGAACTCTATGTGAGTACTGGAGTTCTAATGATCTTTGGATTACAGCATGACCAATGAAATTCTTTTTCTTCACTTAGGAACACTTGCCCCTTTAATACGAATATTTATATACCGCTTTTCAACAAAAAGTTCCCAAAGCAGTTTACATAGATATAAATAGATAAATAAAATGGCTCCCTGTCCTCAAAGGGCTCACAATCAAAACACAGTTGTAACATCCAAGTTGTAAAGGCTTATAAAAAAATTTTCCCACCTGAAGCTCCAAGAGATGTTAGCAGCAGTCTGGGTGACACCAATATCTGGCCACTTTACCAATAATATTCAAGATGAGGTTATTTTCCCCCACCCCCTGAGATTACAGTGCTCTAGAGATTCAGCAGCAGATTGGCAGTTAGATCATTTGTTTGTAAAAACCTCCCTTCTCAGCCGGCAGCTCTTGCATGTACCGCTCACAAGAACCAGGAGCCAAAGACATAATCAGCAATTTAGGAGTAGAAGCCCCACCCAGGGAAGGACTCACCCTGACCCAGCCCAATTTAAAATATACTAGTTTAATCTGTGCAGAACATCTGCACACTAGTATTTGATTGCTCCTCACCCCCTGCCACAGCCCCGTCACCTCAGAGATCTCTTCACCCTCACCTGAGCCGCGCTCCTGCTCCTCCTCCCGGTTGCTTCTATCCCCCTCACCCCTCTTGGTCATGGCTGCAGCATTGCTGGCACCGATTGACCAAGTTGTAGCACCCTAGTCCCAGAGACCTCCTCACCCTCACCCAAGCCCCACTCCTCCCCACAGGAGTGGCAGCAGCAGTTGACCTGACCCTTCCTTTGCTGCTGCCACGGCCGCTTGTTCCCCTCAAGCTGCTGACAGGCCCAGGCCCATGCCTTGCCTGTCTGCCTCCCTCCGTCTAGGGCCTCAGTAGCCCCAAACAGCAGCAGTAGTTGACTGGACCCTTCCTTGCTGCCAGTAGGCTGCTTGTTCCCCTCAGGCCGCTAACAGGCTCAGGCCCATCCCTCACCCTTCCTTCTTTCTCTCTTCCCCACCCTCATTTTTCTCTCTTTCTCTCTCCTCCACTCGCTCTTCCCCTCCGTCTTTTCCCCCCTCCTTTTCTCTCTCTCTCTCCCCCCGAGTTAACAGATCTTGTTCCCTCATCTAATTCACACAACGGCAGCCTCCTTCTCCTGAAGGGGCTCTTTCCTCCCTCACAACCCCTCTCTTTGCAGACCCCTGCCCACTATCCTTTTATATAGAGAGATTTCTCTCCTCTACAGTCAAGAACATCTTCCAACCAGTAACAGTTGCCTTCCAACTGTTCTTAACCATCACAGGCTCCTCCTCCCTATCTACATATGGAATCTCCACTGCCCAATCACCACGGTGCTTCTGCTCACGAACTCTCACGAGAGCTGCCACACATAGGATTAGCTACGGGTATGCCTTAGAGAATTTTTTATATATATATTAGTTGGATCCAAATAACTGAACAGAATACTCTGCGCTGTTCATGAACACTTGCACAAGGATTAGGGGAAGACTTCTCACAGCGTTGAACCACAACAGATCGGGGACTGCATTACTGTATGAGAAACAAGTGTTGCATCTACATTCTAAGGAGCTATTAAAAGGTCTTGGAAGGTGCTTTGCATAAAGACTTGTGCAAGAACTTGCACAAATTGAGGCACTCCAATGGATTTGGGGTCACTTTTCGTATGCAACACTCTTCTGCTAAGTCAGAAACAGCCCTTCCATTAAAGGATTTAGATTCAAGCCACTGTTAGTTGCCTCAAGTATCTGCTTAATAGATGGGCTATAAATATTTCCAAATAAATAAATATTCCTAATATTAATTTGTTCTTTCTATACTTGCCGAGGAAACTGATCACGTAATCCCTGTTATCTAAATATTTTGACACTAACCAAATAATCTTCCGTTGAAATACAGCAAGTATTTTTAGGTAAATTTCTATCAGACCAAACCTGAAAAGACAAAATGAAGCAGAACAAGGGCATCTGCCCTAAAGATGATTTTGCTCAAGCCCTTCAGTGCCTCAGTTGTTACAAACACAAAGGGACACTCAAAACAGTGAATCATCCTAAAAATATACTCTTACCTTAATGCTGTTTAATCCCGATGGTCCCAAAAGCACTCCACAAATAATGTATCCAAACATAGTTGGTAATCCTATTGTTGTGCACAGCCAGCCACAAGGCAAAGACAGCATTCCTATGGTCACAATATCCTAATGAATAAAGAACAAACTATTCCATTCAAAAAGTGACTCAACAAGAAGATGTAAGGGAAGGTAACAGGCATCCAGAATAGAGAATGCTACATATTCAGGAGGGAACAGATCTTGTTGGTTGGATCACCATCGTCCACTGTGAATCACTGAAATGGCTTTTAAGATCATGTTCTTACTGAACTTTAATTTTTTATTCTCTTACCAGTGAATAGAGTGAAAAAGTGTCCTCATTAAAGACTAATACCTCAAATTCAAGAGTTCATTCTTCTGTGCTCAGTGTCAGTAAGAGCTGACCCGGTACTGCTCTGTAACTACAGCTACTGTAGTAGCTGTACACCAGGGCTGCTCAACTTTGGCCCTCCTGCAGATGTTGGCCTACAATTCCCATAATTGCTGACTACTGGTCACTGTGGCTGGGAATTAAGAGAGTTGTAGTCTAAAAACAGCTGGAGGACCAAAGTTGAGCAGCCCTGCTGTACACACACAGTCCAACCCAGAAGTTCTTACACATACAGGAACTTGTATGCAAGGGCTTCCCAAATGACCTCAGTGTCAAGGGCAACTCCAAAGTATTCCTCCCTCAAATGAAGATAATGGGGTAGACAATGTTCTGCACAAATCCGAAACCCACACAGAGTTTTGACTTGGAACTATAGGTCAGAAGCAGAGCGTTTTCCCTATATTAGAAGAGATGTATGGCTCAGAATATTTTATACCTTTTTTAGTACTTACTGGACCTCAAGGACTCATCTCATTAATGAGACATGTAACAACACACATCCATTCTGGACTATTTCACATATTATGGCTGACATCCAGGCTAATGCTATGCAATCCTCAGGGACATATTCTTTGGGTGGTACAGTAGGCTTCAGAGGGAAAGGGAGTGCAGTGAACATCACGCCTCCCCTGTAGTCCCAGTGCAGAGTTCATGAGCCTACATTTTTAGATGTTTTAAGTATACTCCTAAAAACAAAGCATGAATTGTGTCCCTGCCTCTTCTCACACTCCCCAAACAGTACCAGGCATCAGATTTACAGCTAAATAATGGCTGAAACAGTCTTCCAAATAAGGAACAAGAAGATACTCCCAATTCCTTTCTGAAAAGTATTAAACACATCATGGGCCAAAGTATTAGCCCAGCGTCTTTGTGGAGTCCAGCTTGGGTTATACACCAGTCTTTCATTATTGGAGGAGATCCAGTCTAAATTTAAGAGCCATTTTTCAGATCATGAGAAGTGTCCCTAATGTAATCTTAAGACTCGAGGCTTGTATCTTGAAGGTTGAGGCCAGAATTTGGCTCGTTATAAATGTGGCTTAAATTAAATTTTTCTGCAAGTGACTTGACTCACCTGACACTGATGAATACTATTAAATCATCTTGGCACCATTAGGAACAAAGCTTTTGCATTATGGTTTTGCCCTGGATTTGTTATTGTCATTAGGGTATGACCATGCCAAGGCAGCCACTAAACAGTGGTCTGAAGATATGGAACATCAAGCTCACATGAATCTTGTCCCTTGATATTATACATTGGGAAGAACTAACTTCTTTCAAGCCAACAAAATACCTTAACAAAACAAAATGGTCCCAGATCATAGAAGGGCATTCACTACGGCCTGATGTAATGCTTTGCCTTTGGCCATATTATCTGGGAAATAGCTAAAATTAACTTAACTAAATACAATGTCTATGTAACTCTGGTGCATTAGAATTGATCAAACATGTCCTTTTAAACTGCAAATTTTATCAAGAATTGCAAAATCTTAATTACACAGTTATCTTTCCCTGGCCGTTCCGAAGAATATAGTGCCAACTTTTTGCTTGCAGCCCATAATACTTAAATTACCTTCAAGGTGACCAAGTTTTGTGCTGTGGTTCAGACATGATCAGACATGATTTGTCTATATCCTATTTCAAGTTTTAATGGATTTTAGATTATTAACAAACTGCTGCATTTTGTATGGTTGTGATGACCTGTTGGTTGTTTAGGTGGTGGGACTGGTATACCGAATGTCTGTTTTCTTTTTGTTTCTGAACATTGACCTAAATAAAGATTGATTGAACATCCTATGACAATTATACAGATTACTATTAACAGATGTGGCAACTTCACATCATAATTCCCTCTAACGGCATATCAAGGCAATTGAGTTTGGATAGTGGTTCTATATACCTGGGGAGCTTCCTAGGTATGCACAAGTAGTTATGTTTGCAAAACTAAATGATTTTTTTAAAGCTTCAAATTAGCCCTGTGAGCTTCTAGGACCAATGGAACATGCAAGGCTCTTGAGCCTGAAGTTAGTTGGCTTTTTCTTTTTTTCTTTTAAGGGTATGTGTAAGGTGGGGAAAGAGAAGGAATTGGTCTGCTCAAGCCTCTTCTAAGCTTATAAAAAGTACTCTGGTCTGGATGGAGTGGATTAGGGTTGGGAGAAGTGTGCCATAACATTTAAAGACACCCCTCCTTCCATTATACAGGAATGTTTCAAGATTTCTGGTCTTTGACTGTAAATAAACAAACATTTCTCCTTTCCTTCAAGAAGGAGGAAAGGAGAAAAGGTACCTTTTCCCTGTCCAGAACTATCCACAAACTGACCCTCTAGCACTGTATAGCACAGCAAAGAAAGGCCTCAAGTGAAAGGAAAGAAGTGCCCTTTCTTCTTCCCTCTCCTCAAACCAAGGCATCAGTCTGATGGCAAGGCTCTTTTTTCTATGAAGTCTTGAATGCTAGCACAGGACATTTGGGACACACTGGAATGTTTTGTTGCAGGTCCCATTTTTCCTTTTGATACCAAACTTGGATGATCCTCTATCAGTTTGGAAGGAACATGGGGCCACTCAAAAATGAGATAGTGGAATCTGCATACTTGGGAGACTCCTCCCTAGATATGGAGAAATATTAATATAGTAATCTGTACATTAAAAAAATATGTTTGGTTTTAAAAAATGCCGCAGGTTATCAGCTGGTGGTGGGGAAACACTAGAAAGGGGAGAGAAAGAAGTCGATCGATCAATCAATCGATCAATTTGACACACTCAACATCTCGCAAAGGAGGAAACACCAGGTTCCTTCTTGGTAAGCTCAGGGGAATTGAACGAGCCACAAAGAGTGAGAGAAAGTTCTGACAATCTTTTGGGTGTCAGCTTAATATTGTTTAATTGCTGTAAGGAACAGCGAGGTGCTGTGCTTGCTACTGTGATTCATCTGAATTTTGGTAAGAAAATAAATCTGCTTTGATTAAATATAATCTCTTCATTCTCCTCGTGTCTTCTTGGGTATTGGGCGTCTCAGCAGCCAGGACCATCAAAAGAATCCACGGTTCCTGTTAGCGTGAGGGTTTTTGGAGTCCCTATTTTATCCTGGCTGCAGGGATTTTGGGGCATCTAAAAAAATCTCTTACAATTGGCCCACTCAAGCTCTTAACAGCTTATAAGTAGTATCCTGCTGGTGGATATTGGAGGCAGGGGGATGCATATGGGGACAGTTTCCCCACTTTCCCACTCTCCAGAAATCTCTCACCAATCTGAAATATAGAGCAAAAAAGTATTTGGGTTTGGTCCAGCAGTCAGCCCCAAACCCAAGCCCTTGAGCATTCTATAATGCAGCAGGGGAAGCTTTTAAGCAAGGGGGAAAGTGTAATTTCCCTCTCCAACTCCTGAAGAGCTCCCATCTTCAATGAGCCCTAAAGAACACTACAGAGTTCCTTTCACAAGCCACTCCTGGGCTGCGGACAAAATGCAACATTTTGCTGTGAATCACTACTTGTAAATCATAATTCTGAATTCTCACTGAAATAGAATAGGCTCAGGCTTCTTCTTTCATATCTTAGTTCACTGGAAGTACCTGTCATCACACATTCAACAAGAGATAGCAGTGTTTTAATATCACAGCAATCTAGACTTCGTCTAGATTTCATCTACAGGGTTTTGAAGTTACCTGGGCACATAACCCTGGTGACAACCATGGATAGTTTTCTGAAGTGATCTCTCTCAACTCATAATTTTGGTATACAGTTGACCCTCACCATCCGTGAGGGTTCTGTTCTGGGAAACTCTTGCAGTTGGCGAATTCATGGTTGGGAAGCAATAAGGAATCATTGACAATGGGGGAGGGGATTGTAGGGGAATTGCAGTCGTGAAACAACCAAAAAATACAGTAAAAAAAAGAAAAAATCCCTCCTGACCCCCAGAAGTGACCCCACCTCTGAACCCCCAGAAATTACCCCCAGACTTCAGAAATATCTCGCCAAACCATGGATACTCAGGTCGCAGTTGGTGAGGGCGGTCACAATTTCCCTGGTGCGGATACTCAAATCCGCAATTGGGAAAACCACGATTGGTGAAGGACGACTGTACAGCAAAAGAATTTTGACTTGTATGAAGGAGTTTCCTCATGTTTTGGAGATTGAAAAAGCCAAGTAAATCTGCCAGTGTTTATATTTTTGAAAGATGAGTAAATATTAAACCTTAACACAAGCCTTTTAACTTACTTGCAGTCCCATTTATAAAAGTTTACCTTTATAAAATGGTGATCAGCACGTGGAATAGTGGAGTCTCTGGGTTTAGTAAGTATGTACTGATTGTTTTGGGAATCAATAAGCATGCTTAGGCCCAAATCATCCTCCACTTCCCTTTTTGAAACATTCCTTTTTGTGTCTGCTTCATCCTCTTCTACTCTTAAAACAGCTTCAAAATTAACTCCTCTCACCTGCCAAGAAAGTAAAGAATTCTCAGTATGCTTATTTTTTCATCCCGGACTCCTGAAGGAGAAACATTTCAGTAGTACTTTGAGCCTACAAACTATAATTCTGGAACATTGATTCACTAGTATCAAATTCTACAGCACCAATCGCTAGGCTATATAGCAGTCTTAATAAGATCCAGTTATTGCCTTTAAAATATATTCCAATGACATCTCTTTTGTCTAGTTTTTATGTTGCCATTTTATAATTCTGATCTCAAAGTTTATAGCTTTGCTACTTTAATTTCTACAATTAGTTGAACAGCATATAAATGCTAGTTTATTTTGCTTATCTCTTTACCCTCACAACTGAAGACCTTCAATTACTTTCCTGGATTCCTCCCCACTCCATCATTTCCTAGATAAAAATGTATATTCCAACAAGCAGTGAAAGCATTAATCTTCCCCTGTATATTTCTTCAGGGGTTTTTTTAAACTTCCAGTTGCCCAGCTGATAAAATTAGTTTTAAAGTGTTGATAAATGATTATTTCTAATATTCTCAATAGCTATAAAATATCTCAATACACTTACTGACTTGTTGTCATCAAAGGCATGCTCTCCTATTTCCTCTTCCAGCCTATCAGCTGCTTTTCTGACATCTTCAAGAATTTCATCAAGAATGGAAAGACTTTTATTTTGATGCTGCATGTTTTTCAGGGCTTCAGCTTGGTGTTTCTCTGCTGCTAGCAGTTCAACATATTCGGTTTCCTCCTATTAGGATTTTTAAAATTTCAAGGTTTTTTTACAAAGCTCAGACACATAAGATCAGTTTTTCCTTTTTAAAGACTTTGGAAAAAGCACAATAGCACATACTTTGCAATTTCTTTCGAATGCCCCCTAAACAAAGCGGATGACAAATTTGCAATTTTAAAATGAGAAAGGATTATAGGGTGAGGAAAGACACATTCACATCCCTTCTTGTAGCCACTGTTTGTTTAGGGGAAAGGCAGATGCAAATATAATAAGACTGCTCAGGGTGGCTAATGTGCTTTTACCCTGTGAGGCAGGTTAGGTTAAGAGACTGTGCGATTCACCCAATTTCACCCAGGGAGCTTCCTTGCTAAGCAGGGCTCATCATTACATCTCAGTAGTTATGAAGTGTTAGTGTTACCAGCTACACTTATTCTACTCAGCTCCTAGGAGCCTCCCTGTTTTCAGTTGAATCGTCAGGCTTGGAGATTGCTCTTTGGATATGCTCATGAGCTGCACCGCAATGTAAGCTCTGAGTTTGGGGCACAAATGGGGACAGGGCACTTAGGATCCAGATGCACACCCCCTCCCTATACTGGGGACCACAGCTATGTAGACTCAGAGTTAACTACAGCAAGTTAACTAGCATCCAAGGCTACTCTAAACTTAGAGAGAACCACCTCGCTCCCCTCCCTCGTTCCACAGGAGAAAACAACACACTAAGAACCCCTGCTAACTTGGCAAAGAGGCACCTTTTAATGTGGTGATTCTCTTTATTTAGCAGGGGGAGAGTAACTGGCCCTATCCACCCCCAGCACAGTACCGCCAGTGACTGTTGCTGGTGTCTATC
The DNA here is from genome assembly GCF_027244095.1 of Hemicordylus capensis. NCBI lineage: Eukaryota > Metazoa > Chordata > Lepidosauria > Squamata > Cordylidae > Hemicordylus > Hemicordylus capensis. The sequence continues at coordinate 140,381,154 of NC_069659.1, forward strand.
TTATGTTTATTTTTGGATTGTGAGCCCTTTGGGGACAGGGATCCATTTTATTTATTTATTTATTTTCTGTGTAAACCACCCTGAGCCATTTTTGGAAGGGCGGTATAGAAATCGGAAGATATAGATGAAGATGGAGTATGCCAAGCAGGAAAAAAGGCAGATAAGGTAGCTAAGTAATGTTCTCTCCATCACAAAGTCAGTGACGTGGGCCTAGAGGTGGATTTTATTGAAATAATATTTATTTATTTATTTGATTTGATTTGATTTGTATACCGCCCTTCCAAAATGGCTCAAGGTGATTTACAATTAAAACAAACCACTAAAACAGTAAAGAGCTAAAACAAATTTGTATATATATATGTGTGTGTGTGTGTGTGTGTGTGTGTGTGTGTGTGTGTGTGATATATAACAATTAACAATTTAAAAATATTTTAAAACAACAAACAAACAATTACAGTGATTAAAATCCCAAAATCGGGTTTTTAATTTTAAAATAAACCAGATATTAAAACCCCCAAAATTTAGGAAGCTGAGAAAGCTTGGGTGAAAAGATGGGTTTTCAGGTGTTTTTTGGAAATTGCCAGAGATGGGGAGGATCGTATCTCAGCAGGGAGCACATTCCACAATCTCGGGGCAGCAACTGAGAAGGCTCATCTCTGTGTAGCCACCAAACAAGTTGGCGGTAACTGGAGACGGACATCCTCAGATTACCTCAATGGGCGGTGGGGCTCATAATGAAGAAGACGCTCTCTTATATACCCAGGGGCTAAGCCATGTAGGGCTTTGTAAGTTATAACTTTGTAAGTTATAACTAGTATTCTGTCCGGGAACCTATTGGCAGCCATTGTAACTCCATCAGTAAAGGAGTAACATGGTCTCTCCGAGATGATGCAGAGACCAACCTGGCTGCCGCATTCTGAACCAACTGAAGTTTCCAGACTATGTACTAAGGCAGCCCTACGTAGAGCACATTACAAAAGTCAAGTCTGGAGGTCACCAACAGATGTACCACTGTTTTGAGGTCGTTGATCTCGAGAAATGGGAGCAGCTGGCCTATCAGCTGGAGCTAATAGAAAGCACCACTGGCCTGAAAAACCACTCAACCTGAGAAACCAGGGAGAGGTGTGAATCCAGAAGTACTCCCAGACTGTGAACCTGTTCCTTTTGGGGAAGTGTGACCCCATCTAGAACAGGCAGATCAAGATCGTCTCTAGAGTTCTGACCCTGCACAATAGGTACCTCTGTCTTATCTGGATTCAGCTTCAGTTTATTCTCCCTCATCCAGCCCATTACTGCTTCCAGGCAGGCATTTAGGGAGGATATGCCAGCTCCTGAAGAAGTTGACATGGAGAAGTAGATCTGGGTGTCATCAGCATACTGGTAACACCCAGCTCCAAATCCCCTGATGATCTCTCCCAGTGGTTTCATGTACAGGTGAAACTTGGAAAATTAGAATATCGTGCAAAAGTCCATTAATTTCAGTAATGCAAATTAAAAGGTGAAACTGATATATGAGACAGATGCATTACATGCAAAGCGAGATAAGTCAAGCCTTAATTTGTTATAATTGTGATGATCATGGCGTACAGCTCATGAAAACCCCAAATCCACAATCCCAGAAAATTAGATTATTACATGGAACCAAGAAGACAAGGATTGTAGAATAGAACAATATCGGACCTCTGAAAAGTATAAGCATGCATATGTATTCAGTACTTGGTTTGGGCCCCTTTTGCAGCAATTACTGCCTCAATGCGGCGTGGCATGGATGCTATCAGCCTGTGGCACTGATGAGGTGTTATGGAAGACCAGGATGCTTCATTAGCGGCCTTCAGCTCTTCTGCATTGTTTGGTCTCATGTCTCTCATCCTTCTCTTGGCAATGCCCCATAGATTCTCTATGGGGTCAGGTCAGGCGAGTTTGCTGGCCAATCAAGCACAGTACACTGTATACTTTTCAGAGGTCCGATATTGTTCTATTCTACAATCCTTGTCTTCTTGGTTCCATGTAATATTCTAATTTTCTGGGATTGTGGATTTGGGGTTTTCATGAGCTGTACGCCATGATCTTCACAATTATAACAAATTAAGGCTTGACTTATCTCGCTTTGCATGTAATGCGTCTGTCTCATATATCAGTTTCACCTTTTAATTTGCATTACTGAAATTAATGGACTTTTGCACAATATTCTAATTTTCCGAGTTTCACCTGTAGATGTTAAAAAGCATTGGAGAAAGTACGGAGCCTTGAGGGACACCATACTTAAGCTCAAATTTTGAAGAGCAACTATCTCCAATCAACACCATCTAGAATCTATCCCAGAGGTAGGAGCGGAACCACTGTAAAACAGTGCCTCCCACCCCCAACCCCCTCAGACATTCCAGAAGGATACTATGGTTGATACTATCGAAAGATGCAGAGGGATCCAAAAGGACCAACAGAGTCACACTTCCTCTGTCAATTCCCAATTGGAGATCATCCATCAGGCTGACCAAGGCAGTCTCCACCCCATAGCCCTCCTGAAAACCAGTATGAAAAGGGTCTAGATAATCCGTTTCCTCCAAGACCACCTGGAGCTGAGAGGCCACCACCCTCTCAATTACCTTGCCCAGCCATGGGAGGTTGGAAACAGGCTTATAATTGCTCAACTCTGAGGGATCTAATGCAGGTTTCTTTAAAATAGGTCTAATGATTGCCTCCTTAAGACAAGGAGGCATCCTGCCCTCCCTCAGAGAACCATTTATGATTTCCACCAGGCTGTTTACAACAACCTCCATGCTAGATCGAACAAGCCATCCTGGACAAGGGTCAAGAGAACAAGTGGTAGGCCTCACTGCTCCAAGCAGCTTGTCCACATCCTCAGGAGTCACAAACTGAAATTATTGATAGGATTACTGGAGAGTCCATAGCAGCACAGATATTCTTTCACGCACCTGCATACTCTGATTTGCATCACAATCAGCCTTACTTGCAAAAGGAAAACCCCACATCATTACACCCAGAAAGAACGATGAGGCACAATTCATTTTATGCAGGCCCTTCCTGGCCCTTCTAATCAGCAAAGTAAGACAGCAGGAATGTGCCCCCAAAGCACGTTTCGGGATATAAGCATCCCCAGTTCCATGGCCCAGTGTGCTCCTTTGGTCTTGTCACCTGGGACTCCAACAAGTGATCTTTGTGCCCCCTTGTATGCTATACTTGGGACTCTATCCTCTGCTCTCTTGCACCCTGAAAAGAGCTCGAAATAATTATCTGGATCAGTCATTTTACCGATCCATCCAGCTTGCCTCGTACCCATAGGAAGCTGGACCCACGGAGAAACCCTTCTTGTGGGCACCCCTCCCTCTACTAATCTTCGCAACTCTCCTGCTTCCCCGCCATGCTGAAGGAACAAGATTCTACAGCCCAGAAACCCCGTCGTCCAGATCAGGTGATGGTGAATGCTTGGCCACGCTCTTGGCCCCTCCATCTATCTCTTTCTTAAATCCAAGCTATCCCCATCTCTTAAGCCTCTTTCTCTTGCCTGCCTGGGAATTTACATAATTAGGACCTTAAGCTAAAAGGCCTCATTGCAGTTGGGTTACTTAGAAACATATTTTTATTAGACTTTAAAGCTAAAAGACCTCATAGTAGTAGATTCATCTAGAAACATATTTTTATTTACTTTAATCACACAATTCTCTTTTCGGTATCCCCCTCCCTCCAATAAATTCTTCTTTTTTAATTTTGAAACTATAACCTTGTCTCAATCCAGTCATTTCTTGAGTCCAAACATTGGCACAAATTAAAACTGGTGGAGCTGATCCCCTTAAGAGCTAATTAACCCACAAAGCCCAAACATTGGGGTGCTGATCAAACACCCCTGGGCCAGTTCCATTAACATTAGGTAGTTCCCATCTCACACATATTCTTCGCTCTCCCCTGCTGATGACTAAAACAGGAGTTGAAGACAGGAGAAACTGTGTATAAACGTTGCAGGCATATGCTTCCCTATCAAAGCCACCTGTTTATCCAATATCATTCAGCCACAGAAGAAATAAATTTTTGGCCCTCAGGAATTTCCAACATACTGAAGCCACCTTGTCAGGCATGCCTTATGACAGGGGATAGGCACCCTTGTTTCTCCAACCATAAATTGTAGCTGGGGATGATGGGAGTTGTAGTTAAACAACCGCTGGAGAACCAGGGTTGCCCATCCCTGCTTTAGGACTTAATGGATGTCATGACATAACAGGCCTGTCCCAGATTATTACCAGCCCCACATCTATGACGGGTCATGCTCTGAAATTGATGTCTCTGCTGGACGATGATGACCTGTGGAAGGACTTTCTGTCGTTCTGTTCTCTTGGACCAATCATGACAGTCTGATTAGACTCACAGTTTCTTTCTGCAGGGGTGGGGGACCAGTTTGGTCGGCCCTCAGAGGCTGATCCACATGATTTCTGATGGCTCCCTCGGAGTTTCCCGTGGCTATGTCTGGTGTGTGTGCCGTCGAGTCAGTGTCAATTCCTGGTGACCACAGAGTCCTGTGGTTGTCGTTGGTAGAATATAGGAGTTTACCATTGCCATTTCCTGTGCAGTACGAGATGATGCCTTTCAGCATCTTCCGATATCGCTGCTGCCAAATATAGGTGTTTCCCATTGTCTGGGAAACTATCAAAACCCTAGTCAATCTGTGGAATCTGCGAATGACTCAGGCAGTGGATATAATTGCTTTTAAGCATCTTCTAATGCTGAACAGAGCTAGTCAACTTATTGGTACAACAAGGAGCTGGGGTTAAGAAACATTTGAGAAAATTGCTAGAGCACAAGTGGAAGAAAAAACTCAGCACAAGCAGGGCCGTAACTATAATTGAGCGGATGGGTTCAAAGAACCACACACCCCAGTCCTGAGGGCCTTCCAGATCCACCCCTCCCTATTTTCTTCATTATCTCCCTCACTCCAAGGGGCCGCTGGGGAGGGGGAGAACATGGGGCCCCTCTCCCCTAGCTATGTGTCTGAGTCTGACCAAACTGCAATATTCTGACCAGACCACCACACTGGCTCTCACACCTTGAACTTAGAAGATGAGTAATTTATTTATTTATTTATTTATTATTTCTTGTTTACACAGTCAGACAGGTGTTATTGACCTGGGATGGCTGAATTTTATCATCAATACTGTTGGTTATTATAGATATTATTATTATTATTATACATTTATATCCCGCTCTTCTTCCAAGGAGCCCAGAGCAGTGTACTACATACTTGAGTTTCTCCTCACAACAGCCCTGTGAAGTAGGTTGGGCTGAGAGAGAAGTGACTGGCCCAGAGTCACCCAGCTTACTAGCCTACTACTACATTCAACCTGCTGAATGGGGATTTGAACTTGGGTCTCCCCGGTCCTAGTCCAGCACTCTAACCACTACACCACGCTGGCTCTCTTGTCAAGTGTAAGTAAGCTTACATTTGACAAAGGAAGGAACCATTCCCTACTGTTAGTAAGGTTGTTTGCTATCCATATAGAGTGGGATGGCATTGAAGGTGGGGGAGATGTAGGCAGAGACACAAGAGAAACACACATATAGGAGAAAGACACACAGCTAAAGAGGATAAACAAAATCCTCAAGAAGGACACCTGCAAGATACAAAGTGCTATATCAAGCAGACTCATCAGGTTTGACTATTAGCTAATGCTATTACAATTCTGAAACAAAATTTAACATTCATCCTTTCCCACAAGAGTATGTGACAAATCCAATTTTTATTTTGTTTCTCTCTATGGTAGTTTCCTGCCAACTCTAAGAAAGCAATAAAAACTATTAAGAAGAAATTCAGTTGTAAAGGGAATTTTGTTTGAAGGCTCACTGGGTAGCTTTATGTTTTCTTGTGCAGAGGAATACGTTCTGGGCCAGTATTAAACGATATTTTCACAACAAATTGTTTGGATACATAGATGGACAAAACTCTTAAAATTCATTAGTGTAAGGATAATGTAATCAACACAATGCAATGCTACTGATTTTCTGCAGCCAGACTATGATTATACTCATGCAATTGGTTGATGCCTGCAAAAGCCAAAGGCAAGGCAAAAACAAGGCACACACAAACTAGTAAATCATGATTAAGCATCACTAACATTCATGAGATTAGTTAGTCATGACTATCTTAGTCTGGCTGCTGCCCACTGCTTTGAATAATGAAATCTTTTTTTAATTACAAACATGTTCCTAGTGTTCAGTTAGCACAAGCCCAAATCAAGAGTCCAGCGTTCAGTAGCCAACTAGATGGCCACAGAAGCTCACAAGCCAAGCAAGATGAATAAAATCAATAGGATTTTTTTCTTCCCTCTTGACGTTCAACATGAGCAATGTAGAACCTGTTCACTGTACCCTCTAACAGGGATTCCCACATGTTGTTGACTACAACTCCCAGCATCCCCAGCTGCGGTTGCCTTTGGCTGGGAATCGCCCAGACGCGCAGGTTTTGGGCAGTATAGAAATATTTTAAATTAAATAAAATAAAAATAAATTATGGGAGTTGTAGTCAACAATATCTGGGAATCTCTGTTAGAGGATCACTGAACCTGTTTACTTGTTCAGACAGCAAATGAGCCAACCAAGTTTACTCATGGTGTCCTTGTGGTCATATAATAATGACAGGCACCAGCTGATAGGACAAAGCAGTTCATGCCTGGAGAAAATTTAGCCTCCTGTTGAAACAGTCTCTGATGGAGGAAACAGGAACTTGGCACATGAGAGAATAGAGTAAAAAATATTGTGCTCATTTTTCAAACTGTAAAAAACATTCTGAATGGATACATGTGGAGGAATGAGGCCCAAACCTCCTCTTTTTGTAAATAAGACCTTGTATTGTAAATTGCATTGCTATTCCTAAACTTCTTTCTTTCTGTAAATAAGATTGTCTGTGTAGATTTGCCTTGCTAAGTCTCTGTGTTAAGAAAGCTGACAGGTTCAGAAGTTCATGGCTTCTGCTCCAGCAGTTTCAGTTTTAAGGATGGTGAAATATACTGGTTTGATTGTGGAGAGGAAGGGAGGTTTGATTTCATTGGAGATATATAGATATAGATATTTAATAAAGAGAACATAAGTTGTGCTGTCTGGGTTGTTTAAAAAGATTGTTCAAGAAAATGATGTATAGAAAGAAGTTGCTTTTAGTAAGAGGCAGTCAGAAGTTACAAATTGGAGAGCTGGAGTGAGCAAAGTCAGAGCGTGCAATGGTTCAGAAGAGCACCAAAAGGAGTGCAGTGCTGAAGAATCCAATGGAAGGAATTGCCAGCCCAGTCTGAGAGAGGAGCAGGACTGGGACTGTAGGAAGAGCTGTGAAATCACTTGCAGAGTGTGGAGACTCTAAAGGGCTGAAATCACTCACAAATAAGAAGAACCAGTCTAGATTGAACCCCAGGATTGTAAAAGTGACCAGGACCTGAGGCTGCACTAGGAACAAGCCAGGCTGCTGCAGAAGGAGGTAACTGCAGAGGACTCCATTAGGGACCAATTTTATATAGGTTAGTTGGATGCATTTTTTCCAACCATTTTATTTCTTCCTTATGCTCTTATGGTAACTGTTTTTCCCCTAAGGTTATGCTGTACTAAGAAACCAAAGCTAACTGACAAACCAGGAATAAAAATTATTGTTATATTTAAAGATTGGAAATTTTTGTTTGTCTCCATCCCACACCTAAATAAAGACTTTCCACTCTGAGTTTTGTTTTGTTTTTAATTACTGCAAAGGTTGAAGGGCTGTTTTAGTAGATACAGCCATAGAAAAGGGAAGTCTACTTGGTGGTAGTGGTTAAGCATAGATATCAAAGGGCTGGTGGGATCTGAAATTCCTCCACATGTGGTGTCACAGAGGTAAGACAAGTAGTTTTGCCACAATACATATGAGCAAAAAAATCTAACTGAAATAAAGCAGCTTTAAGGCTGCCAACTCTCTATATACACTTAACTAGGAAATAAGCCATACTGAACACAGCTGGACTTGCTTCCAAGGAAACATGCACTTGTAAGGAGTTGTTCTATCAGCTGTGAACCTACATAACAAAACTATCATCTAGTCTGTATTTTACCATCTTGTCAAAGATATGGGAGACTGTCAAATGGGATTACTGGTGTGTCTGGAGGCAGGACAGGAGTGACCCCACTCTCTCACCAAAACCAGCTTATAGTCTTCTTAAATACCAAATGGGTCTTTTAAAAGTGGTGGTTCTCTCATACTTAGCAGGGGGATAGCAACTGCCCTATTCAACCCTACCATAGCATCCTTTCAGTGGCTGTTGTTGGTGTCTTTCTTGAGTTTATTTTTTATATTGTGAGCCCTTTGGGGACAGGGAATCATATTATATTATTATACTATGTAAACCACTTTGAGACTCTCTCATTGAAAAGTATTATATAAATAAATATCTTATTTATTTATATCTTATTTATTTAAGGAGGATATATAAAAAGTTATCCTTCACTAGATTTAAACAATCAAACACACACATTTTTATACCACCCCATACGCAAGTCTCTGGGCAGTTCACAATCTAAAAACCAACACACAACTAAAACAATTTAAAATACAGATAAAAACTCTAACACATAAAACTTTAAAACTACATATATTTTAATACTCTACAGGAGAACCAACCTTTATTGCAGCTTCCCTCAAGGCTTCCAGTCTCTGCCGACTACTTTCTTTCATATTCACAACATCTTTGTAATCACCTTGTAGAGCTCTTTGGAGTCCATGGATTGCTTGAAAGACTGAATTTTCACTTTCATTCAGCTCCTTTTGGAAAATTTCAAATGTGTGAACTTGAAAAGTCCTCTCTTCGAGAGACAGTCCCAGGTCCTTTTCTACCGCTCTTATAGCACTTTTCAGTTTGTTGAGAACCACATTCTTTTGACGTAGAAGTCCAGACAATTTTCTGCAGTTTTCTACGAGCCATTGTTTTCTCTGAGTAGATGCAGCTCCTTTCCCACGATGCAGCTTTATTGCATGCTTCACGATATCCTCATGTTCTGCAGTGGTTGCTAACTGACAGCAGAGCAGTAAAGCTAACACCCATAAGGACATCTGTCCAATTATTTTCATTGTCCAGTTCTTGTTAGTAATTTCAGGAAAGCACTCAGAAATAAACAACCCAAAAGCTTCTCTCATAGTTTTTTTGCATTTCAAAAATACATGTAGTATGACCAGTTAATAAAAGCTGTCAGCCATAGTATATTGTGGGACCACTGAATCCAATATGAATTCAAATTCCAACAAAAAGTGTTAAGTGTTGCATGCTCTTCTTTATCCAGGCTTAAATTCTTTTGTATTAGCAATATGTTCTTTCTTGGCTGGCTTCTTGTCCAAAACATAGCACTAGACAACATATATCAATCAAGCTAGAAATGGTTAGCTGTACTGAAGACTATTCTATTATCTTGGATAATATAAAATGTTCTTTAGTTAATTTTAGCTGCTGGAATGTTTGCTTGATCTTCTTACATGGATAACAAATCACTGACACTCTCAATCCTACATTGTAAAACAATAAAGGTAAAACTGAATTACTTACAGCAGTTACAGTCCAAACATTTTATTGAGTGGAAAATTTGAATCGCACGCACTGCTTGCCATACACATTACCAATCTCAAAGACAATCCTTGGCTCTAGACTAACAAGGTGGAGAAAACTGAAGCTTCAAAACATTTTTATATGTATCTAAATATATTTAAGCGGCTAGCTCTTCTTTTAAATGCAGAGTCCATACAAACAATGCACTGTCATAACTGGCTGTGATATTTTCATTTCATAGTAATTATCATAGTCCAAGACTATAAGCCTTCTAGGACAGAGCAGTGATATTTCTTCATTCTGTACAATCAGCAGCATGTACTGTTTAACTGTACACATTTTACCTCAATTTCTACCCCCTTCTTATTTATTTTTACATTTATATCCCCTCTGGAGCCCAGAGCAGTGTACACAGTCAAGTTCATCCTCACAACCACTCTGTGAAGTAGGTTAGGCTGAGAGATAAGTGACTGGCCCAGAGTCACTTTGTATGTTTCATAGCTGAATGGGAATTTGAACACAATAGCTGGCATCAGCCATATCTTATGTACAGATGAGGCATGGGTTGAGTGCATGAGGAACACAGAGGATTTAAGGCTGCAGTGCTAAGCACACAAAGTAGTAAGCCTCATTGAGAACAGGACTCTAGGCATATACACAAACCTGTTCGGAGGCCCTTTAACGGGCATTTGAACACTGGCCGGTTCGAACGTTTGGCAGGGGTGGGGGTAGGACTTTGAGGGTGGGGGAGGGTGCATTTACCCCTGCCCCAGTAGCGGCTCGTGAATGCGCTGTTGGGGGTGGGTGGCGGGAGGCATCTTTAAGGGAAAAGAATGTCACTGCTTACCTCCGCAAGGTGCCTCCCAGCAGCCCCTGCGGCGGGGAATTGCCGCCACCACTCACCTGGCGTAAATGTAGTAAAGATGCCTCCCCCCACCCGCACCCCAACAGCACATTCACGAGCCGCTACTGCCCTGCCCCCACTCCCCCCCGCCAGCACTGGAGTTCTATAAAATCCCTCGGCATGGCAGCGTACCTCCCTGCTGCACTTTCCCCTCTTCGGCCGGAAGTACCAGGTGCGTAGGCATGCATGTTACAATCGCGTGCGCAACGTGTGCAAGTGCACCCGGTACTTCCGATCAAAGCGGGGAAGGGGCAGCAGGAAGGTACGCTGCTGCCCTGAGGGATTTTACAGAACTCCAGTGCCAGCTGGAGGGGGGGGGAGCAGGGGCACAGATAAGTGCACCCTCCCCCGCCCTTAAAGTTTTACCCTCCCACCCCTTCAAGCCACCCCTGCCCAGTTCCATGCACATCCCTACAGGACTCAGCATCAAGTCTCTGAATGGAACTTATGGATAAATGCAATCATTATCAATAAATATGAGAATGCAATAAGATTTAAATCCTATTAAATTCCAGCTACAGTATAAATCAGTGTACTTCCTAGGTCTGGGAGCCAGTGGCCCGCATCAACCCTAAGTGCAGCCCCTTGACTAACTGTTTATTGGGCCTGTACAAAGCTTTGGCCAAATGAATACTCTTCACAGTCCCCACCCCAACACTGTGCAGAGATGACCATTCTCACCATACAATGCTAAGCTTTGCCCAATGCCAGGGGCAGTGAGGACCCTTTAAAGGAAACTGAGTCTTCTTGAGCCCCTGCATCATCTTGGAAGGCACACATGGAGTACTGCTAAGTATAGCCCTTCCCAGCACTTTGTCTATGGAGCTCAAGAGGGCTCTGTCCCTTTTCCAGGGCGCTTCCATCATTGAGAAAAGTCTAGGACTGGGCAGAGATCAGCAGTGGGAAATGGCTCTCACATTGAAGGGTGGTTTTGTTTTTTGTCAGAGTGCCCCCCTGCTTTGAAAGACAGTGAGGGTCACTGGTATAAATGATGTTCAAGAAATAGTTATTGGCTAAAGTGGCCCCACTTTGAAGCACACTGGAATCCAGTGCCTATGCTGCAAATTTATCCTGCCTCAGGGAAGCAGGAAACGGAAGCATTCTTTATTTTTCAAACTTTTCCCTTTTAACGACTGCACACTAGAAGATACTGCTTTTTGAGGGCAAGGAAGTGGCAATACAGAACAAGATCATGGGGAGGAACAGGAGCAGCTTCTCACTTAAATGTCTGGGAGCAAAAGGAAAGTCACTGGCGGGGAAACTGGGTTATGAAGTCTAAGGGACAGGGAGAGCTCCATAAAACGAGAGAGGAGCACTTCAAATGCTGTGCGTGTGCGGGGAGCTGGGGGAGATCTGCATCCCTGGGGAGCAACAGCAGCAAGGCCAGGCCGCGCGTCAGAGAGTCAACATGCATTATTCCTGCCATCCTGCTCAAAAGGGAGTGGTAAGTGGGGTGGGCAAGAAGCCGCCAGAGACGACTCCCAGCACTCTCGGAGGATCAAGCAGCAGCCACCCTCAGGTTACTGTTCCTTCGGCGGCACGAAACGTCGACTGAGCCGCCCCCTTCCCATGGGAGAGCGCCTTTGAAAAGCAGGGCGGGAGAGGCCACTTTCTCGCCAGCCTGGTCAGGGTCGTGAAAGGATACGGAGAGGAGCCGGCTACGAGGCCTTATGGCAACCATCAGCCCGCCCTCGCCCCTACACACCGAAGTGGCCCAGTTGCCACCAAGCAGTCTAAGAGCACCCCGCTGCTCCTGTTGCGAGACAGGAGAGGAGGGGGAGAGAGGCGGACCATCGCCTTGTCCTGACCGCAACAGGACACCTTTCGCCGTCCGTCTCTCTGGTCTTCGTGCCGCCCACCACGCTCGGATCTGGATGCCTCTTGGCTTAAGCCAATGGGGAAACTAGGACCGAAAGACGCAGGTCACGCGCCATACAGTCCTCTCTCACTCACCTGCGTGGAAAACCGACCGGCGGAAGCGAAGGAAAAAAATCGCCGCCGCTCTCCTGCATAGCCAGAGCCACGTCCCCATCCTCTGCGCACCTCCCTCCCACCCATCCTTCCTTCCTTCCTTCCTTGCTCAGGTGTCCAATGGGAGGATCCCCTGAGAGGCAGGCTCACTCCCCGCCCAACCAGAATCCACGGCACGGCCCCTTTAAATGCAGAACCACATGCCCGGCCTCACCTGGTCAGCCAAATCCAGAGTTTACCCTAGCCCCAGCTTTTCCCAGATCCCAGTGATGCATCTTCGGGGGAGCGCGGTGACCACCTATTCACTCCACCCGCCTCCCCATTGCGCTTCATGGGAAATGTAGTTCTTTGCCGATTGACTCGGTGCATTGTGGGAAGTGTAGTGAATTTAAAAGTTCGCCGCAATCACCCAGACCAATGAAATGTATAGACTAACACAGCCATTTTTTGAAGATGGGACTGACTCGGTGGTGTTATACATAATTTTGAATTTTTAGGTTGCTTTTGGGTCATAATAGATCACCAAAGCGGTATATATTAGATGCATTTTAATGTACAGCATAACATTAAAGCCGTAATCGTAAAAACATGATGTAATCAAAATTCCATTAAAAACAGAATATAAAACATTTTGGATGAAGCGTTTGTCATAACAGCAAAGACAGAGGTGATGTTCTTTGTAATTCCGGCCGTGTAGATTTTTATTTTTGTTTAGATTTTAAATATTTTAAAAAGTTCTGCTATTGCAACGACAAATACAATTAATCGTTATTATTCTTTTATTGCAAGAGGCGCGGGGGGTGAGCACAAGAGTCAGCTCCAGTCTAGTAAGCTCTGTGTTATCCTCATACTGCGGGAGCCAAGGTGTTTCTACACAACACTCCTCCTGCAACGTAGCCCAGGATCCTGGTGGGGTCCCCATCAAAGGAAATGCAAATAGAGGGAGGGGTTATGAAGTTGATACAGCGGCGAAGCTAGCTGGAGATGATTAACTCTTTCCGTGCGGGCAGTGTTTGTGATCATCGCGGGAGGTGGGGAGTTAGCTGTCTTGTTACATACAGTTGACGCTACAGGTGCAATGTGGGCAATTTTTGACCACAGGAAGAGTTAATCACCCCTCCTGCAGCGACATTGCCGCGATCGTTTGCAACCTGCTCTCCTCGCATTTCGGGAAGGGAGTAGTTCGAGCCTTAATTAGTTCTTAGAATGTTGTGGGTTACTTTGTTATTGGGTTACTTTCAGTCGGTGGCAAATTGGATTTCCAGATAAAAATCAATCTCGTTCAGTTTCACTACCTCAGGTCTCCTCCCAGCCCAAATCCAGCGCTCAGTTGCTTGCAGACATCTCGTTGTTGCAGCCGTGTTGCGCCTGTGCCCCAAGTAAAGCGTCAAATGAAAATTTCTAGTAGACCCGAAAGTTACGAATCTTGTGTCAGTCTAAAAAATAAATAAATCTAGGTCTATGCTATCGCCGCTGTTGCAGTACACTGTGGGAAAGTTCGAGCTGCTGCACCAGCCCGTTGATGACACAATGCACCATGGGTAATGTAGTTCCTTTCTCTTTAGCCCTTGTTGGGCCTTGTTGATTCCTCGATGCCGCTTTACAGGCGCGGTGACGGTAGCGTATGGGCCACATTTCCCTCAGTCTCGGACTCCCAGAAAGAAAAGAACAGGGTGGGGGATAGGCATTTCTGAAGCCAGACCGAGCGATGGCAAGCGGTTGAGGGGAGTGAGGGGCGGGGGGGGGGAGAAGTGAAGGAGGCCCGGTACGCGCGTGCGCAGGAGGACGCCGTGGCGGCGGCGGCGGCGGCGGCAGCAGCGCTGGCGCTGGGTACTGAAGTTGGGTGAAAGCGCCGCTGATAAAATGGTAGGTTCGGGGGGAGGGGGAGAATGCACCGGTGGTTAACCCCCCTCCCCCTTCCGTGCGCTCGAAGATAGGGAGGAGGAAGCCAAGAACGCTCCTCCTGCGGGATGAAGTGAGGGGAGTCGCCGCCGCCACTGCCGCCTGAGGGCAAAGTGCAGAGCCGCGACCTTCCCTTCTTTCTCTGTCTGCTCACCCTCCTCCTCCTCCTCCTCCTCCTCTCCCCCGCCCGCCCGCCCCCGTGGAGCAAGAAAGGTCACGGCGGGGGGGGGGGGGGCGGCGAGGAGATCCAAACATCCCGAGCGGCGGGAGGAAGCCTCAGCGGCTTCTCTCCTGCGTCCGCCTCCCGCGGTCAGTGAAGGGTACCGAGCGAGAGAGGGACGCCTTCCCCGTGGACCTGAGGCGGTCGCGCGCTAACAAGACAGCCGGGAGGCGAGGCGGGCGGGGGGAGGAAGAGGCTGGCTGTGTTGGTATTTTGGGAACACGCACAGCGGAGAGAGAGAGGCTCGCAGCAGCAGCAACCGTAGTAGTAGCCGCACCACGGCTGGCGGGCGGGCGGGCTGGCTCTCAGCACCGCCACCACGTACCTTTCCCTTTTTTGGGCAGGGGAGAAGCTGGCAGGTTGCTGGAGCCTGATCTCTCTTCCCCCTTCTCACCACCATCACTTCCACCCGTCAACGTTTTGGGGGTTCTCCTCCTCCTCTTCCTGCTCCTTGAAAAGTAGCCCATGGCTATACTTTTTCCTGTGTTTTCTCTCTTCCTTTCACCTGAGGGTGCGGGGTGGGGGGGCAGCCGTCAAACTGTTCTGTAGGAAGCTTGAGGAAGTTGATCTTGTAGGGAATATCAGTGGGCCTGGAGAAACCACAGGTGGTAAGAAGCTACAGGTGTATCTGCACTAGCAAGCTGGATTTCTCTCCTCTCCCTTCTTTCTTTTACACCATAAAAATAAAACTCCATTGTTTCCTTACCCTGTTCTAATTCCCACCACTGGCATCATCAATTTTCACTGCCCTCCTTTGAGGTGAAATGAGTGGTTTCTTTGAGAGAAAGCAAAGCTGAAATCAGGATTGAAATTTAGAAGTAGAAACAAACTCCCTTTTGAGTTCTAGTGCTGGAGTTGCAGCTGTCACTCAGTAATAAACTGCTGTTAGTTTGAAATACTGCCTTTGTTGCTCGTAGAACTCTAGTACCTTACAATCCTTTTCCAAGTGCTACCACTGTCCCCCAAAAGTGAATTATGAATGAACACCTATCAGAGGAGAAAGAAATGCTCCATTTGGTTTAACAGTAAAACTCAAATGTCTGAATTTCAGTTGTAACTGGCAAAATACAGAAACACAGATTTATATTTTACTAGAATTTCTGCAGCTCAGTGGCTCTTGGAACTGTTTCACACAAATTTCCTATGTGGAGCTTATTTAGACATGGAAATGAAGTCTCGCGTGTAGTTTGTCACATGAGATTCATGCAAATTCTTATGAGGTTGAGTTTTTTTAATAGAAAATTCACTCTCTTGATTGATGTCCCCAAATGTCACATGACAAAAATAACAATTTGATTCATCTCGCTGAGAGATATTTCAGGACCATATTGACATGTATAGAAATGCAACTGAAACATTAAAGCAATAAGAATGTATTGTTAAGTGACTTAATTCTTACTGTGTTTTAGAGGGCATATTTTATGTTTGTTGAAGTTTATAACCTAAGGCAATATTCATGAAGTGCTCTGTAAAGGCTTTCTTATGTAGCTCCACTGATATTACATCTGATATTGCATTTTCAGACATCCTGAATGGAATGACATGCTATAGTGTTTTGTGGTTGGATTTATTTTTTGTCCGATTTCTTATGTTCATTACAACACTGCTACTTTGAAGATAGTTGAATATTAGTTCAGTAACTTGAATGGAAAGTATGTGGAAAAGCTAGATATTCTCATGTAACAACCTGTTAGTGTATGTAGGGATATAGAGCTAAGACTGAACTGTATTACTTTCACAATGTTTTTGTTGTTAAAAGTGTGCATATAGATGCTGTCATTTCAGTTTTCAGAAGAAATTGCTATTTTTAACTGCAGAAGAACAAGGATTCATTTTGGTTATTCTGGAGTGAAATATTTTGCCCATCAGGTGAACTAGACCCTTTTAAAATATAGGCAGTTGTAGTAGAATTCTGAAACAAACATCTTGATTAGCTTCATTGGCTTTCCTGCTTCTTTTGCATCCCAAAGCATAAGCTTAAATCATCTCAGAAGGACAAGGTTCGTCAGTTTATGGCTGTTACCCAGGCTGGTGAAAGGACTGCTATATACTGTTTAATGCAGAATGAGTGGAAACTAGAAGTGGCAACAGACAACTACTTCCAGAACCCAGACTTGTACTACAAAGAATCCATGAAAATTTCAATAGACAGAAAGAAATTAGAACAATTGTATAACAGGTACAAAGGTAAGGTTTTTTTTTTCACTTTTTCCTTTGAACTTGATTTCCACTTTAGCTTAGACGCCCAGCGGGGGGGGGGCTGTAATTTAACTCAAATCGACTTAATTTTGGATAAGCATACATAGCACCAGGCTGTAATCAGGAACAGTTAAATGATCTCTGTATATGTTGCTGTAGTAATCAAAACTAATTGCAAAGCTGCTTTTTCTCTTATATAGCATATTACAGCATTCTTGTATTTTTTAATTCAAAAATAATGTGAGCACCAGTGTTCTCTCTAA
Organism: Hemicordylus capensis; assembly: GCF_027244095.1. Classification (NCBI taxonomy): domain Eukaryota; kingdom Metazoa; phylum Chordata; class Lepidosauria; order Squamata; family Cordylidae; genus Hemicordylus; species Hemicordylus capensis. Next base: position 140,398,167 of record NC_069659.1, read on the forward strand.
TTTTTTCATCTGAGTGCAGAATGAGCTTTGTTCTGGGTGGCAGTATCAGGCAGTGTGCGCGCACATATATTCAGAGTGGGACCTTCTTGGTTCAATCTGAGTAGGATCTAAAATTAACTGAGCAGACGTCAGAAAACTTGTGTGCATGCACATGTGCGCACGCCTTAGAGGGAACACTGGGGAACACTAGAGAATACAGCATTGGTGCTAAGAAAAAGCATCCAAACCAGGTAGGGGTGTGTGTGTGTGTGTGTGTGTGTGTGTTTGAAATGTAATATGACTATATAAAGCATGCTATGTATATTACAATGTCTCATTCATTACACATGAAACCTGCATTGAAGTGAAACGTGCTAAAAGTTTGAATCTCTTGCTGGATTTACAGGTACAAATTGGATGTTCATCCAAAACGTAGATGCTATGTATTCTTGTTGCATTGCTTTCGTTGTAATGTGAACTTAGATGCACATTCATATGTGCATTCCCATCCACATTGGGAATGGGTCTGCATCCAAATACTCATTCAGTTGAAAGCAATGCAAAGAGCCTTCCAAAAATGGCTCAGGGCAGTTTACACAGAGAAATGACAAATAAATAAGATGGCTCCCTGTACCCAAAGGGCTCATAATCTGATTTAAACCTGCTGTTCCTAATGCAATAAGTGATATATGTACTGAAGCCTATTTCCATTAGCAGGTTTTGGGGAGCTACAAATTATTTTGTAGTTCAGATTTCCATAAAATAATTAGTAAAGTTTTCTACCTGAACAAGATGTTAAGGAGTGTAAGAGAATGTATATCTACATTCTGTTAAATCTTCTTTGAAATCTTCCCCAGCCTGAAAGTTTTATGAATTCTTTTATGCAAATTTGAAGTATAAAATAATTTGTAACTCCAAGAATCTGTCCATGCATGAAAACTTCAAGGTGAAAACACTATTATTAGTTTTATCTTTGTGTTTGTATATTATTGAATAGATTCTATATGAGACTATTGGAATCTCAGAGATGGTTGGTAAATAACTGACAAAGGAGTAAACTATAGGTGGACATCTTAAAATTATGTTGAAGACTATTAAGATAACTGAACAATTTAATGCATTTAGCAAATATATTAATTTATGCACACTTTTTTGTATAACCATTCATATTCCCGCCTTCCTTAACAGATTCTAGCCTCAGTTCAGATGTTCTTGTTTGTAGTTGTGGGTTCCATGCATGCTGCCACACGCATGAGTGTTCTCTACATAACAGATGGATATTACTGTCATTGCAGGTGCTAGATGCAAGGCTTTGTCTCCCATGCAGCATAAATAAATGCCCCAATCCAGCAAGGGTGATCCTGTTCCAAAAATAAATTTCCACATACAGTTTGACTCTGTCATGTGCCACATTCTGTTCTTCTCAAGCAGATGATCCTTAATAGATTGGGATATTTGTTTATGCATGTTATATCTTTATAATAAATCAGCAGTTAAAATGACTTTAATGTTATATGGGTCTGTTACTAACACCAGAGATCTGTATTCAGAAATAATTTCTCATAAAGACTAGGCGTCCAAAGAACCATGGAAAATATACTCAATTTGCCTCAATTATGTATTTGTTTTATTTTATATTTTATTTTATTTGTATAAAACCTCTGTCCCTGGACGGTTTACATCAAAATAAATCAAATTAGAACCGAATTTAAAACGTTAACAATTTAAAAGCACGTCTAGTTAAAAAGCTTGAGTGAATAAGTGTTTTAAAGACTTATTTAAAGTTGTCAGAGACAGGGAGATGCTTATTTCAGCAAGGAATGCATTCCAGAGTCTCAAGGCGGCAACGGAGAAGACCCTCCCTGTGTAGCCACCAGACAAGCTGGTTATCCTTGGCAGGCATTTTAGGGAGGTTATGCCTTCTCCTGATGATGTTGACATGGATGTTGACATGGATAGATTTGGGTGTCATCAGCATACTGACAACACTCTGCACCAGATCTCCTGATCATCTCTCCCAGTTGTTTTATATACATGTTAAAAAGCATTGGAGACAATATGGAGCCCTGGGGGACACCATATAAAAGTTCAGATTTTGAAGAGTAACAGTCTCCAAGGGACACCGTCTGGAATCTACCCAAGAGGTAGGAGCGGAATCACTGCAAACAGTGCCTCCCGCTCCCGAAGGATGCTATGGTCAGTAGTACTGAAAATCGCTGTGAGATCCAAAAGGACCAACAGAGTCATACTCTGTCTGTCAAATCCTAATTGGATAATATGAGGATACTATGATTGATAGTATCGAAAGCCGCCAAGAGGTCCAAAGGGACCAACAGAGTCACACTGCCTCTGTCAGTTCCTAATTGGAGATCATCTATCAGGCCGACCAAGGCAGTCTCCACCCCATATCCCACCCGAAAGCCAGTTTGAAATGGGCCTAGATAATCATTTTCCTCCAAGACTTTCTGGAGCTGGGAGGCCACCACCCTCTCAATTATCTTGCCCAGCCACAGAAGGATGTGAGATAGGCCTATAGTTTCTTAAATCTGAGGGATCCAATGCAGGCTTCTTCAGAAGCAGTCTAATGATTAAGGAGGCATTCTACCTTCCCTCAGAGAAGCATTTATAATATCTACCAGGTCTGCTACAACCCCACTGCCAGATAGTATAAGTCATGTTGGACAAGGGTAAAGAGAACATGTGGTTGGCCGCACCATTCCAAACAGCTTGTCCACATCCTCAGAAACGATTTAGCCTAACCACGTAAGAGGAGTTGCTGGACACCTCTGCACTCTAGTAATTGTAGGGTCTGAGTCTAAGTTGGCCCAAATTCAAGATATTTTATCCACAAAGAACTCATTAAAAATGTCACAGTGGGTAACTGATGTCCCTAAATTCTGATTCAAGGGAGGAGAGGCATGTACTAGCCCTCTCACAACTCTTTTGGACGTGAACTTGCAGGTGCAATATGGGCAGAAGGGAATCGTTTCTTTGCCACACGTATTGCCTGATCATAGATCTTCAAATGCACTTTATGTTGTAATCTGTTGGATTCAGGTTGAATGTTTCTCCATTTGTGCTCCAGTCTGCCTTCAGACTCTGTAGTTCTTCTATATACCCAGGAGCTCGTTTCACCATATCCCCTGTATGGGATATGGCGTTTAGGGAGGTTATACCTTCTCCTGATGATGTTGACTGGGAGGCCACCACCTCCTCGAATACCTTGTCCAGCCATGGAAGGTGGGGGACAGACCTGTCGTTGCTTGAGTCTGAGGGATCCAATGCAGGCTTCCTCAGAAGAGGTCTAATAATTGCTTCCCTAAGACAAAAAGGCATCCTGTCCTCCCTCAGAGAAGCATATATAATATCTACCAGGTCCTCTATAACAACCCCCTGCCAGATAGCATAAGCCATGTCGGACAAGGGTCCAGAGAACATGTAGGCTGCACTGCTCCAAGCAGGTTATCCACATCATCAGGAACCACAAAGTAAAATGAATCCAGCATAACCACATAAGATGTGTTGTTGGACAGCACATTAGACTCTGCAATAATTATGAGTCTGATAAGTTGGCCTGAGTAAGAGATATTTTGTCCACAAAAAACTCATTAAAAATGTCACAATGGGTAATTGATGGTCTCGAATCCTGATTCAAGGGAGGATGGGCGCATACCTCTCACAACCCTCTCACAAGTCCTATTTATAAATCTGCTGGACGTGAACTTGCAGATTTAATATGGGCAAAAAAGAATTGCTTATTTGTCACACATATTGCCTGAGCATGAGTCTTCAAATGTGCTCTATGTTGTTATCTGTCATATTCAAGCCAAGTATTTCTCCACTTGCGCACCAGTTGTCTACCTTTGCTGCTTCGGCTACCATGTCTAGGCTTGTCTAGAGATGGGGAGATACGGGGGTGGGAGGTGTCCATTGACTGTGGAGCAGCTATTCCGGTGGTGGTGTGGGATAGAAGTAGTAGTGTTGACAGGTCAGCAGGCCATTACAGGAGAAGGGAAATCAGAAATCTAATTGCTGTTTCCCCTTCCAGCTGTCCTGCCAGTTCTTTGAACTCAGGGAGTCTTCAGCGCAGTCTCTGTCCTTATAACCCCCCAAAATCCAGAGTCTCTCCTCTCACTAGAGACTCGAGACAGGGCTGATTTAATTAATGTGCACAGGTGCAGATTATCAGGCAATCGGGAAAGGAAGGCCACAACGCTAACGAAGACAGCAGAGCAAAAGCTGAGCAGAGCCAATCTTCTGGCTGTCCAGTAGGGATGTGCCCAAAAGTACTTCGGTGCCGGCGGGGTTGGTTCTTTAAGGGCGGGGGAGGGTGCACTCACCCCTCCCACCGCATTTCCCCTGCCAGCGCTCCATTATTTTCAGTCTCTTCAGGATGGCAGCATTCCTCCCTGCTGCCCCATTGCTGTCATCGGCCAGAAGTACCGATAGCACGTGCGCCTGTCACACACCTGTCTGCTGTGCACACGACGGGCACACATGCGATCAGTACTTCTGGCCGATGATGGCAACGGAGCGGCAGGGAGGAATGTTGCCGCCCCGAGGGGATTGAAAATAATGGAGTGCCGGTGGGGAAAATGCGGCGGGAGGGGTGAGTGCACCCTCCCATGCCCTTAAAGAACCACCTCCACCGGCGCCGAAACAGACCCTGGAGCCGAAACGTTTCGGAGACCTTTATAATGGCCTCCGTAACGTTTTGGGCTCAAGCCTACTGTCCAGGCCAGGCAAGAAGGATGGGAGACTGAAATAAATCTCTTTGTCAAGGCTGGGGAAAGGAGTTGGCAAAGTATATTATATTATAAAGTCAAATTATATGGATGGCTAAGTCTTTTTAAATTTGTACTTTGCTTGGATTTTTTATTCTGCATCTTAGAAGTTACTGCCAAATTAAATAATATCTGTGCTCTGAAGATATTAACATGAAGTGAGAATTGATCTTACACCCTGATCCTAAGCATATTGCTCATAATCCAGAGTCCCATTTATAAGAGAAAGGAGAGCTGGCCTTGTGGAAGTGAACATGCTTTGTCCCCCTTTGCTAAGCAAGGTCCATTGTTGTTTCCATTTGGATGGGAGACTCCACGTGAGCTCTCTAATAGGGATGTGCACGAACTAGTTCGGCGGTCCTTTTACGGACTGCCAGACCAGTTTGGAGGTCCGGCATTCGGATGGTTCAGTGTGTGTGTGTCTTACCTTTAAGGAGCAGGCAGGATGCCCATCCCCTTCGCCATGTTTCCGACGCTGTCACCAAAACCACTGTCACGGGGCTGCTGCATACCTCCTTGCAGCCCCAGTCAGCGTCATACCGGAAGTAGCCAGTGTATGTGCGTGTTGTGCGCATGCACACTGGCCACTTCCAGTACAATGCTGAGCGGGGCTGCAAGGAGGTGCTCAGCAGCCCCACCCCCGCGGTTTTGGCAACAGTGCCAGTGGCGGAAACAGCGGGGGATGGGCACTGTGCCTGCTCCTCAAAGATAACCCCACCACCACCAAACCGTCCAAATGCCGGTTCATTCACATATTTACTCTCTAAGAGATGGAGTCATAGTTCAGTGGAAGAGCATCTGCATACTTGTATGCAGAAGGTCCCAGATTCACTCCCTGGAATCTCCAGGGCTGGGAGAGCCGCTGCCAGTCATTGTAGACAGTAATGAACTAGATGAGCCAGTGGTCTGTTACAAGGTGACCCGATGATTCTATAAATGAGGTGGGGAAAACTGTTTACCACACCTTAGTAGTTCAGTTTCTTTGTCAGTCCCAGTCATTATCCTCTGGAACTTCAAATCTTAATGATTTTAATTTATTGAATCCTTTCCATTTCCCATGCTGTGCTTCTCCTTATTGTTTCCCTTTTAGGTTGTGCTCTTCAGCACACTTATGTGGAAATGTTTCATAGATTTTGTTTTATTTAGCATTACTCAGAGTAATTATTTATTTAGCCAACTTTTCTGCCACCAGAGCAGCATTCAAAACAATGTAGATATTAATGATATAGCTAAGTAATTTTACTTAAGAATAAGCAATTACTAGCAAATTGCAGTTTGTTCTGTCTCCTGTAAGCTAGCATTGGAATCCAGATGCAAGGTCTTTCTCATACCAGTTGAAGTTGTGAGGTATTTTAATGCAGGGCTAAGAGTTGTTTTGTGTTTTCACATTTCTAAATTCAGTGGAATAGGCAAATGGTTCAGAATGTATATACAAATTAAATGCCTTATTTTTGCTTTTTAGAAGCACTAGTATTAGGGTCACAAGTTAATATGTGGACTAAGCAATTACAATTTAAGTTGACTAATGAATAGCAGTCCATTTAAAAAAAAAAAGATTTTTGATGCAGGTGGGTCAGCATTCTCACATCCTCTTCTTTAGAGGAAAAGCAAAGTCATCCATTTTGTACCTACTGCCTAGAATGGGGTATTTATAGGAAAGAAACAGGTTGTATGTGTGGGGTACTCTGCTCCCTCCAACCCATAACATTGAAGTCGTTTCTGCAAAAACACAGACTGACTCATTTTGCTTACCCTGTGCTGCTGGAATTTTTTGAAACTAGAAGCTCTACACCAGAATTAAATTTCACTACTGTATTTGTGGGCTCCTACTCATCAGTGAGGTTGCAAGTTAAAGGCAAACCACTTTTGTTTGAGACTATAGTTGTTCTGGTGTGCTGCTATAAAAGTGAATGAAGAAGATGTATTGAATATGACCTTTTCTTATAACAATGATAGTAACTTTTGTTAAATAGTATTTTCCAGTTTCTTTAGTATCTTTTTAAAAGCACTTAATACGGTTTTGGTAATATACAATATGCAATTTTTGTAAAAGTTAACCATTTAGTTAAAAGGCCGATTATGAATCAACCAAAATACTTTAGTCAACTGACAGCTCTAATAAGAACATTAAGATCTGGGGCATGGACTGTTGAATTCATTGGAACTGGTTCTGCGCCTATGCTGAAGCCTGTCAGTGTGCAGTACCACAACTCCTCTCAGTGCTTGTGCCTAGCCCCATGTGACCACATGGCTATTTAAGACAGGAGGAAGCACCAGCACTTCTGTTCCTTTGTGACCGCTGTAGCGATTGGTTCCTTGCTTTTTGAGTGAGTTCTAAAAAGGGTTGGTGGGGAGTAGATTTATCAGCTATTTTGACTTTTGGACTGCTTAAGACTACATTTTTGTGTGAAAGAGCAGACTGATCGTTTTGGATTTGAATAACGGAATGTGGACGATGTCAATGGATGACCTTAAATGCTTCGAGAAAACAAACAGATAAAAAGACTTTCAAGCATAGCTCTAAATGTAAAGTGAAGTTACCATTGCAAGACGGCCATGACTTGTGTTTGCTGTGCCTGGGGGAAACCCACAACACCTCCGCTTGTATGGTTTGCCAGTCTTTTTCTCAGCAAACGTGATTGAATCAGGAGCTTCATCCAAGTGCTGTGCTTTATGATGTGTTGTTCCCCAGGTCCATCTAAGGAGGGGGCACCATCATCTTCTAAGGGGGATGGATCAAGGGCTGAGGCTTTGACCCATTCTAAACCCTCGACGCCTGTATTTCAGTCTCCTAAGACACCAAAGCGGCATGGAGACAAGATGGCGGATGGCATCGAAGGCTACTCCTTCACCAGCTTCATTACAGAAAGTTGGTTTTGTGTTGGTATCAAGACCGTCGACACCGACCATGACGACACCAGGACAATTGACACAAAAGCAGCCAGCTTCAGCACCAGTTTTGATGTCAAAAGATCCATCCTCAGCGTCGACAAGTGCCATCCACTTGCAAGCTTTGGCATCGAAGGTTCCTGCAGTAGCAGCTTCTACATCTACACAAGTTTTGTCTGATGTACCTCTCTCAGCACCAAGACCGTCAACACCGAGACCGCTATCCCTCTGGTGCCTAGGTTGGCACCAATATTGAGGGTGGTTTCCTTGTCCCCTGCACCAACACCGTTAGTCCCCTTCGACATCAAAGGCGAGGCAGTTGACCCAGACATTGAAATCCCCTGTGTTAACTGATACAGTGATGCCTCGAAGCTGAGTGCCAGTTATTTTCAAAGCTGAGAAGGAAGACTCTCCTGGTGTTGAGGCAAGTGCTTTGGATCCCAACACAGCTCAATCCTTGCTATCTATGTTGGACATCACTACTACCCCTTCAACCTTTAGTGGGTTTCCACATTCAGAAGAGCAGAAGGCTCATTCCCTGCCTCCAGATACTGCCTTTTCAACATCGACTCTTCAAAAACAACCAGTGCCCCCAGTGCACACAGAATCTGCTGACCCTGACCCATTGCCTGATATAGCAACACCCTCACATGTATCCCCTACTGAGGAAATGAAGGCTTATCATATTCAGCTTAAGGAAATGGCTGCTGCACTGGGTCTTGATCTAAAATCACAGTTGTCTACCATTGATGACCCAGTGTACAGTTTTATGGCAAAGTCCCTGTCCATACAACCCGTCGCCTTACCTCTCTTGCCAATAATTTCCAAGGCGGCTCAATGCGCTTGGGAAGTTCCACACACTTCCACTCCTACCTCTGGAAGGCTTATATATTTATCAACTGTATAAATGTTCAATGTATTGTATTGTATATAGAGTGCAAGAGCAAGATAACACCTACCTGTTGAAACCTTGGCCTATGGGGTGCCACAAGGATCTGTTCTGTCCCCCATGGTTTTTAACATTTATATGAAGACCCTGGGAGAGGTCATTTGTAGGTGTGGGCTGCGGTGCCACCAGTATGCTGATGACACCCAGCTCTACCTATCTTTTAAGTCAGCAGACACCAGGGAGGCAATGGATGCTCTAAACCGAAGCTTGGAAGCTGTTCTGGACTGAATAGGGGCAAACAAGCTCAATCCAGATAAGACGGAAGTGCTCTGTGTTGGTAGAACTGATCATCTGAGTAATTAGGTAAATCTGGTCTTGGACGGGGTCACGCTCCTTCTGAAAGACAAAGTCTACAGCTTGGGGGTGCTTCTGGACCCAACACTGTTTTTGGAGGCACAGGTGGCAGCGGTGTGAAGAAGCGGCTTTTACCAACTACGGCTGGTATGCCAGCTGCGACCCTACTTGGAGAAGTTGGACCTGACCTCAGTCATTCATGCATTGGTAACATCCAGATTGAACTACTGCAATGCGCTCTACATGGGGCTACCCTTGAAGACTGTTCAGAAGCTTCAGCTGGTTCAGAATGCTGCCGCAAGGATGCTCATGAGTGCAAGTCGCTTCACGAGTGTTACACCCATCCAGCATCAGCTTCATTGGCTACTGGTCCACTTCCAGACTAGATTCAAGGTGCTTGTATTGACCTTTAAAGCCCTGCATGGCTTGGGGTACCTGTCGGACCGCATTCTCCCATATGAATCTGCCAGGGTGCTCTGCTCATCATCTCAGGCCCTGCTCATGACCCCGCCACTAATGGAGATCTGGTTGGCAGGGACTAGAGACAGGGCCTTTTCAGTTGTGGCCCCTCGTCTTTGGAACGCCCTCCCTGAAGAGGGAGCGTCGCCATGCTCCCTCCCTCAGTGTTTTTAAAAAACATCTCAAAATGCACCTTTTTAAGGAGGCTTTTTAATGCTCCTTTTTCCCCCTTTTTGTTTGTTTCATTGTTGTTATATCTGGTAGGTTCTTTAGCTTTTTATAATTTTTAGTTTTAATTTGAACCTAATAATTATTATGGTTTTTAATCTGACAACTTATTTTGTTTAATTTAGTTACTTTTATTGTATCTTGTGTCTATCTTATTGTTAGCTGCCCCAGGCTGTAGTACACTGGAAGGGTGGGGTATAAATATTTTAAATAAATAAAAAAAAATCCAATACCTAACTTCCTTGTTATAGACTGCACCACTACTTCTAGGTCTGGAAGGCGTCACACGACTCCTTGAGATAAAGAGGGGAGGGAGTTGGCAGATGTGCTTGGCAGAAAAATATATTCAGCAGCTTGCTTATCAGTGAAAATAGCCAACTATTCAGCCTGCATGGCTAAGTATAATTATTCCCTTTGGGACACCTTAGGACAGGATTTGTTTTCTCTCTCAGAGGAGTTGAAGGCTCACTTTAAGAAGACTTTGCAAAAGTCTGCAGTGATAACACGACAGCAGTTAAGTCCCGTGAAACACCTGGCAGAATCAGAATCTAGAGTCATGAGCTCATCTATCACTTAGAGACACCATGCATGGCTTCATTTAGCAGCTTTACAATTTGACATGAAGGACAAAATTGAAGGCCTCACATTTGATGGGAAGGGTCTGTCTTCAGAACAAACGGATGCTACAATGGAGAAGCTGAAAAAAATCAAAGTTCACTGCAAAGACTTCTACTTCAGCTTCTTCTTCTTCATAAGCGGCTAAATCCAAGCTTTACAACAGACCTCATCCCAACTATAGACAGCAGGACTGCAGGGATTTTAGAAAGTCCTACCAACCATATCATAAGAAGCACTTTCAACCAAAGAACAAAAACGACCAGGGCCAGCAACCAGGTGGAGGCCCAGAAGTGGCACCTTTTAGGTCAGCAACAGCCCATAATACCATTTGCCATCAAGGGACTCAATGCAAACATCAGCTTCTCCCAACACCATAGCACTGAGTATGACTGCCTACAACATCTATCAGGCACAAACAACACCTTTAGCCAACAACAGCATCAGATTAGCAAGCCATGCCCAAGCATAGCACCACATAGCACCACATGACATCAGATCAATGGGTGTTGAAGATCGTCTTGTCAGGCTACACTATAGAGTTCAAGGCAAGACCAGTTCAAGAGGACTTTATGAAAGCAACTCCTGCCCTACAAAAGGAGGTGTAGGAGTTGTGGAGGGGGAGTGATTGTCCCGGTGCAATGGGCGCAGAGACATGAAGGATTCTACTCTTGTGACTTTCAGATCGGCCTATAATGGACCTGAGACATCCGAACAAATTTGTTCATGTGAAGTAGTATCGAATGACAACATTGCGAGACATCCTATCACTTCTATATCAGGAGCAGTGGCTTGCAACGTTAGACCTGTGGGGTGCTTATTTTCACATAGGAATCAGGCCTTCATACCAGAAGAATCTAAGATTCACAGTGAGGACCTCAATTTACCAATTTTGAGTACTGCCGTTTTGCCTCTGCACTGCCCCCTGAGTTTTCACAAAGTGCATAGCAGTGGTGGTGGAGCACCTCTGGACCACAGGGCTGGTGATTTACCTTAACCTAAACAACTGGCTCCTGGCATCAAAGAAGAGTACTTTCTCAGATACATTACTTATTATTCCTTTTCCAGAACCTTGGGATAGAGGTCAACTGGAAGAAATCTCATCTAGACCCCAAGATGTCAATCTTCTACATAGGGGCTGTTCTGGATACACTGTTGGGAAGAGCCTACTTACCAAAAGAGCGATTCAAGGCCATAGTGGATCTTGTGCATCAGTTCCAGTTCAGTCCAGTGCAGCATGCAAAACAGATTCAGTGTCTCCTAGGCCTTATTGTCTCCTGCAAGACGACGGTTTGGAATATGCACCTGAAAAAGAGAAAATTGCAGTTATGGTTCATATCCACCTTCCATCTGAATATAGACAGCCCACAGAAGCAGTTAATTATTCTGCAGCAAATGCTCTGGTCATTGGGTTGGTTGACGCATGCAGAGAGTCGACTGTGAGAAGTCCTGGTTCAACCACAGTTGAGTGATGGCGGATACCTCACTGATAGGCTGTTGGGGGTGGGGGGTGGGGTCATTGCAATGGCAGTGTGGCCCAGGGACAGTGGAGTCACAAGCAAAGACATTTCCACATAAATTTCCTGGAACTCTTGGCAGTTTTTCAGGCCATAAAGGCCTTTCTACCAATGCTCAAAGGGAGAACTATGCAGTTATAATTGGACAACACAACAGCAATTGCCTACCTAAACAGACAAGGGGGAATGGTGTCCAGGTCTCTGTGTGCATTGAGCATACAGATATGGTACTGGTGCATCAGAAACAACATCACCCCATAGGCCATTCACATAAAGGGGGCGGAAAATGTCCTGGCAGACGATCTAAATCATTCGTTTTCCAGAAAATAGTGGCACGAGTGGGAATTGAACAACAGGTACTTGCTTCCAATATTCAGAGTCTGGGGGTTCTCCAAAATAGACTTGTTCATGACAGTTCTCAATGCCAAGTGCAAAAGGTTCTGCTCAAGGGCAGGCCATGATCCACAGTCATTGGGAAACGCATTCCAGATGGTCTGGTCTCAGCACTTATTGTACATGTATCCTCCTCTACCACTTGTGGGGAGAGTGGTGGTGCTTCTTCTGGCCTGTCAAGCCACATGTTTCTTGATTACCTCATGGTGGCCTTGGGAACCATGGTTTCTGCATCTGCTTAAACTGTCCAGCCACACATACAGGAGGCTTCCTCAGTGCCAAGATCTTCTGTTGTGAGAGAACGGTCAAGTACTGCACCCAGACATACCCACTCTACAGCTAACAGCATGGAAGATAGGCTTCTAAAGAAAATCTTACTTAACCAGAGGAAGCCTCCACTAAGAGAAACTGTGCTAGTAAATGGCTCACTTGCTATGCAGCCCCATACAGCTTTCTCCCTCTGAAAGCTACGGTCTGCCAGATCCTGCTCTACCTAACCACACTAAAGATCTCCCTGCTCTCTAATGTTTCCATAAAAGTTCACTTAGCAGTGATCTCAGCTAGGCACCCAGGATGGGAGGGAAAGACAGTATTTTCCCACCCCAGCTGCAAGAGCTTTCTGAAAGGTGTCACCAATCTGTATCCTCCCGGTTAGACAGTCACTGGATCAGTGGAGTATATCCTTGGTCCTTTCGACTCTGACAGACACGCCTTTTGAGCTCCTTGCTACAGCTAGCCTGAAAGTGGCTTCTTTGAAGACTGCCTTCTTGGTGGCAATTACAACTGCCTGCAGGGTGAATGAACTTACAACCCTAAAGATAGACATGCCTATGCATAGTTTTACCCACATAAGGTGTTGCTACGTCCTGACATTATCTTCCTACCTAAAGTTGTGACAGGTTTTCACATAAACCAAGACATTGTGCTGCCTACCTTCTTCAATTGTATGAGTACAGCTCTTGAGAAGGCCCTGCATCTCCGAAGGACTCTTCTATTCTACCGTCAAGAACAAAGACCATCCGGAAGACAAAAAAGTTGTTTATATCCTTCAAAGGAAGGTCTCTGGGTCAGGCCTTGTCCAGACAGAGGCTATCCTACTGGCTAGTAGACTTACCCTTTTGACATACAAGTTACAAAAGGTTCAGCTGCTTAGTCCATCAAGGCACATCCAACCAGAGCTTATGGTGCGTCGGCAGCTCATTTAATTGACATATCATTTTGGAACATTTGTAGGGCTGCAACTTGTTCCTCGGAACAGCCCTTCATAAAGTACTATGCCATTGACTAGCCTCATTGACTTGCGTTCTGCAGCGGAGATGAATTTTGGCAGAGGTGTTCTTAGAAGGGTGTTACAATGACACTACTTCTCTCTTCTATTAAGGAGCTAACTAAACATCCATTCTAATGGATCCAATGGATCACGCCCCAGATAAACAGGTTGCTCGCCTGTATAATGATTTGGTAGTGATCCGTTGACATCCATTAAACCCTCCCAAACCTCCCCTCTGCAGTAGTGCACAAGTCTCCTACGTAGAACTCACCTATTGCTCCAAAGATGTTCGGCTGCTCCGGCAGTCTCCAAGGAACTGAAGTGCTGGCGCTGCCTCCCGCCTTAAGTAACTACATGGTCATGTGGGGTGGGGCACAAGCACCGAGAGAAGCTGTGCTACTCCACTTCAACAGGCTTCCAGTCAGGTAGATATAAATCTAAATCATTCTTCAGGCTTGTGGTTAGAGAGAAATGAAAATGCGTAATGGTGATGGATATTACTAATGTTTATATACTGCTTTTCAATAAAAAAGCAATTTGCATAGCAAAAGGAAGGAGAATATGGTTCCCTGCCCCAAAGGTTCACGATTTTAAAAGAAACACAAAAGAGAAACCAGCAACTGGAGGGGATGTTATGCTGAGATGAATAGGGACATTGGCTATCCATCTGCTAAATTTAAGATAACCATCACATTCCCCTTCTAACTGAGCAAGGAGGCAGCTTTTTAAAGTAGTGACTCTCTTTATTGAGCAGGAAGAGAACTGGCCTTATCCAGCCCCAGCACAGCATCCCTCCAGTGGCTATTGCTGGTGTCTATCTTAATTTTCTTTTTAGATTGTGAACCCTTTGGGGACAGGGATCCAACTTTTTTATTTCTCTATTTAAACCACTTTGGGAACTTTGGTTGAAAAGTGGTTTATAAATATTTATCGTTATCTATTACTTTGAGAAGGTGCCTCTATTCAGTTAGCAGGGGCATACCTTATAATATCTAGGTTAAACCCATCCAGCATAAATATGGGATGGGACCATAGCTCAGTGGTAGAGCATCTGATTTGCATGCAGATGGTTCTAGGTTCAATCCCTGGCATCTCCAGGTAGGGCTGGTAAAGACTTGTGCTTGGAACTTTGGAGAGCTGCTGTGCTAGATGGACGGACCATGGTATGACTTGGCAGCTTCCTATGTACTTTGTTACTGCAGTTCTTTAACTGTAACTTTAAAATGGAAGTTCATTACTTGTATTGTAAAATGTAGAAGAACTATTTAGGACTGTTGCTTCAGGGTTTTTGTTTGTTTGTTTTTAATTTTACATTTTATATCCCTCTCTTCCTCCAAAGAGCCCAGTACTGCATACTTTCCTCACAACAACCCTGTAAAGTAGGTTAGGCTGAGAGAGAAATGACTGTCCCAGAATCACCCAGCAAGTATCATGGCTGAATGGGGATTTGAACTCGGGTCTCCCCAGTCCTAGTCTAGCACTCTAACCACTACACCATGCTGGCTCTCTCATTTTGTGGATGAATGTTTAAGGAAATCAGAGATGGCCCTGTTGCTGTTATGGATAAGTCATTCTGAATATAATATAGCTTCCCAAATTTTATTTTTAATATTTATTTATTACATTTCTATACCACTTTATTGAAAGTCTCTGTGCCTTTATATCATTTAATGCTGACATGCACAACATTCAGGCTGAGCTTTTCCAAAAGAAAATAAGGAAAGAGCATGCTACTTTTAAGATCTAGGATTGCTTTCTGAGAAAGACATGTTTAGCACAGAAAATAGGGCAGTGTCTCAAAACATATTAATCCTTACAGCCTGGTTTATAGCTGGTTAAGCTTAGAGTTCTTGATTTTGGACTAGTTGGCTTTCAGGTGCTTTAGCTTAACAGGTTTGTGGATTGTAGCTATAGTATCTTGGCAAATAACTCTTGTAATCATAACTAAACTTGGAACTATGCCATTTGATTAATTGAAATTAACATTGGCCCTTTAAACCTCTCTCCTAAATCTTTGGATTGGTGTTTTTGCCTAGAAATGCTGGTGTATCACATATCACTATTTTATTATATTTCTTGTCACTGATTCCTAAAGTTAAGATTGGGTGACAAGTAACTTGGCTTTAGATCCTGTTGAATTTCTTTACTTTGACATCTTACAGTATTTTTTATTAGTAGTAAACTATAATTTCTTTTTTTAAAGGGGTTTCACAAATAAAATCACCCCTGTCTCTGTTCTCCTCTTTATTTTGTATAGTCTCTTCTTTGGGTTGTTTCTATCCCACTCTCTTGTCCTTATCTGCACTCCTTGCTGAGTTTGGCAGCAATTTGTACAGTAGAGGTAGGAAACCTTTATTCTCCAACTGCTGCTGAACTACAATTCCCATCATCCCCAGCTGCAATTTATCACCTGTAATAATTCAGCAACAGGTGGACTACATTGATTGCAGTTCTAGTTCAGCAACAACTGTAGAGCTAAGGTTGCCTATCTCTGGCATACAGAGTTTTCACTGTCTCAGCACTTCACACACTAAGGGAGTCTTGGATGCAGATGGATTTTGCAGTGTGGCTGGCTGCAGTAAGGTGAGAAAAAGAAGCAATGCAAACATAGTAAGGGAGGAGTTTTCTCATCCCCACTTTAACTTCTGATGAGCTTAGGCAAATCTAGATGTTCCCTCAAAAAGGTAGGAAAAGACTACAATGAGTATTTGAATTCCCCTGGAGGAATGCAGATAGTCCTCATTGTTGTGCAGTCTTGCTTTAAAATATGCCCACTGCTGCTGTTAAAATTTCTGTAGTTTAGATAGCCGTTTGTGTATCCAAGTTCACAGTTTGTTCTCTAATGATCCATTTATGGCTATATTTATATAGATATATTTTATGCAGCAAGATTTGAGGTTTCCCCCAAAATAAAAATAGTGTGTTCTTAAACTTTGTGGCTTGTAAAATAGATAAGCATTTGATTTGTGTTGTTGAAAAAGCTGTAATTCTTTGAAATGTGGTTGTTTTGCAAATTTTTAATGTAACGCCTATCATTCTGTTTTGTATTTTTCAAATACAGACCCACAAGATGAGAATAAAATTGGCATTGATGGGATTCAACAGTTTTGTGATGATTTAAGCTTGGACCCTGCCAGTATCAGCGTTTTAGTCATAGCATGGAAATTCAGGGCAGCCACTCAGTGTGAATTCAGCAAAAAAGAATTTGTAGATGGCATGACAGAACTAGGGTGAGTATGGCTGCCTTTGATAGGATTCCAAACTTCTCCTTATAAATCCCTGTTGAAGTCATTCCTGCTGCAATATTTTAAAAGTGTGAATCCTGAATAATTACATTATTTAATTTGTATTGTCCTCGTATGCAGATGATCGCTGTGATTCAAAGAAACCACTTATGTGCACAAGGACTTCTTTGTAGCATTTACTGCCACAGCCCCTATAGCTAACAAGGAAAGCCACTTTTAAAACTGAATAGTGGCTTGCCCCATTGACTCTGTGATCTGTCTCAGTAAGAACTACAAAGAATGCTCTTAGTCACGCATATGATTACATTCGGTGTGCATCAATATCTTGAGGTTTCTGGAGCAGGGGCAGACCAGTTCCCCAGTCTCTGTGTCTGGTCTGTCACTTTCTATTAAGTCCATATTTATGGATATTTAAAACTCATTCAAAGTATCTTTCTGAGCAGCTGGATCTAGTCTTGTTTCATTTGAAATCTAATTTATCTGACTTAATCCAGACAAGATAAAGGTGGTGATGTTGAAGATAGCCTATTCTGGGAATTGCCCATCTTGCAGGTTAATGGTGTGAATATATTCCTGAGAAATCTTTATCAGTATTGAAATACAAACATTGCACCTATGTGTCCTCTGGAAAATTCTTCTTGTGAACATTTCAGCTTAAAGTGAATTTTCCCATGGTTATTTGTGCCTGTGAGTTCTAGCTTAGCACATACTTGATGCTTCAGATGATAATGGGCAGTGAAATTAAATGCATGAGGGCAGTCGTTTCAGAGTGCTTTTTAATGGCCATTTGGATTCAAGGCCCCACTCTAGTAATAGTACAAGTAGACTGTCTGCATGCAAAGGAAGTAGCACCATTTATGTTTTCACCCTATTCTAGATGGGGTTGCACTCCCACTGAAGGACCAGGTTTGCAGTCTGTGGATGCTCATCGATCGAGCACTGTCACTAGATGCTCAGGTGGCCTCTGTGGCTCAGAGCACCTTTTATCAGCTTTGGCTGATATGCCAACTGCAACCTTACCTGCATAGAGATATTACTCATCACTCATGCTCTGGTAACCTCTCGCACTGCAGTGTAATGCATTGTACGTGGGGCTGCCTTTGAAAACAGTCCAGAAACTGCAGCTGGTACAAAATATGGCCACAAGATTATTAACTGGGATTGGACAGTTTGATCATTTTACAACAATGCTTCGTCAGCTGTACTGGCTCCCAGTCCATTTCTGGACCTAATTCAAAGAGAGAGCGCTTTGCCCCATATGTCCCAACTCAGACCTTAAGATCTTCTTCGAAACCCCTGTTCCGAGTGCCTCTGCCAAACAAGGTGAGGAAGGTGGCTACTAGGGAGAGGGGTTTTTCTGTGGTTGCACCCCATTTATGGAATATCCTCTCCAGTGAGGTTCACATGGCTTCATCACTTGGTTCTTTTAGATGCCATTTTGTTCACTCAGGCCTTTTAACATTTAGATTTTTAAATTTTATTTCTAAAACTGATTTTTTAAAAAAACAGTTTTTAAATTGTTTTTAATTGTATTTTGGTGTGTTGTGATTTCATGTGTTATGTATTTTTACTTGATGTTTTAATGCTGTGTTGTGAGCCACCCAGAGAACAATTTGTTAGGGGTGCCCAACAAATAAAGTAGAGTTTATCCCACACATGCAGGCCAACTATAGGAGAAGTGTCCGTGTACACAGAAGTAATACCCATGAGCAATGATGCATGCAGACTGACAGCTCATGAGGGGACAGGGACCAAAGCTCCTTTGGCTTTATTCCTGTTCACTTGCTCATCCCTCTCCAGTCAAGCCATATGGCAGAGGCCACTGTATGTTATTGTCGGGGCTCCAAAGAAGCTCTGCCTAGAATGAAGGGTCAGGCTAGCCAGTGGAACCACTAAGAATTCATTCAAGTGGGAGGTTCTAGTGGGATTTCTTGAGCTGCACTACCAGTTGTGAACTGGGGTGGGGAGGTCAGCAGCTGGCACAGTGGCATCTGTGGTGACTTTACTTCCCTATCCCACTACATGAATGGGGGAGAGCATACAGACAACAACAACAACACACACACCCCGGTATTGTTCTGTAGACTGGCTGCTGAGGTTGGTGAGGTACTTGCCACATCCTGACACCACAGTACTCTGGCCAGGTGAACTAAGCATGGTGAGGGCTGGTGAACCAAGTATTGCGAGTGATGACTGATGAACCATGACTGATGAACCAAGCATTGTGAGGGCAATTCATGTCCTATTGCCCCCAGTCATGATATCTGTCGTCTCATAGAGTGGGAGAGGAATATGTCATTGTGGCCACGTGGGCTAAAGGAAGAATGGTATGCTATGACTGGGCAGGTCTCCCATTATTGTAACTTACCAAGCAGGTGAACTCTGGAAGGTCTTGTACCCACCTTAAGGGATGCACATAGGGATGGGTGCTCTGTCATTACACTCAGAATTTAATATGCAGCATGATGGATCTGAAGGTAAAAGCCATAGGATCTTCCATTCATGTATTATGTTCCACATCAGTGTGGAGGAGGATGGGGCAGGTTTCTAAGACCTGTTCCCAATCTTGCTTCAAGTAATGTGAGGGGAAATAGGTGAAAGTGGTGAGGGGAAATATTGTTTGACCACATTCTGTGAGACCCATATATTCAGATGACACTTTTAAATGTATATTTAGAACATGAAACTGCTACTATGATGTAGAGCAGCTGCTTCTTTCCTGTCTGTGTCAGTGACATAAGGCAAAAAGCTACAGGAATAGTGCGGCTCCTGTTAAGAAGCAGATGTTCAAAGTCCCCTAAAGTGTACAGAACAACTATAAGAAGCAGAGTGTTTTCTCTCTGCTTCTCTTGTAGAATATGCTCCTTCCAGAAGCTGCTAGTGTTTAGGAAGGCTGCAGATAATATCTTGTTTCAGAAGACTTTGGTTAAGTGATTTCATTAGTGCCTTTGATTATTGATGCTGCTGCTTGTGCTGATCTATGTGTTTATATGCAGAACTATACATTAGAACGCGTCTGATGGATTCCCAAACCTGTATGTGTCTCAAAACCCTTTTATGGGACAGTTGACAGACAGGAGGATATTTAACTCTTCCTCTGCCCACTGACTTTTTCCTACAAAGGTCCCAATCCCACACTTGAATATACCTTTGCTGAAGCAACATGTAGTTTCTCCTTGTTTAAAACAAGTTTTAATTTGTATTGATTTTAGCTGCCTCGGGTGCCTAGCTTGTAGCCAAAAGGCAGAATGAATGAAAATGAGTGAAATAATGTATAAAGTAATTGTATGGCTCTTTGGATCCTGGCCACAGCAATTGAGTCATGGAATAAATAACACACGATCAGTGTCTGGTAAATCATAACCATTAGCCATAAGCTGATTTCTGTCTTGTATATGATTCTTAATGAAAGGTATTTTGCTCTTGTTTTATATATATAAACAAAGTTGACAATCATCAACAGAGAGTATATTTTTCATTAATGTGCTTAGAAATATGGAGTTTTTAATGATGTCTTAAAGAAATAATATCCTCTTTTCTTCAGGTGTGATACCACAGATAAGCTAAAAGCTGTTTTGCCAAGACTGGAACAAGAATTAAAGGATCCAATGAAGTTTAAAGATTTTTATCAGTTTACTTTTAACTTTGCTAAAAACCCTGGACAAAAAGGCTTAGGTGAGTTTTTGTTTGTTTTCAAGTGGGAACACTGAATTCAGTTGATGGTCTTTGAATAATCACCTTCTTTACTGTGGTTGTCACTCAGCTTGAATGATCCATGTGATTTTGATTTCTTTTAGTCATTCTGACTAGCTTGAAAGAAGTAGAATCCACTGTAAAACGATTTCAGTGAAAATTATTTTTCACTGAAAACTTTCTCTGAATCCCAACAATGTTAAATATTTTGACTACAAATTCATAGTAAGAGGACTACATGGCTATTGAATTCTTGTACAGGTTTAAAGTACTGTCTGGTTCTATAATGTGTGTTTAACCCACCAGGAAAGAACTCTTTTAAGTACCAATCAACAATTTAAGCATCTCTTAAAATATTGTTTTATATGTAAAATAGCTGTCCATGGCCTTGACCCATAGATCTCCTAGTCAGGCAATCAGATTTCATAATGCTAGCCAACTGTTTGAGAGGACTCCAGTTTTATTTTTCCCAACCACCCAAATGCCCTTTCAGCATTGTTAAAACTAACTGGCTGCCTATCTGATGGCCAGGTGTATGCATCTGGTCTCAAATTGTGATGGAAGTTCTTTGCTAGCTGAGGGTTCTTTAAATTTTATTTCCAGAGGCTGGGTTATATAGGCAAAGTAAAGACCCCTCAAGCATAGTCAGCATCTACTTTATATTTAAAAGACTTGAGATGTATGTCAAACAAATCTTGTGGTATGTGACACATCTCACAAGAGTTCTGACAACACTTGGCGAGAGAGAAGGCGAGGAGGAGCAGAAGGCTGAGGATCGGATGGAGGGGCAGCTGCTGCCAAGGAGGAGCAGGAGGGCTGAAGAAGAAGAAGCAGCAGCAGCGGCATCGCTCACTCCCTCAGCTCCAACCGCCAGCCTCTGACACCTTACCGAGTCTCCTCATCCAGCCTACACAGATGGCCCTCAGTACTCTCTCCTATCCCTGCTTGGCCATTCTCGTGAGGAGAGTCTGCAGGGTGTCAGAGGCCAGCGGTTGGAGCTGAAGGAGGAGCGGTGGCTGGGTGAGCAGAGAGAGTGGAGGAGAGGGGGTGGCTGAAAGTGGGGGAGTGGAGGAAGGGGTGGCGGGGAGGGGAGGGGTGGCAGCGAGTGGGGTGGATGAAAGTGGTGGAGGGGAGGTTGCGAGTGGGGTGGCTGACACTGAGCAATGAAGCAGGGGCTGTGGTGGGACTTTAAGGAGAGCAATAAAGTTCTAGCACGGATGTTGTACTCAGGGCCAGCTAGTGCTTTTGGTTTATCATGCACATCATCTAATGCATACACAATAGAAATGCAGCGAGGCAGGGGTTGGATCCCCAAATCATGTTGAACTGCAGCTTTAAACATCCCCAGCCACAATGGGCAAAGGCCTTTGTGGCTTGAGATGATGGGAGTTATAGTCCAATATCTGGTGACCCAAGTTTAGGAACCCCTGCAACAAGAGAATCTGCTTCAATAAACCTACTTCTGCATATAAATAACTCTTGTGGAATGGGATGTGTGAATGTGGGCCTGTTCTGGTGGCACTCTATCTTGAATCAGTTTAAGAAATTAGCTTTGTGTTTCAATATAGGGGGAAGTTTAGGTGGATTAAAAACATGTGCTTATTGGCTCAGTTTTGAAGAGTTCAAAATGAGCATGAAGATGTACATCTATACAGAAAGTCAGTAAGTACAGAAATACACAAAATACAGTGCATAGACTAATTACTTTTTTATGTGAGAAAATTTTGAAAGCTGTATTCCAATTCTTTTTGAAATCCTCAGGCATGTTCTCTGCTGGTTAGATAATGCATTTGATGACCCTTGCTTGGTTACAGTGTGAGAGGTCAGGTTAGCTGAGTGTTGCATGAAAATACCAAAGGCTGCAAATGCTAAAGGGTTCATCTTGTTCCCAGGCATTGTGGAATTTCAAGAGAGTTTTTAACTTTCCATTCTGTCTAAATATCCTAGAGAAGATACTTGTCAATTGTAATTAAAAATTTATTCTGGGAATAATGGTTGACATCCAGACCTGCAATGCACTAGTGCAACAAAGATGCAATCACACAAGGAGGTCATGCAGCTGAGCAGATGCTCAAAGATGCTCAATCTCTTTCACTCTTGGACTGATTTGCAAGCATTGTGCTTGTGCAAGAAGGATAACAGAGAGCTTGGCATCATTCCCTGCAAAGTATATGGGCTAAGGAAGATGTTTTACAGTAGGGAATGGAGCACAGATTGCTCACCTGTATACCATGGAATGCACACTCCCAACTTAGCAGAACTAGCAAGTGCAACTTGTTTGCAGTAGTAGAATGTTGGTCTGGATCAGTGTTCCTTCTAACAGGGATTACCAGGTGTTGTTGACTATAACTCCCAGAATCCCCAGCTGCAATAGTTTTTGCTTGGGGGTTATGGGAGTTGTAGTCAGCAACATTTGGGAATCCCTGTTAGAGGGATCACTGATCTGGATCTCTGCCACTATTCATAAAGCACCACCCTTGTTGGAATGTTGTTTTAAATTGAACTAGCTGACTGGGCACAGAGCATCTGTGCCTCTAGTTCTCCCTGACTCTTCCCCCAGGCGTCTCTGACGCCCACTCGGCCCACTTCCCCCTTCCTCGCCCACAGTTTCTGGCCAACTTTCAAGCTGGCCCATTCTCTCCTGCCACTGCCTCCTCTTCCCGGTGGCCCAGCAGCCTCCTGACCCCAGCGGCCCAGCCAGGCCCACCACCACCGCCTCCTCATTGTGACCGGGTCGGGCCAGGCCTGCCACCACCGTCTCCTCACCACAGCTGGGCTGGGCCAGCCACTGCCTCCTCACCGCAGCCTTGGCTGCCGCTGCCTCCTCAATAGGGGTGTGCATGGCTTGGAGTCCCCACCGGTCCAGCAGGGGGGGACTGTGACTTTAAGCGGGGGGTGGTAGTACTCCCCCCCCCCGCCGCTCTTCCCCCTCCGGCGCTGGTCCTTGGAAAGATCTTCTTGGGGCGGCAGAGCTCCTCTCTGCCACCCCTGCCCCCGTCGTTGTTTGGAAAGCCTTAACAGAGACGAGCGCTAGTGGCGCGCATGCACGTCTCTGACGCTGCAGCGCGCGCGCCACATACGTCACGCGTCAGATGAGCGCGCGCGCCACGCAGGGCGCATGCGCACCACTAGCGCTTGTCTCTGTTAAGGCTTTCCAAACAACGACGGGGGCAGGGGCGGCAGAGAGGAGCTCTGCCGCCCCAAGAAGATCTTTCCAAGGACCAGTGCCGGAGGGGGAAGAGCGACCGGGGGGGGGTAAGTACTACCACCACCCCACTTAAAGTCACAGTCCCCTGCCCAGTCAGACAGCCGGACCGGTCCGGCGGTCTGTTCTATTATGTCAGACCAAAACCATGCACACTCCTACTCCTCAACACCCGCCCAAAGTCAGGAACTCTCGCGAGTGGTGCCGCCACTCTCGCAAGAGTTCCCCCATATATCTCCAGCGGCACGTCTTGGAGAATTAATTATATAGATTTTGTTTGTTTGTAAGGTTTTTTGTCTGTCAGACTTCTGTATCATGTTGGAAGTGTAGTGTTTGGAACAACTAGTGCAAGTAGAAGATGTATACAGAACATGAGTTATGTACAGTAAGACAACTAATAAACATTTTATTCCATCTAGCTTTTAACTTATTTGCTTTTTAAAACATAGTTTATAATTGTGTTAATGGTATTTATCATATTTATATACTGCCTGAGATTTATATCTCTAGGCAGTGTACACAATTGAAAACACACCAAATATAAAACAGAGTAAAAACAGTTACTGTATTTTCTGGTAGACATGCTGCACTGAGGGGGGGAAGCCTTAAAAAATACAAGAAGCCAGTAGAAACGCCGCATCGGTATAAATGCTTCAGCTAGAGGGGATCATCAACATGCATTATATTTTCAGTTGTGCTGAAGAATTCTTACAATATTTCTACAGCTATGCATTGCAGCGTAAATCACTGGTCACCCATATCCTCGTCAGTCTTAACGCAATGAAAGGGAATGAATGCAAAGCAAGGAAATAAACATATAAATGCTGAACATTTTTTATTTTATTTTAACACATCACATTGCAGAAGTAATTTCCCATTTCACTACATAGGAAACCTTTTGTTTATTTTTTTGCACATCATATTGCAAAAATTATAAACTTTATATTGCATTCAGAGGAAACCTTCGAAGTCCGAATTATCGCTCTCCAAAATTAAAAGGTTTAACAAGGACTCATCTAATTTTTCAGGATCATCTGCATCCTCGTTATTTCCATGCTCTTGTGAAATGTTAGTCGCATTGCTGTCAGCATTTTCAGATTGTATAATTCCAGCTTCTGTGAAACCAGAAATCACTGGAGAAGTTTTAATAGCTTTCCATGCTTCCAAAACCATTTTGCAACCTCACCCTAGGTTGCTTTCTGAATTTTCCTGCCCTTTGTGAATGTATGCAGGCCTTTCCTCATCCAGTTTTCCCAATGCTTTCGCATTTCACAGATAAGTCTAAGGGCTGCAAGATTTTGGTCAAACCACCAGGAATCACAGCTAGCGTAGCCGATACCTCTTTGCATTCATTTTTAACTGAATCCAGTAAATGCACACGCATTGAGTCCATTATTAAAATACCACATGGTTGGAAAAAAGCTTTTCTTTTCCGCCAATTCTCATTAAGCCATACAAACATTGTGGCTTTGCACATCTACCCTTTCTCATTAGCACGAACAACTTCTGAAGGAAAATTGCCGTTCGGGATACTTTTCTGTTTAAAAATTATCATTGGTTTTAGTTTGTCGCTGTTTGTGACGCAGACATATTCATGTGAAAGACGTCTTCTCATTTCTGGTTGTCACTATGGAAACTCTTTTTTTCTCTTTTTTCTTTCCCAGTCCTATTCGGGGGACAGTCAAACATCATAGGAACTTTGTCCATATTTATTATTTGTGATTTCACCAATTTTTCCCTCTCAATAGTGTTTGCAACAGACTTTAGAAACACCAATTCTCTCTCTCTCTCTCTCTCTCTCACACACACACACACACACACACACACACACACACACACACACATACACCAGCAGCTTCTGTCCCATTGTTGTTTTAGTGCACACAGATAAATTATTTTGCTTCATAAATCTGTAGCACCAACATGATCCAGGGCCATGGGGCAAAGCAGCATTTTGCACCTCACCTCGGGCATGTGAGACTTACTGGACCTCCGTTCATTTTAGAAGTGAAACTGGATACAGGCCCTTAACGGCACCCACGCAAGGGCAGGGGAGGCGGTTGCGAACAAGTCCCCAGACGGGCACCCCCTTGCCTCCTGCTCTCCCCCCTTTCCATTAGTGATTGGAATGCTGCCCAGTTGAGTCAAACCTGGGCCGGGTGAACACCCACCCAGCCAGCCAATGCACGTATCTGACGACGAAGCCTTTGGGTTGCCGCCTTCAGTCAGGGCCCGATCGGAAGCCTCTATGGCCCAGCAGATGGCCTGTAATCAGGGCCTGTTTTGGAGGCCTTGATGGCCTAGTTACAATGGCGGCCGCACCACTCAAATGCAGAGGCATATCTAGGGAAAATAGCGCCTAGGGCAAACACTGAAATTGCGCCCCCTGTCCAGGCATCTGACACCCATCTTTGAGATAACTTTGCCATAATATCAGCTGAAAAATACAAGTCAAGCTCGTTAATTCAAACTTAATTTCAAAAACTATTTAGCAGTGGACTTAGCCAGACCAAAAAATGCTGGAAAACTACAAATTTCAGAATGCGGGGGCTCATGAAATACCCAAATAGTATGTGGAGGTGTACTTGGAAAACAGAAGTGCCTGTCTAATTCTCTACTATGCATTCTAGCATCACCATTACATAAGTTTTAAAAATCAATGGAGAATTTGACTTTTCCCAGATACTCTGTAAATAATTAAAGGATATGCAGAGTAAACTGTGTCACTGATTGGAATATATTCTAGTCTTTCAGAAGGACAGTTATAATGAGAGAAAGAGCAAGAAACTCCCAGTGGGCCTTAATATTAAGGATTTCACACTGATTCAAAGACAAACTCACCATTAATAGCCATATTAGCAAGACATCACCTTTAACTCACTTATCACAAGAAGCAAAGTAAGAGCAAATGAATACAATCCTAGCTCATAAGCGTCAGCTCAGTATTCACAAGCCCTGATTCTCTGTACATAGTGCCAATCTGAATATGTGTACAGTGTCATATTATATTTTTATTATTACTATTATTATTTTTACCCATAGCCCCTTTGGGAGGCTTCCTAAAGGCTGGGGGGGGGTTGCAAAGGTCCCCCCTCACCCCGCTGGCCTCTAGGGCCTCGCAGGGACCATTTGAGCATGTGCAGTGGCCATTTTAAAAAATAATCTTTTTTAAAAAAAAAAAAGGCCACTGAAAACAAAATGGCCACCGCGCATGCTCAAATGGCCTCTGCAAAGCCTGGCATGACCTAGGGCCTCACAGAGGCCATTTGAGCATGCATGGTGGCCATTTTGTTTTTGGCAGCCATTTTTTTTTAAAAAAATTACAAAATGGCGCCCCCTTCAAGTGGCGCCCAGGGCACGTGCCCTGCCTGCCCTACCCTAGATACGCCCCTGCTCAAATGGCAGCCTCTGCTAAAATGGTGGGTGCACCAGGCCGGACCCCAACTGTCGGGAACCTTGCAGAGAGGCCTGGTGCTGTCCGCAGCTGCCGGGGCTGTCTCGTGAAGAGGCCCCGTGTTGTCAGGCATGCCCAGCGAAAAGCCTCCACAGCCGAGGCGGGTGCTGCCCACTGGCTCACTGCCTGTCGCCCCCCCAAACGCCCAACGGTGGTGATCCATTTGCAGTGGGTATCCCCACCACAAATGCAGCCCCTGGCAGCCCCAACCACCCTGTGGCGGTGCTCCACTTGTGGCGGGTGTCTCCCGCCACCAATACAGCCCCCAGCAGCCTCAACCTCGTGATAGCGGCCGAGGTCTGCAGGCCCAGTCCTGTGTTCACGGCCGGCCCCAGAGCTCCTTGCCTGCACGTCCGCCCTGGTTGCTTCCAAGGTGCAGACTGAGCAGACGTGCACATGTTGCTCCCCAATGTCACGTGCTCTTCTATGGGGCTGGAGCAAATGAGCCGTGCGGGCCACAAGTGGCTGGATTTTTACAGTAGAGTAGAGACCAGCAGTCTTTTTTCTCTCTGCTCTTTAATCCACTCCTCTAAAGGCCAGGCTACTGCAACACCACTTCTCCTTGCAAAGTATGATTTTGGCATACTTGCCAGGTCATCTTTTTCTGATTTCCACCAATGGATGCAATGTTCATCCACTTCAAATTCACGGGCTACAGCTCTATTTCCTATCTGTGCTGCTTTTAGCACAACTGTCAGCTTCAAACTAGCAGTGTAGCTCTTATGCTGTTTAAGTGCCGTTTTACCCTACTAATCGGCACCAAAAATCCTGCCTGGAATCTCACATAAACGCTATATCAGTGGGCGTGACTTATGGTGGACTTACCTAGATGGAAGAAGTTAACTCTTTCTTGGTTAGGAAGAATATTGGCAATTAAATTGAACATCCTTGCTAGGATAAATTTTTTATTTCAAATGATCCCAATAAAAATAGGAAAAAGGTCATTGAATGAGTGGCAAAGAAATATAAATTCTATCCTTTGGGGCCTCTAAAAAGCCAAGAGTCAAGTTTAAGATAATGTGAGATGCAAAGAAACGTGGAGGACTGAGAATTCCAAACTTATATTATCAGTTGCCTTACATGGATTGCAGGATGGATTAAAGAACCATACGTCTGGATTATGTTCATGGAAGAGACAGGTTTTTCAGAAGGATTGCATAAATATTTATGGACAAATATAAGAAGATTGGTTATGGATATAAAAGGTTGTTCCATTAGAAGTAGTTCATTAAGTGTTTGGGATAAACACAAAAAAGATTAACCCCACCTTTATCTCCTTTGGCATTAATATTAGATTTTTTTTTTTCATGAAGAACATACTAAAATATTTTTATCATTGAAGAGTGACGTCATATAATTTACAAAGTTTGACTACAGGAAAAACAAAAATGAAGTATATTCAGGTTCTTTCATTGGAATGGACGAGTAAGCCTTCTTGATTTTAATATTCACAAATAAATAGCATAGTACAGAAGGAAATACAAAAGCAAGGTGGAAACATCAGAGATTTGACAGAATTTGAAATATTAGTAACTAAAAATGACGAACACTTACTGGGTTTGACATATAAGCTGTTAGTTAAATATGACTCGGAATCAGAACAGTTAAAATTGTATGATTAAATGGATGCAGAATATGAATAAAACAGTTGATATACAACAATGGGAATATCAATGGAAAATGAACTTTAAATTTACAGAGAATAGCACTTTAAGAGAAAATTGGTATAAAATGTATTTCCATTGGTATATTACTCCAATGATGATTTCAAAGATAGACAATAAGTATCCCAGAAATTGCTGGAAGTGTATGAATCAGCCAAGAACCTTCTATCACATGTGATGGACATGCACTAAAGCTCAGAAATTTTGGAAGTTAATTCACAGTAAGATGCAACAGGTGTTAAAAAATGGATTTTCATTTTTCACCAGAGATTTTTTTTGTAAATATTACTAAGCCTCATATACCTGCAGAATATACAGAGTTGTCTTTATACGTGATAACTGTGGCTAGAATTCTTTATGCTTCTTACTGGAAAACTCAACTGTTACTAAAGCTAGAGGAGTGGCATCTTAAACTTTGGGAATATACTTCAATGGCTAGGATTACTTCATATATAAAAAATAAATCAGAAGATGCATTTGGCTTTACTTGGGAACCTTTTATTTGTTATAATCTGTCACAGGGTCGGATACCTCATCTGAGATTTGGATTTTCTCTGCTAATGAATCCTTGAGCGAGTCCGTTTTAATTTTGGTACCACTTAATTTTGATATTTAGTTATTCAGTGGGATGTTCTGTTTGAATATTTGAGATTGCTGGTTGAAATATCTAATCAGAACATGTGTGGTTAGGAGGAGATGTTGATATGACAGAGTGCTGTTTCCTGGCTTGATGTACAAAACATATATAAGATGTTATTTACTGTATTTGTGTATTCTTTTTTCTGTAAACTTCTTTCTTTATATATCAATAAAAATATTTATTTAGTTATTTTTAAAGGAAGTGCTTTTCCGGCTTGCTCCCGAATTAACGCATAAACACTGCAGTGACGTAAATGCCACAGGCAGCAATAAACAACTTTTAAAAACATACCTGCCAAAGTGTTTCTACCAGAAAATATGGTAAAACAATTTCACAGGATATAAACAGGTTAAAATTTTATTTCAATTAAAAGCCTGAGAAAACAGGTGTGTCTTGAGGGTCTTTTTACCTGGCTATAGCATGTTTAGCTCATTCTTTTTTTTTAGTTCAACCATGTAAGTTCCATTTTCTTTTATATTTTGCAATTTTTGTGTCTGTGTTTATTTGATTGTGTCCCACCTTATGAAAATCTAAATCTATTAAATTTTTATTTTAAAAAATGGTATAGAAATATATTTAATAATAAACACACTGGATTCTCATAGAATCCTGCTGTGTGGGAAGACTCACCTCAAACTTGTATAGTTTTGTATAGTACTTTACAATAGCGAATGAGGGAAATTTTTCAAAGATGCAAGGATATTTCTAAAGGCCTTTCTGCACATATTTCATCTCCCTGTAAGGAGACTAGTCTTGCTGCTGTTGGCAGCCTTTCCCTCCCACCCTTCAAATTCTACTAGATGCTATACTCCCCATTGCACAGTGGAGAAAGTACATAATTGGTGGACCAGGTTCCAGCAACTTTATATATTAAAATAATTTTAGGCATGCTCCAGGCCATGGGTTTTACAACAGGGGGATGCATTTTTTCCAAGTTCAAAAGAAAAATTGATGTAGTATTTGTGAATGAGAAATTTGATATGAGCGGGGGAAAGGGGTTGTGCTCCTCTTTACTAAGTTAGTCAGATTATATGAAGGTAGGTGCTGTGTCCAAATCTAAATCTATTAAATAAATAGTTTTTAATGCTATACCAAAGCATTAAAAGTCATTTCTTTCCTGCAGTTTCTGATGGCTTCCCTTCCCTCCAGTGGGGAGGAAATCTAATATGCAAAGTATTAATTTGAATGGTATGGGTTATGAGGAACAAACAGGGGTGGAGCCACCATTGGGCCAATGGGTTCAAAGAACCTGGGCCGGTGGCCAATCAGGGGCTGCGAGAGCGGCCCCGACACGCCCCCCGCATCTGACGTCAGACGTGGGGGCGGTAGTTTAGCTCCCGAGCGGGGGCCGCATGGCCCATTCGGGAGCTAAACAAAGGCTGGCGCTGCGTTTGCAGCGCCAGCCAGGAGTGGCTCTTCCCTTCAATTCCAAAACAACTTGAAGAGCACCTCAACACCATAGGGGCCACAGAAATCACCATCGGCCAATTACAAAAAGCAACTTTATTGGAAACAGCTTATATTCTGCGATGATATCTATAATAACCAACAGTATTGATGATAAAATTCAGTCTTCCCAGGTCCTTGGGAAGGACTTGATGTCTGTATAAAACAAACCAGTCAATAACACCTGTCTGACTGTGTAAACAAGAAATAATAATAATAATAATAATAAAATTGGCAGAGAGGCATCTTTTAACGTGGGGATTCTCTGTATTTAGCAGGGGGAGAGTAACTGGCCCTATCCACCCCCAGCACAGTACCTCCAGTGCCTGATGCTGGTGTCTGTCTTATGTTTCTTTTAGATTGTGAGCCCTTTGGGGACAGGGATCCATCTTATTTATATATTATTTCTCTGTGTAAACCACCCTGAGCCATTTTTGGAAGGGTGGTATAGAAATCAAATAATAATAATAATAACTATTATTATTATTATTATTATTTAGCAATATCAATAGCACTTACATTTATATACCGCTCTATAGCTGGAAGCTCTCTAAGCGGTTTACAATGATTTAGCATATTGCCCCCAACATTTCTGGGTACTCATTTTACCGACCTCGGAAGGATGGAAGGCTGAGTCAACCTTGAGCCCCTTGGTCAGGATCGATCTTGCAACCTTCTGGTTACAGAGCAGCAGTTTTACCACTGTGCCACCAGGGGCTCTTATTTAATGCGTAAACATAATTTTGGGCTGGTTCAGATAATACACTGACTGGTTCTAAACTCGTGGGAGAGATATGTGGGCATGTGTGTCTTTCCCCAGCCCTCTAATTGCACAAGGAGGGACCTAATTAAGGCTGCCCATAAACTTGGAGTTTAAACACTTTATTTATTTTGTATATTTTTATACCTCCCACTACAAAGTCTCTAGGCGGCTTACAATAACAAAAATCAAAAATTAACACATTTAAAACACATTTAAATTAACAGTTAAAACGATCAATAAAATTCAGCTAAAACATCAACTAAAAATTTCAGCTAAAAAAGCTTGGCTGAAGAGATGACTTGGGCGTGTATGTGCATACGCCTGGCGTGCAAGCGAGCATGACATGCGTGCACACATGTCTGATGTGTGCATGCGCATCAGGTACTTCTGGTCCAAGGAGGCAACAAGATGGCAGGGAGGTATGCTGCCACCTCGCCAGACCCTTTTAAACTGCAGCACCAGTGGAGCAATCGGGGGGGGGGGTGAGTGCACCCTCCCCAGTCCTTAAATGTATCTTCCTGTCTTTGAACCACCAGTTCCGTGCACATCCCTAGTGTAACCAGCACTTTGTATTTTTCCTCGAAACCTATTGGCAGGTAGTTGTTTCAAAACAGGAGTGATATATTTTCTTCAGGACAACCCAGAGACCAACCTGACGTCAGCATTCTATACCAGTTTCCGGACAATGTACAAAGGCTAGGGAGTTCAGAGTGGTTTGATCTTGAACCGGTTCTCCATCAAACTGGGCCTGTTCGAAGGCTCACCTTCGAGCCAAACAGGGCCCGGTTTGGCTCGGCTTAGTTGACCCGGGCATGCAAATGGCCAGTGCGCATGTGCACGGGTCTTCAAAATGGCCACTGTGAGCAGGCAGACGGCTGGCAAGTCCCGTAAACAGGCTGAAATGGCCTGAAAAGGACAGGAGAGGACAGCAGGGGGAGGGGTAACCTTCTGAGACCCCGCCACGGCAACACACACACACTGGGGGCCAGCATTACAACCTGGACCCAGTGGTGAGTTATTGATTTATTTTTAAATCAAAAAATTAAAACCCTGAACCGACTCAAGTCAAACAGGAGTTTTAATTCAGGGTGCCAAAACTGAACATGTCCAGTTCGAATCCGGTCTGGACTTGAACCGAACCAGGCAAACCAGTTTTGTGCACAAACCTAACAAAATCAGTCCCACATAGAGTGCATTGCAGTAGTCAAGCCTGGTGGTGACCAGCATGCGCACCACTGTCTTAAGATCATGGTCTTCAAGGAAAGGGCACAGCTGGTGTATCAGCAAAGTTGATAAGGAGCCAGCGTGGTATAGTGGCTAGAGTGCTGGACTAGGACCGGGGAGACCCGAGTTCAAATCCCCATTCAGCCATGATACTAGCTGGGTGGCTCTGGGCCAGTCACTTCTCTCTCAGCCTAACCTACTTCACAGGGTTGTTGTGAGGAGAAACTCAAGTATGTAGTACACCGCTCTGGGCTCCTTGGAGGAAGAGCGGGATATAAATGCAAAACTAATAATAAAAAGCACTCCTGGCCACCACCTCCACCTGAGATATCAGAGAGAGAGTTGGGTCCAAAAGTACTCCCATACTGTGAACCTGTTCCTTCTGGGGGAGTGTAACCCCATCATCTAGAGCCAGCAGACCTATCCCATCTTCTGAATTGCAGCTTGCTACAGTGAGCACCTCCATCTTGTTTCGATTCAACCTCATCCCATTATCGTCTCCAGGCAGGCATTTAGGGAAGTTATGCCATTATCATTATTCTGATGAAGCTGACATGGAGAAATAGATTTGGGTGTCATCAATGTACTGATAACACTCTGCACCAAATCTCTTGATCTCTCCCAGCAGTTTCACGTAGATATTTAAAAGCATTGGAGACAAAATGGAGCTCTAAGCAACACCCTCTGAAATTTGCTCGAGAGGTATGAGCAGAACCACTGTAACACAGTGCCTCCTACACCCATATCCTCCAGACAGTCCAGAAAGATATCATAGTCGATGGTATCGAAAGCTACCAAGAGACCCAAAAAGATCAACAGAGTCACACTCCCTCTGTCACTTCCTAATTGGAGATTATCCATCAGGCCAACCAAGACAATCTCCACCCCATAACCCGCCCACAAGCCAGTTTGAAATGGGTCTAGATAATCTGTTTCATCCAAGAGTGCCTGGAGCTGGGAGGCTCCAACCCTCTCAATCACCTTGGTCAAGCATGGGAGGCTAGAGATGGGCCTATAATTGCCAACACTGAGAGATCTAATGTAGGCTTCTTTAAAAGAGGTCTAATAATAGCCTCCTTAAGATAAGGAGACATTCTATCTTCCCTCACAGAAGCATTTATGATCTCAACCAGACTGTCTCCAACAATCTAGAGTAGGGAGATTGTTGGAGACGGTCTGGTTGAGATCATAGTATAAGCCATGTTGGGCAAGGGTCAAGAGAACAAGTGCTAGGACACACCGCTCCAAGAGCTTGTTCATGTCCTCAGGAGACACAAACTGAAACTGATCCAATAGAACCACATAAGAGGAGTTACTGGATGCCCCCACTAAAGACTCCCCCACATACTACATCATATAGTGTGTACTGTAATCGTGTGTGTTTAGGGACAGTTCAGATGAAACCCCACCCTCTGCATGTGATTCAGCAGCATTGGGAAGGTGCACCAGGTTGAGTGGGGTGGTGGTGGTATGTTCGTGCTCCTCTCACAGGCGTTTAGGACGGGCTGACAGGCAGATCATCCAAACTGGCCCTGTGTTTGATAAAATCTGTTTATACCACTCCTGCAACAGTCCTATCAACCAGGCCCATGCTCTGTTGTGATATACTTGGATGCAGGTGGTTTCTTGTTTTGTTATGATTTGGCATGTTTGCACTGTAGCAATAACAAGAGTTCTTAGCTCCTCTTCTTAAGTTAATCTACCATGCCAAAAATGTTAGCCTTATCTTAGAGGCTCAGACACAGTAGCTGGTAATGTCACTTGAGGGGCCTAACAAGATAACTTGTACCATCTCCAGAAGGAAAGCATAAATATTTATATATAAAAAGCATCTTGTAGCTGTGCGGTGCCAGTCCAGCCTTTTGTCACAATCTAAACTGGGGATAAATGAGTCTAGAATAAGTAATAAATACTCATAAAAGCATTATGAGCAGCAAATATGGTGCAAAATCAGATTTGCTTTTTAGTTGTCTTAGTGCTGACTCTGTGTGTGAGAGAGTGATAATGAGTTTAAAGGAAGAAAGTGAGTGTGTGTGTTTCATTTTAGCTCATGTTTAAAATAATTTTGAAAAATAAAATTATGAACAAGTGTGTTGCTACAGTTATCAAAAGTTCCAGTGATCAGTTTTTATCAGTAACAGCTATGTAAAGATAATGTATTGTCTGCATTTCAGTCATTCTTTCAATTTACTTGGTATTTGAAGTGCCCTTCCTTTTAGTTGTACATCTTGAGCTGCAGAGGTGTGTGTGTAAGGAACAAAGAAATATCTTCTATAATTAGGACTACAGGAATTCCAAGCCCCTGGGTATCCATACCTAAGGGTGGAGGAAAGCCCTTGAAATAGATACTTAGGAATTTGGAAACGTTTGTTCAGTGTGGATTAAGAAGTGTCCATTTGTGGCTCAGAAGTTCACTTACATTGAAATATTTGTCTTGACTTCTTAATCAGGGAGATTATCAAGACTCATCTTGCAAATTCACGAGGTGTTCTAGAATAAACAAGGAAGATAATTACATGCTCTATTTGTAGGCTGTAATTTTAGTGCCGCATTTACAAGATTTCTATCCACATACCCTTATTCAGAATAAGTGTTTGTTTCTTTTAAAATGTACAATTGATGACAAGGTAGTCTTATCTCTGAATGGATTTCAAGATGTTTAGAGCACAGACAGCTAAAGCTAGATGAGCATTTCTTGTGCCTCCTTGACCTCTGATAAACCTAGTTCTAACAAGGATAGCCCAAGATAAGGCTACGGTCCTGGGCATACTTCTGAGTTCTGTGGAGCATTCTTCTGCGTAAACATGCACAGGACTGGCCTGTAAAAAATTATAAATGAAGATATAAATCTTACATTTGGTTTTAGATCTTAATTTATGAAAACTGAAATATTATTACTTGAGCAATATTATTATTTTGGTCATGTATGCCATTTTATAGTACAATAAGTCAAAATGACTGTGGTTGAGTCACATTTGGGAATGAGTACTTGGCAGAAACCTGTCCAGTTGTGTTAGTACTGCTAAAGGTTAGTAGCTTGGCATTTCTAAACCCATCTTTTCAATGAATTGTAGTGATATCTTTAAGCATATTTTACTTTGTTTTTATGCCAGAATTATTGGCTATTTAAAAAACTTAGTGACTGGCATTTAGACTCTATTTACTCTCGGAAGTACTGTAGAAATTAAAAGAGCAAGTTAGGCATACCTAACTTGTCCTTTTAATTTCAGTGGGACTTCCTCAAGTAAACTGAGTCTGAATGTTAGCCAGCAGATTGATTATACAGAGATAGGTGTGTATTCTTAAAAAGTAATTTTTCTGGTCTCTCCAAAACCATGTTGGCAAGAAACCTTTTTTAGCATGTATCATGTTGGAGCATCTGAAAATGGATCTTTCAGCATTTTAATTAGTTTTCTAACTATCAAACATTAAGATTTATCTCTCTCTCTCTTTTTTATAGTCTAGTATAGGTCTGTAATAAGATCCGTGCTATTTCATGTTATGTTTGTATCTTTCAGATCTAGAAATGGCAATTGCATATTGGAATTTAGTCTTATCAGGAAGATTTAAATTTCTAGAACTTTGGAATAAATTTTTATTGGTAAGTATATTTCTTTATTAGTGTTTATGTCCCAGGATTGAAGGTGATTTCATGGCAGTATAGACAGTCCAACTTTTTTATTTTAAATTTTGTCTGTTAATCAAATTACTTTATTCAGCTAAGGTTTTACAAGGCTTGAAAACTGCTTGTACCAGCTTATTTTTCTTGTTGCATAGGAACATCATAAAAGATCAATTCCCAAAGATACTTGGAATCTTCTTTTAGACTTTGGAAATATGATTGCAGATGATATGTCAAACTATGATGAAGAAGGTAATTTCTACAGATGTTTAAAATTAAATATAGTGGTGCTGAAGTAATGTCCATAACCTACCCTGTGAAACCGTTATGTAAAGTGTGGTGCCTGTGTGTTTGTAAATTGTTGATCTCTAGAAATAAGTGTTGTCTTTCTCACATATATGTTTCTCCAAAACCATGTTGGCAGATGTTTTGCGATAAGATACACACAATTTTGGTGCTAAAACATAGCTTAGAGATTGTACTTTACTGTTGACATCTGGCTGTGCCCTGAAAGATTTCACATGCTTGCAAACAGCCCAGTGAATAAAATAGGTTAAGCTGTGAACAACCACTGTGTTGAAGTATAAAAATATTGCTTTAAACATGCAGAGATTTTGATTCAAAACTGTTTGATTCTTCTTTAGGAGCATGGCCAGTTCTAATAGATGATTTTGTGGAATATGCACGACCAGTAGTCACAGGTGGAAAGCGTAAAGCTTCCTAACCATAGACTCTTCTCAGTGGACTTAAGTTTGCAGTCTGAACTGCATCAGGTAATGAAGACATTTTGGCCAATAACTGTGCACACTGTCACTGGTTTCGATAGTCGTGGTGGGATGCCACTGACAAAACTGAAATCACTACTTCTGCTTCAAGACAATGATGGCTGACTCATGGACACTGCAAGAAGAAATTCAGAAGATAACCCCGGCCGTTTGTAGGATATTGGCTTCAATTATTGTACTGGTTGTATCATATAGGATGTAGATTTTGCATGATTTTATACTTTGGAGAAGTTTAACTAGAGGCCATTTTAGTAAAGTTTTGACAGCACAGCATGCCATTCAGTTCATAACCCAGGGTGAACACCAGCAGTTACATAACTACAACTGTATTATATTGTACTTATATTAAAAGCAGTATTTGTGGTATATAAATTAAATCCCTAAATAAAAAGTGTGGTATGTGGTATTTTTATACGACTTAAATGTAGTGGAATGTTTATTAATACATCTCTTTAACTTGGTGTCAAAATTTCAGGTGTATGGAAAGGCTAGTCCAAAAACATATTTCTAAGCTTTATTTTCTCATTTCTGCATTGACTTGAAGGGGATTTGTTCTTATTCAGTGATGAAGTAGCACTGTGCCTGTATTGTAACTGTAATATTCACATTTTGAACCTAGAAGCACCCAAAGAAGCCTTTTGTATTTCATGGATGATTATTGTGTATACTAAGTATGCTATCGTAACATCTCGGCCAAAGTTACGAATATTCATGTTCCATTTATTTCATTTGCGGGGAGAAATGCATATACTCAACTCTCCTATTGAAATCAAAAGCACTTTAAAATGCTGGGTTGGATTGTGCTGTAAATGTGAGGTATTCTCTAACTCAGGGCTGCTCAACTTCGGCCCTTCAGATGTTGGTCTACAACTACCATAATCCCTGGCTATTGGCTACTGTAGCTGGAGATTATAGGAGTTGGAAGTCCAAAAACAGCTGGAGGGCCTAAGTTGAGCAGGCCTGCTCTAACTGCATAGTGACTTCCAAATGGCTGCTCAGGAGGTAATAGTATATAGATCTTCAGCTGGTAGATCAGGACCCACAAGTTCCCTCTAATCTATATTATGTGAGTGGAAAGTTTTGTCCTGGGCAGGAGCATCAAGTCTTCGAGCACACATAACTCACTCTCTCTCTCTCTCTCTCTCTCTCTCTCTCTCTCTCTCTCTCTCTCTCTCTCTCTCTCTCACACACACACACACACACACACACACACACACACACACACCACTATTGGCGGGGGGGAAATAACCTTTTTTAAAAATCTCCACCTCTGGGCTCTGTCTGGGCTGCCAGGAGCCACCGGTGGCGGGGGGGAGCCACTGCCTCCCCTTCTCTGGCTGTGTCATCTGCAGATCTCACGAGATTTGTAGCTAGAACTGGAGGCAGAGAAGGCCTGGCCAGCAGCAGGGAGGGAGGTAGCAGGCAATCCAGCCAAGGAGAGGGGGGAAGCACAGCAATGTGTGCTGGGAAAGTGGCAGGTGCAGCAGAGACTGTGCGCCTGCCAGAAACTGCTGCGTGGGGGCCTGGAAGTTGGTTCGCCCGTATGCGCACACCTTAGAGGGAACAGTGCCCACAGGTGGGTTGCATCTTTACCTTTGGTGGGTCGCACCAGTAGCACCACTAGTGCTTAGCTTTCTCCCTCCCTCTACAGATACAAAGGACATCAGGGGTCCTTTTTAGCAGAACTGATTTTAGCAGATGCAGCTTTTCTCATTTTTTTTTCTCTATAAAAAAACAAACTGCACCTTTGAAAATTCCCTTTTCTACACAACTGTAAAAATTGCAGGAGCCCTGCCCTCCTTTGTACCAACCCCTAGAGTAGGGATAGACAACATGCAGCTCCCCAGATACTGCTGAACTGCAACTCCCATTACCCTCAGTCACAATTTATTACAGCTGGGGATTATGGGAGTTGTAGTCCAGCAGCATCTGGACATCCACATCTTGCCTTAGAGGAAGATAGATATATGCAGTAAATAATTTAAATTGGGTTCCGTGTTAGAAGTTGGGCCCCAAAAGCTCGAAGGCAATTGTAAAATGGTGAATTGTATGATCAGCAGTGCATGGAGTTGGATGGTATAGCACAAATGTGGCAGATTCTTTTCTTAGAGGGGGATGGAAAATATCTTTGTTCTGCAAAAGTAAAACTTTTTAATAAGAAATCTGAGAACTACAGTACAGGTTGAGTATCCGGAATGCTCCAAAATCCGGAAACCACCACGGCGTGTGCCTGCAGCACCGACTCGTTGCAGCTGAGCTCCTCGTAACAAAACAAAAAACAAAACGCCTCAGCTCACTCACTCAAGCGCTACAGACGAAGGTGAGCAGGGGAGAACAAGCCCGGGAGGTGGAGCAGCAGCTGTTGCCACCGCCAAAGTGTAAATCGAGGACGGGAAAGGAAAGGAACGGAGGGGGATGAGGAAGGGTGGGATGATAGGGGAAAGCCCCCCTTCTCCACTCCCTGCTCAGTTTGGCGCCTGCTCTGTAGGCATCTGTTTTGGCTACCTGTAGTTATCGTAAATTCAGTGTTTATTTGTTTTTATACTTTAAATAAAACCTTTAAAAAAATACAGTGTACAATGCATAGGAACATATAGAGCTGCCATATACTGAGTCAGACCATTGGTCTATCTAGCTCAGTATTGTCTTCACAGACTGGCAGCAGCTTCTCCAAAGTTGCAGGCAGGAATCTCTCTCAGCCCTGTCTTGGAGAAGCCAGGGAGGGAACTTGGAACCTTCTGCTCTTCCCAGAGCGGCTCCATCCCCTGGGGGGAATATCTTACAGTGCTCACACTTCTAGTCTCCCTTTCATATGCAACCAGGGTGGACCCTGCTTAGCTAAAGGGACGTCATGCTTGCTGCCACAAGACCAGCTCTCCTCTCTTCTCCAGTAACCTTTCGTGTTTAGACTTGGATCCCATGCCCAAGATATCTCATTACAGTATGCAAATATTCCGAAATCCGGAACACTTCTGGTCCCAAGCAGTTCAGATAAGAGATATTCAACCTGTAGAAATTCAAATGTTGCCTATTTTCCATTCTGCCACTAGATGTCAGTATATCAGCTCTTTGACATTTTAAATTCTGCTGCCTAGGCTATAATCTATGAAATACCAGAGAGATGTATAACACTATCAGCAAAGTGTTCAGCTACCTATCTACCTTGAAGTGTATGTTCAGTAATATGTGTACATAACAT
This sequence comes from Hemicordylus capensis, assembly GCF_027244095.1. Lineage (NCBI taxonomy): Eukaryota > Metazoa > Chordata > Lepidosauria > Squamata > Cordylidae > Hemicordylus > Hemicordylus capensis. The sequence continues at coordinate 140,438,484 of NC_069659.1, forward strand.
TAAAGCTAATCAGTTGAGGCAAGAAAAGCCCAAAAAGATTAAAGTGGGTTTGTAATCAGTGGCATATAATCTTTAAATGCATAGTAGTCTTTTAAATATTAGGAAACATTAAGTGTCTAACAGCTGATCACAATTTTCCAACCACTGCTTAATCCAATAGTTATAATTTGAGATAGTTATGAATTTCAGCTTAAACCTGAAAAATGTAGCAGTATATTTATAACATGTTAAAGTTGCCCTACTTCCTCTATTTGGGCAACTAATTGCTGCCACTGTATTTATGTTCTCCTGTTTTTGTGGGGTAGCATCCAGACTAACAGTGCTTGCAGAAGTGAAGGAGTGCTTGCTGCAGAGTAAGATCTCCTGTTCTGGACCAAGGAAAACTGGATGCTACCCACTGATAGCAGGTGATGAGCCAATTCAGAGAGAAAACACTAAAAACTCAACCAACCAGAGAGATACAGGTCTAAAGAACTAAGGAAGTTCTTCATATGGTGATGGAAGGACATTTGAGAGAGAATAAGGAGCACTTCCCTAGGTAAGGAGTTACACAGTTGAGGCACAGTAGTTAAGAAGATCGTCTTTCCCTTCCCAGCTAAGCTCAGTTCAGAGGTTGGTGGATATAGAAAAGGGCCTCTGCTGCCACTTTCCTTCATGATCCTGAGAAAAGGCAACTTTTCTATTTTGCTGTGTGTACTTGATTTAAATCTAATCAAGTTGTTAAAGGTTGACAGGTCCATTGTGACAAAATAGAAGTATTAGGTGTTTTAATTGACGAGTGTGAATCTACCCAAATATTGTTAATAAGAAGGGAGGAGGTAGATTCATGATGGAAACCAGAAACCACAGCTTAACATCCTTTGGGAATGCCTAGTTGCCCCAAAATAACCCTTCTGTGTGCACACAGAATGTGATTCTAATGCAGGAGAAGGAAAAGCTATCTGGGTGTTTTTGTGTGGTGCGGTGTCTGTTCATTTCAGCAGAACATTTATGAGTCTTTTGCAGGGCAGACAAAAACCCCAAGCTCTAACTCAAATAGGGTAGGAATCAGAGAGGCAGAGGCTTACCAGTGAGTTCTTTTAAATGCTGAGTTCCTCTACAACTTGCTGTTCTTCTGTCTGCAGTGTTCCCTAAAGAAATAGCTATTCTCTTAAGGTATGTTTTTCTCCATTTCCTTTAAAGAGTGAATGAGTTTACAGCAGTACAAAAATTGGAGAAAAACATGGTCATTTGCACAGCCTTAAAAATAAACCTGATTAGAGCATGTGTTTTTCTAGGTGTAGAGTTACTTAAACTGGATAGCCAAAATATTTCTTGGCTTGTTTTGTCCTGGATTGTAGGAGGGCTTTTGATTTTTGCTACTTGCATGTACTAGTGTGGTGCACACTTTGTGCACTTGCAACTTAAAAATAAGTTAGAAAATACTTGGACTAAGAATTTTTATCCCTCCACTGAACGTCGGACAAGTGGTGGCATCTGCAGAGCCAGAAAAGGAAAGGCTTGCCTTATACAGAGAGCACTGTGCAGTGACACAATGGCTTCAGTATAAAGTGTTGCTTGTCCTGAACTAGACAGCAAAGGAACAAAGAATAACTGAGGGACTGTTTTTGAGACCAAAGATAATTGAAAAGGCATCAATCATCTTGCAATGGAGAAATTCAAGGCTGCTATGTTGCTGGCAGGGGTTGGGGATGCTCTGGGCTATCGAAACTTCACCCGGGAAAACAATGCTTTAGGTGCAAAGATCCAAGGCGAACTAAAGGAAATTGGAGGACTTGAGAACCTGGTGCTGTCCTCTGACAAATGGCCAGTGAGTGACAATACCCTTATGCACATGGCTACAGCTGAAGCTCTCGTTACAGGTAGGAAAACTGAATAATGACTCTGGACATGTGCTGGGAGGGAGGAAGAAACTGCAGAACAGCTGTAATCGGAGTATTCTACCAGCTGAGCAGTGAGTTTGTGCAGAGATGTGAAGACTGTGTCGTCCTTTCAGTGGATAGCATATAGTATGCCTTGTATTTGTCCTTTTAAATTGTATAATTAGTGTAATAGTTTAAAGTTTAAACCAAGTCCAAGAGTCACTGCTTCAAAACTTACCTCCACTGTGAATTTATTAGGTGGCCTTGGGTAAGTTGCTCTCTTCTGCAATTATAAGGATAATTGACAAAAATATGTGAAGCACTTTGAATTAAATGTGCTTAATTGTTTTGTTTATAAAACTCATTTAAAATGAGTAACGTGGCCTGTTGCTTAGCTCTCTTCCTTGGTTGGTATAACACACATTATTCAATATATAAATGAATGAAAGCATATTAATTTGCACTGGATGCATTGGTGTAAATTTGCCTTGAAATGCCTTGAAGAAGAGCCGGCGTGGAGTAGTGGTTAGAGTGCTGGACTAGGACCTTGGAGACCCGAGTTCAAATCCCCATTCAGCCATGAGACTTGCTGGGTGACTCTGGGCCAGTCACTTCTCTCTCAGCCTAGCCTACTTCACAGGGTTGTTGTGAAAGAGAAACTTAAGTATGTAGTACACTGCTCTGGGCTCCTTGAAGAAAGAGCAGGATATAAATGTAATAATAATAAATGTAATAATAATTAAAAGTTCATGGAGAAAGCGAAAACCTATGTCACTTTCATCTCTTGAACTGCCAGTTCAATTTCTGGTATATAAGTGGTTGTCCATCATAGTAAGCATTGACTCTATTCTGCCTAAAAAATGCATCTGAAAATGTCAGTGTTTCCTTCTAACAGTTGTATTTTACAACCCAACTCCTACAGAATGACACTGCTGCACAAAACATCTGTCTTTGCTGAAGACAAATGCATGTTCCTAAAGAGCTCCACTTCTGCTCTTGATTTCTTTTCTAAAATCAGAAATGAAATTCACTTACGTTCTACTCTTATCTGACTGCTGCTGGGATGTTCTAAATTTAGTTGCCAGAGGTCTGTTGTTGAGAATCCTGGATATTTCATGTCTAGCTACTAGTCAACCAATGATGTGAGTGGGAGCTAATACCCTAAAGATAATGGCAAGATGTCAACCTATCAAGGGAAAGGATGACTAACATACTTCTGAATATAGTTGGTGATTAAATGCACATCACATGTTTCCTGCTTCTTGACCTCTGTTTGAGCATCAATGTTATCTGCAAGGCTTATCAAGGCTGGTTTGCAACCATTTTTAGTTATGTTAGCTGTAGAATAGCAAGTTATATATTCCTCTGTCTCTAGCGTACAGAAGGGCAGCTGTTGTTTCAAAGCTTAATTCTTGAACTATTTGTCAGGATTTCATCAATTGTATTTACAGACATCCACTACAGTATTTTATCTATATGTGCTGGTGTATGGTTTTTCAGTTCTAGAGAGAAAAAATGATCAATATGCTTCTTTGACTTTTCCAATATCCATATAAAATTAACTCTTCCGCCCCCACAAAATAAAAGTGGTGGGAAATGTCCAAGAGGGGATGGTATGGTATCACAGAAGCCATCAATGAATAATTTGGAATCAAATGCTGCAGCTCCTCCCTTCTCAGCACATGGAAGTTATCCACCTAAATGTTTCTTTACTTTGTATTTTGGCTATATTTAAATTTCTTGCCAGTTGTTTAAAAAAAAAAGCATCTGATAAATCAGCCATAACATCAAAAGCTCAGGCTGAACTAATAAAACGAGAGAGTGACTGTTTTGTTTAGATTTTTGGTCCACATTTTGTCTAAGGCAATTAACAGCAATTCATGGTCTTCTCCATAGTTAAGCACAACTAAGTAAAGCATAGTGTAAGATTTGTCTTTGTTTGTATTTGTATACAGCCTGTCTGCCTTGGATAAAGTCCCCAAGGTAATTTACAATACTGTTGGAAAGGAAAGCTTGTGCCGTCGAGTCAGTGTCAACTCCTGGCGACCACAGAGCCATGTGATTTTCTTGATAGAATACAGGAGTGGTTTACCATTGCCTTCTGCTACACCGTATGAGGTCATGCCTTTCAGCACTTCCTATATTGCTGCTACCCGATATAGGAGTTTCTCATATTCTGGGAAACACAACAGCTGGGATTTGAACCAACAGCAAGCAAAAAATGTTACACATGTTTGTTTTGTTTTTTAAAAGCAAATTGCCTGAGGCTGTTGTCGTCTGGAGCTGATGACAACACAACTTCCTAGGCTTCTTTCTAATTTAGGCCACATTCAGACATTGCACAAAACCGGTGTTACATGTGGTTGGGGTTCATGTAACCGTGTCTGAATGTGTGAATCTCTGAGAGAGGGCAGGAAGCCTCCTTGTCTCAAGGAGGCAATTATTGGACCTCTCTTGAAGAAGCCTGCATCGGATCCCTCGGAGTTAAGCAATTACAGGCCTGTCTCCAACTTTCATGGCTTGGCAAGATAATTGAGAAAGTGGTGGCCTCCCAGCTCCAGAAGGTCTTGGAGGAAACTGATTATCTAGATCCATTCCAAATTGGCTTTCGGGTGGGCTATGGGGTGGGGACTACCCCTGGTCAGCCTGATGGATGGAGTCAACAGAGAGAGTGTGACTCTGTTGGTCCTTTTGGATCTCTTGATGGCTTTCCATACAATTGACCATAGTATCCTTCCGGAATGTCTGAGGGGGTGGGGGTGTGACACTGCTTTGTGGTGTTTTTGCTCCTTATCAGGCAGATTCCAGATGATGTCCCTTGGAGACTGTTGTTGTTTAAAATCAGAACTTTCATATGGTGTCCCTTAGGGCCAATGTTGTTTAACATTGACATGAAACCTCTAAGAGAGATCATCAGGAGATTTGCTGCAGGGTATGCTGATGACACCTAAATCTATTTATCCCTGTAAACATCATCAGGAAAAGGCATAATCTCCCTAAATGCCTTCCTGGAGACAGTAATGGGCTGGATGAGGGATAACAAACTGAGGCTGAATTCAGATAAGACAGAGGTACTTATTGTGTGGGGTCAGAACTCGAGATGATTTTGACCTGCCTGTTCTGAATGGGGTCATACATTCCTGGAAGGAAGAGGTACACAGTCTGGGGATGCCTCTGAATCCAAACCTCTCTCTGGTGTCCCAGGCTGAGGCAGTGGCCAGAGGTGCTTTTTATCAGCTTATATATCAGCTGCATCCATTTCTTGAGTTAAATGACCTCAGAACTGTGGTGCATATGCTGGTAACCTCGGGATTTGACTACTGCAATGTGCTCTATGTGGGGCTGCCTTTGTACATAGTCCGGAAACTGCAGTTGGTACAGAATGCGGCAGCCATTGGTGTCGGGGTCATCTCGGAGAGACAATTGAAAGAACTACACTGGCTGCCAGTAAGTTTGTGGGCAAAATACAAGGTGCTGGTTATCCTATACCATAAAACCCTTCGTTGTGCGGCTGTGCTGCTAGTGCTGCCCGTGTCTTTTTGGGCCGTTCTGGGCATGCGCTCCGCGCATGCCCAGATTGGCCCAAAAAGACACGGCCGCCCAGGTACGGGCGGCCATGTTGGCCATGCAAGTGCTGCCACGGCTGCCGCAGCCGGCCGATTCCTCCTTCCCCGCTCCCCCCCCACATGAGTAAGGGCCTAAATGGCCCCCAAAAATTGCAGAGAAGATACGGCCGCCCAGACACGGGCGGCCATGTTGGCCCGAACAGCCCATGCACGTGCTGCCGCGGCCACCCTATTCCTCCTTCTCCGCTCCCCCCCACATGATTAAGGGCCTAAATGGCCCAAAAAATTGCCGCCGCCGCCAACCGACCGCCCACCCTCCCAGCTGGCCGATTCCTCCTTCCCTGCTCCCCCGCAACAAGATTAAGGGCCTAAATGGCCCAAAAAAATGCCCCCGTGGCCGCCGCCAACTGACCACCCTCCCAGCTGCCCGATTACTCCTTACCCGGTAAGGAGTCCCTCCCAGCTGCCCGATTACTCCTTACCCGGTAAGGAGTCCCTATTCTCAATAGGAGAGAGGAGCTCGCATACAGAGCTCCTCTCTGTGCAAAGCCTCAGCTCGAACTGCCACTATGGAAGCAAGGACGCAATAGGCGTCCTTTGCAACCAAAACACCAGTTCGAAGAGAGGTTTTGCACAGAGAGGAGCTCTGTATGGCAGACAGACAGAAAAGAAGGAGTGCAGGAGGGAGACAGGACAATAGAGAGAAGAAAAGAAGGAATAAGAGAGAAGGGAGAGAAAAGAACAAAATAAACAAGGAGGGAGAAAGGGAAAATAGGAAAGAAAGAAGTAAAGAACGAAGGAAAAAAATAGAAGAAGTGAGGGAGAAAGACAAAACAAAAACAAAAAAACCGCCAGCCCCAAAGAGCACGCCCATTATAGAAAGAAAAGAGGAAAAGAGAAAGAAAAAGAAAAAAATGAGAAAAAGTGGAAGAAAGGAAGGAAAAGAGGGAGAGGGAGAGAGAGGAAAGGAAAGAGAGGAAGAGGGAGAGAAAGAAAAAAAAGGGGCAAGAGAAAGGGAGAAGGAATAAAGGACAACAACAACAACAAAAAGGTACTAGCGCCCGTTATTTTAACGGGCTTAAAAATACTAGTAACCTATAAAGCCCTAAATGGCTTATGCCCAGGGTATTTAAGAGAATGTCTTCCTCTCCATGATCCCCACCGCCCATTAAGATCATTCAGAGAGATTTGTCTACAGTTACCACCAGCCCATCTAGTGGCTACTCAGGGACGGGCCTTCTCTGTTGCTGCCCCGAGGCTTTGGAAAGCACTCACTGTTAAACAAAGAGCCTCTTCATCTCTTACAACTTTTAAAAGTCAGTCAAGACACATCTGTCCACACAGGCTTTTAATTAGATTTACAGTTGTAATAGTTTTTAACACTTTTACTGTCTTAAATTTTAAATTGTTTTAATTTTTATTGTAAACCACCCAGAGACATGAGTTTTAGGCAGTATAGAAATTTGTTAAATAAATAACTCAGTCTGAAGGTTCAGTCATCAAACTCCAGTTTGAACCCTCTGCTTGAAGTGAGGTCCACTGCTTGGGCCTCTGGTTTGTGGCTGCCTCTATTATGTCCACATGCAGAAATGGAGGCAGCCTTCCCTGGAACTAAAGTTGAAGGATGCAAGCTCCTCCCTCTCCATCCTGGCTGGCTTCTGCGGCTGTCAATCAATCAAAAGAGGAAGCTGGCAGCCAGCTCCCCCTCAGAGAGGAGATCAGACTTAGGTCTGAATTCAGATAGGTAAGCCCATTGGGCAGGTCCCAGTTCTGTGTTATGTCTTAATTCAGCCTCAGTCTAGATCACCAGGTGAATGCTGCTGTTGGTCAAAGTAACTCCCAGCCAAGAGCTGCAAGCCTGTGACAATCTCCTCCTCCAGCAACCAGGCCTGGACTGCTGACAGTTATTGCTGAAGGTCTGGTGCCAAGGACACCAGCAAAGACCCTTTGTCCAGTTTCATTGTGGTATGTGTCTGCTTGTCCATCCATCCCTTTAGCCACCAGGATGCAGGATTTGTGTATTAGGCCCTAAATTAGTAGTTCCCTACCTGGGAGCCTCCAGATGTTGCTGAACTACACCGCCTATTAGCCCCAGCTATGATTTATTGTGGGCGAGGATGATGGAAGTTGTAGTTATGCACACCATCCTCTATCTTCAGGTGTCTCGGCCCTTGGCAGTGTTTTAGACATTACATGAGCATTTGCTTGTGATACTTTTGATTAAAAGGGGGGTGGGGGAAATTGTAGGAGAAAGCAAACATAAACAACAGGCTCTTGCCTGTAAATGTGAATCTTTGTGAGGCCTGCTGTGCATTCATATGCCATTGCCCACCATCCCTTCACGCTAAATCTCTCTAGAGTAACTGGCGGCCATTCAAACCAAGGGAAACATGTGAACCATGTCACTACAGGGTGTCATAGGGGCAGGGCTTGTGCCCCCAAAAGGAACTGAGGTAAAGCTCAGGAATGTTCCCAGTGGCTCTGCACAGATGCAGAAATTCCCATCCGTGTGAATGGCATAGAGACCACAAAGAAAAATTGAGAAAATATTGGAACACATTTGGGTACCTTAGGGTACAACTGGCGGGAGGCGGGGTTGAGCAGTGGCCTTCTACCTGGAAATTCTCCCCTACAAATGGCCATTAACACCAGCTGACATCCTGACTAGAAACATAGGAAGCTGCCTTATAGTGAGTCAGACCATTTCTCAGTCACTCTAGCTCAGTACTGTCTACACTGATTAGCAGTTGCTTTCCAAGGTTTCAGGTAAGAGTTTCTCCCAGTCCTACCTGGAGACACTGGGGATTGAACCTGGGAATTTCTGGATGCAAAGCAGGTGCTTTACTACTGAGCTATGGCCCCATCAAAGCATGTGTGTAAACAGCACCTCTGTGCACACAGTGGGATCACCCCTGCAGCTCTCACAAGGGTGTTGCATGATGCAGCCAGTGGGTACCTCTTCTTGAGTGCTCTCCTCTGCTCCCAAAGCCCTCTGTCGTGTGGAAACACATCACTGAGGGTACCCCGTGAAGGTTCCCCAAACATCATTTCCACATGATGGCACTTTATGTAAGGATCATTCATTGCATAAAGTGCCATCATGTGGAAATGATGTTTGGGGAACCTTCACGGGGAGATTATGAAATGACCTTCAGTCAGAGTGCCCCCACAGCATCTGGGAAACTAGATTCTAAATAGGTAATATTCTATATTCCTGCTCTCTAAGATAAAAACATCCTCCCTTTTAAAAAGAAATGTTCTTAGTTTCAGATATAGCTAACAGTCCTATGAACCAGGTAGTTTTGAAGCAAACCAAACACATTTTTATCATTTTTCACAGCATTTGAAGGCTTAAAGAAAGGGGCATAGTCCAGTGGTAGTCTTGGAGCCCATGCCTTGCATGTAGGACGTCATGGTTGCCTTTGGACACAGTTCTGTGTGCCTCCCCCCACTCTCCCATTCACATTTGGGCATTCTGGAGAGCATTCTCTCTGCAGTCAGCAAGACTGCAGAGAGGCAGGGGAGTTGACTGTGTGTGCCTCCTTTCATGAAGGACAGCCCACACAACCAATAGCAGCTGGAGTGAGGAGGGAGCTTCCTCCCTCAACTTCAGTTTCAGAGAAGGCTACCAGCAGTGCCAGCATTCAGATGTAATTCTGGCCCCACCGAATTGGAAGTGGAAGCAGTGAAACCAGGAGATAACCAAGGGTACAGAATGGAGTTTGAGAAGGGAAACCATGGGCCCATTTTTTAATTTAACCATGGTTGCCTTCATTTGGACATACGGTTTGCAAAACTGGAGGTGAAGGGACCTCCGGTTTCGTGTTACGTGAGGATGCAGCCAGTATTTTTAATCCCTAATATCTCTAGGTGACAGCTGGAAAAATCCCTGCCTGAAACCTTGCAGAGCTGCTACCTGTAGACAATAAGGAACTAGATGGACCAATGGTCTGACTCAATATAAGGCAGCTTCAAAGTGTTGTGCTACCCTCAGTCCCACTTCCCTGGGTGTGGAGAAGTTCCACACTCCAAGGGTTGCAGCATTATTTAGATTTTACTTGGTTTCCCTTGAAGCAGAGATGATTGGAGGCATATGGGATCTTTGTAATACTTGGTGTATGTACACAAATTTACATGTTGAACATTGACTGGAATTGGAGGATAGCGGAACCCTCCCATACATCAGCAAGAGATTAAATCAGGCCTTCAAAGGGCAATCCTGCACCGTAAACAATACTCAGTCAATCTTTATTACAGTCTTTGACCAGCATAAAGTAAAACATTAGAACAGCATTAAAGCAGCATTGAAGTGGGCTATGCCTGAAGCTGTAGCTGAAGAGGGAGTAGGTGGTGGAATAAAAGTTGTGGGCTATACACTGCTATAAAGCTACGGTTAAACTGCAATAAACTATCATAAAACTAATATAAAATGAGTCTAAAAGAAGCTTTAAAATTAGAGTTAAAATTATTGCTAAATGGCTAAAATCTATAAAGATTATAAAAGCTTTTAAATATTTGTAAAAGTTATAAAAAGTCATGGAGTTGGGGCTAAAACAGTGAGATAGGCTGTAGAATATGCTGTAGAGAGGTAAGCTGTGATGATATAAGCTGAATTGGGCCTAATTAATTCTTGCTGGTGCTCAGGACCCAATGAATTTTACACGCTGCCACACAGAATTTGGCATTATGTGATATGACAGGATTGTGGTTGGAGCAGAAGAGAGGTGTAGAATTGGCCTGAGCAACCTGGCATCCTGGTAATTAGTGGGAGAATAAAGGCATTGCAAATATCTCTATAGAATAAGCAATGGAGAAGGACGTGCTTAGCTGTTTCAATTTGCCCAGAGCAGCAGGGGCATAGAAGTTCCGAGAAGGGGGTCTTCCTGGATCTTCCTTCTAGCATAGGCGAAGGGAGGGGAACACAGCGAGGCAGGGTGAAGGTCCTTCTGTGTTTCAGGGCTTCTAGTTGCGTGTATACAGCAGTGGTTGCGATTCACTTTCGGTTGTCAGAGATAAAGAAGTTTGGGTTGTTTGCTCTACATCCATTGTGCATTGTTTGGTGAATATCCTTCCCTGCTCGTATTCCATGGAAAGTAGGAGGGGAGGGCAAAGCCCCAAGGATGATATTTTGGCCAGCCGAGTCCATTTCCAGGTGGATCGATAGTCAACCTGGAGCTTTCCCACACAGGGCTTCCAGCAGTTGGAGTATCAGATGAGGGAAACCACTTCGAATGAAACTCGCAGCATTAGAGAAGCATTCTCTCCCCTCTCTTCTGCAAATTTTCTTTTGTGTACGTTCACACGCAACTCACTTCTATGTTTTCCTTGTGGCCAATGGCTTCCTAGAGAAGGCGGGACACCACATCTCCCTTTCCCCAAAATGTTTAGAAAGTGAAGCATCCTCTTTGATTTGGCTCTATTGAAGTCCACACAAACACACTTCTGCTTAATTGCTTTGCAGATCAGACTGCCTACTGCCATAGGGGTATGCAGGAAACTAGCTGGCCCATTTCAGTTTGAGTCTGAACCACGGCCGGACTGGGCCAGTTCAGTTTTGACCCCTATCGAACCAGTGGGCCTCTGCATGGCTTGTGTCATGACCCAGCCATGCAGAGACCTATTGGGCATGTACGATGGCCTCCAAAATGTCTGCAGCAGCAGAGGCCTGGAAGAGGCCGAAGAATGCCTTAACAGGACAATTTATTACATAACAGAGGCGGGGGGGAGGGAACTTCCGCAGACCCCCCGCCCGGCCTCAGAAAAGCCCCCTAGAGGGGGTAAGTGGGGGGAATGTTCACGAACCCCTCTGAATGGCCAGTGGGGTTTGGTCCGGACTCAAACTGAAACGGGGCTGTTTTGGTTTTACCTCAAACTGTCGAACTCAACCAGTTCAATGTTGAACCAGTTGGACATTGAACTGGTTTGCAAATCGCTAGTCAGCCATCAGCCTTGGCTTTCTATCCCCACCACCACACCAGCATGACCCCAACACACACACACACACACACACACACACACACACACACACGTCCCCAGCATGTCTTCAGCATCGCCTCTGCTTTTGCAGCCCCATCCCAGCTTGGATTGCATGCAAGGAAATCCTCATTTTCTGCAAAAGATTGCAAATCCTCCTCCCAGATCTCCCCACTTCAAACACTTTCAAAGAGCAAAAAGCCTGAAAACTAGGTTTTCAACTCTTTGCCACAGGATCGAAGGAAAGGCAGCTACACAGCTTCGTTTTTGCATTCCATACGTGTAACTTGCTCTTATCATGTAAATGTAAAGACTGATGTCAGAACCTTGCAGTGGATTTTCCAGGAAACTTAGCTGAAAAACAGGATTTTAAAAACTTGGATATAAACCAGGATGAAGTGAAATTCATAATTAAAAGCCCAATTTGTGTGTGGTGTGTGTCCGAAGACATCAAACTGACCTCAGCAGGAATCCGGCTGTAGTGAGAACGCACATGCTCCCTTCTCGAGGAGATTCGGGGTAAAGCCCCTGTGTGAAGAAGCTCCTATAGTGTTAAGGGGGCTAGACCCTGTGGGAGGAAAGATAGCCTTAACCAGTAATTGATTATGGTCAGCCAAACTCTAGCCTCCACTTTCACCAGGCTGGCGTTTGAGACGCACGAGGGTACTTGAAAAAGTTCTCTTAGGAATTTGGACTGGACAATATCCAATAGGCAAAGTTGGAGAAGGGACCCAGCTGGGTGCCATAGAGGAATTGTGCCAGCAACTTAGCTTTGAATAGTTGGAAGGCTGCAGGTATGTAGTGGCCACCTCTTGTTTAAAAGAATTTTAAGGTGGCAGCAACACTCCTCTGGGCATTTTGAGCAATATGAGTGCCATGAGCTTTTCTCGTGCCAGAGGCATGGAAGACACCTCCAGGTATTTGAAGCATGTGACCTGTTCAGTTATGTTCCTGTTTGTACACCAGGAGTGTATCTTAGAGCCCTTGGTGAAGGCTGTAATTTTGGCTTTGTGATAATTAATTTCCAACTTATCTTCCATGCAGTACTGGGCGAGGGCCCTCAGAGCTCCTCTGAGGTCTATGGGGGTCTTAATTGCCACATCATCTGCATTGAGTAGAGTGCAGCTGTGTTTCTCTGCAAGCTTGGAGGGCGGGGTGGAAGTCTGGGTTATTCAGGTGTCCCACCATGACATTTATGTACAAGTTAGACAGGAGTGGAACAAGTATGAAGCCTTGTTTGATGCCCTTATGGAATGGAACGGCACTTGACAGGTTACCTTGGAGGTTGCTTAAAACTTTCAGGGACGTATCATCGTGGAAGATACAAATAAGAGATGAAAGGCACCAGTCAGTCATGGTGTCTAGTGTCTAGTGTGGTGCTTACTGACTATGCTGAGCAGGCTGGTGGATCTATAGTTAGCTGCGTCGTCCCTTCTATCATATCTGAAGATGGGGACAATGACTGCAAGCCCCCAGTCCTTGGGGATACAGTCATGCTTGTTGATAAAGGTCAACGAGGCCAGAACGGGGCCCACTACACGGAGTTGTTTTTGATTAACTCTGAGGGGATTCACACGGCCTCATTTATGAAAAGCTTCAGCCAGTGCTGGGTTCCCAGCCTGGCTGGGAATGCATCTCTCTGCCTTTTGAGGCAGGGAAAGGTACTCCCAGCCAGGCTGTAAACCCAGCACCGGCTGAAGCTTCTTACAAATGGGGCCATGTGATGGTCTAATCCCCTTTCTGGCCTTGTTATTTACATTTTTCGACAAGCACGGTTGTATTCCTAAAGACTGGGAGCTTGCATATGGCCACGCTCCCTGCGTCAGGCAGAGGGACAGTGAGAACATTTCCGCATATGACCACGCCCCCTGTGTCTGGCGTTAGCCGCAGGGGGTGGATGGGATGGCTCCATAGGGAGTGGTGGCTGGGTTCTTTGGAACCATCTGCTCAAAGGTGGCTCCGCCCCTGAGAAAATGGCTCTACTTACAGTGACCAACATTAATATTATTAACACATTTTCTGAAGATATTTTGTAGACTCTGGCAAAAGGGACAGTGTTGGCTCCAAGTTTTAGGGGGCTCTCAGTCCTCGCAAGGACTTATGCAGATTAGAACATACTTCACATAAGTAAACACTGGAACCAAGTAATGTTTGAGCAGCTTTATTATTCTTCAGCTACTCTAAGTTGTATTTATATAAAATATACCAAAATATATGTTAAGGGGTACCTAATCTATGTTAAGCAGCCTTAGCAAATGGAAAAGCAGTTGCATGGATGATTCTGTCCTCCTTTATAACTTTCCTTTTGCTTGATAATATAATTCTCTTTTCTGAACAGATTACTGGTGTTTAGAAGACCTCTATCGGGAACTTGTAAAACGTTATGTTGATGCTATTGACAAACTTCCTGAGAAGCGGTCAGACCCTGCTACTACTGAAGGTCTTTCACAACTGAAGCCAGACAACTATCTCTTAGCTTGGCACACACCATTTAATGAGAAAGGTAGGATAAATATTTTTTGTTCTTATACATCAACTATTCTATATTCAAGTTGTTCCTTTTCATTCAGCATAGCATATTTTCCAAGGGCTGTTGCTGGTATCTCCCTTGTGTTTCTTCTTAGATTGTGATTGGGGACCACTTCTTTCATTTATTTTGCTATATAAACCACTTTTGGAACTTTATTGTTGCAAAGTGTATATAATTATTATCATTGTTTCTTTTTTACACAGACAGGTGTTATTGACTGGTTTGTTTTATCCAGACATCGGGTCCTTCCCAAGGACCTGGGATGGCTGAATTTTATTATCAATGTTGTTGTTATTATTATAGATATTGTTGCAAAATATAGGCTGTTCCCAGTAAAGTTGCTTTTTGTAATTGGCTGGTGGTGATTTCTGTGGCTCCTATGGTGTTGAGGTGCTCTTCAAGGTGTTTTGGAATTGCACCTAGGGCGCCAGTTAATACTGGGATTATTTTGGTCTTCTTCTGCCACAGCCTTTCAATTTCAATTTGTAGATTTCAATTTGTAGGTATTGCTATGTCGATTATTTTGACTTGTTTTTCTTTATTCTCGACTTGTTTTTGTTGTTATTATTATTATTATTATTATTATTATTATTATTACTATAAGATGAAATAGTTTAAATTACAGACTGTAAAATATTTCAGACTGCAATAATTTACATTTCAACTATAAGAGATGAAATAGTTTAAATCAAATCTCAGTATATTCTTATAATCAGTAAACAATTCCCATCTTATTATAAAATTATTTTTGGCTATATCTCTCAATTCTAAAATCCATTCTGTTTCTGTTGTAATAGTTCTATCTCAGTAGTTCTCCAGCTTGCTTCTATGTCAATCCTTACCAATGTTAGTTAGTTAGTTAGTTAGTTAGCTGTGCTGTTGAGTCAGTGTCGACTCCCTGCTGACCACAGAGCCCTGTGGTTTTCTTTGGTAGAACACAGGAGGGGTTTACCATTGCCATATCCCACGCAGTATGAGATGATGCCTTTCAGCATTTTCCTGTATTGCTGCTGCCCGATATAGTTGTTTCCTATAGTCTGGGAAACATACCAGCAGGGATCCGAACCAGCAACCTCTTGCTCCCTAGGCACGTTACCTCCCCACTGAGCCATTAGGTGGCTTTAACCAACATTAAGATGTTTATAATTAGTTCTAAATCATTGTCTATTATGCAGTCTTTCACATAGCCCAGAAGTATCAAAGGTTCTAGAGGTAAGTCATGGTCTTTTATACTCTGATTTAGTCTGATTACTGACTATAATGGCTGTATTTTGGCTCATTCTTACCAACCAAGGGTATTATTCTTTCAGTTCTTTATATTCTTCATAAGCTGATCCTATAAAAGGACACATGATTATGAGGAGGGGTGATTAATTATCATCCCCCTTCCAAAGAGAGGGCATGATTCTTCACCATGCAGACAGTGCCCATGCAGGGAAGGACCATGCCCATTTTACAGTTCTGCAACAATTCTATATTTGCCTGGCAATGCTAAATGAGCTGCCAGGAATTCCTTTGGAAGGGCACTGCGTCCTTTCGTAAGTCAACTCTGCCCAGTTTAATGTCTATTTAAAGAGCTAGGCATTTTGCCTTCTGGTCCAGATTTTTGTCCTGGAATGTTCTATTCGTTTTCAGGATCTGTCATGTTTCATGTAAGGGTCTGTATACTTGCTGAACATTTTGTCTGGTGATCTACTGAAATCAGCTTGCTGCACCTGCAAAACTGGATGCAAGAGAAGCCTCTCCCTGTAGGTGCCAAAGCAGAACTCCACAAGATAAATAAATGTACTTGTTTGTGGTACCTGCCTTTTTATGTGTGCAGTGCAGAACTCCCAAAGGTAATATACATATTCTCTAGGAAAAAAGTAATATAAGAGTAATGTGGCTCCTTAAAGACTAACATTATGTGGAGACTGTGTCTTCCGGTCTTCAGTGCTATCAGTTTAGAAAAGCAGTTGTGCCATTAAGTGACATCATGATCTCACAGGGTAGAGTACCCAGATCTAACACTGAGAGGACACTAATCCCTGTGACATGAAACCTCTCAACACCAGCATCATATATTGATGCAACATCATGGCATAAACATTGCAATGCAATACTATGATTATTTTTGTCTCTGGGCAATAAACCTTGCTTGACAGAACAGCTCCTCTCCCCTCTCCACTTTGGGCACTGCATGACATCTGCAGGAAAGGAAAGGAAAGGAAAGGAAAACTTTGCAGCTACAGCCTGCTTTCTTTCTGTTGTGCTCTATCTGGCTCATGCTATGCATGCTATCTGGCTTATACATGCTTTGCCCCCCCCGCCCCCGCTGTCCTTAGGGCATGGTAAGCAGGGCAACCGCCCTGGGCCCCACCCTTTTAACCCCCATTAGAATTAACCACAAGGAGCCCACACACTGGCTGATTTGTCCCAGACCCCGTACCCCACCCGGGCTCTCTAAGGACAGCCCTGTCTCTCCCCCAACCTTAGTTGATTGAGTGAACTCTGAGAAGGTGTTTGAGAAGGTATCTATATCTCTAAAGGTAAAGTAACACCACCACCACCACACACACACAATTACATTAGTAATTTGGGATTCCAGTTCACCTCTGTTATTCTCAGGGCCAGTTCACATACTGCAGTGGGGTAGTAAAGAGGAACCCCATGGTTTCTTGTTCCCTAGTTTTCTTGAAATATTCTTTTATTTCCTGCTGCCGGAGCAAGAGCCATATACATAGCCACAAGGGAGAAGGTCCTAATCATTGCCAGTCGGAATTAGGTGACGTAATATGTAGATGAGGATTACTATCATTTTGCCATATTAATTATATACCAAGTTTGGCATCGCTGAAATAGGATCCCATAACAGAAAGCTCTGATGGGCTGTAGCAAAAAGGACTCCAGTGTCAACAAAAGGTGCTGTCAAAGAAAAACAGCTTGGCAAAATAACAGCTAGAAAAAATTATGAATCAAGTCTTCTGCTTCCCCCTGACCCACATGAACACAGACGTCCTACAGCCGTTATCATATCCCAGACTGTTCAAAGTGTTTACAGCTTATATGGCATGGAAGTTAAGATGGGAACCTTTTGCAATTTCCATTGTTTTTATGACACGAGTGAAAATGTAAAGCAGCTTAACTCTAATTTTAAACTGAAGGGTTTTGGATTGCTGCATTTCCAGGCGTTCTAAAACATAAAATCTGATTAGACACTATGGAGACACAACCAACACATACCAGTGTGCTGCTCTAAGCACAGCCCTAGGGACTCTGCGGAGTTGACAACAGAAACTAGAAGAGCCTGAACAAACTATGAAGAAAACAGAATACACACAAGTGACCATTTCATTTAGCAGCATTACTGACAGTGTAATGGGAAACAAAAGAAAAAGTATTGTAAGCAGGGAGCAAAGGGGGAGGATGTGGTCAGCAAATTGTTGGGGGGTTGTGCTCCAAATTTTGCACCTGGGCCTCCTGCAACCTGACTATGGAACTGAACCTGCCCAGGGCTGTGATGCCATAGAGAGACAGAGACAGAGACAGAGACAGATATACACACAGACAGATACACACACACTGTTGTGGACACCCTGACTCCAACATTAAACCCAGAGTTACCAATCCAGAATTATGTGGAATCCAGGCCTGTGTCTGATTCCATTTTATTAAGGAATCAATTAATGCCTGAACTCAGATGAACTGACCAGTACATGACACCCAGGACTAATGACTTGCCTCTGGGACAGATGGTAATTGCTTGTGAAGGTAGGGGCAATCCAGCATTGTTTCTCAATGTTTGTGAAAAGAGAGACACAATGACCAGAATTGCTTTCCTATCTCACACATATCCAAATGCTATCACTGTGGAGCTTACACCAATCATGGGTGATTGCTCTGCTATCCAGGGAATTGTCTTGAATTGCCAGGGGATATTCCTGTCTTTTTCTGAGGAAATATCTGCTATGTACTATGTACATATGTACTATACTACGTACTATGTACTATACTATGTATTATGTACTATGTACTATACACTATGCTATCTTTAGAATTCCACCCTAGGTAGATACACACAAAAGAAAATGATTTAACTGATTTCTCACACCTATAGCCTAGATATTTCTTTCCTAACACCTTTTTAACACTCTCGGGGGACCAGGCGTCAGAAAATCTGAGGACAAAAGAAGATGCCTATTTACAAGCTCAAGGGATGCAGATTTGCTTGGGGATGTCAGTACAACAATACTCTGCCCAAACGGGAGATGGGACCCAGATTCTGTTTACCCTGGACTGACCTAATATCCTGAACCAATATCAATAATTAGAAGACAGGATCTGGAGGGTAACAGCAATTGACACCTTGGATGATGATATTTGAATAGACTCTATGGAGATCAAATAATGGAACAACTATAAGAAGGGGTCTCTGGACATGGCAAATCAGCAGTCTTTGCCTAACAAGCAATATTTGCTCATGTGTGTATCCCAAGTGCCTGCTGTCTAGCAGAGGCTTGGAAGCTACTAGCGCAGCTAGCAGAGGCTTGGAACCTGCAGACAAGAGACTGCTCAGTGATTCTTGCTGCGAGGTGAAGAATCAAGGGCTGACTCTGTCTGTGAAATCCAGCACCAGCTTTTCCATCTGAGGCCTCATCGCTCTCAAGCCCCAGCAATGAACAAGTCCTTTGAAGCCTTCTTCATGAACCTGGTGAGATGCCTATTCAATGAACAGCTCAGCCTGCTCCCCCTTCCCTCCTCCCTACTAATCACTTCCTAAGCCCTCCCTTCCTCCTTCTCTCTCTGTTTCTCTCTAAATGTTTTATTAGGATTTGCTAGACAGCTGAAATTACTAATTGCACACACATGTGATAGCCAGGCACATTACACTACACCTTGAATCGGAAACATGTCTAATTTGGATGACCTGTTTGAATTTTATCCTGATGAGGAACTTTCTATAATAAAGCCCATTGAATTGTTTGAAAGTATTTTGGGTCTTTTTTCTACCTTTGTGCCCAGTCTATACGGTCTATATACGGTCTATATATACGTATATCTCTATACGGTCACCGTATAAAGAACTGGTCATTTTGTGACATTGGTGAAACAAGCCTAATTTCATATGCTAGCTCCAGAGCATATCTAGTATACAAATCAGGCTTGGCTCACAACAACACATACACATACACACGCAGCCACAGGTACAAGCATGCAGACACACAACCACTCTCTCTCTTTCTCTCTCACTCTCACTCATATTCCAGCATGTGCCTTGCCTCGCCACTCCCTGCTGGCTGCCCCACCCACAGGGCTCAGATGACCTCTGCACATGTACAGAGGCCATCTCAGTCCTGGGAGTGGAGGCTGTAGCAGCTGGTAAAGAATGCCAGCTTGCCAGAGCCAGGCGAGGTATGCACCCAAAGGGTGAGGGGCGTGTGCTGGAGTGGAGCAGCAGGTGAGAAAGTTCCCTGCCAGCTGCCCCATCCCAGGGCTCAGATGGCCTCCATGCATGTGCGGAGTCGGCACATGTGTGAAGATCATCTGAGCCCTGGGGGAACAGGCAGCAGGGAACGCCAGGGCTGGGACGAAGCGCACGCCGGAATGGGTGAGGCGCACATGCCAGAACGGAGCAGTCCTTATTGTGGGCACTGTAACCTCAAACTTGCTCCTGCACAGACTCTGTTAGCACTGAAATTTCACTTTTCTCCCTCTTAAAAAATCCAACTTTGAGGTTCTATTATATTTATTCTCCTGGGTGTGCCTTGGAATGTGTGTCCCAGCACTTAGCTGATTGGCTGAGTGGCGGAGGTGCCTGATTGGCTGAGGTGCACCCAGGAGAATTGGCCAGCTGGGTGGCCGCAGAGGCGAGGCGGCGGTGGGCCCAGGCGCAGCGGTGGCACCTCGGCGGCGGCACTCAACCTGGTAGCCTGGGCCTGGCCGGAGACTGGGCCAGGTGGTGGTGGGGAGAGATAGCCGGCCCCAAAGAGTGCACAGATGCTTTATGTGGCGGTCAGCTAGTCAATTGTAAAATAACAATCAATTGGGTCGCAGGGGGATATAAAAAGGCACTTTTCTGGCATGCAGCCTAAAGGCTGGAACTACTGTTTAAATCGAGCTGGCTTAGTTTTGAAAGTATGAATTCAGACCGGCCCAGCCCCACAAAGGGGCATGCTGGTCTGAGTTCAAAATGAACCAGTTCCAGTTCTAAGAACCAGTTTGCAGGCCAATTCGGGGGTATAATTGCAAAGGAGGATCTGCCTAAGAATGGGGGGGGGGAGTGAAAGAGTACTTTTTACCAGTTTGTGTCATATGGCAGTGGGTGCCACTTGAAGGGCTGCTGGTTCTTGCATGCTCATTGTCTGCAGCCAAAGGTTGATTGATTTAAACCCAGATGCCTGTTGCTGCCAAGGCCCCTTGAGAGGGAACGCTGTTTCCCTCTTGCATTGGTAGGGTGTTGTGGTCCCTTGGCCCCCTGTAACCCCCTGGTCTGCACCACCAGTGGAAGACGATGGTCCCCTTTATGACCTCGCCGGGCAGGGGGGGCAACCTCTGACCGGAATCATGCTGCGGTGAGGACTAAGCGGTGGAGGGAGGGAGGAGGGCTGCCTTGGCTTGCCTCGCAGCAACGCATGGGCAGCATGTGGAACCACGTGAGCTGCGTGGCCCCAAAGCGGGGGGGGCTGGTGTGATTGGCGCACACAGGGGAGTTGGGAGGGGGCACAGAAGCGTGCGTTGTGAGAGAGGATGGGAGAACACCTGCTACACTCTGGCACACGCAAGCACGGTGGCGGCAGCTCTTGAACCCAGGCGACCTTCCAAGCTTGGTCCAGTGCACCATTGCCTCGCCCACTCTGAACAGTGCCTTGTCTCCCCAGCAAGGAAGACAAGGCATCCCCCACTACAACACCCCGTGCCCCCTGCCATCTCAGAATCGCCCCCTTCCCTTTAACACCAGGTCCCCACTACTCTCTTTGCATTTTCTTTCACCATATATTTTTTTTAAAAACCATTCCCAGCACCTGCCACGTAACTGTTTTTAAGGAGTTTTGAAGGAGCTGCACGAGTTTCATTAGGTCCGCCTCACAACGTGCACATCTAAGAGCAGGATCCAGATCAAGCCAGGTGATCATGACCAAGCAGCATTGACACAAATGAGAGCTGACTAAATTAATTTCAGTGGGTGGTCCTGACTAACGTGGTCTGGATCCGGCCCTGAGACTACACAACTCCTGCTAAAACTCCACCTCCATCAAGAGAGGATTAAACTGTAGACTTCGGGCTCTACTGACAACTTGCCCAGCTCTTCTCTCCTCACCTCCTTTTTGCTTTGCTTGACATCCAGCCTGATGAAGAGTTTTGGGGGATTCAAAAGCTTGCTTATGTGTTGTTATTGTTGGCCCCATGTAGCTTTTGAATTTTTCTAATGGCCCAACATCCCCTCTCCATTGAGTAATCACAAGCATCCCCACCCACACCCCACACATACTGAAGACATACTGGAGACATATTTGTTCACCCAGGCTTTTAGATTCAGGGGTTCTCAACCTTGGGTCCCCAGATGTTGGTGGAGTTCAACTCCCATAATCCCCAGCCATAATGGCCAAATGCCATTGTGGTTGGGGGTTATGGGAGTTTAAGTCCACCAACATCTGGGGACCCAAAGTTGAGAACCCCTAATAATCCATGTTTGCCAAAGATTCCAAATTTAATGATTTTAATGCTTATATTATTTTAATTGTAAACTGCCCAGAGATGCAAGTTTTGGGCAGTACAGAAGTTTGATAGATAGATAGATAGATAGATAGATAGATAGATAGATAGATAGATAGATAGACAGACAGACTTAAACTTGAAACCCCTTTACTAATTGCTGGTCTGGGAAACTGCGCACGAAGAATGTAGCGGTCCTTGAAACTCTGCACGAAGAATTTAGCGGTCCTTGACTCCAAAAAGGTTGAGAAACACTGATCTAAGCCATTTCCCAACAGATCTTCACCAGATTTGCAGGGAAGGTGTCTATTGTCACCTAGTGAATGTGTGCGGATGGGTAGGCAGATAGGACAATTTAAAATATATATATATAAGCAACCGAATGTTCAGAGCTTATAATGGTGGAACATTGAAAGCACGCTCCAGCTTAACTATAACTGTGCAAATATAATTAAGCCATGCTTCTCATCCATTCCTTTCCTTTTAATATGGAATCTTTAATTCCCCCAAATTCCTATCTTCCCATCTATCTTGAAATAAATTCTAATCCTACTGAAAGATGAAAAGTGAATTTTCATGTTGCCAACTTACTCTAACACCAGTTTTTACAGTTCAGTGGGTCTGAAGGGACATGTCTATGCCACAGATTGCTTTAGTAGTCATTCCATTATTCTTTAGCAGGAGCCTGATATAAAACTAGCATACATATATATTTGGGATATATGTTTAGTTAAATCTGAAGCTATATTTTACTGACCTGAGTCTAAACATTTTGCATGAGGGATGCTGTACTAAATAATTGCTTTTTGTCCCTAACTTAAGCTTATATTTTTGCAATTGTCTTTTGATGGACAGGACACACACAAGAATCCCAGTCTTGCGAGTGATTCAGTGGTCCACTTGTGGGCACATATGTTGGTCAGACTAAATCTGTGTACTTTGACCAATAATCAAACTATACATTGATCCATTCATAAACCCTTGCTAACCATCAACTGTGCCATGGCTATAAAGAATTGCATAGTATTTAGGAGAAAAAACCCTGACTGTGACTCCATGCTGAGGATTTAGCAGCCCCTTCCTTTTGTGGTTAAGTGGGTGGTGGCTTTCCTGTAGTGGTTTTATTTCATTGGAACTCTTTTTCCATGGAGGCCTGCTAGGTACAGATGCTGTCCTTTAGGTGTCAAATGAAGACTATTCTCTCAGGCTTTTTTAATGCTCAATATTATTTTGCCACTGCTTTTATAATTCTTGTGAATCTGTTATTTATTAATTGTCATATTAGTTTACTTATAAACTACTATTTATAGAATACTACTTACCCTGTTTTCCCGAAAGTAAGACCTAGCAGTAATTTCTGATGTGCCACTAATTGCCCTAGTGCATTTTTGGGGGCTATTAATATAAGACACTGTCTTATTTTTGGGGAAACACGGTATTTATAAACTACTTATTCTTATTTTTTTATTGTTTTGTTGTAAACCGCCCAGAGACCTGTGTTTTGTGTGGTATACAAATGTGTTAAATAAATAAATATTTCTTTTTAAAATGTAAATCACATCAAGCATTATTGATGGGAAAGCAGGATAGAAATACTGTAAATAAATATAAGAATGCATATATTGACAAAGCTTTGCATATTAGGTACAACCAACAGTGAAGCTGTTAGTGAAGCTTTAGTCCTGTTGATTTCAACGGGAGAGTTAGGTACATGCTTTACATCTGCATCAGTAGGAATTCAAAGTGATTCCTTTTGGCAGGATTGCATATAATAATAATCATTAATGACATAATAAAATGCAATCATGACTAGTGATAGCATGATGCTATCACAACTGGTAGTTTGCATTCGTAGTTTGCATTAAGTTCTATTAATGCAAGTGAGGAAGGGATTTATTTGTTTTTTTGCAGGCCCTCTTACTTCTGCTCTGCCTCTTTGACCTCCCGACATCTGATCCTGAGGAGGGCACACGGGGCTGGAGCATAATGGCATGTATTCCCTCCTTGTGCAAACAGAACTTCTTCTGTTGTACTAACTGGGATGTAAGCCTTCCACATCTCTGCCACATACAGCTTTATGTCTTGTAGAAAATGACTGCATCAAATATTCCATTTTGTTTAAATATTCACTTCATTAATAACATCTGCTTGGATAAAATATAATTCACATGTTAACATACAGCTTATTGACCTTTTTAAAACATCTACAATACTTTCGTTGATATAGGTTCAGGATTCGGAGCAGCTACAAAAGCCATGTGCTTAGGGATGAAATATTGGAAGCCTGAGAGGCTGGAAACTCTCATTGAAGTCAGCATTGAAGTTGGACGAATGACTCACAATCATCCTACAGGTACTATCCAGGGAAATGAACCCGTTGGGTTCCGATGTATAAAGCTTGGCATTCAGCAAATGAATAGTTTGCACAGCTCTTGTGATAAAACACTTGAAATGTATCTATACCATCTCAGAACAAATGTGCTAGTGTGAATAATGGCTATATGAAGAGTGGAACTACACAAATCAATGTTTTCCTTGTAGGTCAAATCCAGGGGCAGAGGAACACTTGCAAGAAAAAAATGGCAGGGGGGTGGGGGTGCTTAAAACTTCCCCTCAGGCATGGATTAACACAGAGGCAGAGGAAGCATCTGCCTACAGCAGCAAAATTTGAGGAGCGGCGGCAGCAGTAGCTCCAGGGAGTGGGGGCGAGGGGCATTCCCCCCCTTTTACTTTGATTTGGGGGGGAAGCCACGACAGGGCAGTAGTTGCGGGGGGGGTTGACCGGGTGAGGGGAAAGTTCTCCCTTTTGCCCCTAAAGATTGCTGGTGGCAGGATGGAGCACAGCAGTGGTGGCTGGCTGCAGTTGCAGGGAGGGCAAGGGGGTGAGAGTCATGGTGCCCCCTTTTTAAACCTCTAAGTCCACTGTGCAGGTGACAGCAGCAAGCTCCAGCTCCTTCCTCCTCCCCTCCTGCTAGCTGACTGAATGGCCAGGCTTTCCTGATTTCCTTGCACATGCAAGGAGACCTTGCCAGTTTCCTTGAAGTGGCCATCCAGTCAGCTAGCAGGAGGGGAGGAGGAAGGAGCTGGAGCTCACCTCAGGATTCTCCCCCCCCCCCGCACCCGCAAT
Organism: Hemicordylus capensis; assembly: GCF_027244095.1. Lineage (NCBI taxonomy): Eukaryota > Metazoa > Chordata > Lepidosauria > Squamata > Cordylidae > Hemicordylus > Hemicordylus capensis. Next base: position 140,463,234 of record NC_069659.1, read on the forward strand.
AAGCAGTTCCCTCGTTTTATCACTCCGAAGGATCTCCTCATACACTACATTCCCCCCTCTTTTTTGTTTTGTTTTGTTTTGGAACGGCGCTTCCCACTGAATTTACCAAAAAATTTTCACATCACACCCACCCACCCCTGCAGCAACTCCATTGGCCCAAATGGAGCAGGACGAGGGGCAGATAAATATGTTTCAAGGAGAATATAGACCATCCTGCCTTGAAAACACGTTGCAATGGACGGAAAATATGAATAGCCACTAGCCTACAATGAAGCACTGAATAATGCTTTACTCTTGGTTTTAAACCGTTGCACTAGTCCATCACACTTTGCAATGCTTTACCCATTGCAAATCTCATAGTCTGGAAAATGCCCATAAGCAGGAAACCTGCCAGGGCGGCAGTTGGACCATTAGACAATGAGGGAGTGAAAGGGATTATTAAGGATTATATATCCTTAATCCATAAGGATTATATCCTTATGGAAGTTGCAGAGAAGCTAAATGAGTTCTTTGCATCTGTTTTCACGGCAGAGGATACTGAGCATATACCTGGGACGGAGGCTAAAGAACTGAATCAGATACAAGTGACAAGAGATGATGTTCTAAACTGTCTGGAAAAATTAAAAACTAGCAAATCACCAGGGCCAGATGGCATCCATCCAAGAGTCCTTAAAGAACTCAAATGTGAAATTGCCGACCTCCTTGCAAAAATATATAATTTATCCCTACAATCAGGCTCTGTACTGGAGGACTGGAATGTAGCAAATGTAACAAGCATTTTCAAAAAGGGATCCAGGGGCAATCCAGGAAATTACAGGCCGGTTACCTTAACGTCTGTTCCAGGCAAATTGATGAAAAGCATTCTCAAGGATAAAAAGCACACCTCCAGCTACCTCCATCTTCAGAGGGAGATTGCTTCAGAGGCAGGATGCCTGTGAATACCAGTTACAGGGGAGTAACAGCAGGAGAGAGGACATGCCTTCAACTCCTGTCTGTAGGCTTCCAGAGGCATCTGGTGGGCCACTGTGTGATACAGGATGCTGGACTAGATGGGCTTTGGGTCTGATCCAGCAAGGCTGTTCTTATGTTCTGTGTTCATATGTACTATTATCTAGAGAGAGCTGAGGAATACATAATGGAGTGCATTATTCCACAGATGGAATACATATATTCCACATATAATTCCACGTCTGAATGTTTGTTTGGGGTTTTATTGGTACAAAAATATTGATTGAAAGTCAATACATTAATGTACTTCTGCACCCATGGATTTAATTCCTCTCTTTTTGCTATTTCGTGAGCTGTGACCCCATTTTCCACCATAGCAATAATTACCTCTATATGCTAATTTCAGGGTTTTTGGGATCGCTGTGCACAGCCTTGTTTGTGTCATATGCAATACAAGGAAAACCGCTGGTACAATGGGGAAGAGAAATGATGAAGGTTGTCCCAATGGCAGAAGAATACTGCAAAAAGACCATTCGGCACATGGCAGGTGATATTCATTTGTTTGCTTATTGGTTTAACCTATTGATTTATTTCTCAGAATAAATTTATATCCTGCCTTTCCATCAGTGGCCCTTAAAGTAGTTTTACAATAGGAAATTTAAAAACAACCAGCGTAACGAGTGGAAAACAATGGAAAACAGCCTCTAGAGAAAATTTAAAACATTCAAGAGAAAAGGTACAGAACAGTGAATGCAATTAATTCCAGTCAAAAGCGCTTTTCAAAAACCATTACTTGCTGGAAAGGGCTTCGCTGGAGAAGGCATTCCACAGTCTAAGCACCACAGCTGGGGAGGCTGTCTTGTATACTACCTGCCAAATGTCAGACATTGGCACAATCAAGAGCACTTCAGCTGCTGAAAAGTGTGCTTGACTAGGCGCATATGGAAGATGGTGGTCCTTAAAATATCCTGGAGCCAAACTCAACATGCATAATAAATCATAATTTTGTAGTATATCATTTCTCCCATTAGTGCAGGGATTCTGAAAATTGTGCCCTCAGGTGTCGGACTACAACTCCCATGGAATGATGATGGATGATGGGAGTTGTAGTCATCAGAAGAGCATGTGCTCTCTAGAAGATCCCAGGTTCAATCCCTAGTAGTTTCAGGTAACTCTGCTTGAAATCATGATATGAAGAGCCAGTCAGGTTAGACAATACTCGGGTAGATGGCATAATGTCTTGGCTGGTCTAAGGCAGTGCACTGTGCATTACCAATCGGTTTCCAGGCAAAATGCCAAGTGCTGGTTATTACCTATAAAGTCCTTAATGGCTTGGGCCAAGGGTATTTAAGAGAATGCCTTCTTCTTTATGAACCCTGCCGCCTATTAAGATCTTCAGGGGAGTTTCATTGGAGAGCGCTGCCAGTTTGTCTGGTGAGACTCAAAAGAGAGCCTTCTCTGTAGTTGCCCCAGAGATGTGGAATGCACCATCCTGCTGAGATTAGAGCTGCTCCATCCCTGTTAGCTTTTAGGAAACAACTAAAGACACTTCTCTTCAGCCAAGCTTTTTGGCTATCTGGTAGTTTTTATGGGTATTTTAATTTGATTTTAAAATATGTTTTAATTGTTAAAATTTCCTGGTTTGTTTATTGCTATAAACTGCCTAGAGACTTCGGTAGTGGGCGATATACAAATACATCAAATAAATAATAAATTTCAAACTACATTATAAGAAGAAACATTCAAGGTTTATGCTGTAGGATTTTGACTTGGTTGTTTCATTTGTCTTCCTGTGACTTCAGATGTCTTTTTTTATCTGGAATTTAGAGTGTATTAGGAGCTCAGGGAACTGCACACTGTTCAACTTTCTTCTGTGACATAGCTGTGCACACCATTAATTAGTGCAGTGATGTGTGAACAAGTAACAGACTTCTGAAAGGCACTACGTCCTTTTATAGGAGTTCTTCAACTTTTAACGAAACCATTTTTTTTTAGACCAGACCAGGTGCAGGATTAATGTGTGTAAGTCTACCTTTGATAGACAGATGCTGTCACTCTATCAATGCAGCACCATCGCTGCGTAAAATATGTCAGCCAATTGAAGTATGAGCTTGTAACACTGTCACTGTGTACAGTGGTATTTTAGAAAAGGGAAAGGGTATTTTAAAAAAAAACCCTCTCCTAAACAAGATTGAATTCTTTTGCTTAAGGGAGCTATCCAGTTTAATAGTTTATTCTATATCTCTAAAGAAGCCTCATTATTTTGCACTTCTGTTCTATTAATCAGAAGTATACCAAATCCACTAAGAATCTGTCCTGCAATGCATATTCTCACTTTGCTGTTCTTAGGGGCAGCTTTACTGCAAATAAAGTGATTGCTTATGGCAGCACTTTGTAAAAGGCAGGATGCTTGCTGTATGCAACAGAAGACGATGCATAATGTTGCCAAGACACACTCGAGTGTTCTGCTCAGGAACAGCACAGTGGAAAGGGCCTGATGCCGGAAGGAAGCAAGGAAAGGCAAAGTGCATTTCTGGGTGGGCAAGCTATGTTCCACATGTTAGATTTCTGAAAAGAAATGGGGGCAGGTATGGGGGGGAACTACTTGTCTGAGGTGGCACTTGCCCTGCCTCTGGAGTCACCCTTGAGGAAGTGCTAGCCATCAGCCCTTACAAAGAGCAGGAAGAGAAAGAAAGCCATAGGCCCAAAGCCAAATGTGAAGAACAAGTAGGTAACAGCATGGTACCTGGGCAGCATGAAAGCGAGGGGGATAAGAGGGGAACCTCAGTAGTGGGCAGCTGAGCCACGTGCCTGTGAGGAAACAGGCTTTGAACTAAGGTTCGGGTGGGTAAATTTGGACTGAGTGGCAGATCAAGGATTTCCAGGATCTTATTGTGTCCTGAAATGAGGACTTGTGAGGCAAAGTGAGGTGAAACAGAGCAGAGCAGAGCAGGGTAGATGAAGTTGTAGCACCCTGGATAGCTCCCAGTGAACAACTTGGTCCCAAAAGCGCCAGAGGTAGAATGAGGTCTTAAATGCTGTTAAACTCACAGACTTCGTCTCTGTGCCTGGAGAGCAGAGAGATTGAAAGAGGTAGGCCTGGAGTCTAGTGCTTGCCCTCTATTCTGCTTTCCTCCACTCCTAGTCTGTTGTCAGTGCGGTTGTTTAGACTTGGAGGAATGTTGGGTACTTGGTGAGGAAGAGACTGATTCATTGGGAGGGCTTAGTTTCCAGGGAAGGTTCACGCTCCAGCCTGGTGTCAGAGCATGAGGTTGGGCAGGTCCTGTCCCCTTCAGTCAGGATCAGATTCTGCACTACTACCCGGGGCTGGGGTCATGATAGATCTGCTGTAAGAGAGAAAGTACCACTGCAGTATTTTACTTAGGGTGCCAAAAAACTTAATGCCAGCTTTGGCTGCTAAGCCTGTGCACAGCCCAAAATGTCAGATTCTGACATGTTATGACACAACAGGACAGTGACACTGTCAGGAGTTGTCATTTTGTAAGTCTCATGCTGTGTGCCTCATTAATCCAACATGTCCTTCAGACCTCTCTCCCCACACCTCGTTTACCCTCCTCCTCCTCACCTTTTACTGGGCAGGGGTAGGGAACCCACACTGCTTGATGGGGAGGGGGACCCACACTCCTTGATGCAGAGGGAGCAAATAAACCTCTTCCAATGCTTATGTTTAAAAGACATGCTTGTCATTATCTTAAACTTTTTTTCTAGGAGCCCTTAAGTGGGATTGGCAGTTTTTTTTCCCCCCTGACTGAAGCTACGGCTGAATCCTTGTGGTTTGTGGGGTTGTTTTGTTTGTTTTTTAAACTCTAGCCATGACTACAGCCCTAGAATAAACTACTAGTCCCAGATGCCCTTTCACCACTAAAGGACCTCTAGAAGAAAGTGAAAGTAAGGGGGGAGGGGCATGCCTTTTAAACACAGGGGTATGTGGCCAGAGGCTGCAGTTTTCCCCTATGAGCTTATTCCTGTTTTCAGAATCTGGTTAGGAAAAAATATTTAAAACAGGCTGCAGGGGGCATTTGCAGTGAAGAATAGAAAGATGGGGAAACCCTCTCACACCCACTGAATCTGCCCAGCAAGCATCACCATATTCTTCTAATATTCTTTCCCCTTTTAATGCCTAGTCCTGTCCCATGTAAAAATTGTGCCACTCTTACTATGCAATTATATAGTCAGAGGGTACATGATATAGTCTCCTGGTCTTTCCCAGTAATCTGCTTTCAAACAATACAGTGGATATGGCCAAAGGCAAATATCCCCATACTCCCCATGTCCAATGTGTCTGCATTTATGAAATTTCAAAGACTGGAGATTTGCCACATTGTTATATTGCCCACTGCAACTGTGTTCCAAATGTATTGTAACAATTTTAGCTTGTTGAAATTTTAGAACCATTTAAAAGAAGATATGTCACATTTTGTCTGATTTAGATACTTTTTTTACTCATAAAGTCTCACTGTTTGCCATGGCAGGCATTATTACAAATTCATTGAAAAATGCATGCCATTATGATTTGATTTTGAATACTGACTGACATCCTGACTATATACTGGCTGACATTGACTAAGGAAGTGTCAGTGCTACATCAGAAGTGGCAGAACTCCAGATGGTTAGGCGTCCTGACTTATCAAGCACTGGTGCTCACATGAGGAGGTGGGATTTCAATGACCTCCTTTCCCCCTAGAAGCACATTGCACTACACAAAAGTATGTCCCTGAGGGCTGGAAGCATTAGGAGTATTGCTGCTTCTCACATAGCTTAGTTAGGATGTCAAGCACTGCATTTTATGATTCTGAAGATTGTATTGCTGTATTTGTGTTTTACTTTACCTTTGTATTTGAACTTTTCATCCATGTATGAAAAGAACAAATACTTATGTTATATATTTGTGAATTTCACATACGTAACAATTCTATGCAAAAGTCTTTGGCCAAGCAGTAAAGTTTGATTGCATTACTTGCTGAAGCTAAGAAGTTCTATATCTAGCCAGTATCTGGATGGGTGGCTGGGAACTCCATGTATGCTGCCTTGGGCTAGGAACATAGGAAGCTGCCTTATACTGAATCAGACCATTGGTCCATCTAAATCAGTATTGTCTACACAGATTGGCAGCGGCTTTTCTAAGGTTGCAGGCAGGAGCTTTTCACAGCTATCTTTATTATGAAAGAAAGACATAACATAAGAATAAATGAATAAAAATAATATAACTGCTTCCATAGTTTGGCTTGTACAAACAACACAATAGGCCAACTTCCCATATTATGATTTTAAGTCAGGGAAGTACTCCCACATTTTCCTCCTTTGTCTGAAATTGTTAGGTGAGATGTTTATACATGTGCCTGTTTGTGAAAAGGTCATGGTTAATTACTCCTGGGTATTTGGCAATATAATATAATTTTAATATTACGGTCAATGACCAGTCAGCACACATAGCAAAATACGGATCAAAATAAAAATCAGCTTAAAATAAAACAAATTCAAAACAGTAAATCTAAATAACAGAGCATCAAGGGATATGAAAATCTCAGTCACCACTAATCAACTGCTCTCATCTCCCTGGATATTTGGCATAACTGTCTTTCTTGAAATTAGGACCTTCTCAAATTTTAATTACTGGTGTAACTTTTAGCCTCATTCTCATTGCTCTGAATCATCATGTGCTGATGACTTGCAAATTTCAAGAAAAAATAAAATTATTCTAATTAGTTTTATCAGGGGCAAAGCATTATCAAACATTATTTTGTTCCTCTTTTGCCTTTATTATTTTCTGCAGTGAATGTAAATGATACAATAATAATAAATATTACCTTGATATTGTGTGTACTGATAAGATGACCTTTCTGTAAACTAGAATGTTTGTTGGAGCATGCCCTGTTCTGTTCTTAAAAGTTATTCAAATGCCATCAAAGAACTTTTTCAGATTTAAAGGAACCATAACTAGTTTATTTTTGCATCCAGAATATCAGGAGCACTGGTTTTACTTTGAAGCAAAATGGCAGTTTTATTTGGAGGAGAGAGAAATTAATGAAGAAAATCAGAATAAAGCTCAATTTCCTGACAATTTTGATGCAGAGGAAAGAGAAAAGGTAAATCTTTACAAAAAACTTCTGAAGAATTTGGGGAAAATGTTTCCTGTGGGTTGTCTGTCTAAAAGTGGTCCAGTGAAGTTGTGGAGCTATGAAATTCCATAAGAGTGTTTCTAGTATGTGTGTGTGTGTGTGTGTGTTGTGTGTGTGTTTTTAATTAACTGACATCCAAGTTTAAATATACAGCTTTTATAGATTTTTGTTCCTAATTTTATTTAATACATTTTTATTAACATTACAGGCAGCTAGCATAAATTACCAGCAGAAACAGTGGGCTGAGTGGTCTAAATGGTCTCTGGGTCAGATAGGACAAGTCAAACTCACTCAGTGCTGGAGTGAGTTGCATGGTAAACCTTGCTTGAGCCGTATTCTGGAGCTGTCAGGACTTGCCAGGTGTTGGTATTCCTAGTGGGAACAAGATAAGATCCCACAAGGTCAGGTCCTCCCAGGTGGGGCCCAGAGGCAGCAAACAGTATAGTCTAAGGCAGGGATTCTCAGCGTTGGGTCCCCAGACTTCAACTCCCATAATCCTCAGCCCCAGTGGCCTTTGGTTGGGGATTATGGGAGCTGAAGTCCAATAATATTTGGGGACCCAACGTTGAGAATCCCTGGTCTAAGGCAATCCAAAGTTCACTAGCCAGAGGTGGCAGCTGATAGAGAAAAAGCAACATAGTTCAAAAGAAGCCAATGGTCAAGTTTCAAGGTCAGAGTTTGGGGAAGGGTGGAGAGCAGGTGCTTGGATTGGCAGGATCATTCAGTATTGAGACTGAAGAGCAGGCCTCAGGGCTTTATAGGACTAAATGGAGCAGCATCTGGATCCTTGGGTACTGAGTCAAGGGGGTGAGACTTCTAATACTGCCTACATGGTCCCTCTGGTGACATAGTTCAGCCTGCAGCTCCTCCAGCAGATGTATCATCTCCTGTTTTACAGCACCTTACAAGAGCTCCACATTTCTCTAAACTATATGCTACATTCCTTCCATGTTCTTAACTGAGGACTGTTTCAAAAGCTGTGACCATCACCCTGCAATGTGACATAAACTCCATGTGTCCCCTGTGACATTTGAAAGCTATTCATTAACTGACTTGCCTGGGTTGCATGGATATTTTTCATTTTAGTGCTAACCTCTGTGCTCCTGTTTTTGAGAAAGTGTGGCACTGGGTGGAGATCCTCCTAAGACTGGGCTGATCTGCCATCACATGCAAGCCTCTTCCTCATCAGTATTCCACAGTGGGTTATAAAGTGCATGCTCAATTTATTACTCACTCAGTGTAATAAATGACCCACTCAGTGACCCACTCAGAATAGACTGCACTCAACAATTAAACAAAAAATCTAAATAATATGCAAATCCTTATTTTGCACAATGCATAATTACCTGCTTCAGAAGTAATGTTAAACCATGATTTCACATTATGAGAATGTCCTGCAGTATACCACAGACTTCCATGCTTCTGTCTCCCCTATCATTCTTCATGCACAATTATAAGTATCCATTTGCACTTTGTATGTGCCACAGTTTCCTGTTTCATCCAAATACAGGAAACTGTGGCTTGTACAAACAATAGTTAGACCAGGAAGGGGAGGGATCCAAGCCCAAGGCTTGTGGACTCATATCTGAATGAGACACATACCAATATCTATCAGTCTATCTCTCTATATACATTTTAATATGTCATTAAGACAATCAAAGCTATTACAAAAACTATTATGGAGAATTCCAAGCTACAAAATCATTCAAAACAGATGCTACTGAGTGTGTCATGAATTCTGGTCCCTTCCCATAGATATAGCTATTAGTAAGTATTGTATTTGCTCATTGTTCAGTTTCTTTGCTTGCTTGGGTGAACAAGTTGCAATGAGTTTCCCCAGCTCCTACTCATGTGTTCTCTGCTTTGTTTTTCATGCTGTGAAGACTACTGCTTTTAAAAAAGGTTTGCCAATTGTGGCATATCATATGCACCTCATTTCTGTGCTTTGTGTAATGCAATACCTGTGTAGAAATGGTTGCACATACAAAAGAATCTATCAGACCATCACAAATGGGAGTCCAGGTTAAAGTCCAACCTTCTGTCTACTGGATCACTCTCTCTCTCTTTCTTTATTTCTCCACCTCTTTACAGAAAGTGTTCAGCGGTCAGTGAATGAAATAAAAAGGTTTGCCAAGAACAAGAAAAACGGTAACATGGCTGAGGAAGCAACCTTATCAGTTTATACATTTTTAGAAAGACCAATGAAAATGCCACAAAGTAGTGGACAACCTTTTAAGGTCTTCAGATTTCTTCAGGCTGGATGGGATATTAAGCAAAACAATCAGGTGTGAGTGACAGAGATATACAAAGACAAGAATGATGAAAAAGCCTCCAAGGTCTACACCTTGTAATTAGCAATCGATGGGGTGTGCAGGTTTTATGATGATTAGATTAGATTAGCCTCTGCCAAGATATGAGACAGATTTCACTTTGCTATTTCTTGTGTTGACTTTTTAATTTCTATTTCTTATTATAGATATTCATATAAAAACAAACAATTACTTCACACATACACACAGAGCAATTTGGGCAACATGAAGATTTTGATATATATATATTGATATTATATCTCATCTTCCAATAATCAACAAAAGGGTGCTATTTTCTATAAATTATGAGTTTGGTTTCTGTCCTCTCTAATTCTATGTTGCTTAATTTTATTGATTGTGGATAAACCTTATCCAGTCTTTATTAGTAGGTGCATTCTCTCCGTTTTAAAATGATGATCATTTTAGCTGCTGCTAATAAGTTAAAAATAAGAAGTATATATATTTTTGTATATTTAGATGGATATATTCATGTAGCATTTGTTTAGGATCAAGAATGATGTCATAGTTCATCATTCTCTTTACATTTTCCTAATTAGACCCCTAAGCTGTTTGAATAATAGATTCTCCACATGTGAAGATAGCTGGTTGGTACTAGGCTATATCTCCAAACAAAATTATTTGTTTTGGTGGTTATATTTAAATTCTTCAGGATCATATACCAACAGTTGATCATCGATTAGTTGATCATTAGTTGATCATATACCAACTAATATTTCATAATAATTTTATTTTGAGTCACAGAAATGACATTTGCTGTCTCACCTGTAAAGATTTCCTTCCATTCTTGCTTTTTAATTGTTATTTTAACATCTTTCCCCATTGATTTATGAAGTGATAGTCTTTGTGCAAATCTTTAAAAATAGCTAATAAATGTTAGAACTTACTCCTTTTGTGTATGAACAACTTAAAATCAGTTTTTGAAACTCTTCACGTTGAGTCCCAAGAATGCCTTAGTATTCCTTGCTATAATGGACCATCACATTTACTCTGTGTGTGTGTGTGATTTGTACTACATTTAGGCATCCAAGAGAAGGAAAAATGGAAGATTATCTTTGACCACCTAAAGATGGGACTTAACTTTTTGAAAGTGGGGGTGATTACATGGCCTCCAACTACTAGTTATATTACCCCATTTTAGGTGGTGTACTAGGTACTCAGTCAATAGAAGAAACTGCTATACTTTTGAAATTAGTCACATGACACGAGCAGCCTGGGGTAACCCAGGCAGTGCATGTTGTCTGGAGCACTGGGAGTCCTCCAGTCCCAGCTGCTCCAGACCTCAGTAGCCCAACTTCTTGTCAGTAGCCCAGGTCTTTACCGAGGTAGAACAAACCTACCATTCATTCTACCTCGGTAGGCGATGGTGTGAACAATCACACTGGATAGCTGGGCTCCATGCCAGCTTGCTACCATTTTAGGCAGTGAGCCTGTGGGGCAGGAGTGACCGAACAATGTGGAGAGGTTCTAAATACTGAGTGCAGCCACTCTGCTGCTTGCGTGCTGCATTCTGGGTCCCTGGAGGACCCAGTGTGAGCTTTCCCCCTCTCGCCAGTACTCTCCTGCTTGGTGCCCAACGTTCATGTGGGCTCATGAGCAGCGGAGTTTTGAAAAATCAGGTAGAAGTCTGCCTCTCCACATGCCGTCCTGACACCTAAGTAAGTGAGTCATGTGCACAACATTACTATATTTCTAAAAAGAGGGGTACAAATGTTTTTGTTTTTATCTAAGAAGTCCCTCAGTGCAAAGTGAAATCTGTGTTGCACCTAGCAGCAGCTAATATAATTCAGCTCTGCATGAAACCTGCTGCACCCTGTCTTAAGACCATGACAAACTGCAGAGTTTGGGGCTTTCCCATCATGATTACCTTCTTCTCTCCTCCTGTTAATTGTGTTGGTTAACCTTCAGCCTGAATAAGAGTTCTGAAGAACTTTCAATCTTGTTCACTACTTTGTACATTTTAGTTGATTCTAATGAAGGGATTTTGCTACTTTGGCATCTAATGGACCAACATGGCTACCTTTTGATTTTTGCATATTTTAATAGAGATTAATTACAAAGGTTGCCAGCAGTTAAATGTTGCATAATCATGCAAATCATGGCATAGTTATGATCCCAGAGAACTGATGGAGACAAATAGAATCCCCATTTGATTAGAGACCCAAGGAAGATGAGCTGCTTCAAAACCTGCTTTTGCTTGTCCCCGCAAAGCCAAGAAAGAATAGGCAATATCCAGACTAAGTTTGTCATGACTAAGTTCTAGTGAAATTAATGGGAAAAGTAGTCATGACTAATTTGTCTAATTGATTTCAATGGTGTTTTGACGAACTAGTCTAGATGTTGCCCAGTGTATCCACCTTGTTCCAGGTTATGCCACTTTCCAATACTGAATAAAATCAGGGCAAGGCAAGGGTTAACTGCATACTTTTTTTAAAAAAGTGAGCAGATGTATCACAAGCCACATTTTTCAAAGTAAGGACTACATTAAAAAACAAACAAACAAACACATAAGCACAAACTGCGGTTCATCTCAGGCTTCAGGCCTGGTTCTGGATCAAGCTGTTCAATGGAAACCGAATGAAAAATTTGCAATAGACAGTTTTATTTTTGCATGTTCTGGTTTTCGATCACGTTTTCATAACCAAGTCTATTAATTATCCATCCAGACTTATAGGAGATGGAGCTCTGAAGGTCGTGGTGGAAGGAGAGGTCATGATGCTCCCATGATTGCATATGATGCTCTCTTAGGATGTGGTGGTGACTGGACAGAGCTCTGCAACCGAGCAATGTTCCATGGTGGTGAGTAACCTGGTAATTCTTCTGTATTATACAGAATTTCAGTTATTGTGGCTAAACTAAATGTCTATACCTACAGAAAGTATACTGCATATACAGAACATTTGTCTTTCTGATTTCATTAACCTATATCATCGTTATGATCATATCTTATAAACCATTTTTACCTTAAGCACTTAGTGCAATTCCAAATCAGTTATTAATGACATTGTGCAATATACCAGAGGTATATTGGGAAATGTTTGTTGATTTCTGTCTGCTGTGGTGCCATTAAGAAGCACAGAGCCTCTGGACAGCATCCAAACTGTTGGGAATTCTCCCTGGTAGGAGAAACCCCTTTTCATTATAGCGGAGTGCACAGAAGCACAACACAGCGGAATTTAGTTAGGCATGCGTGTATGCTGAGAGTAAAGTAAATTGGAGCCAGTTCATAGTTTCAAATCAAGATATATGGTATTTAATAGAGAACTCCATTCTAGACAGGAAAGTGAGGAGTTAGGATCTCTAATCTATCTATCTAGCTGGATGCAGATGGATTCTGCATCTCTGCACACATGGTGCAGGGGAGAGGAGCTTGCACGTTGCAAGGCAGAAGGAACAGGAAGAGAAGGGAGGAAGTGACAAGGCAGGCAGGCAGGAAGTGTCCCTAAGAGTAGCAATCTACATTCCAAAGGGATAGTGTCAGAGCAGTAGAGAAGGGATGACCAATGTCTTGACCCTCTAGCCCTTTGACTCACTAGTCTGTCCTCCACTGTGAGGTATATTGGGAAATGTTTGTTGATTTCTGTCTGCTGTGGTGCCATTAAGAAGCACAGAGCCTCTGGATAGCATCCAGACCTGTAGCAGAGCACTGTGCCATCAGCAGAAGCTCCTTGTATGAACAGAAGAATTGTTGTACTGAGACAAGTAATTTTTGTGTAACCATCCACTACTTACCCCTGGGTTGTAATTGGTCTCCAGAGACCAATACAGAAATAAATTAGAGGCAATTAAAAGAAATAATATATTGTTTATAAAGCATAGTTTATAAAGCAATTAGAACAAATTATTCACATCTATTTGAATAATTAAGGCATTTGTCCTTTAAATCATTTGCTTCTTAAAAAAAAAAATCTCGGATGCTGTTCTTGTTTTGTACACTGCCCTGAGTCTGTGGATTGGGCGGTATATTAAATCTTTCAATCAATCAATCGATTTATTCACTGCGCGCATGCATACGCACACACACACACTGAACCTTAATTCCCTTAGAAGGTTTTTGCTCACAAGGATGAAAGCAAATCATTTCCAAAGAAGGAGGCCCATGATGGTTTGCATTCCACAAGATGGATAATGAAGCAGATCCCAGGCTTGTCTGCAGTTTCAGGCCTCGGTTTACAAGTCCCAGTTGCTGGATAGTAGAAAGCTGCTGCTCGCCTCTCCTTCCAGTCTTGTAGTCTCTGTCCCTTTCAGATCTTCCTGACTCAAACACTCCATATACTACTCTTCTTGAGAAAAATAGAATCTTCTATTTTCTCCCTCCAAGTCTCTCCTCAGAATCCCTGTCCTTCAGTCTCTCTACTACAGCAACCCTAGGGCCAAAATTAAGAGCGCTCCACCACCACCACTCCCGCCTCAGATTTGCTCAAACAGAAATCATCTTTTCATTGGAAGAGTTTGCACCAACAGAACACTGCTTCGCTAATTGTCTGGATGCTATCTCTGTCTGTTCAGAAAGTAGCAGTCTTAATATCACTGGGAAGAAAAGCCATAGCAGCTATGGAAAATTTGTTATTCATAACAAATCATATGGTTTATGTCTATAATCAGGAGCTAGTTTTACAGGAGGGGTACTTTTAAGGAGGAGATGGTAAGCAAAATGGATGGCCAACAAGTTCTATTGCCATAAACACCACCCTCTCCCATACTTCTCCTGGCTGTGGATGATCAACTAAGAATCTAACTAACTAGCTTAACCCACGCAGAGCATCTGCATGCTAGTACTTGATTGCTCCCCTCACCCCCTTCCACAGCCCCCTCACCTCAGCGTTCTTTCCACCCTCACCTGAGCTGTGCTCCTGCGCTTCCTCCATCCTGTTGCTCCATCCCCCTCACCCCTCTTGAGCACAGCATTGGCCAAACTGCAGCCCCCTAATCCCAGAGACCTCCCCACCTTCACCTGAGCCCCGCTCCTGCTCCTCCCCGCAGAAGTAGCAGCAGCAGTTGACTGGGCCCTTCCTCACTGCTGCCTCCATGGCTGTCCGTTCCCCTCAGAGTGCTGACCGGCTCGGGCCCATCTCTCGCCTGCCTGCCTCTTTCCGCCAATGTCCTCTGTAGCTTTGAGCAGCGGTGACGGTTGACTGGGCCCTTCTTTGCTGCCGCCATAATCACTTCTTCCCCTCAGGCTGCTGACAGGCCCAGGCCTGTCCCTTCCCTCCCTTCTTTCTCTCTTCTCATCCTCTATTTCTCTCTCTTTCCTCTGCTTGCTCTTCCCCTCTGTCTTTCTTCCCCTCCCCCGCTCTCCCTTCCTGAGTTAACAGATCTTGCTTCCTCGTCTAATTCGCTTAGTGGCATCCTCCTTCTCCTGCTCTCTTTCCAGACCCCTCTCTTTCTTGCTCTCTTTCCAGACCCCTGCCCACTATTCTTTTTAGCCTACTTTCCATTAGGCTTATGAGATCGTTGGTTTTCTCTCTGTGTGTCCATGTGTATGTCCATGTGTCCCGTCCCCCCCATTTCAACTTCGCAACACCAGGACCAATATCAACAAAATTGGGTGCAGTTGTAGGAACACATAGGGACACCTCAGCGGTGTAGTTTGTGATAATGTCATCCACCCCAATCCAAGATGGCAGATGCGTGAACTTTTGAGGCACAAGTGGGTTAACTTGTGAACCGCCCAGCTGATTTGAAACAAATTTGCTACAGCTGTAGGGACACATAGGGATGCCCAAATGGCATGGTGTGTGATTATGTCATCCACTCAGATTCAAAATAGCGGCCACATGAACATCTGAGGTGCAAGTGGCCTAATTTGTAAACTGCCTAACCCATTTAAACCAAATTGGGTACAGTTGCAGTGAGTGACACTCAGGGACACCTCAATGGCATAGTTTGTGATGATGTCATCCACACCAATTCAAGATGGCAGATGTGTGAACTTTTGAGGTGCAAATGGGCTAACTTGTAAACTACTTAAACCCAAAATTGCTGCAGCTGTAGAGTCACATACGGACACTTCAATGGCGTAGTTTGTGATGACCATAATCCCAATCCAAGGTTATTATTTGTTTGTTTGTTTGTTTGTTTATACAGTCAGGTGGGTATTATTGACTGGTTTGTTTTATCCAGACATCGAGTCCTTCCCAAGGACCTGGGATGGCTGAATTTTATTATCAATGTTGTTGCTGTTATTATAGGTATCGTCACAGAATATAGGTTGTTCCCAGTAAAGTTGCTTTTTGTAATTGGCCAATGGTGATTTCTGTGGCCCCTATGGTGTTGAGGTGCTCTTCAAGTTGTTTTGGAATTGCACCTAGGGCGCCAGTTACCACTGGGATTATTTTGGTCTTCTTCTGCCACAGCCTTTCAATTTCAATTGGTAGATCTTTGTATTTGGTTATTTTTTCTATTTCTTTTTCTTCTATTCTGCTATCCCCTGGTATTGCTATGTCGATTATTTTGACTTGTTTTTCTTTCTTCTCGACTACAGTGATATCTGGTGTATTGTGTGGCAGATGTTTGTCTGTTTGTAGTCAGAAGTCCCATAATATTTTTTGCATCTTCATTTTCTACCACTTTTTCAATTTTATGGTCCCACGTTTTTTGCAGATATTCCAATGTATCATCCCTGCTACCTTGTCATGCCTTTGTTTGTAGTCAGTCTGTGCGATCTTTTTACAACAGCTCATTAGGTGGTCCACTCTTTCATCTGCTTCTTTACATAGGCGGCACTTGCTGTTTGTTGTTGACTTTTCTACTTTTGCTCTTATTGCATTTGTTCTTAGTGCCTGTTCTTGTGCAGCCAGTATTAAACCCTCTGTTTCTTTCTTCAAGTTGCCATTCTTAAGCCATTGCCAGGTCTTGGTGATGTCTGATTTTCCACTTATATTGTGCAAATATTGACCATGCAGGGGCTTATTTTTCCATTTTTCTGCTCGGTTCTTGACTTGTTCTTTCTTGTAGGCCTGCTTTCTTTCATTGGTGTTGAATAGTTTCTTGTTATTGACCATTTGAAGTGCATCTCCTTCACTGTCCTTGATATAAGTTTCAGACCTTTCTGCTGGACAACAGAATGCCATATTCTCCAGATAGGCGGGTTGTAATATAAACTGTCGTTTCATTGCAGGTATTTTGAGGGAACTGTACATAAGGCTAAAGAAAGCATTCAAGTTGCTCTGATGATGCAAGTACTGAAAGTTGTGAAATGTTAATTAGTAGATTTTTAAACAAATCATATGAGTTACACCAGTGGTCCTCACTATTATTCAAGTTGGGGCCACTTTCCCCAAAAATGTTCAGTGTGGCAGCCATATCCCCCCTGCACTGACCTCTATGCAGTGCCGATCTTTCCCCAGTGCTGGCAAGCCCTAGTGCCATCATGGCAGTTGTGCACAAAGCACCAAGTGTAGTCCCTATAGGAAAGTGCTGGGAAGAACTAGTTCCTAAAGCTCTGTGAACCCCTGCCAAGATGGCAGTGGGGCTCTGCTTCCCTTAAAAGAGTCCCATGGCTGTCACTCTGAACATTGGCAGTGGGCAAAGTGCAGCACTGGGAACGTGCATGGTGCTAAGGGGCGTTGTAGAGTAATGGGCTTCAGCCAAAGTTTTGCACAGCCTTAATAAACAATTAGTCAGGAAGCCATACTTCAGGTCAATGGGAGCTGCTGCTGGTTCCCAGGCGTTGAAATGAAGAACACTGAGTTACGCAGTTGAAAAACTAGCCTGGAGCATTAAAGCAGTGGGTCAGGCAGGGTGAGCTTTCTTGCTTCTCAGATGTTGAATAGAGCTTTGTCTGTGACTGAAGAGTAGAGGTTCTATTTAGATAGCCAATGAAAACTTTAGTACTATGTTCCAACAGTGTCTTTGGGGCACAACAGAAATTCAAGCGGAAATGCCTACAACCATCACTACCTAGGTGTTCTAAAATTAATCCTTTTTTTCCTGGAACCAACATCCTTTGCCCACTTGCTTTTTTGGAACATCCAGCTGATGTCAGTTCTAGATCTTTCCTTTCCAGTGTTTTTTTGCATTCACCTCCTGCATTTTTTTCTGACTTGGGGCCATTTTAATAGTGCTATTACAGTATTTTAGAATGAAAATTAAAAAAGAGAGGAAATCAGGAATTCTCCCCTCACTCACCCATGACAAACTTGGGGACCAGAATTTATGTTTATTTTATTTATTGTTAAATTTATATACCACCTTTCATTAAAACAATCACAAGGTGGTTCACATAGAAAAAAATTAAAACAAGACAATAAAAATTACACAATTAAAATATTATGCTAAAATATAAAAAAAAACAGATCAAGGGACAATTACTCACTAATCCCCCATCAGAATCAACAGGATGCATAAAGCAGTCTGAACCTGGAAGCAATAAACTTTATTTGAGATTTTGGAATCTGGTTATTGTTGTTAATTTAGTGTTATATTAAGTGCTGTGCTGAACCTCTCTTTCAGTTGTGCTTCCAGCTAACTGCAGAAAGCAAAAGCAATACCCCAGCAGCAATAATGGGCTCTAGAGTGGGAACATCTCCTGTTTCTTATGAATATAGAGTGTTTTACTGGACAAATGAAATGCAATCTAATGAAACTGGGTGTGCATTTGTGCTTGATTTTACAGGTGAGAGTGCAGCCACTGGAACGATTGCTGGTTGCTTGTATGGATTGCTTTATGGCTTCAACAAGGTTCCTAAAGGCTTGTATCAGGATTTTGAACAAAGGGAGAGGCTAGAATACCTGGGAGACAATATTTTCCGACTATCTTCAGAGGAAAAGTAAAAATGCATTGTCATTTTATTTTATTTTTAAAATAATTTCATTATAACTTGTAGCTAAGTGTTTTAAACCCCAATGCTAAATTGCAAGAATTCAGCAAAGGAGTTAAGTGTTAAAAGTTAAGTCCTACAGTGTTTAAGATCATGGAATTAGGTGGCCATCTTTGACTCATGTACTCCTAAATAATCCCACTTAAATTAATGAGGTTTCAAGTAGCCAACAGCAACTTCACACATTTAGGGGTAGATCTAAAATGTAATGTGTAAAAAAAGCAAAACAAGTGTTTGGAAACATTTGTATCATACAGGAACATTAATTAGAAACCAGGATTGATAATAGGTTCCAATTATACTACCACAGGGATGGGATGAGTATCAGGTACACACATGGTTGTAAACCTGGATTGGCTGCCATGTAATGTGTGGAAAGGCCCTACCTATAACAGTATTGTTGCAGGGAGAGTTTAAATGCCTATCTGGGTGTAAAATAGCAGCATTAATTATTTGGATTAAGAGTATTTTAACACTGGCTGACATACTGACTAACGTAGTGGGCCTGCTTTGAGGACTGTGGGGGCACGATGAGCAATTTCGCACGATGGGCCCCCACACAACTCCCACCGTGTCCCCTCAGAGATGTGTTTCTAATCTTAGAGAATTCCTCCAGAGCACAGGGAGCACTTGGAACCCGACTAGCTCTTTGCAGTGGGCATGGGAGAGTTGTGCGAGGGCTCCTGTTATGCCCCCCCCAGTCCTTTAAGTGTGCACGTCAGGCACTGTCAGCATTTAATATTTTTAGAATGCATTTATATTAATCCTGCTACTTTAAGCAAGAATATCCTTTGGTATTCTCTTTAATGGGGGGTGAGAACCTTCAAAAACCCTGTTTGTTATGAAATTCTGTCTATAATGTCACCCCCTGACACCAATAATTTACATGCAGAACTAATCCTGTTTGGGGACCTGTTAAAGGAAAATGGATTTTTTTCTCTCTTCTAAGATTGTGTTCCTGAGATTCTATTTTTTCTGCATTTTTCAATGCACTCTTTCTGCTTCTTCTGCAACTCCTTAATCTTAACTTACTTGTGACCCTGCCTTACTCACAGATCCATTTAATGTACAGTCTGTGTCAAAGTTCCATAACTATTCCAAATGATTCTAAAGAGGGAAGCCAACTAATCATCCAAGGTATGGTAGAACACAGATACAAAGATTTGCAAACAGATGTAGAAAAATACAAATCTAAAAATATTCCTAATTTAAACTTCCTATATATTTTTGTTGGTTTTTCAAATCCTAGACAAACTTTTTAATGACTTGGGTGGCTAAAATACTTGTAAATAAATCAATCTTATGCCTCTTCATAAGCATCATTCTTTATTTTCACACTGTGCTTATTGCATGTTATTGTGTCATTGCTGAACTTCTTGCTTGTAGTTGTCATCAGAGCTTGATGATGGAAACCAAGTAGATGCAAGGGGTAATGGAATCCACAAGCCCCCACTCTTGACTTCCCAAGTTTAGCCAAATCAGGATTCTCCATAGTCTTGTAAGAACGATGACTGACATTCTCTGCAGGGCAACGTGGTCTGATCACTACTACCACCTGTGCCCTGTGTGTGTCTAAAATACTACCTGTGGTGCTGCAGAACAGCCCTGTTCCACTGCAATTTAAAATTGTGCAGTCACAGTTAGGTGATATGGCACCTGTTGGAAATAGTCGGCGTCATGCCACCAAGTGCCATGGGTGGTGTTTGAGACAGACACAGGGGCACAGCTGGTGCTGGATGGATCACCTGTGTTACTGTGTGGTAGGTCAGACCCCTATCTCCTTCCCCTTGCTAGGCTCCGTGTGCTCTGATGCACACAGACATAAAGGGAAGGGAAGAAACACGGTAGTCTTGGGGCACTGCCTAGAGTGGCCTGGCCTTTGCTTTCTGTCTTCCTTAGGGTCCAAGCATTCCAAGCCCAGCACTGATGTGGAAACTGATTGAGGAAGCACAAGTGGCTCTGTACATGGCATACATGGAGGCACCTTTATCCCTCCTCCCACCCCACCCTAATTCTTCATTGCTCTCACCACCTTCACTTCTGCTTGCAAATTGCAATATTAAGGGTTTTAAAAGTCTTTTTTCTTTCTTTTTGTAAATATAATAATATATTATACTGCTGACCTCTCACCCCCAACCTTTCCTCCTCACTTCATTTAAATACACACTTGGAGCTAAATGACCCATTATAGTAAGCATGTAAATCAACTCAATTTTTTTAAAAAAATTTTGAACAGCAGCTGTGAGAATCAGGACTGGGAATGGATCATGGTACAGAAGGCGAGGATATTTAGCCCTTTCACACCATGTCAGGGTCTTAACAAAAAACATACCCCTTCCAGGAGAGTCCTGGAAGGGAACTTTCCTATTCCATTGGCTCCTTCCTCAGTTCCTCTTATAAGGGGGCCTCCAGTTTTCTCCTACCGTTGCTGGAGAAAAGGGTTACAAATATCACTTGATCACAGTGATCACACTGGATCACTACTTTTTAGAGTTTAAAAAAGGTTAATTGTGATGGCCTTACTGACCACAAGATGTTCCTTCTCTGCTGGTTTCTACTGCCATGAAGGTCTCATTCATCCAACTGATTCCCACACTGCATTACTTACTAAGCCCTGAATTATTCCTGAAAACAATTCTCATTGATGCTCAAGGAAATGTTCTGTGGAAATACCACACACACAATTTTATTCTCCCTAAAACCATGAATGTGGCACTTGGTGTCTATGTTACCTTATTGACATGGTAGCCACTTAGGCAGGTTTCCTTCCCATGGTGCTCTTGGACCTCAGGATCACATGGGAACTAAGGGCTACAGCCAAGACTATTGTTCAAAAGAGTACTTTCCTTCCCAGAAGCTGGTGCAGTGCTAATTTGGAAAATGACACAGCGGCATCCTCTCTGCTCTACCCACACGACCTTGTTACCACATGACTGCCTATCTTACCATACAAGCACAGAAAGGAACTCCCGATAGTGCATTACCCTACTGAGGTAATGCAGAAAGGGACCCTGTGAAATCTGGCCCTGATTTATGAGTTCTTGGAACAAAAGCCAAACCTTCTGCTGCAGACAGTAGCAGAAAATAACATTAGGCACAAGGCTCACAGCACTGATTTCCTGAATGTGTTGTTTGTGTGTGGGATGTAATGTTTCAATTGGCCAGAGAAATAGACAAGAGGAGGAATGGGGGAATAGATATTCTCCCTACATTCCTTTAAGTAGGTCTCAAAATGCTTCACAGTTCTTGTTTGACCTGAAATATTGGCATTTCCTACCCATTAGAAGGTTTCTGCATTTCTAGGGCACTTCTTAAAATCATCTGGAACATTTAATCTTCTTCTTTGAATTCATGCTTGTGTAATGAGAAGAGAACTCAATGACGGCATGGCTTTGAGATTAATATAACTGTAGTAACTGTAATATCAGTTACAATAAATGGAATCCTCAAAACAGTGACTTCATCCATTCTTCCATGTATGCATCATAGCACAGCTTCAGACAAGTGGCGCTTTTTATGAAAGTGTTAACACATATGCCCTACAAATGAGATCTAGTTACTCATCGTTATATGCTGGTGCAAATTGTCTGTTGTATTCAGTGTGGGTCAATTGTCTCCCCACGCTGCCCTTTATTGTCACTGGGTTTGTTTGTTTTTAACTGTTGTAAAGGTCATGATAAATGGAGCAACTGCTTCATTCCAATGTCATTTTATTAAATGTTTAGCTGTGATAAGCAGTGAGAACTAGATTCTGCCATCTTTATTTACAGGCACAGAGTGCCATTTATAGAGAGCAGGGGACACTCTATCATGTTACTGTTCTCCAGGAGTCCCTATACTTTTTCTATAATGTGATATTAAAAAATAGTCACAAAAATTCTCTTATAAACAAGCACTGTTTGTTTGCAGTTTGCCTTTGTATATATCCAAGAAACCGACCTCTGACCTTTGCATGGAATCCGGTCTTCCTGTACTGTGCCCTTCCTGACTGTGTGCCCTTCCCTCCCTCAAACCTGAAATGGCACCAGTTCACAGGAGATGGTCACAAAGAGCCATTTCATCACAAAAGAGCACCTCAGTCATCCTGTTGGTATCAGTCTAACTTAGTTGATGTACTGAGCAGACAGCTGATGTATTTACAGTGATCCAGATGGCAGAATTTATCTGACTCTAACAGTTTTGTGTTGATCCTTGAAATCAACAGAGCACTTTCGTTATATATTCTTGGCACTTTATTGCTATGCTGTAGGGATGAAATCCTGAGCGACTGCAGTCAAAAGTTACATTTATTTTTGTAGTCATCAGAGCCAGAATTTCATCTCAAGATGATTTGTTGTCCTGCTTCTGCTCATATATGAAGAGGTATAAAAACCTAATACTGTCCCAGTATGCAAGTTGACTCCTATTCACATAATACTTTATTACTCCATGAATTAACATCCCAAGTTTTTATGGTGCTAGAAAGCTGAAACCTTTACTGTGTTTTCCTCCTTCAGGCTATTGTCTACTGATGTTGACTTCACTCTGTGGCTTTCACACTGAGTTCATTATTTTATTTAGTAACTGATCCTCACCAGTTAAAGCATTTTCTAAATCCTCAGCTGCCTGTAGGCCTAATTCGTCAAACTGAAGTATACTTATAGCCATGCCAGACCTCCAACTTAACTTTAATAACGGAAAGGAGAGAAGGGTCAATTGATATTGTTATGGATATCATTACATCAAATGCTTTTATCTCTGGATTTTGTTGTCTCATTGGGATTATCTTTTTAAGAGAACATTTCCCTCATTTTGCTGGCAGGAAATCAAATTAGATTTTAACTTAGCACTGGATGGTTATATTACACTGGAAGAAAAGAATACATATACCTGGTCTGATTGTGTTGCAGCCTTTCAAACCTTACTAGTTCTTCATCAAACATAGGTAACAAGAGCAAAAAATAAAATAGGATCCAAACCCAAACAATAATGGCTGATGTGATGCACAGTGTTCTTACACTGGAATGCTGTGCATTATGTTGGCCACTACAACAAGTTCTGCACATGCAAAGGGGACTTTGGACTGGTGTTCCTCAAACAGTATTCCTATGTGCTGAAGAGGAACTAAGTGAATTGCAAAAACAGTTTGTGATATGGCATGGGAGTGTTGAAAGAGAAAAAAGTAAAATTCCTCTGTACATACAAACCCTATAACATTTTGCGGTATCCTATATCCTCTGTTTCTGCCCTCTTTACAAACCATACAAACAGAAAAGATGTGCAAAGCTCTGTATGACACATTACATGGGTTTCTCTCTCTCTCTCTCTCTCTCTCTCTCTCTCTCTCTGGTTTTTTTTTAATGGTACCACTTCCTACCCACTCAACTGTGTGCCTCAAACAGTATTTTGAGGGACTTTATCAGGTATTTGGGAAGTTTCTGCACAGGCTATGTCCTGATTTTCAAAGCAAATATGAGGGATTTGTCAGATAAAACACAAGTACTGTGTTTATGTTGTAGATGTGTGCTGTGGATAATTACTAATACCAGACAAGTGCCAGTAATAATCTGTGGATGATGGTCATGACAAAGGTGGCTGTTGTATATCAGCTTCCGCTTACACTGTACCAATGTTCACATCAATGTGTGGGGAAATAAGAGGAGTATTCTGTAAAACACATGATTTACAATGAGTAAAGAAGTAAAGCAATGTTGATGGCTTCCCCTCCACAAAAGCATTAATTTTCTTTTATGCAGCAGAAACAAAGGTACAAAGTTGTGCAGTGATAAGGTGCTGATTGATCCCAAAACACTGAAGAAGAAGCTCAGTAAGATGTCAACAGAACAGGGTGCCTTTGCTGTCCTCAGCAGCCTTCTGCTTTACCTGACAGACCTCATATCCAGCCAGCCACTTTCTCAGAATAAGAAGGCAAAGTGGCTAGAAGGCATAGCAAATAAGGTGAACCGAAGGCATGAACACCAAAGTGTGAACAGCATTCGCCCCACAAAATTCCAGCTTCTGCAGTCGAGGTTCATGAACAACAACCGTGAGCATTACAGAAAGAAGACAAGAGAGGTTGGCAAGCTAATAGTTAAAGATAAGCAGCCTGCCAACCGAAACAGCCTCAACCGCATTGTAAGCAAGCTAGAGAGAGGCTCTTTAACAGAAGAAACCCCCAAAATAACATCCCAGGATAAGGTCAAATGGGTTGGCTCTTGTGGGAAAAATACCGTGAAGAACATTCTGAAGAAATTTTTAGCTGCTGAGGAAAAAGAAATCAAGGAGAATCAGCCAATTCCCCAAAAGAAGGCAACAAACAATAGCCTGCCCAAAATCATCAACAAGAAATCTGTCTTGTCCAAACTGAAAGAGAAGTTTGAACAAACCAATAATATTTGTTCAACTATTGAGGTGAAAGCTTTGCTGCCGTGCAAAGGGGAGAAAAGGAACAAAAAGGTCCCAGAGAAAAAAGCCACTCGCAAAGCAGTCATCAGAGAACTGCAGGCAGACCTGAGAACAGTCACACATTTCAATAGCCTTCGGCCTCAACAGCTGGTAATTACAACTGTCCCCGTACCTCAGTTCTGTGTTGCTACTGACATTAGTCATCCTTGGAGTTGGGCAACAAATGCCAAGTGCACCAGCCAGATTTCTGATCATAACCCTGAAGTGGAAGGAACAAAGGACTCCCAGAACAAATGTGACGTTTGTCCTGATGAAAACAGAAAACCAGTGAGCACAGCAGATGGAGGACAGCGGAGAGGACAATTACAAAATGAGCATCATGAAATGCCCCAAGTTGTGACTAACAAAAAGGATATTGTTGACACAAATATGAGTTCTGTAAACCCAGATACTAATCTGGACAGCTTTTCACCTTCACATGAAACTGAATGCCTTGTAGGCTGCATTACTACTTTATCTAACAATAATTTAGTCCAGAAAGAGAATGTTATACCTCCTCTGGACAATGAATTTTCCAGCTCTGGGAACAAAAATACATCGCAAACTATTAGCAAAGAAAACCTATCTACTGCCTGCCCATCTTCTAGTCCAATTGAAAGACCTAGTGCACACAGTCACCAGGAAACTAAGCGGGGTGAGATTCCTGGCATACCAGAGGACATGTGCAGTCCAAAGGAGACAGAAATAGAATTAACAGAGACGATAAGAGATCCCCCCTTTGCTAGCCAAAAATGTTTCCCTGAACAGAAAGTATTGGAAAATATCCCACCATTTTGCACTCCTGTAGCTCAGGCATCTTGTAATGTATCACCTCCAGTCAATGATGATCTGCAATCTTGTGTTGAGCCAGCAGCTGCTGACAAAATGCCTCCTCTAAAGTCAAGTCAGAAGAATGCACAAGATTTTAAGAACAACATTTCTGATATAGGTCAAAACAAAGGAAAACTGCCTGATAAAGAAGAAGAATTTCCTAAGCCAACCAAAAATGATCATACAAACAAAACAAAACAAGAACAACCAAGGTCAGTGGGAAGCCAAGGCAAGCCATTTGACAGTCAGGCAGAAAGTGACTATTTGCCCCAGAAGTTGCAAAACCATCCAATGCTGATCCAACAAAATAACAAGCATAACTCCAGTCCAAATATATCAAAACAGAGTACAAATCAGGCAAACCAAGCCCCCATACCAATTAACAGTCAGAAAGAGAAAATTAAAAATATAAAAGGAAATGATGTTTCTGATGATTTTGAAAAGTATCGCTTCCCTTTGCCTAGTGATTTAGTGAAATCCAGCTGTGCTACACCAGTAGAAGATATTGGCAAAGCCAAACCATGCTCAGCGAATGAAATGCCAAATTCTGAAAACAATAAGGAGAAAGAAAAGAGTAGCCAGAGTAACTTGAATACCCCTCAAATGCTGTTAGAAGAAATCATCAACAATGAAACACACAAACTTGAGGATAATATGTGGCCTACTTATAAAAAATGTCTTTCACCCTCATTAGACCATTCAGGAAAGCCTGCAAGCAACACTGCAGAAGTCAACGGACGTTGGCGTGGTGTTGGAAACCTCCAAACACCACCATCAGCTGAACTGACAAAGAAGGAAAGCTGCATTAGAGAAGATAAGGTTGCTAGTCCTAATTCTGAGAAACACTGCTTGCCTTCTCCAAATGAGTTGCTAAAGCCCAAGGGTACACCTGGAAGAGACAACAAAACACGTCACAATTTATCATTATGCAATGATTTAATCAAGAATGAAAATACTGCAGAAGAGAAGAATACCATTCAGACTGATAAACACCAACCATCTGCAACGAAGTTTAGAAAGCCAGAAAACAATATTGCAGGAGTGGCTAGTCCCTTAAGCAACATGAAGAAATCCCAGATGCCCTCAGTAAATGAAACTGAGAAGAAAGAAAAAAAGGAAGTGATTCCAGAAGGAAAGCCTGAGAAAAAGAGCTTCCATCCACAGAACGAAATGGTGATGGAAGAATGCCACAGTGCTGCAGGGAAAAGAGAAGCTCAGAAAGCAGCACAATATAGAAGTCCATCATCTGCGGAGAGAAGGGAGCAGGAGGACAAGAAAGCAGGAGAAAAAAATTCTATAGAGGGAGGTAAAAAGATGGTTCAGAGCAAGTTGCCCCAGAAATCAATAAAAAGTAACCCGAAGAAAGATGGTTGTGGTGATACAACAGAAATGAGCATCTGTCCGACACAGCAGCGAGCCCCATCAAAGCGTAACACTAAGAATTCAGGTGTGTTACTTTCCTCAGATGACTCAAAACCCCAAATTCCATCGAGGAATCCAATGAAATGTGAAGGAACTATAGCTGGAGATGAAAACACCGAGAAAGACCAACTACCCTCACTCAAGGAACCAGTAAAACAATATAAAAAGGCTGAGAGAAGTAATGCCCAGGATAACTTTAAGAAGGACAAAATGCCATCATGTGGTGATAAAGTGAAGCCTGAAAGTAAAACAGAGAAGAAGCAAGAGAATAACAGCAATTCTGGAAAGATCCAGTTAACTTCAAAAAGTGGACTTCCAAAGATTAAAAAGAGTACTGCAAGAGAACAGAGCACTTCCTTTGACCTTAAGAAAGATCAAATACCTTCATTAAATGAACTGAAGAATGAGCAAACAAATCCTGCAGTAGGCAAGTCATGGAAAGGAACCTTAAATGACTCTAGAAGGCCAGCAGTTATTCCTAAGGATGAGAACCCTGCTCCATGGAATTCTAAGAACTCCCAGCTACCCTTATCAGATGTGACATTGGACAGACCTCAGAATAATCTCCCATCAGAGAGAGAGCAGCAGCAGCAAAAACAAATATCAAAGGATTACACCAAGCCTAAATCTAGTATAAGAGAAGAAAGGCATACACATCAACATTCTGAGAAGTATCATTTGCCCTCCCCAGATGAAGTGGAAATGCCTGAAAAGAAAGTTGCTGGAAAGAAGGGTTCCTTGAATACCTTTGACAAATGCAAAGTTCCACCTGCAAGTCAGGATAGAACATTACAGAAGAAGAAAACAGAGTATGATACTGATACACGCCCCAAGTTATGCTTATCAGACAAGGCATTTCCTGCAGAACAGAGGGGAAAACAGCATAATTCTGGCAAGTACCAAATACTATCATTAAATAGGTTATCAGGCCCTGAGAGAGGAGAGGCTCAAACATATGAGGCTAGTGAAATAAATGAAAGCAAAGCTAGATTGGTAGGCTTGGAAAAATACATAGCAGAGAGCTACAGTGAACAGCCAAATGTTTCATTTTTTAAGCCAATTGTTATTCGAGCAATTGATACAATTAAGCTTGATAACTAGAACCACTTGGACAACTGAAAATGAGACCTGAATTTATAATCTTTCAGCCATTGTTTCATTGCAGGGCATTAAATGATGGTATGTAAATCAGACTGGAATTGTTGTCTACTGATCGGTTTTGGATTTCACCTGCCATTAAAATTAGTGTCTTCTGAAATCTCAAGTATAATGCATGTTATCAGAGAGTAACAAGTCTATGATTCAAGTATGAGACGTCTTAGATCTAACAGTCAAGGCCTGTGCCAGGGGTCGGTGCCCTTGGGCAGTTGTCGAGGGCCCACTGCTGATCACTGAGACCACCTCTGTGCCCATAGCCTTCATGTGGTAGAGGCAGAGTGACTTTCTCAGGGTGACCCAAGTTAGGCAGTTTGCCGAAGGCCCCCTGGAACCAAGCCAGCTCTGTTAATAACTATGGGAACAATCCGAAGGCCTGATCTAGACCAGTGTCCTCTGTAACAGGGATTCCCAGATGTTGTTGACTACAACTCCCATAATCCCTAGCCAAAGGCCATTGCAGCTGAGGATTATGGGAGCTGTAGTCAACAACATCTGGGAATCCCTGTTACAGGGGACACTGGTCTAGACATGCTGTGGAGTGAAGTGGAATAATGCTGGGGTGGGAGAATGGACTGTACCATCTCAGACTGGAGGGAAGGGTGACATTTTTGAATGATTCCCTCTGTTAAGAACTCTTGGCAAACAGAAAGCCAGCACAGCAGGGAAGGGGCTAGTCTGGATCTTTTCCCTAATGTGCGAGCTTTCTCTTATCAGGAAGCTGTTTGCTGGTGTTTTTTTAACATGGGGGAGCTTCCAAAAATGGTATCATTCACCAATAGTGAGAAGTCATAGAGCTTGTTCTACCACTACAACATTCTGCTGCACGCCCAGATATAGTCAAAAGGAAGCACTTTTAAATATATGGGAAGTTAATCACACTCTTAAGACTGTTACATTAGAATGAACCGCATAGTAATGAACACTAGTTCAGATGGCTTTAAAACAAGGATTAGACCAATGAGTAGAGTTTAGGACTATCAACAGATATTAGTCATTATGGCTAAATGGAACTTCCATGAGCAGAGTTAGTCTGCCTATAAGTACTAGGGAGTTGCATGGAACAGATTTGCATTTTGTCTGAGCTCGGAATGGAACGCAAATTCCCAGAAAGTTCTGTCAGAACAACTAAAATTTCAGCTGCATTGTGCCTGAAATGTCCATCCCTGACAAAAACTGTTGTTGCTAAATGCTGAAGTTAGTGCATAATTTAAGTGACTCTTCTGAGTGTGAACTTTCTCTTTATTTACTCATCTTAATCAAATAGTATTACTTGTCTTCCAGAAAGGGCTTTTTAGAAGGTCACAGTTACACCGCTACTTGAATCCTGCCTGTATATGCATTGTCTACATATGTGCACAGTATCCTTGAGTGGTTTTCAAAAGCAAGAAGTGAACATAATGATGCTACAGATTGTGGAGAAAGTAAAGCAAACTGTAGAAGCTGGAAAAGACTGTAACCTATGGGACAATAGTGGCTCACATATCGCACAAGTGACTGTGCACATTGTAACACACAGTACACACAGTTGTGCATGTGTGCTCTCGTGCACATGCAGTTGCACAACGGTATGGCCACTGGAAATAATGGCTGTGTACAGTTGCATCATTGGAGTTGTGCAATTTTTGCCTGTGCACAAGAGCACACTTGCGCAGCTGCATGCGCATTGCGTTACAACGTGCACATAAGCTTGCATTGTATGTGAGCCAGTGAATACAGCTACAAAATATAAAACAAATCTTTTCATATTGTCACAAAGGGCTCTGATAATATAACTGGGTATTTTACTTTAGAAATGTTTGGTAGTGCAAATAATATGAATCTTATTGTACAGAAATGATATTGTAAAATCCTGAATGAGCATTTGTTATAAAATATATTTTATCACAGATGTGTAAATATTGGGGAAATATTGATAAAATCTCCTTCAAAGGTAACTTGGTGCTTGCCACATGTTCAGTCCTTTCATATTCCTGTACAGATTTGTTATTTCCATTCTAGAACATTAGCTCATGCTGATGATTTTAGTCATAATGATTCAGTTTGTGGTATGCGCAATCGTATCAAATCCCGACATAGTCTGGAATTTGCAGAATGAGAACTGCAGAAACTGAAATACTCATTGCAGATTTGGAACTAAATCAGCAGAATCCAGAATTTCTGGAGTATCGGCAGAATCCAGTTTGGGGATAAAGATTTCTACAGGAGCAGCTCTTGTGTCTTTTCCTCCAGTTTCTTTGGTTAACAAGAAGCGTTTGCCACAAGCACTTCAGCAATGTGAACACATCAGAAGGATGTAAATCTTTGGCAGGATCCAGGGCTTGCTTTAAGGTCAGGACCATAGCAATGGAGTTCTGTACTATAACATTAAACTTGATACAAATAAGCAGCCAGAGTCTTTGAACCGTGCTAAAGAAAGGTGACTTTCAGAATGCAAACCACATGAGTGACTCTTTCTGAAGTTCTTAAGAAATGCATTTTGTCAGACTAGGGAGAAGGGTTATAGAACTGATGTTTACCATGCCTACCTTTGGGGGGGGAAAGGCCAGCCATTTATATGCCCATACTCCCTACCCCTTATGATGGAAACACATCTTGCCTTTTTTGCTCTGTAAGGTATTCTACAAATGAAAAACCTCAGCCACCACCAACACCCCACTGTATTTGTTCTTATTTGGAGGTCACGGAAGCTACAAAGAGCAACAGGGGAGAGGCCATAGCTCAGTGATAAAGCACTTTTTTAAAAAAAATGCAGAAGGTCCCAGATTCAACTCCTGACATTTGCAGTTAAAAGGATCAAGTAGGAGGTGATGGGTAAGTCCTCTAGATCTCGGGAAGCTGTTGCTGATAGAAGCAATTTGGGGCTAGATTGACCAGTGGTTTGACTCATTATAAAGCAGACATGTTCAACAGAACCCAACAGTGGCTGGCTTCGGCTGGACCCATGACTGACATCATGACTAGTAATGCACAGGAGTAAAGAGGGATTATGAGGACACAGCTGGAGCTGGCGTGCAAATTCCCAGTCCCTCTACACGCACACTGTCCGGCAAGCAGCAGAAACATCTCTGCTCTGCCTGTGCCCTGGAAGAGAGGAAACATGTCACTGACCCTCAGCAACGTATTTGCTCTCTTCCAGAGTGTGCGCAGAATGGGCATGTTTCTGCTTGCAGAACAGAGTGCGTGTAGAGAGAGTGGGGGAGTTGCATGCAAACTCCAGTTGTGTTGCTGCAGTTCTTCTTTACACATGCCCTTCAGTAGTCAGGCACTGTCTATATTTTCTCACAAAGGAATGAGTTGAACTAAAAGATCAATGTGGCTATTAGATGTGTTAGGAACACAGGAAGCTGCCATATACTGAATCAGACCATAGGTCCATCTAGCTCAGTATTGCCTATACAGACTGGCAGCAGCTTCTTCAAGGGTGGAGGCAGGAATCTCTAACAGTCCTATCTTGGAGAAGTCAGGGAGGGCACTTGGAACCTAGATGCCCTTCCCAGAGTGGCTCCTTTCCTTAAGGGGAATATCTTACAGTACTCACACATGTAGTCTCCCATTCATATGCAACCAGGCCGGACCCTGCTTAGCTAAGGGGACAAGTCATGCTTGCCACCACAAGACCAGCTCGCCTCTCCTAAAGAGTTTTTGAAGAGTAAGAAAACTTGCATGTTTCCATTTTTGTAATGCCTGCTTTGTCAAGTGTAGGGAAAGTCCAGTCAGAGGCATGTTTAGACATGGGCCACCGGGCAGGGGTCTGTGGCCTCCTGCCTCCTGGGGGCCCCCAAATGCTCAAGGGGGGGGCTTCTCAAAGCCCCAATGCCCCACCACGGCTGCCTGGCCCCTGCTGCGTGCCGCCACAATTTCCTCCACCACCAGGGGAAGCAGAGCAGACCACCCTGTTGGCGGGTGCAGGCGGGCCTCCTTGGCCTGCACGTGTGTGCCGTTGGAGTATGGAGTGTCAAATCCTGTGACATGCAACACGGGGAGGAATAAAAAAGTAAGGGGGGGACTCGCAGCGGGGCGGGGGGCTCTGAAGTCCTTTAGCCTCAGGTCTGGGTGCCAAAAATACCTAGGTATACCTCTGGCTCCAGTGTATCTTTTTGCCACATTTACTTTATTGCATAATCCTAACCACGTTTACTGAGAAATATATTGCACTGATATCTATGGAACTTCCAGATAAGTCAGTCTGAGGCTGCAATGCTCAGCATGCTAGGAAACAAGGCTCATCAAACTCAGTGGGACTTGGATCCCAGTACACAAGTTTTGCACTAGGGTGTTAGGTAGAGCTCTCATCAGCAGTCTGACACATTTACTACTACGACCACCACTACCACTGCTGCTGCTGCTGCTGCTACTACTACTACTACTACTTCTTAATTGTTATTCACCATTACTAGTGTGTTAAGGCAGCCACTTTCATCCATTGCTTCTCAGGTAAAGGTTAGGGACATAGGAAGCTGCCATACACAGTCAGACTATGGTCCATCAAGCTCAGTATTGTCTACGCTGACTGGCAGTGGCTTCTCCAAAATTGCAGGCAGGAGTCTCTCTCAGCCCTACCTTGAAGATGCCAGGGAGGGGACTTGGAAATTGAGATGGTAATCCCAGAGCAGTCTCATCCCCTAAACAGAATCTCTTACCGTGCTTGCACATGTAGTCTCCCATTCAAATGCAACCCAGGGTGGACCCTGCTTAGCAAAGGAGACAATTCATGCTTGCTTCCACAAGACCAGCTCTCCTCCCTGAACTATGCCAGCTTGAATCTAAATATATCAAAGGCACTTCTGCTCATGCACAGAGGATCTCAAATTTAGGCCCTCCCTTCTCGCTTGCTGCTGCAGCCCTCTGTGCCACATGACATGTTACTCAGGTCCCAACCCTCAAGAGCCTTTCAGAGGCACAGAGAACTGCAGTGGTAAGCACGGGGCTGGAAAGTCTCATTCCATGAACAGCACCTGCTTATTGAAGTTAGGATCCAAGTCCCTGTTTAAAGGCACCGTGTTCTGTTACGAGTATGATGCTGTCGGAAGTGATCATATTAGAATTGCCTTAGACATCTCTATGTTGGCAGTTCGTAACAATGTTTATAGCTCTTTCTTATGTAGATACCTATACACATATGAGTCATGTTTGAACATGACTGCCCCTCATTATCAGGCATTATCAGGCAGAAAGGTTTTCAGCAGGCTCTACATGATGGGGGTAGGGGAGAAGCTTTATTGTTTGAAGTCCCACTGTGAGCAGGAGGCGGATTGAACACCCAGTGGAGCTTACTGGGGATGTGCATGAAACAGATTTTGCTCCCCCCGCTGCCCCGAGCTCAAAACAAAATGCAGATGGCTGGAACGTTTGTCGAAGCAGCAGTTGACCCAGTTGGGCCTGTGTCTTGCTTTGGTGTGGTGGAAAGGCAGGCAGCTTGGCTCTGTTGGGTTCTGTGGGCCTTGGTTTGGACGTGCAAATAATGCCTTGACTTAGACTTGTAGCAAATAAAACTGTGTTTTCTGCATATATATTTATTTAACAGATTTCTAATCTGCCTCTCCATCATTTTGGTCTTCAAAGTTGCTGGATGTCGTGTATACCTCTGTTTATAATGTTGGCCTTCTCATATCACTACACCGAGTGATTCTAGTGGTAAATTCCAACTAAAATAAAGAGAGGGCGGGAAGGTTCTGTTACACGCTATATGCTAATCTGAATTTGATATAAATTAGAAGATTCCCTCAAATTGGTTTTATATTTGTTAAGACCATTAATGCATTGGCATGTTTCAGTTATGCCAAAAGGTGTTCTGCATCATATGTAACATTTAACAATTCACAAGCATGGGCTTCAGATGGCTTTTACCATATAGTAATGTGGAATGGGCTATGTTGAGAAAGAGTAAGAAATCTGTTTCAGATAAAATATCCAGCAAGGTATAGCTCAGAGAACACATCTTCGAAGAATTAGGGAACAGTTTAGTGATTACTGTCAGATCACAGTGGCTGGCATCCTGACCAACAAAGCGTGCATGTAAGGAGGCTCTGTGGAGATGCACCAAGAATCCATGAGCAACTTCTCCAGTCCTCCTACATGCACACAGCTGAACCAGCATTAAGACTCCTGAATGCTGCTCGTGCTCTGGAAGCACTCTGCAAGACTGAAAACTTGTAGTGATGATCTTGCAGAGCACTTCTGGACCAGAAGTGCTCAGAAGTCTTAGCCCTCTGTTGCAATTGTGTACATGCTTAGGGCGACTGGGGGAACTGTGTGCAGGATTTCAGTGTATCCCCACAGAATCTCCTTACATGTGTGCTTAATTTGTCAGGATATCAGCCCGTGAGAACAACTCATTGAATTTAAGCAGAGGCGTAACTAGGGAAAACGGCGCCCAGGGCAAGCACTGAAATTGCGCCCCCACCCCCCCACCCCACCCCTAACATACATCTGACTGACACACATGTTTCAGAAAACTTTTATTTTAAAAATTTAAAAAATTACAAAAATTACCAAAAATTTCAAAATGCACTACATACTTAGGTTTTTCCTCACAACAACCCTGTGAAGTTGGCTTGTATCTCAAACATCAGAATTATGATGCAATGATGATTATTATGATTATGATGCCCCTCCCTCACGCCCTGGTTCTGTTCCTGACTTTCCCTTGTGAGTGACTGTATTTTAACAAAACAAAAACCAAGGACTCCAAAGTAATTTGAGGGACTAGGGTGATAGTGCTAAAGACTCCTTATTCTCCCGCTGATAAAGAAAGACTCCCCTTTTCCAAAACCGCACGCTATTTACACCAGAAAAGGTTTCAAATGGAGGGGGAAGCATTTATGCATTTATGCTTTGTTTTATGTTACGATTTCAAAGTTAGAAAAACTATAAAAGGGCCATTTTAGAGAAGATATGCACTGCCTTAGTTGCAAATCCTGCTTTTTTGAGATTCCCTGCAATTGAATAAAGCGATAATATACACCTTTGCTATTTAAATTGGTTGGAGAGTATTTATGACAATAAAAAATGAAATGGCATTTCAGATGCAACATTGGTTGCCTAAGACCACTCAGATTTAACTAATCTTCATCACATTGACAAAAAGAGCAATTAAAATTAAAATCCATGACTAAAACCAAACCACTTTGGGGTTGTTTTTAATGAAAGGTGGTATATAAATTTAACAATAAATGTTTAGAAGTATATACTTTCACCCCCTGCCCAACCTACAATTAATTCCAGCTTATTTTCAAAGGGCTTCTAGTTTTATTTACAAATTGCTTGGCAGCACCAATGTTTAAGTAATCGCTGATTGCTCCTAATGATAGTTTTACTTATTGTTAAATTTATATACCACCTTTCATTAAAACATTCTCTGTTCATCTGATTTCCAGTCTGGTTAATTAAATCGGTGGAGGTTTATACTTTCCTGATGGGCTGAAACAGCTAATCCATTTTGATGATGACATATAATTAAATTAGCTTGCATTACATAGTGAAAAAGTCCAGGAAGGGAGAGATGGGGGGATGTGGAACCCAAGGTTCCACATCCCCCCATCTCCCCCTCCCTGAACCTTTTCAGTTAAAACGTGGTTAGATTATAGGGGAGGAAGGACTTGAATGAGCAAAAAGGGGAACTGGTTCGGGCGTTCAGGAAGTTGTTCAGAAGAGGGAGTTGTTCAGGAAGTTTGCTCTGGTGCGTGTCCTCCTCTCGACGCATGCGCAACTGGTGGCGGGGCGGCAGGGTGTGCCGGGGAGTGAGAGTCAGAGACTTGGACTACGAAGACGCCACGGTGCCCAGTGCTGGATGAGCAATGCCAATGGGAGGTGCGCCGGGACTGGGGGAGGGGGACTGCTCTGCAAAAATAATTTTTTAAAAAAATAATAATAATAAAATATTTTTCCGGCAAATCGGCGGGGGCACTTTTTGGCGCCCCCTGCCAAGTGGCGCCCAGGGCACGTGCTCCCCTGCCCCCCCTATAGTTATGCCTATGAATTTAAGTATGATTGAATCAGCTTGGCTTGGGCCTATTAAATACAAAAGTAAGACACATGAGTAGGACAGAGGATGAAGCATAACAAGGGGTACCATTTCTTATGATGGAGTCCAGCAGTTTTCCAGTATTGCTTAGATATTTTGATGTTCTCCATGTACTCTTCTGTAGTAGTGTTAGTTGAGGTGACTCTTTCCTTTCAGTCACTTTGATTAAACAGTATTTTCTCTAAACTCACTTTACTAATTAAATAACAAAGAAACTTGTGACATATTAAAAAAGAAAGAAAATTATTTGCTGTTTCTGCTGCTACAAGTGAACATGATGATTCTTCTGAAAGTTGTTACTAATTAAATGTTTATCCAAAACAATCTTTACACAAGGTCCTACTTCTACAAAATTGACAGTCCTACTTCTACAGAATAGACACTTCCACCTTCCTTTTCCAGAGGAAAATGTCCTCCTGATGTAGAAAATCAATTAAAATTGTGTATGTTTAGAGGGCTGAGAACAGTGATTCCCAAGCATCGTCCAGCTACAGAGATTCCCCCCTTCTGAATTAAAGTGGAAACACTCAAACCTTACAGGACAAAAGATTAACTTCAGCAGTGTGGGGGGGAAAACATAACTGCATTCAGAGGTGTCTGAGCCCCATGTTTCTGCAGGCTTCTCTTCTTTACCCACTGAGAGTAGGTAATTCTGCCATGTGTTTCATGCAGGTGCCCATGGGCATCCTCTTTAGAAGGCTGGTAATTCTGCTGCATCTCTGTTTTGGGAAAGATTGAGTTAGCTAAACACACCTGGTACAGAAATGTGACCTGTCCTTTGCCAGGGAGGCAAAATCACAAGGAGGCAAGGACAACATATTTAATCCTTTAGAGAGCAGACAGCCTCCAGGTGGGTGGTTGACCTCACAAGATCTTTTACTTATTTAGCCAATTCATTTCTTGACGCACACTAGCCATTCTCTCATGGCACAGTTTGGGATTGAATGAGCCCATTGCTTTCCGGGGTCATGCAGAGCCTTATGTACCACATTCTTTTGAATTTGCAAGATTCTGCATTCACTTTTGAAGTTTGTTTTGCCCCACATGATGAGATCGGGGCCTCTTCATGGCTTTGTATTGCTTGATCAAAGGGAGAAAGAGCAGTTACATATATGACAACTTGGCCAGACAGACCAGAGAGATACCAAAGATGTGACATAGAACATGTTGTTCCTAGTACATCAAAGAAGGCGTCAGTTTTACATTCTTTTTTGAAGTCATTGGATTAGCAGGCCTTCCTGGGATCAGGAGGAAAAGGCAGCTCCCCCAGACACATCTCATAAACACAGGCTTAATTTAAGTTAAGACTCATCAGGAAAGCCTTAGGACTTAAGTGTAGTGCCAAGATGCAGCCATGGAACATACATAGCAGGATATTGATGCATTTGGTTTTCTTCAGTTGAAGGACAATTTCCCATCTAGGGTTTTATGGATAGAAGTTCTTTGTCTTGAATTCAATAGCACCTTATAAAAAGTGGGTGGCATACCCTCCAATGCACTTCAGGTGACCCACACGTGATTCTTTTTCAGGAGTACCAATCTCTGTAGCTAGCTCACTGGATTTACACACTACTACTACACATCATGAAGTGGGCTGTACACACACACACAAATGTGTGTGTGCACACACTCCATACAAAAATAAAACCAAGACAGGCCCTGCTGTTGTCTACAGTCTACAAATGAAAGACAAGAAGCATTATGGAAAGTAAAGCAAGAAAAACGGGAGGAGGTTCAATCACGATAATCCAAGGAGGAGCTTGAATGTGAAAACAGAGGGAAAGAGTTGAAGGTTAGGGAGAAGGACATTCCACCAATACATTCCACTTTGCATGCATACGCTGTACGCAGATGATTGTAAATGCACTGAACCTAATATGTGAATAGGACTACTGTGTTGTCAATGGGACTTAACAGCAATTAACTAGCTGGATCATGCCCTGTGTTTTTTGGTCTGATGAATACGTAGTTTGTCTGTATTTGATAATATGCCATCAGTAAAATGTAGCTAGGTATTATTACTCAAAGCACAGTAAAAATAATGCATTTTTGCTAAAATAAATGTTGATGAGAGAAACAAGGATAATATCCTTAATATCAAGCACAGGATTACATTTCTGACAATGATTGTTCCACTTTGCATGTTGTTGCTAGCACTGCTCTTCTGCGGGCTCCCAGAAGCTTCTCTGTTTATGCTTGAGACCACAGGCTTGTGGATTCACACTCTTGTCATGCTCAGGAGTCTCACGAAATAATGAGCCCTCTGTTGGCATATGGGGATCAGCCACTTAGCAGGCAGTGGGACAGTTACCCCCAGATTTAGCTGCTGCCAAAACCAAATTGAAAGGGAACTAGCCTCATGTCTTCCCTATGCTGGGATACCTAAGTAGTCTCTAGAGTTAACTTGCAAAAGTTAACTCTCTGTCCAAGGTCTCTCTCTGCATGGAGATTGACCCCCCCCTTTGGCCTATCTCCCCTCCATAGATGCCTCAAATGAGCTAAAAACCTATTACCTCAGCAGGGAAGTCAGACAAGGCTCTGCAATGCAAACTCCCTCCCTATCAGAAGAAAGCCAAAGCGGACGATAGAAACTCAGAGATTTACCCAGAGATTAAAATACTGATTTGTTGACTAGGTTCTTCTGACCTAAAAGATACTGAGTTTGCATGTCCATTCACTCCATTTACATAACAAGTAGGGTACGCTTGACCCATTCAAACATTTTGTTGTAGTGCAGCACAGCAAACAATGGAACCTTTTGAGATTCTGTGGAACTACCCTATTAAAGAAAGAAGAAGAACTGGAATGTTGCCCCAGGACACAATGTGGGCTTCAGTTGCCTCTGGTTCCTTGAGCCAGTGTGCTCCCCTGCATGCTCCACTTAGCCTCCCGGGTACTCCTTGGTGTGCTCCATTTGGATTCCAGTGCAAGTTACCCACACCTTGGATGCTAGACCTGATACCCGCCATTACACTTCACTGTGTCTTACTCTGCATGCCAAGAACACTTCCAGCCTCCAGATCAGTCCTCTTTCCTGGACCGATCTGCCCAACCAGCCTTGCTGCCACTAGAAGTTGGCTACTTGAGAACATACACTTTGGGGATCTAGCTTTGCTATCTACCCCCTTGGCTCCTTGCTGCTGTCCGCTGCTTCCCAATCCATCCCTGAGGAAAGAGGTCCTTCGGTTGTGTCTGAGCCACAAGGATCATATCACGCTAAAGGCTGTATCATCATCCCTGTGTGCCCCTCTGGGCTTCCTATCCCTGCTCTCTTCAATCCCCAAACCTGTTTCTCTCCAGCCTCCTATGTTCCTCCTTTCTCTAGTCAGCCTGGAAGTTATTCTAATTTGGACACTAAGCGAAATTTCTTCTTAGCAGTTATATGGTTAATCTTATAATGTATTTTTAGTACTCATATAGCCTTAACTGACTCT
Organism: Hemicordylus capensis; assembly: GCF_027244095.1. NCBI lineage: Eukaryota > Metazoa > Chordata > Lepidosauria > Squamata > Cordylidae > Hemicordylus > Hemicordylus capensis. The sequence continues at coordinate 140,502,762 of NC_069659.1, forward strand.
CTTACTCCATTGTACCCCTTACCCTCAAATAAAACCTTCTTTGTTTTTGAACTTCAGCAATCTCTCTCTCAGTCCATTTTCTTGCCACCCAATTATTCTGATGTGGAACTGCTCCACTCTGAGCTAATTTCCCCACACAAAGCCCAAACACAATATTGGGGTGTTTACCAATCACCCCCGGGGCAGTTCCATTAACAATGTCCATGATTTGCAAGCCACCAAGGTACGGGCAAACAGGGGTGCCAACAGAATGTTCTGGGCCCAGTACAGAAGCTTTTATTTCAAATTCGTATTTATTCCCCTGCTACTGGAGACTGTTAGGGCAGCTCGTGGGTGGGTAGAATAACAACAGACAGATGGGCCATACCTGGATTCTATGCATGTCATCCTTTTTAACGGGTATTGGATTTAAGATAGAGCCCAAAGATTTTCCATGTTAAAGATTTTCCATGCTGTTGCCTATCTTTAAACAGTGTGTAGGAAAGGAGTGGCTAGGAATGAGTGTGGGGTGAGAAGAGGGAGGACATTCAGTCCATCCCATACACTCCTGCAAAGACATCCAAGGGATGAATCTGGCCCATGCAACCTTTTGCAAGAAGCATGGGGAGAGGATGGAGGTTGCCAGCTATCTCCTGTCCTGGGCCCAGTCACCTTGCAAAACTTTGCAAGGTTCAGATCAGGAGCCATTGAACCAACCTTTGCAAACCACCAGGAGAGTGGGTAAGGATGGGTGGCAACCAGGAGCCTCCCTCAGCTTCCCCTTGCAAAGGGTGGGTTGAGAGTGATCGGCCCCATACAGGGCTTTGAAAGGGTGCCCCAGGATGGACAAGAAGGCTCTTCTCTTCAACCTGTGCTCCTTTAAATGTTGTAGGGGTGTGGCAAGACCTCCCAAGTGTGCGTGCCCCGGCATCTGAGGTCAGATGCAAGGAACGGGGCAACCAACATCTCCTCCCGCTGCCGCCCTTGCCCCACCGCTTCTTATCTTTGCTCCTGTGCAGCAGCGGTGGGAGCTGTGGCTGGGCCAGGCCTGGCCTCTCTGGCTGCCCTGTGTGCCGCTTTCTCTCTCCCTGGCCAGCCAGCCGAACTGGATGGCACATACCTGAGACCTCATGGGCATGTGACTTCCATAGTTGACTGCACAGGCATGCAGTTCGGTCAGCCGGCTGGTGAGAAAGCAAGAGGCACACAGGCTGGTTGGAGAAGCCCGGCCCAGCCCAGCCACAGTGCCTGCTGCCATGGCACGGGGGCAAAGATTAGAAGTGGTGGCAGGGCAAGGGAAGGGGCATCAGGCAAGGGCGGCGATGGGGCAGGGGCAGCGAGGCGGCCTGCTTGGGGGCCCCTTGGGATCCCCCTGACCATCTGGGCCCAGGGACATTTGTCCCTGCTTGTCCAACGGATGCTACGCCCATGTGCAGTAGGGACAAGGCTGGCCCTAGCTCTGGTAAGGAGAGCGGGAGCCAGGGAGTGGTGGCATTTGGCACCTTAATTCAATCCTTGTCAATATCCTGGATTGCCCGTGGAGATTAGAGAAGCTTATATTCTAGGAAGATGAGACTCACTATCGCACAAGGTTTATGACTACATCACATTTTTATGCCATTTGCTCCAAGCAAATTAGTTCCAGGTTAGCTGCAGGGGCGTATCTCTTCTCCCATACTACTCTAAATAAATATAGGCTGCAGTTATCAGAGGCAGATAGTTAAACATTTTATGTTTAAATGTAAGTAGGAGGAGGTAAACAGGGAACAAGTTGCTTTTCAGACCTTCACAGAACAGACTGCAGGCAGGCAGCAGAGAAGTGAAATTGCAAGATAGGGACATATTCACTTCCAACACTATTATTTTTATTGGCAGACATACTCCGCAGCAGGGGCATAGGCTTCTCAATTTCCCGGATGGGGGGGGTGCAGAAGGCACATGGGAGGAGAGCTGGTCTTTTGGTAGAAAGCATGAATTCTCCTCTTTGCTAATAGGGTCCACCCTGGTTTGCATTTGAATGGGAGACTACATGTGAGCACTGCAAGATATTCCCCTAGGGATGGGATCACTCTGAGCAGAGCAACTGCATGTATAGAACACCACTAGCTTTTCTTCTTGTTATACTACTTGTAATCAGAGAATTATAGAGTGAAATGCCCCTAAGTGGCAGCCAAGTCTTCTAGGAACTTGCTGAGCTGCTACATAGACAACACAGAACTGATTGTGTTGTTCAACTGACTGATAAACTTGAGCTTGAGAGCTTGCTGATGCTATCTGGCAGCTGCGGGGGGATTGCCTCCCCCAGGAAGGCTTGAGCCCCACCATCCCCACCTAGCAGCCCAGTGGGGACATTGCCCCCTCTGGGAAATCCCAGAGGGGGCTTGAGCCCTGCTGCCCCCACGAAGTTTACGTCCCTGCTCCACAGTGTAGTATGGGCAGTTCTGAGCCAGTTGTGTTGCTGCAGGTGCTTAAGGAACCCCTAACAGTTTTGCACTTTTGCACAGGAGTGAAAATACTTAAAGTAGTGTGTCTGCACTCCAGGAGTACTACTTACATTGTTTCCCAGAGTGTTGTGCTAGTTTAAGTATTTGCACTCTTGCACAAAAGTGCAAGTGTATTGGCAGTTCCTTAGATGCCTGCAGCACTGTGGGTAGACCCAAACTTCCCGTGTTATGCTGCAGAACATGTCAGCCACCTTTATCATCAATCATCATCATCATCATCATCATCATCATCATCATCATCAATAATTCCCTAAGGTGTACCCATGGCTAACCCTGTATATGGCAGCTCTCACGAGAGTTCGCGAGCAGAAGCACCATGGTGATTGGGCGGTGGAGATTCCATATGCAGATAGGGAAGAGGAGGAGCCTGTGAGAGCAGAAGCACCATGGTGTTTGGGCAGTGGGGATTCCATGTGCAGATAGGGAGGAGGCGGCAGTTGGAATGCAACTGTTACTGGTCGGAAGATGTTCTTGATTGTAGAGGAGAAGATTCTCTCTCTCTCTCTCTCTCTCTCTCTCTCTCTCTCTCTCTCTCTCTCTCTCTCTCTCTCTCTCTCTCTCCATATAGATAGATAGATAGATAGATAGATAGATAGATAGATAGATAGATAGATAGATAGTGGGCAGGGGTCTGTGAAGAGAGGGGTCATGAGGGAGGAAAGAGCCCCTTCAGGAGAAGGAGTCTGCCGTTGTGTGAATTAGATGAGGAAACAAGATGAACAAGATTTGTTAACTCAGGGAGAGAGGGAGAGAGAGAGAGAAGAAGGGAGGGAAGAAAGACAGAGGGGAAGAGCCAGTGGAAGAGAGGGGGGGGGGGAGGAGAAGAGAGAAAGAAGGAAGGGTGAGGGACGGGTCCAAGCCTATTAATGGCCTGAGGGGAATGAGCAGCCATGGTGCATGGCACTATTGGCAGCAAAGAAGGGCCCAGTCAACCACTGCTGCTGTTTGGGGCAGGCAGGCAAGGGATGGGCCCAGGCCTATCAGCGGCCTGAAGGGAATGAGCAGCCATGGTGGTGGTGGCAGTGAGGAAGGGCCCAGTTAACTGCTGCTGCTGCTCCTGTGGGGTGGAGCAGGAGTGGGGCTCGGGTGAGGGTGGGGAGGTCTCTGGGGATAAGGGGCTGCAGATTGGCCAATAGGTGTCAGCAACGCTGCAGCCACGACCAAGGGGGGTGAGGAGGCTGGAGTAAAAGGATGGAGGAGTGACCAAAAGGGGTGAGGGGGATGGAAGCAACAGGATGGAGGAGGAGGAGCAGGAGTGCGGATCAGGTGAGGGTGGAGAGATCTCTGAGGTGAGGGGGGGACTGTGGCAAGAGGTGAAGGGAGCAATCAAGTACTAGCATGCAGATGCTCTGTGCGGGTTAAGCTAGTTATTATTGAATTTATTTGTCAAATAAATAATATAAATAGATTAATAATACAGATACAAAATATGTCAAAAACCAATTTCTCATTCTCATTGACATTTATTTCAACCACAAAAACAGTTCTCAAAGTTGTTTACATAGCAAAAGGAATGAGAAGCTGGTTCCCTGGCCATCCCAAAAGTGATCACAATCTAAGAATAAAACACACTGGAGACACCAGCAACAGTCACCAGAAAGATGCTATGCTGGCCTGGGTTGAATGGGGACTGTGGCAGATGTATAGACACAACACACATTGAGTCTGATGACACCTTAAAAATGAACAGATTTGTTTTGTTTTTTAGATATTTTAATCCAAGTCTCTCATTTCAAGGATAAGGTGCTATATACACCCCACTGATTCCTGCATGTCAGTTACCTTGTCTGTTTACAGCTTCAACCTTTTACATTTATGTTTGGAAACTGTAGCACATACCAGTGGATATTATTAGTAGGCATTCCCTTTTTCGCTACTTACTGGAACTCTCAGTCACAGAGGGAATGCTCCCCCTTGTGGTTTAATTTATATGGCAAAATGGAAATGAACAGTGTAATTTGCAACAGGTTTAGGATAACAACTCTATATTTGCTGCAATGGCAGCTTCATTGCCAAATGGGGGATTTTTGGTGGAGAAATGGTATGGGCCAAAAAGCTAAAGACCCATTCTCCCTGCAGTGTGGTCAGTGACCACCAATACTTTAAAGGAAAAACATAGACACACACAGGAGACAACCGTGTGTTTAAGTCTTCATCTAGATTAGTCCCAATAAATCTCAGGGATACATGTTTTTAACCTTGTAGTTGTTAACCACCTTTAGCTTCTTGTAAGGAATGGTGACTTATACATTTTAAATGTGTAAGAGAATAAATGCCTTCTCTTTTGCTTGTGTGCATAGCCATGCTTATAATAAGTAATGCTTCTTATTGGAGCTTTCAGTGTGTAGAAGCACTGATTGTCAATCTCTTTGTACTAAGGCCTATTTCTCACTGAGGTGGGAAACCCATGTCAGGGCTGTACCATTTCAGGCTGCAGGTGGGACTCACATGATGGAATGTTCCTCTACACCTACACACCTACACACACACACACACACACATATCTCTAGATATCATGCTAGATGTCAAATTAGATATAGGCTAGAATCCTTTTCCTTGAGCGGGGGTCTCTCATCTGGTTAGCCCCACGGTTTCAATTTATTTTCCTTTTTCCAGCAAGCTCTCCCTTCTCCCTGCTGCCCTCTGAAGACCTTGTTTGGAGGGCAGAAACCCTTGGGAGCAGGCAGTCCTTCAGGTATCCAGGGCCCAAACCTATAAGAGCTTTAAGGTAATAACCAGCACCTTGAATTGGGTCCACAAACAAGTTGGCAGCCATTGCAGCTCTTTCAAAATAGGTGTAATATGGTCTGAGCGAGCAGTTCCAGAGAGAACTCTGTCTCTGGCAGCTGCATTCTGCACTGACATTTCTGAATATTCTTCAAGGGCAGCCCCATGTAAAGCACACTGCAGTAATCCAGCCACCACGTGACTAAGGCACCTCTGTTAACCGAGCACACCCCTGTTAACTAAGCAAAGAGGCACCTTTTAAAGTGGTGATGCTCTTTATTTAGCAGGCGGAGAGCAACTGGCCCTATCCAGCCCCAGCACAGCATCCCTCCAGTGGCTGTTGCTGGTGTCTATCTTGTGTTTCTTTTTAGATTGTGAGCCCTTTGGGGACAGGGGACCATCTTATTTATGTATTATTTATTTTTCTTTGTAAACTGCTTTGAGAACTTTAGTTGAAGAGCAATATATAAATATTCATAGTAGTAGTAGTAGTAAGGCATGGGTAACCTTAGTAATCATGCATCATAACAGTTAAATTGTTTTGAGAAAGGGTAGCACATGTCATTTATAAAACAGGCAGTTGTGAAGTCCCTACAGACCCCACACCCACCCCACTGTTGTATTTTTTGGTTCCATGAATGATCATGCAGTTCTCCTCTGCTAGGTATCATGCTTGATGCTTTCCAGGTCCTCCTGGCTTCCTGCTTCCTTATCTGTCCATCTTCCCTTGTCCCTCATTTCCTAAGCCAATAGCTTTCATAGTCCAGTTTGTTTGCTTGTTTGTCTGTCGTATCTCTATACCACCAGATATAGAAATTTCCAGGCAATGTACAAATTGAAACATGTTTAAATGAGCCCCTGGTGGTGCAGTGGTAAAACTGCCACCCTGTAACCAGAAAGGTTACAAGTTCGATCCTGACCAAGGGGCTCAAGGTTGACTCAGCCTTCCATCCTTCCGAGGTCGGTAAAATGAGTACCCAGAATGTTGGGGGCAATATGCTAAATCATTGTAAACCGCTTAGAGAGCTCTGGCTATAGAGCGGTATATAAATGTAAGTGCTATTGCTATTGCTATTTATAATTAATCCTTGAAAACGGGCCCGTGGGGATGCATCCCGGCACCCAGCGGATTGGCTGGGCAGCAGAGGCGCCGGATTGGCTGGGCGGCAGGAGCTTACACGCGGCAGGAAGCCATTGAGCTGCTGCCGAGGGAGATGGCTGCGGCCACAGCGAGGAGACGGTGGTGGCCCCAGCTGTGGTGAGACGGTGGCCTGCATGGCCACTGGGGTCAGGAGGTGGCTGGGCCGCCAGGAAGAGGAGGCAGCGGCTGGAGGGGATGGAGAAACCGGCAGGAGGCAGGAGAAATCACAGGAGGGGGTGGGGGAGAGAAGCGGGCCGGGCAGGCATCAGAGACACCCACCAGAAGACAGAGTCAGGGAGAAGGGGTTGAAGGGGGGGGGGGAGAGTCGAACTAGGGGCGTAGACGCTGTGCGCCTGGTCAGCTAGTAATATGAAAACAATATAAAACACTTAAAAATTTGTACAGCAGATAAATACAATCACAGTAAGTAAAAATATATTAAAATCTAAATGTTAGTTAAAAGCCTGGGGAAACAGGTACCTCTTGAGGTTCTTCCTAAAAGTAGGAGATGCTTTTATTTGAACAGGGAGTGTATTCCAGAGCCCTGGGGCAGCCACTGAAAAGGCATGGTCCTGAATCGCCACCAAACGAGCTGGTGGCAACCGTAACCAGACCTCTCCAGGGCGCTTTCCAGACTAGCTGCTCAACAGCAGCAAAATGCCTCCATTCCGGCAAGTTACATTAAAAACGTAAACAGCAGGGGGAGCAGTCTCGCAAGAACGAATGACCAGAAAAAGCAGCAACTTTCTTATGCCGGATATACGATGTCCTAGATCCATATCGCAGCGATTAAATTCAAAACAAGGCATTGGAAATGTGAACGGCACCCTGCTGTCCGCGCAAGGACTGCAGTGTCACAACACAGGAAGTGTGGAAGCACATTTCCAAGATACGACATGATCCCGTTGCAGGGTCTAATCTGGAAAATGCCCAGATGAACTTAATAGGCAACAGGTTCATGACAGGGAAGACGCTCTGTTAAGTACCCTGGACCCAAACGTTAATGGCTTTATAGGTAATAACCAGCACTTTGTATTTTGTTTGAAAACATATCGGCAGCCAGTGCAATTCTTTCAGAATCTGTGTTATATGGTCCCTTCGAGTTGATCCAGAGACCAATCTGGCTGCCACATTCTGTACCAATTGTAGTTTCCAAACTACATACAAAGGCAGTCCCACAGAGAGTACATTGCAGTGGTCAAGCCTAGAGGTTACCAGCATATGTACCACTGTTTTAAGATTGTTTACCTCCAGAAATGGACGTATCTGGCATATCAGCTGAAGGTGATAAAAAGCACTCCTGGCCACTGCCTCAACCTGAGAGACCAGGGAGAGTTTTGGATCCAGGAGAGTTCTATGTACATACAAAACTATGTACCTCATCTTTCAGGGGGACTGTAACCCCATCCAGAACAGGCGGATCTGTCCCAACCCCCTATAGACAGTACCTCCATCTTGTTTGAATTGAACTTCAGCTTGTTATCCCTCATCCAACCCATTATCACCTCCAGGCAGGCATGTGTGTGTGTGTGGGGGGGGTGTCATCCTGATCCCAGTTACTTATGAAGTTGGTATGGAGAAATAGATCTGGGTGTCATCAGCATATTGGTAACACCCTAGGCTATACCTCCTGATGATCTCTCCCAGTGGTTTCATGTAGATGTTAAAAAGCACTGGAGATAGTATGGAGCCTTGTGAGACTTCACACTTTAGCTTATGCTTTGCAGAATTACAGTCTCCAAGTGACACTATCTGGGATATGCCAGAGAAGTAGGAACGGAAGCACCGTAGAACAGTGCAACCCAATCTCACCTCCTTCAAGCTATCCAGGAGAATACCATGGTCGATGGTATCGAATGCTGCCAAGAAATCCAAAAGAATAAGCAGAGTCACACTCCCTCTGTTGAAGCCAAGTTTGGCAAGGGTCAAGAGAACATGTTGTGGGATGCACAATCCGAAGCAGTTTGTCCACATCCTCAGGAATAATAAACTGTAAGTGATCCAATTCAAGTCTACAAGAAGACTTGCCTGGCACCTCTACAATAAGACTGCAATAACTGTGGAGTCTAGTTCAGCATGAATACAAGATATTTTATCCACAAAAAAGTCATTAAAGACATCACAGCAAGTGACAGATGGCTCCAAATTCAAATTCAAGGTGGAGGGGGCATGGACTAGCCTCCTCACAACCCCAGACAACTCAGATGGATGTGAATTTGCGGAAGCAATGTGGGCAGAAAATAACCGCTTCTTTGTCACCCGCACTGCCAGAGCATAGATTTTCAAATGTGCTCTGTGTTGCAGTCTGTCAGATGCATGCCAGGTCTTCCTCCACTTGCGCTCTAATCGCCTGCCTCGCCACTTCAGCTCCCATAGTTCTTCCAAATACCATGGGGCTGACTTTAAAGCAGGTCGGAGAGGATGCTTAGGAGCGATTGTTTTCCTACTGATCTTCCCTTCCCTTTCTTCCTGTGAAGCGAGTGGGACCCTTCAGGCCTATTACCTTCTCCTTCCCTGAAGGCCCAAACTGGGGGCGGGTGGGGGGGAAGGTTCAAAAGGAGGAGGTGATTAGATGTGGTGCTGCTTACTCAATCACTTGCAGGTGCATGGGACATTTATTAGATGAAGGAATTAGTGCAACAATAAATATCATGAATTGCTCATTTAGGATGTTTAGCATAATATTATAAGATCTTATTGGTGCATGAAAGATCATAAGGGATAAAAGGTACCTATGCAATGTATGGGAACTCAGTGCTTTGTACCAAAGATGGACAAGGGACTAACAGGGACTAGTTTCTTCCTTTATTAGAACAACCAAAATAACTTAAATGTTAGCATGTTAGCTTCCCTTCAGCATGAAGGAGACAAATCCCTCTTACATTGCTTTGCTTTCTACATTTCATTGCACTGACCCAAAAGTGCAGGTTGGGTGGATCAGCATTTTGTCTCCTGGTCTTATCAAGAAGACACACTCTCTCTCTCTCTCTCTCTCTCTCTCTCTCTCTCTCTCTCTCTCTCACACACACACACACACACACACACACACACACACACACACACACCCCTGCAAATTATTAGCGAATTGCTAGCATGAAATGTTCTGAGATCAGCAATACTCTATGAACCCTCAACATACATATGCTTTATATCCCTCTCTGTTCGGGGGGGCGGGGGAAACACACACAACAGAATACAATCAAACGTTGTTACCTTCAAGATGGTCCTGCATAATAGCAAGTATGCATGCTTAGAATTACAGCCAAAATGTCGTCCTCATATTTATTTATTAGGAAATTCTATTGTTGCACAAGTCTGAACCATATAAAGGAAGAACCAGGGCAAAACGCAAGGTCTTGACCTCCTTCCCAGCAGTGGCATAAAGGTCTGAATGGGACTGTGTGCAATCATCTTTTATTTTGCAGCATAGCAGGTGCCGAAAAAAATTGGGGGGGGGGCTCCCAAACACTTGTTAGTGCACTTGTGAAGATCCTCAGATCTCAAGAGTCCTAATCACTGCATGCGCAATCTTTGTACAGTATATGTCAGTAGAAATGTTCACATATTAGGTACCCATGTTCACTTTAAAAATGTGTACAGTACAATTAAGACTGGAACGAGTGAAAAGATCATGGATTGTCGGCTTTGCATGCAGAAGGTCCCAGGTGCAGTCTGTGGCAGCCTCTCTAAGTCGGGCTGGGAAGGACTCGTGACTGGAACCTTGGAGAGCTACTACTGCCAGTCAGAGTAGACTGAGTGAACGTTGTGACTGAGTGATGGACGGAAGGTAGATGGACGAAAGGTTTGACTCAGCAGAAGGCTGGAGTGGTCCCAGGAACAAGATTGGAAAAGGCACCCCCGCCTTCATCTCCTTCCCCTATAGGTTGACAAGGGAGACAAGAGCAAGAACCAAGACAAGAAAAGTGAAATAATGATAAACACATACAGGCAACCCTTAAAAAGGTTAATTCAACAGGGTTGAATTAGGACTGGGGAGATCCAAGTTCAAATCCCGGTTCAGCCATGGAACTCATTGGATAATTCCGGGCCAGTCACTTCTCTCTCAGCCTAATCTACTTCACAAGATTGTTGTGGGCATAAACATAACCATGTACACCACTCTGGGCTCCTTGGAGGAAGAGCAGAATATACATGTAAAAATGAATAATGAAACACTTCACTAAAACTATCATGTTGCATGCAGAAGCTTATGGGACTACATTCTTCCGCAAGGAGTAACTGCAGGTTTGTAAATCAAAACTGTTCAAAACAGAACTGGAAAGGTATGCTTTGTGGAAATATTACAAAAACAATTTTGTTTTTGTTTTTAGAGAGAGGTTGCACTTGGGAGATTTAAAAAAAACCCCAAAAATTAAACACAAAAAGTCCAAATAGCAGTTCATTGTGTCTCTCTTTTCAAAAAAAGAGGCTGAAAACCAGAATGGAGAAGCAAAGAATAAGCAGTCACCCAGTTTCATGGCTAAGTGGGGATTTGAATCTGGACCTCTCCAGTCCCAGTCCAACCAAACAAAATGGGTGCAATGTGCATACTTATACATGGGAGGAGGAGGCCCCCTTGTCCATCTTCTCACAACATCCTGACTCCATCCATTTCCACACACCCCTTCTCCTCTCATTTGGAATGTAAATTATTTGTTGATGGTGATATGTCAGTGACTTCCTAGGAAACACCCCTGCCCACTTTATTCATTCATTGTACTTTTCTCACAGAGAAAAGTACAATGCTTACCAGCCAGACATGGCAAAGGCAAGTAGAATCATTAATGCATGTGAATATAGACTCCACCTGACATTAGCATTCTACAAAGGAGATTCTTGACTAAAATATTAAGACATCCATATCAATCTCCATTCTCTTGGAAAATATATCATGATTTTCACTTGGGGAATTGGCAAAACAACAACAACAACAACAACAACAACAACAAAACCCTCCCACCCACTCCCATGATCAGTGATCAGATTCAGAGATCTTCACATCTCGAAGGAAGCCTTCCTGCAAAGAAAGAGAATATCAGCTCTCTCCCCCACACCCCAAACAAGCAAACAATAGATAATAGATCTCAGAAGTCATCCTCCTCACCATTCCAAGTTCGACTTGCAAAAGATAGGAAAGGCAAGCAACTGGCTGGATCTCTCTCTCCACCCCCCCCCCCCACACACTCACACTCACACTCACGGGGATAGACAAGGGCCACATTACACATAATGCCAAACATGGCTGTGGTTTCAGATCGTAACACAGAATCACGCCACAGACATTCATCAAACTGCAGCTTGCCAAACTCCAGTTGCAGGAGAGGGGAACCCCTCCCTTCTGCTCAGCCTCCGAGCAGATCCCAGCAAGCTACATGGCCAGATCGTGGGCAAAGCATCATCATGTCAGTGGGGTGGCCGTGATTGGCCACGATCTCAAAGGGGGCATGTTGAGTGCTATCATGCATTTTTGGAGCACTCAGCCCACCTTGGGCATGGAAAGGGCATTTAGATCCATTTAAATGTCCTGCCATGCCCTACCGTGCCATGGCAGTGCTTCTTCTGCCAGCGATGGCACTGCTGGCCCCCCAAGTAGCCTCTCATCCCTGTCGTCCCAGACAAACACAAATTCTTGGGGATTTGGGGGTCCGGGGAGGGTTGTTATTCTGCTTGTAATAAGGGAGAGGAGGGGAGCATAGAGACTTCCTAGGAGGAGATATGGAGATGAGGGAGGGTAAAGGATGCTGGGAGATGCTGCGGGCTGTGTCCCACCATAACCCCGGATGTTGTTGCAAGGGGTGACCCTGGCAAAGCAGTCCATGCAGACCCAATTGAAATCTGCTGTCTGGCAGCTTGCTGCTGAGTGGGCTAGCTCTTTCCTGAGACAGCCAGTCTATTGGGGAAGGCTGTGCTCATCCAAGGGTGTAACTCCAGCCACAGACTGCAAGTTCATGAGTGGAGCCGCTCCCCTCTGTGGTCCTTCTCATGAGTTGTGGGGTGTGTGTGTGGCCTTGCACTCTCATGCCTGGGCCCTGTGCTCTGGGTCGGTTGGCTGTATCTTTGAAGAAGGATTTTGGTTTACCCAATACTGACCCTGGCGAAATACCGCTCCCTCCTAGGGAAATGGCTGAGCCTCCCTTCCCCAACCATTCTGTGGGGAAAAAATAGAACTCAGCAGTTCCAGAATCCCTGCTTGTGGCAGCCTCCTAAACCAGAACAGGAGTGACCCCCCCCCGCCCAAATATGTACTCCCCTTCTGAAGAGGGATGCCCTGTTCATGCTGGCTATCCCTGTCATGAAGGGACCATTTGTCACCTGGCATGCAAGGCATACCCGCTGATGTGGATGGTGTAGACACAGGGGTCAGGCATGGACCTTTAAAACCATTCAAAATTCCCAGGCTCAGTCTGTTGTTGCACCGTATGCAGATCAGCAGGTGTGGGGATTCCCGGGAGAGGAGAGAACTGGTCTTCTGCAGCGCCAGGACAGTGTGCTTGCCCTTCAGGGCCACGGGCAAGGGTGCACGTCTGTATGTGGGTGTGCAGGCTGGCAGGGTCAGACAGCAGGTTGGCAAGACCAGAGCAGCACTCGCCCAATTACCCGTCCCTGCAGCTTTGCTGCATGGAGCATCCTGCCTCAGCGTGGAGTCCCCATTGGCTGCCACTCTCGTGAGAGAGAGGTCTGTGGGATGATTTCCCAGCATATGCCGAGAGTGCTACCTAGTGCAACTAGAATGCCACCTCATGCGTTTGCAATTATGGCTCTCCTCGTGAGTAAGCTTAGGGATTGATAACCCCAATGGGAAAGGGGCTGGGGGCCCCTTCCCCAACCTATATGTGAAAAAGAATCTAACTTTGCCGCTCCAGGTCCCTTCCTTTTATACCTGGTCCTGATCCCCCCCCCAGGCATTTGCTCCCCTGCCGTTGCTGTGTTGGGGTGCCCTACTTCTGTAGCCACTTGCAGGGTTCGTGCTTGTGAACACACGCCACTTTTGCTCCCTTCTCAAGAAGCAAAGCACTTGGTGCCCATCCTGTCATCCCATGCCCTTTTCCTACTGCATGCCAGGTGGGGGGAGCAAGGGAGAGAGTGGGAGGAGGCAATGCCCCGTGTGACTGTGCTCCTTGACAGGCTGACAAGTCCGGGATGGGGCATGGGGAACCTGTAGCCTGGCAACTCCATAGCTGCATAGCTGACAGGAGGGGCGGGGCTTGTTTTCTGAGAGGCTGCCAGGGAGCAGTGCTGAAGGCATGGAGCAGCCACATCCTTGGGTGGGTCTGCACTGCCTCAATGACTTCGGTTTGAAAATCGGCATAAAACCACGGTTATGACTGTGTCCGGAGTAGAACGTAGCACTTCGGCAGCCAATCCTCAGGTGTCGGCGGCGAACCTTAGAGACAACGGAAGGTTCCATTGGGAGTTTTGCAAGGCAAACCAGAGGTTGCTTTCTGCCCATAACCATGGTTTTGTGCATTCAGGCATCCTGGAATTCCTCAACCATGTTTAACTCCGGTTTGGGATTATGTCTGAATGCAGCCAAGGACATTAGACTTAATAAAAGATTTATTAAGCAACTTAGGAGGAGGTGCAAATTGTAGAAACCTAAATAGAAACATATTGTCAATCACCACCCTGAGCCATTTTTGGAAGGGCGGTATATAAAGCAAATAAATCATTAAATTTAATAGCAGCCCATTTTTTCTCTTGTGCAAGCAGCTAGCCATTCCTTGCTGATTTGAATTTTTCTGGCAAACAGTGTTGGGCAGAGCACAATCAGGAAGCAATAGCAGCATACAGCCAATTGGCTGCTATCCGCCATCTTTTTCTTTCTTTCAGTGCTGCACTGCCTGAGGAGAGTGTACAGGAGGGAGGGAAGGCTGAGCTGGGAGAGCCTAGGTTTCTTTGCTCTTCTCTCTCCAGCTTGCTCAGAGCCCTTCCCAGGAGCGGAGCCACCATTGGGCAAACGGGTTCAAAGAACCCGGGCAGCCACCAATCAGGGGCTGTGAGTGCGGCCCCAGACACGCCCCTCCCCACATCTGACTTCAGACACGGGGTGCATTATTTCAGTCCCAAATGGGGCCACACAGCCCCGTCTGGAACCAAAATCAGCCCGCGCTACATTGGCCGCGCTGCATTGCCTCCTTAAAGGCAGGGAGAGCCATTCCGGCCACACTGCCAATGCAGCACAGGCCGATCTCCCTCCCCAATGGGGCCGCATTTGGGAGGGAGAGCTGCTCCTGGTCTCTCTGCCAACGCAGCGGGGCCAATTGATCTCTCTCCCAAACCGGGCCACATGGCCCCATTTGGGAGGGAGATCGGCCCCTGCTGCATTGGCAGTGTGGCCGGAACGGCTCTCCCTGCCGTTTAAGGCAGGGAGAGTTACTCCAGCCCACACTGCCCAATGCAGCACAGGCCGATCTCCCTCCCAATTGGGGCCATGTGGTCCCATTTGGGAGGGAGACCACACCCCTGTGTCTGACTTCAGGTGCAGGAGTGTGGCTAGCCATCACCCTGCATCTGATGTCAGACACGGGATGAGGCCAGGGGGCACACAGGCCGCCACCAGCCTCCCTCTGCTCCTGGCCCTTCCCTTCTCCTCTGTGTCAACTCTGCGGGTGTTTCACACACTGTCACCCAATTACAGTTACGGAGCTGCCTCCTGTAATTTGACTTGGATTTACTGAGTGTTTGAACAATTGGGACTGGAGAGTAGGCAGTGTGTGCACTAGTGTTAAAACAATGTAGAGAACGAACAATCTACTCTAATAGGTTGTTAAAGTAATCCATTATGTTAGAACTGGATTCTGCGTGACACCTTTTTAAAACCACCTAAAAGCTTGTTTTAGATTTTTTAAAAAGTTGTAAATAAGTGAATAGGCAAACAGCTATCTTTTGACACAAGGTTAGAAGTAAACTTTTGGAAGACTGCCAGTAATTTGTGTAATGCAGCTAGATTTAAATACTGAAATCCCATTATTTCATTGGGTAAGTTAAACACATTTTACAATCTCTGCTATACCTGTGAATGGATGGAGCTCTTTGATTTTCAGATAATGTTCTTGCAGTGCTACTTTCCCCCTCTAGGTGGTGCATTTTCCATTTTGCAAAAGCTGTTCCAGGTATAAGGGAGCAGAGAAGGAATGAGTGATCACCTTCATTTCTTAAAACATTTGTTAATTTCTTACGTTTTTAAAAGCTGTTCCCTGCCATAATTGATCATGAAATAAGCAAGTGCCACCGGCCAAGTGTGCATGTGAAGTATTAACAAGTTTTCAGCTGAGATTTTCTGGGTGAAATTATTTTGAAAGAGACAGTGGTTTTTAAAAAGATCGAATTAATTGGGCTTGCAGCAACAGCAGGACTGGAATATGCGGTAATGCCTATGTCATCCCCACCGCCCTCCATCTCCCACATAGGCTACAGTAGTTGGTTCGGGCTGGTAGCTGTGGTCAGGGCTGGGGGCAGGCAGGTAGCAGCGCTCTGCTGTGAGGAGACCAAGAGACCAAAGGGAGGTAATGGCTCTGTGTCTCGTGGATGAGACAGAAGCTGAACCAGCCTTAACCCCTTGCTTAGGCATTGTAAACCTTGAGTTTCTCTTGTGGGCCTTACTGGAAGGCTGCAAGTGCCTGAAAGACTATACGAGCTGGATTAACTCTGCAGAGTTGAAGGCAGGAGTTTCAAGTTGGACAGCTTCATTCCAAAGCTGTTTGGAGCAGTTAAAAACTTGACTCTCTAAAGATGGGGGTGGGGTGGGGGGGAAGAAGTGTGTGAAGATAAGTTAAATGTTGAAATGTTTCTGTTAATGCATATTTGTATAAATGTACATATATAACTTGTTTTACATTCTTGCAACATTCAGTTGCTGTTTGGGCCCTAAGGATACCCTTCCACATGTTACACTTGGAGCACTGACGGCAATCCACCTCGCTTGGACACACAGTGGCTGACAGCAGGGCAGGCCTGCACAACATAAGGCCAGGGGGCCAGATCTGGCCCACAGGGACTTTTTTTTTTTTTTTGCTGGCTCCCAGAAAGGAATATCCTGCAGCAACAACAAGAGCCATGAAAGAGCTCTTGGCCTTTCCCACTGATGAGCAGCAGCAGCTCAATGCAGCTGGCCGCTTGAGACCAGATGCCCCCTGCCCCCCGAATGAAGCCTACTGACACTAACCCTCTGCCCCCTCTCTTTTATTAATATATTAAATAATGTTAATGTAGTAAGTTAAATTGACCTCAGTCCCATGCACCAAATCATGGTTGGTTCCAGCCCACCAGGGCATTTGTGTTGTGCATCCCTGCAGAAGAGGCTATTTGCATGGGAAGGCGGAAGTAGGTCTGTTTTGGAAACATTGCCGAAGGGTGGTTTTCCTGCACTGAGCAAGAGTTTGGACGCTTGGAAGTTTTTTCTGAGGTGTGAATTCTCATTCTATCATAGCAAATGAGATTTTTTTCAATTAAACAACTCTCATGACCCCACTTTCACTTTTTCACACCTCAATTACTATGAATAATATGAGGAAGTAATCAATTTAGCACACTTCACCTTATGAAGATAAACCTCATAAATTCACCAAAATTCACCCCTCTGCCCAATCACTCTGAAATTGGGGACAGGTGGTAATCTCCACCCATTAGGCACTATCTACCAGCCCACCCCACTCCTTTGGGGCAGATCCACTTACTGCCCCCAATCTGCCCCAAAGACACCCAAACTTCAAATATTCCCAAAAAATCAGCCCTCTGCCCAATCCCCCTGAAATTGGGGTGGTAGCCTCCACCCATTAGGCACTACCACCCCACCCCACTATTCTGCCCCAGGCCCCACTTTCTGCCCCAATCTGCCCCAAAGACATGAAAATTTCAGAAATTTCCCAAAAATCAGCCCTTTGCCCAATCCCCCTGAAATTGGGGTGGTAGCCTGCATCCATTAGGCACTACCACCCCACCCCACTCCTTTTGCCCAGATCCCATGCTATGCCTCCGAACTGCCCCAAAGTCACTAAAACTTAAAAAAATCACCAAAAATCAACCATGAACCGAATCACCCGAATTTTTCAGGTCCGAAATTTGGGTGATTTGGCTCGTGCCCGAAAAATATCGGGGGACATCGGGGGTGATTCGGTTCGGCCCCGAATCACCCAAAATTGTTCGTTTCGGGCACAGATCGTTCTGTTCCCGAAATTTTTTGCACATCCCTAATCTTTCTTTCCCCACTCCCCACTCTGTCTCTAAAGCACTTAGGCACAGGCCATAATCACACTTGGCCACCTGGTGCAGTGCAGGCCAGTGGCGATCATATCACCCAGGACAGACTAAAGAGGATTTGTGGGGGTCCAGGGCATGTGAAGGCCCTGGACTTCAGTCCCAAAGTCCAGGGGTAAGAGTGCCACTGATCATGGGGCATGATAATGAAAGTGTCATTACTATGCACTACACCACACAAGAGTGTGGTGTACCACCAAACCAGTGTGGTGCAGTGGGTAGTATGCAAAAAGACAAAGATCCAAATCCATACTGAGCCATGAAGTTCAGTCTTGGGTCAGTCTAATCCATGTCATAGAGATGTGGTGATGATAAGTTGAGGGAAGAATACCATGTATGCTGCCTTGTGCTTCCTGAGGGATAAAAATGAAATCAATAAATGTCAATGGCAGGGGCGTTGCTATGCACCCAAAGGTTCCGGGGCTGGGCCCAGACTGTTGCGGTGCCATAGGTGCTGTGACATTTTTAACCTTAAGCACCCACCACTGCCTCAATGGCGGCAACAGAAATAAACAATGCGCCACTGCCCCTGGCAAAAAGCCAGCCAGGAAGTGGTGTGGGCACACCTACCACCACGTCCGTGTTTGCTTTTCACATGCCGGGCAGCGCTGGTTAACTCCTCTGCCACCACCTCAAGGATGAAGGAGGAGGAGGTGGTGGTGGTTGCAGAAGAGGCGAGGTGAGGGAGGTCCAAGCATTGGGGGCACATGCCCCCTGCCCCCAACGATGCTACTGGTCAATGGCCCTCCCACATGGACAATGCAGTATATATGCCCAGTGGGGTTCTGTGCACTTTCTCTTTCCAGAAACAGCCCCCATACAAACAAATAGCCACCCCTTTATTGCATTACTACTACCACTACTACTACGAATACTTGTATACCACTTTTCAACAAGAATTCCCAGAACGGTTTACATACATACATACATAATACATACATACCAGATGGCTTCCTGTCTCCACAGAGCTCATAGTATGAAAACAAACATAAGGTGGACACCAGGAACAGCCACCGGGGCGATGCTGTGCTGGGGATGCTCTCCCCGCATTCATTGAAGAGAAAACTGCATAAGCAGCCTCTCTTGTAAAGCTGTGCCAGCTTATGAAAGGAGGACACCTCAAGGCACGTATGCAAGCCCTTGTGTGCATCTCAGGAGACTTTTACATTCTTATGATCCAAAGAACAGCCCTGCTGAAGTGGCCCACCAGATGCCTCTGAGAAGCCCACCGGCAAGAGGTGAGGGCATGTCCTCTCTTTTGCTGTTACTCCCCTGAAACTGGTATTTAGAGGCATCTTGCTTCTGAGGCTGGAGGTGGCCTATCGCCACCAGACTAGTGGCCATAGATAGACCTGTCCTTCGTAAATTTGACTAAGCCCCTTTTAAAGCCATCCAAGCTAGTGGCTGTCAACAAATTTAGTGGCAGAGAATTCCATAGAGTAATTATGCGTTGTGTGAAAAGGTACTTCCTTTTGTTGATCCTGGCCTTCAGTTTCATGAGATGACCCCTGGTTCTAGTGTTGTAAGAGAGGGAGAAAATTTCACTCTCTCTAGTCCACACATAATTTTATACACCTCTATCATGTATCCCTGTAGGGGCTTTTTTTCCAAACTAAAAAGCTCCAGATGCCACAGCCTTGCCTCATAAGGAAGGTGTTCTAGGCCTCTGATCATCTTGGTTGCCCACTTTTTAACCTTTCCCAGTTCTACAGTGTCCTTTTAAAGATACAGTGACCAGAACGGTATGCCGTACTCCAAATATGGCTGCACCATAGATTTGTACAAGGGCATTATAATACTAGCTTTCAAAAAAAAAAAAATCGGTCCCCTTCCCAATGATCCCTAGAATGGAATTTGCCTTTCTCCCCACAGCTGCCACACACCGAGTTGTGGCAATACTGACTTTCAATGAGCTGTCCACCATGAGCCCAAGATCTCTCTCCTGGTCACTTACTGGCAGCTCAGACCTCATCAGTGTATATTTGAAGTTGAGACTTTTGCCCCAATATGCATTACTTTACAATTTGCCATTTTGTTGCCCACTCACCTAGTTTGGAGACATCCTTTTGGAGCTCCTCACAATCTGTTTTGGATTTCACTGCCCTAAATAGTTTAGCGTCCTCTTCAAATTTGGCCGCTTCACTGGTTACCCCAATTTATACATCATTTATGATCACGTTAGAGCACTGGTCCCAATACAGATTGTGGGGGACCCCACTTCCTACCTACTTCCATTGTGAAAACCGCCCATTTATTCCTATTCTCTGTTTCCTGTCCTTCAGCCAGTTACTGATCCACACATGAACTTGTTCCCTTATTCAATGACTGCTAAGTTAACTCAAGAGCCTTTGATGGGAAACTCTGTCAACAACTTTTTGGAAGTCCAAGTATACTATGTCAACTGGATCCACATCCCTGCTGACACTGTCAAGAAATTCAAAAGGTTAGTTACGAATCTTCATGAATTTTATATATAAAATATTATACACACACACACACACACACACACACACACACACACACACACAGAGAGGTGGATCTCGTTATCTGCGGATTCCATATAAATGGATTTGCATAGCCGTGGTCCAGAAAAAGACACCCGACCTTGGCATACACGGGGTGGGGTGGGGGGGGGGACACACGCTGACCTTGGTATCTGTGGGTCAGAGGTGGCCAGAAATGACAGCAGAGGTAATTTCCAGCTGCCATTTTCTTTGACAGAGCCACAAAACAGCTCCCATCTTTGTGGGAAAAACATAGAAAGAAAAAAGCCAATTTTTGGTGGATTTGGGGCCACAGAACGACTCAGGGAGAGGAGTAGAGCAAGGTAAGAAGCTCCACACGTGAAATTGGGCCAGTTTTCTGCCACTTTGGACCAATTTTCTGCCATTTTCATCTTACCAGGAACCTAACCCTCACAATCCCATAGGTTCCCTTAACTCGATATTCATGGTTTTCATATCTGCAGCTGCAGCTTGGAATGGAACCCCTGTGAATACTCAGGTCCTCCTGTATTTAAAAGCACATGCTCTATGGCTTTATATTAATTGTCATACTGCAGAGAAAGAAGAGATTTGATATAATTGCAATATATCAAACTTCCAACTAGCAAAAAAAAAAAGCACAAAAAAAAAAAAAAAAAAAAAACAGCCAGCAAACAACCCAGTTCCTGCTTTTGGCAATCCTGCATTCAGAACCAGTTAGCACAGGGCAGCTGTACGCTGGGCTGCTGCCACATCTCGGTTGTCTCTTCCAGTTGGTTAAAGGAAAATGTTGAGACCCGGCTTCTATAAATAACCCTGTTATACATATAGCCGCTAGAATATTGATTCAATTATTTAGCCTCAGTGCTTTCTCTGAAAGTATGTATTGTGATCTTTGAACTGTTATGTGGGGTTCATTTTGACTGATGCAGTCATATATATTTCTCAAATATTTTTAGCTTTATGAAATTCCTGATTCGACTTCTGAACCACCAGGCTACCATGAGGAGGAGGACCCAAGATATGATATAATGAACAGTTTATTTATTGTTTATTTATTTATTTAACATATTTTTATACCGCACAAAACACAAGTTCTCTGGTGGTTTACAAGAGGATAAAAACAACTAATAAAAAGATAAAAATATTTCAACAATTAAAATTTAAAAGTTAAAACTATTAAAACACAGTTAAAACAGTATCTAATTAAAAGCCTGGGTGAACAAATGAGTCTTGACTACCCTTTTAAAAGTTGTAAGAGATGGAGAGGCTCTTATTTCAGCAGGGGCAAGCCTCAGGGCAGCAATGGAGAAGGCCCATCCATGAGTGGACACCAGATGAGCTGGTGGCAACTGCAGACAAACCTCTCCAGATGATCTAACTGGATGCTGTGGTTCATAGTATTTAAGAATGTTCTCTTAAATACCCAGGGCCCAAGCTGTTTAGGGCTTTATACGTTATAACCAAAACCTTGTACTTTGCCCAGAAACCTATCGACAGCCAGTGTAGATCTTTTAAGATGGAGTGATATGGTCTCTTCGAGATGACCCAGAGACCAACCTGGCTACCGCATTCTGGACCAACTGCAGTTTCTGGACTACTTACAAAGGCAGCCCCACATAGAGCGCATTGCAGTAGTTAAGTCTGGAGGTGACCAGCAGATGTACTACTGTTCTGAGGTCATTTATCTCAAGAAATTGATGCAGCTGGCATATCAGCCAAAGCTGATAAAAGGTACCTCTGGCCACTGCCTCAACTTGGGACACACCAGGGAGAATTGTGTGTCCAGAAGCACCCCCAGAGTGCGTACCTGTTTCTTCTGGGGAAGTGTGACCCCATCCAGGATAGGCAGATCAAAATCATCTCCCAAGTTCTGACCCCACACAGTAAGTACCTCTGTCTTATCTGGATTCAGTCTCAGCTTGTTACCTCTCAGTTTAATGGGTCAGGCTGGAGCAGTGGGAAGCCATATACTCAAATCAAGATCTGAAGGGATTCATGAGTTAGGAACAGAGACCTGAAGTGCAGCAAGCAGAGAGTACTCTTTTGTTGACCAAGCAGAGGCAGAAGGTAAAATCCCTAGTACCTGTACCAGGTCTGGCTAATCCAGAGACTTCACGCTGCCTGCCAATTGCAGAAGTGGAGGCTGAAGACTCCATTACCTTCTGTGTCTGAATGCCAGTATCTATGGCCTGGGCAAGGAAGGATGTACAAGGCATCTGGTGGAGGTGCTTTATATGTAGCCTGGCAAATGCCAAAGCGAGGGCAGGGCCAGGCAAAGCAGAGACCGGCAACGAGCAGGGTTGCCAGAGAATGCAGCTGCAGCAGGTTGTTCGAGCAAGGCTGGCATCAGAAACAGGAAAGAAGGACTGGAGTCAGGAATGGAAGAGCAAGAGTGGAGCCAGGGACTGAGGAAAACTTCCCAGGGAGTTTCCCAGGGTGAGCTGTTGTACCAGCAAAGCTCTGGATGCAAGTAAAGGGTTGAGGTCCAGACTCCAAGCTCTCCCCTTCCTGCAGTTTAATGAGACCTAATTGGAGGTCTGTGATGACACGAGCGCCTTCTTCCTCCTCCTGCCGAGTAGATCTATTGGAAAGGAAGCTTTGAACAGCCAGGCAAGCACTATTGGTTCTGGATGTCATTGCTCTCAAAGACCCAGAGAAGGCCTGAAACATGGCCCAGAGTGTGTGAGAAGGGCACCCCCTGGGTGAGCCTAACCACAGGGGAGTGGTTAATCTGAACCACTCCAAAATGCACGAATTTCAACATATAAATTCATCTGAACCACCCTAAACACATAACTAGGGAGCAGCAGGATGGTGCACCACATTAGGGGAGGGAAACATGTATCCATGCGTGTCTCTCCCATGTTTAGGACAGGCTGGTGGGCTTCTTGCTCAAACCGGCCCATTTAAACTATCCAAATCCTCCTGCCATTCTAGGCTCATCACTTTCTTCTGTGAAACTGTCACCAAATTCCACTTCCTTCAGATTAATTAATTACATACAGTACTTTGTATAATACACACATGCTTAATAAACAATTAAAGAAAGGACTAAATAGAAGTACATCTCAGAATGACTCTCACAAGCCAAAGGATACACAAGAGTAAGGTCAACAGATGCAGTGTAGTAAGGGCTGCAAATAAAGGACTATGAAGTGTACAAACATCTAAATGCTATTATGATTTTTCTACAAATATTCTCTTCAAATTATATCTTCCTGCATACCTTTGCATTCTCTGAATTCTGATAACCAATCATGAACCTTCTCTGGAGTACTATTTGCTTCTACTGGACTGGATTAACCAGCATTACCTGCTCTTATTCTTGCTACTGCTAAAAGACAATTGGTGCAAAGGTGGAGACTACTGTTCTAATGCAACACCATACTACATAATCTCCTTTTCCCATGCAGAACATATTGTTAAAAAAATAATTCATGAGCAGTAATAATTAAATTCTGCTTTTGTTGCAAACTCCCACTCCTGATATTACATAAATCTACTCTTTCAACAGCTGTAAGATCTCTAAGCAGAGACTGTTTCTCCTATATTCTACACAGCACCTAATGCGCTGCTGCAAATGACACAAAAAGTACTTGTATGTTGTGAATACACACTTGTATGTTGTGAATACACACCAAGATCACAATGTTCCAATACAGCCATGATGACCAAGGGTATTCTTCTAACAAGAATGGCCATGTTCTGTAACTACTGGGGTCATTGGCTGACATCTTGACTAAAATACTAAATAGTGCTAAGGTGAAGTGTGCCGTCAAGTCAATTTTGACTCCTGGCACCCACAGAGCCCTGTGGTTGTCTTTGGTAGAATACCAGAGGGGTTTACCATTGCCATCTCCCGCGCAGTATGAGATGATGCCTTTCAGCACCTTCCTATATCGCTGCTGCCTGATATAGTACCAGCGGGGATTTGAACTGGAAACCTTCTGCTTGTTAGTCAAGCATTTCCCCGCTGCGCTGCTTTAAATAGTGCTACTCGGGAGTTATTCTAAAGAACTATAAATTTTCAATAGGACTTCTAGTAAATTTAGTCAGGATGTCAACCGTTCTGTTTTCCATCCATGGCCAGAATAGTCCAGGCCTTCTCAGCTAGCATCAACACACACACACACACACACACACACACACACACACACACACACAGACACACACACACACACACACACCCCTACCTTTCCAGGTGTGTGACAAAGCATTAAGTAAATATGGAACACATGCTTGTGTGGTATGAGATCACTGACTGGGGAAGGAAGCTGTGGAACAAATGTCCTTCCTGAAAGATCCCCTGCCTTTCCAGAATGCACGTGAAATAGTAGCACAAATACTTATCCAAAATACATACGTAGGGCTGGATCCAGAGTATTACAAGCAAAGATCTGCTTGCACAGTGGGGCTTTCTCACCCCCTTTCCCTTCAGAATGGCATGAGATGGGGCTTGGGAAGCTGTAGTGGGAGGAGGGAATCAGCAGAACTTGGGAGAGTGAGCGGGGTTCCTTGTGTCAGCCAAAATGTCTTTTCATTTGCCCAAGACATACTGGATCTGACTTGCAGAGTTATCTTTTCCTCCCTCCCTCCCCTTTTCATTGTTAAACTGTGAGGGGGCGGGGGTTGTTGTGAACTACACCTGGTTTCGCACTCTGTACATGCTCAGAGGGAAAGAGGGAAAGTCACATAATACACAAACTGAATTGGTTCTTGGCGATGGTGACCATGTAGGATTTGGGCGCGCAAACAGAGATAGAGAGAGACACACTCAGAAAGTTCAATGGGCTTTATTATGAAAAAGTTGCTCATCAGGACAAAATTAAAAACATGTTTCCAATTCAAAGTGTAGTGTAATGTGACTAACTAACATATGTGTGTGCAATCAGTAATTACAGCTATCTAATAATCTAACAAATCCTAAATAAAACATTTAGAGAGAAGAAGGAAGGAGGGGGGGGCTTAGGAGAGTGATGGCAGTGATTTGTAGAAAGGAGGGAAGAGGGATCCCAAGGCTTGTGAAGGCAGCATATTACCTGGATCAGAGGCTTGAGAACGGTGGATCTTTCAGCTGAAGGAGCGAGGTTATGGCTGGGGACAGGAGCTTTTAGAGTGATGATCAAGCATGCAGTTTGCTCAGAGCAAGGCTGAGAGTCAGAGCACCATGGTTGGGGAAGTATTGACTTCTCACTGTGCAGCAGAAGTCACAGAGTTCATGTCCATGGACAGAGTTCCTGCTTGTTGCCCCGTGGCTTAGCAGCAAACTCTTGGATTGCTCATGAGCAGATCTTGCTTGTAGGCACAAGATTGCTTGGGAGTATCATGGCTGGGGAGTCTTGACTTCTCACTTCGCAGCAGAAGTCACAAACAGTCCCTTCTCCCTGGAAAGAGTTCCTGCCTCTAGCCCCGCGGCTTGGGCAGCAAACCCTTGGATTGCTCATGAGCAGATCTTGCTTGTAGGCAAAAGACTGCTAGCTCTCTGTCCAGTAAGCCTCATTCTTTATAGTTGTATCTTCCTTTGATCCCCATAGAGTCTATTCAAAATATTCCCATTCTTCCTGTGTCCCAAAAGGTGACAACTTGCTGTTACCTTCTGGATATCTCTTTTAATTATTCAGCCAGTCCAGAGAGATCTGAATCCCATCTTCTGTAAGCCATAAGCTTAGAAGGGGGGGACATTGCCCAAAGCAAATCTGCATCTCTGAGTTACAAATGGGCCCCTTCTCTTGTCCCAGATTTGCTAGCCTGATCCCAAAAGGTGTTAGTACAAGGATTTAATCTACAGGTGTTTTCTTTGTGTGCATTTACCTAGAGTGGAATTTCTATAGAGAGCAATTGAGTATAGCAATTAATTGACAAAGATTAACATAGATCTCTTGCAACAGGAAAGGGGAGATCAGCCCCTGGCCTCTTCCACAGACATTATCTGATAGTGAGTTACATTTTAGCATATTGATTAGCTCAGGCCTAGCCCTTGTGTTTCTGTGAGTGCCCATTTCACAATACAATGCTGGATTACCTCCTCTTTCACAGAGCAGTACATGAGGCAGTCCTGAGATCTGGGTGTCAGTTCACCTTGAGTTCAAGCATTTAATTCAACTCCTATAAAATGGAATCAGACACAGGCCTGGGTTCCATATAACTCTGGGTTGGTGGCTCTGGGTTTAATGTTTGGGGGGGGGGGGGCGTCCCCAACAGGGTTAAGCCATCACTTGATCAAAATTTGCTTGTTCTTTGGATCTTGGTCAACTTATATTAAAATCAACATTTTAATGCTTATATAAGTGACATTAAAATCAATGGGACATTTCCAAATTATGTAGCTCAGTGGTAGCACATCTGCTTTGCATGCAGAAGGTCCCACATAATAAAACAATTAAAATTTAAAAATGTTTAAAACAGGATTAAAATTAAAACTAGATATCATTAAAAGCCAGGCTAAAAAGATGAGTATTTATGTCTCTTCTGAAGGCCTCCAAGGAAGGGGGAGCATGTTCCAAAACTTAGTGGCAACAACTGAGGAGAAGGCCCGATCCGAGGTTGCCACCAGATGAACTGGTGGCACCCGAAGTCAGACCCCTTCTGATCTTAATGAGTGGTGGGGATCTTGTAGAGAAACGTTCTCTCTCAGGTAACCCAGACCTAAGCCATTCAGGGCTTTAAAAGTAATAACCAGTATTTTGCCTGGAAACATATTGGCAACCAGTGCAATTGTTTAGGAACAGGCATAATGTGGTTTCTCCGGGGTACCCCAGAGATCAATCTGGCTGCGGCATTTTGGAGTAACTGAAGTTTCTGAACTATGTACAAAGGCAGCCCTACATAGAGCAAATTTCAGTAGTCCAACCTGGATGTTACCAGCTGGTAACATTACCAGCTGGTAACAACACCATTCTCAGGCCATTCTCCTCAAGAACTGGGCAGAGTTGTCAAATCAATCACAGCTGGTAAAAAGCACTCCTGACCACAGACGCAACCTGAAGAACCAGGGTGAGACCTAGATCTAAGAGCACTCTCAAGCTATGAAGCTATTCTTTCTAGGAGAGTGTAACTTCATGCAGAAGTTCTATCCAGCCTTGCAGATTATGACCCCCAACAATGAGTACCTCCATCTTGCTTGGATTCAGTTTCAGTTTATTATCACTCATCCAGCCCATAACTGTCCGTAGGCAGGCATTTAAAGGGCTAACACCATTTCCTGATATTGATGACAAGGAGAAATAGATTTGGGCATCATCAGCATATTGATAACACCCAGCTCAAATCATCTGATGACCTCACCCAGCTGTTTCATGTAGATGTTAAAAAGCACTGGTGACATAGTAGAGCCCTAGGGACTCCATACAGTAGCTCCCATTTTGAAGAGCAGCTGTCACCAAGCACCACCATCTGAAAACTAACTGAGACATAGAAGCAGAATTACTGTAAAGCAGTGCCTCCTATCCCCAGATCCTCCAGGTTACCCAGAAGGATACTATGGTGAATGGTATTGAAAGCTGCTGAAATCCAAAAGAACCAGCAGAATCACACTCCATCAATTCCCTGGTGAAGGTCATCTATCAGGCCGACCAAGGAGTCTCAACCCCTTTTTGAAATGGGTCTAGATAATCAGTTTCATCCAAGACTACTTGGAGCTGGTCAGCCACCAGCCTCTCAATCATCTTACCCAACCATGGGAGGTTGGACTGGCCTGTAATTATCCATCACCAAGGGATTCAGAGTAGATTTCTTAATAAGAGCTCTAATCATGTCTCCTTCGAACAAGGTGGCATCCTGCCCTCCCTCAATGAGATATTAATATCAACTAAGCCAGCTCCAACAACCCCCCTGCAAGATGAAATCACCTATATTGGGCAAGGATCCAAAGAATAGGTGGTAGGTTGTACAAGTCCAAACAGCTTGTCCACATCCTCAGGAGTCACAAATTGAAACGAATCCAATCTAATTTTGCAAAACAAATTGCTAGACACCTCCCTAACTGGCCCTGCAGAAATATTGGAAACCAGATCAGCCCAAATGTGAGCGATTTTTTCCTGAAAAAAAGTAATTGAATAAGTCACAGTGAGACATTGTTTCCAGAAACAGATTTGAAACAGAAGGGGCTTGAGTTAAACCCCTAACAATATGGAACAGCTATGTTGGATGAGAACTTGCAGACACAATATGAGCAGAATAAAATCCCTTCCTTGCTGTGTATATTGCCACAATAGACCTTTAAATGGGCTCTATGCTGTGTCATATTGAATTCAAGAAGAGTCCCCCTCCATTTGTACTCCAGTCGTGTACTTTGCTGCTTCAGCTTCCATAGCTGCTGCTTCAACTCACGTGGCTCTTCTGTATACTACGGAGCTAGTTTTGAAGTGGGTTGGAGCGGACACTTAGGAGTGATCGTGTCTACTGCCCTGCCCTTACTAACTCCCTGGTAAGTTCCCTGTTTCACACCACAATAAGTTTATGCCACACCTTAAAAAGAACACATTTAAGGTACCACTAAACCTTTTGGTTTTGTTGTTTGCTGTGACAGACTAATATTGCTGCCCTTCCTCACTTAGACATAGGAACAGACCTAGGCAGTTGCCTTATACAGAGTCAGCCCAATGGTCCATCCATCTTCTAGTTTAATATGGTCTACTCTGACTGGCAATGGCTCTCCAAGGTTTCAGACAGGCATCTTTCCCAGCCCTACCTGGGGATGCCAGGGATTGAACCTGGGACCTTTTGCATGCAAAGCAGCTATGGCCCCATCCCACACTGAAAGACTTGTCGACTGTATAAGTCAGTGTATGACTACCACCGTATTTCAAGTTTAGTGTGAACAGGACACAGTTTTTTAAAAACTCGCCCTGATGTTATGTCCTTGGCTGTGCTTGTTTCTATTTGCTTGAATATGTAAATATTGTGATGCTTTGACTAATCAATCACAAATGTGGGTGTGTAAAACAAAACTAGCACACTAGAATTTCACATCAGGAATAATATGTAGCATATATAGAGGCAATTAGGTGAATTAGAAAAGGATATGATTAAACGTTTCCTATGCATATCGATAATTACCTAACTTAAATGGCTTTGTTGGTAATTAAGTGTGATACTTATGAAATAGGATGTTGTTTCATACAGAAGCAATGCAGGGTTCCTACAGCACCTCACCTCATCTCTAGCGCAGACAATTAAAGCAGAACATAGATTCAGCTATGCTCCTTACACAGCTACACTAAAACTTCACGGAAGGGCTTTTTCTGCCAATAGGTATTCAGCCATTCGCACCATCTTAAGCATGCTTACTCAGAGGCAAGTAAGCTTAAGATTGTACTGTAAATGATTGTACTGTAAAGGGTACTCAGGAGGTACCTTCAGCCATATACAGCTCAATGGCAAGGGAGTTTGCTCCCTAGCAACTCTCAGAGCATTAGCCTTCTTGATTCTACAACTTAAGTTGCAACTATAAAGAATCATGTGGCACCTTAAAAACTAATACAGGAGATGTCATGCTTGTCACCACAAAACCTTTCATGGACAAGTCACATCATTTAATGCATGAAGTGTTATCCTTGGTTGGCTGGTATGTATATACGCACAAAGATATAAGTAAAAAGGGCGAAAATGTAACCACGGGAATCAAATTGTCATTAAATGCAGCCTTATGGCCTATGAAGCTTAAATGCATATGATTAGCAGCAACACTCATGACAGCATTCATGCAAACAGAACCTGTAATAACATCTTCCTAGCCTTGCTAAATTAATTAAGACTTTAATGACAGGAAACTGTTTCAATTCAAGCCTGAACAAACAGAATCAATCCTCTTGATAAATTCAATTCAGCAGTTTTACATTGGAGACTCTTATTCATTGTTGAAGAATTTCAGGTCAGTAGCAAAAGCACATAGGAGACTGAAGATGCTGTCCCATCTGTCTCTGAGTATTGTCATAGCTGGATGTAAGCTTTGTGTCCATTTAATATTTTGCATAGAAATGCCTTTTTTTTTTTAATGCAGAGGGTACTGTTGGCAGGTGACAGCATATATCATGTAGGAAGGTAAGCAAGTGAATCAGCCCGATTATATGGCAGATATTTATTAAGTCATGTAATAATATTGCCTGGCATAGGCTTTGCTACAGGGTCTGATTCTCCTGTACCTGTTATGTGGTCTGTTGTTGCTGGTGAGTCCCTCGATTCAAGATCTGGGGACTCATTTAATGGCAGACTTGCTGCTCAAGACCTGTGAGAGGAATGAGTCATTGTCTAGGATAGGCTGTAGATAACAGAGGAGTTCTGTAATTTTCCCTTCTGCGTATGTCCTATAGTAGGTTATTCCTGGGCACCAGTCTGGCCTTGCCAGCCTTCTCAAGGGCTTCTTGCCTATGAATTCTAATGTGAAGAGGTCATCAATCTGTCTTCTTCTTGTTGTAAAAGGTAATGGCGTACCAGGACCATAAAGTCCCACAAATGCCACCTACTGGAAATCTGAAAAAGTGTTCACAAGTGTTCGAAAAGATGAGATGACATCACAAATATTCAAAAAGATGAGATGACTTGAGAAACCTCCACAAATGAGACGTAGCAATCTTCCAACTTTGATGGTCCGAAAAAAGTTCCTGAAGCTATCTACCATGGAGATTAACCAAGTTAAGAGACAGAAAGAAACATTCACGTTCATCACAAAAGCGAACACAGTCCCACAAAAGGTGATCAATAATCTCAGTCACTCCACAAGTAAGACATAAATCATTTTCAGATTTTCCAATGAGATACAGCTTATCTTTAGTTGAACAATGTCCTGTCAATGTCTTAAACAGGGAAACTTGTCGGGTCCTTCCCGAAATACTGAAGAGTTGAAAGTCACTCAGTTTCCGACAAAAAGCATATACCCTCCGACCCGTAAGATCATCATCCCATTCCCTCTGCCAACGCTTCCTCATCTCTAACCCAACCCAGTTTCTGACTTCCATAATATTGAAAGGAATCTCGCAATCTACAGACAGATGGTCCAAAGATCGTTTTGCAACTTTGTCCGCAAGTTCATTCCCAAAGATCCCGATATGAGAACAAACCCAAACAGAATCTAATGTGAAAACCCCTCGAAAGAAGATTATTCAGGTTCCAGATTTCTGCAACCACAGGGGACTTATTCAGAAAACTACCCCCTTGAATGGCCTGTAAACCCGACAAAGAGTCTGACAAGATTACACACACCCCTGCCCCAGGACGCTGAATCCATTCTAGGGCCAGAACCACTGCAGTCAATTCAGTAGTTATTGTACTAACACCACCAGACAATCTATAACCCTTTTCTATACCCAAGCTGGGTATAACAAATGCAACGGAGACTCTCTCACCCTGAACAGATTTAGAACCATTTGTAAAAATCCTACAAAAATTCAAGTCAGGAGATAACCTTTCAAAAGTCAGGGATTTTATTACAACTTTAGATCTATAAGAGAGTCCTCACTCCAATTCATCTAAAAAAAACCTCCAGGGAATGGGAAAGCCAAATCAGATATAAGTGTGTCTCTATCCCCATATGCTGTGACCCTTCAAGAAATGTAGGTTCAGGCCACAAAGATAGTCGAACAACATGAGGATAGCGATCCCCAGGGAATTTCCCGGGATCACTAAATTCCCAGCACAAATCATACGCATTACCCTAGTTCCCAAATGACAAATTAAGTAGACGGTTCCAAAGCATGATATCCAAGTACTTCTGACGTAAACTCCCTGGCAATTCGCCGGTTACACCCTGAAGCACACTACAAGGTGTGGTCACAAAAGCCCCACAGATGGTCCAAAGAGCTTTAGTCTGGATCACGTCCAATCTATGTAGAACTGATTTGGAAGCAGAAGAGAAAACCTGACAGCCATAATCCAGTACTGACCAAACCATAGCACGATAAACCAACAAAAGAGATCTTCGGTCTGCTCCCCAATGGTTTCCAGAAATACTCCTCAGTAAATTGAGATGAGGTCTGCACCAATCCTCTAGATAACAGACATGAGGAACCCAAGACAACTTAGAGTAAAAACACACACCCAAAAACTTAAACTTGGGAACAATCTCAACTTGGGAGCCATACAGAAACAACCTAGGAGCCACCGCAACCTTCCTTCACATAAAGATCATTCCCACCGACTTAGAAGATGAAAACTTGAAACCCCACTCATTCCCCCAGTTTTCCAAAATAGAAAGGGCCTTATTCAGTTTATCAACAGCCCCACCCAGATTCTTACTCCTGCTCCAAATTGCACAATCATCTACATACACGCTGCAAACCACATCTTGTGGCAAGACTGAAGGCAGATAGTTCACCATTACATTAAATAATGTTGGGCTCAAAATGCTACCCTGAGGAATGCTGTACCTTGAGGAATACCCTGAGGAATGCTACCCTGAGGAATACAACTTTCTTAACTTTAGCCCTTAAACACTTGTACTGAAGCAAATCTGCTCCAGCTAGAGAGCGTTTAGTTCTTCTAAAGGCCTGATTCCTAGCTTTCACAGCTGATCTACATTCCTTTGACCACCAAGGAACAGAGCGATTAGATCCCACCTAGGCCCTAGTCCTAAGGATAGCAAGAGAAGCCACCTTCCAAATCCCACTAGAAAGAATATCCGAAAACTCCTTGACCGAAACCGATTCTAGAACATACGCCAATTCCTGCTTACACAGTGACTGAAACAAACTCCAGTCAGCTTTAGAATAACTCCACCGAGGGGCAGAAGACCCCTGTTCCCACAAACCTAGTAGGGAAGGAAGATTATCACTTTCCATATGAAACTCAGTCAAAACCTCCCATGAACACTTTCCTGCAATAGAGCTAGAGACCATCCCCAAATCCAAACGGGACATTAGTCCAGTACTGGCATTAAATCTGGTCAGGGTATCATCATTAAGCACCACATCATCAATCTGTCATAGGTATGAGAGGCCTCTGGAGTCAGTTGAGGAAGCATTACTCTAAATTAGCCATGAATATGTCGGCATGTATGTGGACCCAATGATACAAGGCAGTATCACTGATCTGAAAATACACATTGTCCAGAAGTTAAAATAATTGTTGGTGAGGACAATGTGGCAGAGTTCGACAGCCACTTGTGCTGTGGAGTCATCAGGAATCATATTCCTGGGAGCTTGTACCCTGTCTTTGCGGGGAATGTTGGAGCATAGACCTTCCATATCCATGGCTGCAAAGATGGATCTCCTGTTCTTTAGGAGATTGTCATTGGATTGCAGCTTCCTCCACATTGGCACTGTTATACTGTCCTGCAAATAACAAGTAGTACTAGTGACATAAAGTATGAGAATGGCATTCATGTAGCCAGAGACACCACTACAAATGATGGTGCCAATGCCTGAAATAATGGGGTGCCCAGGATCACCTGGGAGTTATTTACACATGGCTTTATGCCACGGGGTATCCGAGGAATGAGGCAGTTTAATTCGGGGGACTAGATGGACAGTTCACATAGCTGTGGGCACCTCCCCGCACTCCCTGTGATCTTTTTCCTATGAGCGTTCCCTCCCGCTGCTTGCTCTGGTTTTTTCCTCCAACCAATCACATCCCAGGAGGCACGAGATGCCTCCCATCAGTATTAATTTTTTTTTTTTTAAGTTTGACAGCCAGCTGGATTTCCTCAAAAGTGACAAGTCAGAACAACAGAACACTTAACCCCAACCTGCAGACTCCATTGTTAAGCTTCCATACTTCTGCATATTTAAGCGGTATCCTATGGTGACCAAACTTGAAAGCAAAGGAAGACACACATTTTGCTCGTGCTTGCATTTAACTCAGGGATTTGTCCCTCCCTTCCCCCTCCCCTTTGGGACTCCCTTCACACATCAATCTGCCACAACCCCTCCCTCCCCTGCTTGCAACTGCAAATGACTCAAATAACACACCAGGTTGAACTGTCAAGCTCTCCTCTGCCGACACCTGGTGTTAAGGAAGTCCACCCAGCAGACAGTTTCTTTAAAACACATGAAAGTGCAAGTAAACCAAATTATTGGCAGTGGCCCCTCTAAACATCAAATAAAAACGTGGGTATTTTTCAGGATTTTTAGAAGCCATACATACTTTGGGCTAAGCCGGAATGTGCAGCCTTGATTCAGTGGAAAACAGAGTCATGTCTGCACTGGTCCCTGATAGCCCGCAGGGACTTCGGGGGTAAATCCAGCTAATATGTGGACTGGCACACTCCAAACCAGAGTGGAGTTGAAATAAAAGCCCTGTCTGTAAAACCTCCACATCTTGTATTTGGGTTGGATAGGAGATTTTTGGCTGAGACTCTTGGTGTATATTAATGCAGACAACATTTCTGTATATCTTCTGTATATGAGCCCCTGGTGGCGCAGTGGTAAAACTGCCCTGTAACCAGAAGGTTACAAGTTTGATCCTGACCAGGGGCTCAAGGTTGACTCAGCCTTCCATCCTTCTGAGGTCGGTAAAATGAGTACCCAGAATGTTGGGGGCAATATGCTAAATCATTGTAAACTGCTTAGAGAGCTTCCAGCTATAGAGCGGTATATAAATGTAAGTGCTATTGCTATTGCTATCTGTAGGGAATTCCTTCATCAGATTGTACAGCATATCCTTTATGGTATTCCTCAATAGGATCTGAGGATAGTGTCCTATAGAATGTATTGTTGATAATTCTCTTGGTTTTAGGCATAATCTCTTAAATTGAGTTCAGATAACTCAGAAAATAGTATGAACACAGTTTGTGGTGGAGAAAGAGTAAAAACTATACTTAAACAATTCAATAATAATGTATTGATCATCGTATACAACAAGGGCCTTGGGTCCCCAGCTGTTGCTGCATTACAACTCCCATAATCCCCAGCTACAATGGGCTTGGGCTAATGGGCATTCTAGTCCAACAACAGCTGGGGACCCAAGGTTAGGAAACCCTGCTATAGAATATAACAACTATTTATATAGACATCTATAGACTACAGAGCCTTCTGAACATCATCAGCTGTTTGGGGCATAGACACAGTTGTAAAAGGGAGAAAGTAAAGAAGTGACAGATATATTACTTTATTTTATTTTATTTAACTATTGCTTTTTACATCTATTGATGTTTTAAGCTGGTTGTGAGTTAATTATCTTGAGACTTTGGTTGCAGGCAATATAGAAATATGTATAATAATAATAATAATAATAATAATTTATTATTATTATACATATTTCTATACTGCCTGCAACCAAAGTCTCAAGATAGTTAACTCACAGCCAGTTAAAACATCAATATAAAACATCAGAAGAAGAAGAATAGTATCTGATCCAGTATCTGATCCAAAAATATCATCTAGATTCAAGGAAAATTAGAGAAGTCCTGAAAATAATAAAGCAGAAAATAACAGCAGTGTCAAAGAAGATTAGCAGATACGAAGCCAGAATTACACAACACAGGCAGAATCCCCAATTCTAGTCGAATCAGAGACGTTTCTACCAAAGCATAGAAGGAGAAACTGCAAGAAACATAGAAACACCAAATAAAGAAGAAACAGTGCAATTCTGGCGGAAATTATGGGACAATCCAATAGATTATAATAAAATAGCAGGCTGGGTGAAAGAGATCAAAAAATGTAACCAACAAATGCAAGATCTAATAACTATACCAGAATTAATAAGTGAAAGAACAAAGAAAATTAAAAATTGGACTGCACCAGGTGACGATCAACTGCATGGCTTTTGGCTTAAACACCTAACAACTATCAAAACACTTCAATCACATTTTGCAAGGAGGTGATATTGAACAATGGCTAACAATTGGGAAAACTCATCTCATCATGAAAGACCCAGCAAAAGGTGCAGTTCCAAGTAATTATAGACCGATAACCTGCCTGCCAACCATGTTCAAATTATTAACTGGAATAATAGCAGGTGAAGTAATGCAACACTTATTAACTAACAAACCGCTTCCAGTTGAATAGAAAGGAAATTGCCCGTACACCAGAGGCACAGAAGACCAGCTGCTGATTAACAAAATGATTTTAGAAAATTGCAAGAGAAGAAAAACAAATCTAAGTGTTGCATGGATTGACTACAAGAAAGCCTTCGACTCATTGCCTCACACATGGATACTAAAATGTTTAGAAACAACTGGTGTCAGCAAAAACATTCAGATATTTCTTTAAAAAGCAATGAGCATGTGGAGTACACAGTTAACAATCAATGGCGAGACACTTGGACAGGTTAGCATTAGAAGAAGTATTTTCCAAGGAGACTCACTATCCCCTCTATTGTTTGTAATCACCATGACTCCACTTTCACAAATACCAAACAAAACAGGCCTTGGATACCAAACATCTAACACATCAAGTAAAATAAACCATCTGCTGTACATGGACGATCTGAAGTTGTATGGAAAGTCCCAGTCAGAAATCGAATCACTGCTAAACACTGTCTGTACATTCAGTAGCGATACAGCAACTGAGTTTGGACTAGAGAAGTGTGCTGCATTAATAATAAACAGAGGAAAAACAACAAAAACAGAAGGAATAGAACTGCCAATTGGAAGCAACATCAAGAACCTGGAAGAGAAAGAACATTACAAATACTTGGGCATTCCCCAAGCTAATAACATTGCACACACTGAAGTTAAAAGAAAAATTGGAAGTGAATAGATCAGGAGAGTTAGAAAAATCCTCAAGTCCAAACTCAATGACGGGAACACCATACAAGCCATAAACACCTGGGCTATACCTGTTATCAGGTACACTGCAGGAATAATAGACTGGACCCAGGCAGAGCTAGAGACGCTAGATCCTAAGACCAGGAAAATCATGACCATCAATCATGCTCTGCACCCCCGCAGTGATGTAGAAAGGTTCTACCTCCCTCGCAGCTCAGGTGGAAGAGGAATGCTGCAAGTCCATCAAACAGTAGAGGAGGAGAAAAGAGGCCTTGAAGAATATATCAAGGACAGTGAAAAAGATGCACTTAAAATGGTCAATAATGAGAAACTATTCAACACCAATGAAACAAAGCAGGCTTACAAGAAAGAACAAGTCAAGAACCGAGCAGAAAAATGGAAAAATAAGCCCCTGCATGGTCAATATTTGCACAATATAAGTGGAAAATCAGACATCACCAAGACCTGGCAATGGCTTAAGAATGGCTACTTGAAGAAAGAAACAGAGGGTTTAATACTGGCTGCACAAGAACAGGCACTAAGAACAAATGCAATAAGAGCAAAAGTCAAAAAATCCACCACAAACAGCAAGTGCCGCCTTTGTAAAGAAGCAGATGAAACAGTGGATCACCTAATTAGCTGTTGTAAAAAGATTGCACAGACTGACGACAAACAAAGGCATGACAAGGTAGCAGGGATGATACACTGGAACATCTGCAAAAAATACAAGCTACCTGTAGCCAAAGATTGGTGGGACCATGAAATTGAAAAAGTTGTAGAAAATGAAGATGCAAAAATATTATGGGACTTCTGACTACAAACAGACAAACATCTGCCACACAATACACCAGATATAACTGTAGTTGAGAAGAAAGAAAAACAAGTTAAAATAATCAACATAGCAATACCAGGGAATAGCAGAATAGAAGAAAAAGAAATCGAAAAAATCACAAAATCACCAAATACAAAGATCTACAAATCGAAATTGAAAGGCTGTGGCAGAACAGAAAAAGACCAAAATAATCCCAGTGGTAGTTGGTGCCCTAGGTGCAATTCCAAAAGACCTTGAAGAGCACCTCAACGCCATAGGGGCCACAGAAATCACCGCCAATTACAAAAAGCAATATTATTGGGAAGAGCCTATATTCTGCGACAATATCTATAATAACAGTAACAACATTGATAATAAAATTCATCCATCCCAGGTCCTTGAGAAGGACTCGATGTCTGGATAAAACAAACCAGTCAATAACACCTGTCTGATTGTGTAAACAATCAATCAATCAATCAATCAATCAATCAATAATTAACAACAAACATTAGAAAACCCCAGTCAACTCCTGATCATTTGATATGGCATTGTTATGCAGCTAGAATAAAAGTATGGGTGAGGAGATTTTATTTACCTAGGGGAGCAAAAACACCACCAACCACTTGGGGAGAAGCAAAGAGAGCAAAAAATGAATAATGAAAGAAGCACAATGGGGAAGGAGGAAATGTTCAACAGAATAAGGGAAGCAGGTGATCTGAATGAAAAAAAAGAAAATTCAGTCTGTAGGCTATGACAGTCAACCAATTAAATCAACATATTGGTAGCATATAAATGTAACATTTGTACTTGCAGGTGTCTTTTCTCACTTTACAATGAATGCACATAGATTGGAAATGGATCCTGCTGCCTCAATGCTGCACCTACCCACATACATGCATTGTTGGACGTTCTTTACATGTACACGTGTTCTGCTTGCACCCCAGTCCTGTGTATGCTTACTTACTATTAAGTAAATCCCATTTCATTCAGTTTGACTTTCTCCATAGTAGGTGTGCTTAGAATTGCAGTCTTAATCCAACAACGTTTTAACATTTTCCTTCTGCAGATATTTCCCAAGCTGAAATAGAAAATGTATGCAAACACAGAGCTGAAGTGACAATTTCCTTCTCATCTTCTTTCCTTATGACCCCAGCTTTGAAAAAAGTGCTGTCTTTTGAATGCACTTGTATTTTTGCATAGAATTCTTAGGGTAATGTTGATACTCCAGGCTGTTCTGCAGTTCGAGAGCATTCTTATGTACTCCATAGTACATTCTACATTCAGAAAATTTTCATTCCTGGAGCTAAAAATCACATGGAGAACAAACTA
This sequence comes from Hemicordylus capensis, assembly GCF_027244095.1. Taxonomy (NCBI): domain Eukaryota; kingdom Metazoa; phylum Chordata; class Lepidosauria; order Squamata; family Cordylidae; genus Hemicordylus; species Hemicordylus capensis. The sequence goes on from NC_069659.1 coordinate 140,541,634, forward strand.
TAAAATGGAATCCAAAGTATTTTTCACTGGCAGCTTTCAAGTTGCCTTAACTAAGGCGATGCATGGTATGCTGGAGGTGCCTGGAGTGCAGACCTGTGTTGGTGTCAGAGGTGGCAGTGATGCCGATGCCGCTGCTCCAGGCAAGGGCAGAACTGGAGCTCCAGCTGGGAGCTGCTCCGGACCTGCAAGGAAGAGGAGGAATGAAGGAATATGGGGCTCAGGTGAGGGTGGGGAGGTCTCTGGAGTGAGGGGGCTTTGACGGGAGAGGCAGGACAGCAATACAGCACTAGCATGCAGATGCACTGTGCACGCTGGAGTGGGCATGGCCTTTTAAAACCACAACAGTGTGGCTGGGATGGTGGTGGAGACATCAACGAAGGCTCCCCCCACGGGCTGCCTGCGTCCCCAAATGGCCAGAAAATGGCCCAACCTGGCATTTGGGAGGAAGACAGGCCCAAGGAAGGAGCTCTCACCACCGTCTCCGCCATCCTGGCAGAGACAGTGGTGAGAGCTCCTTTCTGAGGCACCCCTTCCTCTCAAATGCTAGACTAGGCCATTTTCACCCATCCTGAAGCCCGAAAAGGCATTTGGGAGAAAGGAAGGCTGATGGAGGCGCTCTTGCCGCCGTTTCAGTACTAGTACGCAGAAGATTTTTAGTATGAATTAAGCTAGTATGAATTAATTGATCTATTGTCTACAGAACATTGCATTTTAATAGAACAACTGTAAACCACCCATAATTGTAAACTGCCCAGACGCAAGTTTTGGGCGGTATAGACATATTTCAAATAAATAAAAATAAAAACTGTTAAGAAAAAACGGCATACTTACTTGAAATGTGTCACAGAGGGAACCATCAAAAAGCATTTCTGCATGAGAAAAGAAGGGAAATTTTTCTTCTAAGAGAGCACCATGTACCTTCAATTTTAATAGATATTTGTACTAAAAAATATATGTGTTACCTGATTAAATAGCAATAGCACTTACATTTATATACCACTCTATAGCTGGAAGCTCTCTAAGCAGTTTACAATGATTTAGCATATTGCCCCCCAACATTCTGGGTACTCATTTTACTGACCTCGGAAGGATGGAAGGCTGAGTCAACCTTGAGCCCTTGGTCAGGATCGAACTTGCAACCTTCTGGTTACAGGGCGGCAGTTTTACCACTGTGCCACCAGGGGCTCCTGATAAATGAGATCACCATTTCAGCTGATCAAAAGGCTTTTAATTGAGTATTCATACTGATTAATCTACTAAATGTTGCATCCGTCGTAGAAATACATGCTTATGAAAATGGATTCATTTGTTTGGGGGGGGCTTATAGAAACTTCTAGTGATGCAGAAAAGTCCTTTTAGAGATCTATATCTTGGCATAAATTAAGAATAAGCATAAATTAAGAATAAAATTAAACACTTTTAAATGTCATTGATTTCAAAGAGTGTGTTGAGCACTTAATTAAATATTTCCCACTGAAATTAATGAGACTTAAACATGATTCTTTTGTTCATCATTTGCTATTATATGCATACAAACAATTCTTTTTAAAAATAATGTTCTATTCAATGGCAAAAAAGGTAGCTAATGATAAATAAGAAGGAGGAAATGATCATTTCTTAAATGATTGTAAGGGAAAGACAGAGCAAGAACAGCAATTGCAAGAGTCCTTCTGTCTTCTCTTTAATAAGCATCAGTCATAGGAACATAGGAAGCTGCCAGATCGAGTCAGACCCTTGATCCATCTAGCTCTGTACTGTCTATCCAGACTGGCAGTGGTTTCTCCAAAACTGCAGGCAGGAATCTCTCTCAGCCCTATCTTGGAGATGCCAGGGAGGGAGCTTGGAACCTTCTGCTCTTCTCAGAGAGGCTCCATCCTCTGAGGGGAATCTGAATATCTTACAGTGCTCACATGTGGTCTCCCATTCAAATGCAATCAGGGCAGACCTTGCTTAGCTAAAGGGATAAGTCATGTTTGCTACCACAAGACCAGCTCTCCTCTCCAAAAACAGACAACACATCTTTTCAATAAAACAGAAACAATGCATATCTTTTCAAGAAAGATGTTTACACTTTAAGTAGTAACCAGTGTGCTTAAGAGAACAGACACATGTACTGACTACTCATAGCCCATGAAGGTTCCAGAGACCTGTTGTACCATCAAGTACTGTGGCCCACCAACCTCTGAATATCAGGAAGGTAAGCAGGGGCATACCAAGGTTGGAGTGGGGCCGAAGACAAGATTGTAAAATGGGCCCCTCACTGCCTTCCTCTCCTTCATTTCTACAAGGTGAAGAACAGATCTCAGTACATGGGGGGCCCATTGGGACAAAGAAAAAAGTGGCTACCCTGCCCCACTTTAATATAAAATCTAGCAGTTAGTTGAATCTATGTCCAGCACTAAAAAACAACCCAGAGTTCTTTCAAGGCAGACCCCCCCACCCACTCAACTTAAGCCCTATCAGTCTGAACCTCCTGTACACCAACTCAAGCCTAACACCAGGATTTGGGGCTTGTCCTTGTCTCTCTTTAACATTCAGCTTGAAAAAGATAACTTCAAAGTTTGCTTGTGATATTTTAGTTGGTCCCAATAAAGGTATTACCTTACTTTGATTGCTATCCCTTAATAGACCAATGACCACCCACTGATCAAATTCTGGTCACCCAGAATTTCAGGGGCCCTATCCCAACCCTATTTGATGATACCATGGATTGAACATGGGACCCCCCCGCCCTTCTGCATGCAAAACATGTGCTCTTTTACAGAACTAGAGCCCCATGATCCCTAACAGACAAACATATACCACAGTTAATAAAGATTAGAGATTCTAACACAAAACACTGGAAAGCAGAACTGCACAAACACCTAGTCAAAAGGAACCATGCTGGTAACGAACACCAAGGCTGAAAGCTAAACACTTAGCACAAGGCCAGCCATGGTAGAGATGTGGTTGTTTTTTTAAAAAACTTGCTCTTGTTAAATTAGTGGGAATCATCAACTTCCTGATGCCAATCTACCCAAGGCCTGCTTCTGCTTTAACACGCCACAGGGCACTTTGTCTGCTCTTTGTCCCTCTGCTCCGATTCTCACCCTGTGCTGCTGCTCTTCTGCTTTGGATATCAGCCAGCCCTCAGCACCAGTATTCCACCTATTTTCTTTCATCCATGTACAGAATGAGTTTTGTTTTGGTCAGCGGTATCAAGGCAACGTGTGCACATTTTGTGTGCCATTATAGATACATGTGTACACACAAACACACACATATCCACAAATATGAAAGAAAAATGGATTTCAGTTTTTTTCCTTTCTTCCACTTCACATTTGCACGTATATCTCAACCAACTGATAGGGAACAGATTCAGTCCTGAACAAAAAAAATATCTTGAGTTCAAACACAGGTTTACTATGGAGTAAGTGTGTGTGTGTTTTTAGTTTATGCCAGCCAACCTTAATAATGTTTAGCCATTCGAGTACTTGTTTCATAGCTAAAATAAGGAGTTTAGTCTCCTTTGTCTCCTGCATTCAGTACTCCACTTAGTTAAAAGATTGGTTAGAGTGATGGATGAGAATTGGGAAGAATTGGGTTCAAATCCTTCCATACTCAGCCAGGAAGCTCAGGGGATAACCTTAAACTAGATACTCTCTCTCATCCTAACCCATTTCACAGGATTGTTGTAAGAATGAAAGTAGGAAGAAAGAATCATACAAACAGTACCCTGAGCTATGCCAGCAGAAAGAGAAGTCACCCACCAGCAATCAGTAATCAGTTTAGACAATCAATGTCACTCTCTCTCTCTGTCTCTCTCTCTCTTAATTTGATTTCAAACCAGACAACACAATGGAATACATGGAGTCATCCCAGTTTCTTGGGATTTAAGTAGTAGGCATTTCAGGGACAGGAGAGAAAGGCAGCTTAAAAAAAATAAATCCCCATCATCAACTGATTTGCAAAGTCTTATTCTGAAGCAAGTCTTTTTAAAAAAAGAATTTATTCAGCAGCTCTTTAGCCCCTTATCAAATGGATGACCCAGCCTGCAAGATCCCAACATTGAACCCCAACTGTTCTCTCTACCTCCATCATGCTTACTTTTAAAACTACAAGTTTCTTTTACCTTCCCCTTCTTGTGAGACAGCAGTACCAAGGCAACCCCCATCTCTTTCTTGTCATCTCTCCCTCTTTTTTCCATTTCTTTTCTTCACATTCCACTTGTGTTTGCTGGACCTGATGGTTACTTTTAAAAATAAAAGTTTCATTTACCCGCTTTCTTGAGGGTCAGTCAGCACAGCAGAACAATGTGATTATGCAGCCCTCAGGCAGTTCCTTTTCCTTTACATTCTTCTTCCCCTCCCCTGCCTAATAGGACTTGCATTTCCTTTACGCCCTGCCTTCTTATGAGTCAGTCTGTCAGCAACAAAAATGAAAAAAGGCTTTCATGCAGCCCCCAGGCAGGCTCCAGCCAGCAGCTTGGCTTCAAAGCTCCAGCACTCCTTCTCGCTGCTGCTTGACTCGTGCCTGCCTGATGTCACTCAATCGGCATGCTCTCAGTTTCAGTGAGTGAGTCTGCGCAGAGCATGGCCGGCTGGGAGCAGCCACTCTAAGAGGCAGGCAGGAGGCAAAAAGAAGTGGTGGGTATTGGATCACTTCGCTGCTGCCGCAGCAACAGAGAAAAAAGAAAGAGTAAGAAACAGGGAAAAGAGAAAGGGCAAGGGCTGACCTTGGGGGGCCATCAGAGGCTGTGGGCCAGGAGACATTTGTCTCCCTTTGACTAATTAATGGTATGCCCCTGGAGGTAAGTAAACTACAAAACCATCACCATCACTCCTGGAACTGTTTCAACTGTGCTAGAGGACTAATATGTAGTGTCACTACAGTACTGTTGAGTTTTGATGCTGGAAATTTAGGTTCAAAACCCACATCAGTCTCAAGGGTACCTTGGGCAAGTATTATCTTAATACATGGCTAAGAGGATAAAACCAGATATTCATGTAAACTGTCCTGATCTCCAGAAAGGAAAGAACAATTGTATTTTAAAAAATTGCTAGTGGTGGATACTGTTCTAAATTCCAGAGATCCATTGGCTTTTTTCAATTCTTTACCATATGTCAAAATCACAACTCACAGTGCTTTCCAGAACTAGACCAATGTACCAATTTTATTGCGAATTAACTTAAGCTGAGATCACCATGATAAAAATGGATATGTCAATCAGTTCACTTCTCTGATGGAAACATACCATATTAAAGACATTGGGCTAATTCAAAACATCACACAGAACCAGAATCAAATCTTGGTTCTGTTACTTGTGTGTGACATCTCCAAGCTTCAGGGGTGCATGCTTCCTGCTCTTCTGCCTGTGTGCGATTCAGAAGAATTCCAATTGTGATTAGAAACAAGGCTGGTTATGATGTCCAAACAGATGCAACTTGGTTTATTTTAATCAAATTGCTTGAAATAAAACAAAATCCAAAGGCAAGATCCCAACAATTTGTTTAGCATAAACCAAGAATAGTCATTTCAGACATCATGGCTGACCTTGGTTTGCATCTAAGCAGAGTTGGAAGTAGTATTCTTCTGAATTAAACTCAAGGGGAGGGGAGGGTGCATGCTCCCAAGACTTGGGGATGGTGCATGGAACCAAGATTAGTCTGTGGTCCCAACAAGACTGAACCAGTCCATTATGTAGTTGTAACATAATGGATTACAACTACAGTCATGATTTCCTTTCTTTTAATCATCTGTTTTAATCATCAAGTTTCATCTCAATAGAAAAATGTTATTATCAAAGCATAAATAAAACCTTACAGTCATTTTAGCAATCTTGTTCACATATGTGTTGAGAGGTTCTATTATTTTTATTCAGTGTTGATGAAGAGAACAGAAAATCCTTTTATCTGTCTTGTCAGAGACATTTCGCAAACAAACAATGGTTCCCTTCATGGACTCTAAAATCATGTGAAAAATATTAATAACTCCTCCTGCCTGGGAACTTCTCTCTAAAGTCGGTCAGTAAACTCTCACAAAGCAGTGTCATTAGGCTAGTGCTGGGAGTAAAGAACTGGCACTATCACTTCAGAATTGTGGCTATGGAAAATACAATGTGTTAATTACAGAGTACATCTTCCTGCGATGTTTGATATTTTGATTTAGGTAAATTGTTTGTCCTCCACACATTATACATAAATATTGACAGGACAGAAGGAACACATGGCTGTTATCATGCTATGCTCATATTTGGCATCAAGACTTCTTCACTTCCCTAAATGTTTGCAAAACTTCAGTTACTGAAAAGTTTAGAAAGCTTGAGCAAATGCCTTCATTGACGCAGGGTAAATATTTAAGTCAATGTATCAAATAGGTTACATGCCATTACATACAAAAGGTCTGTATTTAGAGAAGTGGCACAAGGAGTCTAGTTCTCCCCCACCCACCCACCCCGTACTTCTTTCCCTGACATTCTTGTCAATATATTACCACAGTTAGAAGAAAGGGAATACCATATAGTCATACAATAAGTCTGTAAACAGTCACTGTTTATTTTTGGGTTGTGTCTGAATAGGATAGTGAAACAAATGTATAATTGCTATAGGAAACACATTTGTTCTACTATAGAATATGATACTGGAACAAATTAATATCTGCCAGGGATCAGTCATTGGAGAATGAGGGCTAAATCCATCTAGTCCCCTGAAAAGTATCAACTGCTTTCCCCAGTTGCTGGGCTTGCCAGCAGCTCCCTTTTAGAAAGCGAGAGTAAGCACTGGTCTACCACTCATGAAGATTAAAACAGCTGCCACCTAATGATGCAGCAGGAAATGACTTGCCCAGCAAGCATGGAATCCCCGCTGGTATGGTTCCCAGAATATGGGAAGCACCTGTATTGGGCAGCAGTGATATAGGAAGATGCTGAAAGGCATCATCTCATACTGCACGGGAGATGGCAATGGTAAACTCCCCCTGTATTCTACCAAAGAAAAACCAAAGGGCTCTGTGGTCGCCAGGAGTCCACACCGACTCAACAGCACACTTTACCTTTACCACTCACAAATTTGCTGTTACATCTCTCTGTGAGCATACTTGATGGTACAAGTTGTACAAGTTCCTGTCTGTTAACTCAAAGCATCATGTGCCTTCATCAATAGGGATGTGCATGAACTGGTTCGAAGGCCCTTTTACAGGCCTCCAAACAGGTTCGAACACTGGGAGGTTTGGAGGTTTGAAGGCGGAGGATGTCAGACTTTAAGGGTGGGGGTGCACTTATACCTCCCTCTGCTTCCCCCCGCCAGTGCTCAGTTTTTTAAAAGTCCTTCAGGGCAGCAGTGTACCTCCCTGCCGCCCCGTCCCCTCTTCAGCTGGAAGTGACCAGAAGTACCTGGTGCATGCATGTCTGGTGAGATCACATGTGGTGTGCACGCGCCAGGTACTGCTGGCCACCTCCAGCCAAAGAGGAGACCTGAAGGACTTTACAAAAACTGAGCACTGGTGGGGGGGAAGCAGAGGGAGGAGCAAATGCATCCTCCCCTCCCCTTAAAGTCCGACACCCCCCGCCTTCGAACCATCCTCGCCCATTTCTGTGCACATCCCTATTCATTAATGAAACAGGCATTTGAAGGAAATTTAAGACATATTCTGACAAAACGGACAGCAACATAATCTGGAATTGGCCATTCACAATTTAAGACATATTCTGACAAAACGGACAGCAACATAATCTGGAATTGGCCATTCACATTTCAAACGTTAGGATATGGAGAACAGAAGTGACCAAGAGCAAAAATGGCCACAGATATCTTTTTTCTTCCCATGTACCCTTGGAGACAATTTTAATGAACTTTTCTGTCACCAATTATAAGTCCTCAAGCTGGTATTTAACATCTGTTAAAACAAGCTTGTTATACTAGTACATCCTCTCCCTGCAATCCAGTGCCTGATTAAACTCCAGTCATGCTTTAATAAGGTATTTATGCATAACTAGTTGTGCCAGAATATGAATGAGGATATGAATTTGAATCTATATCCAACTGAGAGCAACACTGTGTTAATTGACAACATCAGAGCTCATCAGATTTCTGATCCAGCAAGTGATACACACATAAAAATCTGCTTTGGAATCCAGATACCTGTAACTGGATCAAAGATACCTGTAACTGGATCAAGTTTTGCCTGAAATGATGTACAGTAACTGATTCTGTGTCTTTGCATTATAAATCAGAAATTACTTTGCAAACATTTTTAAGAACTTCCATGTTATTTCTCCATGAATTGATTAGGCTATATCATGATTACAATATCATATTTCAGTAGTCATTGTGTTGATGAAACCCAGTCAGTAAGTGAAAGGGGGCTAGTGATCCCATAACTTAAAGAATGTTTTCTAAGATTCTTAAAGAATACGACTGCTCATGGTCCTGTTTTCCATAGGCTTTTGGAAAAAAGCCTAGTGAATAAGGAGTTGACTCCAGATGTTCCATATTTAAGAAGATGGCCTTCCATAACATCAGATATTCAGGGCGTAATTGATGTACCTTAAATCAGGAGAGGAGAGCTGATCTTGTGGTAGCAAGCATGACTTGTCCCCTTAAGCTAAGCAGGATCCACCCTGGTTGCATATGAAAGGGAGACTAGAAGTGTGAGCACTATGAGATCTTCCCCTCAGGGGATGGAGCCGCTCTGGGAAGAGCAAAAGGTTTCAAGTTCCCTCCTTGGCTTCTCCAAGATAGGGCTGAGAGAGATTCCTGCCTGCAATCTTGGAGAAGCCACTGCCACTCTATGAAGACAATACTGAGCTTGATAGACCAATGGTCTGACTCAGTAGATGGTAGCATCCTATGTTCCTGTGCACCCTAGCTCTGTAGAACAGACATGGCACTTTCATACTGTTCCTCATCTGTGTATAGATCTATTATGCTAGTCACCATACACCTGTGTAAAAGTGATTCAGTTTTTTTTTTTTAATTTAAAGGAAGCAGTGGATTTTAACTCATATGGAAGACAAGAGAACAACTCACAGTGGGAAAACTAAAATTATTTTGAAACTGAAGTAGATTTAAACACATGCTAATAATATCGTTTCAGTCAAGTTTACCCCTTACTCCTTAAGGGGTAAACAAGCTGGTGTGGAAGCACACAAAACTAAGACCGAAGTGGGCGGGGGGCATATCACAGTTGGCACACCTGACAAATCTTACCTGGCAATTATAGTCTATTGAAATGTCTCATCTGGAAAAGAAAAGAAAAAAGGACATGTAGTTATTAAATATTTGCTATTTAAAACATACTCTAAAAATACAAAGTTATAGGTTATAGTTTGTCTCCTGCTAGGGCTATGTCCTAAGAAAGGAATCTGTACATTGCCACTGTCAATTGCAGTAGAAAGTACCTTGACAGTAAATGTTAGGATCCAAGTTAAAAATTAAGCACCTTTAAATCATGTTGCTTTCAGCTGAAGAGATTTAAGCAGGTGCTTGATGCTGCCATTTATGCTAGGATTTTACAATGGGACTTTGAGGGAGCACTGCTATATTTTAAAAACCTGACACAAAATCAGGCCGAAGTCTCTTTCTATTATCAAAAGTTGAGAGATGTCCCTGCTACATCATTCATTCATTCATTCATTCATTCGATTTCTATACCGCCCTTCCAAAAATGGCTGAGCGGTTTACACAGAGAAATAATCAATAAATAAGAAGATGGATCCCGGTCCCCAAAGGGCTCAAAATCTAAAAGAAACATAAGACAGACACCAGCAACTGTCACTGGAGGTACTGTGCTGGGGGTGGACAGAGCCAGTTACTTTCCCCCTGCTAAATAAAGAGAATCACCACGTTAAAAGGTTCCTTCTTTGCCAAGTTATCAGGGGTAACATTAGCAATGTACCATTAATGTAACTCTGACCAGAGGCCCCAAAAGAAAAAGGAGATATGTTCATCTCATCTCCCTTCAGACTGCAGAAACATCCTCAGCAACACTGTACATCAGTTTGCTAAACTGCATTGGCTAGCCATTCTTTCCTCCTTCAAAAGGGGGCACAGAGTAAGCATACACTCTGTTGAGCACCACTCCACCCATTGCTACTGCTAGCCAAACACTCATGAGCTTTTCTGGTTTTTAGGTTCACAGGCTGGTCCGCAGATCATGTGCTACTTCTAACGACTACTGCTAGTTACTCTCTCTGTGGCTCGCCTTGCTCTCCACAGGCAGGTGGGTCTCCAGTGTGGGCAGAGGACATAATCTTCCACACACTCAGGGTTGGGCAGACTACAAGGGAAGACCAGCAGCCAGTGGTATGTCCAGCAGCCAGTGACCAGTGTGATTTCAGCTGTTCCCTTGTGAGACTGCTGACAAACTCGTTCCAAAGAGGCTCCTGTAGCTATGCAAGCACCATCATAGATAGTTATGTCACAGGTGAACAGTGGTGTAGTTGCAAATTCAGAAGCACAGGCACCCTTCATGACAGCCTTCACCCCTCATAGCCATGCCCACCCCAATGGCCACAAACCCCACTGAATAATTATGATGCAATAATGTGGGGGTTTCCGTTACAAGAAGTCAAGGATAATTTCCTAACCCTACATAGCTTGAACCTGTTTTGGCTGTTCACCCAGAATAATATTCTAGATTGTTCACTACAAAAATTACTCTTTGTAACAGGAGAGGAAGAAAACAGTAATAAAATCAATTGCAGTCCAATATTCAATAGCTGTTGGAATACCAAAAGCAGCATATTATTTCTATTTAGAAAGCAAAGGGCTCTGTACCCCTACTGAGACCCTGGGAGGAGGAAAGTACCAGGACTGTATTCCTGCAGCACTACACCACTGCAGGTGAAACTGGTCCATCATGCAGCCTGCAGGAGCACAGATGCCCTGCTGGGATGAGATGGCTGCCTTTTGGGGCTTTCCCCCGCTCTTTTTTACAGTTCTTTTCTTTTCTTTTCTTATGCCAGACTAGCATAAGATCCCAACTATGTTAGGCTGACATTAGGCCTAACCTAGTGTAACCGGATCCTGGTGTAATTAGAGTATAGAGCTAAAATTTGCCTAAAGTAAAGTGTACTGCCAAGTTGATTTCGACTCCTGGCCACCACAGAGCCCTGTGGGTTTTCTTTGGTAGAATAAAGGAGGGGTTTACCTTTGCCATATCCCATGCAGTATGAGATGATGCCTTTCAGCATCTTCCTATATCGCTGCTGACCGATATAGGTGTTTCCCATAGTCTGGGAAACATACCAGTGGGGATTCAAACCACCAACCTTCTGCTTGTTAGTCAAGTATTTCCCCACTGCACCACTTTTAGACCATGCCTAAATATGTACAATATGGATGCACAGAAAACCACAGCATGCAAAGCGGTCTTGTAGAAGTCTTCAACAATCTAGAGGTTCTCACCGAAGAAAACTGCATTTTTAAAAACAATAAGATTCATAATGCTATTAATACTATAAACATGCAAGGCAGAAAAATAAGAGTTTAAACTCCCATAATTACAACTATTTTATTGAGCATGCTAAATAAAAGCATCTATTAGTAGAAAACATTTGTACTTTTTTCTTTAAAAAATTACACATCTCCTTGTGCTACAAATCATTATTATTATCATACAGATTGTTCCGTGCCTCTGGGTCTCATGCCTACACAGAGCTTAGGGTCTTAACTTGCCCAGAAGCTTTAAGAGTCTGCTTTTAGCATCAGTGAAATGCTGTAATTCAGAGGTCATCTATTTCAGACAAAGGGACATTCTTAAGCTACTTAAAAACTGATCTTAGCTCTCACTGATCTTGGACACTCCCTGATGAACCTAATCCTATTCAATTGGGAGAAAATAGTAGAGAAAACTCTGCCAGGCATTGCGTGCATGGTTGTGCTTGCTCACTCCTACACACACAATTTTGACACACAACACTACAGTAGCAGGGAATCTACTGTATACAGGTTGTTTAACATCTACTGCTACCATTGGGCACAAATTCACAGATTCACAATAGATTGAAGAGGAAGGAGAAAGAAAGCAAGCACATTTTAAAACTTGTATAGGTTTTCTATCAAGGGACCTTCCCCTTTTATTATTCTATTCCTGGGCACCATTCAAGTCCCTGTTTCAGAACTCTCAAGTTCAGTCAACAGGTTCAGTCGAGACTATTCCAGGCATAGCTTCCTTTTGCTTCTGCTCCTTACTTAAGTCATTGTGCTTCTGTGGATGGAGTGCTACAAGTACTCCCTGTTTTCAAATCCCTGTTAAATCACATACTTGCTCGTAAAATGAGAATAGCACAGAAACACATAGATTGTTGGACTCTATGACTAGCTACCACTGAATTTGCATGAACTGTTTTTGAGTGGAAGTTGGTGTGCATGTTTTTTCTTGCAGAACATCATGATGTTCTCCCAGTACTCAGTACCTTCTGTCCTTGCTGACTAAAGAGGGTCAGAGTTGATCCTATACACTGGACCCTAATCGCTCTGACTAAGAACTGGCAGTAAGGAGATTTAGTTGTTTCTCAGAATATATCTGAAATGTTAAAGTCAAGAATAAGCACTTCTTTGTAAAAGGTCTACCACAGGATGAAACTCAAATTCCTCCCCCACCACTGGAAGACAGCACTGCCAGAGCTTGGACCTCTGCAGATTTACTGGGCAGTGTTGATGGTGGAGGAGGAGAGAGATTAGTTGACTTTCAGATCCCAAAGCACTTCAACTTAACCTAGCACCTTAATTCGCTTGTGCCTTACTTTAGTAGAAGAAAAAGCAAACAGCAGTTAGAAAGCCAAGCAAGTTTTAAAAACCAAACATTTATCAAAGGAGGTGCACAGTTTGGGGATAAATAAGAACTGTTGCATGAAATACAGATATAAAAGACCGTCCACATGCTTAAGCCATACTCACTTTAACCAAATTCCAAATGAGATATTCTAGTACCTCCTTACCCTCTTCACCAGTGAAGAACACCAGTGTCCTGAACCACAACTTGGAAGTGTGTGTTTACTAGGAGCAAATAGCAAGTGACAGAAAGCACAATATGAAGGATGCCCAAATGAATAATGGATGAAGAAGGGTTCATCTGTGCTAAATGGGCAAAGAGGAACCTTTTAACTGGTGATTCTCTTATCTATATTTAGCAGCAGGGTAGCAAGTCTTCCTTCTCATCTTAGTGGCTGTTTGAAGGTGTCTCACTTTATTAATTAATAAATAATAATAATAATAAAGATTATGAGTCTCTTTGGGATGGGGAAGCATCTTCTCATTTCTGTATTGTGTACATTACTTTGATAACTTGTTGAAAAGCAGTATATAAATATTCTAAACAACAACAACAACGATAAATGTAAGTCAGCACTGCATCACGAATACCCTGCCAGAATATAAACACCACATTTAAGTTCTGCCTTAGAGTGGCAATTAGCCCTTGATGGAGACCTTGGGAGTTCTGTCTATGGGCAGCACAGCATATCTTCACCAGGACTGTTCGGTCATCAGCTGTGCAAGCAGCTCATGCAAGTTGTGTGATCCCAGTTGACATTACAGAAGTTCTGGCAGTCAGTAATGGCTTGGTGCCTTGAGGCAAATGCAATGTGCCAGAGCCCTAGGCCAAAGCCCAGCACTGATGCTCCTCTTGCCCCTCACCAATCTCATCTTCCGGGGCATGCTCTGCCTCCCAGCCTGTGCCACGGCTTGCTGTTGCAAGCCAGGCAATGTACATCCAGCTTTGCCCGCCAGTCCATCTGTCTCTCCTCATCGTCACTGCTGCTCTAGCACCAGCGATCTCCAATGTTCTTCTCCTGCAATTGAAGAGACAAAGCAGACAAGCCTGGTGCTGGAATGACAACAGGAGTGGGGAATGGGGAGAGTGAGAGCTGTGCTGGATGAGGAGGCACAGACAGGTCAGTGAGTTTGATGCATACTGCCTGGCCTGCAACAGCAAGCAGCAGCATGAACCAAAGTGTGCCCCAAAAGATAAGGCTGGCAAGGGGGAAGAGACATGGTAGCAACCCTGGGCTCTAACCCAGGAGATGCTGTAAGTTAAAGGACTTTGTGCTGTCTCTTGTCTCAGACAGTGGAGGACAGACTAGTGAATCAGAGGGCTAGAGGGTCAAGACATTGGTCATCCCTTCTCCACTGCTCTGACACTATCCCTTTGGATATGTAGATTGCTAATCTCAGGGATTAACTTCCTTTCTCTCTCTCTCTCCCTACCTGCCCTTTTACCTTGCAACATGGCAAGCCTCTCTCCCTGCACCATGTGTGCAGAGGATGCAGAATCCATCTGCATCCAGCTAGATAGATAGATTAGAGATCCTAACTCCTCACTTTCCTATCTAGAATGGAGTTCCTTAATAAATGGCTTATATATTGATTTGAAACTATGAATTGGCTCCAAGTTACTTTACTCTCAGCATACACGCCTGCCTAACTAAATCCGCTGTGTTGTGCCTCTGTGCACTCTGCTATAATGAGAAAGGGATTCTCTCACCACAGAGAATTTCCAACAGAAGACAGGACCAGTGAGGGAGGAGAGAGGAAAAAGCCCAGAATGGGGTGGAAAATTAGCAGCAGGAAGTGGTGGTGTCACATCCATGATGGGGGAGGGGGCTGCGCACCACTGTGCATTTATTGCCTGAGATTTTGCCTCACGGGAGAGCTACCTCTACTGACAGTTATTTCTAGAAGAAGGGCTTACTATTCCAGAGCTGGTTCTGTTCAAGGCAAGTGGTTACAGAGTATTCTGCAAGCACAAGCACCCCCCTCCCATGTTACACCACTCATGCAAGTCGATCAGTCCTGTGAGCTGCTTAGTGGTGTACAAACCGGTCCCATTTAATAGGAAATCCACTTGTCGATTCTCATGCAATAATCCCACCAGCAGGATACCCAGCAAGCAACACGCAGCAGGAACAGCACAGTTTATGTTGCAAATACAGGTTTCCAAGCACATTTAAATAGAAATGCTAGTCCCAAATGCTTATTTTCTAAAATCAAAGTCTCTGAGATTCAAGCAGGTGTAGATCACCCTTTGCTCTGGAAACCCAAGATATGCATGCACACACAGGGCAGGCTGCAACTTCCCAGAGATATGCTTGCCTCTCTCATGGCCCCGCTGTGGTGTACATCCCCCCACCGTGTGTGTGTGTGTCCAGTGCCAAAACATGCCAGCTGAAGATAACACAGGCAGAAACACGCCTGCCAAGTGAAGCCAAGGAAGTATCTGCCACAATAAACACCACCACCTGTCGATAGTCTTCAAGGTGCCACACGAGCCTCTCTGTTCTTGTTGCCGCCGCCGTCGTCCTTGGCGAGAAGAAGGCGCTCCACTCGAATGTATTCCCCCCTCCCACACATGTTCCAGGGCAGAAGACAGCGGCTCTGCGGCTCCGCCCTGGTTCAAGGCAAGGGCTGCCCTCACCGACCCGGAGCGAGTTCCCGCTTACCTGCCCAGCTGGGCTGCCTTCCTGTTGGCAGCAGAAGGAATTCGCGGCATGCGGCGTGGCCAGGAGGCTCCCTTCCCCACGGCCCTCGCAGACGCTGCTGCCTTGGGAAGTGCGCGCGCAGGTCCGAGTCGCGCGCTGAGGTGCACAGGTTAGGAGGAGTCACTCTGAGGCGGGGGTGGGGAATGGAGTCTTCCTCGCAGCAGCAGCAGCAGCAGCAGCCGGCGTCCTCAAAAGTTGCTCTGCCCGGGCGAAGCTTGGAGTGGCGCTGCCCTTGAGGAGGCGCAATTGGCAGAGAGCGAAGCAAGCGAAAGAAAGAGGCTCACACTTTCCCCCCCTCCTGCTGGCGGGAAGGGGGCTCGCGCCGCGAAGGGCGTCTGGTGGTATGGGAGAGACACCACCCGGGGCAATCCAGCGCGTCCTTCTCCTCCTCCTGCGCGCGCTGGCAGCCGCCGGGGGCAGCCCTTGAGGGGCAACACCGCTGCACTTCGGAGGCGCCTGTTTCTCCCTCCTACTCCAATGTGGGAGGTGCTGCTGGCGCTGCACTCTGCGAGGTCGCCGGCTCCCGGAGGAGGCACTCTGCTGCAGCTGTCCTGCCAGCTTCGGAGCACTCTAGGGGTGGGGAAAGGAAAGAGAAGACGCTCCCTCTCGTGATAGCCGGCGTGGGACTTTGACTCTTTTCCAGGCGGCCGGGGAGAGGCCAGCCGGGAGGGTTGATCATTCTGTGCTGGAGGAATCCCGGGGACTCCCTCCCCATGGAGGGGAAGGAAGAGCGGCGCGCTCAGCAAGAGGCGCGGGAGAGCAACGTTCACAGGTACGTCCTCTCCCCGTCGACGGGGACGCCTGGCTCGTCGCCCTGCTGTGTTCTCTGGGCTGGGCGCGTCTCTTCGGGTGCACACCTGTACGTAGTCTCATAGGAAGTCAATGAGGAAAGTGCAAATGGACCACAAGAGAAGAAGCGCGGGACACCCGCTGAGATCCCGGGGAAAGGGAGGCGGCCGGAGCGCCTTTCCTCCTTCTCCTGGAAAGGGCTGCGTGTGTGACTCTCGGTGGGATACGTCTCCATGAATTGAATTTCGTTTTAATTATCGGTTTCACGAGTAGGCGCTCGTTCCAGAGAATGCTTGTCAGACTTTAACCAGAACAGGATTACATAGGGAGGACAATACATGTTGCTTTGGCTTGTTCCTATGGGATTAGTTAGTCCTACTGAACTTAAAAAACAACAACTTAACAAAAACCATCACTTAGCTTTCAAAACTCTCTTACCACAGGACTTAATTCTCTCTCTAGATTTTCCCTATAATATAATAAAAATGTGTAATTTCTCAGTGCCTTCATCACTCTGTTTAAAGTAGCAAGGGAACTCTAAACACACACTGCAACGTTTCACTGAACATTTCCTGATCTACTTCCAGACTTTAAATACACCAATTCCAAAATAATTTTGTTCTGTCTTTATCACGTTCTCAGCATAGTACCTATGATATGTCTTAAGGTAGGTTTCCATCTTTGGGAAATACTTTCTTCACTCTATTTTCTCCAGGAAACATTTGTTTCTGTTATTGCCAAGCACTTTAGAAAAGCAAGAAACAACAACTTAATTTTTAAATAAAATTGGCTTTATTTAGAAAGAGATTTCCCATAACATGTAAATTGATGTATAATTTATATTGGAATGTGTAACAGTTTATTGCTCATTTTTATATGCTTTTATGAAATCTAAACTCCGTTATGGAACTATGAATACATGAGTACTGTCATCCCTCACTAACGGCTAGGGCAAAACCTTTCTGTTGGCAACTTTGAAGCTGGCAAGGCATTAAAATCTATGGGAAACAGGGGGTTAGGGGAACCATGACCACAAAAAGACCTAAAAATAAAAGGGAGGGGGAATTGCTAAAAATCACATAAAATCATGTAATATCGCTAAGAGTCACCAAGAAGAATGTGCAGATCAAACCTCTGGACATTTTTGAATCCCCCCAAATCACTCAAAGGCATTTTAAATCATGCTTAGCAAGGGTCATCAAGAGGAATGAACAGATTGAACCTCTGAACCCCCCCAAATAACCGAACCCCCTCCAAAATCACTAAAAAACCTCACCCAAACTCATTTGGTTGGCAAGACCTGTCACCATTTCCTATTTGCATATATTCAAAACTGCGGTTGGGAAGAGATGACTGCAGGCCCCTAGCCAGCTGGTGGCATGGTGTGTGTACTTGCCACACCAAAAAATTATCTTTCCTCCCCAGCCTCACTGACTGTTTTCACTGTATGTTTTATAACCTGCCTCCTCTGACTTCTGCAATCTCCCCCCACCCTCAAATTTTTTGAAGTTGGCTACAGGCTTGGATGACTGTATGTGGAAGTTGGTTAGTGGAGAATGTGAAGAGGTTGAATTTTGTAGATGGAAGCTATGGATTATTTACAAATTCCTTGGGCTTGCTTTCTCTATGGCATCTCTACAGAGGGATAAATGAGACATCAAGGATGGCTGATCAGTATTTCCATCCTCATGACCAGACAATGGCTCATGTTGTGTATTCTTTATTCTAGTGCATATTGTCAAGTGACAAGGTTTAGCTTATACATGCAGCAGAATCAAGTGACAAATCTTTTTCCAGGGCTTTGCCTCTACCAATTCAGACTGTTTGACATGTCTAAATGCTCCTCCTCCTCCACCACCACCAACAATGTAGAAAGACCAAGGGAAATGTGAAAGCATGAAGGCAAAGTTGTAATTGACCACAATATTTGACTTTAAAAAGAGAAAAGGAACAGCATGCATTGAAACGTACTATACCAGCAGTCCTGTTCTGGAAAGGTTTTACTGCTTAATCTGCTACATGTATAAAATGGGGCTTAGTACTTGAAGAGCAGCTTGTAGACTAAGGCTCCTGTCCACAACACCATGCATGCAGTTACAGAAGCTTTGAGAAAGATGCAGCCTTATTTTGTTTTTGCATCTGAAAATGCAGAGCTTTTTACACTTTCTCATTGCTTTCCTTGAGTGAATATCTTCCACAGTTATGCAGACTTTGCTTCAGTTAAAACTACTTAAGCACATTTATCTGTTGAAGACTATTTCTCTTTGAGTACTTTATGAAATTGAGATTCATTATTGGAAATGACTTCAGTCATATTCTGGTTTGTCCATGTGTTCAAAGAGTTAACCAGACAGTAAAGTGAGGGGAAGCATTTCTAATTGGCCTGTTGTCTTTGTGTTCAGATAAACCACTGCTGTATATAAATGAATGTTCTCTGTGGAGTTTAGGATTTTAAAACAAAATACAGTGACCCGAGAGCAGCCTTATCAAGAAAGTAAGAGTATCCAGTCACCACAGGTTCCATGATTGAGTAAATATTGTTGTTAATTTTTGATAACTGTTCACTTTGAAAAGTTGTGTGTGTATATAAGATTTACAAGAAGTCCTGATATAAGAAAATTTATTCCAGGGTTAAAATCACAGAGAACTTGTAATGAATGGCCCATTGCAATCTCACAGTACTACTTAGCATTTATATAGCGAGTTACCACCAGCACCCAGAAGTTATTCACATACATTATCTTAGTGATCTTTGCAACAGCCCTGTCTGGTAGACTAATCACATTATTAGCCCTCTTTTAAAATGAGATGGTAGGGATTGAGAAAATTGTCTTTGCTTAAGGCTATCTAGTGCATTAGTGGCTGAAAAGAGGTTTGAAGCGGGAATATCTTAGTTAATGCTCTAGTTGTCAGCTCTCGTGTGATGCTGTTGACTCCATCATCGGCTTCACTAAAGTACTAGCATTTATTTGTACATCATCTGTACTGCCTATATAACATAGAGATTAAGGTTGGAGCCTTAACTCTCTATGCTTCTTGATGCATGAGTGAATTTCTAAGGGCCTTGACTTAAAATGAAGAGTTTTTAATCCTAGAATGCCCACTTCTTAAAAAAAAAAAAAAAAAAAAGTGGGAGGGGGGAGGAAATGAACTGAATTACACTTATTGTAGAGTACAAACCTACATGTAATCCCTAAACTCCAAATAGGATATGTGTGTGTTGGGGAGTGATTGGGAAAGCTGCACCTGCTGAACGTTTGCCTAGTCACTTACAACTGCATTCCAGACCACTTACTGTACTTCTGCAATGAATATCTCTACACTGACTCACTCAAGCAACCTCCTCCACCAGTCAGAAATTGCATATGTAGTAAACAACTGGGAAAGCTGCACCTGTTGAAAGTTTGCTTGCAGATGTACTCCAGTTATATTCCTCATAAAATCAAAATTGTCCTCTCAATATGAAATTGGGCATGAAGAATATCTTGGGTGAGGACTAGAAGCATTTCAATTTTCAGAGAAATCAGATGTAGAATCCTAGAGTTGTAGTGGCTTAAATATTGGAAGCAAAATGGTTAAAAAAAATCATCCTGTGTACCATAGAATTTTTTTGGTTGGGGGGGAAGGATTTACAAGCTGAGTTTGGTTTCATTTTCAGCAGCACCATCATGTGTAAGATTCTTATGTTTTTGTCCTGAATGTTGTGGTCAAACGGACTACTGGAACTCAGGGCAGTAGCTCTTTCTGGGCTATCAAAGGGGGGCAGGGAGAAAATGAATTTAGCTTCTAAATTGATAACTCAGGTAAAGTAAAGTTGTGCCATCGAGTCAGTGTCAACTCCTGGTGACCACAGAGCCCTGTGGTTTTCTTTGGTAGAATACAGGAGGGGTTTACCATTACCATTTCCTGTGCAGTATGAGATGATGACTTTTAGCATCTTCCTATATTGCTGCTGTCCAATATAGGTGTTTCCCATAGTCTGGGAAATATACCAGCGGCGATTCGAACCAGAAACCTCTTGCTCCCTAGGCAAGTTACTTCCCTGCTGTGCCATTAGGTGGTTAAGTATTTTGTGTCAATTTCTTTGAAATTTGGAAGACCTGCCTTCGCTTAAGATCCTCTATACTGACTTTTATATATAAGGACATATATTCAAATGTCCTATTGATAGGACAAATCCGTTCTGTTTTATGTGAAATACAACTGTTGCACTTTATACTGGTTCGGTTCAGTTTATTTGTGGTTGCTGACCAGAAAAGATATACATACTGTCCGAACAGTAACAATAAACTAATCCAGATATTCATAAACCTCATGAAATGTAACTATACAGGTGTGCTCTTACTACAAATTCTAATGGTAACAAGACAGACCTTAGTGACTGCATAAATTATTTTGTCATCACTGTCAGATAAAAGATAACTAGCATAGAATTCATCTGGGTGGCCAAGGTAATTTGCTTGAAGAGTCACTATTAATTCATAGCAAGTGTCCCTGTAGAAACTACAGTTTAGTAGCACATGGGATCAGTGGCCTAGGGATGCCAGCGGCGGCCCCGGTTCAGCCTGCTGCCAGTGGTGCCCCTAAAGCCACGCCCTATGCATCTGATGTCATACGAAGAGGGTGTGGCTGGGGCATGAGCCACCACATGAGCATGGTGGCCCAGGTTCTTTGAACCTGTTCGCACAATGGTGGCTCTGTCCCTGGATGGGATAGTGTCTTGATAGTTTCTGCCTTGCAAGGACAAAACTGCTCTGCATAAGGGACTTTTTAAATCCTACCCTCAAACACAGCAGAAGGTAGAACGTCAAAGCATGCTTTATACTGGTAGAACTAAGAATGTTCACTCCTTAACTATACAGCTAGTATAATAAAAGGAATTCTTCTGGACCAAACCAAAGATATTTCTAGTAAAACATATTTATTCCAACAGTGACTAGATGATTGTTTCCAGGAAACCCACTAGCAGGGCGTGAAGGCAGTAGCCTTTGCTCTTTGCTCCCCAGCACTTGGTCCTCAGAGGCATATTGCCTTTGAACCTGGATATTCCATTTAGTTGTAATGGCAAAGAGCATTGTGACTTATGTCCCGAGGAGCTCTTACCCACAGCCCCTGGGGCCCCCCAGATCCTATTTGGTCTGTCCCGGGTGGCGTGGCCACCCAGTGGAGCATAATGATGCTTAATTTGCAGGGGAGTGGGGCCTCCAAAGGTCTTTATGTCCAGGCTCCAAAATTATCTAGGTGTACCTCTGCTTATGTACCATGAGCTATGCTAGTTTAAAGCAATATTAGAGGGTTTTTGTTTGTCCAAGTTCATTATATATGGTGATGTGGTATTCAGTAGGTATTTTCAGGGCATTGCCTCTGTCTCTTCACCTTACCACTGACTTAAAAAAAAGATTATTGCTGATGCAGTGCTCTAGTATCTGCTATCATTTCTTCTTATGCACATGAGCCCTATTCACACATTATAGTCAACACTCATACAATCTGTTTTCAGTTTATGCTAACACTGATCTATACACAGACATGGTTATTCACTTGTTGAAGGCATAACACTTCCTATCTACCATTTGTTTGAGGAACCTGTACTTATGTTCACTTTTAAAACAAATGCAGGTACACTCATGCACATGTACATGTGTACAGGCATCTGAATGCAGGTACAACATAATCTCTGAATAGGGCTATTAACATTTTGAAAAACATGGTGGCTGAGACTGGAGAACTGACAACCATGCTAAGTAGTATTGTCATGCTACAAGTTACAACACCACAAAATCAAAGTTAGAATTGGACTGTTACTTCAACTTCCTTCCTCATTGCTTCGTGGTCTTCTGGGATCAGGGAAGATGCGCGTCCCTGTGGAGAGATGCAATGTGCTGATTCAGGGCTAGATTATGTCCTTTTGCATTTTAAGTTCAGTTTTTCCTTCTAAGCTGCATTTCTGGGGTAAAAACCCTTTAGGTATATTACGCTTATTCAAATGTATAAAACTATTATTACATAGTGTTAAATACCTTCTTCTATATTTTAGAGTGGATCCATATGGGTTTGAAAGACCAGCAGACTTTGACTATGCCACATATGAAGAATTCTTTTCCAGATATCTAGTGGTACTCACCAGAAGAGCAATTAAATGGTCCAAGCTTTTAAAGGGAAATAACAGTGTTCAGAAAAGCATAAAAGGTAAGGTGTGAGTGTGTGTGTGTGTGTGTGTGTGTGTGAGAGAGAGAGAGAGAGAACACGAACAAGTTTTGAGAGAAATGAGAAAAACTTACATTTAAGCTGTTTCCTTTTTGTCTTTGAAGATACACTTAAAATGTTTCTGAGAGATCTTTTTTTGACCAACATTTAATATGTAACTGATGGAGTCTGTATTTTGTTCAGATGTGTACATGCCAATGTTTTTTCCAGAGGGGAAATCTTTAGACTCAGGAAATTTTACTGACTATTCATCAGTAAGCTACAGTGGAGGTACCACTTGATTTGGCTGTGTTGAGTTGCTTTCATTTGTACGTAGATTCTGTCCTTGTAAGGAATTAATTTAATCATCTTGCTTCCATAGATGTCTGGTAACATTTTTTGTTGCAAACCCAGTACAGTATGTTGCCATGGTCAGAAAGTCTTCCCTCTGCCACTCGCTTCTTAAAATCTGCCATAATTAGAAATATACTCTCTCAAGTAATATACATGTTTGTTTATCATATTTTATACTGCCTGATATGTACATCTCTAGGAGGTGTACAAAATTTAGAATGCAATCTAATACAGATTGCTTTAAGTGTGATATATGGGGCAAAGTTTGACCATGAGGGTCAAGACTGAAGAAAATTTAAAGAATATTATGTGATCTAATGCATACACATGGCTTTATGTATTGGCATAGGAAGAATTCTTTTGTCAGATACATTTCTTCTGTGAAGGGCGTTAGGTGAATTCAGGCCTCACTAGTTGCATGATTACTTTCAGACACTAAACTGTAATTAACATGGTTGTAGAGTAACATAGCCTGTATATATGAAGTCATTTTAAACAGCTGTGCATTGTAGATTTTTGGCTATTTTCTACAGTATCTGGTGGTAACTTATTATTTGGACCAATCTAGTAAGTGTGATTAAACCATGGCTATAAAGCTATTTACAGAGGCAGTGACTTTTAGCCCCTGTGCAACATATTATGGGTACCCATGTCTCCTGGGATTCCTCCCCCCCATTGTTATTAGCTGATCATGTTTTGCTTCTATTTAAACTGAAATGAACTTTCCCCTGTAAATATTAACAAGTGTTCTTGATAAAACTTTAAATCTGTAATTTTGAATGGGTGTAGTTGGGAGTCTGGCTGGTCACAGTGTTCAGTATTAATTCTGAGATCCAAACAGGACAGACTGAGAATCATGTATTTTTCTGAACTGACTTGGTGGGGGGAAAGTTCTTAATCACCTTTCTTCAGATTAAGATTGGACTAGGCATAGTGAACAGGATCCAGACTCTGTGGAGGGAAGAACGTTTCATTTGCACAAATGGGGGAAGAAGTAATTTCACTGACCCTTCCTTTTTTATGCTGCCCCCTCAAATAGGGGTCTCCCAATCCTTAGGGACATATTTTCAGGGGACAGCAGAAAGTTGTTTTGAGGCGGAGGGAGAATCACCCTTTTCTTCCCCCTGTCTTGCACAAAGTGAAACATTTTTCTCACACAGCATTAGTTTGAATCATGTACAGTGTACTTCACAGCTTCCAGAACACTAAGGTATTGGTAGATTTTCTGTTCTTGCTGATAGCAGAGAAATGGATGCATGGTTTCCAGAACTTAAATTGACTTTTCCTCACTGGAGGCGTGTTGCTTTTTGCTGTCATAATAGCATATTAAGGAGTAACAGGTGTGTGTGTGAAGCTGTAGGGCTGATTTCCCCTTGCACTGACTACTGAAGTCGTCAGGCTATCTCTGCTTACAGAATCTGATTTAACTGTGTTTCAAGCTGGCCTTTCCAAATCAATAGTCATGATGAGAGAGCTGCAATACATACATACATTTTATTAAATCTGGGTTGCTAAATGGTTATTAAGAGTACCAACAATTTCTAGAGCAACATTTTAAACTTATTTTGAAACTGGTGTGAAGTATCTCTATGCCTGAAATAACTTGTGCATCACAGAGATTTTGTTTGTGTGTTCTATTCAGTCATTTGCTGCTCTTTTGCATCTTTCTGTAGTTCTGTATCCTAATTTGTTTAGACTGATAACTAATTTTCATGTAACAATTCCAGAAGATATTGGTACCTAAACCGACTCTCATGGAAGTCCAGTGAAAGTAGACCAAATGGCAACATCGCAGCTTTCTCTGTGTGAATTCCTATTTGGAGGACACTTTATGTTGGCCCTGTTCTGAGTGGTTGCATGGACACTCTCATAGTCCTGCTTCCCCAGCATTCTACAGGAGACTGTAGTGGTATTTAATAATGCTGATCCTGTTTTAAGTGAAGTGAGATAGACCTAAATATGTATAATAATGTTACACTACAGTACAGCATTAATAGGCTGTTAAATATACTGGGTCCAGGGAAAGGATATTAAAAAGCTACCACAGTTTAATGTGTGAAAAGCCTTGAAGAGCATGAAACCTCTTGGGGTTCCTTGGGAGAATGCATTGACAAACTGGTTTTCAGTTATAGTGTAGCTGTTTCCAAAGAATAGAAAAAGGCACCTAGTGTTAAAAATGAGAGACAGCATGGTGGACTGGACAAGGAGTGTTCAGTCCTTGGACATGGATTCAAATTGCAGGGTTGTTGGGAAGATAAAATGGAATAATGTTGAACTATACTTCCCTGAACGATTTCAGAACAAATGTGCTAAATCTATAGGGAATAATGGACAAAGAGGGAAAAGTAAGTGCTTCCTATATAAGGACTGCATTATCTGAGATAAAATATCTGAAGTACAGTGAATACTTTTGTAGCAAACCCCAGTGTATGTAAACAGATACTGACCAATTCAAGCTTTAAAATGTTTGCAGTAAGGGTGTGGATTAGAGTAGCCTAAAGATGAATATGCTGGGTCCTGAGAACAAACATGTTGTGTTGGAAGAGAGGAGGAGAACTGTTTGTCTTGAGGCTTTTCTGAACTATATGTTCACTGTGCAATTAAGGACACAGTTTGTATGTAGTTGTTACAGGGGATTTAGGTTTCTTTCCAAAGGTAACTGGAAAAGCATTTATTTTGTTGACAGAGGCACTCTTACCCCTGGACTTTGGGGCTGAGGTCCAGGTCCTCCACAGACCCTGGGCTCCCCCAAATCCTCTTTAATCTGTCCAGGGTGGTATGATCACCTGGTCAAACATAATGATGCTTAATTTTCAGGGGAAGTGGGCCTCCAAAGGCCTTTAGGTCCAGGCTCCAAAATTACCTAGATGCACCTGTGTTTGTGGAGAAACTGCATTTTCCAGCATTCATATCGTGATACTTTACAATAACTCTCTTCCCCACCCTGCTATCCTTAGTGGAATATTGTTACATGCTTCGAGTATCTACTAAAGTGTGCCATCGAGTCAGTGTCAACTCCTGGTGACCACAGAGCCCTGTGATTGACTTTGGTAGAATATAGTAGGGGTTTACCATTGCCATCTCCCACACAGTGTGAGATGATGCCTTTCAGCATCTTCCTATATCATTGCTACCCAATATAGGTGTTTCCCATTGTCTGGGAAACATACCAGTGGGGATTCGAACCAGAAACCCCTGGCTTGCTAATCAAGTCATTTTCCCGCAGCACCATTATTAGGTGGCTTGAGCATCTACTAGATTGTGCCAATTGATAGTGCTAATGGGAAAAACCAGTCCCCCTGCCCCTTTCATCCACCTTTGAAATGCTATTCTGTATTTAGTAATTTTGAAAAATGCAGGAATACTTGTGTAGCTGTTTTAAAAAATAAGGGTGCACTTATCTGTAGGGCTTTCCTCCTTGCAGCAATGATCTTTTCCCCTCCCTCTGTCTTTGAATCCAGTGTGTCCTCCTTCCTGTACTGCTGCTCACATCTTCACTGCCTTTTAAAAAGGTGCAGTAATAGACTGTTTCCCTGCAACATTGCCATTGCTCTGTGCAGCAAGGCTAAGTATTCCATCAATTATCTGAGGGCTGAATGTTGCATTACTAGAGCTAGAACAAAACTAATATGAACAATTCTCACTACATATATTGGTAAGCCTCTGTGTCTGCATGCAAATACTACAAGAGGCAGTCTGCAGGGTAGGAGAGTACCCAATCTCTGCAGGAAAATAATGGTTGGTTAAAACTACCCCCACTAACATCCTTAAACCCCCAGAAACTGGCACAGGCCAAAGGTTGCAGCTGTGTGATTTCCTAATGCTTTCAGAGGTGACCTATGGAAGAAATGACACATGGATGCCCAGAGCTGAGCGTTTAGGTGACTAAAGGGAGGCAAGTCCCTTGCACGTGTCCCCACAAGGAATCTGAGATGGAAGTGGGCCAGAAGCCATCATAGATATTGCAGGAGGAGACAGCTTGCAGCGTTCATCCCCTGAAATATTTGAACCGGTCCCCACAGTGTGAGAGTGAATGTGCAGGGTAGACTCCTCTTTGCCCTGCCTCTCCTCCCCAGGATTTATTTGTGGGTCCTCCCTTGTATAGTACTAAAAATCCAAATGGAATTTGAAGTCCTATGAAAAAGTGCCAGGGCAGTTTTTCTGCTTATTCTTTTATTAGTTGTTGCCTTTCTCATAAGTTAACCCAAGTATTCATTCTGCATTTCTTAGTTCTTGTTTGAAGAATTAGTAGTTTCTGGTTTCCTTTATATGGCTTTGAATTTTCTAGGTTCTCTCCCCGCCCCCTTTATAAGGAAGTTTTTTTTAAAACCCAACATCTTCATTAACATAAATTCTGTTTATTGCAGTGAAACGCTACATCAGAAAAGGCATTCCAAATGAGCACCGTGCACTGGTTTGGATGGTTGTGAGTGGCGCTCAGGCCTGCATGGAACAAAATCCTGGATACTATCAGAAATTACTTGAGGGAGACAAAAATGACAAGCTGGTGGAAACAATTAAAACAGGTTAGCTTCTGAAAGCGCACTCTCTCTCTCTGGCATGCCTAGAACCGTGTTGTCCAGCATTCTGTGAGTAAACACAGATGCAGGTAATTTGTCTCTGGGGCCTTGTGCTCAGTCATGGAAAAATCAATGTGACCCTATTCATAGAAGCATTTCTGTGAATGTAGTTTTCCACATGTTGCTTCTATTCCTGTATATGTAACAAGCCTCAGGAAAAAAAAATGCATGCTAAAAATGAACATTTTGGAGCTGACTGCTAGGGGAGGAATAGATGGTATTAGCTAGATACCATGCATTTTCAGAACTGAACAGTTGGAATAATGGCAGAGCAGTACAAAATATTTGAAGTTATTAAATGATCCTGTGCTAAGACAGCTGTACTGTAGATGCAATTTCTACAATCCTTAATTAGAGGGCCCTTTCTAGTTCTTTCCTTTTTGTTCATTTTGGTTGAAAGTGAGGCTGTCTAACAAACAAACAAAAATTATAAAGATTCTGGAAGATGGATAGTTAATGTGGAAAAAATAGTTGCCCAAAGTCAAATGAGGTATTTTACCACTGAACATGGCAGGATAAAAACAGAGCTACTACTTTGACTCAAGGATACTAGCACAAAAAAGCCGTCCTCTTCTCAAAGGCAAAGTACTTAAATGACCTTAAATAATCATCTTAACAGGTTGGGAATCTCATAGAGACTACTCCCTGGTGTGCAAGACAATAAGAAAAGTATCCTATGGAGTCCTAGGAGAAATACAATAGGACTAGCCGACCCCGCACAGAGCATCTGTGCGGCGCTTTGGGGCTGGCTGTTTCCCCCTCCATCTTCCTCCTGCCCCAGTCTCTCCTCTCTTCCCCTTCCCTCCGGCCCCGTGCTCTCCAGCCCTCCTGTTCCTCCCCACACACAGAGCCTAGGTGGGCAGCCAAGAAGGGCTGCGCCGCCGCCATTTTTTTCTCCCATCCGCCTGCCTTGGCTTTTCTCTCCCCCCACTCCACCCGCCTGCCCCCGCTTTTCTCTCGCCTGCCCGCCCGCCGCCACCTTTCTCTCCCTCCCGCCCGCTGCCCGCCGCCGCTTTTCTCTCCTACCCTCCTCCACCCGCCAGCTGGCCACCGCCGGCACTTTCTTGCCCCTCTCCTCCTCTCTCCGCCGGAACTCTTGCAGCATGTCGCGAGAGTTCTGCCGCCAAATCCTGGACATGCACCAGCTAAGAGAATTAATTATATAGATTATTTTAAACCTATGGATGATTAGCAGGTGAAATACAGGTGCAGAAAAAGCTGTTTGAGAGATGATTTGATGTAAGGATGGATGAAAATATTATTAAACACTCATCCTATAATAGGATTACAAGGCATATACTGCAAAGCATCCTGTAGTTCTTCCTCTTAGCACTGACCCTCCTTGTACTGAACTCCCTATAGAAGCTTAGTTGAGTTAATTTGGTTTGTACTGGTAATCTGACCACAAAAAGTTCTTTATTGTGATTTTAAATTAGGATTTAAGTGGCACTTTAATTATAATTTTATCTTTTTCCATCAGGAAACTACATTTTTATTTCATCCTGGAGGCTTAAGGCCACTCCACATATTACTGTTGCTGCAGGATGCACTGGTGTTGCACATGTATTTTCTACAGCAAATACTTAACAAGTGTATGTCACACACAAGTGTCCCTGCATCTTTAACATCATATTATTGTATTATTGAAAGAGTAAAGTTTTCTTTACCTAGCTGTGTAATCCTACCCACTGCATGTTCATAGAAGTATTTAAAATGATTTTATTTTTTGTTTGGGATATTATATTTTCTGTTCTGTGTTCTTTCTATAAAGTGTTTCATAACTAGTAGGTCTTCCCATAACACATGAGATATGATGGGCAGCAAACAGATATCTGAATGGGTAATATTTTTTCAATGGATGCTGGGATTTCAAACTGGGCCAGAGTCCAAGATGTTGCTCCATGGGCTGCATTAGTTGGTATATGGAAACCCAGCTACATATCACTAAATTATTGTTTCCTGATTTGTTTTTAGACATGAACAGAACATTTCCAGATAATGTACGATTCCGCAAAACAGCTGATCCCTGTTTACAAAAGACACTCTACAATGTATTAGTGGCATATGGGCACCATAATCAATCAGTAGGATACTGCCAGGTATGTTACTTTAAAAGCAACATGCATTTTCATTCTTAAAATAGAAAATATTTTGTTAGGCTTGATTGTGTGATGAAAGCTTTGAGAAAATTAAATTATACACAATGATCTTCCCTTCATTGTATTTTGCTTATGTAACCATCCCGAGCCATTTTTGGAAGGGAAGTCTAAAAATAAAATAAATAAATAAACTAAACTTTAAAGGTAAAGTTGCCGTCAAGTCGATTTTGACTCCTGGTCACCACAGAGCCCTGTGGTTTTCTTTTGGTAGAATACAGGAGGGGTTTACCATTGCCTCCTCCCTCACAGTATGAGAACATTCCTTTCAGCATCTTCCTGTATCACTGCTGCCCGATATAGGTGTTTTCAATAGCTTGGGAAACAGACCAGTGGGGATTTGAACTGGCAACCTTCTGCTTGTTAGTCAAGCATTTTCACACTGCGCCACTTAAGGTGGTAGCCACAGTTTAATAGTTAAGTACTTGCCATCCAGTTTGCTTCCTTTATCTGTGGCTTTATAGCCAATCTGGAAAAGAACTGTAAGGCTACAGGGCCCTTGCACCAACTCTTGAGCCGACAAGGCTCCATATGCCAACATTGCACCGTATTTCTGGGATCAATGTTGCATATACATTTTTTTGGAAGGCCCAAACACTTTTTTTGGAAGGCCCAACCATTAGCACCAGGGGAGGAGGAGATGGTGATTCTCTTTAGCAGGGGGAGAGTAACTGGCCCTATCCACCCCCTGCACAGTACCTCCAGTGACTTGCTGGTGTGTATCTCATGTTTATTTTTAGATTGTGAGCCCTTTGGGGACAGGGATCCATCTTGCTTATTTACTTATTATTTCTCTGTGTAAATCGCCCTGAGCCATTTTTGGAAGGGCGGAATAGAAACAGAAATCATCGTCGTCATCATCATCATCATTCAGATATTTATTAAAAAAGCAATGAGCATGTGGAGTACACAGTTAACAATCAATGGCAAGACACTTGGACAGGTTAGCATTAGAAGAGGCATCTTCCAAGGGGACTCACTATCCCCTCTATTGTTTGTAATCGCCATGACCCCACTTTCACAAATACTAAACAAAACAGGCCTCGGATACCAAACATCTAACACATCCAGTAAAATCAACCATCTGCTGTACATGGACGATCTGAAGTTGTATGGAAAGTCCCAGTCAGAAATAAAATCACTGCTAAACACTGTCCGTATATTCAGTAGCGATATAGCAATGGAATTTGGGCTAGACAAGTGTGCTGCATTAATAATGAACAGAGGAAAAATAACAAATACAGAAGGAATAGAACTACCCAATGGATGCAATATCAAGAACCTGGAAGAGAAAGAACATTACAAATACTTGGGCATTCTCCAGGCTGATAACATCGCACACACTGAAGTTAAAAGAAAAATAGGAAGTGAATACATCAGGAGGGTTAGAAAAATCCTCAAATCCAAACTCAATGGCAGGAACACCATAGAAGCCATAAACACCTGGGCTATACCTGTTATCAGATACATTGCAGGAATAATAGACTGGACCCAGGCAGAGCTAGAGACGCTGGATCGTAAGACCAGGAAAATCATGACCATCAATCATGCTTTGCATCCCCACAGTGATGTAGATAGGCTCTACCTCCCTCGCAGCTCAGGTGGAAGAGGAATGCTGCAAGTCCATCAAACAGTAGAGGAGAAGAAAAGAGGCCTTGAAGAATATATCAAGGACAGTGAAGAAGATGCACTTCAAATGGTCAATAACGAGAAACTATTCAACACCAATGAAAGAAAGCAGGCCTACAAGAAAGAACAAGTCAAGAACCGAGCAGAAAAATGGAGAAATAAGCCCCTGCATGGTCAATATTTGCACAATATAAGTGGAAAATCAGACATCACCATGACCTGGCAATGGCTTAAGAATGGTTACTTGAAGAAAGAAACAGAGGGTTTAATACTGGCTGCACAAGAACAGGCACTAAGAACAAATGCAATAAGAGCAAATGTAGAAAAATCCACAACAAACAGCAAGTGCTGCCTTTGTAAAGAAGCAGATGATACAGTGGACCACCTAATCAGCTGTTGTAAAAAGATTTCACTGACTACAACAAAGGCATTACAAGGTAGCAAGGATGATACACTGGGACATCTACAAAAAATACAAGCTACCTGTAGCCAAAAATTGGTAGGACCATAAAATTGAAAAAGTTGAAGAAAATGAAGATGTAAAAATATTATGGGACTTCCGACTACAAACAGACAAACATCTGCCACACAATACACCAGATATAACTGTAGTTGAGAAGAAAGAAAAACAAGTTAAAATAATCAACATAGCAATACCAGGGGATAGCAGAATAGAAGAAAAAGAAATAGAAAAAATCACCAAATACAAAGATCTACAAATTGAAATTGAAAGGCTGTGGCAGAAAAAGACCAAAATAATCCCAGTGGTAATTGGCGCCCTGGGTGCAGTTCCAAAAGACCTTGAAGAGCACCTCAACACCATAGGGGTCAGAGAAATCACCATCAGCCAATTACAAAAAGCATCTTTACTGGGAACAGCCTATATTGTGCGACGATATCTATAACTATTGACAATAAAATTCTGCATCCCAGGTCCTTGGGAAGGACTTGATGTCTGGATATAACAAACCAGTCAATAACAAGTCTTTTCAACCACACAAAAGATTATGGATGCTGAACAGTGCTGAGGGGCAGATTGCATTGCTTTGTGTTCTTGTAAATATCCACAGAACAGAACCACATGTAACAATGCATATAATTTTGTGTAAACCAGAGCTGGACCTTTCCAGTGTGTCTCAGTACAGTAGGTTAATGTGTTGGTCAGTTAACTCTTACTGCTAGGGTTGCCATAATCCAAATCTGGGTACCTAATTTGCATATTATGTAAATTGGCTTGAAAATAATTTTTGAGCCGAATAGTGATCATTGTGTTTCAGGACTCTGCTTCTACAAGGGCTAGTGTTTAGCCTTTTCTTTTCTTTTTTATATGAAGACTTTAATCTGGGCAAATCTGGGTGGGCTAAGCAATCTGGGTGAGATGCTTAGAATCCAGGTGAAACTTGAAATTTGGGGGGCATGGCAACTCTACTTACTGTGAAATGTCTCTGTGAAGTTGAAATGAGTTTGCTTTGCTTTGCTGCTCTATACTGTAGTACTAGTAATGCTTTGTATGCTGGCATGCATGATCTGTGAATGTGTTTGCTGCTCTCTGAATGTCTTCTGAGGGGCAGCCTTTTGTGCCTGCTGCACTTTAGGTGCCAAATAGTCCTCTGCTCTGTCACCATGGTTGCTATTGTCAAGCAAACTGGCAGGATAAGGTCTGAAAACTCACAATTGGATGGCGAATCCTCAGCAACACTAAACAGTTTTTTACAACCACTATTGGCTTTTTATAGCCTTGCAGTTGTGGTGTGGGGGGAAAGAGTGGAAAACAAATCTTTTCGAAGAGTGCCCATCAGATGTGAACAGATGGTTGTAGTCAGTTTGAATTGGAACATAACAATGGGTCCTGTTTGTGCATTAACTGCCTGAAATGTTAGTTCCAGAACCAACTTGATTTCCCCAAGTACTTTGGGTATTTTGTTGTTGTTGCTTGAGTCCAAACTGGCATCATTTATAAGCGAAAATTGAAAAGTATTGTCGTCTTCCACCATGGCAGAGGACAATAAGAAGATGACGAGGTGAAAGTGGAAGAGGAAGGATTTGAAAGGAAAAGTGGAAACTGGAGAAGCATTCAGACTAGACCTGAATGAGTGCAACTGATACTAGTTCATGAATATTTTAAAACAATCTTACAATTAGTTTGTGCATTACAAATTTCCAGATTAGGAATTGCTGTGGGTATGGCCAGGTGTTGTTCAGCTGTGTGGCACAAAAAAATCAATGTGGTGTATTTAAAACATCAGATTGTAGAAATGTAGAGAACAAAATGCTGTAAAAGCAAGCCAATTAGTTAACCTGGCCATGAGAATGTGAGCTTGCAGGATTACTATAGCAAAGTTAGACAGTATGTCTCTCTAACTCACCCTTCACTAAGAGAATATTTAAATGTGTTTGTTTCTATATAGAGCCTGAATTTTCCTTGCCCGCTCTCTGCCAGCTTAGCAACATCGTAAATGACTGAGTTAATTGCCACTTGTCTGCTTAAACCAAAATGTATATCTGTGTGTCAGATCTTTATGGCACAGCCTACAGTACCTCTGCAGTATAATAAATGAACTATATTTTGTTTCATTGTCATAAAATGATCCAATTCTGTTGCCTGTATCGCTTCCATCAATGGTTAATTCTGGTACTCCAATCTATTCACTACTTAGCTACTGGAAATATATCCACACGTTCAGTTTGGAATTCCTTGGTGAAAATAATAACACTGTTTATTGGATATCCTTCCAGGAAAAGTTTGATAATCTTTCAAAGCACAAGGATGTATTTGTTATCAAGATTTGTGGTGACTTTGAAATGCACCCTGTAAAATGGGCCTTGTTTACATACCCTTGTGTTGTGTATAGTTAGATGCAGAGGCGTAACTAGGGAAAATGGCGCCCGGGGCAAGCACTAAAATGGCGCCCCCCCACCACGCCCCCCCCAACATACTACATTATACTTAGGTTTTTTCTCACAAGCGGCCGCCGCCAAGCCAGGCCACTGACTGGCCGCCAGGTGCCAGCAAAGCAATGGGGGGGTGCAGGCGGCGTGGAAGGGACCGCTCATGGGGAAGGGGGCACCAACGCACTTCCTTGACTGCTGCAGCGCTGCTGCACTGAGCAGGAAACATTTGTATTAACAATTTTTTTTTTAAAAAAATGGTCATGGCGGCGCCCCCCACGTGACCAGAAAAGATGGCGCCCAGGGCACGTGCCCCCCCTGCCCCCCCTATAGTTACGCCTCTGGCTAGATGTCATTTTTGTTCATTGTGCAGCATTAAGCAATTTGCTTCTTTGAAAGTGCTATACAATGCATGTTTATTCAGAAGCAAATCTCACTCTGTGGTTTTCTCTCAGGAAAATGTATAGGATTGTAGCCTATATCTGTTTTGTGAATGTTAATACTTGTCTTTTGGAGAAGCAGTTTGGCAAGAAATTTGATTGTGTTCTCAAGACTGTGGGTTCTTAAACTTCATGCAACTATTAATAAGAGACCTGATCTAGAGAGGATAATAAAGGCAAAGCAGTTCAGACTTCATCCTCTTAACATAAGCTATGGAAGCTGAAGTTCCTTAACCACATCAGCTGAATAGGCCAGAAATTGCTTAGGATGTTTTAAATTGGCTCTTGATGACAATGGGCAGCATTTGCTTAAGTTTGTCATGACTAAGTCCATTGAAATTAATAAGTTAGTCATAACTAACTTGTCTCCCTGATTTCAGCAGTGCTTGGTCATTAGTGACTGGTCTGAATGCTGCTCATTATTTTTTCATTTCATTTTATTTGCTCTTTCAGTATTACATTTCCCCCCACATCTTAGACTTTTTCTCTTTATTCCAGGGCATGAATTTCATAGCTGGATATCTGATTCTTATAACAAGGAATGAAGAGGAATCCTTTTGGTTGTTAGATGCTCTCATTGGTCGGATATTACCAGGTTTGTTAAAGACTCTCTTCCTTTTGTCTTTCTGATGCAGCTCAGGGTCAAACTTCTTGTTGTTAATGGGAGCTTCCCTCCTGGGGCTTTATAGCAGCTTCATTTCCATCATGCAGGAGGGGGAAGTGTTCAGTATTAGGCTTGTGCTTCAGTTGCTCCAAATCTGAATTCATTATGCCAAGTGGAGGTGGCTGTTTGCAGCATGGCTATCTCTGTTCAGTAGCACACACTTCTGGTCGGGAGCGGGGCTTCTTTACAGGAGGCAATGCCCCATACAAGCCTGGCAGCTGGGACAACATGCAGGGGATGGTGGGAGGTGTGTGACGGGATCAATCTTAGCACTTTTCCCTCAAGGAAAGCACTCAGAGGACCTAGCCCACCCACTGCACTTTGTGTGATATCCTGACCACCTGGCATCAGGGTGGTGTATGTCTCAGCTTCCTGTAAAGAAGCCTCTCCACACTGGAAGCACCCACTACTGAGCAGAGATGGCCTTGCTGCAAGCAGCACAATGGTGCACTTTGGTCAAGTAACAAAAGCACAGCCCTATTTATAGTCCCTCTTGACATATTTTGCGTTGTTACGCCCCCCGCCCTGGAACTCTTGTAATGCACTGCGCAAGTGCATGGTGCCTTGTGGGTATCCCCCAGCACCGAGGGAGCCCTGCAGTCTGCCAACCCAAGCCGAGGCTAAGGGAGCACTTGCTCCCTGAACCATGCTTAAGCAGTGGCCTCCTCAGGCGCCAGCAGCCATTTGCCTCCTGCTGTTTCTCATGAGCAGCCAAAAGCAGGCTTGGCTGCTTGTGAGAACAGCCTCACTTTGTAGGCCTAAATCAAAGCAAAATTCGCTGAAGAAGAAGGGAAGGCAGAAGGTAAATCTCTTGAGTGGTTTGCAATAGAGGGTCAGGGGTAGAAACTAGGAAGTTTCAAGTTGTTTAACAGCAGCAAAAACTAAAAGCCCCCGCCGCCATTAAATTAGTCTGCTGCAGTAGTGAAAAGAGCTTGGGGGAGAAAGCAGGAGTAGATTTTCACATGAAAGGACTGTGTATTCCAGTTCTGGTACTAAAACCATTGTTGGGCTGAGCAGTGTTCCAACACCCTGCTTCTCGATTAGAAGTGTGTGCTTGTTCTATCTAGCTTTGGTTGGTGGGCTTTGGGGTTCTATCTAGCTTTGGTTGGTGGGCTTTGGGGTTCTTCTAGCAACAAGCAAGAAGCAAGCCTGAGCCCTGCAAGCCTGAAGTTTGTCCATCCCTGTCTTAGAAGAACTAGCCTTACAGAATTAACTGTGTTAAGAGAGAGTTCGCTGCATTCGCTGTTTCAGAAATATTCAGTAGTTATAGTGTGCCATGCTAGCTATAGCTCTTTGCTTTGATTAATTTTTAAGCTACAAATTAATGCTACAGCTTATGAGCGGCAAGATAGAGTGGCAGAAAGCACCCAATATAAAGAGTTAATTGTAGGTTCATATTGCTGTATGTCTGGGTTAGTTAGCAGGCTGGCTGTTTTTCTGTGAGCTAATCACGGGTTGATGGGCAAAGAGGCCCAGAGGCTGTTTTGCTATTGACTTATCTGAATGAGTGAAACCATGAGAGGTCTGACAAAAAGCATGTAGCATCCAGCATAGCATACAGAACCCACCTCAAAGAGGGGGCTGAAGGTGACATTCTCTTCCCTTTCAACATGTGGGTGAGGCCAAAGTGAAAAGAGCAGGCAAACTGTTAGAGAGACACTCAAGAAAGGGTTTTAGAATGGTCTTGGAAACAGAACAGCCAAGGCAGAAAGCTGTAGTGCCTGTGGATGCAAGGGTTTGTCACAGTTGATTTCATCTGCTGCTGACTTCAAATCGGTTATCTTAACTTCATCCAATGCTTAGCCTACGGATCTGTGTAAATAAACCAAAGATTAACATGTCTGCAATGAGTCTCCTTCCAAAGGAAACCAGAATCCAAGACATGCTGTGAGCTCTGGAATTTCACGCCACTTGGGGAAGTGGGACAACCGATGGCAACATAATATTGTATTCAAAGAAGTGTTGGTCTGTTCTCCCCCCGCCCCCACCGTGTACCTGATAAGCTAATTTTTCTTCTTACCATAATGGAAAGTAAGTTATCCTTTCTTGGAGGAAATAGAATGATTGCCTAGGTAAGGAGTCTGGAAGCTCATCTCTAGCAGTTACTTTTGTTGGACAATATAATGTACCATGCCAGGTCCAGCATAATTGATTGACTGACTAAATGCTGTCAAGTCGGTGTCCACTCTTAGCAACTGCATGTGTATCAGAGTAGAATAATGTATAGAGAGCTGAATTGCTAGGTTGTAGACCTATTTAGCTATGATGCTCATGAGACAGGTTCATAACTAAGGCTAACTCACAAGGTTATTGTGAAATTAAATTAAGATGATTCCCTGTGTACCAACATTGAGCTGCTTGGAAGAAGATATGATAAATGTATTGTTCTTGGGATTAACTGATTTGATGAATTGGTTAATCTCAAGATTGATTAATTCATTTTGGGATTTAATTGATTTGGAAGATGCTTGTAAAGTAGCGGCATCTTTCAGACATAATAGGGAGCATCCAGACTAAGTTAGGCATGACTAACTGCCATTGAAATAAATGAGACAAGTTAGTCCTGGATAACTTTAGTTGCATTAATTTAAATGGGTTTAGTCTGTATTCTGACCAGTGTTGTGTGGAGACATAAGGAAGCGTGAATGCTTGAGGAGAAAATGTGGAAATGTCCTGCAACTTTATTTTGTTCCTGGGTATAATAACGTCCTTAGGTACCAGTCTTATCCATCTCTTGATTAATAATGAATGTGCTAATGAAAATAACCCCCACCAAGTTGACGTCTTCTAGTGATGAGTGAAGTGTTGACGTCGTCTAGTGATGAGTGAAGTTGCATGTTCATTTCCTTGATCAACTTTGTTTTATTTAGCAATAATTTGGTTGGTTGGTCAGATTTGTAGATTGCCCCAAACTTCCGTGGTTTACAACAACATAAATTACAATGAAAACTTTAGAACAACATTCAAGTTAAAAAGCTTGGGTGAAAAAATGTTAGGGGGGCTTTAGGGATTTTTAAAAAGTTGTCAGAAATGGGGAGACTCTTATTTTAGCAGGGAATGCATCCCAGAGTCTCAGGGCAGCAATGTCAGATGAACCTCTTGCCGGTGGCAACTGCAGATGAACTTCTCCAGATGATCTGAATGGGTGCTGGACCTCATATGAAGAAGACATTCTCTTAAATACCATGGGCTTAAGCTGTTGAGGGCCATATAGGTTATAACCAGCACCTTGTATTTTGTCTGGAAACTTGTTGTTATCCAGTGTAGCTCTTTTAGTATAGGAGGAATATGGTCTCTCCAAGATGACCCAGAAACCAAACTGGTTGCCACATTCTGTACTGTACTGCAGTTTCCGGACTACGTAAAAGGCAGTCTCACATAGAGCACATTGTAGTAGTCCAGTCTGGGGGTTACCAACATATGTACCACTGTTCTGAGGTTGTTTATCTCAAATGGATGCAGCTGGCATATCTGCCAAAGCTGATACAAAGCATCTCTGGCCACTGCCTCAATCTGGGACACCAGGGAGAGGTTTGGATCTGGAAGCACCCCCAGACTATGCACCTGTTCCTTCTGGGGAAATGTGACCACATCCAGACCTGGCAGATAAAAATAGACTCCCAAGTTCCTACTCCACACAATGAGTGCCTCTGTCTTATCTGGATTCAATCTCAGTTTGTTATCCTTCATCCAGCCCCTTACCGCCTCCAGGCAGCATTTAGGAAGGTTATGCCTTCTCCTGATGTTGACATGGAGAAATAGATTTGGGTGTCATCAGCATACTGATAACACCCTGCAGCAAATCTCCTGATGATCTCTCCCTGCGGTTAAAAAGCATTGGAGGCAATATGGAGCCCTGGGGGACACCATATAAAAAGTTCAGATTTTGAAGAGCAACAGTTTCCAAGGGACACCATCTGGAATCTGCCTGAGAGGTAGGAACCGAACCATGGCAAAGCAGTGCCTCCCACTCCCAACCCCCTCAGATATTCCAGAAGAATACTATGGTCAATAGTATTGAGAGCCGCCGAGAGATCCAAAAGGACCAAGAGAGTTATACTCTCTCTGTCTATTCCTAATTGGAGATCATCCATCAGGCTGACCAAAGCAGTCTCCATCCCATAGCCTGCCTGAACACCAGTTTGAAATGAGTCTAGATAATTGGTTTCCTTCAAGATTTTCTAGAGCAGGGAGGCCACCATCTTCTGTTACCTTGCCCAGCCATGGAAAGTTGAAGACTTATAGTTGCTTAACTCCAAGGGATCCAAGACAGGCTTCTTCAGAAGAGGTCTGTGATTGCCTCCTTAAGACAAGAAGGCATCCTGCCCTCCTTCAGAGAAGAATTTATAATATCTACCAGGCCTTCTTCAACAACCCCTTCTGCCAGATAGTATAAGCCATGTTGGACAAAGGTCAAGAGAACAGGTGGTAGGCTCTACTGTTCCCAGCCTAACCACATAAGTGGAGTTGCTGGACATCTCTGTTTCAGATACTGCAGTAATTGTGGGGTCTGAGTCTAAGTTAGCCTAAATGCAAGATATTTTATCCACAAAGAACTCATTAAAAACATGGACCCTAAAAACAAACTGGCCCAGCCCCCCAATAGGGGTCCCAGTCCAAGTTCAAACTGAACTGACCCAGGTTCAAATTGATCCAGTTAAGTGGTTCAGGAATATGCTTGTAAAGGGGAATCCAGCAAGGATTCCCCTTTACAAGCAAAGGGGGGAACTCTGCCTTTAAAATACTTCTAATGGTGGTCGGGGGAGGGGGTCAAGAAGGCATCTTACCACTGGCAGCACTGGTGGCAGCTCCTCTAAACTCCAACCATTTGGGGGGCTCCATCACAGCCCAGTTCCTGCCTCCGTGCACATGAAGACCGGATCCTGGCCACGCTGGTCTGCTGGAGCCAGTGCCACTGGTGGTAAGATGCTCTCTCTCTGCTGCCCCCAGCCACTATTAGAAGTATTTTAAATTCAAGGTTCTTCCTCACCCCCATCCCCTTTACAAGCATACCCTTTGAACCAAATAAAAGCAGTACCAATTTGGCCTTTGAACTGACCCGGGTGCTGACTCGAACCAGCACATGTATTCAAACTGAACTGCCGGAATTGGTTCCATACAAACCCCTAGTAATGCTTTAATTAAAAAAACAGCTCTAGAATAGCTCTAGTTTGGTGTAGAAATTAAGTTGTTAAAGATGATGGTACTCATTTGACAGCTACAAATATCCTAACGAAAGGTTTGCTATGCACATGTTACTGCAAAAGACTTCTGGGAAGTTATATTTGCTATTGCCTTTGAGAGAATGCAACCCTTCTTTCTTCCCACTCCATTCTGTTCCTTTGTGCTTTACCATTGTAAGTGTTCTGCTTACAAGTATAGTGTAACCTGTAGTGTAAAAAGCAGGTAATCTGATTTTTCAAGGTATGTAAAAATTGTATCTTCTTTCTCCACCAAGCAATTTTACCGTGAAAGCTTAGAAGGGTCTTCACAAAGATTAAAAGCTGATTGTGTTGCTTGAGTTCAGTAGGTGGGCAGTTGTCTGAGTGGAAGCTGTCATGAGCCTGATATGTTCTTAGAAGCAAAAAACTAGTAGAGATCACAGATTCCCTGTTTTTAATAGCCCCCCCGTCAAGCTGCAGATTTGTTTACATTTTCCCTGAAAGTTCCATCAGTTCCTGATTAGTGAGAAATTAATTTAGATGCAAAGTTGTAAACATTATAAACAGATGCCCTTAAACAAATACATACAGATGTACCCTTTTGCTGAAAAACATGTTGTGGAGTGTATGTGTGCATGTACATGCATATATGTGCACATCTTGGCCTTTCTATGGACCTCTAGCCACCAAGTGTTAGCAGCTGTTTTTTTCCTTACTGCAAATGTTTCCAAGTGCTATACTTGATCTTTCCACATAGGAGTGGATGTCAATCCTTTATTTATATTGGAGAAAGTAAAGCTGTTTGATCTCTGAAGCTTCACAAAGCTCTAATTGAATCAGAAGTCAGGGAGCTGATTTCGACCAATTTGTTTCAATTTGGATCCAAGGCAAAACAAATTCACCTACTTTGATTCAGAGGGATTTAAATGGGTTTGGTGTTGGTTTTTTTTAGTGGAGAAACCTTGAACTTTAAAGTGTCCCTGCACAGAAACATCTGTACCTATTTCCTTGCAATTTGGCAGGTAACATGCCCCCAGAAAGGTCTACTTGCAATTTTTATCCCATTCAGCCAAGAGATGGAAAATTTATTGATTTTAAATTTGATTTTAGTGATTATGAATGAAACTTTAGATTGAGTTGAACTGAAGGGAAAGATTCAGTTGAAGCGACAAATCAAATTCAGCCCCCTCCAGATCTCTGAAGAACTTCCTAATTGAATCTTTGTGCTGCAGTAAAAGTGGATATTCCATTAAAGAGTTAGACTATTTAGCCTGCTGTTTGACCTGCGTATGCGTCTAACTAGAAAATATCTTTTTGGCTCTCTTCTCAAGGATTTGAGCTACCCTCTCCAGTTTATTTGAGCTACCCTCTCCAGACCAAA
Source organism: Hemicordylus capensis (assembly GCF_027244095.1). Classification (NCBI taxonomy): domain Eukaryota; kingdom Metazoa; phylum Chordata; class Lepidosauria; order Squamata; family Cordylidae; genus Hemicordylus; species Hemicordylus capensis. Next base: position 140,583,321 of record NC_069659.1, read on the forward strand.
ATTTATTCTGAAACTCCTACAGCAGCCTTATATTGAATTCGGATAGACGTGTATGTTCCCAAAGATTGGCTTCAAGTTCGTGCACATTGTTGATCTGAAGGTTTAAAGCTATAAAAAGTCCAGGAATTACCCACCCCTCTATTTTTGGAAATTCTTTCTAATCCATGTGTGGTAGAGAACAAGGTTACATGGGCCTTAATCTTTACTCCTTCAAAGCTCATTATAGCCCTAGAAGGCACTCTCCTCTTCCTCTTTCCATTATTAAAGATTTTAATATTAAGAACTGAGCAAATTAGCAATCTTTGCCCGGCTAAGGATCTTTACTAGATTAGGCAAAGAGGGCCACCTCTGTCTCACTCTTCCTCCAAGGAACTTGGGGCAGAATTCATGATTCATTTATCCCCACCTCCATTTTATCCTCACTACAGCCTTATGAGGTAGTTTAGGCTGAGAGGTAGTGACTGGTCCAAGATATCCCAGTGAGCTTCTTGGCTGAATGTCTTCCCAGTCCTAGTCCAACCTTCCAGTCGCTACATAGATCCAGTTGTCTTGTGGTGCTCCAAAGTGTGGGACCTTATCATGTCCCCACTATGCAAGAAAAAAACTGTGTACATGGTTCCTCCTTCCCTCTTTATCCTCTCAATAACCCCCTGAATTAGATTATGCTGAGAGTTGGTTACCCCATAAGTTTTGTGACTATGCAGGCATTTTCACCCTGGGCCTCCCTGGTCTTAGTTTGACATACTAATTATTACTGCACTATACTGTCCTGTAATATAGGACTGTAATAATCCAGAATTCTGACATTTTGATTTTTAAAATATATTGACTAGTCTACCCAGATAAAAGCAATGGCTTTCATATTTCATATATTTCATATAACCTGTTGCAGTAACCTCAACTTTTCCTTCTATGTAAAATTTGAAGATGAGGCCTGCTAACCCTGTGAGCCATGCCTGGGGTAACCTGCCTGTATTGGTACACTCTTACGGATCTGAGATTCATACTTCACACTCTAAAAATGTTACACAAAAATCTGATTCCAGAGATAGAATTTACTGTATTTTGCTAATGCTAAAACTTGGACTTGTGACTGAATCCAGAACTTAATATAAGATTCCGGAACATCAGCCACTGCTGATAACAGAATGACCTACAGATTAAGGGCTGCATGCAGAGAACACTTCCACAGGTGAATGGAGGAGGGTGATTTTGGGCTATTTCCTCCCCCTATTCTTCTGCAGTCTTCTGTGACTTTTGAAAAATCTGTCAGTTAAGATCATTGGGGACATATTTTTGGGAGGCACAGGCAGCTGCAGAGGAAAGGGAAGATTGCTGAATACCCCCCTTTCCTTTTTTGTGGACATGGAAGCATTCCCTGCATGTAATTCTTTTGATGTTGGCCAGTGTTCACAACCCAATTATCTACATCAGAGGTTCCCTATCTTGGGACCACAGATGCTGTTGGACTACAACTCCTGTCATCCCTGGCCACAATGGCTAGGGATGATGAGAGTTGCAGTCCAAAAACATCTGGTGATGCAAGTTTCGGAATCCCGATCTACCTTAAAGGAAAAGGGGAGATAGACTGTGTGCGAGAGAGAGAGAGAGAGAGAGAGAGGGAGGAGGAGCCAGAGGGTTGAAAGGGGGAGAGAGATCCTAAGCATGTTCACTTAGAAACAACTCCCATTAAATCTAGTGCAGTCCCCAGTAATTGTTAGGGATGTTCACAGAACTGGTTCAGCGCTCCTTTTATGGAGTGTCGAATGGGTTCCATTGACCAGCATTTGAACCAATTCAGAGGGTGTGTGTGGGGGGGGAGGGGTTCTTTAAATGACAGGCAAGGCGCTGCCTACCTGTCAGCCCCCACCCTGCCACTGACTCCCCACCACCATCACTGGCGCTCTCCCAAAAAGTGTGGGTGTGGGGCTGCAACATTTCTCCTTGCAGCCCTGTTCAGTGTCGCCATGCAAATGGCTTATGCACTCTGTGCCAGCCTTTAGCATGGCAATGCTGAACAGGGCTGTAAGGAGGAACACTGCAGCCCTGCACCCACTCTTTTTGGGAGAGCACTGGCAGAGGAAAAGCAGCAGGGCAGGGAGGGGCAGGCACCCTTCCTGCCCCTTAAAGTAACCCCCTACCCTCCTGGGAGTGCACGGAACCAGTTCCATGCACATCCCTAGTAACCATCAGCTGGATGGAAGGGGGTGGGGCGGGTAGAAAAGCAAGATAAAATATTGCTAGACAAGAAAGCTATATGGGACAGAAACTGGAGGAAAGGAAGAAAAGTGAAGAGGGTCGCTGTCCCCTGCTAAATGAGCAAAGAGGCACCTTTAAAAAGTGGTTATTCTCTTTATTTAGCAGGAGAGCAACTGGCCCTATCCATCCCCAGCACAGAATCCCTCCAGTGGCTGTTGCTGGTGTCTATCTTATGTTTCTCTTTTAGATTGTGAGCCCTTATGGGGACAGTGATCCATCTTTATTTATATCTATGTAAACCAATTAGGGAACTTTTGTTGAAAAGTGATATTTAAATATTCATCATCTTCTCTGGTGAATCCAAAGTATGTTTATTCAGACTTACTCCCTAGTAATTGTGTGCTGGAAGCCCAGGAGGGGATCGGAGATTAAATTCCAGAATTGTAATTCTAGCATAGTTTTTCTCTTTCTTCACATGTGTCCCACTGAATCCCTGTTTATTCCCCAACTAGACCTGGTGATGCTTTGGGCTCTAAGCAGCAACTTTCACAACTGTTGGCTGCAATGGCTGGATTGCAGCAAATAGAAGAAGCATCTTACTCTTTCAGTGTAAAATGTTCTTGGGAGGCACAGGCTCCCCCACCAGAAGTTCAATACTACTAGTGGGCCCGGGCACAGAGCATCTGTGCCTCTAGTGCGGCCGGGCCCACCGCCGGGCCCGAGGGTGCCGCCGCCGCCGCCGGGCCCGAGGGTGCCGCCGCCGCCGCCGGGCCCGAGGGTGCCGCCGCCGGGCCCGAGGGTGCCGCCGCCGGGCCCGAGGGTGCCGCCGCCCGCCGCCGGGCCCGAGGGTGCCGCCGCCCGCCGCCCGCCGCCGGGCCCGAGGGTGCCGCCGCCCGCCGCCCGCCGCCGGGCCCGAGGGTGCCGCCGCCCGCCGCCCGCCGCCGGGCCCGAGGGTGCCGCCGCCCGCCGCCCGCCGCCGGGCCCGAGGGTGCCGCCGCCCGCCGCCCGCCGCCGGGCCCGAGGGTGCCGCCGCCCGCCGCCCGCCGCCGGGCCCGAGGGTGCCGCCGCCCGCCGCCCGCCGCCGGGCCCGAGGGTGCCGCCGCCCGCCGCCCGCCGCCGGGCCCGAGGGTGCCGCCGCCCGCCGCCCGCCGCCGGGCCCGAGGGTGCCGCCGCCCGCCGCCCGCCGCCGGGCCCGAGGGTGCCGCCGCATGATTCTACATCTAATGATTCTACATCTGTGCCTCTCCCTATTTGCTCTGGGGTTTTCAGATAAAGTAGCTTAAAACCAGCATTTTAAAAATGCATCAAGATAAGCTAGAATTTGCATCACAAAGGCCGATTTGTGTGTGGAGTGAAGAACCTCAAAGGGACTTTGGGGTAAGTTTGTCTGGTGTGTGTGAACGCACACACTCTCCTCTGAAGTAGATTTGGGGTAGAAGCCCTGTGTGTGTAAAGCCTCCTGAAAAATGATGCTGCTTCTACTTCTGCCCTTGAATTCCTGCATTTGATTTCATTGCTTCTGACCCAGCTTGACTGCATAAACCATGCTGTCTCTCAGGTTGTCATGGGAAGTTCTGTTGTGCACAAATGTGTGTGTGTGTGTACTCCGTCCAGCAATAGTATAATGCATGCACAACATTGCACATAAGAATGCTATAGATCCTGTGAACTTTTCTTCAACAGTGCATATGCAGCTTTCTGCTGTTCATGTGGTTCTCTACGTGGATGCCTATGTTGAAGGCATGAGAAAATCTGAGTTTAAAGCCAACCTCTGGCCAGCAGATTGGGAATGGTAATGGGTTAAAAAAAACAACCCATCAAGCTGCATGTATTTTTTCACACATGAACCTCTTTTTGAATGTTATCTTGTAATGCCACTTTATATGCTGCACTGACCAGAATACACATTTGAATTACAGATGCTTCTCCTATCTCACAAATAGTATGAGAGAGGCTTAAAGGAAATTTAAATCTTGTGTGTGAGAATGCCCTCAGTTCCCACATCCTATTGTGGGATTAACTCTATTTGTTAATTTCAATATCTGTGTACCCCTGCTAACTTGGTGAATAGGCACCTTTTAATGTGGTGAGTCTCTTTATTTAGCAGGGGGAAAGTAACTGGCTCTATCCACCCCCAGCACAGTACCTCCAGTGACTGTTGCTGGTGTTTTAGATTGTGAGCCCTTTGGGGACAGGGATCCATCTTATTAATTTATTATTTCTCTGTGTAAATCACCCTGAACCATTTTGGAAGGGCGGTATAGAAATCTAATAAAGACGACGACGACTACTACTTCTTCTTCTTCTTCCTCCTCAAACCTTTGTAATTGGTTCCAAACACTTCAATAAATGCATGTTTGGAACTCAATGAAACTAGTTTCAGTATCTCCTTGTGCAGCTGTCTATTTTTAAGTTTCTGAAACGCCCAGCACCATAACTCACTTTGACAGTGATAGAATCTGTTACTTCAAGTATTTCATGGTTTAAGGCTGGTTCTGAGAACTGGATAGCTGGAAAGGAAATATGTAAAACAGGACGTACTCCTATATAAAAGATACATTGATGATATACTGTAATTATCATAACTAGGTCTGGAGAACAAGCTGATGAGATATTTAAGAGGATGACTGTAGAAGGAAGCATAAGGTTAGCTAGAGAGAGTCCCAACACACAGGGTTGGTTACAGTATTTGGAAGTGGAAATTCATCTTGAGGGGGAGTAGTCCTAAGATTAAGTGGTATAGGAAACCAGTAAAGAAAAATTTGATTATTAATAATACATCAGCACATCCACAGATTATTAAAACTCAAACTATGGACAATGTAGTTAAAAGAGCAGTAACAGTCTCATCCAAGGAATACAAAGAACAATCAAAAGAAAGAGCTATAGTATGGAGACAAACTAATGGCTACAGGTTTCTTTTAAGAAGAATGGCAGAAATTAAATTTGTACCTGGCTTACCTGTTTTGAAAATTCCTTTCGTATCTGAATATTTTGTTAGACAATGTCAGAGAATGTTGCATAAGTTTGACATTAAGGCCAATTGGTGGTTCATTCAGCTAAGACACTGAAACAACAACTGGTGAGAACAAGGTTATATGATAGGAGATGTGACAAGACAGATTGCCCAGTATGTGAAATGGGGGGAGGGGGAGTTGTGGATTAAAAGGAGGAGTGTATAGAATAACTTGTAAAGAGTGTGGGGAGTTTTATATCGGAGAAACAGGATTTAAAGAACACTTGGCAGATACAAAGTATGTGAAGAGAGGGAGGCCATGGTCAGTACATGTGACCAAATATCATGAGGGAATAACAATGCCTATTAAGGTGGATGTATTGGAGGTGGAGTGTTGCTTAGTAAGAAGAAAGATTAGATAGATAGATAAACTCAAACCCAGTGTAAATGGCAGGAAAGAGTTAAAGGAGACTGTGAAGTATATTGGCTATTAAGGAGTATGTAATGTTAGGAGTACAGATACACAGCTGTATGACCTTAGGTTCCCTTTATCGCTTGTCTTCTCCCCCGCCCCACCTGTTTACCTCATTTATTTGACTGAAATTACTACCAGAGTGTGTGTAATTAAAGCTGTGAATGTTATAAGCAGGTGATCCACAGAAGACAGAGGAACAACACTGAAGTTGGCATTTGATGCCGAAATGTTTGTTTTAACTTGCTTTTAACAACGTTTCAGCAGGTTGTTGTGAGGTCTCATCAATTAGAATTTGAAGCACTGGCCACCTGATATCCAAGTTTCCAGGCTCATAAACAGACTTAAAGCTTTGTAGCAAGCATGACTTTGTAGCAAGCATGACTTGTCCCCTTAAGCTAAGCAGGATCCACCCTGGTTGCATACGAAAGGGAGACTAGAAGTGTGAGCACTGAAGGATATTCCCCTCAGGGGATGGAGTCACTCTGGGGAGAGCAGGAGGTTTCAAGTTCCTTCCCTGGCTTCTCCAAGATAGGGCTGAGAGAGATTCCTGCCTGCAACCTTGGAGAAGCTGCTGCTAGTCTGTGTAGACAATACTGAGCGAGATGGACCTATGGTCTGACTCAGTATTTGGCAGCTTCCTAAGTATAAATTGATAAGCTGGTGATGCAACACACATTTTTAAGGTGACTCCCAAGTACTCCTTTAAGACCTTCAGATTTATTACATAAAAACAGATAATCTGTGCCATGAATCTCTCAGAAGGTTTTTTCTTGATCAGTTTAGCACATGAATCAGCATATTATTGCTTCAACGATTGCACTAATTCAGTTTGTTATATTCAAAAGATGTATTTGTTGGTGTAAGTTTTAAGAGCCTCCATTTTAAGCGTCTTCCTAGTTGCAGTGTAAGTGATATCTTGTCACTTTGCACAAGTTTATACTTCTGCCACTTAAATCAGTCCATAGAATTGGGTATTTTGTATTCTATATGAAGAACCACCTGCTCCCATTTCAGTCTGCCCAGTTATTGATCATCATTGGAGGCCTGACTGTGTGTGCCACTACCTGAGATAAGAAGGGTGACTATCAGAGTGCTGGTACCTCAGTTGTGGAAATTCCTCCCCTTTTAATTTGGGTACAAACTTGATAACCTTGATGGTACCAAGTAAAAACAAATCTTGTTTTTCTGGGCTTCTAAAAGCTTGTAGTCACATGTGATTTTTAAATGGCTCTTGCAGATGTGATTGTTACTGAGTGTTCTCTCCAGTTATTGTGATATTGTGGCTGCTTTAAACATATGCTGTAGTAAGCAATCTTACAAATCCTGTATTGAAAGGTGAGATAAAAATTAGGAGTGTGCCAAACCAGTCTGCCATGAACCAGGCTGGTTGGACCGGTTCAATCGCAGACCAGACTGGCTCTTGCGAAAGGGGTCTGGGCTGTCATAGGACTGAGCTCAGTTCACCCATGGACCAGTTCCCTGGTTAGAGCAGCTGAAAAGGGGAATCCAGTGAGACCTGTGGGAGGCTAGTTATTGGGACCGTGGCTGCAAGGAGGGTGGGGGCACCCCGCAGGCCTGCTAGTAAGCGCCTTCTATTTGACTTTTAAAGGTGCCTCTCACTCATCACCACCCCTTTACAGCTGCACGAACCGGGTTTGATTAGATGGAATGGACAGTTGGTCTGACTTGAACCAGTTTGTGGACTGCAGTCCAGTCCAAATTCTATTTGAATTTGAACTGAACCGTGAAAATTTGTTCTGCACACACCCCTAATTAAAATGTCCTAAAGAAATAAAACATGTGGAAATATTTTGTCTGTCTTAAAAGTTTGAGAAATACTAGATTGGGCTACATGGACTTTTTAGCCTACTTTCCTTACTGAATGTAAGCTTATGTCTCTGTCTGTTCTTGCAATGTCGGGACCAATATGAACCAAATTAGGTACAATTGAAGGGACACCTCAACAGCAGAGTTTGTAATTATGTCGTCCACCCCAATTCAAGATGGCGGATGCATAGATGTTTGAGGTGCAAGTGGGTGAACCTTTGAACCATCTGATTTGAACCAAATTTGCTACAGCTGTAGTGAGTGCCACATAGGGACAGTTCAGTGGTGTAGTTTGTGGTGATGTCATCCACCCAAATTCAAGATGGTGGGCACACATTTTGAGGTGCAAGTGGGCTAACTTGTGAACTGCCTAGCCAATTTGGACCAAATTTAGTCCAGTTGTAGGGATAGTGAAAGAAAAATAGGCAGATCAGTTCTTACCAGAACAACTTGTTGCTCCTTCCCCTTGTCTTCAGTGGCTGACATTTTGAGCAGTGTTAGAAGTGCTTAATGAGAGCTGCACTCATGGAATAAGTCTGCAGCAGAGCTCAGCGCAGTGTGTTGCTGAGCAGGCAAATGTGTCTGGAGGGAGAAGCAATTTTCACGGCTCTCTCCTCCCTCCAGAAGTACATTGTGACATCTGAAAAAAGTTCCTGAGGGCTGTGTGACCCTCAGGAACATTTTTCGGAAGTAAAAATGTTTCTGGAGGGAAGAGGAAGTAGTGAAAAATCTCCCCTATCCCTCCAATGTGTGTGTTCCTGTTTGGCAATACTCTGGGCTGACTTTCATTGCAGACTCTTCCATGGGTGCAACTTCTGTTTAATACTTTTAACATTACTCAGAATATCAGCCACTGTTTGGATGATGACCCAATTTTTGGTGGCTTTTTCATGCATCATATTCTCGTGGGATGACAGAGAGAAGACGCATAGTACTAGAGTGTTAATTAGAAATATTTTAGTTTCTAGGAAGCGTTTGATTAGTTTGCTTATCACTTTGTGATCATGGTCAGGATCAGAGTGGTGTCTCTAACCTCAGTCTAGTATTTATAGCAGCTTGGAATGATGCCCTGCTATTCTTGCGGGAGTTCTGGCATTCATTTCTGCCCTGGTCTCGGAGAGTGAAAGCAGCAACTGCTGTTCCTTTTCAGCAGATCAAATGGTCATAGGAATGTAGAACCTGATGCATGATGGCCTATGCTTGGTCACAGAGCACCCTCTGGTGGCGGCTACTAATTTGACTGTCTCTCAAATATATGTAAACATATTTTCATAAATATAGGATTTACAAAATCCTGTATATACATATTAACAAAAATACAGGGAATTTATATTTACAGGAATATAGGAAAACATTGCTTGTGATGGGATATAGATTCTTGCTACTGCCTTCCTGATCTCTTTTTCTGTTGCCTGTCATTAGTCTGTGTTGGTCATGCCCCAGTAAAAGAGCTAGTTGCAGCTATGAATCTTCCCAAGAATCCACCCACCTCTGAGGTGGGCCTTGGAAGCCCTACTTTCTGGCTACTTCCATTAGAAATATGGTTGGCAGGTGCAAGGCTTTCTCAGTGGTTGCAGAATTCCTTCTCTGTGGATATCCATCAAGGCCCCCTCTCATCCTAGACTGGCTGTGAAAATGATTTTAATCAGGCAGATAACTTTTTAATGTTTGTTAAAGTGACGTTTGGTTATGGTTTTATTTGTGTGCCTTTTTTTTTTTTTTTTTTTTGCAAAAAGGATATAAAGGGATTGAATAAATCGGGTTCAAGAGAGAAATCAAGAGAGCAGTTTCTGTACTCTTTCATTAAAATTTGGTAACTAGATACAACATGCTCTGTAACAGACTGGGAATTTGCTCAGAGCAGTTTTTATAGGGCTCCCAGGCAGTATGTCATTCAGGCTGATGTGGTCAACAATTTCCAGTGGTGTCTTTAAAACTGTTTCTGCTGACCACCTCCCTCTGGCTGCCTGTCATAAAATGAGACTTCTCCATGTATCTCAGAGAACTTGGAGGTGGGAGAGGTCTTTTCGCTTTGTGCTTGATAGGAGAGACAGATGCTCATCTCAAGTTGTTCTCTACATTTGCCACACATGTTGAATGAAGAAACAGTCTATTTCATGCTGAGCTGTGGAGATGGTTAGAAATGGCAAAAGGTGACCATTGCTTCTGAGTTTCTCCAAAGCATGGAGTACAGTGAGACTGATCCCTCCCTCTCCTGACAAGAGAGGACAGCTGGTCTTGTGGTAGCCAGCATGAATTGTCCCCTCTGCTAAGCAGGCTCCACCCTGGTTTGTATTAGAATGGGAGACTACAATGTGAGCATTAAGATGTGCCTCTTAGGGGATGGGGCCACCCTGGGAAGAGTACCTGCACGCTGCATGCGGAAGGTTCCAAGTACCCTTTCTGACATCTCCAAGACAGGGCTGAGAGAGACCTCTCCTGCAACCTTGGAGAAGCTGCTGGCAGTCTATGTAGACAATACTGAGCTAGATGGGCCAGTCGTCTGACTTGGTAGAAGGAAGCTTCCTATGTTCCTATGCCAGTGGATTTGGGGGAAAGCTAGAGTCAGTAGTGGCCACCAATAGTGGCTGGCTACAAAGGCCAATCAGAATTAGGACACTTGTGGAGACCTACATCTTGCTTTAAAAGTGCCTTGTGCTTTTGGAACTTTGTGCCCATGTGGCAGGCATAGGCACATAGTAGGGGTTACAGAATTGGCCCGGTTTGAGCTTGAACTGGACTCCCCCCCCAACGGGGGGTGTCAAACTGGTTCAGCATGGTTTGACCAGTTTAGAATGCCTATAATTGGATCAAGTAAGGATTCTGCTTTACAAGCAAAGCGATCCCTAGCAACTAAAATGGGTCCAAAAGAGTGGCGGGCAGGAGGTCATCTTATGGATGGCGGCATAAGGATTCCTCTAAGGTTTCTCCTTTACAAACATTTTGAACTGTGTTGAACTAGCTTGGGTGTATGAACCAAGCTGCCCCGCCAATTTGTGGACTGGCAGTTCTGTCTGAATTCAGTTCTAATTTGAATCAAACTGCCCAGAATGGTTCTATGCACATCTCTAGCACATAGGTGCTGAGGTACACTCGTGTATGGACCAAAAATGCAGCTCAGTGTAATTGCACTTAGTGGTCATTGCTATTTTTCTCTTGGTCTTTTCTATACTTGTACATCTGTACAACTGTGTTGCCTACAGAATGTGGAACTTTTTGATGAGTTTCTCTTGAGAATGAGGAGCTTGACCCCTCCCAGCAACTGCAGAGATTTCTCTTTCTAACAGCAACCCTAGAGGGAAGATTTAAGCTCTTTCTTAACAGAAGCTTTTCAAAAGGTCTTCTGCTATGAGGCCTCTGAACATACAGTGCCATATGGGTGGATTCACAAAGGGACTATAACCAAGAACCATAACCCCACTGCCTCTCAAGATCATCTGGGGAGGTCCGGTTGAGGTTGCCATCAGCTTGGTTGGTGGCAACTTGAAACCAGGCCTTTTCTAGAGTTACACTGGGACTCTGGAACTCGCCTCCAAACGAAATTAGTTTCCCCCTTCTCTGAATGTTTTAAAGAAGAACTAACCTGTTTCGTCCAGGCTTTTAGTTTATGGTTTTTAAGTTTGCAGGTTTTAGAATTTTTATTGTATTTTAAATTGTTTGTTTTCATTATGTTAATATTTTAATGGTTTATATATTGTGAACTGCCCAGGGACTTCTTATATAGGGTGGTATATAAATACACTAAATAAATAAATAAATGGAAAAGAAACCACAGCTTTGAAATGGTGATGTACCAGTATGGTTTTTACAATCCTAATTGAGATAGACCTTTTTGGTAATTTGATTTCCACCCCCCGTCTCCATATTTCCCTCCAAAGATTATTATAGTCCAGAAATGATGGGTCTGAAAACGGATCAAGAAGTCCTTGGCGAGCTTGTGAAAATGAAAGTTCCAGCGGTGGCAGAGTTAATGGAGAGGCATGACGTCATGTGGACGTTGGTAGTATCCCGTTGGTTCATATGCTTGTTCATTGACATTCTTCCAGTAGAGGCAAGTAAAAACTTGATGGTATTTTTAGCGGTGTGGGAGGGTTTCGTTTTTTAAGGTGGCTTTGTCAACTTTTAGTATCCTGACTGTGTATGTTCTAGCAGTGCCTTCAAACAGAATTCTTTCTTTTGCAGACAGTTCTTCGAATTTGGGACTGCTTGTTCTACGAGGGATCAAAAATAATATTTCGTGTGGCCTTAACATTAATTAAACAAAACCAAGCATTCATCTTAGAAGCCACTAATTTCCCAGATATCTGTGATAAATTCAAACAGATCACCAAAGGGCCATCTGTAACAGAGTGTCACACTTTCATGCAGGTGTGTGTGTATGTGTGTGTGTTTATTAGAAAAATGCTATGAAAATGAAAAGCTGCAGATACAGAAAGCCCCATGTCCTGCTGCTGCAGTTGTTTGGAGTACTGCTTCAGAGAGAGGCTTCACATAGTGCTTTTGAATATTACAGCCATGTTTCAGAAGACATTTATCTAACTATCATATTCTGCTTTGAATGATAGGAATATTGTACATGCAGAAAATGTACATTCTTTCAAAAGAGTGATGGTGGAGACAATTAACTGAGAATGAGTGGTGTTGCCCTGAGTTTCCCATGTAGCAACTAGTATTGATAATGGATAGATGGAACATTTTAATTCAACAAGTAGTTGCTGTTCTTCAAGAGGTCATTAGAGTACTGAGATTTACCAGTTGATTTGTCATATTTGTTCCCCTTCCCTTCCAAGGACAAAACATTATTTTAATCTCAAAACCACCCTGGAACAATTACTTGCCTAGGGCTATCTAGTGGGCTTCACAGCTGAGTAACAATTTGAAGCCTACTTCAACTATTTGAAGGTGTGTTTACTGCACCCAAATCCAACATTAGCTTCTACTATATGTTTTGCTATAGAAGGGAGGTAGGAAATCTCTGGCTATAGAACCAGATTGTGACCTCCTTTTCTTTTGGCCCCTTGCAAACTTCCCATGGACACTTTAAATATATATTCAATTTATCATCCTTTTTGCATGCTGTGCCAGTGTGGTGAAATTCCTAAGGGGCATAGATAAGGTCTGAATCGATAAATGCTCTCCCAGAAATGTTGGGAATGTTGCTGGATCAGACCAAAGGCCATGTAAATCCGGCACTGTTTCCAACAATGACCAACTAGTGTCTCTGGGGAGTTTACTACAGGTTGATTGTTGCCGACTATTGATCAGAAGTGTATACTGCCTCTGAACATGGCTAGGTTTAGCTAATAGCTGTTGATAGGTCTGTCTTTAAGCCATGTGGTAGTACTGGACTTACAAATTATGTATAAACTATTCCATAAGGTAGTCATGGAGAAGAGGACTGTATAGAGGCCATACAGTTAGATTTTCTCTGAGACAGTTTTATCCACTGTAATTTTTCATTACCTGTGTCTAAAGGTACAAGTACAGGTGAAACTCGGAAAATTAGAATATCGTGCAAAAGTCCATTAATTTCAGTAATGCAAATTAAAAGGTGAAACTGATATGAGACAGACGCATTACATGCAAAGCGAGATAAGTCAAGCCTTAATTTGTTATAATTGTATCGGACCTCTGAAAAGTATAAGCATGCATATGTATTCAGTACTTGGTTTGGGCCCCTTTTGCAGCAATTACTGCCTCAATGCGGCGTGGCATGGATGCTATCAGCCTGTGGCACTGATGAGGTATTATGGAAGACCAGGATGCTTCATTAGCGGCCTTCAGCAATTCTGCATTGTTTGGTCTCATGTCTCTCATCCTTCTCTTGGCAATGCCCCATAGATTCTCTATGGGGTCAGGTCAGGCGAGTTTGCTGGCCAATCAAGCACAGTACACTGTATACTTTTCAGAGGTCCGATATTGTTCTATTCTACAATCCTTGTCTTCTTGGTTCCATGTAATATTCTAACTTTCTGGGATTGTGGATTTGGGGTTTTCATGAGCTGTACGCCATGATCATCACAATTATAACAAATTAAGGCTTGACTTATCTCGCTTTGCATGTAATGCGTCTGTCTCATATATGAGTTTCACCTTTTAATTTGCATTACTGAAATTAATGGACTTTTGCACGATATTCTAATTTTCTGAGTTTCACCTGTATATTATACATTAGTGCATCTCTGCATTTAAACTCTTGTATATAAGAGAGAATGTGAGTGTCTGTATGGAATGTTTAGGAATATGGCTTAGGAGGTACGTGCTACATGAATTAACAATCCTGAAAATGTTGTAGATGGGTTGAGTGCACCCATGTGCTGTACTAACACACTGACCAGTTCAAAATTCATAATTCCATTAGTGTTTAAGTACCCCTTTCTGCACACAGGGAACTGAGAGGTGGGAACTTGCTCTTTATCATAGCAATTATGTGGTTCAGCAGGGCTTTTGAATTATCCCAGCATCTGTATTCCTCCTGCTGAAGTTGAATCACACTGGCTTCTGTTGTCTGTCTTTTCTACTTCTCTACTTTATACTAAAACCTTTTAATTCTTAATTCTAGAAAATATTTACAGAACCTGGAAGTTTGCGGATGGCTACAATAGACAAGCTTCGGGAAACATGTAGAGAGAAGCTGATTGCTCAGAGATAAATGGACAATATTTAAAATAGACAAAAACAGGCACATTCCTTCACTTAACTGCACTGATCTGCGCACAATTTTCATTAGTGTTGGCTGACACTTGACCAATTCTCAATCCTTCAAGTAAGTGTAAACTAGAACTTGATCCTTTTTTTAAAAAGACATTGAATAAAATTTGTTTGATGCAGTGGTAAGCATTTTCAAACAAAAAGGCACTAGTTTCAGGAAATTTTTTTGTAATATTTAAGCCAATTGATTGATAAATGTCTAGTGGTGAAAATAAATTTTTGTGAAATTCCCCTTTTCTGAACCTGTAAATTGTTGTGCTCTGGTCCTACTTTTTTATTAGTGGGCTCGAGTCCTGTTTAGGAAACAACTGTCAATATCTTCCTCAGCCTCATATCAGTTATCCTGATTTGTAGCACAACTTATAATCTCCTCCTATGGTCGTGAAAATTGCGGTAGTTTAATAACGCTTTGCTTTTGAAATGTACTATTTATCTTAAGCTGAATGAGAAAAGTGTAGAAGCCAATGGAAGAGTAGTAATAGCAGTAGTATCAGGTGTTACAATATACATTCATTATGGAGTTGTGGTCATCTGCATCCTTAAATCGACATATATTCTTCTGCAGAGATTTCAGGTGAGTATAAGGGTTCTAGTGGATCCTCCCTCCCTTGTTGGAGCATCTGCTTCTTTTAGCAGAAGGGATCCAGGGAGGATCTGGGAAATTACAGGCTTGTTAGCTTAATGTCTGTTCCAGGCAAATTGATGGAAAGCATCCTCAAGGATAAATTGTTAAGCACATAGAAGAACAGGCCCTGCTGAAGGAGAACAAGCATGGCTTCTGCAAAGGTAAATTTGCCTCACCAACCTTAGGGTGTTCTTTGAGAGGGTCAACAGATATGTGGATAAAGGTGATCCAGTTGATAGTATACCTGGACTTCCAAAAAGCTTTTGACAAATTTGCTCATCAAAGATGCTTGAGTAAATTAAGCAGTGATGGAATAAGGGGACAAGTTCATGTGTGGTTGGTAACTGGTTGAAGGACAGAAAACAGGGTAGGTATAAATGGAGAGTCTTCTAAACGGAGGGAAGAAAGAAGTGGAGTCCCCCGGAGATCTGTACTGGGATCAGTGCTTTTCAATTTATTCATAAACTAGCTGAGCCAGGCACAGAGCATCTGTTTCCCTAGTTCTCCCTTCCTTCCCCTCCATTTCAGGCCCAACCACTTCTCTTCCCATACCTTCAGCCAGTCTCCTTCACCGCCCTTTCCACCGGCAGCTCTCAGTCCCCTTGCATTTTTGCTGCCTATTCGGAAAGCGCTCGCAGTGGCACTGCCACCGCTGCCGCATCCACCAGTTCTCGTCCTCCTCATGAGGAGTCTAGCAGCCCCATTTTTGTCAGCTGCTCACAGTGGCGGTGGCGACTTCTCAACACCCCGCTGCCAGCTCTCATCCTCCTCACAAGGCCAGTGGCCCCATTTCCACTGCCTGCTTGGCTGTCCTCGGCGGCTTGCAATGGCACTGCCGCCACCGCCACCTCCTCTGTCTCTCTCTCCCTCCTTGCCAGCTCTTGCAACTCCTGGCAGCTACTTGCAAACCAGCATGAGAGCTGCTACACATGGGATTAGCCATGTCTTCGAGAATTAGATAGACAGACAGATCTAGAAGCTGGGATAAGCAGCAAAGTGGCCAAATTTGCAGATGACACCAAACTATTTAGGGTGGTGAATTCCACAGACTGAGGCACTCCAAAAGGACCTCTCCAAACTGGGGGAGTGGGCAACAAAATGGCAAATGCAGTTCAGTGTTAGCAAGTGTAAAGTGATGCATACTGGGATAAAAAAAACACAAACCCAACTTATACGCTTAGCTGTCAGTGACTGACCAGGAGAGGGATCTTGGGGTCATGGTGGACAGCTTGTTGAAAGTGTTGACTCAATGTGTGGCAGTTGTAGGAAAGGCCAATTCTAGGGTTGAGTCCGAACTGGTCCGGCGGCCATTCTAAAGAATGGCCGAACTGCCGGACTGGTTCGGGGCTTGCTGGTTCGGGTCTGGGTGGGGGGTATTGCTTTAAGGGCGGGAGGGCTTGTTTACCCCTCCCGCCTCTTTGCTCCCTCCAGCGCCCTTTCCCGGCCGGGTAGACCGGGCCTCCGGCGATCGGCGTCCTTTGTGGCGCGCGCATGCGCAAAGCACCTTCATTCTGCAGCAGGCCTTCGTAACGAGAGGAGCTCTGTCCGGGAACTCCTCTCGTTTTTTAACAAAGCATTCCGGTGAGGACTCGGGCGGGCGGGCAGCTGGGAGGGAGGGAGGAGGGGCTGGCTGGCTGGCGGCAGCAGGGGTATGGGTAGTTTTCAGAGAAATCTGCTCGCGGCGGGGGCGGGGGGGGGGCGGGGGCAGCTGGTTTCCAGCGCCCCGTTAGTCTATTAAATACTAAAGTAAGCCCTCCCCGCCCTAAAAGTAAGCCCCCCCCCCTTCGGTGCCGGTCCGGACTGCTCCGGACCGTGCACATCCCTAGCCAATTCCATGCTTGGAATCACTAGGAAGGACTTTTGAAAATTGGATTGTTCTGATAAAAAACCTGATTAAGTGCCATCAAGTTGGAGTCAACTCTTAGCACATATATATAGATTCTCTCTGGGATTATCTGTCTTCAGTTTGGCATTTAAGGTCTCTCAGTGGTGCATTTATTGCTGCTGTAATCTAGTCCATCCACCTTGCTGCTGGTCGTCCTCTTCTTTCCCCCCCCCTTCAACTTTCCCAAGCATTATAGACTTCTCAAGGGAGCTGAGTCTTTGCATAAGGTGTCCAAAGTATGATAGTTTGAGCCTGGTCATTTGTACCTTGAGTGAAAGTTCTGGATTGATTTGTTCTATGATGTATTTGTTTGTTTTCCTGGCTGTCCATGGTATCCTCAAGTCTTCTTCAGCACCAAAGTTCAAAAGCATCAATGCTTTTTCTATCTTACTTCTTCAAAGTCCAGTTTTTGCATCCATAGTGTCAGGGGAAAACTATTGTCCGAATTATTCTAATCTTTGTAGGTGTAGACACATCACGGCATCCAAATGCTGTGACATGACCAACAAAACTATAGTGTTGCCCAAATTATAGTACTGTGTACAGTTCTGGTCAACATAAATTAGAAAGGACATTATAGAACTGGAGCAAATGTAAAGGAGGGCAACCAAGATGATCAGGGGCCTAGAGCACCTTCCTTAAGAGGTAAGGCTACAACACCTGGGGCATTTCAGTTTTGAAAAAAGATTAAGGGGAGACATGTCTATAAAATTATTCATGGTGGGAGGGAGAGAGATGTTTTTCTCTGCCTCGCAGAACTAGAACCAGGGGTCATCCCATGAAACTGATTGCCAAGAAATTTAGGGCTGACAAAAGGAAGTAGTTTTTTACACAATGCATGATCAACTTGTGGAATTCTCTGCCACAGGATGTTGTGACTGCCAGCAGCCTGGATGGCTTTAAGAGAGGTTTAGATAAATTCATAGAGAACAGGTCTATAAATGGCTACTAGTCTGAGGGCTATAGGCTACTAGTTTCCGGGTTCACAACAGTAAGAAAAAGGGCATGCCCCCAGCTCCTGCCTGAGGGCTTCCCAGAGACATCTGTTGGGAAACTGGATGATGGACTAGATAGGCCTTGAACCTTATCCAGGCTGTTATGAAATTTCATGCATGTGAAGGGATGTGCATACAGGAGCTCTAAACTTGAGGGGCTGGCTTGTCTATTATAATTGAACATAGTGTTTAACTTGTGGAATTCTCTGCCACAGGATGTTGTGGCACTAACAACCTCAAAATTAAGCTTTGTATTTTCATTAGTCACAGCTAGGAATTCTTACCAGTGTATGGTAAGGTGAATTCTGAGTTCCATGTTCATTCTTTATTATGGTCCAAGACCAGAGAACACCAACAAACAGAACAGTCAACAATACAGACTTATAAAGGCTCACTCTTTTTACTATGTACTCACTACACAGTAGATTCAAAAAATAGCATGCTTCATAGGAATTTTTTATTTATTTACAGATTTGACTATCTGTTTCCTAATAAAGTGAGCCCTGGAGCAGACTTTTGAAACACTAAAAGTGATGTCAGTATTAGAATCTGAGAGAAGGAAGGTGTAAAATCTGACTGATCTACCTGGAAATGTGAATAAAATTGAATGGAAGTCTCTAGAGAATTGCCAGTATAATTACATGATCCACGATTTCAGATGCAGTCTCCTTTCCAATAGGGCCAATGGTTATATATTGACAAGCTAAAGTAAAAAGCTCTGGTGATTTACTGTAACAAAACTGTAGAGCTGTTTTGCTGGAGAGATCTTTACTATACTTTCTAACCTGGGGGCAGCAAGAGACCATACTATTGTCCCTCTGAAGGTTAATGTCTCCAATACATTGTTATGGTCTCCTTTGCCTTGAGGTAACCCAAGGATAGCAAAGCTTCCGAGTTTCTCCTCAAGGGTTCTCATTAGGGTTGCCATATTCTGGCTTTCCAAATCTGGGTGCCTAATATGCATATTATGTAAATTGGCTTGAAAATAATTTTTTAACAGAATAGTGACTGCATATTTTGCTCCATAACTCCACTTCTACAAGGGCTATAGCTAGAGAGCCAGCGTGGTATAGTGGTTAGAGTGCTGGACTAGGACCAGGGAGACCTGAGTTCAAATCCCCATTCAGCTATGATACCAGCTGGGTGACTCTGGGCCAGTCTCTTCTCTCTCAGCCTAACCTACTTCACAGGGTTGTTGTGAGGAGAAACCTAAGTATGCAGTACACCACTCTGGGCTCCTTGGAGGAAGAGTGGGATATAAATGTAAATAATAATAAAAACAGAGCTTAGCTTTAAAAAAAAAAAGAAATCTGAGTGAAACCCTAAATTCTGAGAGGCATGGCAATTCTAGTTCTCAACTACCCTGAATAAAAATCATCAGCCAGAAATTGATTTTAATTAACCAAGCTCAAGCCTCTAGTGATAGACCCCGATTCCAAAATGAGGACAGCATTAGGTGCACAATGCAGTACTTCAAAAATGGCCCTCAAACTTAGACTGGATTGCCTTCAAGGGGTGGAAATCTCTATAGACACGACTGTACACCATACAGCAGCTGAGTGACAACTTTTCTTTGGAATACCCTAACTCAGTGGTTCCCAAACTGGGAGTTTCCAGATGTTGCTGAACTGTAACTCCCATTAGCCACAGCTACAACTTATTGTGGCTGGGGATGATGGGAGCTGTAGTTCAGCAACATCCAAAAGATCCCCAGTTTTGGAACCACTGCCCTAACTGCAGGAGGGATGAACAAACCTTCATTTGCAAACAAGTCTAAGTGCAGCTACATTTCTTTGAGTGGTGTCCAAGAGCTAGAAGCCTGACCTCCCACCCCATCCCACATATTTATACATCTGGACCTGTTCAATGTCATGGCTGCTTATTGGCCATCCATATCTGATTAAACTCTTGGTAAAAATGGCAACTTTTGTTTTAGAGTAATTGATGGTAAGCTTTTCCTCTAAGCAGTAGGTGGCAAGGGCTCTTTTCAGCCCCACTGCTGAGCACAAGAGGATGGCAGCGCTTCATTAATTTTTTCTTTATGACATCTTGATCCATTTTAACTTTGGTTTAGTTTTGGCGGAAAATTACACCATGACAATTTACCTTAACCAGTAGGTAGAGGTCAATTTTAAAATGAAACAGCATGTAAGAGAACTTTAGTTCTTATGCTTTTGTGTTCAAGAATGAATACCAAAGTGGCTTAAGTGTTAAGTAATAGTACTAAAGTGCAAAAAACTTTTCCTACATCTCAAAAGATGTTTAATATCCAAATCTGGTTAAAAATAGGGATGTGCATGAAAAAGCAGTTGTAATAATTAACAGAAAAGCCAGAATACAGCCCTACTTCATCTCATTTGATGGAACTGGCTGCGACAAATGGCCTTTAGGATTGCAGTGAACCCTCAGGCAAGCATTTTCATGTAACCCACAGATAAATGCAAGTAAGCAGCCATCTATGGTAGAGGCTGCCAATTTCTCTCATACTCTCTCCTTCAGCACAGAGTCCAATGCCACCTTAAAAAACAAATGCAGCAAATAAGGCTCTATGTGGCCTGAGTTTGTTGGTTTGCATAGAGTGTACTCAAAATCCCAATGAAAGTCTATTGCATCAGATGGGCCTATATTACCTATGTTTATGGGTATGGCTACAATGTAAACATATAGTTTCTACTTACAGAGATGTATACCTTTTGGATTTCAGCAAGAGGTTTGTACTTTCACTCCCTCTTAACATTAGATATACCCCTAATTCTAGGAGTATGACATTTTAGGGAATGCGGGAGCAAAAGTGTTAAAGGCATATATGCCAATTCCTGCTTGCTTGTGATTTGTATGGCTGATTGAACAATGACTGGGTTCTGCAGGATAGTAGTACCAGCCTCCGAACTGCAATGAGTAACACTTGCTATTTCTCTTTTTTTTTAACCAGTGTTCTTCAAAGTACAAGCACTGGTACATTCTAAGCAACCAAGGCCAGAGTTCAAGAATCTCAGTGGTATACTAGCACGCTCTTTACCTCACAGCAGGTCTTGGTTTCCTTTCCTTCTCCCCTATGTGGAAAGCCAGCACAGTAAACAAAGTTACTAGTAATAGTAACTTGATGGTAAACTACAGGAGACAGAGCAAAAAATCCATTATACTGTCAACATAAGCCCTCTATGTATAATCCAATGAACATTTGCATGGTAGTGCTTGCTTTTAACATCCCCACATGCAGTTCGGATCACTGCAAAATATAGTCCATATTAGAGATCAAAATATGAAGGAGTAGTGCTATCATTCTGCTTTCCTTCCTACTGTATTTACCTGAATCCAAGACTAGGTTTTTTGATACTGGAAGTCAGGAGATCTTAAATTCAGAGTCCTGTTCCTTTTGAGTATAACCTGAATTTAACCTCTACTTTAAGGGGATCATTTTAAATTCAGAGTCATCTTCAATTTGGGAAAATACAGTATGTACATTGGATTATGAGAAGACTGTATCAAGTGAATCATTATGTGAGTTATGCCAAAAAGGCTAGGCACTATATAGTACCATCTGTTTGAAGAAGCTTACTGGCACTCTCAGGCAAAGCTGAAGATTTGAGGCCATTATGTTCAACTCTAAATGACAAATATTAACCACAGCTCAATCAAAAAACAAACACACACACGAAAAAAAGGTGTATATTAACTGCTCCATGAACTCTTGCACTGGGAAACCTTCTGCTTGTGTATCACCATAACACATCAGAGGATCGTGCTACAGTATGAGAAACATCATGAATAAGGGCACAGGCTGTAGCAGACTCAACCATTAAAAGAGCTTGCATAAAACACCACTGTTGGAGTCACTTTTCCACCAAGTTAGGAACAACTCTTCCATGAGCAGAAGCTTTTACACTGAGAAAAGCATCCTGTGATTCAAGCCAAGAATTCTGTGAATGCTGAAAACACTGACAAAACATACAGAAAAGTCTTTATTAGCATTGTTACAGGCAATGCATCCATAACTGATCCTTGTAGTGTACAATCCCAGCCAAGGTCAAAGCAAGAATTAGCAGATTGAAATCTATTGTACACATGTGCAGAAACAGGATCTCCTTTGAACTTTAACAGAAGAGACTGAAATTCACTTTACAAAAAATAAAGTAACACCCATTTTTATGTAAAAAAGGGCCAGCTCCTACTAAGCTGACAAACCAAAAGTATCTTGAGTTGGCCAAATTGTATCTTTATACCTTGTATATACCAGGCTTATCATTTAAAGCTCATTAATGATATACACCTGGGTAAAAACAAAGTGGGAATAAAATCTGATTGGTCAGTCGTTACATATAACTGCACAAGTGCAGTAACTAAGTTGAGCACAGGACAGTAGTACCAGAAAGTGGAAGTTTCCCTTTGTTAGATATAATTAATCTGAATTTAACAGAATGAATGTGAAATTAACTACATCACACCCATTTGAGTAGTTGACATTAAAAACCATGCCAATTCAGAAAAGCATTCTTAAACTTCAGCCTGTTTCTAGGTGGGTAAATACTTAACCCATTAGCAAAATTAAACAATTATAGAAGTTACCCTTTGTGCATAGTTAAATGCCACGAGATGGATTTCACATTTAGTAAAGCAGACACTGCAAAAAGCAGTCGATAAGGAAGAGATTGTGCTCCCTCATATCAATCTATTTTTGAGGGGAAAGGAGGAAAGGGCAGGAAATCAATGTATCTGCTTCTTTTAATTGCTGTTCTTCCACACTGGTTTAAGTGCAAATCATTAAATTGTTTGATAGCCAGCATGGCTACGCTTTCTGCCAATTAAATACGCAATCAAAACTATGAGGACTAATCCAGCAAGGGCTGCACCAACTACGATGGGGATCAACATGTTGTTTTCATCCAGCGGACATTCTTCCGCTGAAAGAAAGAAAAAAATCATCTTAAGCAGTTTGCTAGAATTTTTCATAAAGAATAGTAAGATCAAAGAAAATAAGAATAATTCTAGTGGTTATTCTGTTCTCTATATCATAGTCATCAGTGAATGAATGCAAATAATGCTTAATACTAATTTCACTTGGGTGTGTACAGGTAGCCAAACTTCCTGGGGCCCCATTAAGCAGAACCTTTTCTCAGTTGGCAGAATTTTTTTTTAACCCACTAAGAAATCCAAGTGTAAAACTCTCACCACTTAATAAACCTTAGGAGGAATTGCTTACGAAGTAGTTATATTGTCATACTACCCGATGAACAGTTCTGTGTTTACTCAATGTTAATGCCATTTTAGGGGATACACTTGAAATACAAAAGAAGAATTTATATATCTTCACAAGTTTTGAAGAAAAATGATCAGGAGTAAAGATATTTCCCACACAGTCAGGTAACCTAAAGTGTTCCTAACTTATCTGGAAGCAATTCTTACCTTTATAGGCATTTGCCTGGCTGCCTATTTTTAAGCCTGAAACTACTTACAGCAAGGCATTCCATGGGACACACAGGTTTCTACTTAGGTTTATTTCACTTCCCTGCTAGTACCAGGGGGCAGCTCTCCATGTCTTTCCCCCAGAAGTGACTTCATATGCACTACACACTAAGGAGACATTCTAGACCTCCTCTGTATCAATCCCCTTTATCAGGGCTATAAGCAAGGAAATGCCCACATGGGTGCTTCCACAGAGGGGAGGCATACAAGTCTTGTGCTTAGTTGTACTAAACTCTGGAATGAGAAAGTTTGTCACTAAATTTGTGTTAATGCAACTCTTTTCAAATTATTTTATTTTGTTTCTACTGGCAGTGGAAACAGCTGAACGAACAACAGTGCTGAATGAATATACAGTATTAACTTCAAAGTGTGGATTCCCCAATTCTTTCTCCCTACTCAAGTCAGGGCTTGTGAAGGTGCTCCTAGAAATGGAAGCTCTTGCTGAATGCTTCCAACAAGTACTATTTACAGTTAGTAACATAACACACTAAGTTTAGTTACAATGGTTATCCAGAGAATTTAACACCTAGTAATTCTCCTAGGGAGTCTGCCAGCTCTGGGATGGTGAATTACTGTACATTCATGACATATTAACTTTATTTCATACTAGTGAATTTTGGCCCGTTGAACAACGGGCCCTAGTAACAGCTCTCCTGTCCCCCTGCTGCCATTCCCCCTCCCTCCCTCCCAGCTGACCCCCCCCCCATTAAGGGCCAAATCGGCCCAGCCACTTGCCCCCGCAGCTTCCGCCGCCGACCAACCGGCCGCCCACCCAGCTGCCGATACCTCCTTACCGCCGGCACACGTCCTCCGCTTGATCCGCTGATCAATTAACAGAAGGAGAGAGGTGCTCGCATGCAGAGCTCTACTCTCTTTAAAGTCTCTTCCCGAACTGGCGGTTTGGGCAGCAAGGACGCAAAGCGCCAGTTCAGGAGGAGACTTTAAAGAGAGTAGAGCTCTGCATGCGAGCACCTCTCCTTCTGTTAATTGATCAGCGGATCAAGCGGAGGACGTGTGCTGGCAGTAAGGAGGTATCGGCAGCTGGGTGGGCGGCTGGTTGGTCGGCAGCGGAAGCTGCGGGGGCAAGTGGCTGGGCCGATTTGGCCCTTAATGGGGGGGGGGTCAGATGGGAGGGAGGGTCGGCGGCGTCGGCTGCAGGTGCCTTTTAAAAAATATTTAAGTGGCCTCCGCTCCGCCCCCGGCCTCCGTCTCTTTAGGCCGAGGCAGCGGCTCTGCCGCTGCCTCGCTCAGTTTACCCCGGCGCCGGTTTTCCGGCTTCTTCGGGGCGGCCGCTTCTGGCCACCCAAGATGGCTGCCGGGTACCGGCGAGCGTGTCTCCCTTGCCCTGTTCTGGGCCTGCGCTTCGCGCAGGCGCAGAACAGGGCAGGGAGGCATGGACACACGCTTGGTGTCCATCCACGGACGGACACCAACCGTTTTATTAGAGAGGATTAACCACAGCTGTGTTATGTGTCTTATCAGGGCTTCATGCTTTCATTTGAAGATAAAATAACTAATGTTTGAGTGACAAACATTTTTTCATTAATTTTCTCTTTATGACATCTTGATCCATTTTAACTTTGGTTTAGTTTTGGGGGAAAATTACACCATGACAATTTGCCTTAACCAGTAGGTAGAGGTCAATTTTAAAATGAAACAGCATGTAAGAGAACTTTAGTTCTTATGCTTTTGTGTTCAAGAATGAATACCAAAGTGGCTTAAGTGTTAAGTAATAGTACTAAAGTGCAAAAAATTTTTCCTACATCTCAAAAGATGTTTAATATCCAAATCTGGTTAAAAATAGGGATGTGCATGAACCGGTTCAGAGGTCCTTTTCCAGACCGGTTCAGCAATCTGGCATTTGGTGGGGTGGTGGTTTACCCTTAAGGAGCTGGGATGGTGTCACCAAAATTGCTGGCATGGGGTGGCAGCATACCTCCTTGCCACCCCAATCAGTGTCAGTCCATAAGTGCCTGATGCATGTAGGGCACTTCCGGTTTGACGTTGACTGGGGCAGCAAAGAGGTATGCTGCCGCTCCGCACCAGCAATTTCGAGGAGAGCACTGGTGGGGTGAAGTGGTGCCGGAGCTTGCACATCCCTATTTGAAAGACACAAGATGATGCAACTAGAAGTTTGTACACCTAGCAGGAATTGCCAACCAACTAGCAAGAACCCACAATAATTTGAGGACTAGAAAAAACAACATTAGTACCACTATGATTAAGTTAAAAAGTTACATCACTTTTGTTCTAAAGAGACTGCATACACATTAAAAATCAATTTAATGGAAATAAAGATCTCACCTGCTCCAAAGTTGCCTTGATCAATCTTGAAAGCCTGGACTTGAATATTAAATGTGTTGACAAAAGCATTATCTGCAACTCTGATGCTCTCTTCTGCAACACACTTGTAAGATTTTCCAAGAGAAGCTTTAAGTGCATTCAGGTTGTTGTTGGAAACATTAAAAGTTCGTTCTGCACAAGTTGAACACATACAAGATTATGTAGGACCACATTGCAAAGACTGGTCTTGCATGGGTAAGGGTAGTTTGTATACACAAGGGAGGAGGCACGACAGCAAGGCTGAAGATGTAAAAGCAAGTAGTGTAATGCAGATAAAAA
Organism: Hemicordylus capensis; assembly: GCF_027244095.1. Classification (NCBI taxonomy): domain Eukaryota; kingdom Metazoa; phylum Chordata; class Lepidosauria; order Squamata; family Cordylidae; genus Hemicordylus; species Hemicordylus capensis. Next base: position 140,609,079 of record NC_069659.1, read on the forward strand.
AACAAATCCCTACATGTTTTGAGAAGAATGCTCTTCAGGGAACTGCTGTATAAAATAGGACCACACACAATATGAATTGCATGAGATTCAAGGAAAACACACAAAGATAAAGCGTTAATATTAAACAGTAACATATACTACAAAACATAAGATTCAAATTACCAAAGAGACAAGAATGATGAAGACAAAACTAAAATACTAAATGGAAAAGTTAAGCAATTTAACTTAAGGATGAAAAACATACCTACTCTAAAAACAGAGTGTTAAAAAGTTCCTATGTAAATAAGTATACAAAATACTTACTGGTCATTATCCTGCAGAGCACAAAACCTATCTCTTACCAGTAGCTGTTCTGTGGGGATCAGCCCTCTAGTTATATAAGCTGGAGAAAGCCCATATGTCACCAATCATCAATGAAGGGAAGCACATGAGGTGCTGCCTTCTCTCCTTCTCATGTAATTCATATTCCATTATGTGTGTGGTTCTATTTTATGCAGTCCACTGAAGAAGATTCTCCTTTCAAACATGTAGGGACTTGTTTTTTAATCAACGAACAGTTTTGCACACCACTTGTTTTTGCATCTAAGGGAAGTTTGGGGGCGCAAACTCAGTTATTATAATGTTTTATTGGTAGCAGGGTGGAGGTAAGAGGAAAAGAAAAGGGCAGAAGTTAGTACCAACCCAGTTCCTGCTATTGATAATGTGCCCTTAGCCCACTTGGCAGAGTTTAATAGTGAGTATGGTTCCCTTGCTTGCAGACCCTCAGAGCACACCAAGATCACCAACTGAACTCCTTGTTTATACTTTAAGACTAATGTAATTTTCTCCTTAGCTTCAGAAGGCTCACTAGGACAGAACATATCAGAAATTCTGATCTATCAAATTGGTAATTCAAGTAATAGCTTTCAAAGCAGCAGCAGTGTGTGCTTTTGCTACGACAGACAAAGTCTTGTGTACTTTAAAGACTAATAAACGTATTGAAGCTTTTGTGGACTAACACTTCATCTAATAAACTGGGCTGTAGACCACTAATGTGTATACTTCAATACATCTTAGTCTTAGGGTGTCAAGAATGAATTACAAACTTGCATTTATTGTGTAGTTTGAACTCTTAACTATTTGAGTATTTTATAACAAGAAGTCATCCCCAGCTAACAATGCCATCCTACTTGCAGTGACAAGTACTCAGGGATGATGGAAACTGAAATACAAAACCACAGCTGAAGAACCTCAGGTTGGCCACCTGAGCTAAACATTTTTAAATGTTTTTTTAAAAATCTTACCTGTAGCTTCAGAAGGCAGACGCATACTCAGAAAAATACCTTGTAGAAAGTACTTCTCAGTAGATGTATTCTTAAAAAGAAGTTAAATATAGTCATTTATTATTTTGTTTTCTTTTTAGAAGTTGCTCAAGTTGCCCTACTCATGTTAAAAGGCCACTGTATCCCTTACAAAATATTCTAGTTATTTTAGAAAACCCTTGCTGAGCAAAGAGACACCTTTTAAAGTGGCAATTCTCTTATATTTAGCAGGGGGAGAGCAACTGGCCCTATCCAGCCCCAGCACAGCATCCCTCCGGTCGCTGTTGCTGGTATCTGCTTTATGTTTCTTTTTTTGAGAGCCCTTTGGGGACAGGGAGCCATCTTATTTATTTTTCTGTGTAAACCACTTTGAGAACTTTGGCTGAAGAGCAGTATATAAATATTCGTCGTAGTAGTAGCAGTATACAAGGAGGAGAAGGCGCTAAAGAAAAAAGGGAAATGGGAAGGCCCACATGGAGCCACTGAAAGTGTCTGTCTTTAAAAGCAGAAGCTAGAAATTTAAACCCTGTGGCTATTCACAGAAAAGCACCCTGCTACCATTTCTACAGGCCAGAAACCCAGATTCACATGATGCTTTATCAGATGAAGGCATTTTATGAATAAAAGCTTCAAAGGCCTACATACCTATGATGCTGACCTGCTGCATTCTGCAACAGTTTTACAAAACCTCACCATCACAATGTTTCATGCAGATAAGCAACCACTTTAATCTATGTCATTCTGATTACCAGGGTATGTTCATTAGTAGACCACCAGGTGGGGGAGGAGAACATTTCCTTATTTGTTCTACAGAGATTCATTTATATAAAGGTACTAATGCAGGTGAGAGTTTCAGTTTTTTCAATTAACTGTTTCAACATTAATGGATATCTCTGAACAGTTCCACTGTTATTTATTGTGTTTGAGATTTAATGAAAATGGTCATTAATGAACAATTGAGAAAGTGTATAGTTCCCTTGCATTGCTGTTGATATAAAGAGGACATAGGTGCCAAGAGAGCTCCAGAAATTTTGCACAAGTACAACAGTTGGTGTTTAGTTCAGAATGTCTCATATGTTTCAATTAGTGCTAAACAAACTCAAGTCTAACTGCTGGCTTTACAGAAAATGGGGAAACAGCCATTGTCTGTCTGCTGGGCTGTCACACCTTTTCCCTTCCCACTCCTTTTGCTCTGCTTAACATCCTGCCCAGTGGGAAATTCTGAAGAACTCAAAAGTTTGGTGTCCACAACTCTGTTTTGGCTGGTCCTATTAAAGTTATCAGGAGACTGGCTTATGCATCTCAACACTATAAATTAAGAATCTAGAGCTTATCACCTTTAGAGAGGCTTGAGAATCTGAGTACCTGGTACAGTCCCAAGTCTGCTGAGCCTACTAGGGTTGCCAGTGAGTAGGGCTTCTTCTGTCCCTTATCCCATGACTGACTGAAGCAGAGTTATGCACATAAGAAAGTCCACGCAAAAAATTACAGCTTCCAGACACACTGAATGTCTTCTAAAGTTCAGAGCCAACATAGCTCTTTCTACAGCACCATCAAACTAACTGCACTGTATGAATGATGGAACTGCATCATTGTGTTTACCTGCACAAAATGGAAAGAAAGTGTGGTGCTCTCAGAAGTCAAGTTCAGAATAACAGTCTGATTGTCACAGTACCCAGAGGACATCACATTTGGTGGAAGATTAAACACATCCAATTTCACCTTGAAAATAGGAAAATGAGCTATATGAGATAGCAAAAGCATACATAGCCTACTGAAAATCAAATGTGAGTATTTGTAATGAGAAAGGGAATGTACAAGCTGAGTTTTCTGAACAGCTTAAGGGAACACCAAAAATACCTTGGCATTACCCATGTTATTTTCATGGCAATACATACTAGGTCAAATCTGTATGACTTATGGTCTAAAGTTAGGAGCTACACGGTGACGAGATGAGCACAGTTAAAAGTTTTTAGGGCACAGGGGGTCAAAATGAAGAAGACTGGCGCTTCCAAGTTTAACAATAATCATGATTTGTAACATGGCAATATTGTAATATATGAAAAAAGGGCCTGAAGAAATACTAGTCTGTGTGCAAAACAGAGGGTGGGACGACACTGCTAATCCCTTCAGCCTGAACAACCTTTGTGTGGGATGGGGAAGCAGGAAGGGTTTTGGTGGAACAGTCATCAGTCTGATCCAACATACAGTAGGTCCCCAAAAGATTTTTTTTAAAGATTTAAAATCTCATTTATAAATAAACAATAGCAGATGTATACCTTTTCTTTTGTCTGGTATGTGACATTTAGTTGCAGACCCATGGAAGCAAGAAAACAGAGTCCATGCACGCCAGTCACATTGTATTTTACAACCTCTGGTTTGTTTGAAGGTTTAGGCGGTGTCGTAGGTGGGCGGCTCGTTGTAGGCGCAGTGGTTTTTGGAGGAACAGTAGTGGACCCTTGGTCTTTAGAACAGATAGTTTCTGGAAGAAAAGGCAGCCATGATCGCAAGGGATGAAGTTATAAGGCAGAAGGGCACCTAGCCCACCTCCACTCAAAAGACAGATTTAAGTTACTACAAGCAGAGGAATGGACATATTGTGCTGAAGGACCGATTCCACTACGTGCTGATACACATGTATATAAAGGGCCTGTTTCATCATGCCCTTTATTAAAATGTTATTTATTTATTTAATTTAAAATATTTATACTCTGCCCCTCCAGTTCCCTACTGCTCGGAGCGGCTCACAACAATTTTCCTTTGCAGAATCAACCAATTCACTGCACTTCGTGCTGTCACCTATAAAGTCTATACTTGGCATTCTATTTTGAAGATAAAAAGGTAAAGTGTGCTATCAAGTTGGTGTCGACTCCTGGCAACCACAGAGCCCTGTGGTTGTCTTTGGTATAATACAGGAGAGATTTACCATATTGTCTGGGAAACATACCAGCAGGATTCGAACTGGCAACCTCTGGCTCTCTAGTAAAGTCATTTCCCCGCTGCACCATTAGGTTGTAACAGTGCCCAAAGCTAAACCTGAATGACTGACTCTTTGGCAAGAGTTTGCTGTATTTAGTAACTGGACTGTACCCTATGAGCTTCTTTTGTTCCTGGAAGAAACTTCATTGGCACGATTTTCACCAACCTTCACTTCCATCAGCCGCCTGCTGAGTCCCTTTAAAGTCTGCTCTGCTCCTTAAGACTGAGGATTTGGTGTGGGGGTGGTGGGGGGTGGTGGTGCAGCAGGTTGCAAAGGGGAAACTAGCAAAAGTCCTCCTCTCCCCACCCCTTGTGCAAAACAGAGCTTCTTCCACAAACAGAAGACTTGATGTACACAACTTGAGTACATAACTACTTATATACAAAAGTACATGATATACCTTTACTCTGTTTTTGTTCTTGTATTATACTAGCCACCTTAACACTTCCAGACTGGGAAGTGTAATAGTTTTATATTGTAGATATACTAGATTTTAAAAAAACCCTGTGTGTGTAACATACATAACAAATGGCATTTTTATGCTGGTATCATGGGAAAGGGATAGATAAACAGCATAATAAACAGTTTATGTCCTCCAGATATGTTGCTGCTATTCAAATTTCAGCACGGGTATCCTTATTCTTCTGAACTACTTCCAGACACTCCCCACCGCTTTGATGGAGCTGACTGAGGGACAGGCAGGGATTGAAACTGGGAGGCAGACACCTTTGGATAGCTGTGGTAGTAAAGAATCCAGAGACCGCAGCTACCTGTTCTTTTGTCCTTCCCAGCTGCACATGGGATAAATTAGTTCCAGCAGCTATTACTACAGTGTAGCTTAGGTACTTATTTCTAACACTGTTTAGGATTGTAAGACAAGTTATTGGTCAGTAAAACCCAGTGTTTTATCAAGATACTCTTAGTCTTCTAAATCAGACAGCTCTCCAACATTTACAGTGAGTCAAATGGCACCTTACAGCTCAAGCCTGGTCTATTGACTAAGAGATCCTTAGGTATAACTAGTTCAATTGAGAACATCTGGCTTGCCATAGATTCTCTTTGAAGATACTTACCTTTCAGACTGAACGTGTTATTTACAAGGTATGCTTCAAGTGTAACATTACTGAGAAGAATGCTCACATCTGTCATGTTTATCTGCTCACTGCTAACACATTTGTACTTTGTATTTAAGTTTGCTTGAATATCCGTTTTTGCAGTTACTTCTTTTATTCCTGCAGCAAAAAGTACACAATTGTATAAGGGGGAGAGGGTCTTCAGAGAATTCCCACATACCACCATCCCAGCCTCAACATAACACAAACGTCTTACCTCCAGTTGAATTTTTGAAGATGGTAGTATCTGATAAGTTGTATCTGAATATCAGTGTATCAACACTGTAGCTATTGTTGCTCTTTTTAAATGTCATGCTTAACGAATTCCCATTGCCAAATCCAACTTCTAGAACTGATGAAGTTGCATTATGTTTGCCACAAGTGCTATTTTTCAGTACTTCTGCATTTTCTGGAAGACTGAAGGTGTGGATCTGAGAGAGAAATTGAAACAGCATGTGTCAGAACTGTTGTAACCATACAATAAGTGACACAATAGCATACAGCTCTATTTGACATGCTTCCTCCCAGTCATCTTCTTCTAAAGACACTTGTCATCAAGAACAGAAATGCCCTGTATGCCTACTGACCCTTACTCTTTGGTCTGCTTTTACATTCTCCTAGCTATGCATTATTTGTTCCTAGTTACATATAGTTCTCTTTGTCAAAATACTTCAAATTCTGCAGACATTAAAACCATCAGGTACAGAAGATAAGAAAATTTAGTAGTACACAATAAGACAGCCTATATAGGCTTTATTAGATGTACAATTTTGTTTTAAACAAGACGTGGATTTGCTTGAATAAACCCTTCACCTATTCAACTTTTTCCAAAATTAGAGAGGGCTTTTGACTTGAGCACAACATACCTTGGATCTCTCACTCCAACAAACAACCTCACTGTAGTGTATGTAGGATAATCCCACTGTATCCTCACAGTATACCCAGTGAGATTGGCCCCCAAAAAGAGTGACTTGTGAAGCCTATCCAGCAAACACCATGGCTGAATAGAGATGGAACCCCAGGTCTTCCTGGAGCAAGTCCAGCACTTCATTTGCCACACCAACTGATTTTCTATCTGCACTGTAACCACTCAAAATAGTGCCTAAACTATTCATTCATTTATTTTCTCTCCTCCCCCCCCCGCACTGTATCTGTATTGAGAGCATTTGTACCGCACATTTCCTTTACTATACCCCAATATTTATTAAGTCCCAACCTGGTGAAAACCAAAATATTTAGCACTTAATCCCAAATATATGTAGAGCTGTGATGCCAGTAAGTGGCTCATTTGAAAGCAGCCGCAGCAGCATCCTGTGCTTGGCAAAACTTTGTACTGAGACTGCAACTAACAGAGATCACTGCAATACCTCCCCATCCAACAGCTTCTAAAATGGCTGTTAAGACATTTATTCATCTAGGCTTTTAGTCTGACAGAATTTGTCATTGTTTTTAAGTTGTTTCAATGTTGTAATTTTTGTTTCAATCAGTGTTTTATTGTAAGCCATGCAGAGACATGGATTTTGGGTGGTGTATATATATATGCTAAATAAAGGGCTCACTTACAGAGTGACACCAGCAGAACAGAGTCCTCCACACAACTGTCACTTCCTCCCTGGACAGTCCCCGAAACTTCCGAAAAAGCCCTTGAGCGGCCATGGAGCTTCACTGGCAGCACCGGCGTGTTCTGCCCAACTCCTCTCCCTATACCACAGCCCACAGAGTGGCAGATATCTCTTGATCTTTGGCAATATCTTTTTTGGGGAAGCTCAGGGGGATACTTGGAGAGGAGGCAACAGTTGTGGGGATTCTGCATTTTGTAGGGCATCACTGTCTCTGAACCAAAAAATATACAACACTGCTGGCTTCAGTCAACTCAGCATGGTTAAAGGTTTTTCATGGTGGCGTACAGATTTAAGTCATTTTCAATACTGCCACCATTCCATGCTCATGGACCTTTCTTTAGCTAGGCAGGGACCAAATATGCCACCACAACCTGGTGATAGTAGTGGTTCCTAGTACAGTTGCATTAACCCATGCTGCTATTGGCAAACACACAGCAACAATTCATATCACTAGCAGAATGTCTTGAGCTAGAACACTACAGCAGAGGAACAATCTGTGGTCCTTGCCTCTCATACCCAGTTTGCCAGGTCATGTTGAAGATCAAGGTAATGGTGTGTGTGTGTGGAGGGGGGGCATTCCTTGCTGGTTTGGGGATTAAATTTTGACTTATAAGAACACGTCACTCATTGACCTTCCAGCTAAGTGACCATGAACCAATTTGTATAAGAATGTTGTACAGTGGGATAAAAGTATTAGTTTCTCTCACTGTGGTTGAACCAAGTCATGCCTGTTCTTACATTTTAAAGTAGTATTATTTATATGCCACCTGATATGCATATCCTTGGTTTGAATGAATGACATTTATTTTGGTCCAAGACCAGAAGACAAAATGGATTTAAAATATAACACAATTAAAACAGTTTTACAGAGCAAACAAGTAGAACAGCTGAAAGTTCTTTTTTACTAAAAGCCTGAGAAAACTGATGCATCATGAGGATCTTTTAAGACATCCTTTAAAATTATGCCTAACGAGGAGTTGACACCGACTCAAGGCAATCTTTCCTTTCCTAGAAGGTGAAAAGTACTCAGACCTGACTGACATATTCTCCCTAGATCCAGGAGTGAGCCCAAAAATTTAGGAGCCATGTAACTGACACTTGAAAAATTATCAGATTTAGTAATAGTCGGGGGGGGGGGCGGGGAGAGGCGGTTAAATGGGCTTCTCTTTCTCCCCCTTACAAGTGACATACTTGTAACAGAAACAGGGCTCCCTGGGACAAATAAATATTTTATTTAATAACTCTGCTGCTGAATATCCTAGCCTAGGCACCTTGGTTAAACCGGTAGGCACCAGGCAGGGCTCCCTGGTGCCTGGCCTTGGTTCAGACCAACTGGCTTTTGTTCCTCTGTCATTAATTAAGACAGACATGTTTGAAACCTGACTACTCCATGGCAAGCCAGTAAGTAACAAGAATTTACCCAGAGCCAAATTTGAAGCAGCAACACAACGCGGAGTCAGGAGCAGGTCAGTGCTGAATCCCTACAAGGAACAGAATTTAAACTTGGGTAGAAGGAAGCAGAATCTTTCCTGCTGCCAGCTACCCCAGCAACGATTTTCTTTATATGATTTCTCTCCCAGTAGGATTTGAAGCTAGAAGAAACCCTTGCCAAAAGAAGGGGGGTTTCTTGTTTTAAGGAACTGCTTTAGGGGGAGAAGGAGAGCTCAGCCTGGGGGGGTCTCTTACCATCTGTCCCTTGAGACAGTGCCAGTTGGAGAGGCGCAGAGGAGCTGCAGTAACAGCTGCTGCCCAGTGTAACAAGCAGTTACAGCTCACTCAGGACACTGAGATCTGCTGCCTATACTAGGCAGTATATAAATTCAATAAATGGAGTGGTCATTTCCTGGGGGCTGGGTATTTGTATCCTCTGTTGCACAGAGCAGGTGAGATCAGCCCATAACTTAGAAAGGGCACCCTTTGAACAGAGATGTGATCCCTAAAGGTATCCCCTTTAAGTTTTGAACACATTTTAGAAGTGAAGTGGGCATTTGGTGGCTCATAAAAAGGGCTGCGGTGTTCTAGTTCTACATTTGTTGCAGCACAGTACCCACCTTCAGGCTCAAGCTTTAGCAGAGATTAAATCAAATCAGCAGTTAAGTCTAAACTCATCAGCTTCATGTGGTGTAATAAAAAGCAGCTGGCCACACACATGAACTGCACTGATTCACTCCAACAGGCTCTTTGTTCTAACTAATTTTTAGTACTGTTCTACAGTGTGTTTTAGTAGAAAACTGTGCCAGTTCACATATTACTAGGTGCAAGAATCTGTTAAGAATCTGTTTTAGGTACACCTAAAAATGAAATGTGGGAGCAAGCCAAAGATGTGAATACTACAGGCACATGCATAAGAGAACTAGTTTTGGCAACAGCTCTTTCAAATGCAAACTTAAATTTCAACTGCTGCATCTTACTGGTTTTAGCCAGACTGAGGTGTACAGTAGTCTGACAACACAGTGCTTCAAAGGTTACAAGTCTTTGCAGACAACATTCTGGCCTAGCATTCACTGAATTGTCAACAGCTACTCACCTCCACTTTAGTCTTTGTGTGGGATTCCACTATGAATTGTGCAGAGAAATTGGCTAATATGCAGGTTTCTCCACCATCTTTCACTTCAAATGTCGAAGTTGTTTGTAAAAGCCCTGTGAACAAAACATTAGTTAATAAGCTTGGAAGAGCACTTCAATGCACATGTGCAACTATGGGGTTCAGTGGGATGGATAACTTCTCCAAGAGCAGAGTGTGTGCTTTTTAGAAAGCCTGCACTTACTCAGCAATTCCTGCTTGCAGCATTGTGTTGTGAAGGTTATCCAAGGCCCAACTATAAAGCATTTGAGCATTTTCATATATTGATTCCTCAGCTCACACATAACCAAAAGGGATTAAGCACCTTAAGTAACCATGAGAATGGAGTCAAGACGATTAACTTGTACAGAGCAAGACTATCAACCAGAAGTCCAAACTGTGTCTACTAAATGCTTGTTTCTCCAGTGGCTTTAGCTGTACTCAGTCCTTTGGAAAGCATGCCAAGTATTGTGTTACGTAACTGCCAAACATTCTTGTTAAAGTCATGTAACACACACATGCCAAGAAGTTTTATCCATACACTGAACTATTTTTTTATACAAAGTCTGTTTACAGAAAAACTAGAAAGGCAGATAATATGCAAAGTGCCGAGTTTCCATTTGATACTTTTCATACCAATATTCAAGTACAAATGATCAGCTTTTAGTAACTGAACTCTGGCTTACGTAAAGTGTACTACAGATGTTCAAATGTTAAGTATTTTTTCCAACTTGCCTGAAAGTTAGCATGGCTGCAGTAAACCCCACAGGGTTGTACAAAAAAGTACTAGTATGTTCTACTTTCGGCAGTGGCTGGTATTTTAAAAAGCAGGTAGTACTGATTTCACTTCAGCTATCAGACAAATTCATTAAAGAAGTTCTAGATGTTATATTACATGCTGTTGTCAAAGGCAACTGAACAAATTACCACCTGCAATAGCTAATGATTTACTCAGATTCTATCAACAAACTAGAATCTGTACAAAGGACAATTCTTTAAGCATCTGCATTTTAAAACAAGTCTGGGGAGTGAATTATGAGGCTACAGCCACAGAATGAGGGGGCATTTATTTCCTATTTGAAGATAGAATCTTGTCTGCTTACCCCACCTCCAAGATTTACATTTGTTACCATTAGGGTTATTCTAGACTAGCTGTGTGTGCTTTTTGGAAGGCAGGGTTATGGAGTCACAATGGTTAATAAGAGGGACTGGAGAGCCAGGACTACAATATCCCTGAAAAGACACATTTGCCCAGTCATAGTGATGTACAGATCAATTCAGTTATGGTGCCATGTGATCTACTGCTTTACAGGCATAGTCTGGTATGCAAGGTTCTCTCACTCTGCTAGGGTAGCCGCCCAGTGTGTGGCACTTTTCCACCAGAGGATTGGTTGAGAAAGAACACTCATTCGCGTGAAGTCAACAGTAATGTATGGGTTGCCAAAGCTTTCTTCTGCCTATAAATGATCTGCGTTGCTGCTTTTCTTGCCTCTAATATGCAGTATGGGATTTTTAATATCAACTTTGTACAGCGCTGTATAGATGGTATTTGACACCAAAAAAATTGGCATTAATGTATAAAAATGTTTCAAACAAATGTTGGAAGTGTGGACATTCTGAAGGTACTTTTTCTCATATGTGGTGGACCTGTGGGAGGGCTAAGGCCTATTGGGATATGATATATAATGAGTTAAAGAAAATATTTAAAATCACATTTCCTAAGAAGCCAGAATCCTTCCTACTGGGAATAACACAAGGTGTAATTTCTACAACTAATTTAACATTTTTTATGTATGCTTCTACGGCGGCTAGAATAATATATGCACAGAAATGGAAGAGTAATGAACTGCCTTCGAAAGAAGACTGGCTGATAAAAATTTTGGAATATGCGGAGATGGCAAAACTTACAACATTGATGAGAGACCAGAACTTAGAATGTTTCAAAGAAGATTGGAAACCATTTTTGTTGTATTTAAAGAACTATTTTCCTACCATGGACTTTACAGCAGGGTTTGAAATTTAGTAAAAATTGCAGGTTGGGTAGACTAACTGTGTTTGTAAGGGTTTAAATTTATGTTTTGAATTATTATTATAGCAAGGGTAAATTTTATAGCTGACGATTCACGAAGAGATGTGTGCGGGAAGTCCACTTTTGTTTATTTGTTAATGATAATATTACTATTGTTAAAATCAATAAAAATTGAATTTGGGGGGGAAAAACTTTGTACAGCACTGTTCCCTCTAAGAGGAATTCCCAGATGTTGACTACAACTCCCAGAATCCCCAGCTGCAGTGACTTTTGCTTGGGGATTATGGGAGTTGTACTTAACATCTGGGGATCCCTCTTAGAGGGAACACTGCTGTACAGTATACAATTTTGTTTTAAAATTGCTTAAGAGCTAAATAAACAAACATCTTTCATTGGTTGACAGTCTTAATGGTACTGTGGTCACAGAAGAGAGTCAACAATGTGGGATCACTGGGCTAAACCAAATGAAGTTTTCATGCTTAATGTTTAAAATATTTTAACTATCACTCCATATCACAGCATTCAATATGCCACCACAAAATTGGAAAAATGAAGGTTGATATTGTCCCTGATAAGTAGAGCAGAACAGCAGTACCATCCAAACTGATAACAGAAAGTTCCATTGATCAGGCATAAGCACCTGTATAGAGTTCCCAGATTTTTCTAATATAAATAGCATGTGCATCTGATTCAGACTAGGCCAGTCAAGGGAAAGAGGCTTTAATTACCTCCACTTCTTGGTCCTGATTTGGAACTCCCCCACTATGACTATTTAGTTCAGAAGAAAGGTTCCTATTAGCACCATTAGGATATTCCCCCTCCCCCCATCACACAGCAGTTGGTGAGGCAATCCAGATGTGATTCGACAATAGGAGAAAGATACCCTCCCCCTTCTGTGGTCCCAATCCAGATTGGGTACAGTGTTCTCTCTAACATGTTGTTGAGTACAACCCCCATAATCCTCAGCCAAAGGCTATTGCAGCTGGGGATGCTGGGAGTTGAAGTGAACATCATCTGAAAATCCCTGTTAAGAGGGAAAATGATTGGGTATGTTATTTAAGTTTGAAGAATCAAGCATGCAAGTACCAAACACAAATAGATGTATCATCTAGTTTGGCCCTGGCTCCTGAAGCAGTCCATGAGCACTCCAAAAGCACAAGTTCCTAATGCTTTAGGGGAGTGGGGAGAGTTATTCCAAGGTATAAGGAAGCTATGGCCCCAGCTTGATCTACCTAGTCTGGATTTGCAGAAGCTAAAGTATGTTGAGAACAATAGATTATGAACCAGGATTATTAGGAAATGCACCGGAGTCTAGATGGCTCCACTGTCTTATTTGCAAAAAACAGTTCTACAGAGAGAGGGTAAAATCCCTTGTTGTAATGCAATGTTTAGTTTAGCGTAGCTTGTTTAAACATACCAGAAGTATGTTTAGAAATTGCTTGTATTTGTGAATAAATTTTATTGCAATTAATTCATGGTCTATTTGTTCAGATGGATATTTAGAAATATTCTGACCAGAAGTACATGCCACAAATCCCTCTATTACAGAGAGTATACAGTATAAATGTATAACTATAGTATATACTTTGTTAGCCACCCCATAGCAAAATTATTCTCTGGACAGCTTACAACACAGCAGTAAAACACATGAAATCACCACACACCCACAAAACTATTTACAAACTTCTTTTAAAGCACAAAGTTACTGCTGATCAGGAAGTGGATAGTTCCCACAGTATGGAATCTACCAATACAGAGACCATTTAAATCAAAAGATGTAAATCTCCATCTTACTGAATCAAGTATAGATTCACTGAAAACCATGTTAATAGAATGCAACAGGCACTTCACATGGAGTACATGGAGAAATAAAGTCCTATCAGTAGAATGTTTTAAAAGTTACCTATTTGGAGCTACATGTGCTACTACTCTACACATAGGGGAAAGAGTCTAGGTAATCCAGCTGTAGCACCATCAATGCTACTCCCACTAACACTATGTCGATATGGCCATGCATATTTGCCACAGCCTGATTCACATCCTCCATGCAACAGATAAGAATGCAGTGACAGGAAGGCTACAGGCCTGCCTGTGCTATTCTCACCTCTATGAGAGTGTGAAAAGTGTGCTACACTTAAGGAAGCAAAATTGTGGCAACATGTTTCCAATTTGAGAATTTAAGAACAGTGGCAATATGTACTCGGAGTGAAAGGAAGTGTCAGGGGACAGCAGTTAACTCTATGAACTGTGCTTCTTTTTAAGTCATAGATTAGAATAAGGCTAGGCTGAGTAAGAGGATCATTTAATTGTACATAGTAAAACCGAAAAGGCAAGGGGTATGAAATCCACATATCAAGGTAGGTAATGTATAACATCCTGCCAAATAGCTGTTCCAGCCCAAATTTCATGCTGGATCAGCTCTTTAAACGGAAGCAGCTCTTCCTGAGCAAGCCATTCGGCTCTGTGGATAAACAACCCGTGATAGAATTCAAGTAGTTTGGTAGAAAATTATATGTAAGAAGATGTGCTCTAATGAAGGAATCCAAACTTTGTATTTTAAGATTTCTTACTAATTCATATAACAAAGTAAGCAAACTGAATCCAGCATTTACCCTCTAAAGATTCGGTCATCTTTGTAGGCTGCAAACCCATGATGCAATTACAGATTAAGTTCAGGAATTGCTATTTTCTTCAGGTGATATTCATTTTTAATCAGAATATTTCCCCACTGTTTTTCATTTTTATTACACACTTTCCTCAGATGACCTTCTAGAAAGTGAATAAATGACACTGGTTGGTCAGCACCTCTACATGATACACAAGAACTCAGAGAAAAATAGTGCACTAGAAAGATCCTAAGTTGCAGGCAAACAATAGCTTGACAGTGCTGCAGAAAATTCTAATTTGATGTAACGTAAAGGTAAAGTGTGCTGTCGAGTCGGTGTCAACTCCTGGCAACCACAGAGCGCTGTGGTTGTCTTTGGTAGAATACAGGAGGGGTTTACCATTGCCTCCTCCCACGCAGTATGAGATGATGCCTTTCAGCATCTTCTTATATTGCTGCTGCCCAATATAGGTACAGTGGGGATTTGAACAGGCAACCTCATAGGGACATTGGAAGCTGCCATATACTGAGTCAGATCATAGGTCCATCTAGCTTAGAATTGTCTTCACAGACTGGCAGCGGCTTCTCCAGGGTTGCAGGCAGGAATCTCTCTCAGCCCTATCTTGGAGAAACCAGGGAGGGAACTTGGAACCTTCTGCTCTTCCCAGAAGGTCTTCATCGCTTAAGGGGAATATCTTACAGTGCACACACATCAAGTTTCCCATTCATATGCAACCAGGGCAGACCCTGATTAGCTAAGGGAACAAGTCATGTTTGCTACCACAAGACCAGCTGTCCCGTCCGATGGAGAGCTGGTCCAAGATAGAGATTTACATCTCATGCTTGTTAGTCAAGTCATTTCCCACTGCAAATGTATCCACATATTTCCCAAGAACTGAATTAAGATATGTATCTATATATATGGAAAAACACACCTGCAGTGTTCCCATCTTAAGCAACATCCAAAATGTTGTTGTAAAGAAGTTCACCAGAGGGGGAAAGCCCCATTTACCTTCAACTCAACCAGCATCCTGTGAAAGGGCTATCATCCTTTTGCTGCCCAGTTTATCATCACTTTTAGCTCTTACTGAACTGTTTGTTTAGCAGATATGGAAAGATAAAGCTTTGCAGTCAGCTTGTGTGCATTCCTTACCAGCTAGATCCACTCAAGCTGCATTGCAGCATAAGGGTACAAATAAAATTTGAACTTATCAGCAAGATGTTTAGCAGAATCTCCAAGTTACAATATAGATTAACATTCTGGTGTTGGCAGATCAAGAGTTTTGGACACAGAGTTCCCAAATGATGAAATGCCTTTGCTCATTGCAAAACTACCAAACAACATGATCAGTTTCTTAACTGCAGACCCCACCCACACACTTATTGTGGCACACAGGCTTACAGAGCATAAACTACAAAGCCAGAACCAGAATCTAACCTTCCTACAGCTGTACCATGATTACAAGCTGCCTCCAGTCCAAATAGTTACATGCTAGCCAACAACTTAATTTGTTGGGCCGAGAAGTTCAAGCTAACACATGAGAATCATGAACGGCATCTTGCTGACTTGTGCACCTAACTACGTGGCCCTTCATTATCTGTGGTTCCATTAGCCACGGTTTTGTGTATCCATGTCAGGAAATACATACCAAACCTCATTATCCACTGTAAAGGGTCTTGCATATCTACGGTTTGGGGCACATGGTTCCAACCTTATATGGTTGTGCTCTTCCTGCATGTGCTCGTGGGTAGTGAGAGGAGTTTTGAGGAGGACCGAGTGCTTTGGTCTGCAAGTTTTGTACTTTTTTTTTTGGTCAAAAAGACATTTTAAAGAGCATTTGGCAGCCTTGGGTGGCCTTTGATGTCCTTAGGAAGCCATTGAGACCCTTTAGGAGACATTGCTCTAGAGTCTGGAGTCTTTTGGGGCATATTTCCGGGGAGCCTTTGCAAGCCCATGGGAGCTTTTCTTCAGCTATTCCTGTGCAACTTCTGGGAGAAGCCTCTTGCAGCATTGCACAGTCCTGGTAAGCTGCTAATCATCACTTTAATAAATTTAATTTTAATGAAATTATATTTAATTAAAATATTTAAACCGTTTATAGAACTGCACTGTGCTGTATAACTGTAGCTAATGTAAATTGCAATTAAAATTGAATTATCCATTGATTTTATTTAAAGTACAGTACCCATTAAATTGATTTTAAGTATCCACTGAAAATTTATTTTATTTTTCAGTTACTGCACTGTCCTGTCCTTTTTAAATGTTGTGGGGGGATTGTCTTGCACAGTTATTGTACAGTACATCATTGTACAGGTTTTTACTTCCTCAGCAATCAAAATGAGCAAGCTCACAGTGGAGAGTTCTCACCAGGGTGGATTTGATTTAAATCACGATTTAAATCACTAGCAGGGTGGATAAAAATCAATGATTTTTTAAAAAAAATCAAAAAAATCCGATTTAAATAAAAAAAATCCGATTTAAATCAAAAAAATCCGATTTAAATCAAAAAAATCCGATTTAAATCAAAAAAATCCGATTTTTTTTATTTTTATCCACCCTGCTAGTGATTTAAATCGTGATTTAAATCAAATCCACCCTGGTTCTCACAAAGTGTTAAGTGTTACAAAATGAGACATGTTGACTCATGGGGTCAGCACAGCATCCAACTTCTGGAGAACCAACAGGAAAGCATGGGTAACCACAGCGGTTTTCTCTGACTGGGTGAGCAACTGCTTTCTACCCAAGGTGCAGGATATCTGGCCTCCAAGAACCTGGCCTTCACAGTCCTCCTGGTGCTCAACAGTGCCCCTGGCCATCCCGAGACTCTTCAGTTCACACACCCAAGCCTGGAGATAGCCTTCTTGCCACCCAACACTACCTCCTTGAGTCAACCGATGGACCAAGGTTTGATAGCAACTTTCAAGTCACACTACACTCGCCGCACGTTCAAGAGGACACTGGATCTTATGAGAGCTGACCCCTCTCTGTCAGTCAGCAATTGCTGGAGGAGCTACAGCATTGCGGATTGCATTAAGAACACTGCAACATCCTTTGCAGAACTCAAATCCCAGTGTGGAAGAAGTTGTGGCCTGGAACAATCACCTCTTCATCTGCTGCAGCTGTTTCCTCAGTAGCGGACAGAGTGGAACGGATCACCAGCCTTGCACTCACTGTTGGTGGAGAAGGCCTGCAAGACATCAAGCCCACATGAGGTGGAAGAACTCCTCCAATCCCATCAGGAGGAGTTGTCAGAGAAATAACTAGAGAACATCCTGAGAGAGTAAGAAGAGAAAAAAGAGGGAGATACTCCATAAGCCCCTCACCAAAAAGGAGGCTATCAGATGTTATGCAGCTGGGGACTGCCTTGACAAACACTATTTAAAGCTGATCCCCTGATGGAGCACAGTATCTTATTTCAAAAGCAGCTAGCGACTGCTTTGCAACCCTACAAGGACACCTACTGAGCTCTGCAAAGCAAGGGGAAGCAAACAACCATCACCAGCTACTTTGGAAAGGTACCCACCACCTCCACAGTTAGGGAGTGGCCATCATCAGAAAGCAACACTTGCGTTTCCCACAGCTTTAGTGAGGATGAGGATGATGGCCTCTGCAGGGCCTGCTTTTGCTAACTGATCTGTGCCCCAAGCAGAAGACTGGAGATGGAGTACTCCAAACTCCAGCAGTGGAGTGAAGGAACTCCCCTGTGTGAGTTTACTTGAAGTGGATTGAATTCTGTGCTGCCTGTTTGGCTAACCTACCAACCAATCAGACCAGGGGCTGGTGCTGCTAAGGGTTAGACTTCAACTGTAGTCTTGAACACCTGGCATGTGGTAGACCTGAGGTAGACAAGGTACTGTGCTGTCTGACTGATTAAATGCCGTCAAGTCAACTCTTAGCGACCACACAGATTCTCTCCAGGATGATCTGTCTTCAACTTGGCCTTTAAGATCTCACAGTGGTGCATTCATTGCTGTCATAATCTAGTCAATCCACCGTAATCTAGTCCATCCATGCTTGTCATCCTCTTCTTTTTCCTTCAACTTTTCCCAGCACTATGGACTTCTCAAGGGAGCTGGGTTATTGCATAATGTCTCCCAAGTATGATAGTTTGAGCCTGGTCATTTGTGCCTCGAATGAAAATTCTAGATTGATTTATTCTATGATCCATGTGTTTGTTTTCCTGGCTGTCCATGGTATCCTCAAAAGTCTTCTCCAGCACCAAAGTTCAAAAGCATCAATGCTTTTCTATCTTGCTTCTTCAAAGTCCAGCTTTTGCATCCATAGTATCACAGGAAAAACCATTGTCTGAATTATACTAATCTTTGTAGGTACAGACATGTCATGGCATCTAAATATCCTTCCCAAGGACTTCATTGCAACCCCATCATGTGCTAGTCTGCGGCATATTTATTGACTGCTGGATCCTTTATTGTTGATGCTCGATCCTAAAAGGCAGAAGCTATCCACCACTTTAATGTCTTCATTATCAATTCTGAGGCTGGTTGCTGTACCCATTGTCATTAGTTTAGTCATCTTTACATTTAGTGCTGTGCTTCATATTTATTTGATTTATATACTATCTTTCCAGAAATAACTCAGGGCAGTTTACATTAAAATAAAAAATACATAATAATTAAACTGCTTTTCCCTGGTTTTTTTGGGGGGTGGTCATTTTGCAATCCTTCTTTTGGTTATTTTTGGTTGTTTTCCAGGGGTCTGGAACCTATCTTCCCCAATTCCCATAGACTCAAGGTCTCATTATTCACAGTTTCATTATCTAAGATTGTAGGCTGGAACATAACCTCCAAATAATGAGGGCCACATGTATATCTTTCTGCTATCTAACCTTTTGAAAACTTACTCCAGGAAGTATCAAAGCTACAGAAACATAAGTAAAGATTAAACCTTCCATCCAACTACACATTTATGTTAACTTGGAAACATGATGAACTAGAACCTCAGAGCCCTCTTCAGCTATAAGCAGTCAGAGAAACCATGGTTTGAGAGACGCTAGCAAGCATAAAAAGGCTTTGAGAAAAGCAAGAAATTTAGCAGCACACAGTGTGTTGAAAGTATATGAAGTCAGTTTAGGATAAGTATTCTGTTGCTTCTGTCTGATAAGCAATGTAATAAAGGCAGCCATACTTTTCTGCCCCTTTAAAACCAAAAATAGTTTTATTTTGTAGAGACCAGGTAAGCGTAAAATGAAATGTAAATATTGTATAGGTAAAAGAAACTTGAATTTCAGGTAGTACAAAAAGAAGTACCACACCCAGAATAAAATTCAATTCACTCATGAACTCATCTTTGAAGTGTTCCATTTCAAAACCCCTATTAAAAAGTAAAGCATAATAATATAGCTAAGGAACAGAACTATTCATCTTTGCTCATAGGTAACACAAGGGGTGGGGACTGGCTTCACAACAGTCTATCCTTGCATTTTTCTAATCTACATTTTCAATGCTATTAAAACAATGTTATTAACCAAACCACTCCTAGATTTACCCAGCTATAGCTTCTCAAAGATAACATATCCCTGCTTTGTTTGTAAAAAGCACAAATACTGGAGCCTCTAATATAGTGGCAAGGCTGACTTTAATGACATTGCTTTTTCCAAGGTGAACAGAGATAAAACAAACACTTTTGTTTTGGGAAAACACTTATCAGTCAGTTATCAGACTGACAATCGGATGAATCCATACTATGCCAGCTTAAAGTAGCACAGAGTAACTCCAAAATGCATTATCTATGTTTATTCTGCATTCTATTCTCAGGCTTCCCCAAGACTCTTCTCACTTATCCTGTTCATACAATCAAACATTACTGGCAGTAATAAGCATTACAGCCAGTTGTATACAGCTAGAAGTTGGTCCCACTAAGACTCACTCTCACATTTATATAAGATTACAGCCTTACTTACCCAACTGCTGATAAAGCTACTGAAAGTAGACATTGAACAGAAATCTACTAAAAGTAGAGGAATGAAACCAAAGATTTGATCACTACTGGCCTATTACATACAAGACTCATCCACATGATCCTGCAAAGCACTATCCAGTTCTCTCAACTGGGAAATGGGGAATGCTAATTATTTCTTTAGTCCTCAAAGGGAGTTCATTCCAGAGACCACACCCAGAACAAAACCTAGTGCCAGTCAAAGTTAATGCCTTGCTACAGAGCTTTGCCAGTTTCATTTGTGCAACCAAGTGGGAAAGACTAAAAAAGCTTTTGTTTGTATGAACAATTCGGAGAGGTAAGTGCTGCAATACTGGAAAGAGGAAGGACGCAGATTCAATAAGTAGTTTAAAACAAAGTGTAAAGGCAGATGCATTTGCTCAGTGCTGGGGGGGAAATAATGGTAACTTTGCTGCCATTTGCTATTTTTGACATTCAAAGAGCTAGATAAATACTTCCACAATTGGGAGTATGATGACTGCTTTTAAAGAGATATATAAGATAGCAAAGGCATGGGGGAGAGTGGTTTGTCATCCAGCAGTGGTGCAATTACATGCACTATCAAAGTGTGCTTTTAACATCTGCACAAAATTCACGACTACAGAGTAAATGGTGAAGGGAGAAACCATATTTTTTCCAGCACTACCAACTACACAGTAGTTTGAGAGAGCAAGAGTGAGTGCGTATGTGTGCGCGCAAAAGAAGGCCTTGAAGACACATCCCAAAACGCCTTGCAATCACCAAAGAAACAAGCCAAACATTTTCTGTATTTGTCTAAGAAGGTCTAAGAGTTATTCCATTACCAGTTGTAGTTTTTTTTTTTTAACTGAAGTGTTTAACAAGCAGCAAAAAGCCACCTAATGGTGCAGCAGGGAAATGGCTTGACTATCTAGCCAGATATTGCCGGCTCAAATCTCTGCTGGTATGTTTCCCAGACACCTATATCGGGCAGCAGCGATATAGGAAGGTGCTGAAAAGTATCATCTCATACTGGAGGAAACAATGGTAAACCTCCCAAAGACTGCCACAGGGCTCTGTGGTCACCAGGAATCGACACCGACTGCACTCTTTACTTTATGTAGTGCTATTCCACCTCTACCATCTCTTCTCAATCTTTATCCAAACACTTTACTTTAAAAAGCAGCAACTGCTGCTTTTACCACAACTGTAATGTTTGAACAAATAATATGCCAGTAATATACCAGTTGTGTAAACTATGTCAAAAGAGGAACATATAAGGCTTCACGTGCAGCAAGGCAGGCAAGTTTCTTTTTCACACCTGTAGTTGCTAGGAAGCAAGTGCTTCTAACCAACACCAGAGTTGTTTACAGAACTACTGAGAGAAGCAGAGCGAGGGAACCACATATGAGCAGTGTTCAAACACTCAAGTTACTCTGGATGAAGGAGAATAGTGAAGTAATCAATTTTTATACTGTTCAGACATAACCAAGAGAAATTAGGCCTCAGGGTTTTAGATTGCATACCACTCACATGCTAAGTGTGCACCTTGGAACAAAACCACAAAGGCAATCAACTAATTCCACATTACAGTGGATTTAGGGTGAAAAAATAACTGGTCACTTCCTCCTACTAGCTCCAGGGAAAGTCACAGACTCACTAGAGGCCTTGGAAAGAAACAAATCAGAAGTGTATAGCTACAGGGAAGAACGGAAAAAGGGAAAGTGTAGACGTTACTATTTACACACATGAAGCAGCAAAAGCACAAGGCTACAAGGCAACTTAACTGCAGTTGTCACACTTTTTAGCTTATTCTTTCTAGTGTTAGTAGTTGTCGTGTTTACTGATAGCATCATCAAATAAAAGGATCTAAGAAGAAGAAGAAGAAGAACACCACTGAGCCGAGGACAGCAGTGTTAGCTGCGGGCGGCCCTGAACGAGCACCGTGTCTCACCCCTTCACCTCCCACAGAGACGCAGCCAGCGGTTGCCGACTACGCAGAAGGGGGTTCCGAGGATGGCCTGGGAGGCCACATGTCCCTTAACTGGGATCCCTCGCCCGCCACTCCCAGACATAACAGGAGCAAACGCAGGACCCGGGCTGAGGCGCGGGCTCGACATTTCATTGCTGGAAGCCGCCGCTCCAAGGCGGGAGCCGAGGGGCTAGAGAGCTGCAACCGCCGCCTTCCGTGGGACTCCCAAAGCCCCACAGCGGAGGAACAGGCAGGCCCCGCGCCCGAGAAGGGCGGCGAAGCAGAGAGAGCTCAGGTGAGGGCCAGGAGAACGCAGCGCGTCACACGGCCCGGTGAGCGGAGCGGCCTAGGACTGGACGGGGGTCGGGAGGAAAAAGGACAGGAGGACGGGCAAGGAAGCAGACCAGGTAGGCGCCCGCGACTCTTCCTCCCTTCCTCACACTCACCCAGCAAGAGAGCGGCCAGGAGAAACCCCCCGTCACACCGAGCTGCCATGACAGGCCGGGACTGGATGGAGTCAGGCGAGCGGGAGGAGGACCAAGGCCGAGACAAGCACCGCGACCGCGCACGGTTAGAGCGCCCGACTCGGCAGCGTAGACGGAGCGGCAGCAACACAGAGAACGCCAGTAGGCACGGTCACGTGATTAACAACGTCAACCCTCCCCCTCCTCTGTCACCTGACCTAAACTACGCCCGGCCTCCTTTGAAAAAAACGCACGCCAAAAACTAGAGATGGGCGAGGAACTGCCATAGGTCGGTCACAGTCTCGCGAGAACCTAAGGGTGTGGCCATAAGTAGGGGCGGAGCACTAAGGCTGTGGCAACTTCCGCTCTTCAGTTTTTCTACCGCTTTTCAACACCGGTTCAGTTCAACCCAATTTTTTTTTTTTAAACTGGGTCGACGTAACTGGCCGCAAGAGGGATGAGCTGCCAGCACGTATGGGAAGGTTTTCTTTCTCATTTTCAAATTCATCTTTTTAAAAAAATTGTTTGTTCAGAGGATTCTAATTTTTTTATTTATTCAAGTTCTGTACTGCCCTTCCAAAAATGGCTCAGGGCGGTTTACACAGAGAAATAATAAATAAGATGGATCTCTGTCCCCAAAGGGCTCACAATCTATTTTTTTTAATTATCATTATTTCTTTAAGTGAAGAGTGTGCATTAGCGCCGCGTTCATCTTCATAATAGTTTTTTGGACAGACGGAGTAACTTGGCTCTGTACAGCTCATCACGGTCAAGTAGATATATTTGAATTTGAACACACACACACACACCCCCTTTCACTCCAAAGTCCAAATTCGTTACCTGGCTGCCTGACCACAGCGAACATTATAGCATTATTACAAGGCAGGGCACGTGTGGGCAGAAAATTGCACCTTGTGCGCAGATTAACATGCAGAGGAGCACAGGCAGAATGTTCACCAGGTGTGGGGTTCTCGATGTACCAGGGAATTTTGATGTGTTGATACTGCAGCAGACACCAGTCTAGATTTTTAAATGGCTTCGCTGAAATTCCTGTTTCTCGGAACAGCTTCAATCCTAATTTTACGGCCTCAGTAAAGGTAAAGTTGTGCCATCCAGTCGGTGTCGACTCCTGGCAACCACAAAGCCTTGTGGGGTTTTTGGGGGGTAAAATACAGGAGGGGTTTACCATTGCCATCTCCCACACACTATGAGATGATGCGTTTCAGCATCTTCTCATATCGCTGCTGCCCGATATAGGTGTTTCCCATAGTCTGGGAAACATATCAGTGGGGATTCAAATCTACCAAGAGGCAACTTCTTACTTCCCCAGTACACCTTAAGAACATAAGAACAGCCCTGCTGCATCAGGCCCAAGGCCCATCTAGTCCAGCATCCTGTTTCGCACAGTGGCCCACCAGATGCTGCAGGAAGCCACAGACAGGAGTTGAGGGCG
The DNA here is from genome assembly GCF_027244095.1 of Hemicordylus capensis. Classification (NCBI taxonomy): domain Eukaryota; kingdom Metazoa; phylum Chordata; class Lepidosauria; order Squamata; family Cordylidae; genus Hemicordylus; species Hemicordylus capensis. The sequence continues at coordinate 140,633,094 of NC_069659.1, forward strand.
TGCCCTCTCACCTGCCATTACTCCCCTGCAACTGGTACTCAGAGGCATCCTGCCTTTGAGGCTGGAGGTGGCCCACAGCCCTCCGACTAGTAGCCATTGATAGACCTCTCCTCCATGAAGTCATCCAAACCCCTCTTAAAGCCATCCAGGTTGTTGGCTGTCACCACATCCTGTGGCAGAGAGTTCCACAAGTGGATCACGCGTTGTGTGAAAAAGTACTTCCGTTTGTTGGTCCCAGACCTCCTGGCAATCAATTTCATGGAGTGACCCCTGGTTCTAGTGTTGTGTGAGAGGGAAAAGAATTTTTCTCTCTCCACTTTCTCCACACCATGCATGATTTTATCGACCTCTATCATGACCACAGTCGTCTTTTTTCTAAACTAAAAAGCCCCAGGTGGTGTTGTCTTGCCTCATAAGAAAGGTGCTCAAGGCCCCTGATCACCTTGGTTGCACTCTTCTGTACTTTTTCCAGTTCAACAGTGTCCTTTTTAAGATGTGGTGACAAGAATTGTACGCAGTACTCCAAGTGTGGTCGCACCATAGTTTTGTATAAGGGCATTATAATGTTAGCCGTTTTATTTTCAATCCCCTTTCTAATGATCCCTAGCATTGAATTTGCCTTTTTCACAGGTGCCGCACATTGAGTCGACACTTTCAACGAGCTGTCAACCACAACCTCAAGATCCCTCTCCTGGTCCGTCACCGACACATTGAGTCGACACTTTCAACGAGCTGTCAACCACAACCCCAAGTTCCCTCTCCTGGTCCGTCACCGACAGCTCGGATCCCATCAGCATATACTTGAAGTTGAGTTTTTCGTCCCAATGTGTATCACTTTACACTTGCTAACATTGAACCGCATTTGCCATTTTGTCACCCACTCCCCCAGTTTGGAGAGATCCTTTTGGAGCTGCTCACAATCCGTTTTGGATTTCACTACCCGGAAGAGTTTGGTATCATCTGCAAATTTGGCCACATCGCTGCTTACCCTTGCTTCTAGATCATTTATGAATAAATTAAAAAGCACCGGTCCCATTACAGATCCCTGGGGGACCCCACTTCTTACTTCCCTCCACTGTGAAAACTCTCCATTGATACCTACCCTCTGTTTCCTGTCTTTCAACCAGTTAGCAATCCACACATGTACCTGTTCCCTTATCCCATGACCGCTAAATTTCCTCAGGAGTCTTTGATGAGGAACTTTGTCAAAAGCTTTTTGGAAGTCCAGGTAGACTATGTCAACTGGATCACCTTGATCCACACACTTGTTGACACTCTCAGAGAAGTCCAAAAGGTTGGTGAGGCAAGATTTACCTTTGCGGAAGCCATGCTGGCTCACTCCCAGCAGGGCCTGTTCTTCTAGGTGCTTTACAATTTTATCCTTGAGGATGCTTTCCATCAATTTGCCTGGAACGGACGTTAGGCTAACCGGCCTGTAATTTCCCGGATCGCCCCTGGATCCCTTTTTGAAAATCGGTGTTACATTTGCTACTCTCCAGTCCTCTGGTACAGAGCCCGATTTCAGGGATAAGTTAAATATTTTAGTAAGGAGGTCGGCAATTTCACATCTGAGTTCTTTGAGGACTCTTGGATGGATGCCATCCGGCCCTGGTGATTTGTTAGCTTTCAGTTTTTCCAGACAGTTTAGAACATCATCCCTTGTCACTATCTGACGCACTATCTGACGCAGCTCTCTAGCCTCCATCCCTAAAAAGCCTGGTTCAGGACAGGTATATGCTCAGTATCCTCTGCCGTGAAGACAGATGCAAAGAACTCATTCAGCTTCTCTGCAACCTCCATATCCTCCTTAATAATCCCTTTCACTTCCTCATTGTCTAGTGGTCCAACTGCCTTCCTGGCAGGTTTCCTGCTTCTGATGTACTTAAAGAATTTTTTGTTATTCCCCTTGATACTTTTGGCTAAATGTTCCTCAAACTCTCTTTTTGCATCCGTTATTGTCACCTTGCATTTCTTTTGCCAGAGTTTGTGTTCCTTTCTGTTCTCTTCGTTTGGACAGGCCTTCCAATTTCGGAAGGAAGTCTTCTTCCCTTTTATGGCTTCCTTGACAGTACCAGTTAGCCATGCTGGCATCCTCCTGGACTTAGTGGTACCTTTCCTCCTTTTGGGTATACAATCTAACTGTTCCTTTTAACCTTATTAAAAGGAAGATCCGCACCTCTCTTTGAAAATCATGGTCCTAAGGTTTCCAGCAGGGAAAGGGAGAGCTAAGAATGCATGTGCTAGAAGCAGAGTCCTTAAACAAAGGACAATCTCCATGTACAGAATCAGACCTTTGCTCCATCTAGCCTCTTATCTACTTCCACCCGCAAGAGGTGTTCAAGGGCTCAGGAACAGCCTTTCCAACCTTGCTGCCTTAGATCCTTAAATGGAGCTGCTAAGGTAATGAACCTTATGCATGTAAACCAACTGCTCTGTCACTGAGTTATGGCTGCAGTCTTCTTGACCCCCAGCTTATGATGGTGTCCTCCCTTCACTAATGACAATTGCCTATGTAGTCCTATAAGCCACCTAATGGTACAGTGGGGAAATGACTTGGTTAGCAAGCCAGAGGTTCCTGATTCAAATCCCTACTGTTACCTATATCAGGCAGCAGTGACATAGGAAAGTGCTGAAAGGCATCATCTCATACTGCACAGGAGATGGCAATGGTAAACCCCTCCTGTATTCTACCAAAGAAAACCACAGGGCTCTGTGGTCACCAGGAGTCGACACCGACTTGACGCAACACACTTTATGTAGTGCTATGCCTCCTCTACCATCTCTTCTCAACATTTATCCAAACAACCATAGTCCACAGCAATGCTTGGAGTACAAGGGAACATTTACAACAAGGCTTGACTCCCTCACTTTTAATCAGTGAATGCACCTGGAAGATAGATGAGCTAAGGCAGATGGCTTCGTCAGGGGAGTAGGCCTCTTCTGCCCCCTGCCCCTTTGAATGGGTGCCCAAACCTCCTCATTCGGAGGCAAATACTACCACATCTAGTCCACGGTACATGAGGAAACAAGCACAGTACTGGGAGAGGGAAACCTTACTGCAGGAAATAATTCAACCTTAGATAGTTAATGCTACATTTGCACACTGTTTAGACTCACTGCATGCTTTTAATTTTATTTTCATTATTTATGAAACAATTTTAGAATATTAAACACATTAAATGCATGCTCAGCCTTTTTACAAGTTACTTAAAATCAGCTAAGCACCAAAAAAATCCGAAAGAAGGCATCGGAAATGTGAACGGCGTCTTGCAGGGAGTGCAGAAGCACACGTAAGGGACCCGTTGTGACACTGATAGCATGCAATCTGGAAAGCGCCCAGGTGGCTCTCAGTGCCAAGTGAAATCTGTCTTGCACCTAGTAGAGGCTAACCTAATTACAGCTGCATAAAACCCTCCAGCAATCAAGCTAAAGACTATTGTAAACTGCTTTTTTTGTGTGGATTTGTGTGTGGTTTTGGGCGGATGTATGTGTAGTCCTCCCCACACCCTAACTTATTTTGCTTAATATCCAGTCTGATAGAGACCTGGAAATCTTGAACGCTTGTTACCTTTTATTTGGACCAATTATGGGATCACAAAATAGGTTACATCTGCTTTGATTCCCCCCACCCCACAGACCAACCACCCCCCCACTGCATGTTCTATAGATATACTGTATTGTTTTATACAGTGAAAATCATTTTGTAAATACATTAATTGCAGCCCAAAGATGTCCTAGTATTTTTTTTGTTTAACAACTTTCTATGCCAACATCACAACCTAGCTGCAGAAATAAAGCAGCAGCAAAGACAAGGAAAAGAAAAGGCAGATGTACTTTGTAAAACTCTAAAAGCATTGGATGGACCCCTAATATAAGTTTCATTAAGGCCCTTTGCCTATGCCACACTGGTTTAAATGCTTCTGGAAACAAGAACTTTTAAAAACAGTTTTTTTTACATTTTTAAAATAAAGGCTATAATCCTCAAAGCAGTTTTACTGACATTTGATGGAAACAGATAACAGGTCAGCCTACCTACTCTGCTGCAGACAGAAAATGGATTATTACATTCATTCAACTATGAAATTAAATATTTAATATGTATCTAAGAGTTTTGCTAAAGTTAAAATTCAAATATTTTAAATGTTAAAATAAGTATATTAAGTAGCTTTTTACATTCATTTGGATTTAGATTTTTAAATACAACAGGAAAAGGGGGGGAAAGGCAATGAATGCAACAATTACTGACAGTGATGCAGATGACAAAAGGATTTTAATTTGCACAAGTCAAAATAGTACATGGGTTCATTTTTATAATAAATTGAGTCAATTTTATGCAAGGCATATTCAAAAATATATTGCTAATATTAATGACAAAGGTCAAAACCCCTTTGGTTGTTTTTAAACATAAATCACTATGCATATTCTGTAAAACCATCAGTTAGGATGATCAGTTTACATATCTTTCATTCTCGAGCTCAATTCAGCTTCCATATAAACCATACGAAACATGCTACTTTCAAATACTGTGACGAAAACAGCTATAGGAACAACCCTTTCCTTTCCTACATGCAGAGTTCTGAGCGTGTAGGAGGATAGCCACTGTGACAAGAATCTTCACCCAACACAGTTCTATCAAAAAATGGCTCTGAAGGTCTAGATTGTTCCTAGGTTTTCACAAGACTATAAACACCTTTAAAAAATACTTCAATGTTCTAAGACCAGGCTACTGTACAGTAATCATCCTGTGTACAACTTTTACTTTAACTTTTAAGTTATCCTGTAGGTTTTACATGAAAACCTATAAAACAATTATCCTGGAATAAGAAAGTGCTTAATAGAACCAGTCTCATGTGGCCAGGAACAAAAAATATTTCACCAATGAATATCTTGAGCTGATTAGAAATTTTATATGCAGTTATCCTCTTGGCACTTAATCTATTTAACTAGGATAACGTTTCGAAAGACTGAAATAAAAAATCAAATAGAATTACTAGAATCCATAGTGCATAGTTAAAAAGTCAGTGTACTCACTGGGTTTTCTCCAACAAAGAATTTTTTTTTACAATCAGACCACTGATTGTTCAACAGAGTTTTTAAAAGTAATTCAAACATTCCTGAAGCTAAAGAATGCAGCATAAAGAATCTTTATGATGTGCAGTCAAACATATCACTACCCAAATTCCTTTGGGCCCAATAATTTCATCACACAGGGAATTGCTACCATTAATTCCAACTTCAAAATTGGTTTTAAACATAAATCCCCAAGAAATCAAGAAGCAAGTCTAAAAATAACTGAATATGACAATGGATGTTTCAAGTATCAGCAGTGCATGCAGCTGACTGGATTAGTTAACATCTTTCTCTAATGCAATATAAAGTAGGTTTGGAACCAGCACAGGTATCATTCTTGGGAAGCAAATGCCCTTTTGTTTTACAAAAATAGTTTCTCTCTTATCATGCAATGTAATGGTACTGATTTGGATTTTCTTTGTCTCTCTCCATATAGTCTCTATCTATGAGAGATTCGATTCGCTTTTTCAAGTCTCCAGGCTGTAAAACAAAAAAAAGTTAGTGTTGTATTTAGTACTGTAAGGCAATGAGAAGAAAATACCATTTTGCAGGTAGATAAATATCTAAAAATGAAAGCATAACTTTATGATTGTACATTGACATTTTTATCTATTGCACTTGGCTTTATTTTTTGCTGTTCCTGTTTTGTTTTCAAAGGTGGGAAATTTTCACTCACCTTTACTGGAAATTTCAGTTGATTATACAATTCTGAAACAAGAAGATTGTGACCAAGTGTTTTCCTCATCTTCATTATTCGTACTATAGCAGCATCAATCTGGTACTGTCTATCTTGAAACACTCTTTCAGTTGTGCTGACTTGTTCTTCTACCTAAATAACAAAACAGAAGCAGTGTAAAGAAACAACCCAGATGCATGTATTCAGCAGAGTTGAACCTTGACAAATTAAGGTTTATCAGTACAGAAGGCCCTTGAATATCACAGGTTCCACCGTCACAATTTCTTACAGATGGTCAACCTATCAGTACCCAGTTTCAATTATTGCAGTATGAGTTTGGGTTATTTGCAGTTGCTGTGGGCGTGCTTTGCACTTCTGGTTTTCAGCACATGCACTTCCTCAGCCAGGAGAGTCGAAGGAGCTTGGAAGGCGTTTGTAGCCATTTTTGGAGGCAGCAGGACATTGTGGAGGCAATGTGGAAGGAGTCTGGAACATTTTGGAGGCATATCTGAGGAGCTGGAGTGGCCAAGAGACAGTATTTTGTCTCTAATTTTTTTTTGTGGGTGGGGAGGGCTCTGTATGTGTTGCTCTTCTGTAGTCTTTGCTTTTTGTACAGTACTGTACTGTTCTGTAGTGTTTCTCATTTCTGGGTGGTTTTTTGGAGAGCAGGGAAGGCTTTGTATATGCTGTTCTTCTAAAGTCTTTGTACTGTACTTTCCTGTAGTGTGTCTCTGTGTCTTTCTGTTCTGTTACTGTTGAGTGAATTTTCTGTGTGTGCTGTAGTTTGTGCTTGGAGGGAGTGTGGAACCATTTTGGGAGAAGGCAGGACGTGTATTGGAGTTGGAGATGCCAGGGTACAGTGTTGTAGTCTGGATTTTTTGAGGGGAAAGGCTTCTGTACTCTTTTTTGTTTTTACTGTAGAGTAAACTTAATTTTACCTCTGGTCTGTAAACAGCTGGATCAATCTGCTGAACAACTTGTTAAATTTCTACTCTCTGATGAGGATATTTTAAATTTTAACTCCGTAGCCAAATTTTGTTATATTACTCTTAAGATGTATAATGAGAACCTATAGAGTTTCTTATAAATTTGTTTTGCCTTTTGTATGCATGGATTGTTTGGTCTAGGACCGTAAATAAAACTTGACTTGACTACTGTAGAGTAAAAAAAATTTCTGTAGTGCTGCAGGATTTGGGCACTGAATGTAGCATGGAGGCTTTTTTGGAGAGACATGCAGTGGAGATAGGTACAGTGTTGTGCAGTCCTTTTTCATTTCTGTACTGTCCATTGGGCTCAGAAATGTTCTGCAGAGTGATTGCACAATTTTTTCCTCCACTCATGCTTGAGTGGAGTGATTGCATTCATTTTTTCTTCACTTTGCCTAGTCATACTGGGCAGGTGTAAAGCAGGGGATGTTGATGAAGGGAGTGCTAAAAAGGCAGCAGAAAGTAATGGCCTTGAATTAAAAAGTGGAGTTGTTGACTATGTTGGTTCATGGGGACAGTGCAGAATCAGTTGGATGGCATTATGGCATCAATGAATCTACTGTGCAGTTCATCTGCAAAAATGAAAATATTTATGCTAGTGTGGTGGCAAGCACTTCTGAAAGTGTGAAAGTGGCATACCATTCTCGTGATCCCCTCATGGAACACATGTGGAAAGGCCCTAAATGTTTGGATCAAGACCAAGCACACAAAAATAGTGCCACTGAGTGGACCAGTGATAAGGCAGAAAACAATGCAGCTCTACAATATTTTTTTTTAAAGAAGGTCAAGAAGGTACATCTGTCAGTGCTGGGCACAGTTTTCAGGTAAGCAAGGGCTGGTTTGAAAAGTTCAAACACTGTTACAACCTCCATAATGTGAAGTTAGCAGGAGAAGTAGCATCAGCAGACCATGAAGCAGTGGAAAGATTTCCAGCACAGTTTCAGCAGCTTATTGAATCTAATGTTATTTATTTATTTATTTAGCATATTTATATCCCAAACTCAAATCTCTGGGCGGTTTACAACATAAACTAAAAAACAAGAACATAAAAACTATTTAAAACAATAACCAATCTTACAAATCTAATTAAAAGTCTGCATGAATAAATGTGTCTTCACAGCCATTTTAAAAGCTGTCAGAGATGGGGAAGCCCTTATTTCTGCAGGGCATGTATTTCAAAGCCTCGGAGTGGGAAGGAGAAGGCCTGTCTCTGAGTAGCCAATAGACAATCTGGTGACAACTGCAGATGAACCTTCCTGGATAATTTCAATAGGTAGCAGTGCTCATAAAAGAATATCCTAGGCCTGTCTAGGGCTCAAGGATACAGGCCAGAGCAGGTCTTCAATGCAAATGAGACAGGTCTGTGGTGAAAGAGGATGCCATCTTGTACCTTTATTCTGAAGCTTTTCGAAGAAAAAACTTCTCTGGGTTTTAAGGTAGCAAGGACTGAATAACTTTTCTATGTGGCAGTGCTGTAGGAGACTGTGAAATCAATGCTGCTTTACCCAGCACTCAATCCACAAGCCCTCAAAGGGAAAGCAAGAACCAGCTCCCGATATTCTGAACAGGAGAATCCAGTTGAATCCCGATCTAACAGGAGAGTATGGGTGACAGCTGCACTGTTCATAGACTGGGTCAATTGTTTCATAAACAAGTTTGAAAGATATCTTAGAGAGCACCTTCTTCTGCATGATCCCCCACCGCACATTAAGGTCATCTGAAGAGGTCCGTCTTCAGTTACCACCGGCATGTCCAGTGGCGACTCAGAAGCAGGCCTTCTCTGTAGCGGCTCCTGGGCTGTGGAATGCATTCCCGGCAAAAATCTGTAGTCTGAATTCATTATAGGCCTTCAGGAGAGCCCTTAAGACCTATCTGTTTGGTCTGGCCTTCCAGAGTTTTTAAACTGTAAAGGTTTGGCCTGGATTTCCAGGATTTTAAAAATTGTTTTAAATGTTTTAATAATGGTTTTATGTTTTTTTTTTTATTTTAACAGTTAATTGATTTTAGTTTTATTTTAATGTAAAACGCCCTGAGCCATTTTTGGAAGGGCAGTATAGAAATCAAATAAATAAATAATAAAGAAATAAATATCTGGCATCAAAGAACCTTGCATTTAGAGTTCTACTGCTTCTGTATAATGCCCCTGGTCATCCTGAAAACCTGCAATTTGTCCATCCAAATGTAAAAGTTGCCTTCTTACTGCTAAACACCACTTCCCTAATTCAGTCACTGGACCAAGGTCTCATAGCTACATTCAAAGTCTTACTACACCTAAAATATGTACAAGAGGATTCTGAACCTGGAAGTGACCCCTCTGACAGTCACTGATTGCTGGAAGAGTTACAGCATAGAGAACATAAAGGCATCCCTTGATGAGATCCAACCAGAGACTTTGAAGGTGTTCTGGAGAAAGTTATGGCCTGAGGTGGTCACGTCTTTGTCTACCAACACTGTTCCCTTGGTAGATGAAGGATTGTGAACCTTGCACGTAATGGTGGTGGTGAAGGCTTTGGTGATATCCAAATGGAGGAACTCCTTCAATCACACAGAGATGAGTTAACAAAGGAGGAGTAGGAAGAGCTCATACAGTCAACTGCTGAGAGTGATGATGAACAGGAGAAAGAGGAGGAAATTGTGGTACCAAAGCCACTTGTAGAATTTATGTAGATGGAAACTGCCTTGGCTGACAAGGTCTTTGAAACTGATCTGTTCATGGAACACAGAATGTAAAAGGCAATTAGAGGCTGCACTAGAACCATACAAAGAAACCTACTGGGATTTTCAAAGGAAAGCAATGCAATCCAGCATCACCAGCTTCTTTAAAAAGGTTGACAGTATCACCACTTCTGAAGATCCAACATCTGAAAGTGACACCAACTTCTCATGCCTTTGATGACAACAACAACTCAATCGATAGCACTATTTGCAATGGAGATGCAGCCTGATATGGTTCATCTGCCTCTCTAGGGTCTTTTTCCACTGACTACAGAACTAACCCCCTCACTCAGTTAAGCCCAAGCTTTCAATTATTGTGGTTTTAGATTGTGAGCCCTTTGGGGACAGGGATCCATCTTATGTAAACCACTTTGGAAACTTTTGCTGAAAAGCAGTATATAAATATTTGTTGTCATTGTTGGTTTTGGTATTCACAGTAGTAGTGCAGAACATAACCCTTGTGATATTCGAGGGCCTCCTGTAGCTTTTCATTCTCCAGTTCAGATAGTCATATACAGTGCAGTGATACAAGGGCATAGAAAAATCTTCTCCATGGCAAACTTACATGGAAAAGTCAACATAGGATATTTTTTGTCCAGTAATATCAATGATTATATAAACAGACCAAGTTATCCGAACAATAATTTTTTCCAATTTTTTGGAAATTTTGCCAGGATTGCACAGTAATTTTTTGTATGCATACACAAGTGACCTATGTGTAACAAACGCAATATGACAAGTAACATTTTTAAAAAGGTTAAAGCAAGATTAAAGATGAGATTTCATCTGCACTGTCTTCATCACTGTAGTAGAAATATTTTTGCAATGGAGGATATTTTTAAATATTGAATATCTAATTGATGCTAAAGATAATGGCCGACACGTTGTGCTAAACTGCCCACATCTCTGTGGGTTCCTTAAAAAAAACCCACTGGCGGTCTTGCACAAGGGCACTGTTGATCAAATACTTAAATTGGCATGATGGCACTCCCGCGACACTACTTACATTGGCTGACATCCTGACTAATGAATCATTCACACCAAGCAGTTGCTGGGATGCAGTGAAAGTCCGTACACTGCTCTGTTGAGTGCTGAATTATAAGCATAACTGCGCAACATTTATTTATTTATTTAACATATTTTTATACTGCCCAAAACTTATGTCTCAATGGCAATGGCAGTATTTTGGAGCATTCTCCCATGTTCTGTCCCCTTTTAGAGCAGGGATGTATTTCTGATTTACAGAGCGCTTATGGAGCATGGGAGAGTGCTGTAAAATATTAACACTCTTGCACAATTGCGCTCATAATTCAAAATGTAATGGAACAGCCCAGGGGCTCTCAGTACATCCCGCACACTTGAAGGTGCATCCTCACAGTACTTAAAGGTAGACTTCAAAGTTGTCAACCATTATTTCCAGTGTTGTCAACCATTATTTCCAGTGGAAGTTCAATTGTGCCAGCTTCTATATTTGTGCAAGAGCGCTTTTGCACAAGACTGCTGACACTTGTTTTTTTAGTCATTTGCAACTGTTTCCCTGCGTAACTTGTCAGCCAGTTACAACTGATGCTTTACATAAAGTCTGTCCAACATGCCATGTTAATGACAATCCAGATTTCAAATTATCCTAACAAAAAGTACCTTTTAGGTACAGGGCCCACAGGAATAGCCATTTTATTATATTTACAAAGCAGCTCATTTCTCCATAACTACTGAGCCCTCCAGCATATGAACAGTATAGTACTCTTAATTGCTAATAAGGTTCCCAAAAGTGTTTCAGATCATGCTTGTCATTTACTTGAAAAAGACTGATTTGGAGGAGAAACAATACAATTTCAACTCAGTCTGGACATACTGATAAGCAAACCATCACTGCACTATAAACAGAATGTGTCAGAGAGGTGTAAGTATTTAATACAAACCGTTTCTTTCATCTGGATTTGATTGATCTTTATTCTAAACAACTTATGTTTGAAATCATCATTGAAGGTGAATTTGTCTCCATCTTCCACATCCTTGCCTCTTGGATTTTTATTCAGTACTCTTGCTTTGCCACAGGCCAGAGACTGTAAAGTTCTTTTCAATTCACTGTCCTCTGTAACATAAGTTTAAACAAACAAATCTGGACATGGTTATTAACAGTTATACAAAAAGAATGCAAATACAAAAGCACAGGTTGGAGACAAAATGAACTGGAAAATGTTGGGTGTACAGAACATCCCAGGATTGGGCCTTTCCAAGCTTGGAAAAGAACAGCTTTTAAAAGGGGGTCCTATTCTGAGCTCGGAATGGAACAAGCCTGTTCTGGCCAGACTATCCCAACCTCTGTTCTGGCTGCCATTTTGGAATCCAAAATGGCATCCAGAACGTTCCAGCTGGAATGGGGGTCATTCCGTCAGAGCAACTAGCGCATGCGCAGCTGCCATTTTAAAATCCAAAATGGTGTCTGGGACGTTCCATCCAGAATGGAGGTCGTTCTGTCTGAGTGGCTGGTATCCCCGGACTCAGAATGGAATGGAAAAATCGTTCCATGCATACCTCTAGTCCTGATTCTTTAATAATTATACATAAGTTGTTAAAATGAGGTAAGAGGCAGTTTGTCTGTTCAGCCCTGCAACCTGCATTCTCCTACTTGCTTAGGCAGGCAGAGGTCAAGGTACTTAAGAGAGTACCTTCTTTGTCACAAACCCTGCTACCTATTAAAATCATCTGGGGAGGTCCGGTTATTATCTATCAGGGGAGGTCAGGACCAGACCTTCTTTGTGGCTGCCCTAGGGCTTTGGAAAATGCTTCCTGTCAAAATACTTAAGAGCATTTCCGTTTCTCATTGATTTAAAAAAAGACCCTCAAGCTTTTCTCAGGCTTTAAACTGAAATTAATTTTAAACTGTTTGATTGTTTTTATCTCGTGAACTTGTTTTAATTTTTTATTCTGTGGAATGGTTTTAATTGTTTTTACTCCATTTATATTTGTTATGTTTTAAACTATGTACACTGCTTAGAGAGACATATATCAAACAGTATATAAATATGATAAACAAGGGGAAATTTAGCCAATACTGGACACTGCCAAACCTTAAGGCTCTGGAGGAAATTATGTCCTTGGCCATACATCACATTCCTCCCTCCATGAATACCATATCACCTCATGTCACCATCAATTCTAGGGCCAGGACAAAATGCAGTCCACAGCTTGGAATCACAGACCAGCTGGCTCCCAACTGCCACATACTTGATTTTCTCTTCAGTTTTTAAATAGCTGTAGCAAGAATATCATAACGACATCTCCACACACCGGGTCTACTGACACTTAGAAAATCAGCATGGTGTAATGGTTACAGTGTTGAAGCATGGAGTCCAGGCGTCAAATTCCTATTCAACTATGCAATTTATTGACTGAATGGAGATCAGTTATGATCTCTCAGCCTCACCTACTCCACAGGATTGTTTTGAGGATAAAGGAAGAATCTTGTCTGCTGCCCTGAGCTCCTTGGAAGAAGGGCCGGATGGAAGAAAAAATAATAATAGTAAGCCCAGGGCTCAGCTACATACTGGACATCACAGGCTGCCACAGAACAAGTTATTATTTGTAGGCCAAACATATTAACGTACATTCTGAAGCATCCTCTGTAACTTTTGTAATTACAGTACCTACTGGCATTCATATATCAATTAACAAGATGTTGTAACAGATGTTCAACAAGAAGCCATCCCACTATAATTCTATTTTGTCATATTCAAGAGTCAAATTTCTAAATCTACTTGCATGCATGTAGATTTAGGTCTACGACATACCTATACCAGTGGCCATTTTAATCTCTTCAAAACTGAATTCATCTCCATCATTGAACATTAGAAGCACTAATGTTTGGAAGAGTGACACCTGAAATTCCTTTTTTCCCTAAAAAACAAACACACACATACACATAATCACTAGACTTTGATAACCTTGCTCTCTCCCATACTGCAACAAAAAGGTCATCTGACATATAAAAAAATATCTAGCAACCTGCATCTAAATAGGATACGTGAATTTAAGAGGATACTATGGGTGGTTTCAGACTGCTGGAAAGTAAGGTAGAGGGAACCAGACATTTCCAGGGAGCATGCATACTCCTGGTGTGAGCAGCTACTTCTGGCCATTTCTGTGTCCTCTGAACCTAACAATGCCAGGTTCCCTCTGCCAACTGACGCCTGTAACCAAGAGATAAAGTTGTGTGGCAGATATTGGGTGGGGGTGGAGAGAACCTGACACCAGCAACCCAACACTGGCAGATGTGGACACAGATATGGCCAGAAGAAGCTTCTTGTGCTGGAGTGAATGCTTTCTGAAAATCTCGAGTTCCCACCACCTTCCTTTTTAGTGGTTGTCTAAATCTGTCCTATAGCAGAAATTGCTTTTTGAAAGAAGGGTGGAACATATTCAGCTGTGTTTGTTTCTTGAGATAAATAACCTCAGAACAGAACATACGCTGGTAACCTCCAGACTTGATTTCTGCACAGCGCTGTATGTGGGGCTGCCTTTGTACATAGTCTGAAAACTGTAGTTGGTACAGAATGCAGCAGCCAGGTAGGTTTCTAGGTCATTTTGGAGAGACCATATTACTCCTATACATGAAAAAAACCTACACCGGCTACCAATAAGTTCCTGGGCAAAATACAAGATGCTGGTTATAACCTATAAAGCCCTGGTTATTTAAGAGAATGTCTTCTTCACCATGAGCCCCATCACTCATTGAGATCATCCAGAGAGGTTCATCTGTAGTTGCCTGGTGGCTTATTAGGGACGAGCCTGCTCTGTTGCAGCGCCAAGTATCTGGAATGCGCTCCCTGCTGAAATAAGAGTCTCCCCATCTCTGACAACTTTTAAAAAGTCCCTAAAGACTCTTCCCCCCACCTAAGATTTTAAATTGTTTTAAAGGTTTTTAATTGTTTTAAAGGTTTTCATTTTTGTTTTATGTTGTTGTAAACCACACAGAGACAGAAGTTTGGAGTAGTCTACAAATTAGATAGATAGATACAGATAGACAGATAGATAGATGTAATAAAAGTAAAGTTTGCAGTTTGAAACATTATGCTCAGTTTAACTTAAAACTGAGTCAGAATTCTGTCCCACTTAGTGGCAAAGGTCTTAATAAAGCTACATTTTAATTGTCTGATGTCAGTAACACACATGAGCATGTTTGAAATAACAGAATTACTAAGGGTAGCCATCTCCCTTAGAATTCATGAGGTAAAATGGTCTTGTTTAAGTGCTCCATAAGCCAAGACCAAGTTGTCACATTATGAAACATAGTAGAAAATAAGTAATCTTCAGGATCTCATGTTTGGAAGAGTAACACCTAAAATAATCTTCAAGAGCTAGTTTGGAAGAGACACACTTAAAATTCCATTTTTCACTAAAAAGGAAAATCACACATACACCCCAACTTGTAAACTGCCAGGCAAGCTTCGCCAAGACCATTTACAATGTGAACATGGAAGGAAAGTTATTATTGTTGTAATGGCTAATTCCAAACCCAAATTTGAGATCAGATTTTACAGAAAAGTACGGAGAATGAGAAAGGCTGCACATCCTGAGAAGAAACCTATAACAAATGGGAGTTTCTGCCGGATACTTGTTTCTCCTTCCTGGTGATCATTGCCTGCCCCAACTTTATTTCCTTCTGGTGGGAAAAGAGAGCTCTTTAAAAGCTTTAGAGGCCCTTTTCTAGATTACTCCACCTAGTGACCTGACTAGTTTGTCACTCATAGGAGAAACTGTAGAACTTGTGCAAAGAAAAACAAATTTGTACTTAAAATGTTCAAATTTTAACATGAATGATTCTATCAGATCAAACCTGACATAACTCCCTTTGGTTCTTGCAGTTCTGTAGTGACAGTGTAACAGAAGTAAAACAGACTACAGAAAGGAAATTAATAATTCAGGATTCCTGAAAGCCTTCTTGAAGGTACAGTTTGCCAGTCATCTTATTGTTATATTAATGTTAGACTAAACTTTAGATGTCTTTTAAGTGCTCTTTCTGATCTAGCATACCTAACAAAGATAAAGGCATTTTAGTTATTTTATACCTTAGTAATACTGTATGCATTTACAATGTTGCACCATATTATCTTTTTTAAACCACATATTCATCAATAACTTCAAATCATTCTTTAAAGAATGCAACATACTTATAACCTCTCCATATTGGTACCACCTACAAACAAAATTTCAATTTTCTACTGGATGTTGGACCTATATGCATTGGATTTTATGTGTGTATACCCTATTCAAGTGTTATATTGATACATGAGCATCCAGAGGGCATTAAAGCCACAACAGGCAGTCCTCATGGGCATTAAGCAAGTTATTCTTAATTAAGAGCCTACTACTACATTTTTGCTTCAGCATCAGCCTAGCAATATATCTGTATAATCTATAAGATAATAATGTATCTGTATAATATACAAGGTAATCTTATAGAATTATGCCTAATGTATATCTGATGCTCATCACGTAGCTGGTGTTCACATTTTCATGGCTGCTGTGCATGGCCTTTTAGAGGTTGATTTGACTGATTGCCTATATACAAGAGAGAGAAAGAAGCTCTATTTGGACAGTATGTTGTACCTGTGTTCAGGTGTCTGTATACACATACATGTTTTTGTGTGAATGTTGATACCAGAATTTATTTTAAAAGTGAAAATGGGTACAGGCCCCCTGAAATGTTCACTTTGGGACCAATTTGTCCGAGGCAGCTCAAGAGTTCATAGCGGCCATGACAACTATGGGCCTATCCCAAGTGGTCTGGGGACCAATGCATATTGCTGGTCACATGCTTGATCTGGTCTTTCACTCTGAACAGGGTGGTGTTCCGTGGGTGAGGACTCTGGTGATTTCCCCATTGTCATGGACAGACCACCATCTGGTTAAGGTTGGACTCATGATCATGTTCCACCTTCACAGGGGTGAATGGCCCATTAGAATGGTCCACCTGAGAACGTTACTAGATCCAATAAGATTCCAAGAAACCTTGGAGGGATTTAGTGTTGGCTTTGCTGGTGACTCTGTCGACACTGGTGAAGAATTGGAATAATCAACTCACCAGGGCAGTGGACACAATCACTCCTAGGTATCCTCTCTGAGCCGCTTCGAAACTGGCCCTCAACTACGGGGGCTGAAGCGGTGAGGTAGACGACTAGAGCGCAACTGTAGAAAGACTTGACTCAAATCCAACAGATTACTACATAGAGAACGTTTGAAGATCTATGCTCAGGCAATACGTGCGGCAAAGAAGTGATTCTTTTCCTGCAGTATCACATCTGGCAGAGTTGTTCAGGGTCATGAAGAGGCTAATGTACACCCCTTCCTCCTTGAATCAGTACTTAGAAACAACAATTACTTGCTGTGACATTTTAATGAGTTTTTTGTAGACAAAATCTTTTGTATTTGGGCCGACTTAGATTCAGACTCCACAATTGTTACAGAGTCTGATGCCGAGGTGTCCAGCAACTCTCCTTATGTGATGATCCTGGACAGTTTGTGACCCCTAAAGATGTGGACAAGTTGCTTGGAATAGTGCGGCCTACCACCTGTCCTCTTGATCCTTGCCCAACATGGCTTATGGTCCTCCTTGTCTTAAAGAGGCAACCATTAGACCACTTCTGAAGAAGCCTGCCTTGGATCCCTCAGAGTTAAGCAATTACAGGCCTGTCTCCAACCTTCCATGGCTGGGCAAGGTGATTGAGAAGTTGGTGGCCTCCCAGGCAGTCTTGGAAGAAACTGATAATCTAGAACCATTTCAAACTGGCTTTTGGGTGGGCTATGGGGTGGAGACTAACCTGGTAGCCTGATGGATGATCTCCAATTGGGAATTGATGGAGCGTGACTCTGTTGGTCCTTTTGGATCTCCCGGCAGCTTTTGATACGATTGATCCTTCTGGAATGTCTGAGAGGATTGGTGGTGGGAGGCACTGCTTTGCAGTGGTTCTGCTCCTACCTCACAGATAGATTCCAGATGGTGTCTCTTGGAGACTGCTGTTCTTCAAAATATCAACTTTCCTATGTTGTCCCTCAGGGTTCCATATTGTCTCTGATGTTGTTTAAAATCTACATGAAACTGCTGGGAGAGATCATCAGGAGATTTGGTGCAGGGTGTTATCAGTATGCTGATGACACCCAAATCTATTTCTCCATGTCAACATCATCGGAAGAAGGCATAACCTCCCTAAATGCTTGCCTGGAGGCAGTAATGGGCTATATAAGGGATAACAAACTGAGGCTGAATCCAGATACTTATTGTGCAGAGTTGGAACTTGGGAGAGGATTTTGATCTGCCAGTTCTGGATGGGGTCACGCTCTCCTGGAAGGAACAGGTATGCAGTCTGGGGGTGCTTCTGGATTCGAACCTCTCCCTAGTGTCCCAGGTTGAGGCGGTGGCCAGAGGTGCTTTTTATCGGCTTTGGCTGATATGCCAGCTGCATCTGTTTCTTGAGATGAACAACCTCAAAACGGTGGTACATATGATGGATAAGATTACTTATCCAGCCCAGAAATCTAGGCTGAATTACTACAATGCGCTCTATGTAGGGCTGCCTTTGTGCGTAGTCCGTAAATTGCAGTTGGTCCAGAATGTGGCTGCCAAGTTGGTCTCTGGGTCATCTAGGAAAGACTATCTTACTCCTGTGTTGAAAGAACGACATTGGCTGCCGATACGTTTCCAGGCAAAATACAAGGTGCTGTTTATTACCTATAAAGCCCTAAACAGTTTAGGCTCTGGGTATTTAAGAGAACGTCTTCTTTGCCATGAGCCCCACTGCCTGTTAAGATCATCTGGAGAGGTTCATCTGCATTTGCCACCAACTCATTTGGCAGCTACTTGGGAACGGGCCTTCTCTGTTGCAGCCCCTGAACTTTGGAATGCGCTCCCTGTTGAAATATTGCCTCCTTTATACAGCTGTACCAGTGTTCAACTTAACATGTGAATAACTCTACCTGCTTACAGATCTGTTCATATATACACTCTACACAGATTGTACCTGCGTTGAACATAATGTGTGAATAGAACTGACGTAATTTGCAGATTGTGGCCATTAAAATTACTAATCCAATAGCCAATGGGCTTTGAGCTGACATCCTTGGATGTCAGATAATAAACAGATGTGTGGCTCTTATCAAGACAGGCAAGGTAGATAATTTTCAATCACAGGTAGCCAGAGTAATGTCCAGATTGAATTTTATGAAGTCTCTTTCCTGGGGATATTTTATTTTTTAAGCTTTCAGTTTAGGAAATGGGAATCTTCAGTATAGTGACAACTACTACTATTATATCTACTGGTCTAACTAAATAAGTATACTTTTGACTAGCAGATAGTTATTAGTAGTACTCCTTATTACTGCACATACATTACAAAGAAAAAATTGCTGTACTTAATTGGGACCACAAATGTACCACCATTTGTCCAACTGGGCATGGATCCTTTTAACACAGGTTTTTCTCAACAAAACTGAATGGAATCTGCCTCCTATGTTAAATAAGTAGCCAAGTCACTAATTTATCACATTTAAAACTAATCTAAAAATAGCTAATAATAAAATGAAAACACACCTCTTTAAACTTTGCTTTCAGGACAGCATGTCCTAAACTAGTCTGCCACTGAAGTTTTCGGCCACTGTGTTTTCCAAGATAAAAAGCCTTAAATATTTCTTGAAGTTTAACCATCTGTATGAATAAAAGAAAAGGAGGAAGGAATAAATACATGCACACAGACATAGGTGCTTTCACACACACATTTGCATCATTTTAAGGCTTAGACTCTTCCCAACTTCTTTTACACTAAAATCCATACATAAAATGTCTAACAGCTAAAGACAAGAAACCAGAGGTGGCTGGTGATGGCACTGGGGGTACAGTGAGAGGTACCTTTAAAAAGTAATTACCGGTGATACCGCTGGTACCTGCTAGCTGCCAGAAGCAGCGGTGCCCCGCTCAGCATCCCGTGTGGTGGCTGCTCTGGCTATGGCACTCACCTGACCTTTACTCATGCTTGATGGCCATTTGCATGGTCACCAACACCATTATAACCACACAAATGGCTGCGGTGCATGCACAGATGCCTGGTGAGTGCTGTAGCCAGAGCAGTTGCTAGGCGGGATGTTGCTGCTCCAGGCGGCTTGGATTTCGCTTAACTGCGAAATCACCTGTAATGACTTCTTAAAGGTCCCTCTCGCCACTCCCCCCCCCCCACCGCGCTGCCCTCACTGGCTGTCTCTATAAGAAGCATTATACTGGTATTAATTCATGTAAAGCAAAGTTGGCTACAAGTTTAGTAGGTCAACAAACTATGCATCCGAATGCTACATCTAAATCAAGCATAAAATCCAATCTCTACTTCACATAGAGCTGATTCATGCATTTAGGAAAAGACAGAACACATATTACTCCTAGAGCATGTGTCTTACTACTTCCCCATGGCAAAAAAAAAAAAAAAAAAATCACATCAGGAAAAAGCCATTCTACATTTCTACCTGATAAATAGCTTTCTACATGCAGACAGCTTTTGATATGGGAGTACATTCAAATATGCAACCTTTCTACCCACAGTCTCAAGTTAAGAGTCCGGGAAGAAGTTACCACATGCATTTCTTATACTACTGAGTCAACTCTATGAGGTGAAACTAAGTGGCATCTGCTGGACCCACAAGTCTTTCACTGAGGTTAAAACAGAACTGTGTGAAGAGGCACTTGTCCTAGAGCACATGCATGCAAGACTGAAGATCTTATCTAAAGGGGATGAAAGACCTCCCTTTTGGCTGAAAAGGTTTCAGAGATTCTGTGGCCTGGTATGCTCATATATAAGTCCCGACATGTGAGATTGTAGAGGCAACAAGCCATAGCTAAAAGTTTTCCAGATTGCAGGCTTTACTGCAGAAGGAAGGGTTCTAAGTTAGAATGAGAGTATATAAAGCATGTATAAGCATAAATTGGTGTCAGCACATGTTGTACACATTGTTGAATTTTATTATGGTTCATTATGGTTTTTCTTCTTTTGGTTTGTTCACATAGCAAGCTTCCCCTTAACTATCCTGCCCATTTCTGGCTCCCACCTCCTGCTTCCATTTGGTGCATTCACCTGTGCCCAGGTAATGAAGAGAGTATGCATGTGTGGGCATACATGGTGCCTGTTGATCCCCCACAATGTACCTTTTTGTCTTTTAAAAAATATTCCCCGTGCTTTTGTGCAACAACTGTATGCTAGATCGACGGGAATGTCCTGCTATTGTAATGGAGCACTAACTCCAAATCACATTTTGCTGTCTCACTGTGGGGGCCAGGAAGCTTCCCAGTGAAATGGAAGTACTTTTCATTCCTACTGTTGCCTGGATATTTTTTTTTTTTAAAAATAATTTTCCAACTTTGTTCTTAGCTTGCACAGGAACAACAGGTTGCTTACCTGTAACTTTACTTCTTCCAGTGGTCATCTGTGCTCTTACACTGTTGGGCTTTATGCCTGCACAGAGAGTAGGGATATGCTAGCTGGATCAGGCCCAGTTCAGCTCGAGGTTGAGCTGAACCTTCCGGGCCGATCTGTTTTTTTCTTTTAAACAATAAATAAATAAATGGCGGACTTACTGTACCACCATTGTGGGGCTTTGGGGGGTGCTGCTGTGGCTGGGGAGGGGAGGGTCTCCTGAGGTCCCCCCTCTGCCCCCAGGTCATTTGGGGGCCATTTTCGGCCCATTTCAGGCCATTTTCGGCCAGTTATGGGCCTCTCTGTGCTAGCAGTGGCCATTTGGGAGGCCGCCACACATGCGCACTGGCCATCTGCGTGGCTGGGTCATGACCTGGCAGAGAAGCTAGATGAGTTCTTTGCATCTGTCTTCATTGCAGAGGATACTGAGCCTGAACTGAGCTTTGCAGGGACAGAAGTTAAAGAACAGTCAGATGGAGGTGACAAGACATGACATTCTAAACTGTCTGGAAAATTTAAATCACCAGGGCCAGATAGCATCCACCCGAGAGTCCTTAAAGAACTCAAATGTGAAATTGCCAACCTCCTTGCAATAATATGTACACACCTGGACAAATGTGTTGGTAACCCTCCACGAAAAAAGACCCCGCAATTGTCTCTGAAATAACTTGAAACTGACGAAAGTAACTGGCACCCATCGTTTATTCTGCATTTAACAAAAATCAGACATTGCTTTAGAGTTTTGATGCAACAGAGTATTTCAAATAATAACACAAATGAAAATAGCATGGACAAAAATGATGGGACCCTTAACCTAATGTTTTGTTGCACAACCTTTAGAGGCAGTCACTGCAAACAAGCGATTCCTGTAGCTCTCAATGAGACTTCTGCACCTGTCAACAGGTAGTTTGGCCCACTCCTCCTGAGCAAAATGCTCCAGCTGTGTCAGGTTTGAAGGGTGCCTTCTCCAGGCTGCATGTTTCAGTTATTTCCATAGATGTTCAATAGGATTCCAATCAGGGCTCATAGAAGGCCACTTCAGAATAGTCCAATGTTTTGTTCTTAGCCATTCTTGGGTGCTTTTAGCTGTGCGTTTTGGGTCATTATCCTGTTGGAGGATCCATGACCTGCGACTGAGACAGAGCTTTCTGATACTGGGCAGTATGTTCCGCACCAGATTTCATTGTTCCCTGCACAGACTCAAGGCACCCCATGCCAGATACAGCAAAGCAGCCCCAAAACATAACTGAGCCTCCTCCATGTTTCACAGTAGGTATGGTGTTCTTTTCTTTGAAAGCTTCATTTTTTCGTCTGTGGACATAGAGCTGATGTGACTTGCCAAAAAGCTCCAGTTTTGTCTCATCTGTCCAAAGGACATTCTCCCAGAAGCATTGTGGCTTGTCAATATGCATTTTAGCAAATTCCAGTCTGGCTTTCTGATGTTTTTCTTTCAACAGTGGAGTTCTCCTGGTTCTTCTTCCATTGAGCCCACTGCCACTCAAAAAGCGATGGATGGTGCAAGCAGATACTGATGGACCTTGACCTTGGAGTTCAGCTTGTATCTCTTTGGAAGTTGTCCTTGGCTTTTTGTCTACCATTCTCTCTATCCTTCTGCCCATTCTGGGGTCGATTTTCCTCTTGCGGCCGCGTCCAGGGAGGTTGGCTACAGTCCTATGGACCTTGAACTTCTTAATCATATTTGCAATTGTTGTCACAGGAACATCAAACTGCTTAGAGATGGTCTTATAGTGTTTGCCTTTAACATGCTTGTCTATAATATTCTTTCTGATCTCCTCAGACAACACTCTCCTTTGCTTTCTCTGGTCCATGTTCATTGTGGGACACACGATTATACCAACAGCAGAGTGACTACTTTTCTCCATTTCAATAGGCTGAATGACTGATTGCATGATTGCAGACGTGTGATACT
Source organism: Hemicordylus capensis (assembly GCF_027244095.1). Lineage (NCBI taxonomy): Eukaryota > Metazoa > Chordata > Lepidosauria > Squamata > Cordylidae > Hemicordylus > Hemicordylus capensis. The sequence continues at coordinate 140,655,924 of NC_069659.1, forward strand.
AATTAAAGAAAACAGCTAATTTGAAAAATCACTCTAATCCAATTATTTATTATCTTTTCTAGGGGTACCAACAAATGTGTCCAGGCCACTTTGGAATATCTTTGTAGAATAAGCAATATGTTATCTCTTTTCACACTTGCCTTGCTTTACTCGATGACATATCAAAGGCATGCAGGTATACATGGGACAATTGCTTTTGATTTAATCACTTTTCAGGAGGCATAAAACACTTTTTCAATGAGCTGTAAAGGTACCAACAAATTTGTCCACGTGTGTAACATCCTTACAATTAGGCTCCGTCTCAGAGGACTAGAAAGTATCCAATATAACACCTATTTTCAAAAAGGGATCTGGGGTGGGGGTATCTGGGAAATTACATGCCGGTTAGCTTAACATCTTTGTTGGGCAAATTGATGGAAAACATTCTCAAATATAAACTTGTTAAGCATATAGAAGAACCGGCCCTTCTGAAGGAAAACCAGCATGACTTCTGCAAAGGTAAATCTTGCTTCACCAACCTTTTGGAGTTCTTTGAGAGTATCAACAGATGTGTGGATCAAGGTGATCCAGTTAACATAGTATATTTGGACTTTCATTAAGCTTTCAACAAAGTTCCTCAAAGACTCTCGAGAAAAGACAGCCATATTGAAACCAATGCTTTTTAACATCTACATGAAACCACTTGGTGAGGTGGGTCATCAGGAATTTGGTTCTGAGTGATATCAATATGCTGATGATGCCCAAATCTATTTCTCCTTTTCAATATCAGGAAATGGCATTAACGCCTTAAATTCCTGCCTACGGGCAGTAATGGGCTGGATGAGGGATAATAAACTGAAGCTTAATCTAAGCAAGATGGAGGTGCTCATTGTTGGGGGTCATAATCTGCAAACGGGATAGAACATCCTGTTCTAGACGAGGTTACACTCTCCCAGAAAGAACAGGTTCATAGCTTGGGAGTGCTCAGATTGAGGCTGTGGCCAGGTTTTTACCAGCTGCGGTTCATTTGACAACTCCACCTGTTCCTTGAGGAGAATGACCTGAAAACAATGGTACACCAGCTGGATTATCCTGGAGAGACCACATTATGCTTGTTCTTAAACAGTTGCACTGGTTGCGGATATGTTTCTGGTCAAAGTACAAAATGCTGTTTATTACCTTTAAAGCCCTGAATGGTAAGCCATTAAGTCCAGGTTACCTGAAAGAGCACTTTTTTCTACAAAATCCCCATCGTTCATTAAGATAATCAGGAGGGATGATGATCATCAGAAAGGGAGGCACATCTTCGGGTGCCACCAGTTAATCTGGTGATGACCTGGGATAGGGCCTTCTCATTTGTCACCCCAAGGTTTTGGATAGCATTCACCATGGATATTAGAGGATTATCTTCCTTGGAGGCCTTCAGGAGAGCCTTAAAGACCTATCTTTTTAGCCTGGCTTTTAATTATATCTAGTTTTAATTTTAATGAATTTCAGTCTGGTGTAAATCAGCAATCCTGAGCCATTTTTGGATGGGTGGTATATAAATGAATGAATGAATGTATGTTTTCTGATTTTAATTGTTTTATTATGTGTTTTTGATTTTAAATTGAATTGTCCTGAGCCACTTTAGGAAGGGTAATATATAAATTGAATAAATGAATTAGTGAAAGAAAGAATTATGGGATAAAGGGACAGGTTCATGTGTAGACTGGAAGCTGGTTTAAGGGCAGAAAACAGAGGGTAGGTATAAATGGACAATTCTCCAAACTGAGGGAAGAAAGAAGTGGGGTCCACCAGGGATCAGTTCTGGGACCACTGATTTTAATTTATTCATAAATGATCTAGAAGTTGGGGTAAGCAGCCCAGTGGCCAAATTTGCAGATGACACCAGACTATTCAGGTTAATGAAATCTAAAAGAGATTGCAAGGAGCTCCAAAAGGATCTCTCCAAACTGGGTGAGTGGGCAACAAAATGGCAGATGTGGTTCAATGTAAGCAAGTGTAAAGTGATGCATATTGGGGCAAAAAAAATAGGGTCAGAGCTGTCACTGACTGACCAGGAGAGAGATCTTGGGGTCTTGGTGGACAGCTCGTTGAAAGTGTTGACTCAATGTGTGGCAGCTGTGAAAAAGGCCAATTCCATGCTAGGGATCATTAGGAAGGGGATTGAAAATAAAACTGCTAACATCATAATGCCCTTATACAAATCTTTGGTGTGGCCACATTTGCACAGTTCTGGTCACCATACCTCAAAAAGGACATTATAGAAGTGGAGAAGGTGCAGAAGAGGGCAGCCAAGATGATCAGGGGCCTAGAGCACCTTCCTTATGAGGTGAGGCTACAGCACCTGGGGTTTTTTAGATTTTTTTTTTTTTAAGGATGACTGAGGGGGCAACATGATAGATCTATACAATTATGAATGGGGTGGAGAGTGAGATAATTTTCTCCCTCTCGCATAACACTAGAACCAGGGGTCATCCCATGAACCTGATTGCCAAGAAATTTAGGGTTGACAAAAGGAAGCACTTGTTCACACAACGCATAATCTATGGAATTAGCTGCCACAAAATGCGATGACAGCCACCAGCCACTAGTTTTAAGATGGGCTTAGATTCATGGAGGACAAGTCTATCCATGACTACTAGTCTGAGGGCTAGAGGCCATCTCCAGCCTCAGAAGTAAGATGCCTCTAAATACCAGCTGCAGGGGAGTAACAGCAGGAGAGATGGCATGCCATCAGCTCTTGCCTGTGGGCTTCCCAGAGGCATCCAGTGGGCCACTGTGTGAAACAGGATGCTGGATTAGCTAGCCCTTGGGCCTGATCCAGCAGAGCTGTTCTTGTGTTCTTATGACCCCCCTCAAACTCTACTTTTTCTATGTACTGGGCATTTAATTTCCCCCACTCTTGCATCCCGCCACTACAGAATGTGAAACCTGCTATGGATTTTTCAGGAGCTGGACCTTCCTGTTCTAGAGCACTGCTATTAGAGCACCAGGGACATTTTTTTTTTTTTAAGTACCACTACTGGATGGAGCCTTGGACTGGAAGTACACTTCAAGCAGCATTGCAATGGAATTCAGAGGGGTCACAAGTGGAGCAGACACTCCCCAAAGTAACCTCCAGACAGGTAGCCACACCTCCATCTCAGGGGTCTATCCACACGGCTCCACAAAAATGCCAGAGACAGATTTAAGTTTATTCGGTCGTTGACCAGCAAACATTTCAATAAACCAGTTTTGCTGGTCAATGACCGAATAAACTTATAACTAAACCAGTACGTATTTTACAAATAATATAACAAAACCTGGCCACAACAGAGATAATATCAGTGCCCACATTAGGTAAAAGATAATTTAAATAAAATTCATCAGACTGGCCAGGCAAATTATCTAACATAGGAGATATAAGACTTAAACGGGGTTCACTGTACAAATCACAGTAAAGAATAACATGCAAGGTGGATTCTATAACCCCTCTGCCACACGGGCAATGTCGTAAAAATAGCGGAACTCCTTTAAACCTGCCATCCAAAACTGCTGTAGGAAGAACATTTAAGCGCGCTAAAGTGAGGGCTCGTCTAAATTTAGGGACAAGCACCACATCAAAGTATTTAGCTGGTTTAAGATTAATAGCTTGACTCCCTAAGTATAAACCCTGCTTAATCCATGCACCTTCTTGTTGAACTTCTATATCCAAGACACATTGCTTAACTAACTTCCTGGCTTGCTCAATTCCTACAATATGCAAATCCTCTACGGAGAGGCCAAAATAAGAAAATTTACTCAACACAGCTCGTTTCCAGCTCGAATTAAAACCATCATACATAGCCAAAGAGGCTAAACCCGCCTGTCCAAAACTCAATTTTAACCAAAATCGAAAAATACAGCACCAGTATAAGGATTCCAGCCTAATAAGCCCAACTTCTCTTCTGATGACAGCATTCGGAGCACAACACGGTACTTGCAAAATGCATCTAATAAACTTAGTCTGGATAGCCTCCAGTAGGGCAAAATTACTTGCAGGTCCCAGTTGGGCTCCATATAAGAGCAAAGGCAGTACTTTGGCTGTATAAAGTCTCACTGTCACGGGTATAAAGGCAGCACCATATGTAAAATGATAAGATTGGATCTTATTTACAACCAATTGAGCAGACTGCCTGATGGAGTTAAAATGGGCATTTCTAAAGCCAACAGAGTGGAAGGTAATTCCTAGATATTTAACGGAATTAACCTGATCAATCTTGTGTCCTTGTATGGACCAATTATAACACCTAGCTCGCTTAGTGAACACTAAGACTTTAGTTTTACTATAGTTTATTTCAATAGACTCTTGGTTACAAAATGATGAGAACAGTCTTAGGGCACGCTTAAGGCCTACAGGTGTCTGCGACATAATAGCCATGTCATCCGCATATAATTATATGGAGATGTGCCTATCGGCTAACTTTGGTGGATGAATAGAAAGGGTGGGCAAACAAGTAACCATAGAATTAACATAGATGTTGAACAAAGTAGGAACAAGTATACAATGCCAGAGTATCCCACACTACAATTTTCAATACTCTTCCAAAGTTCAACTTTTAAAAGATGTTTACATAATGCACTGAGGGCCAATTGTCCTGAAAAAAACTAAATAATGCCACTGGCTGCATGAACAACACATTGCTGTAAATCCCTCCCTTGACTGAAATCCCCCCAACCCTCATCATAGAGAAGCAGGAGTAAATCGCCATCTGGAAAATGTCTTATTCCAAATCTTCTTAAATACTTACCTCTGGAGGCAAAAGGACATCCATAGGTGTATAAGTTGGCCAATATCCCATTGTAAGTATATTTACTGTTAAATCTATATTGCCTGAGTCACTTTGATTCTGCATATACTAAATTTGATAGAGAAAAAATGAAATAAAACGTTTGAAGACATGCTAATATGCAGATTTGAACGTAGACAACTACTATTTATTTATTTATTTAAAATATTTATACCCTGCCCCTCCAGTACACTGCTCAGGGTGACTCACAACATTTATAAAATAGAAACAATGTAAAATAAGACTAATAAAATTAACCAAATTAAGTTAAACAAGTTAAAAATCCAAGCTAAAACCACAATCAGAATTACAGTTGTTTTTAAGTTTCAAATTAAAAGTTATTTAAAAATCTAAAAATTATAAAAACTAAAGAACATACCAGATATAAACAACAGGCAAAACATTTTAAAAGCCCCTTTAAAAGATGTGTTTTTAGTTGTCTTTTAAAACACTGAGGGAGGGAGCATGGCAAAGCTCTTCCAGGAGGGCATTCCAAAGCTGAGTGGCCACAACCGAAAAGGCCCTGTCTATAGTCCTCCCCAACCGGATCTCTGTTAGTGGCGAGGCCATGAGCAGGGCCTGAGATGAAGAGTGAAAGGCCCTGGCAGGTTCATATGGGTGAATTGCTATTTTCTAGGTTCAGATCAAGTTTATATACTAAAGCAATTTCAAACAATTAGCTATTTATAACAAAACAAATTATCAATATTCTTAAAAGAACAACTAAGTAAAATATATCAACTCTATTATTTAACAATTGAATTCAGACTGGTACATGCTATTCTTTTGATTAGGCCCTTGGCCTGAGGGCTCTCCTAATTTTTTGTACAGCTGTTTTTTGAAAGAAGTGATCATAAAGAGAGCTGGGTCCAAAACAAAACTGAAGCAAGGACTAATGGTGGTGGTGGTAAAACCACTTTTTCTGCCCAAGTCCATAAAACAATACTACTAAGTAATTTAATGCGTCTTTCACTTCCTCCCTTTTCTTCCATATAAATGAATATTTCCACTGACTTCTATCAGAGGGAGGGAGGGCTGTGATGTAGACATCATTGTGGGTGGATACAAAACTTGCCATTTTATTTGGCACTGGAGTTAATACAGGCCAGACAATGGTACATTTCCACCAGATGATTCCATGACTATACCTCCCCAGTTTTATAAGCAATTCACTTCCATGGGGGAAAGGAATGCAGTTTGGCAAACAAATGGGCAGTGCAAATGAGATGCTAAATTCTGCTAATCTCTGCTGCTAAATTCACTATGCTTTCCTACTGAAGTTGAATTTACCTGTTTAAACTGAACCATAACATCTTTGGAAAGTTCCATATCCTTGAACATTCCTTCCAGTTTACTGGTGAAAGCACCACCACATTCTATAACAGGAATAAAAAAAGAGAGACCATGTCTGCCACAACTTTGGCTGCCATTATGAAACATAATGGAGCCAACAAACATTTCAGAAACATCAAAGAATAATCATATGCAAAGTATTCTATATTTTAAAAAAATCCTTTATTTAGAATACTAGTTGGAAGAAGACACCTTTAAAAAAATTATGTCTCACTTTATACAGGACTCAAATGAATAGTTCAAGAACTATATTTTATTTATTATTATCACACACACACACACACACACACACCAGCTTTTTAATGAACTGTATAATGGTATTTCCAAATGCTTACCATGCTTAAGTTTAGACAACATAGATTTCTCTGCATCTACTGAAGCACTTTTCCCAACCAGAAGTCTTTTGGCCAAATCTTTTTTATAAAATGCTTCAAAGACATCTTTACCTGTATGGAGAATATAAAAACAAACAAAACAAAGCATACACTGTGAAATTTAATTCTCTTTTTAATTAATTTATTTTATTTTAACATTTATATCCTGCTCTTCTTCCAAGCAGCTCAGAGTGGTGTACATGAAACATCAAAGTCTTTCTTCCAGAAAATGAGAGCAATGGTTTTTTATAAACCATAAAGGGGAAAAGTCAAATAGGTGCTTCAAAGAAAAGTATGCATTCAATAAGCATGAATAATTCTTTTACAAAATATTTGGAAGAGAGTTTTCTCTTCCTTCATATTTTAAGCAGCTCCTGCCTAGCCTTGATTTACCTAATGAAATGCTCTCTGTCTATTTGCAACAGCCACACAATACCCTCTGCTCTTCCCTCAAGTAGTGGTGCACATCTTCTCCAACACTATGAGGGTGGATAAAGGGCTGCACCGGCAAAGAGAAGCTGGAGCCTAGCTATGTTGGAGCCTAGCTCCACAGCCCAGCAGGGGTGAAGGGGGAAGCAATTTTCACTTCTCTCCCCTCTCTACAAAAGCATTTTTTCACTGCCACAAATATGTCTGAAAGTCAGACATATTCCTGGCAGTGAAAAGCAGGCCTGTAACCAGCCTCAAAAACTTTTTTTTGGGGGGGCTGCAGAAGTCAGGGGAGGCAGGTTATAAAATGTTCAGTGAAAACAGTCAGTGAGGCTGGGGAGGAAAGAGAATTTTTTGGTGTGGCAGGTACACACCATGCCACCAGCTGGCTATGGGCCTGGTGAAAAGGGTTTTTGGAGGAAGGAAAGAGAACAAAAATCACTTTCCCCTACCCCTCCACCCATGCTGGGCTGTGGAGCAAGGCTTCAACATAGCTAGGCTCCAGCTACTCTGAGAGGGCCAAGCCATTCTTCTGCTTTCATAGCGCTGGGGAAGATGTCAGCCAGTACATCCTTTTCCATGCTATCTTAATTTAAAAAAAACCAAACCCCAACAACAACTAGATCCCACCCTTCTCAGCAAAAGCAACCCATGGCAGTATACAATTAAAAATACACAGTTCTAAAAGCCACAACATAGTAAAAGCAAACTATAACAAAACCACAACTAAAGACCCAAAGTCACCTTCTAAGTATCAAAGCACCAACTTCCCATAAAGCTCACCAAAGAGCCAGGTTTTAACATGATGTCTGAAGGATGGGGAAATGGGGGAGGTTTGTGGGTACGTGTCTTTTATATAAGACATTTTTCAAAGAAATCCATTCCTATTTATACCTTGTCAGCCTTCTGAAATCTCTCATTGGCTTAGTTTGTAAATGGGAAACCACACCATGGGAGAGAATAGGAATGAGCGTGCAGGCCTGAGAGCATTAGAAGCCACATTCAGGTAGCAGGAAGCCATGGTTTCCTGTTACAGTGGAACCACTTTAATGTCTGCAAATAACCATTTGAAACACATAAAGGATACATTGGTCTACTAGGTATCCTCCCCAATAGAGGGGATGCTCCCAAATCCACCCTAACCCTTTGAACCCAAGAGTATATTCTTCCTTTCAGCAACACTGTTGAAAAAGAGAACACTCTACTCATCACTCCAGTCTCAATATTTGGACTGAAATCAATCATGCTTTTCTAAAGGATAGCAGGGATAGTGAAAAACATTTCACATACTTAATTTTTACCAGATAAGCTTAGATAACCAGATAAGCTTAGATTGCAACTGTTTGCCTATACACTTTGGCTTGTATCCAAAGAGCCCTTGGCATGAAATAGAACGTTTCCTTTGAGTGACTTTGAGTGCTAATTTCTATCCATTCTTCCTGCCAGCTGCAGCTCGTGTGCTTTCTCACATGCCATTCTAGAGGTCCCCAGACCCTCAATGATGACTTTTTGTAAGTAGGGAACTAGAAATCCTCAGTCCATAAACAGAAGCCCTCTTGGGCACTTGGGGTACAAGTCTTTGCATAGAGAGAAAGGTAACTACTCTCTATTTAGCATTTTTAACAAAACAAATATCTCACATTTTTTCCACAAGGGAAGTTAAACAGGTGAACATATACATAATCCAGACAATATCAGAACAACATGATAACATATTATAATGATAGGATCAACAACAGATTACCAGTTCAACTTTTTAAAGAGGCCTTTGGGGAAGCCAAGTCTTCACCATGCACCAGAACACATTTGGTGACAGGGCCATACAGATCTCTCTAGTAAGGGCATTCTAGGGTGTTTGCATCCTTTTTATTTTAGTTGAGAGACTGGGAAAAACAAAATAATTTCCCACAGATAAATATTTTTTCTTCCAGATTGATGGGGCAAAAGGTGCCAGGAGCTATAGGGCTAGAAGTGAGAGACCTGGGGGGTCAGGCACCACTTCTTTACTGACTGCATTTCCCCCAAGTAAGCGGGGGGAGGGGGGTGCAACAGGTTGCTTACCTGTAACTGATTATCTGGGAGTGATCCATTGATGTTCATAAGCCTGGGTGATTAACGAGCTCTCCCCAGGTGCAGGAAGTTATTGCAAACCCCCCTTCAAAACACTCCTCCCAAAGTTAGCCTCTGCTGCAGAATAAAGATCAAGAGCATAGTGTTTCACAAAAGGTTAACTCAGAAGACCAAGTAGCAGCTGTACAGATATCACTTGTCCTTATCCCGGACAAATGTGCTGTGGATGTGGCATAGGCCCTGGTAGAGTGGGCTTTAATAGTGTGTGGAGGCTCCACATTTCGAAACTATAGGTCAAGAAGATCAATTCCACTAGCCAGTGAGCCAGACGTCGCCTGGACACAGGGTGGCCTTTTAGCTTGCCCTTAAATGCCAGAAACAGCCACTTAGTTTTACAGAAGTCCTTAGTCCTTTTTAAGTAAAACAGGAGGGACCTTTGGATTGGACCTCTAATGCATGCAGAGATCTCTCCAGGGGTGAAGAAGGATTCCTGTAGAAGTGGGAAACACTATGTCTTGATTTATATGGAAGTCAAAAACTATCTTTGGCCAAAATGTAGGTCCATGCACAGAAGTACCTTGTCAAGGTAAAACTGCATAAAAGGTATGTCAATTACACACATGGACAAATTTGTTGGTACCCGCACAGCTCATTGAAAAAGTGTTTTATACCCCCTGAAAAGCGATTAAATAAAAAGCAATTGTCCCATGTATACCTGCATGCCTTTGATATGTCATCGAGTAAAGCAAAGCAAGTGTGAAAAGAGATAAAGTATTGCTTATTCTACAAAGATATTCTAAAGTAGCCTAGACACATTTGTTGGTACCCCTAGAAAAGATCATAAATAATTGAATTAGAGTGATTTTTCAAATATGATTAAGAAGTTCAAGGTCCATAGGACTGTAGCCAACCTCCCTGGATGCGGCCGCAAGAGGAAAATCGACCCCAGAATGGACAGAAGGATAGTGAGAATGGTAGACAAAAAGCCAAGGACAACTTCCAAAGAGATACAAGCTGAACTCCAAGGTCAAGGTCCATCAGTGTCTGCTCGCAACATCCGTCGCTTTTTGAGTGACAGTGGGCTCAATGGAAGAAGAACCAGGAGAACTCCACTGTTGAAAGAAAAACATCAGAAAGCCAGACTGGAATTTGCTAAAATGCATATTGACAAGCCACAATGCTTCTGGGAGAATGTCCTTTGGACAGATGAGAGCTTTTTGGCAGGTCACATCAGCTCTATATCCACAGACAAAAAAATGAAGCTTTCAAAGAAAAGAACACCATACCTACTGTGAAACACGGAGGAGGCTCGGTTATGTTTTGGGCTGCTTTGCTGCATCTGGCATGGGGTGCCTTGAGTCTGTGCAGGGAACAATGAAATCTCAAGACTATCAAGACATTCTGGTGCGAAACGTACTGCCCAGTGTCAGAAAGCTCTGTCTCAGTCGCAGGTCATGGATCCTCCAAAAGGATAATGACCCAAAACACACAGCTAAAAGCATCCAAGAATGGCTAAGAACAAAACATTGGACTATTCTGAAGTGGCCTTCTATGAGCCCTGAGTCCTATTGAACATCTATGGAAATAACTGAAACATGCAGTCTGGAGAAGGCACCCTTCAAACCTGACACAGCTGGAGCATTTTGCTCAGGAAGAGTGGGCCAAACTACCTGTTGACAGGTGCAGAAGTCTCATTGAGAGCTACAGGAATCGCTTGTTTGCAGTGACTGCCTCTAAAGGTTGTGCAACAAGATATTAGGTTAAGGGTCCCAACATTTTTGCCCATGCCATTTTCGTTTGTGTTATTATCTGAAATACTCTGTTGCATCAAAACTCTAAAGCAAAGTCTGACTTTTGTTAAATGTGGAATAAACGATGGGTGCCAATTACTTTTGTCAGTTTCAAGTTATTTCAGAGACAATAGCGGGTTCTTTTTTCGTGGAGGAGTGCCAACACATTTGTCCACGTCTGTAGTAGAGCTGTCAACTCACTAACCCTTCTGGCAGTGGTTATTGCCCCAAGAAAAGGTAAAACTTACCTTTTACCTTTAGAATGTCAACAAGTAGGTGGATAAAGGTAATCCAGTTGACATAGTATACCTGGACTTCCAAAAGGTTTTCGACAAAGTTCCTTATCAAAGACTCCTGATGAAACTTAGTCATGGGATAACTGGACAAGTACATGTGTGGATTGCTAACTAGTTGAAAGACAGGAAACACAGTAGGTATAAGTTCCGTGTTTTCACAATGGAGGGAAGTAAGAAGTGGGGTCCCCCAGGGATCTGTATTGGGACCGGTGCTTTTTAATTTATTCATAAATGATCTAGAAGTAGGGGTAAGCAGTGAGGTGGCCAAATTTTCAGATGATACCAAACTCGTTCGGGTAGTGAAATCCAAAACGGATTGTGAGGAACTCCAAAAGAATCTCTCCAAACTGGGGGAGTGGGCGACAAAATGGCAAATGTGCTTCAATGTTGGCAAGTGTACAGTGATGCACATTGGGATGAAGAACCCCAACTTCAAGTATACGCTGATGGGATCTGAGCTGTCAGTGACTGACCAGGATAGGGATCTTGGGGTCATGGTGGACAGCTCATTGAAAGTGTCGACTCAATGTGTGGCAGCTGTGAAAAAGGCCAATTCCATGCTAAGGATCAAGTTTCAATGCGGGGGGAAAAGGTAAAATACCTATGAGTTACGCTTACAACAAATAATGCCTTATTGATTCAAAATAATTATATTAAAATCTGGAAGGAAATAAAGATAGACTTATGTAGATAGATTGACTCCGTCGTTAAGTGGAAAAATTTCTGTTATCAAAATGAATGTTCTTCCTAAAATGCTATATTTCTTCCAGACAATACCAATAATAAATAAAATGTCAATTTTTGATCAATGGCATAAAGACGTAAAGAACTTTATTTGGCAGGGCAAAAAACCAAGAATAAATTTTAAAAACCTAACGGATGACAGGAAGAGAGGAGGTTTTGCGTTACCAAATTTTAAATTATATTTTAAAGCAATATGCCTAAATTGGATGAAAGAATGGATTACATTAAAAAATCCAAGACTGTTATATTTGGAAGGATTTGATATAAGATATGGTTGGCATGCATATCTATTTCATAAGGTAAAAGTAAATAAAGACTTCTTAAATCACTATGTTAGAAAAAGCTTATATATGGTATGGATGAAAAACAAACTTGTGTTAGAACCAAAAATTCCACTTTGGGTATCTCCACTGGAAGTTATATCTAGAAAACAGAAAAATATGCAACAGACCTGGTCTATGTATCGACAACTGCTTGTTCCCCAAGGTGCAAAATACGAACTTTAAAAACTAGATCTTATGCAGGATTAGAATATTTCTTGGTTTCAGTATCACCAGATTAGCTCCTTATTCAAGCAAGATTGTAAAAAGGATCTTAATCAAAGTCAGAATTTGAACAACAGTTGTGTGACAAGGAAGAGAAACTAGTTTGTAGGATGTATGATCTGTTATTATTGGAAGATACAAAAACAGAAGTAGTGAAAACTTCAATGATTAAATGGGCTCAGGATTTTGGTTAAAATATAGACTTGGAGAAATGGGAAAAACTATGGATAGAAGACATGAAATACACTGCCTGTTCTAATTTAAAGGAAAATAATCTTAAAATGATATACAGATGGCATCTAACTCCTAAGAAGTTGGTTTTAATGTACAAGAACATGTCAAACAAATGTTGGAAGTGTAGAAAAGAGGAGGGTTCCTTTATATATTTATGGTGGATTTGTAATAAGTCTAGAGGCTATTGGGATTTAATATACAATGAGCTTATGAAAGTGTTTAAAATGACTTTCCCTAAGAGCCCAGAAACAATACTATTAGGCATTGATAATAGCTCATTGCATAGGAAATACTGGATCCTCTTTATGTATCTGACAGCAGCAGCAAGATTGACATTTGCATTCAAATGGAAAGACATCCATTGCCCGAGTAAAGAGGATTGGATACTTAGAGTTGGCAGAAATGGCAAAGCTAACAGCATTATCCCATATAATAAAACCCTTGGTGTCTGCGTCCGTGTCTTTTTCGGGTGTTCTGGGCATGCGCGGAGCAGAACACACCGAGGGAGACAGGGACGCAGATACCGGCCGCCATGTTGGCCGGGAGGAGGAGAAGCGGCGGCCCGAGAAGAAGTGGCCGCTGCCGAAGACGGGCGGGGGGAGGAGGCGGTGGGTGAAGCCGGCCTTGGCGGCGGCGGAGCCACAGTGGAACCTCGGCCAGAGGACGCGGTACAGCCTCAGCGGCGGCAGAGCCACAGCCTTGGCCAGAGGAGGTGGAGGGCTCAGGCCGCGAGGCGGCACGTTGTCGCTTCTGTAAGGGGGAGAGAGGCTGCCTGGAGGAGCCGGCGCCGCCGCAACAGAAGCGGTGATAACTCATAATGCCTCCTCATACAACGCTGCTCAAAGTCTGAGTGCTCTGTTCTTCAGTGTTTGATGCAAAAGAGAAGTGCATATCTTGCAAGCCGATGTACTGTGATTCCCACAAAAACATAAAAGGCAAAATTTATGGTGGTTTGTAGATGGAGGTTTGCTGCCACAATTCGTGCACTTCTTAAAAGTCTTTTTAAGAAAGACTTTTAAGGGACCACAATAAATCCAAATCCAACAAATCCAACATCCGAGTCACAAAGAATAACCAAAATAACAGTCCAAGTCAAAGCCACAAATAGTAAAATCTAACTCACTCACCCTCAACTCACAGAACTGAACCAATTCAAGGAGTCGCAGCCACCAAGGTGTTAATGCTTTAGCAGTCGGAAAGGAACTGGATAAGATGGTGCCTAACCGCCAAAATTAATGGATGCATTGTGCATACAGGGTAGACTGCAACACTACAAGGAGCATGAAGAATCCACCTGCTAGGTTCTGCACAGGCACAGAACCCAGGCTAACAAATGGCAACAGACCATGATCCAGACCTTCAAGCTTCAGGGCAGGAGGAAAACTTTGGCCTAAAACCTTTCTAATTAGGAATTAGAAGACTTCCTTCACTTCCTGCTTCCTTTTTTATATAGAGAGCTGCTGATACTCTGACATTTAAGCAACATGGTTATACTTAGCTGCTCCTCCCCAGGGGCAGAGCTGTAGTTGTGCACATGGGCTCAAACAACTCGTGCACAGCTGCTGCCAGGACCACCTCTAGCAATTTCTGGAGCTGCCTTCATGACTGGTACCTCCTTTTCCCCTGCCACCGCTGTGGGTGCCCAGTAGCACCCTGGCGGCAGTGACCCCCCCAGGGTTGGAGCTGGAGGCCCCTGAGGAGCTGGGGCCCCAGGTTCTTTGAACCCATCGGCTCAATTATAGCAACAACCCTGCCCCCCCCAACTGACTGAGCAGCCCGGGTAGGCTGCACTGTTTCTGCTGCTCAGTTGGCCGCTGCACATGCACAACGGCCAGCTGAGTGGTCAGCACAGCACTCGGCTGGCTTGCCAACCACTCAAATCGACTGAGTGACAGGGAAGGGCAGCCGGGCAGGGGAGTCAGGAGTGCCGCCAGGTGGTGATGGAGCAGGGGTAGCACTGCCAGGAGGCAGTGTGGGGGGGACTGACAACCCAAACACAGGCTGCCTAAGTCCTTCCTATACCATTGTTGCCCCAATGGTCATCAAGAAAGATTTATACAATTTATAACACTCCCTGTACTGAGGAAACATTTCAACATAAACATACAGATTTGGCCAAAATCCACAAAAAACCAAATCCGCAAGCATTTTGTTAAGTCAGAACAGCACTTTTCCAATTCTTCCATTCAAGCTGTTAACACACACACATAACAGAGACATTTCTACCGGCCACATATATCAATTCTATGGTATTTGGTTTAAAAAAAAAATCACAAGTGCAGAAAAGGTGTGGTTTACTTTACATTGTTTATAAAGAGAGCTTCTTACCATGGATAAATCTGAATATGATCATAATTTTGTCAAGGATTCTTTCCAGTTCTTCATCTGTTGCCTCTTTGTTGCCGGCTCTTAGCTTTGAATCCACATGCTTTGCTAAAAATATTGAAAATATATATTTTTTAAGTAATTTTATTAAAAATACAAACAAAAGTAATCTTTCACAATTCACCTGTTTTTCAGATGTCTGTTAAAATTGCCAATTATGCTGCATGCATGCTCAATGAGTGCTTTAAAGAAGTTTAAAAAAACATTCTGGCCAAAAGCTTACAATGAAAGAAAACAGGACACAAGATGAAAGGAAGGAAAGAGAAGAGCAAGTGTAAAGTAATACCAGCTTATAATCAAAGTTAAATAAGTTGTTCTGGTAAGAACTAATCTGCCTACTTTCCTTTCACTATAATCTTAATTGATAATTACCATCCTCATGTTATCCCATTTCAGCCTTAAATATTCATATGTCTGCCATCTTGAATTGGGGTGGATAACATCATCACAAACTACGCTCTTGAGCGGGCATCCCTATGTGTCCCTACACCTGCAGCAAATTTGGTTTAAATCGGTTAGGCAGTCCACAAGTTTTTATTTATTTATTTATTATTAAAACTTTTATACCGCCCTTCCAAAAGGCTCTTGCACCTCAAACGTTCATGCATCCACCATCTTGCATCAGGGTGGATGACATCATTACAAACTACACAATTGAGGTGTCCCTATGTGTTACTCACTACACAGGAGCGCCCTGCATGGGGAGAGTAGCTTTTTAAACTGTAAACCTCCCCATACATCAGCTAAGAAGCATGGGGAGGTGTAACATTTAAATAACCACTCTCCCTGCTTCTCAGCTGATGTGCAGATTTAAAGAATCAGGGGCAAGAATTGAGAGTGGATGAAGCAGTCTTTGCTTTCCTCTTGTGCTACTCCTTTAAATGTCCCCATGTGCCAACTGAGAAGAGGGGAGAGTGGTTATTTAAACTACATACTAATTTAGTTGGGGGTGGTGGTTAGTGAATAACTGAAATTACCCCCTGCAATAACTAGACTGGTATACAGGGAGGTGGCCCGCAAATGGGCAAAACCGCTATTTGAGAACAACCTGTATATGTCATAGAATTTTTTATTAATGTGCTTGCAAAATGGAAGTAAAAGGATTTCAACTGCAAACATTATTCATTTTATTGAATAATTACTATATGGTAAATTGGAATCACAGTAAATTGTCTTCTACAAATTACCAAAAGAATTATTTAAATTTTCACTGAGCATATTCCAGTGTAAAAAGAACAGAAGAACCTCAATATTCAAAGAGGTTCCTTTCTAGGTAGCAGCCCACAGATATGGAAACCATGAATATTGAGTAATCAGGGGCTATGGGATTGTGGGAGTTAGGTGCCTGATTGGCCAAAATTTGGCCAGTTTTTGTGAGGCAGAGCTTCTTACTGTGCTCTGCTGTCACCCCTGAGTCATGCTGTGCCCCCAAATTGGCCAAGAATTGGTGTCCCCCACTTTTCTATTTAAAAAAAAACAAAAACAAAGACAGGAGCCTTTTTTCCGCATATGCCAAGGTCGGGTTACTTTTTCCCAACTGCGGATAATGAGATCCACCTGTAGTACTTTCAGCTAATTTCAGTTGCAGAACTGCACATGCAAAGTTTGGTATCAGTAGGTCATCAGGAAGTATGACTTTATTTCACACAAACCAAATCAATCAACCAATTCTTCAATATATATATTTTCATATAAAGCATTAAGAAGAAACAGTCTGAATACAGGAATGTACAGATAGTCAGTAAAGGAACAATAGAGAAGTATTACATCAGAAAGGCAAGGGGGGAAAAACCCAAAGTTCTGAAAATGAAGCAGGAAGACTAGTTAATAAAACTCTTGCAAGGTTAGAAACAGAAGCAGACAGTAAAATAGTAGTTACAGTGACCTGGTGGATACAGGTTGCTAATGCAGAGGAAACGTGAACTAGATGTAATAAAGAACAGCACAGGGAATTGGTTAAAAGTACTTTCCCCATTGTTTTGGGGACCATACGTTTTCCCCATCTAGTAGTGTTTTTCAGTAAAATTCTGAAGCATGTTTCTTTTTCCATATATCTACTTGCTGTACTTGCTATTGTGTTTGAGACAGGAAAAATATTTTTTTTTTAAGTTGAAAAATTTAAAATTCAATCTATTAAAGCACTAACATTTATGGGCATAACTTACTGAAATATGGTTGGGAAGTTATGTATACAAGAATGGACCTGCAACAATGTATTCATTGTTCAGATTTTTTGTAAAGCCAATGTATCTGCACGTTTTCCCGAATCTGCTGGTGCTTCCCTCTCACCTGCAGGTACTCCAGTTATGTGTCCATAAGGATAACAACATTTCCAGCTTTCAGAAACAGATAATAGATGAATATCACCTCACCACCTATTTTTTCTTTTTCAGTGCTTCAGCTATCCTAAATGTTTAAATAAAAACAGTGATTGACATCCTAATGAAGCACTTGGAGAAGGATGTTGTGCTAGCTATCTGCACCAAGTCTGGAGCTTGCATTCCAAACTAGTGTTGGACTACCGGAAGCATGCTTGCATAACAGTGTGCAACTGCAACACTTTTCATGAGTTTTAAATGCAACTGTGCAAATCCCTGACTTTTTAAGTGCAACAATGTGATCTGCTTACATAAGCAGAACTTTATTTCTTATGTAAGTGCTTCTTTAGCCAGGATGTCAGCCAGTGCTTTCAAGTTTGTTACTTGATGACAAAAAACCAAACCAACCAGAATTAAGCCATACATTTCAACTGAAGGTATAACCAAGGTCATCTCCATCTCCTCTATCTCACACAACAGAGGAAGATTTTAAAAAATAAACAAAAATCTGACGAGAATACAGAACTCACAAATTATAAGAATACAGAACTCACAGTCATAACTTTATCTTCATCAAACCTGTATGAAGCAATCACTAAATAAGTTGAAAATAGTTTCACCCAAGTACATTTAATAAATTCCCACAAACAAGCCAAAGAATTTTCCAAAGCCACAGGGTTTTCCATTGCCTGTTACAGAACTTCTAAAGAGTTCTGTGTAGATATTTGATCTTATACTTTTTAAATTGCTCTCCAGATTGCACTGTGGGAAACTTCTCTTCTGAATGATTAATATACATCAGCACCAGCTGTCAGAGTGCCAAGTCAATGGAAGTTTTAATAGCAGATATGGTTAAACCATTACACATTCTCAAATTGATGCATATTTTTCTAAAAACTAGTGATTCATCCTATTCCCCATTATATTATCTATTCCCTAGATAAAAACTAAATAAAGTAAAATTGGAAATAGAGTAGATTTTTTCTTTCCTTTCTTAAGAGAGGCCGATTAAACATTAGAACTATCAAAGTTTATCTGTTTTCCCAGCAGGTTTTCTATGAAGGTGTGTGTACACTTAAGCAAGCATATTACCACATAAATAAATATCTGCCCAGAACAGAGAATATGAACATACACTGGTGTTAAGAGATTGTGCCAAAACAGCAATCCAGGTGGGTCAGTTTCTTCTTTCCAGCCAAACTCTGCTCTCTAAAATTTTAGCAGTAGTCATAACCACTGTTGTTGAAGATGTAAACTAGCCACAAGTCTGGTATGTCTTGACATAGGCTAAAACATTCATTGTAGATCTTCTACATCACGGCTGTTCAGTTTTGGCCCTCCTGCAAATGTTGTCCTATAAATAGTCCTGCAGACTATTGGCTACTGTGAATGGGGATGTTGGAAGCTATAGTCCAAAAACATCTGGAGGGTTGAGGTTGAGCAGCCCTATTCTAGATTCTACTTCAAGTGAGTATATATAGGAAGGATATATGCCTTCTTTCTTATGCCATGAATGCTTGCCTCCCACAGGAAGTTTTTCACACCTGGCTTTTAGTTCGCATCTCCTCCGGAATGGAGGTATGTGTTCACATATCGGCCAAATTAACCCTGAAGTCCCTGCAAGCTGTCAGCGGGCATTTCACACACAATTTGGGTTTTTCATTGCATGCTAGAGTTTACCCCAATTTATATCTGGGGTAAAAACAATCCACTTTTTGTGGGGTTTGGGGGTTTTTTTACTTCAAACTTGCAGTAAAGCCTTGCAGAAAAGCCACGGGAAAGCCTGCCGTCTGGGAAAGCTCCAGGTGTTTGCTTTGGAACCTAGAAAGAACCATTGGTATGGATGGCTCTGTTTTCTTTCATCTGATGACCCTGATAATACTAAGCAGGATAACACAAATTATTACTACCTCTTTTTGAGCTTCCTGAAACAGGACAACATCTTAACACTGGCTAACATCCTGATTAATGAAGCACCAGTGCTTTTGAAAAGTTCCCAACCAGAGTTAAATTTCAATGACCTCTCCTTCCTCCAGAATACCTCTCTGTCACTCAAAAATACTTCCCTGAGGGCTGCATGACCCTCAGGGACAGGTTTTCAAATCGAGTAGAGTGCTTGCTGGAGAAGGGGTGGTTGTCAAAATTTGTCCCCACCACTGAGCCAGCAGTGAGCTAGTTAGTTGAAGCAATGGAGCTTCTTCTGTTGCACCAATGCTTTGTTAATCAGGCATTCAGCCAGTATGTTTGATATTGTAAGCTACTGTGGGGGGAAAGTAACAACCACCTGAATTACAGGATGCTGTATCCTACTAATTTGAGATTTTGAGTCAGTCCTTCAAAATCTTATTTCTCAGCAATTTAATTCTGCTGAGCAAAGTTGCAAGTGACTTTTTAAGCAAATGACACTGCTGTCAGTCAAATAAAAGCAGGCAGAGACACATATGTAGCAGAAAAAACCATGGTCTTAAAGTAGGCTGCATACTTAGCACACAGAGAAGCAAACCTTTCCTCAGAATAGGAACTTAACCTCATTACGATGGGTTATTAAAACCATATTTGTATAGAAAAATATTTATACCTATCAGTTCTGCTGGTTTATTTGGTCTCTTGTTGATAAATGTTTCAAATGATTCCTTCGTCAAGTTTATAAATTTCTCATTTTTCTGAAAACACACTTCTATGATATGATCCACTTTGTCCTTAAAATCTAGCAGCTCTTGCACCATATCCTTGTCCTTTTCAGGATTTACCACTATTGTTGTCCCAAAGTTCTGCAAAACAAAAACACTTTTGATAATCAAATATCTGAGTGCTATTTCCCTTTCTCATCCCTTAGTATTCCCACCCACTCCAGATACACCCTAACATAATTTCAGTGATTATAAAAGTCATTTCATCAAAATTGGCTTTAATACAACTGAACCATAAACATATTTCTTTAATACAACTGAACCTTAAACATCCATCCATCCATTTTTCTCTTAGTCGTACCCATCGCTAATCCCATGTGTGGCAGCTCTCGTGAGAGTTCGTGAGCAGCTGCCAGACAGAGACGGGGACAAGTAAGTGGGGGGGAAATGGCAGTGGGGAAAGAAGATGGCAATGAATGACCAGACAGCAGAGAAAATGGCGGGGGCAGGCAGAAGAAGCTGGCAGAAGCCGGACAGGAAGAAAACAATGGCGGCGGCAGGTAGAGGAAATGGCGGTTGCGAAGCGGGGGAGGGATGGCAGCAAACTAGAAGGGCAGATGCTCTGTGACCAGCCCAGCTAGTACACACTAAAACTGATGAAATGCGCTGCATTTAAAAAAAAAAAAAGATAAAATATTTCAATAGATTTAGAACGAATACTAAATTATTTTATACTGAGAGATGCTAAATAAGAGAAAATGGATAAATATAGACAAATTAATAAACAATGGTTAAATTTCTATATGGAACATTGAGAATAATTGTATGAATGAACCTTTGGATGAATTTTAACATACTTTTAATTCCAATGAACATTTAACACAAAAAAATAGCCTCCCACAGAATGTGAAGGTGACGCCCTGTCTCTGTGTGTGTTCTTTTTCTTTATGAGAAAGGAAGTGCACACAAGGAGTACCCATATCATCATAGCCAAATGCAACTAAAATGATCAGAACATCCAAGAGCAATCAAGTTTCTGCCGTGGATGCAAAAGTATTACAGAATTAAAAATAATAGTATTGGACAAAGAGAGTGGTTGTTATATTGCCCCCAAAGTGACTGCATCAGCTGCACTAATTTCCAGTCTTGTACCTCAAATCAATCTGGGAATGCAAGCAGCCACTTTAAAAAATATTATTTTTATTTAAATTGCAAGACATAACCTTGTTGTGATGTATAACACCATAAGAGAAATAAACACAGATCTCTTCTTCCTCCCCTGTACATTTTTCCCCTTTGTAAAAACAAAAATCTAGATTAAACTGAGGACATAAACCTAGTTTGATGGTTTTCAAGTAAAGATATTGTTTTCTTTTTATTGTATTAGTTATCATATCTTGCCTTTCTTCCGCCAGAGAACACAAGGGCTCACACAGGGTTCCCAGGCAGTCAACCATACAGGTACTGAGCAAACCTGGACCTGCCAATACAGCAAGGTGGCTGTATCAGATGGCCTCAGTTCATGCCCTGGAAGATAGCGAGTCAGTAACCCTTGCTCTATGTCTTTTCTAGGTAATGCTATACTTAAAATAAGCTCATTTGCATGTTTCTCTTTTCTTGTTGCATTTATTACCTCAGTCTTCTCCCATGAGGGAGTAAATATTACATAACAATACCACATAAGGTTGAATTGATTTGCTTATTTATTTATTACATTTATATATCACTCTTCCTAAGAGGAGTCCAAGCAGTGTACATGGTTATATTTTCCACACAGCAACCCTATGAGGTAGGTTAGGCTGAGAGGTCAGTGACCCAATGAGTTTCATGGCTGAAAAGGGAATTGAACTCGAGTCTCCCTGATCCTAGTCCACATTTGTGATCAACCCGGTATGTGAAGACAAAATCAAATTCAGGTGACTTAGTTCAAGCATGAGACTTTCAAAATACTGTCAATATAGTAATTGAGTTTCAGAGTAAAATCCAGTGAAATTTGTTAACCCTAAAGTAAGTTTTTCCATTGAAGTGACATCACAGAAGTTGCACTGTTTGACTGAAGAGGTGTTAACTAATTCCATTTCAAAGCTACAATAGAAAACCTAAAATTAGTCATTTATGAAGACGGATCTAACTATCTCTATCAAGATCATCAACAGTAGGAGTGTGGTGGTGGGGGGAGGGGGAGGTGTCTAATTCCAGAATGGCTCTGGTAATGTATCTGAAAATACTGACATCATCTACCAAAACCCTTGAACCAGGGAGCAGTTAACCACATGTGGGCATGAGACTTGAAGACTGCATCCTCTCAAAGAGACCATTGCCTTCTTTAGCATTAGGGACTACGAACTCCACACGTTTTCTTCCTAAGTAGTTCAGAAAGACATCTGGTGGTATTCTTTTGAACCTCTGTCCATTCTTCTTCAGAAAGTGCAGAGCAAAGGAAATGGTTTTCAATGTTGCATGATGATATAAGATGTAAGAAGTCTTTGAAATAAGAGTGAACTACCACTTCAAAGGCTATGTTCTACAGTGAAATGCAGGCAGTGCAGACCTGCCCGCATCGCTGCAGGGCTCCACCATTCCCTCTAAGGTGTGTGCGCACACTCACAAGTTTTTGGATTTCCGCTCAGTTCAATTTAGATCCCACTCAGGTTGAATCAGGAAGGCCCCATTCTGAATGCAGTTGTGCACACACTGTCTTGATACTGCCACCCAGAACAAAACTCATTCCGCACAGAGATAAAAAAATTAGAGGGACCTCTGCAGGGCTCTAACACATACAGCAACACTGCTATACAAGAGGACTGCTCCAGTATAGCTCACCCTTGCACGATTGCAGGTCATGCGCTACTTGCATTGGGAACAATGCAAGTAGCATGGAATCCACAATCACACAAGGATGAGCTGTACTGAACAGCCACCTTGAGCAGCAGTGCTGCCATGTGTGTTAGAGTCTTGCAGAGGTCCCTCTAATTTTTTTCATCTCTGTGCGGAATGGGTTTTGTTCTGGGCAACCTGTTTTGTTCTGGTTTTCATTTCCTTTGGAAATGAAAACCATTTCCCTGCAGTGGTGCAGGCAGGTCTGCACTGTCCACATTTCACTGCAGAACATGTAAGCCTTTGTGTTCTCTGCTTTACTCCTTTCTACTTACTTGCTATGGCAGTGCTTTCACAGAGCCTTCCCTTCATTCATAAAATTATGCTTGCAACTGTTTTGTGCTTATTGTACTGTGTAGAAACTGCAGCCTGTCAACTCTTTGATGTCAACTCTTTGATGTCTATCATCAGTATTCACAAGCTGATTATGTAAACAGCCAGCAGTACTTAGTTCTGCATTAAAAAAAACCAGGTTGCTTACCTGTAACTTATGATCTCTGTGTGGATCCATGGTCACTCACAACTGGGTCTTCTGCGCCTGCGCAGTAAGCCATGGGAGAATCTTTAGCTCCTTTTAGGCGTTCATTGTCCTTTTAAGGCCTAGTGATATCAGAGCCTTGAAAGCGAGCCTATAGTTCCAGCAGTAGAGCACTTCCCTCTTCAGTTCCTGAAACGGCCACAGCGAAGAGACTGATAACATCCAGAGATCGAAGACAACAGCCAGAATCACAGCAGCACAGGTGTGTAAACAGCACATGTCCAAAAAGAAGCTAGGATAGGGGACAGCTGGGCAGGTGTTGTGAGTGCCCATGGATCCCCACAAGGATCATAAGTTACAGGTAAGCAACCTGTTTATCTCTGTAGGGATCCATGGTCCCTCACAACTGGGTGAGTGACTAGCTCCCGTGAAGAGGAGGTGGGTGCTAACGGTTACAGTACTTTAAGATCGTCCAACCAAAACTGGCCTCTGAAGCAAATCGCAAGTCCACAGCATAAGGTCGGGCAAAGGGCAGGTCCGAGGACCAGGTAGCAGCCCTGCAAATGTCCTTCATGCTGATGCCTGACATGTGGGCAGCTGAGGTAGCCATGGACCTAGTGGAATGTGCCCTGACTTGGAGGATAGCTGAATGCCTTGCTTCTTGTAACAAAAGAAGATCAGCTGAACTAGCCAGTTGGACAATCTTTGTCCTGAAATGGCAAGACCTTTACTAGTCCCCATATAGAAGATGAATAGTTTGTTCGATCACCTGAATGTCTTTGTGTGGTTCAAAAAGTAAAAGGAGACACCTTCTGATGTCCAGGGCATGCATAGAACATTCAAGAGAGGTAGAAGGCTCACAGAAGAACGTAGGCAGCACAATGTCCTGGTTGATATGAAAGTCTGATACAACTTTAAGACAGAAGTTAGGATCCAGGTGAAGGATAACCTTGTCCAGATAGAATCTGGTATAAGAGGAATCTGCCCGTAGTGCAGCAAGTTCACCGACTCAACTCACCAATGTGATGGCTGCTAGGAAAGCAGTTTTCAGGCATAACAGTCTCATGGAAGACGATAGCAATGGTTCAAAGAGGGCCTCTGTAAGAATGGACAGCACAAGTAAGTGGCTCCAAGATTCAAATGGTGCCCGCACTAGAGGGTATAGGTTGTTAACCCTTTTTTGAAAGTTTTTAGAGTCAGGATGGACAAAGATGGATTTGCCATCCCATCCCTGGTGGTATGCTGAAATGGTGGTTAGGTGAACCTTAATGGAGGTGTTAGAAAGTTCCAGTCCTTTAAAATAGGCAAGGTAGAGGTGTATCTGCCGTATCGAGGCCTTGAAGGGGGCCAAAGCCTTTCAAGGAAGCATAGGATATGAAACACTTCCATTTGCACTTGTAGGACCTTCTCATAGAGGCCTTTTCTTTCATTTAGCAGAATATTGTCTAGAAGTTCAACCGCCACGCTGTCAGCAAGAGGGACCTCGGAGTGTGGTGGAAGACTTGACCTCCTTCTCTTGTGAGGAGATCTCAACGAGGTAGAAGGTGACGGTAAGCATAGCTGAAGAGCTATCCTTTGCATAGCTGAAGAGCCAATGGGAACCATGGTTGCCAGGGCCACACCAGAATGCATTGTGTGTGCTCTTGGAGGATCTTTCCTATTATCCTGGATAACAACAGGAAAGGAGGGGAAAGATAATTAAGCCTGCCCTGTCAACGCAGTTGGAAAGTGTTTCCAATTGATTCCTTGCCAAGGCCCACCCTAGAACAGAACGTAGAGCACTTAGTATTGTCCACTGTGGCAAATAAGTCCATGGCAGTTTTACACTGCCGTTGTACAAGAAGCCATCAGGCCCAACAAGCACTGGATGGAATGAGCTCATTGTCTATGGTGGTATCACTATGGGAGACCACCATGGGAGAAATGGCCTGTATGTGTTCTGCAGGTAAGTATGCATGTTTCAAGCCTGCATCCAGGAGCGCATTGGTGTACTGGAGGGCATGCTGGGTGGGTGGTGGTGTCAGAATTGGTTTTTTTTCATATTGATAGCCCCAGATCTGCCAGAAGAGAAAGAGTAAGTTGCAAGTTGAACAGCAGAGTTGACTTCTCTTTTGCTGTAAAAAGCCAATCATCTAGCTAAGAGATGGCTGATACACCTTGGACACAAAGGAAGGCAATAACAGCTGCCATGCACTTCATGAAAACCCTTGAGGCAGTACAGAGTCCAAATGTGAGCACCTTGTATTGGTAGGCTTGGCGCCCAAGCAGACGCACAAGAACTGGCAGTGCTGAGGATGTATAGATATGTGAAAATAAGCATCCTTTAGGTCTAAAGATGCAAACCATTTCTCCTCCCACAGCAGTGGAAAGATTGACTGTAGAAAAATTATACAAAATTTGGAGGTCTGGACAAATTTGTTCAGTTCTCTCAAGTCCAGGATGAGGTGGGGCCCACCATCATGCTTAGGGACCTGGAAGTACCTGGAATAGAATCCAGTGTGCATGGAGAAAGTTGGAATTGGTTCTATGGCATCCTTTTGGACTAGTGAAGTTACCTCCTCTTCAAGGATAGGAGTTGCATGAGTGTATTTTATGCCTGCATGGGTGGGTATAGAATCAAATTCGATAGCATAGCCATCATTCACTATGCATAACACCCAGGTGTCTGTTGTTATGTGTTATATTGTTATGACGCCCGAGATGGACATCAGCTCAGGAGAGGGGCAGAGACACTTCCAGGTCCAAAGCATTAAAAAGACTGCTTCGGTTGCTCTTGAGATTTTGCTTTTTGTCGGCCCTTTTGGTGGTGGTGGAAGGGGCGTCTGGAATATTGCCTAGATCCACCCAGTAACCACCTCTATCTTGGGAGGGCTGAAGTTGGTAACTTTGCTTCCAGGAAGGTCGATACCTTTGATGGTAAGAGGAAGACAACTGAGACTGAGCAATGGTCTTGGCAGTAAAGCACTTTAAAAAAAAAAACACAATTCCATGGTATCATCTGTGTCCTTTGAGAACAATCCTTTCCCATCAAAAGGAAGAATCTCTATTTTTTCTTTCTTTCACTCCTGGCTCTAGCTGTGTAGAATGGAGCCAAGCATGATGGCAAAGCGCAACAGATCCAGCCAACACTTTTGATTCAGTCTCAGTAAGATGTTTGGTGGTGCTCAGCTGTTGTCTTGTAAGGTCCGCCAACTTTGAGAGGGTCGAAAGGAACCTGCCCTTGAAAGGCTCAGGTAGAGAGGCTGCCTCTTCCTTCATGTTGTCCCATAACGATTGCTGGTATTTGGCCATGTAGGCCAAGTAGTTCGCTATCTTGAGCGAAAGGCAGCCCAAGGAGTAAAGCCTCCGAGCTATAGCGTCCATCTTAAAATCTTATTTATCCACTGGGCTGAGTGTTTTTGCGTGGATTTCAAATGTAGCACACAATAAACTACTAGTGAGTTTGGCCCTGGCTATTTAAACAGGAAGGGGCAGGAGGCCTCCTGGATCCAATAGGAGCCAGTGTGGTGTAGTGGCTAGAATTCTGGACTAGGACTGGGGAGACCTGTGTTCAAATCCTCATTCAGCCATGAAACTAGCTGGGTGACTCTGGGCCAGTCACTTCTTTCTCAGCCTAACCTACTTCACAGGGTTGTTGTGAGGAGACCGCTCTGTACACCGCTCTGTATGCAGTACACCACTCTGGGCTCCTTGGAGGAAGAGTGAGATATAAAATGTAATAAATAAATAAAATAAAATATAGATTCTCTAATTTATTGCATGGCAACATAGCAGTCACTGGAGCCGACCAAGTGGTCTTAGCAGCTGCCACCAGGGATGGTAGCATTGGAAGAGCCATGGGGTATGCCACAGATGAGGATGACAAATAACTATACACTGGATCTGTGACTGTAACTTCTAGTAGAGGAATTTCAAGGGCTAAGGCCTTAGCCATTTTTTGGACTTTGGCCTGGTAGGATTTCGTTTCTTCCAACGGGGAGTCTGAAGGCCTATTACCATGTTTTCATCGGGTGAAGTTCCCAGGTGTACTTCCGACACATCCGAGTCAGGATCAGAGGTGTGCGAAGATTCCCCATCTGAGTCAGGGTCCAGGGGGGAAGGATCTGTAGAAGCCAGAAGTAAGGTAAGAGATAGCGACACCATTATAGACAGAGGACATACTGGCTCAGAAAGTATCGGTGGAGTAGGAGTTACTGGATGAGCAGGGATTTTTGGAGGCTCAGAAGTCAGCAGGACCAGCAGTATCGGAGTGTGTGGTGGTGTGGGAGGTCTCGAAGGCACCGGTGGTACAGCAGGTTTCTTGAAAGGATCCCCAGGAGGAACATTCAGTGGGTCCGGAAAAGCTCTCCTAAATTGCATAGTCTTCCAAAGTTTATATTCTTCAAAATCACAAGGAAGGGCTGGAGAGCTATAAAGGAGTGAGGACAAAAGCATTCCCTAAGCCTAAAGTGAGGTGAATCAAAAGCCCCTGGAGAGCTATAATAATCCAGACGATCACAGGGTGCACGCGAAGATGAAAAATGATAACGCTCTCTCCAAGGTAATGCCGAAGGGCATTGTGGTATAAGTGTGGACAAACCACTTTTTGGTGTCTTTGGAACTGGTATAAGAGATTCAGGTTCTTCAACATCAAGACCCTGCAATAGGGTGAACCCCTTACAGGTAGAGCCTGAATGGGTTGAGTTCGCAGAACCTAAGAGACGTTCCAGTTCCTGGCACAGCAAAATTTGGAGAGCCAGTGAATCTAAGCAGGGTGTCGCTGAATATTAGGGCAAACAACGTGATGCTCATTGGACTGGCTTCATTGTATGGGAAATCACTATTGGTGATGATGGAGAAGAATGAACTGGAGGAAGATGATGAGAGTCTGTAGACATAATAGACATCGAAGCCTGTATAGACGTTGATGGCGCCAACTGTGCTGGAGCCAAAGTATGAGTTGGTGTCAATGAAGTGTGTGTTTCCACCACCACCGCTGAGCATCTCAGAGTTAGGATGTCACATTCGATGCCAACAGAGTTGACGTAGAGCGCACTGGCACCACAGGTCAAGGTCTTATCGATGTCGAGGAAGCTGAACTCAGTCATCTCAATGAGGTCAGCACAGCAGGTCAAAGGGAAAAAGATGTCGCAGTCTGTGCTGACGCAGGAGAAGGCGTTCTCTCCAGCATAGAGGTTGAAACCGTCAGCCCTGACCCCGAGGAAGACTCAGTTGGAGCCAGTTTTGCCATGGACGATGACCCCGAGGAGACATGCTTCTCCTTCTTGTGGGGTTCAGTAGACACCTAGTAGTCACGATCATATTTATGTTTATGCCTTTCGTGCTCTCTTTCCATGGGCTTCTTAAAAGTGTCTGTCGATGCCGAGAGTATGGACATCAGCAGTATAGGTGCCAAGGTGCCAACCTACTAGCCTGAGGTTTTTGGCGGCAAAGGCGGTCTCAGTCTCGGAGTCTCTGGGCAAAGGATATTCTCATACAGGAACGCCTTTAATCGAAGTTCACGGCTCAGTCATGTCTTCTTTTAAAAAGAGAGACAGACTTTACATGTGCTAGTGTTGTGGGAGTCACCCAAATTAGGCAGTCAGTATGTCCATCCGAGGAAGGCCTAGTGCCTTTACACGTTGAACGCTTGAAGCTCTTTGGGGCAGACATAGGTTAATCCAGTACAGTCCGTGTCAGCCAAAGATGAGAGAGAAATGCCAAAACAGAAGGAAGTAGCAAGCCAAGTCCAGTGACAGTCCGAGTTAGAATACCGAATTTAGAAACAGTCCAGAACGATAAGAGAAGAGTAGTCAGAAAATAGTCCAAGTCAAAGTCAAATATCAAGTGAAAAAAGTCTCTACATATCAAACAGGAGCAGATCCTTCCCAAGGCAGAGCGAGCAGTGGACGAGAAGGAACTGAAGAGGGAGCCAGTTGCTGGTACCATAGGCTCCCTTTCAAGGCTCCGATATCACTACACCTTAAAGGGTCAGTGGCCTAAACAGAGCTAAATATTCTTCCATGGCTTATTGCACAGGCTCAGACGATCCAGTTGTGAGGGACCATGGATCCCTACAGAGACAGACGCTTATAGTCAGACAATTGTGAAAGCCATCTCATCATAACATATGGGAATGTAGTTTGAACCTCCTCCTGAGGGTGGATTTTAAAAACTTTCCCCTTGAAGCTGCTATTAGCCCCACTACGAAAAGACAATGCGTACCCATATTGTACCTGTCTCTGCCCCGCCCCCCCCGGATAACAGTAGTGTGTGTGTGTGTGTGTGTGTGTGTGTGTGTGTGTGTGTGTGTGTTTGCGTGTGCGTCCTCTGTTTTGATCAGGGATATGGGAGAAAAGGTTTTAAACACCTTTCCCCAGTGTCACTGCCCCAATTCAATGCCTTGTGGTGGCACAGAAAAACACAAAAACCTGGAAGACACAGAAGGGGCAAGCACCACTTCAGAGGAGGCAGGTGAACTTTGTTTAGCCCCCACAATAAAAGTTTGATGAAAGAAAAACAATGGAATATTTCACATTAATGCTGACATCTTAAGTGAGCCCACGGGGAACTGCTTTATACAGTATATACTGTATACACTGATGCCTTGTGTATATATTAATTGATGATGATAAAGAAAAGCATTCCAAGTATTTTTCTGTCAAGTGATCCAGCAGCCCAGCAATGAAGGTGATCTACTTGTTTGTGGGCCACTTATCCCCTAGGCCAATCCCACCTATCCTATAGCAGCTTTTAAGCAAGCAAAAAATATGTTGAGAGATCCGATCACAAATCTTCTGTTTTATGTATTTTGGTTCTAAAGGCACAGAACAGATAGTAATCAGTAATTGTGGTAAAGCTGTCATGTTAACACCCTCACACTGTGAGATAAGATTATTTGGTACTTTATGTATACTATTCTCAAAGTACATGTGACAAGATTCAATATTAACAATGTATTGAGAAAAGTTAGCTTTTGCTCAATAGAATGGAGGCTTAGCTTAAAGTGATGTGCAAATTCATGGGAAAGGATCACACAGGAAATCAAATGACTAATTCTAAGAATTCACGAACCAAGATTATATTTGAACCAAGTTAGAATATAACCAGAAGATAAGGTCTAACATTAAAATGCAGAACATTATGGTTTTGGATCTACCTGAACATAAAAATAAAATATTTTTATTTCTTGAATCCAATATTTGATTTACAGTAAAACAGCTTTAATTTTAAGAATCTTCAGTTTCAAGAGTAGCAATCTAAAAGCTTATTTGATATATGATAAAATTATGGCAGAACCAATAGTAATTTACTGATGCAACAGTTATGCCAATCTGTACAGGATTAAAAATTATTAAAAATTGCCCCTTTTAGCCTGGTTTTTTTTTGCATGTGGATCATAAACCCAAAAATAAGTGAAGTGGAGTTTGAAAAGCCTTTACACTTTACCAAGAGATAGAAGCTGGTTCTACAAAAGATCCAGAGGTGGATCCTAGCTTTCGGTGGAGTGCTGCTGCATCATCAAAGGCTCCTTACATTTCCCAAAGGAGCTTCTGATGACAGAGAAAACGCTCTGCTGAATTTTGGGGTCCTACATCTGGATTTCACTGATTTGTTCTTAAACATTGAAATGTAGCTGGACTTTTAAAAATAGAGCATGTGAGTCTATACTGTGTTGGCAGAGGTGCACCTAGGTCATTTTGGAGCCTGGACCTAAAGGCCTTTTGGGGGTCCACCGCCACCCCTGCCCCCGCTGCCAAATAAGCTGCAATACACTTTAAAAACAAAACAAAACACCTCCAGAACATGCTTGGGGAAAGCTGAAAACTCTCTCTCTGTATTTTTAGAAGAGATTCGAAATAAGATACTTCCCACTAACTTGTAAAGAGATATCACATTTTGCCTGGAAATCCTGCCACTTAAATCAGTGGGCTGCTCAGCATTTGGAGCCCCCCCCCCCAGGCCTTCAGGGGACTGGACCTCTGCCCAGAAGTCCGGTTCAAAGAGCACCACTGTGTGCTGGGGATGCTACCTAACTGGCAATAGTAGCTGTGTTACTGGCTTTATGAATTCTAACGAGCCTGAATTTTACATGGACATTAAAGTAGCAAGCCTTATTCTGTTAACTTCTGCCTCAGAAAATAATATGGTCCAATATAAGTGCAATGATAATGGATTTTTTAAAAAATCATGACATTAGATGGTCTAGTTTCAGAAACTGAAGAGTTACATTATGTGGCGCTATAGAAGACAGACCCTGGAATGCATACTGTTTCAGACATACTAACCACTCTTGAATGTCTCCAGCCTGCAAACTGCAGAATCTGCTATCATGGTCAATGCTACTTACAAATTGCATATGCAGTTTAAATGTTTGCCACATAACTTCAATCAGTGGCATAGAGAAGGCATAGGCGGCCTGTTCTCATGGGCAGCCTTCCTACTGCTCAGCTGACCTCTGTAAATGAGCAGAAGCCAGCTGAGTAGTGGAAGCAGGGCAGCTTCCCCACAGGCTGCTGCCACCTCTGCCACCCCCACTGCCACATGCAGCAGCAGCAAGGTGAGGAGAAGGAGGGGCTAGTGAGGTGGCCCCAGAAATGGACAAGGCAGCCCCAGGGGCAGGGCAGCACGGGTTCTTGGGACTCATGCACCCTATTGAAGCTCTGATCATGACTTCGGTCTATCTTTCTGAACATTAGCATCGACTGGCTATCTTAAGTTCTGTGAAATCCACCCACCAACAAGATCTTCTGGGCCTAGTATGCCATTTGTATCCTAGCCTCTGCCCTGGGGGCAGCAACTTCTGGCCATACAACAGCTCCTCTCATTGAGCCTCTAACAATAGGTCCACCTGTACCCACCTGCCTCTAATGATCAATGTCATTGTGAGAAATCAGGCGGGGGAAACCACCATTTCCATGGAGTCGGAATTGATGCACCATCTTTAATTTATTCTAGCTATGGAAAAAGAAAAGCGACTTTTGATAAAAGAGTAGAAGATCTCAATATTACATGGCTTCCGTGCTTGGATTCTGTATAGGCAAAAGCCTTGCAAGATACAAAGAGACTAAAGTCAGTAAAGAGGGTAAATAGTTGCTTAATTCTCTTCTTTCCTTTAAATACTTGAAAATTGTAAGCTCCTTGAAAAAGATGCTAGAAAGAAGAAAGCAGGTCTCAAAAACATTTTCAAGGCCCCAGAGAGATCCAAGAATACTATCATACATAAAAAGAATGAGGCTATTTTCAACCTGGAGTCTTCTCTCAACTGTATGGACAAGACACAGGCATTTCATGCTCAATATTTGGGAAATGAAAGGTAGACAAGGTTTTTAAGACTTCACAAGGACTTATATATATTCATTATTTTTACCCCATTTTCAATTATATAGGTTCACTATTTCTTGACCAATTTATATTTAACTCAATCAGTTCAAAATTAAGTGATTAATATCTGACTAATGTTAACTATGCATGGAACAAGTGTTTAAATACCTTGATGTATTCACTCCAGTGCTGAAGAAGGATCTCGTGCCCCATTTTTACACGGCTTAAAAGCTGGCACATTTGGGTGAGATCTGCTATTCTGTTTTCATCAAGTAGATTATCAAGTCCTAAAATGAAAGAAATCAACACATTTCAAGGCAGTGTTATAAGAAAACAGAACCTATCTCTTGAGTTGAAGCAACACAGGCTGTTGTAAACATGTTGGCTTTACATTTTTCTGTAAAGAAGAATAAATATATGATTGACAAGTGTTTGGTGTTATGTCTGGATGAAGAAATCCAATAAGGAACATTTTAGGCAAAAACACAAGTAATGTTTATCCTGTGTATTAAAACTGGGCTATTGAAATAAATGTTTTAAGGAAATACATGTTATTCATTCAATACTTCCTGTGCAATAGAATTAAACACACAAATCCATATATGCCCCTTTCATTGTCTACAGCCATCTGATCTCTCTCTTTTCAGGGCTGCAGTTAAGCTAATTCTAGTTACTCTGGGTTGCTCTTTCTTTGATCTAAATGAATACTTCACCAGATGTGCTGAAAACTTATGCTATAATGAAATCAGTAGTCTTTAAGGAGCCATAGGGCTCTCTGTCATTTATGCAGCATAACACAGCTAGCTTTCTAGAAGTTAACATCATAGCAGGGGTTTCAAACTGTGGCCCTCCTGTAGATGTTGGCTACAGCTCCCATCATCCCTGGCTTCTGACCATTTTGATGGGGGAGGGGGGGAAATGGCAGTTATAGGCTAACAACAGCTGAAGGGCTGCAGTACTACTGATTTCAGGTGAGTCAGAGACTGAGGCCTATAGTCACCTATAGCCAGTGACTAAGACAAACACCAACACCATTTGCTTCCCAAGCAGCAACAGCAGTAGTTGAAAAGAGTCCTCTGCAAACTGAGCACAGAGGCACCTTTTAAAAGTGGTGATTCTCTTTACTGAGCAGGGGGAGAGCAACTGGCCCTATCCACTCCCAGCACAGCACCCCTCCAGTGGCTGTTGCTGGTGTCCTTCTAATGTTTCTTTTTTAAGACTGCGAGCCCTTTGAGGACAGGAAACCATTTAATTCTTAATTTCTGCATGTAAACCGCTTTGGGAACTTTGGTTGAAAAGCGGTATATACATCTTCTTCGTATTCGTAAAGATAACGAGTGACATTCAGTCCTCTGTGCTTTATTTTAGAAGCACAAGAAGTGGAATTCTTCATTATTATAAATATGGAGGCAGGGTATGGTAAGTTCTCTTAAAGGCAGGAGTGCAGACAAAAGGAAAGCTTGAGGAAGAACTCACTTAAATTGTGTGTGTGTGTTGGGGGGATATATATGGGTTATTAGGTTTGTTGGTGGGGAGTTCAGTAAAATGAGCCCCACCTCACCCCATTTTATTAAATTTGCCACCACCAAAACATCTGCACCCCTGCTTAAAGGTGCAGGAAACATGTTTTTTTCTGTGAAGAAGGATTCTACTTCATGGTAGTAAGAGTTTTCTTAAATGGACAATAACCCCATTCTGTTTTCTCTCACCAACACTGTGATGAAGAAGGAATGTTCTACATATTATACAGAATGAAGTAGCAGCATTCTGGACTTTACCACCTCTGATTGCAGGAGTGTGCATGTTTTATTTTAAATGTTCCCCTACATAAAAAATCTTTCTACATATAGTAAGTTGGCACATCATGGGAAAAGATTTGGTATAGCCCTTCCCCTGGTGTGCTAGTTGTCTACACCCAGAAAGTGTTTTATGCAAAGAAGCATTCAAAAATCTGACTGCATCCCTTTTTGCCTGTCTTCTCAAGCAATATAATCCATTATTCTGTCAATAACAAGCATTCACAGATAGGGTTGGAAAGACTCCTGTCTGAAATCTGGGAGACTACTGCCTGTCAGGATAGACAATACTGAGCAAAGTGAACTAATGGTCAGTATAATGGCCATTATGGACTAGTAATGGCCCAGTAAATTGACTAATAGTCAGTATAAGGCAATTTTGTGTCCAAGTGTGCAGTATGAGGGATTTCCTTGACCCAGCCTTGTGCCTAGAGGGTCAGATGCTGTGGCCAGGAGCCTACACACATTTGGTGTATTCCCTGAAACCTTACATGGAAATAACAGATCTGACCAATGTCACTCATGGCCTAGTTACACGGAGACTTGACTATTGTAATATGCTCTACACAGGCACGGAGGAATGCCAGTGGCAGCCTGAGCTCAGCCCGCTGCCGTGGCCCCCCTAGCACTACCCCCCACATCTGACATCAGATGCAGGGAGCATTTAGCCAAATGCCCCAGATCTGATGTCAGATGTGGGGGCATGGTTAAGCATGGTTTAGCTCCCAAACGGGGCTATGTGGCCCCGTTTGGGAGCTAAATCCAACCAGGGCTACCTTTAAAAGACAGGGAGAGTAGCTCCAGCCGTGCTGTGAACACAGTCCCGTTTGGGAGCTAAATCATGCCCCCGCATCAGACAAAGGGGGAGTGTCTGGTGCATGAGGCGTGGCCCCTGAGGGGCGGCAGCCTGGGTTCTTTGAACTCGTCTGCTCAATAGTAGCTCCGCCCCTGGCTCTACATCAGGGCTACTCAACATCAGCCTCCAACTGTTTTGGACTACAACTCCCATAATCCCCAGCCACGGTGGTCAATAGTCAGGGATTATGGGAGTTGCAGGGTGAGTGAATTTCCTGCTGTACCATCTTTGTTCTCCCAAATCACTTCCAAGCACAAGTTAAGTTGCTGGTTATTACTTAATTCCTGAACAATTTAGGACCAGGGTATGTGAAGGACCACCTCCTCCCAATGTCTCAACCAGAAGATTGCTCCAGAACTTCTAAGCAAATTGAACAGCATTGTAAGTTTTCACAATTCTCCTAAAAGAAAGCTGCAATACCCACATCAAGCCTTTTTTTAAAAATTAGCACCTCCAGTTAAAAGATAAATACATGAGACATCCAAGTAACTATAGCACTCCTTCCATTCAGTGGACATCAGTTTCGGCTCCCTATTTTTCTTAAATTTAAGGGGATGATTAAGTTAGTCATGGTTAAATGCCACTGAAATTAATGTCTTTAGTCATGTCTCATATATTTCCATGTTTAAATTAGACTGAATCCTGCTCCAAAACTTTCTCATAAATTGTTAAACTTGTATTTGAATTTTTCATGAGAAATTGGTTTAACAGCTGTACAACTAAGAATTCCAAGAAAATAAAAACACCTTATTATTCAAGAAAATAAAAGTGGAAAATATCACTTATAGCCCAATCTTCTAAATGTTTACTAAGCAGGCAGTTCCACTAAGTTCAGTGGCATTTACTCCAAAGTAAATATACATAGCATTGGCGCCTTAGCCTCTAATTAATGACAAAGAACAATTCAGAATGGACAGAAGGTAATGTCTTAAAATGTTGATTTTAAAAAAAAGATATTAAAGAAAAGGAGGTGAAGGGTGTGTTCCACTAAATAAGACGGAAAAACAGGAATCATGTGATGACTAAGCAAAGCATAGACAAGTCTGTGTTACATAGTCTTATATTCTTTAGCCTTCTGACCAGCCACAGAACATGAAAGCCAAGTTTTTAAAAAGGAAAGAAATTCCCCTGAAATAAGAAACCAGCACACAACCAGAGTATCACAATATCTTTAACACTGCTTGGTAAAAAGAAGCAATTTGTATCAATGGCAGTTGTAATAATACAAGAAAAATGTTCATACATAGTCCCTGAACTGTATAAAATTTCTTTCTTCTTTTCCATTCTTAAACTGACTCTATACCACATGCCTTCTCTTAAAGAATAAATCTAACAAAAGTAGTTTCACTTTTTAATTTCACTGCACACTAAGCTATTTCGTAGGCTTCAATTGTCCCTTTACCAGTCACAGTCCCTGTTTTCTGGAAACTGTCACTTGTAAATCACATTTACTATTTTTGTCTCTTGGACATTCTGTGTTCCATTGAGGTGGCCATTTTGGAGGCTGCTGTGCATACTCAATGGGCCTCTGCGTGCCCAGGCCACGCATGCATGGCAGCCTCCAAAATGGCCATCGCAACCGAGGGCAGGCCTGGAACAGACTGAAGACTACCTGAACTGGGCGATTTGGACATAAATGGAGGCTGGAGGAGGGAGACACCCCCCACCCCGTGGCCAAATCTAAGCTCCTGGACCAGGTGGCAGTAAGTAGAATTTTAACTTTTAAAAGTTTTTTTAAAAGTTTTTTTTAACTGGCAACCCCCGCACCCGAACCAAACTGGGGGCTGTTCAGGGGGTGCAAAAACTGGTTCGAGGCCGGTGCGGACTCAAATGGAACCAGGCAACCTGGTTTTGTGCACAGCCCTAGTCCCTAGTGCACCTGCATGTAAATGGGTGTACAACACTAAGGCAATACACAGTACGTAGCACATGGAATTCAGTCGTAAGCAATGTGTAATAGCAGCTGCGGAGCTTGGGTCGTAACCCTTGGTCCAAGACTTAGCTGTTACAAGTGTATCCCTGTTTTCATCTGTGAAATGTTGGAAGGGATGGGCTTGGCTCATCCGCTTTGGTAATCTGGAATAATGTTCTCTGCATGCACTTTATTACCTGCTTCCATTTGTGGCATGCTCGTTGTCAGAAATGTATGCCATGCCTCCCAGGTTGCTTGGCCACACTCCTACACATTCACATTCATAACTCCATTTTCATGAGTGTAATGTTGGGGGAGGGGTATGCTATTAAAAGTGATATACAATGTGCCCCTGAATCAAATGAATTCAAGAGATTATGTAATCTGTACATGAAAGGTTTAGAAGAGTGTGAAAAGCAGAACTCAATAAATATAAATGTATACACCATTGCTAAGAAATTGTTCAAGGACCTTTGTATTCATATGGGCAGTCAGGGTACACTACAAGAAGGGCAAAATTTCAATAAGAACAAGCTACTGTATATTCTGCAATTTCCATTTTAGAATCAATGAGAAGATCTGACTTCATTTGATGCAAATAGAATGGATTATCCTACTGTACTGTTCCACTGTCTGGAACTAGGGTGTAGAGAGCAAGGCCAGTTCATTCTGCAGGCCCTCCTGTTTCTCCTGTGCACCAATTTATTGCATCTGCTTGGCTCTTACATTATGTGTGACAGTAGCTAATCCAGATTATAATGAAGCTATACATTCTGAACCTGATCAGACATAGCAGTAACTGTGGAAGGTCTTACTCTACTTTCCTCCAACCTGTGAAATGCACCCCAAGCCTGTCAATCCTTACCATGCATTTTCCATACTTTATTGAACAAACAAATGTGTTTAATGCTAAACGTGTGATGCAGCATTCCTAAGGATTAATGCCCTTACCCAGCTCTTACTACTCTCTCCTAGCTCTTACCATTTTACAGAATTTGATATGAGAGGAAAGCTGGTCTTTTGGTAGCAAGCACAAATTTTCCCTTTTGCTAAGCAGACTCCACCCTGGTCTGTATCTGAATGGGAGACTACATCCAACACTATAAGATAGTTTAGGGAAGTTCAGGTGCTCTGGCAAGAGCACCTGCATGCTTGCATGCAGAAGGTTCCAAGTTTTCTCCCTGGCATCTCCAAGATAGGGCTGGGAGAGACCTGGACAAGCTGCTGCCAGTCTGTGTAGAGTACTGAGCTAGATGGACCAATGTACTGACTCAGTATAAGTCAGCTTCCTATGTTCCTATTGTGTTATGTAACAGGGGGATTCTCCCCTCACAAAAGTTGTCAGATTTCCATTTCTCACACAGCTACCTATAGTTCAACTATTGTTCAGACCACTGATTTTCTTACAACATAGAAGGTGTTTTCAGAGGAGTATCTAGATCTTAGCTCATGGAAAAATATAAGCATGCCTTTGCTACAGCACCAGGAAATATCTCTGCTCTTTAAAGAAGTCTCTGAAAAAGTTAACAATTTTCAGAGCATCTCTGTGACATGAAATTCCTGGCAATTCCTTCACTTACATTTGCCTTTAAAACAAAACCACAACCACAACCAGACAATTCTTATTTAAAAAGTGCACATACTCCTTACACTTTTCAGAGCCAATAATGTTATGTTTACATTATTTATAGCAAGTTACTATAGGAATGTTTACTGGTCACCAGGAGCCCCTGGTGGCACAGTGGTAAAACTGCCGCCCTGTAACCAGGTTACAAGTTCGATCCTGACCAGGGGCTCAAGGTTGACTCAGCCTTCCATCCTTCCGAGGTCAGTAAAATGAGTACCCAGAATGTTGGGGGCAATATGCTAAATCATTGTAAACCACTTAGAGAGCTCCAGCTATAAAGCAGTATATAAATGTAAGTGCTATTGCTATTGCTATTAAGAGCAGTATTAATTACATACAATAGCATCACCTATAGCAATGATTTTTCCAAGGCCAAAGGGGCAGCTGTTGCATTTTATGGCAACTGTACACAGATTGTGAGCAGATTATGCAGCGGTTGGCTAAAAAATTTAATTAGAAAAAAGTACCTTTTTGCAAAATAGCCGTTATGTGTTGTCCTAACAGCTGCTTCTCCACACAAGCAATGAGTGGCTTCCTGTTTAAAGCAAGAAAAAGAATGTATAAACACCTGTACAGTTTAGGAGGAACAGTCTTCCATAGTTGTGCAGCTGTAGCCTCTAAATTCTACTAAATTCTACTCTACGCACCCAAAAGGGGAAAATGCATTATAGTGTTTAGATATACTGTCACTGCTATTTTAAATCAGAAGCGCAGACCAATGATACAAAAACCTGAAGTGTTAAGGAAGCAACCTAACCAATCACTGTTACTTTCAGTGAGACTTGCATACAGATCAGGAAACAATTTACAGGGAAACAACTTAAATATATGAGAAAGGCAGCTCCTACCAGGTTTACATTTTTTTTAAGTAGGCATAGATGTGACTGGTACAACTATAGAGACAACTTGTGTGAGGAAAGTGGTGGAAGTATGCCCTGTTAGGCTGCAAAATGTGTTTAGCACCATCAATTCTTTAATAACAATATTGGGAAAAGTCACTCAGGTGACATGGCAGAAATGCCAGGCTGGTATTTAAGAATGTTAGCTGGCAGCTATAGTAAAACACATTTCAGTGCAATCTGAAGAGATCAACTTCTGCAGCAATAGAATTGCTACAGCTTCAGCTAAACACAGAATTCTGCTTATTACAGTATACATACACAATCTGTATACACAATAACTGATAAACTAAACTGAGTGTTATATAATAGATCTATTTCTAAAACTTCAGTGAACATTGTTAAGCCTTCCTAATGTCTTTTGCTTTGATTTCTAGACCAAAGATACAAGAAAATTTCAAAGACAGATGTATAAAAGGTGGTTTCACTAATGTTGCTCTTTCAGATATCAAAAACATACATAAATACAGGGTTCTGGAGACCATTTATTTCAAGTAATAGGAATCTTGCACTTATCATCAAAAAGAATTACTCACTGTGTGCTATGGTCTAGATATGTTACTACTCTATCTGCTTCTTCTTCTAAACGTTTGTTAACGTGGTGAAGATATTCTGGAACCTGTCAAATGTAAAAAGATATATTTGGAAGGGGAAAAGCGAGATGTAAATTTAAAATGACAGCTCTTAGGAATCTAAACTGCTGTAGTAAAACATGCACAATGCTCTCACCCAATTGTACCAAGTTTGAGTATGTCAATGATAGGCAATGAGCTGATGGCTTTATTAATTTATAATATTCCTTTTTCAGTCACAATGGACCTTCCAAGATTACTACTACTACAAATATTCATATACTGTACTGCTTTTCAACAATTATAGAGAAATATTTTTAAAAGGAAAAGAGTTACAATGTAAATATTTTCCTGTCAATTGTAATTTTTTCATGAGCCAGGGACAGTTATTGTAATAAATCATCTGCAGACCTAAAAACAATAATTTAAATATGAGTATTAGCC
Source organism: Hemicordylus capensis (assembly GCF_027244095.1). Taxonomy (NCBI): domain Eukaryota; kingdom Metazoa; phylum Chordata; class Lepidosauria; order Squamata; family Cordylidae; genus Hemicordylus; species Hemicordylus capensis. The sequence continues at coordinate 140,696,649 of NC_069659.1, forward strand.
ATGCATAAAAAAGGAGAGTGAAGACAAACAACATTTTTAGAGCAGCAATTTTGATTTGAAAGTGTTCTCATAGTGTTTAATCCACACACACTTTTCCTTTCCAGGGCTGAATTCCTCTGGCGGCAGGCGGAGATATGTTTCGACAAGTTTGCAGTAGGAACTGGCTGTGCATAGCTCTGGTTAGCTGGCATCCATGATGTCATCAAGAAACCAGTTCCCAACGACATTAAAAAAAAGTTTCTGTTTTTAAATTAAGATGACGAATGGAAAAACAGATAGTATACATATGGTGCTTAAAATGAGAGAGCGAGGGAGAGCGCACATGCAAGCACAGGAGCACCTAGCTGAGGGAAGGGGGAAGACTGACAGTTGAACTGTGTGTGTGATTCACTGGTATGTACACTTATTTTAGCTGCAGTCTCAAGAAGAAGTCAGGCATGTATTGCACCCGAGAAACCTGCTGCAAGTCATATTTTTAGCCTACTTTCCTGTAGGCTTATGAGATCACCTGGCATTCTGCGTGTGTGTCCCCCACTATCAACTTCACAACGCTTAGACCAATATGAACCGAATCGGGTACAGTTGTAGGGACACCTCAACGGTGTAGTTTGTGATGATGTTATCCACCCCGATCCAAGATGGTAGACATAAACTTTTGAGGCGCAAGTGGACTAACTTGTGAACTGCCTAACCGATTTGAACCAAATTTGCAGCTGTAGGGACACATAGGAACACCTCAACAGCGAAGATTGTGATGATGTCATCCACTTCAGTTCGAGATGGTGGACACGTAAACTTTTGAGGAGCAAGTGCACTAACTTGTGGACATTCTAACCGATTTGAACCAAATTTGCTACAGCCGAATGGACACATAGGGATGCCCCAATGATGTAGTTTGTGATGATGTCACCCAACCCAATCCAGGATGGCAGATGCATAAACATTTGAGGCACATGCACTAACTTGAGAACTGTCTATCTGATTTGAATCTAATTTGGAACAGTTGTAGTGAATGACACACAGGGACACCTCAATGGTGTAGTTTGTAACAACGACATCTACCCCGATCCAAGATGGTGGACACATGAACATTTGAGGCGCAAGAGATCTAACTTGTGAACCTTGATTTGCACTAAATTTAGTCCAGATGTAGAGACAGTAAAAGGAAAGTAGTCTGATTAGTTCTTACTAGAACAACTTGTTAATATGTTTGTCTTTACTTTGAGACTGTAGAAATGTTTTGAGTACTTCAGTGTTAGAATTGTTATTTTGATATACTGCCTTCAGCACAATTGTTCAATATTTGTATGAACAATTACTTTACTATATCTCAGGAAAGCTGAGAGGAAGGAACTCTTCACCATTATTTTGGCTGACCAGCCTGAGGCTTTCCAGCTGTTCTTGGGCTACAACTCCCATAACCCCTTGACCACTGAGGCTGGGGATGAAGGGAGTTACAGTCCAACAATTACTACAGAGCCTCAAGCTGGCCATCCCAGGCCTAACTCAAGCCCTTGGAAACAAAATTATCTTCACTGGTTAAGTAAAGCAGCATAAAGAATTCTGATTTCTGCAAAGATCACACAAAAATCTCTTAAATAGATGTTCACGGAGAACAACAATAAAATTGTTGCACAAGAGAATTCCAATGGGTTGTGCCCTTTCAAAACATGCATGTACATTTATTTATGCAGTTCTGCCAGGTGCAGTTTTCACTCCAACATAATTATTAAAAACCTTTCACTTTTCAAACTAAAAAAAAGTTCTCAAGAGTTCTCAAAGCAGTTGACATAGCAAAAGTGAAAATGAAACAATGGTTCCCTTTCCCAAAAGGGATCACCATCTTAAAAAAAGAAAAAAGGCAAGGGGGTTACCAGCAAACAGCCACATAGAAAAGATGCTATGTTGGTATAAATAAGGGCAATTGCTGTACCACTGCTAAATATATAAGAACCACCGCTTGGTGCACCGTTAACAGCCAATATACATGAAACTGGTATCCGAGAACAACTTGCACACTGTTTTGTTTAACAGGAGTTCCAGTTTCTTGAGATTACCATGCCAAGAGAAATTCAACATCATACCTCTCTTTCTTGCATTAACCTTTGGCCTTCTGCAGTATATAAGCAGTTTGTATCTTCCAAAAATCTTTGCTCAAATGAGTCTTTGTAAACCTATTTAAGAAAGGTATTAATGTAAGTTAATACCTAGGCACAACAATATTTTAGTAGGTAAGGCTTTTTAAAAATCTATATAAATATTTTTGTAATGTGCAGCTTGCTTTATCATCCTGATCTTATTTAACCTCCAAACAAACAACTAGTTAGAAATACTCCTAATTACAGATAAGGAACTAATAGTGAACAATGACACTTCAACACATTTACACAATATGTTCATTACTAAGGCTGCAATCCTATTACACTTCCCTTGGGAGTTACCCCATTTAATACAGTGGGACTTATTTCCAGGTCAGTATGCCTAGAAATATTAGGTGGACCAAGGGCAAGGGACCATTACATTGCCTTTGCTCAGCCTCAAAAACCTGGCAGCACTACTAGAATACAGGAATACAGTAAAATGTCTTCCTTTAATCACAAATGCAAGCTACCTTGGTAATGGTAGTTCAGAATCTTTCTGATCCTGGGTTTAGTATTTAGTTAGGTCTAGTATTACACATCTGCTAGAGAATAAATGGCTGTGGAATAAACTATGAATATTCAGCAAGATCTGTGTTCCTATCCTGAAACTTTGACTTAGGCAGACTGAGTTTACATACTCAGTGATGCACATGCTCAGTATGTACACAGGATGGAGTATACATGCCCTTGCTTTCCAACAATTATTTCTTAGTTCAACACATTATGCGATACAGTAATAGTTTTCTTATTATAAGCATTTCTACAAAAATCATGCCTTGGAAATTTTATCTCTTTTTCATGAACCATTTGCCTAGGGCTTGGGTCAGAGGGGAAGTCTCATCTTTTTACTTTCATCCAGGAAAGCTAGATGAGAAAGTTGTATCATTTTTGCCTACCCCTAATATTGTATGTATAAGCTGCTACACTTACTTGTAGATCAGACAGCATGCTTAACAGACTTCGTAACAGACTTCTATCCACAGCTTCACCATTTCGTTCTCGTTCAATCAACAGTAGGATTCCATCAATAGTTTTAGTTTGTACTAGTTTATCACTAATAACATGGTTTCTAAAAAGTTCTAGCCCCATATCCCTGTAAAAATATGAAAGATCACCAGAGTTTGATTTCATACCAGATTATATTGCCTAGAGACTTTCTTTTCAAAAGTTGCATCTCTCCTTAGCTATGTCTTGCCAATGCTCCAAGGTTTAGGTTGGCTTTCAGTTTGCTTCTGTGCATAATTTAAGGTATGTTTCAACAAATGCTTGCAGAGTTTGAAAACTGGTAAAGAAAAATACCTGTCCCTTTACACATTCACTGGCATTTAGATCTGCTGGCACACGTCAGTAGCAATCTTAGGACTGAGAGGCCTAGGATGGAGAGCTGTAAAGGACAGGGCTCCTATACCTTTCAGAGCTATGTAGAAGGGGGACTTCTAGAGGATGCTATCATGCAGGTGTGAGAAAATAACCTTCTGAAATTCTCTTTTCTGAACAGCTGTTAAAGACATAAGGACTATCTTAGCATCTGGTCACCTAGGGACATCCTTATTGTGCCATACAAATCTACTGGGCATTGTTATCAGTCCCAGCCCATTGGAACCCAATTTGCTGACCTTCAAATAGGCAAGAGACCTACCTTTTGAAGACTAGTTAAATGCTTGTGCACATTTTATTTGTTTTATTCTTAGTTACCTATTAATGTAGCTTTCTTAATAATTGGTTCCCAAAGGTCTTTCTGCAAACTTAGATAAAATGGCTGTGATTCAGAGAGTCAGCAGTACACAGCCCAAGCAAGTGCTTCTAGCCTATAGCAACTGGAAAGAAAAAAAATTCACAGCAAGAAAATGGGGCAGTGGAGGGAGTTACTTAGATGTTTCAGCAGAATTATATGCCAATTCTCTAACTTCAGCTTCAGAGCTGAAACCAACTTTTTTCCCCAGCTATGAAGCAAATGACAATTTTACTATTTTAAAAGGATTGATACAACTTCCTCAACGAATTAGACCAATTAGTCACTTATTTGTTCCTGAAATGTTATAGGAACATAAACACCAGCTCTCTTAAAGTGATATAAATTAAAATGGCTTTACATGGGAGACTAAGCTTTAAAACATACAACAAAGCACATAACAATATGAGCATAATCATAATAATTCCAGGTTTTTGGTGCTGGGAGACTTCAATATCCATTTTGGGGCTGGCTTGTCTGGTGTAGCTCAGGAGTTCATAGCAGCCATGACAATTATGGGCCTATCCCAATTAGTTTCTGAACCAACTCATGTTGCTGGCCACATACTCAATTTGGTCTTCTGTTCGGATCAGGGAGGTGTTCTGTGGGTGGGGGATCTGGTGGTGTCCCCATTGTCATGGATGGACCACTACCTGGTTAAGGTTGGTATCATGACCACAATCCACCCCTGCAGGGGTGATGGACCTATTAGGATAGTCCGCCCAAAAAGGCTGCTGGATCCAGTAGGTTTCCAAAAGGCCTTGGAAGGTTTTGAAGCTGGTGTGGCCGATGATTCTGTCGATGCCCTGGTGGGAACCTGGAATAAGGAACTCAACAGGGCAGTAGACACGATTGCTCCTAAGCGTCCCTCCAGACCTGCTTCAAAAATGGCGCCCTGGTATACCAAGGAGTTGCGAGGGCTGAAGTATGCTAGGCAGGCGACTGTAACGCAAGTAGAGGAGAACTCGACTCGAATCTAACAGGATGCAGCATAGCACCCATTTGAAGGTATATGCCGTGGCGGTGCATGCGGCAAAAAAGGGGTTTTGGTCAGCACACATTGCCTCCGCAGGTTCACGTCCGGCAGAGCTATCCTGGGTTGTGAGGAGTATAATTTCTGCTCCTTCTGCTTTAAATCCGTACCTGGAGGCGCTCTGCTGTTACCCTTTTGCTGGGTTCTTGGCGGACAAAATCTCCTGTATTCGGGCTGATGTGGAATCCATTATTTCTGCAGGGTCTATGAAGGAGGTGTCCAGCGATCCCTCTTGCAGTGTTAGGTTGGATCAGTTTCAATCTGTGACTCCTGAGGATGTGGACAAACTGCTTGGGGCGGTACAGCCTACCACTTGTTCTCTGGACCCTTGCTCGACTTGGCTGCTTCGATCTAGCAGGGAGATTGCTGGAGGGGGCCTAGTTAATATCATAAATGCATCGCTGAAAGAGGGTAGGATGCCTCCATGTTTGAAGGAGACAATAGTTAGACCTCTTCTTAAGAAGCCTTCCTTGGATCCCTCAGCAATGGATAGTTATAGGCCAATCTCCCTTGGTTGGGCAAAGTGATTGAGAGGGTGGTGGCTGACCAGCTCCAGGCGGTTTGGGAGGAAACTGATTATCTAGACCCATTTCAAACTGGCTTTAGAGCGGCCTATGGGGTTGAGACAGCCTTGGTCGGCCTGATGGATGACCTTTACCGGGAAATCAACACAGGGAGTGTGACTCTGTTGATTCTCTTGGCGGCGTTCGATACCATCGACCATGGTATCCTTCTGGGTCGCCTGGGGGAGTTGGGGGTAGGAGGCACTGCTTTGCAGTGGTTCCGCTCCTATCTCTCAGGTAGATTCCAGATGGTGGAGCTTGGCGACAGTTGCTCCTCAAAACGGGAGCTGTTATATCGAGTCCCCCAGGGCTCCATTTAGTCACCAATGCTTTATAATATCTACATGAAACCACTGGTGAGGTCATCAGGAGTTTTGGTGCTGGGTGTTATCGATATGCTGATGACACCCAAATCTACTTCTCTTTTTCATCTGCATCATCAGGAAATGCTGTTCATTCCCCAAATGCCTGCCTATAGGCAGTAATGGGCTGGATGAGGGATAACAAATTGAAGCTGAATCCAAGCAAGACAGAGGTGCTCATTGTAGGGGCTTAGAATCTGAGGGATGAGTTTGATCTCCCTGTGCTGGATGGGGTTACACTCCCCGGAAGGAGCAGGTATGCAGGGAGTACTACTGGACCCAGGCCTCACCCTGGTATCTCAAGTGAAGGCCATGGCCAGGAGTGCTTTCTATCAGCTTCGGCTGATTCGACAGCTGTGTCCATTCCTTGAAGAGGATGACCTCAAAACAGTGGTGCACCAGCTGGTAACCTCCAGGCTCGACTACTGTAACGCACTCTACATGGGGCTGCCTTTGTACGATGTTCGGAAACTTCAGTTAGTTCAAAATGCGGCAGCCAGATTAGTCTCCGGGGCAACTCAGAGAGACCATATTATGCCTGTTTTGAAACAGTCGCACTGGCTGCCGATATGTTTCCGGGCAAAATACAAAGTGCTGGTTATTACCTTTAAAGCCCTAAACGGCTTAGGTCCAGGTTACCTCAGAGGAGCGGCTTCTTCTGCATGATCCCCACCGCACGTTAAGGTCATCTGAGGAGGTCCGTCTCCAGTTACCACCGGTACATCTGGTGGCGACTCAGAGGTGGGCCTTCTCTGTAGCCGCTCCTGGGCTGTGGAATGTGCTCCCTGCAGAAATCCGTAATTTCAACTCTTTATTGACTTTCAGGAGAGCCCTTAAGACTTATCTGTTTGGCCTGGCCTTCAGGATTTTTAAATTGTTCTAAGGGGTTTTTAATGTACTGGGTTTTTTAGGGTTTTTAAATTGTTTTTTAACTGATTGTTTTATGGTATTTTAGGATTTTTGTTTTTGTTGTTGACTGATTTTGACTGTTTTTGTTTTGTTTGTAAACCGCCCTGGGCCAAATTGGGAAGGGCGGTATAAAAATGCAATAAATAAATAAATAATAAAATAAATTTATTGACTAGAACTAATATGATTGACTAAGCTTTTTTAAAATTACAGCCCTAATTCACATATTATCAATTGCATTAACAACCCAGAGATTCAGATACTATACCTACCATATAGAAGGTAGCATTGAATTCTGAAGTACATAGGTACGGTCCAAGAACAAAAATATACTTCTAATCATGATCTGCAAACAAACAAAAATCAAAGAATGAATTTTCTCTACAGAAAAAAAATGTTTTCTTTGCAGAAGCATTGTATATGTATCTATACAAGCAATACATACACCATACATTTTCTTATATAGGTTATCCTCCACCAATACCCAGGATTATTATGCATTCAAATACCCCTCTTACATTGTTTTGCCCTTATTTAAACCTGCAGTCAACAATTTTCCTTACAGAGAAGAATTACTGCAATGAATCTCAGGTGAATTATCTACACAGAGAAAGTTTAAGGCACTTGCTTATATGTAAAGACATTCTTGATGCAGCTGGACAGCAGCAACATGGTGCCAGTGTGGAAAGAATGCTCAGGGGTCTGAACCATGATTAAGGAATTGGTAGTGGGCTATGCAACTGCATGGTAACTTCCCTCAGTTCCTCCTCTGACAAATTCTCTTGCTGCATTTAATCATAGTTTGACATTACATCAGCATCACTGTGAAACATGTTTAACAAAACTCAGGAGTGCTTCTAATGCAGCATCTGAAATCTTGTGGCTGATCCCAATCCCTTAACCATAATTAAGGGCCAGCAAGTATTACTCCTGCACTGGCCTACAGCCTCTATCTGATCAGCCTGATTCTTCCCAGAACAAGAATGCTTGTATCTCCTTGTATGATCCAGTTCCTATATAAACCCTCTCTCATATGTAGTCCATACATACAGTACCAGAAGCAGTACAGGCATTAATCATGAAAGCAGGATGAGTACCACCAGTGAGGCAAACTGCTGCCATCATCACTTCCACCTGCTTCTCCAGCTGGGACTGGCTCCCTCCTTCCTGCAGGGAGACCAGAAGAACCAACTGCCCTGTAAGCAGGAGAAGCAGCCACCAGTGAGGCAAATCATCATCACCAACTCTGTACTGTATTTAGGAACGTAGGAAGTACTGTATTTAGGAACATAGGAAGCTGCCACATACCGAGTCAGACCATTGGTCCATCTAGCTCAGTATTGTCTACACAGACTGGCAGCCGCTTTTCCAAGCTTGCAGGCAAGAGTCTTTCCCAGCCCTATCTGGAGACATCAGAGAGGGAACTTGGAAGCTTCTGTATGCAAGCATGCAGATGCTCTTCCCAGAGCGGCTCCATCCCCTAAGGGGAATATCTTACCATGTAACACATGTAGTCTCCCATTCATATGCACCCAGGATGGACCATGCTTAGCAAAGGGGACAATTCATGCTTCCTACCACAAGACCAACAATCCTCCCATGAGACTTTCCCTACCTGGAAATGCCAAGGATTGAAAGTGGAACCTTCTGCATGCAACCCAGATAAGAATCAGATATCCTTTTTATTGTCTTAATGATTTATTACTGTACTAGCCAACCCACACAGAGCATCTGTGCACTCTTTGGGGGCGTGCTGTTCCCCTCTTCCAGCCCCCCTCCCTTCACCCCTCCCTCTTGCTCCACTCTCTCCCTCCCCCCTCCCTCCTGCCCCACTCTCTTTGCCCACCTCCTTCTGGCCCCACTCTCTTTGCCCCCTCCCCCTCCCTCTGGCCCCCTCCTCCACTCTCTTCTTACCAGGGTGGCGGCGGGCTGAAAGATTTCCCTCCCATCCCGGCCTCTGATGCCTCTTGCCTCTGGCGGCCAGGCCCGGCTGGGCCACTGCCTCCGCCTCCCGCTTGGTCGGGCTGCCGCCGCCGCCGCTCATACCTGGGCTGGCCAGGCCAGGCCGTCCTGCCGCCTCCGCCTCCCGCTTGGTCAGGCTGCCACCGCCTCTCATACCTGGGACAGCCTGGCCAGGCCATCCCGCCACCTCCTGCTTGGTCAGGCCAGCACCACCTCTCATACCTGGGATGGCCTGGCCTGGACAGGCCAGGCCATCCCGCTGCCGCCTCCCAGCAGCCAGCCAAGGCCACCTTCTCTGGCCATTTTGCGGCCCGCTCACACCGCCGCCATTTTTTCTTCCCCCTCAACTCTTGCTGGGCCCAGGAACTCTCACAATGTGTTGCAAGAGTTCCGCCGCCAAACTCAGGACACGCACCGGCTAAGAAAATTATATAGATTATTTTTACTGATTTTATGTAAACCACTCTGCCTTGTTGGCTGAAGAGCAGGGTAAACGTGCTTAAAATAAATAATAAATAATGAGCATGTGCTGCTGGGCTGCTAACATATAGACTTGCTTGTAGGAAAGAGCTCCAGCCTCTACTTCATGCAGGAGGGTGTTTTTCACACAGGGCTTTTAGCTAGCATCTCCTCTGGCATGGAGGATGTGCCTTCACATATTGGCCAGATTTACCAGAAGTCCCTGCAAGCTAGCAGGGAACACTTCACATATAATTTGGGTTTTTCATTGTACGTTAGCATATAGCCCGATTTATATCCAGGGGAAAAAATCCACTTTTTTGCATTGGTCTTTGGGGGCAAAATAGAACTCACAGTAAACTTCCAGATAAAGCAGAAGAACAGAGCTCTTCCCTGACAGCAGATCTATGTGAGGACAGCTTCTGATGCCACTTCATGCAGCACACTGTAACTTTCTTACATGTGAATATATCTTGTTGTCGTTAGTATTCATTAGTAGTGATGTGCACAAATTGTCTTCGGCACCGGCGGGGGTAGTATTTTAAGGGCGGGGGAGGGTGTACTCATCCCCCCCACAGCATTTCCCCCACCGGCGCTCTGTAGATTTCAAGCCCCTCAGGGCGGCAGCGTTCCTCCCTGCCGCCCCGTTCCCCCCGTCAGCCGGAAGTGGCCGGAAGTTGGGAGGGTGCGTGCGCCCGTCGTGCGCGCGCGCGCGCTCGCAACTTCCGGCCACTTCCAGCTGACGGGGGGAACGGGGCGGCAGGGAGAAACGCTGCCGCCCTGAGCGGCTTGAAATCTACAGAGTGCCGGCGGGGGAAATGCGGCGGGGTGGTGGTGAGGACACCCTCCCCCGCCCTTAAAGTACTACCCCCGCCGGTGCCAAAACACCGAAAACCGCCCCAGTGCCGAAACGTTTCGGAGGCCTTTACAATGGCCTCCGAAACGTTTCGGGCACATGCCTATTCCTTAGGATGCCTATTCCTTAGGATGCCCATTAAATGCCCATGCCTATTCCTTAAGATGCCTATTCCTTAGGATGCCCATTAAAAAGCTACTTGTAAAACATGGAAGTGGAGCTCTAAGTAAGGATACTGCCTAGATTAAATGTGTACTAGTTAAATGGGAACTAGTTGTTCCTGGGATATCTCTCCAGAGGAAACAGCTGTTGCAGACATAATTAAGACTACTGTTTATAACAGAATTGTGCAAATATGACCTAACAAGCCAAACAGAGCAACTAGCCAGATATAGTAAACCAAATAAAAACTTGATAATTCTCCCAAGAACAGGTGTGAGGGATTGCCAGGTGCCTAGCAAGCTCTAATATATGGCTGAAAGGCTGCATTTGGCCTGAAGAGTCACAAGTTGTACATGGCAGATCACAACTTTCTCCTTGTATAAAATGTGCGAGATACAATGATACTATTACCTAATTAAAACTTGGGTTCCCTTAAATTATTAATATTTCAAAATTAGCCACTGGCTAAAGCTATAGCCAATAAAAGCTAAGTCTGAACTATTTTCTTCACTCAAAAGTAAAACATAAAAAAGAATACTGCTAAGGTTTCCATAGATATTGCAACTAATTCAAACACATGACAGTGAATTGGCCACCAGCAAGAATGCCTTTAAAAGTGAGTCACTAATTTTAAAATCCAAAGCAGCAGTTCCCTTAGTTTACTCATACAACACACGTACACCTTCATCTGTTAAAGGGAATTCAGGAAAATCTACAAATGCTGATGATTCATTGTATATTCTTATGTTATGTACTATAAAGAACTAAAAACAGGAGACTTCCAGGGTTATAGCACTGCTTTTCAAAAAATCCCTGAAAAGGAAGAGGAGGTGGATGTGGAGGAGCAGGAGCAGGAGGAAGAGTTGAGATTAAGACACCAAGGTTTTGCCCTTGCCAGCCTAACCACATTTTCTTCAAGAATTAAAAAGGTTGTACAACAAGATGCTGAAAGGCATCATCTCATACTGGAGGAGGCAATGGCAAACCACTCCTGTATTCTACCAAGGACAACCACAGGGTTGTCAACACCAACTCGATGACACACTTTACCTTTACAACATAGCTTAATAGTGTGTTTGCAGTGTTCAACAGCACTGCACTAAGGTGTAGCTTCCATGTTCTTAAATGAAGAACATCCAATTCCAAAGGAGAGGAGAGCTGGTCTTGTGGTAGCAAGCATGACTTGTCCCCATAGCCAGCACGGTCTGCCCTGGTTGCATATGAATGGGAGACTTGATGTGTGAGCACTGCAAGATATATCCCTCAGGGGATGAAGCTGCTGTGGGAAGAGCAGAAGGTTTCAAATTCCCTCCCTGGCTTCTCCAAGATAGGGCTGAGAGAGATTCCTGCCTGCAACCTTGGAGAAGCCGCTGCCAGTCTGTGAAGACAATACTGAGCTAGATAGACCAATGGTCTGACTCAGTACATGGCAGTTTCCTATGTTCCTATGTCTCTGTAGATGCTGAACACCTCCAAAAGTAAGATTGATTATTTACACCGAGCCGCACAGACACTTGGCTCATATTGCTCCACAAAACTGACAACAACAGTCTGTGGCAAGAAGCAACAGGCTTCCAGTACAGCCTTTCAGCAACCTTTCAGCAGTCCTCTTTTCTCCCCCAATTCCTTGTCTGCATAAACGACAACCAACTTGTATCATAGAAGCCCCCAACTTGTGACTGACTGGTTTTTCTAGACTCTTGTGTGTTTTTCTAGTTTTTCTAGACTCTTGTGCATGCTGAGAGGCACATTCCTCAGAGAAAAAAAGAATCCAACCATGCTACAAATATTCTACAAATATATGTGGTCAGAGTGCTGGACTAGGACCGGGGAGACCCGAGTTCAAATCCCTGGACATCTGGTGGCAAGTGGGCTACAGGACTCAGGATCTTCAGTTGAGCAACCAGGGCTGGAGACAGCAAAGTTACTGGAAGAAACGTTGCTTAACCGAAAAAAATATACAAAAAATGCCAACAAGGAAATAATGATCTACTATTACAATTCTAGTCCAACTAAAAGAGGTTATTTAAAAAGAATGTACCACATTTGGAAAGAGAAGCATCCAGACACAGAAATAACAGAACAAAGGCTAGCAGACCAGAGAAGATTCATAATAAGAAATAAAGTATTCACAGGAGTTGAGCTGGAAGAACTGCAAAGAGCAATACAGGCTCAAGATATGGAAGAAGAATTATCACCAATTGAAGAAGTTGCTCAGGCGCAGGTGGAGGAGGTGTTGGAAATCGAGGATGCCACTGTTGCTGAACTGTTTCAAAATCAAAACCAGGCAACCACCCCTTTGCCTTCACCTCAAAAACCCAAATGCCGTTTAACAGAAAAGCAACAAGAACTAAAGCAAAAAATAACTGAGCACATGAACCAAACAACCACCAGGGTTCGATTTCCAGCTCTAAAAACAGTTGCCAAAAAACAACTTGCTCAGGCATTAAAAGATGTCAATGCTGCACTTGCAGAAATAACAACCAAGAATTTGCAAGAAACAAACCAACTAATGTACAGTGCAGCAACAACAACAACACAAGAGCTCGGATATAAGATCAGTTGACCTGTCAAAAAAGAAAGCAGTACATCACCTAAATGGAAGATTAGATTAGAAAATAAAATCTCCAGGCTCAGATCAGATGCTAGTAAATTGAAAGATATGAAAGACAAGAAGCTGAAGAATGAAAACACCAAACAGTATCTGATCCAAAAATACCACCTAGATTCAAGGAAAATTAGAGAAGTCCTGGAAATAATAAAGCAGCAAATAACAGCAGTGTCAAAGAAAATTAGCAGATATGAAGCCAGAATTACACAACACAGGCAGAATCTCCAATTCCAGTCAAATCAGAGACGTTTCTACCAAAGCATAGAAGGAGAAACTGCAAGAGACGTAGAAACACCAAATAAAGAAGAAACAGTGCAATTCTGGGGGAAATTATGGGACAATCCAATAGATTATAATAAAAAAGCAGGCTGGATGAAAGAGGTCAAAGAATGTAACCAACAAATGCAAGATCTAATAATAACACCAGAATTAATAAGTGAAAGAGCAAAGAAAATTAAAAATTGGACTGCGCCAGGCGACGATGAACTGCATGGCTTTTGGCTTAAACACCTAACAAGCCTTCATAAACAACTATCAAAACAGTTCAATCACATTATGAAAGGCGGTGATATTGAACAATGGCTAACAACTGGGAAATCCTAATCCGGATGTTATTCATATCGTGGCCAAATATTGTTATATAATATGCCAAATGCGTATAAATGTAGTCTGATTTTGTATTATCATCTTATTATTGTTATTATCATTATTATTTTAATATTGTTGTATTGCTGGTCTACGACCGAAATAAAGTTTTACAACTGGGAAAACTCACCTCATTATGAAAGACCCAGCAAAAGGTGCAGTTCCAAGTAATTATAGACCGATAACCTGCCTGCCAACCATGTTCAAATTATTAACTGGAATAATAGCAGATTAAGTGATGCAACGCTTATTAACTAACAAACAGCTTCCAGTTGAACAGAAAGGAAATTGCCCGAACACCAGAGGCACAAAAGACCAGCTACTGATTGACAAAATGATTTTAGAAAATTGCAAGAGAAGAAAAACCAATCTAAGTGTTGCATGGATTGACTACAAGAAAGCCTTCGATACATTGCCTCACACATGGATACTAAAATGTTTAGAAACAACTGGTGTCAGCAAAAACATTCAGATATTTATTTAAAAAGCAATGATGTGGAGTACACAGTTAACAATCAATGGCGAGGCACTTGGACAGGTTAGCATTAGAAAAGGCATTTTCCAAGGGGACTCACTATCCCCTCTATTGTTTGTAATCGCCATGACCCCACTTTCACAAATACTAAACAAAACAGGCCTCGGATACCAAACATCTAACACATCCAGTAAAATCAACCATCTGCTGTACATGGACGATCTGAAGTTGTATGGAAAGTCCCAGTCAGAAATCGAATCACTGCTAAACACTGTTCGTATATTCAGTAGCGATATGGCAATGGAGTTTGGACTAGACAAGTGTGCTGCATTAATAATGAACAGAGGGAAAATAAGAAAAACAGAAGGAACAGAACTGCCCAATGGAAGCAACATCAAGAACCTGGAAGAGAAAGAACATTACAAATACTTGGGCATTCTCCAGGCTGATAACATCACACACACTGAAGTTAAAAGAAAAATTGGAAGTGAATACATCAGGAGAGTCAGAAAAATCCTGAAGTCCAAACTCAATGGCGGGAACATCATACAAGCCATAAACACCTGGGATATACCTATTATTAGATACACTGCAGGAATAATAGACTGGACCCAGGCCAGGGGCGTAGCAAGGTTGGAGTGGGCCCATAGACAAGATTTTAAAATGCAGCCCCCTCACGGAAGCTCAACTCATGAAGTAAAGAAATCTTAAATGAGGTATACACACACATATATCCTATGTGCCACAAAAGAACGTCATCCTAAATTATTTTTAAAAGGTTTTGTACTTTTTGGACGATGCAAGTCATTTAATGGTACTAGAGAAAGACATGCTGTTCTTGATCTTAACACTCACATCAATTTAGGAGTATGAATACAACTGAAGGAAGCCTGGGCGGGTGTGTGGCTGGGGGAGTCAGTCATGTGACTTTCCTATGCCCCCCCCAAGGCAGTGGGCCCCCAGACAACTGTCTCCCCTTGCCCTATTATAGTTACGCCCCTGACCCAGGCAGAGCTAGAGACGCTAGATCGTAAGACCAGGAAAATCATGACCATCAATCATGCTCTGCACCCCCACAGTGATGTCGATAGGCTCTACCTCCCTCGCAACTCAGGTGGAAGAGGAATGCTGCAAGTCCATCAAACAGTAGAGGAGGAAAAAAGAGGCCTTGAAGAATATATAAGCGACAGTGAAGAAGATGCACTTCAAATGGTCAGGAAAGCAAAACTATTCAACACCAATGAAACAAAGCAGGCCTACAAGAACAAGTCAAGAACCGAGCAGAAAAATGGAAAAATAAGCCCCTGCATGGTCAATATTTACACAATATAAGTGGAAAGTCAGACATTACCAAGACCTGGCAATGGCTTAAGAATGGCAACTTGAAGAAAGAAATAGAGGGTTTAATACTGGCTGCACAAGAACAGACATTAAGAACAAATGCAATAAGAGCAAAAGTAGAAAAATCCACAACAAATAGCAAGTGCCGCCTTTGTAAAGAAGCAGATGAAACCGTGGACCACCTAATCAGCTGTTGTAAGAAGATCGCACAGACTGACTACAAACAAAGGCATGACAAGGTAGCAGGGATGATACACTGGAACATCTGCAAAAAATACAAGCTACCTGTAGCCAAGAATTGGTGGAACCATAAAATTGAAAAAGTTGAAGAAAATGAAGATGTAAAAATATTATGGGACTTCTGACTACAAACAGACAAACATCTGCTACACAATACACCAGATATCACTGTAGTCGAGAAGAAAGAAAAACAAGTCAAAATAATCGACATAGCAATACCAGGGGATAGCAGAATAGAAGAAAAAGAAGTAGAAAAAATCACCAAATACAAAGATCTACAAATTGAAATTGAAACGCTGTGGCAGAAGAAGACCAAAATAATCCCAGTGGCAATTGGTGCCCTGAGTGCAGTTCCAAAAGACCTTGAAGAGCACCTCAACACCATAGGGGCCACAGAAATCACCATCAGCCAATTACAAAAAGCAACTTTACTGGGAACAGCCTATATTCTGCGATGATATCTATAACAACAGCAACAATATTGACAATAAAATTCTGGCATCCCAGGTCCTTGGGAAGGACTCGATGTCTGGATAAAACAAACCAGTCAATAACACCTGTCTGACTGTGTAAACAAGAAATAATAATTCTGTGGCATACATATATCTCAATACTTGGATAAGCACAGATCAGTCCTTTCACAGATCAGCTATTATCAGTCCTAAGTATTCAGGATTCTACAAAGAATGAATTGCTCCTCACAGGTTTCGCATCAGTTACTAACAAAACACAGATCTTTACACACAAACCCATTCCCCTGTTTGCGCTTGTTAAAGGGAGTAAATTAGCCATGATGAGAGATACCAGTTTAGGAAAGTTGATAGACAGAAGCTGCATCTGCAGTTTTCTGCAGAAGCACTTCTGAAGAGGCCAGTACAATCAAGCTGTTTGATCATACCTGTAACACTTGGCATGCGAGCATCCACAATCTCCTTGCACTGAGATACTAGGCCTCAGTTAGGAAGAAACTCATGTAGCTATGGATTTCATCTCTGTAGCATCATTCTTCAAAACCTTCTTAGTGACCATAACAATTTGATATTTTTCTCTGTAGGTTTGTCCCAGACAGTTGATAACAATGTTAAACTACTTTGCAATGTGATGCAATTTGCAAATTCTGAAACCATGCCTCAAGATATTTTGTGCAATCCTTCTGCCATAAGAGGAGATTTGTGAAACATCTTCAGATATTTGGTCCAACTGGGCATCTGCCCAGTACAGTGACAAAATCTTTATACATACAGTAGGCTCCAATTCCTCATGACTCACTTGCCTCAAATTCTTCTATTATCTACTGCCAGCAAGCAGAGGAAACTGAATTGTCACATCACAACTTTTATCTTAGACCATGGGGTTTTGACCTTTAAAAAAAAGGGAGGGGGGAGGTATCCCTTCTGTCTGAAACCTTCAGCTCAGGTAGCCCATAGAATTCTCTCTCTCTCTCTCTCACTCACACACACACACACACACACACCCCTACTTTAAAGTTATGAGACGGATGACTACAGTCACTGGCTTACAACCAAAGTTACTCATGAGTACTTCCATTGAAATTAATAGCACTAGTCAAGAGTAACTTAATCTGGATATAAGCCAGTGACTTTAATAGCCAAGTCCTCTGATCAGGAGGCAACAGGGCTACATCCTAATTACAAGTCAGTGAATTGGGTAAGTGAGAGGGGTCTGTTTACACCTTACAAATCTTAAAAGTAACCCCAAGGGTTCAAGTAAGGAAGAGCAGGATATAAATGTAACAACAACAACAACAACAACAACATCCCTATTACTACACACATTTACTTGAAAGTCCCAATTATTTCAAGTGGACAAGCTTAGGATCACTGATGACTCAAAGCTTCATCCCCACTAAATGACAAAATAGGCCCACTTCTGGGCAAGAAGGCCCACTTCTTGTGGGCAAGAAAATGAAGCAAAAGCCTTCACACTATGATAATAGCCTTTTGCTGATAGTCAGGGGAGATGATTCCTGCAGTTTCTTTTCCTTCCAAGCTTCCATCCTTTTCTTTTCTATGTCCTCCAGCAGAAAGAACTTTCCTGGGTTTCAGCAATTGCTTCTGCCCTTTAAAGTCATCCACCAGTAACAGTATCGCCCGGTTTTGATGATACTGTTACTGAAACAGTGACTTTATATGAATTGAGTTAATGTACCGTATATACTCGAGTATAAGCTGAATTTTTCAGCACCCAAAATGTGCTGAAAAAATCAGCCTCAGCTTATACTCGAGTCATCTATCTGCCCGTGCTAAAATGTCCCCCTGTAATAAAGTACCGTACAAACCGGTCACAATATACCCCACTGATGTCTCAATTAATGTAATTTTATTGGCATTTATTTTGATTATTGAAACTCACCAGTAGCTGCTGCATTTTCCACCCTAGGCTTATACTCGAGTCAATCAGTTTTTTGGTTTCTTAGGTAAAATTAGGTACCTCGGCTTATATTCAGATCAGCTTATACTCGAGAATATATGGTATATCCTACCATACAGGTTAAGCTTGAACCCATGCCTTCCTATAGCCTTGTCGAAACCCTGCTACTTGAGTAATAACAACATTACATAATTCAAAACACTCAAGCAGACCTCATACATTCCCCATAAATCAAATAGTTAGTTCCTAATGAGCTGCAGCAATATGCAGTTAAACTTTGAAGCTAGCCTGCTGGAATCGACACCATGGTGTTATGTAACCTCTTATTTGTGAATCAAGGTAGTAGCCCAAGCATTCTTAGCTTAGAAAAAGCAATGTATTTTTTTAAAAAAAACAAAAACCCACAAAAACCAGTGATAAATCTAGGAGAGCAAGCTGAAGTGAGTTTTATCTTTAATTTAAAAAAAAAATTTAAGGTCTAACTGGGGCCATTTTGTGCCTAAAGGGCACAAACAGTAATAAAATGAACTGTGTGTGGCACTACAAAATAATTGAACGAAATGCATGACTTCTGCCTAGTAGACAGTTCCACCCTTTACCCATACAGTCACAGTAGAGACTGCTTTTCAGAAGCAACTGCTTAATTTCTTAGTGACTAGTATAATTTTGTATAGGAAAAAATGCACGTTTGAGTAATTTAATTTCAGGATGATAAAAAGTTATTTTTTTACCTCAAGTTCAAGGGGCTGTATATAGGAAACTGCCTCATACTGTGTCAGATCATTGGTCAATACATGCTCACTACTGCAAGACTGGCTCTTGACCTCAACCTGTCTGATTGACCAATGTCCTACAAGAGTAGCTCTGGCTACAGTTTTTCAAGTTTATTTTTTTGAATAATTTTAAAATAATTTTTTAAACAACATATAATACTAAGTTATCAAAGAATCAAAACAGTCAAGTCAAATAAATGGGAAATTTCCTTAACTTGATTAACTGGGAGAATTAGTGAAACAATTCTGATTACAATTTATATGCCAATTTCTTTTTAATTTCTCAGGAACATGCATTACAAACTCCATTTGACTTACCATTTGTCTGCAGTGATCTTGCCAGCATTTGTTTATTTTCTTTAAAAACAGAAGACTGTCAAGAGAATCTGTGGTGCAAATGCTAAGGCAAACTACCTGGCTAGACGTTTATGAGACAAGATATTAGTACAATGGTTCTGAAGAGCTACTCAAGAGATTAAAATACAAGTTAGGGTTACAGCTTCAGTCCCAAACTATAATTTCTCATTGAAATTAATGAATCAAATTAGGAGGAATGTCCACCAGATTTCTACTGTAATATCCACATCAATCATTTAAATAAAACCTTAACACTTAAGAAAACCTCAGTTCCATGCAGGGCGCTTTCCAGATTACCCGCAGTTCAGCAGTAATTTACTTTGGCTTGGGCAGGATCGTCTTGAAACTGTAAATAAAGGTTGTTGCGCAAAGCCACCAGCAGTCTTTTCTAGCTTTGCACAAACCTCCTACAACAGGAAAATATAGTGATTTGTAGTACTGTAAAACACAAAAGAAGGCATCAGAAATGTGAATGGCACCTTGCTGACAGTGCAGGGACTGCAATGTCGAAACACAGGCAGTACAGAAGCACACTTACTGGACACATAGTGACAATGTTGTAGGGTATAATCTGGAAAGTGCCCAGAAGAGGCTTCCTATAACATTTGAGAGGAGAAACAGCTTTCTCTTGTCATGGCTTACAGACAGATGAACAAAGGGAACTACTCTACATGCAGGGTGGCCAGAACCTAAGGGGTATACTCATGGGTCAAATGGGCCGTAAGCCAGAATTTGGCTTTTAAAAAGCCAAATCTGGCCACCTAGTCTACATGTAGATCTCCAGATGATGTCCCAGATCCTCAAGAATGTACAGAAATAGCTCTTCCTTGCTGGAACACAACCTAATGATAAGACCCTATTACACTTCTGCAGATATATATATCTCCTTTAATGTAGAAGGTAATCATTGAT
This sequence comes from Hemicordylus capensis, assembly GCF_027244095.1. Taxonomy (NCBI): domain Eukaryota; kingdom Metazoa; phylum Chordata; class Lepidosauria; order Squamata; family Cordylidae; genus Hemicordylus; species Hemicordylus capensis. The sequence continues at coordinate 140,716,573 of NC_069659.1, forward strand.
ATTTAAAATGTAGAAGGTAATCATTGATATTTATAATTATTAAAACTGATACAGCTTCACAATGAAAACATGCTGACAAAAACCCTAAACCATAATCAGATGTTCACACTTTGCAGAACCCAATTCCTTTTAAATATAGTAAATCAGATCTTGAAATGCCGCTCCCTGTGGCTGTGCCTGCACGGTTAGGGAGGGTTGTACCTGACCTCAATGGGCAGGACACTCATGGCTGCCATCTTGGTGGGGCCAAGCACATGATCATGCTTCACCAATCAGAGAGACAAGCAGTCCAGCTTTTATAGATTGGTCTCACCTCCTCCCTGCACATTTTCTCTGCAGAGTGGCACCCACCTGCTCACCTCTGTTCTCATTGGGGGATAGCTGGTCACCATTGGGGCCAAGTAAGAAATTGTGGGACTGCACCTGATTAGCGCTGGGTGTGGCCTTTTTTCACCTACTTCTCATTGAATTCTCAAGAATCTTTTCAGGGGGTGCTGCTGCGAGGATTGATTCAGTCACTTTGGCTGGAGAGTGTGGGTGCGGGTAGATAGGATTACCTATTGGTGTTCAGCCGGAGGGCCATTTTGGTTAACAGGCTACCATGGAACAGCCTTTCACGGTTTTGGGGTCTGGAAGATTGGGAATGCCCCCTTTCAGAGGGTTGCTTTACTTACCAACTCAGAACTTTGCAGCTTGGGTTGTGATGGGTCAAGTAGCCCAGCCCTCAGTGTGGGAAAGCCATGTGGTGAGAGGATGTCGGGAGTTTTGCGCCTAACAGTCTCAACACCTGGCTGCTTCGCCCTTGTGTGAGGGACAGTCCTCTTTAGAAGGTTGTTTCCACACAGAGGAGAAGTAGCCACACTCTGGTTAGTTTATAATCCTGTTGCAAGTTAAGTTGTGTTTACTAATAAAGTGGCCCTAGTTTATTCCATTTATGTGTGTCTTGTCTTATTTGGGGTTTTGGGTGCAATGGCAGATTCCAAAGATGTACATTCCCTGTGCAATATTGTTCAAGTCCAAAGTAACCTTGAATATCATCAATGCCATCAACAAATGTTTAGTACATAATTTTTTAAATCAATAAATGATTTTTATACATATAAAGGATATCCCCTAAACTGCAGTATTTGTGCTTTCACATGATCTTCACAGACTTGTTGCAGCTGCTTGTACAGTACAGGTGATGCTTTATAGGAACAGACATTTTCAACGGCCTGTGATGAAACACACACATACAAACACACAGTTAAACAAAATTAACTGGATGAATTAAAATACAATAAGTATCAGGAAACACCAAGTAAGAAACACAGTTTTCTACATACCCTTACAATCCAAAATATTTAATGTATAGTCCAATAAAATTAGCAAATTCTATCAAAAATTCTCAGATTCTAAAACGTCGAGAACAACTTGTTGCGGAGAAATACCTCGATTTTAAATAGTGATGTATCATTGCTGCAGATCGCAAAACAAGGAAGATGTGAAGGCAGGAGGATTAATCAGGAAAACTAAAGAAACAATTCTGAGTTGCCATCACAGCAAATGGAATTATGGGGCCCTGCAGCAGGGGGGATTTCTGACAGGAAAACAGCACAGAAGATTGAACACCCACTACCTCCGTCATGATCCTGACCCAGATCCATTTTGGAGACTGCAGAGCTGCTATTTTTACGTGAACCAGAAAACCTCAATTAGACAATGATGTGTTTCACATCACATCACCCCTAACCCATACTGTAGAAAAAGATGGGAAAACAGAACATACTGGAAGACAACTAATGTATCCACGACATATTCCCATTCTGTCCTCCATGTGCATTTTTTGTACATGTAAACGTTTATTTCAATGAAGTGAACAAAAGTACAGAGCAAAGCACATAAAGGAGAAGAAAACTACAGAACAAGTGTTGAAAAGTTGCTGGTGGGGACAGAATTCAATAGTATTCCTATTTCTGGTCAATCACTTCAGTCCCCATTCACCTGTCACAGACTGATATATTGACACTTACCTGAAAGGTCATACTCCTCAGTGGTAAGGAGTGTATCCTGGATACTGGGTAGATCCTCCCACCTGCTCAAAGACAGGGCCAATAGAAAACTTTACTTGTATCATATCCTGGGAAGAGCTATCCCCTTGGTTTCCAGTCTGATGCTCAGAGTGGGACAAGCTCTGGTGCACAGAAATAGAATGTATGGAGAAAAGAACAAAAAAAACAGTACAATAGTGAACAAGACCAAAAATAGAAGGTAAGGAAAATATTTTTAAAAATATGATTTAGAAGTAGCACAACACCCTGAGAGAGACGGTCCACCAGGAAAGGAAACTGCCCTAGGATAGAGAAGAACAGCCCCCCAGCCAAAGCGCAGGAGGAGAGGATACACTCCCTACCACTGAGGAGAATGACCTTTCAAGTAAGTGTCAATGTATCACTCTCCCTTAGTGGGGGAGTGTATTCTGGATACTGGGATCTGCCAAAGCCCCTTACCCCTATAGGGTAGGACACGAGGCTAGATCTTAGTAGAGACCATCTGCTGCAGGATGTGGTGCCCAAAGGAGGCATCTGCCGAGGTCAATTGTTGTATTTTGTAGTGCCTAATGAACAAAGACCATGTAGCAAAGATCATGTAGCCACCCTACAAATATCCACCAGAAGTGCTAATCTAAAAAGAGTGGCAGAGGTTGCGGCACTTCTACTAGATGAGGGGAAAGGCCCTGGTTAGAGCAGGCAAGAACAACACATTGGCATATCCAGCGTACTAAGGTGGAACTGGAAACCTTTTGACTCAAGCAAGTCCCTAAATGAAATGAAAAGGGAACATCTGAAGGATTTACTGCATCTCAGATAGACCCATATTGCCCTATATATGCCCAGAAAGTGCCAAGTCTTCTCCCTAGTAGAAGAGCCAGCGTGGTGTAGTGGTTAGAGTGCTGGACTAGGACCGGGGAGACCCAAGTTCAAATCCCCATTCAGCCATGATACTAGCTGGGTGATTCTGGGCCAGTCACTTTCTCTCAGCCTAACCTACCTCACAGGGTTGTTGTGAGGAGAAACTCAAGTATGTAGTACACTGCTCTGGGCTCCTTGGAGAGCAGGATATAAAATGTAAAAATAAAAAATAAAAAAAATAAGAGGCTCTGGGACAAAACAAAGGTAGCATGAGCTTTTGTGCTCTGTGAAATAGGGAATTCACCTTGGGAGTGAAAATAGGATCAGGGTGATCCTACTTTCCTTATCCTAATAAGAACATAATCAGGATAGAAAGGCACAGCTCCTTGTGTACAGACAGCACCTCCAGCTCCGACATCCTCTGCGCAGATGTGATAGAAATTAAGAAGGCAACTAATCTAAAGGAATCTAAAGAAAATTGAACAAATGCGTTTAAAGGGGGCCTTGATAAGGGCCTGTAGAAGCAGATTGAGGTCCCATGTGGGAGAAATAATCGCTGTGGGTGGGTTGAGATTAGAAATCCCCTTCGGGAAACTTTTGACATGGGGGTGAGAAGTAAGGCTGGGGGCCCAATGGCAGGTCAGTATTGAGGAAATGGTGGCCACCTGGCATTTTAAAGTATTTGGGTTAAGACCCTTACTCAAGCCCTCAGGAAACCTAACACACTAGAAATAGACGCCTCCCGAGAAGAGATAGCCTGGGTCTTACATCAGTTAGCAAAAGCCTTCTGTAGCAGATTAAAGCCTATGTCTCAGAACAAGGAGAGGAGAGCTGGTCTTGTGGTAGCGAGCATGACTTGCCCTCTTAGCTAAGCAGGGTCCACCCAGGTTGCATATGAATGGGAGACTAAATGTGTGAGCACCGGAAGATATTCCCCTTAGGGGATGGAGCTGCTCTTGGAAGAGTAGAAGGTTCCAAGTTCCCTCCCTGGCATCTCCAAAATAGGGCTGAGAGACTCCTGTTTGCAATCTTGGAGAAGCCACTGCCAGTCTGTGTAGACAATACTGAGCTAGATGGACCTATGGTTTGACTCAGTATATGGCAGCTTCCTATGTTTCTAACAAGCAGGGAAAGAAATGCTTGATCATCCTTGCTGAGCTGCCTGAGTAGGCTTCTCCTAAAACTATTCTGTATTTTTGATAGGTTCAAAATGCTGCCACTAACACCCCACTTATTAACACTCCCTGAGCTTGGGGTGGAATCCCAGGGAAAACTCTCTTTATTTTGTTATTGGATAAGTACAAAATCTTCCATGTTCAAGCCTACACATGGTGAGAAAACTGATAGTTGCTAACGCTGGAGGATGTGTTTGCACCAGAGGAATCACCCTTCGGCCCCTGCTTTTTCTTGAATTAAAAACCAATTCAGAGAGGCTTGTAAAAAGAAAAGAACTTTTAAAAACCAGTTTTATTCAATTACTGCAGACTGCTTCCATCCAAAGCTTTCTCAGCTTTAAATACAGTTAAGAATACTTAGTAGGATTACAAAAATAGGTTGTATTAATGCACACTTAAATGTTTATAGAGCTTTTTGCAACGCCCTAGGTAGGGTGGGCATAGACTTGTTTCTTAGTTTAATTATATTAAAGGTGAACAATAATAGAACAGTATCAGAAATATGCAAAAGGACACTCAACAAAGAAATATAACTTTCTAACACAAAGTCTGACTAAAACTTTCCCCTAAATTAATTTCCCTGAAGCCACAGCCCTGGTACCTTGCCTTGAACTCACCAAACTCCTGATGAGAATTTAAACTTCCTGCCCTCTGGGCTTTCAAGGATCTGCAGAGTTATTCTCCTGCAGCCAACCTCCATGGCCACATGTCCTCCTATGCATCTCCAGCCTAGCTTTCTACTTTCTTGTTCCCAGAATTCCCAGCAACAGCTCCCAGCAACAGCTCTCTAGGTTGCACCCCCCCAGTGGCCTGATTGGGTGATCTCTGTAGGTCACCAGCCTGTCAGTCAAGACAGGGTTCACTTCTGGTTAACGAGAGAGAGGGAGGGGAGCCTGGTCACTACACCCCGCCTCCTTAAATTGAGACTGGTGGCTAGAAACAGGAGTTGACAGCTCCAGTCTCAAAAGGGTTGGGAACACAAAGCTTAACTGCCTAACTTAACTATCTATACATACAAAACACTAATATACAATAACATGTTCAAATAACATTTGGAGTCTCTTGTCCAGTTGCCTCCACCCTCCCCAAGCATCCCTTAGTGTCCAGTGGAGTCTTCAAAGTGTCCCTGTGACAAGGCCACTGTCATGATGGTCGTCTTCTTCTTGTGTTGAGCCCCCCTATAGCCAGTGGTTCTCTCCCTCTGACCACTTCTGGTTAAGGACCCCACCCATATGAGAGGCCTGGTCTGGACCCAATGGCATCATCCCTGCCCCAATGCCCCTTTCAGAAGCATCAATGGTCAGAGTGACAGTTCTTTTAAAGTCTTGGACTTTGAGGATGGGTGGTTTTGTTTGTTTGTTGTTGTTATTGTTGTTTTACTGAGGGCTGCTTTTGACGCCTCTAAAGCAGTTTGATACTCCATCCCCCACATCTCCTCATTATGGCTATTGAAGGAAACACATAAAACAGGCCTGTTGGCCAAGGGGCAGTGAGAGCATCCACCCTCTCTACTCCTTGGGAGTGGTAACGGGACAGAAACTGAGGCAACTTGGTGTTTGTTGGGAAGGTAAAGAGATCCATGAGTGGCTGCCCAAACCGAAGGGCTAAGAGATTGAATCCTTGAGGGCTGAGCAACCACTCAGCCTGGCTGACCTGAGTTCTGCTCAGTATTTAATTCTCCCTTTATGTGGACTGCTGACAGGGAGATTACATTTGTCTCTGCCCATGTCAAAAGGAGAGCTGCCTCCTTCATGAGCACCTTGGACCTTGTGACACCATGGCAGCTGACATACACTTTGGCTGTTGCATAAAGGACACACCTGTGCTTTACTATGAGAATGAACTCCTAGAGTGCCAGGTGGATTGCCAGCAACTCCAGCCAATTGATGCTTTGTTGTTTTTCTTCCTCTCACCATGTTTCCTGTACTATGAGATGCAGACAGTGAGCATCCCACCCCATCAGGCTGGCGTTTGTGGTCGCTTGGATCTGAAATGTTGGAAGGAAATAGACCCCTTGAGTTGTGGCAGGAGATGTCCATCATGCAAGTGAGGCAATCACCGCCCTGGAAAAGCATAGTTTATGACTGGATCCCTTCTTTACCTTGTCCTGCCATGGAAGGAGCGGCCATTGCAATTGGTGGAAGTGGAATCAAGCCCAGGGAACTAACCTGATGATGGATATCATGGATACAACTGACTGAACTTCATGAATCTTGCCCTCAGGAAGTGCTGGAGATGGTGAATGGCCATAGCCATCAATTTGTGTTTTGCTTTCCGTGAGGGCTTGGGTGAGGGGATGAGCCTGTCCACGGGAGGGGATCTGAAATCCAGTAAGTACCTCTGTGAAATGGTCTGGATGACCCAAGTATTCATGGAGGTCTGGCTCATGAGCAAATTCCTGCAGCCCCATCCACTAGGAACAAGGAGTCATTGGGGGTTGTTACGCCTGAACCCCCATTTATTAGGGGTAGTGTTTTGGGAGCTCTTGTTACTGTTGTTGTCCTGAAAGGGAAATAGAGATGTAGACCAAGAAGTGCGATCCTGCTTGGATTGACGGGGATGAAAGGAAGACCATGTGCCTTTGAAGGACTGGGGGAAAGGCTTGCCTGTCTTTCGGTCCTCCTTTGAAGAAGCAGAAGGCATCACCTTTTTCTTGTTCTTTGTTTCCACAAGGACTAGTTCAAGAACTTCACTGAAGAGCTTTTCTCCTTTAAAGGCTGAATTGGCTAGATTGAGTTGTGGCTTTTGATCAACTCTCCAGTTTTTTAACCACAGGATGTGGTACACATAGACATCAGATGCCAGAGCCTGGCTGAGAACTGCTTGGCATCAAGGGAGGAGCTGAACATTAAGGCTGCTGCCTTCCCCAGTTTGTTTAGACCCTGCTTGAGTTTGAGGGAGTCATGTGGAACCAGGGGCCGAAGCTCCTTAATCCTAGCCAAAATAGAATTTGCTATGGAGGCGCACATGGAGAAAGCCGTGGCCTTATGGGACCTGCATCAAATTTATCATCATCCTGGTTCTTTAAATGGTCCTCCCCATCTCCAGGTAAAATGGCTCCAGAGACCAGAACAGCCATCTCAGCATCAATGGGTGGCACCTTTAGTTTGTTCAAAATAGCCCTAGAAGCCATATAACTTCTGAATGGCAAAGGAGGGCCCCTCCCTTCAGCTGGTTTGTCCCACTCAGCCTGGATTGCATTGAGGAAAAGATGAGGGCAATGGACCACTACCTCCTCAGCATGGGCCATTGGGAGTACCTACGGATTCGCTTCAGGTTCTGCAGGGTTGGAACTAGAATTGCCCTCTAAATCTAAAATTTTGCATGCCTTTTGTAGAACAAGAAAGTCACAAAGGAAAAAAGGCGCTGAGAGAAAGGTTGAGACGTATCCACTTCATCTTCACAGAGTTCCCCTTTCTCCCTGTCAGAAACAGAGTCTTTAAGCTCCTGATCTGGATCAGAATCCAGATGTGGATTAAGGGAAAGCAGGGATTAGGAGACCCATGGGGAAATAGAACTGGAGGGAGCTGATTGCCTTGTGTGAGGCTTGAGCTCCTGTCTTGGGAAGGGGAAACAGGATAAGAATCTCTGGCCCTCCTGTTACTTTTTTCTGAAAAGCACCCCCTATCAGTCAGGGGACTGGTGGGTGCTGGCTGCGTTTCCCACGCAGAGGAATTGGCAGGAAGAGCCAGGGTTCGTAGCCTGCTGATTTCCTTTGCCACTAGTCTTTTGAGGACAACCTGAATGTGGATAAGAAACTGTTCCTCCACTTCCTCCTCCCTGGTCACTTTCACCCCTGTGAAGCATGCTGACTGGTGTTTTGAACACCATGCTGACTGGTGTTCTCCTGCTGACTGGTGTTTTGTTTTGGCACTGAGATTGTCATCACACCCTTGGATCATATGTTGGAAGCGGCCCCTTCAAAGAAGGACTGCACGATCTTTCTTTATTCGGTGGTGCTGCCACGGAAGAGCTCTGGTTGGACAGGGAAAGTGGCCTCTTCTCCAATGCCAAGCTTTTTTTCCTGAGCCTTGTAGAGAGATTGGGTGCCCACAGGCATGGAGGGAGTTGTGGTGGTGGCGGCGGCTATGGCCTGTTGCCACTCTTGTTCACAAGTGGAGGCTATCAGGGAGTGCTTGGAATGGGAGTGAGAAACCTTCCTCTTGCTCTGCCCATGTGGGCAGCCATACTCCTGTGGTCCCAAGTTGGAATGATCTGCTGGTCTCTACAGGAGACAGAAAATCAGTTGCGCCTGCCTCCCCTCTCCCCCAACACATGGCTAATCAACATTGGGGATGGCCACAGGGGAAGGCAAAATGAAAGCAAAAGAAAGCAAAGAACAAGCACTGAGCTGCTGAGAAGGCTCCTGCTCCAAGTGAGACAGAGCGAAGACTGGAAGCTCCTCCCAGGATATGATGCAAGTAAAGTTTTCTATTGGCCCTATCTCTGAGCAGGTGGGGGAATCTACCCAGTATCCAGGATACACTCCCCCACTGAAGGAGAATGGGCTCCCCATGACCCAGGGACTCAAGGTCCTAACACACTTGTGCTTGAGCTGCTGCCACCACCTCAAAACACAGTTTCTGAACTGTAACAGCTCACATTTCAGATGGGGGAATAGCATGAATGAATGTTCCCCGACATGAAAAAAACCTGAAGAAAGAAAACTAGATGTCACAAAGAAAAGTTTAAACTAGATATTGCCCTAATGCACCAGAAGAGTGCACACAAACCAACAGTTTGAATGTAGTATGGCACAGCAGGGAAATGACTTGACTAGCAAGCCAGAGGTTGCCAGTTCAAATCCCCACTGGTATGTTTCCAAGACTATAGGAAACACCTATATCAGGCAGCAGTGATATAGGAAGATGCTGAAAGGCATCATCTCATACTGCATGGGAGATGGCAATGGTAAACCCCTCCTGTATTCTACCAAAGACAACCACAGAGCTCTGTGGTCTCCAGGAGTTGACACCGACTCGATGGCACACTTTACTTTACCTTTACAGTCTAGAATCAGTTTTCCACATGATCTGCTGTTTGAGTTGGCCAGCCCTATACAAGCTTCCCAGTCTGCTATAACCATCCTTTTCTTATAATTATTAAAAATAATAATAAACTTGCAACTCTTACTTGATAGAGCTCTTCAAGGTTGTATTTAATTGATGTGCTACTTTGAATTGCTCTGACTGCTTCATGAAGTTTCTGCCAAGTTTCTTGCATGTAGTTATCAGGCAACGTGGGTCTCTCTGTACAAAAGAAACACATGATTTTTTCTTATGAAGCAGAAAAATAAAATACTAATCATCAAGAAATACAGAATACATTATTTTGTGTATCTCTAACAGACACTCCAGTCTTATAAGCTGGTTGATAAAGGGTGTGGGTGGTGGTGGCATCAGGTACACAAATGAGGTATTAACAAAAATTTGTTCTGTAAAGTACTTGGCACAATATTAGCCATAAGTAAATATCACACAGAAACATACTATATGCAAATTTATCACACTTATGTGAAATTCAGCACAAACATATGAAGTGGCAATTAAGATCTGTCTCTGAAAATAGGGTTTTATCATACCCACAAAGTAATGCTGATGTTCATTTCAATAAGATTTCATCACAAGAAGAATGATCATAAGTTCAGTTTAGATTTATTATACCAGGATATGTCTTTCCACATGGAGAAACACAAGGGTTGGGACAGTTCTGACATCAGCTTTTAAGGTGAAAATTTCATTCTCTTTTGACTAGAAACATTTGAGAGGAGTGTGGGGTTTTTTTTAATGGGTATCTGTTTCATACAGAATCCTTCATGTAAGACTTCTTGATGAAGAATCATGAGGGTTAGCTCCCAAGGGCACCCCCCACCACCCACACACACACAGAGCCGAGTATACTTTTGCCAGTGTGTCCATTTACTCCCAGTCATTGCCCTTTGCAGCTTTTGCTTAAAAAAAAAAAAAAAAAAAAGGCCACTTTCAGTGCTGGGATAATCTCTATCCCTTTTATTTTTTTAAAAAAACAACAACAAATGCCCACTGCCATTCATGTTTAATCAGATGTGGCAAAATGAATGGAAATGGTCGTCTGAACACCACAATGTACGCATGGTTACTCAGAAGTAAGTTTCACAATGTCCCTGGTTTACTCCCAGGAAATGTGCACAAGATTGTAGCCAAGTCATTAAAGGGGAACAATCCAGGCAATGGAAAAGAGAACTGGCAGGATTTCAGGAAGTGATTAATTAACAATCAGCCACAGTGACTAGAGAACCAAGAGACACTTAAAACCACATTGTTTCCCTTTGCTCTTCCATTTCAAGCTCCAAATGGGTGCCTTGTCAGAAGTGTATGTATGGTGGGTGGGGGGGGTGATGTTGCAGAAGTTCAATAAACCAGAAGTTCATCACAACAAAATGTAAATATGACTTGCTGGGGACAGCAGGAGGCACAGTGGAGGTACAAACAGGCAATGTTCAGCTCTCTAGTGCATACAAGAAATAGTGACAGGAGCACACAAAATAAACCCATAAGAACTTCTATGTAATAAAGTCCCATTTCTGTATGCAGTTCAATCTGGAAATGTATTACAATTAAGCAGAGAAAAGTCATCTGTCTGAAAAGTCCCAATGTGTGCTAAATTAATAACCTCTTTTTCTGTGCATATAAGGACCTAAGAAGAGCCCTGCTGGCTCATTCCCAAAGGTCCATCTAGTCTAGGTCCTTTCTACTTCCCACAATGGCCAACCGGGTTACAGATACCTTTGGAAGTCCAGAAAAGGGACCTGCAGCCAAACCACAGCTGGATAGGGCTATTTTCCAGGAATCACTATTCAGAGGCAAACAGCCTCTGAACCTGGAGACAGCATATAGCAAGTACCTTCGGAGAAACCTGTCATTTACAAATGTATCTAATCTCCTATTAAAGACATCTAGGCTAGCAGTCACCACAACATACTGTGGCAGTCAATTCCATACATAAATTATGTATGTTGTAAAGAAGTAATTGGTTTTGTCTGTCCTGAATCTTCTACCAACCTATTTCATTGGATGACTCTGGGTTCTAGTATTAAGGGAGAACGAGAAAAAGTCCCCCTAGCCACTTTCTGCCAACCATGAATCTATATATATAATTCTCCTGGGTGTGCCTTTCGAACGTGCGTCCCGGCAGCCCAGCTGATTGGCTGGGCTGCGGGGCGCCTGATTGGGTAAGGCGCACCCAGGAGAATTGGCTGGCTGGGCAGCTGCGGAGGCAAGGCGGCGGGCCAGGCCGTGGCGGCGGCGGCGGGCCAGGCTATGGTGGCGGGCCCCAGCCCGGCCGCAGATGTGAGGCAGTGGGGGCAGCCCGGTGGTGGTGCGGCAGCGGCAGGGTGGCCCGGCCCGGCAGCCGTGGTGGCGGGACCCGGCCCGGCTGCGGCGCCCAGCCGCGGCGGCACCCAGGAAAACCGCGTAGGCGGCCCGACCGCTGCGGTTGCGGCAGCTGCAGAGGCGGCGGCGGGCCGCGGAGGCAAGGAGGCAGCGGGCCCAGCTGCTGAGGCAAGGCAAGGCAGGCCCAGCCGCAGCAGCAGCACCTCGGCCGCGCTCTTATCTGGCAGCCTGGGCCCGGCCAGAGACTGGGGCAGGTGTGGTGGGGGGAAGAGGTAGCTGGCCCCAAAGAGCACACAGATGCTCTGTGTGGGGGGTCAGCTAGTAATTTTATAAACTTCTATCATGCTCCATGTTGAGTGGTTTTTTGTTTTTTTTTTCAAATTAAAACGTCCCAAATGTGTTAATCTTTACTCATATAGAAGGTGCTCTAGGCCCCGGATCATTTTGATTACCATTTTCTGCATCTTTTTCACCTGCACCATATGTGAATTAAAAGTGTCACAAACACTTCAATCCTATGCACACTTACTTCCAAATTTTCCCATTGAACTCAGAGGGATTTATTTCCAAGTAAACATGTGTATGATTACACTGCAGATGTAGTGCAAAGAACAGGCATAGTTTGCACTTCATCCCCTTTCAATTCCCTTCAATTTTGAGGTCTGGGGAAAATGGTGCCATGAGCAGTTGTTCTGGCGGATTTCTCCGCCAAGAACTGCACTAACTCTTTGGAGTAATAGGTTTGTTATCAATCAGGAAGATTGATCACAGAGGAAAAATAGAGCTGTCACCTGAGAGCAGACTGGAGTAAACATACAAGGAAATCGAAACAGAAACAAATCATGAAACGCCAGACGAACTCAGGAGAGACTTTCCAGGAAGTTTCTCACCCGAAGAGAAGAGAGCAATAACATCTGTTTTATTAGTGACTGCCTTCCCCAATTTTAATTTCTGTAATTTTCTTTTGCTGTTTCCTCTCTGTTCTTACTCTCCAAACTTCAAGACCATCAAGGTACTCTTTTTTTTTTTTTTGAGCTGAGGATTCATGCTACTTCTAACAAAGAAATCACCGACCAGAACAGCATAGAAGACTCAGCTTCCAGTTAACTATAGCACTTGCTGTTAAGGATTTACAACTCTTAAGGATTTACAATTTAGGCAACCTTTGAGTTATCTAACACTTTGAAATGGGATGGATTTTCTACCTTAGTTAAACAAGAGGACGAATAATCAAAATGCAGGCTCAAGGTTTGTTCATAACTAATCTGTTAATCTTTAATTTTGCTAGACACTTCTGAAAGGATCTACATATCTCAAAAAGAAGCTCAACGATGCTTTTCTTCTTCTCCCTTTCCCCCCCTTTTGACACCACCTTTTACATATTCTTTTTAAAATATGTATATATGAATTGGTAGTGGAGTAATGAGACAATGCTTAACATTTTAATACGTTTCTCTGGTTTGGCAATGTTCGCCCCCCCCTCTTTTTTTTTGGACGACTATCATTTATGGATTTCTTATGGATTATTCAAGCCTTTAATTGTTATTATCAAACTATCTGAGGATTTTGATGTCAAATTGCCACTGGACTTTGGCAATTTGGCAATGATCAACACTTTATTACATTTTACCAGATTAATAAGGATTAACATTTTATTACAATCTAAGGATGCTTTTTTGGATGACTATCATTAATGGAATATTGAAACCTTTAACTGTCTTACCAGGCTATTTGAGGATTCTGATGTTGAACTTTATTAAAGTTATTGACCGAATGGAACAAGACTGCGGTCTCAGGTTTCAGTCATTGACTTTACGTTGCTTAAGGATTTACAGCTTAAATAATTTTGGAGTAATGAACACCATCTAATACTATATGACGGGTACAGAAGTCTATTATTGAAGTCAGATTGGATTTCTTTTCTTTCCCTTTTTTGCATGGCATTGGTAAAGAAGAATCTTTCTCAGTTGTGAGAGTTTTGGCTTCTTATCTCTCATGCAGAACATCTGCAGGCTATCCTGAGAAAGCTGTCATCCCCCGATGGCATATTCTTATCTGTTTTGGAGTTCAAACTAACCATTATTTGCCTCTGGGAAGAAGAGGAACCTTTAATATGTTAATCATCAGATATTAATGGATTTTTGGTCTTTAGACCTGCTTATTAATTTAGAACTATAGTTTTAGAAATTTAAAGCATTTTTCACTGTCTTGGGATTGGAGACTTGTGTATGGTTAAATCTTTATAAAATGTGTTAACCTCCTAGAAAGGTCATGAAGACTCTGCCTGGATAATTGACAATATTTACAGCTTTCAAGTACGACTGTGGATTTATAACCCAAGCAATCTTCGAGTAAGGATCATTGTAATCAGTCTCAGGACAGCATGATTTAAAGCTTTGAACTGGCTCACGAGACTGTGTTGAACAATTAGTGAAGAGCTTCATCTATCCATGAGAACTCTCTCTCTTATCTTGAAACAGAACACCTGGTTCCAGTTTGTTTTCGTAAAGGACTTGAGAAAGTTGAAAACTTCCCAACGCAGCATATTCTAATTTGCCAGAGGACAGTGGGGGCTATTTTAACTGTTTCTTCTCTCCCTAGGAAAAACAGTTTGTGTTATTTTAACTATCAGATAACGGACATGCGTTAATCTGGACTTTAGTGCCTGCTATTAGATGAGGAACTATACTGTTAGGTAAATTCCTGTATTAACTCTTGCATTCCCTGTAAACATTACTTGGTAACTCATTTTTCGGGAATTCTACACTACCAAAGTATAGTCAAGCTCAAGTATTCCCTTGTCTTTCTACTTGGTACTACTGTTAAGAGGGAATTCAGTTTGGGCCTACTTTTAACTTGAAGGAAACTCTTGTGAAGTTGCTTTTTGAGGATCACACGTACTGAACATTATTATTTCCTGTGAAATTGCTTGGTGGTAAACAAAGTAGGAAATTTAGCAAGTTTATTTTAAAAAGTAGGGATTAACATGTCTGTCAAAATGATGTCCTACAACCAATTCTTTCTTTCAGTTATGGGAGAGCTTAATAAGATCTCCTCACAAATAGATAGTCTGACTGCAAAGTTATCTTTTCAACAGGAGGGATTTCAGACCAATTCAGAGGCTAGATCTCAGATGACTTCTCTCTTTTTGAATTTTTTTTATTGGTTTTTACAATATCTTAACAATCCCATTACATCTAATTAAGTAAATATTGACTTCCCGCTCACCAATCAGCACGATTCATTAACTATACAAGTCAACCATTGCTATAGTAATTCAAAACATCTATCCTACACATTGCAAACTCGATTTTACTCTACCCAACCTGCTATTATTACTAAATTTCAAACCCTGCTGAAAGGTCCATATTAGAAAAACAGTTCTTTAAGTATAGTAAGAATGGTTTCCAATCTTCTTTAAAACATTCCAAGTTTTCATCCCTTATCAATACTGTAAGGTTTGCCATCTCAGCATATTCCAAAATTTTTATTACCAATCTTCTTTTGAGGGCATTTTATTGTCCTTCCATTTCTGCGCATATACTATTCTGGCTGCCGTGACTGCATACATAAAAAATGTTAAGTTTCTTCTGGAAAACTCTCCTTGCATTATTCAGAGCAGGAAGGATTCTGGCCTCTTAGGAAATGTCATTTTAAAAATTTTCTTCAACTCATTATATATCATATCCCAAAAGGCCTTTGCCTTCCCGCAAGACCACCACATATGAAAAAAAGTTCCTTCACAATGTCCACATTTCCAACATTTGTTTGGAACATTTTTATACATTAAAGCTAATTTTTTGGGTGTCAAATACCACCTGTACATCATCTTGTAATAATTTTCTTTTAAAGTATAACATGCAGTAAACTTTAAATCCATTTTCCATAATTTTTCCCAAGCTGCCATATCTATATTATGACCCACATCTTGAGCCCATTTTATCATAGTCGTTTTAACCACTTCATCTCTTGTCTCCTCCAAAAGCAACAGCTTATACATCTTAGAAACTAATTTTTCGTCATTTTCACACAGCTCCTTCTCAAATCTCGACATCTGATCCTCAAATCCAACTTTAAGATCCTTTTTATAGATTTCATTTAACTGATGGTACTGAAACCAGTTACTAACCAAATCTTGTACTTCAATTAGGTTTTTTAATTTACAGCCCTGTTCTTGGAAACATAACAAATCCCTGTAGGTACCCCATTCAGGTTGCATATTTACCTCTTTACGTGCTAAAGCTTCAATCGGGGACAACCATAATGGAGTTTTAGATTCCAACCATTTTTTATATTTTACCCACACTCTCATTAGACTCCTTCTTACATAGTGATTAAGAAAATCTTTATGCACTTTAGTTTTCTCATGCCACAGATATGAATGCCATCCAAACCTTCTAACGAACCCTTCCAGATCAAGTATTCTGGGATTTCTTAATGTTATCCATTCTTTTAACCGCGTCAAACAGCATCAAAATACAACCTTAAATCTGGCAGGGTAAGACCACCTCTTTCTTTAGCATCTGTTAAATTTTTAAATTTAATTCTTGATCTTTTCCCTTGCCAAACAAATTTGGTTTTTGTCCTTTTGCCATTGCTTGAAACAAGTTAAGGTGTTAATTATAGGAACAGTCTGAAAAAGAAACAGCATTTTAGGTAAAACAACTGAAATTCTTCCCATTAAAGATAAGTTCATTCTAGTCCATCTTTGCAAGTCAGTTTTTACTGTATTCCATATTTTGATATAATTATTTGAAAACAACAAAGAGTTTTTGTTTGTCAACCAGACGCCCGAATATTTAATTTTCCACTTTCAGTTCACTTATTTCAAAAAATCTATCATTAGATTTCTGGCCCATATTTTTTGTCAATACCTTGGTTTTAATCTTATTTATATAAAACCCAGCCAATTGGCCAAATTGTTGTATTTTTTGCAAAAGTCTTCCGATCTTCTCTAATGGATTTTCTAGAAAAAACACCACATCATCCACAAAGGCTCTAAGTTTCCCAACTTTCGGGCCTTGTATTTGATCATCTTCTCTAATATTTCTCCAAAGCACTTCCAGTACTAATATAAAAAGTAATGGGGACAATGAACAGTCTTGCCTAGTTCCTTTTTGTATTTTACAATTATCTGATAATTCCCCATTTATAATAATTTTAGCGTATTGCTACGAATATATTGTCTTGATAGCCCTAATAAAATTATTACCAGCTCCCATTACATCCAATAGCATCCACATAAACTGCCAGGAGACATTGTCAAATGCTTTCTCTGCATCCAGAAAGATCATAGCTATCTGTTTATCATTGTGTTTTTCATAATACTCCAATACATTCAGAACTGTTCTCACATTATCTCTTAATTGCCGTTTTGGCAAAAAACCTGCTTGATCTTTGTGAATAAAAAGTCTTAATACAACCTTCATTCTCCTTGCCAAAATGGCAGCAAAAAGTTTATAATCATTATTTAAGAGTGAGATTGGCCTGTAGTTCTTGACTTGCGTTAAATCTTGATCCAGTTTTGGAATTACTGTAATATTAGCATTCTTCCAAGACTCCGGCATAATTCCTCTTTGCAAAATATCATGCATCATCCATTGCAAAGGCTGTAATATTTGTTCTTTAAAAGATTTGTAGTACGAAGCTGGTAGCCCATTGGGCCCTGGCGCCTTATTAGCTTTGCTTTGATTTATTACTTCTGTTATTTCCATTATTGATATCAGTGCATTCATAATTTCTATATGGTCCTTAGAAAGTTTTGGAATATTTTGTGTCTTGAGAAATTTGTCGATTTTTATATCTTCTACTTTATTTCCTTTATACAATTCAGAATAATATCTAAAAAATTCCCTTTTTATTTCTCTTTCGTCATAGGAACGCCCATTTTTTGTTGATATCTTGGATATGTACTTATTCTTTTTCTCACTTCTAATTTTCCAAGCCAGCAACTTGCCTGGTTTGTTTGCAAATTCAAATGACTTTTGCGTCGCATATTTTAAGTTCCGTTCAACTTCATTTAATAGTAACAGAGAGCTGCTGCTGAAGCACTTTAATGACTTGAGTAATCTTCTTTTTGTCCTTAGCCCATAGAAGTTCTCTTTCTTTTTTAGAAATCTCCATCAATAATCCCTCTTTTTTCAATCCCCTTTGTTTTTTAAAATATGCATTTTGTTGTATTAAAAAACCTCTCATAACCGCTTTTCCTGCATCCCAAACTATCTTATTGTCCATTCCTTGGTTTAAATTCAGTTCAAAATAGTCCTTTAACTTCCTTTTGGCTTTCTCCACAACTTCCGCTTTTTTCAGCAAGTATTCATTCAGTCTCCAGCGAAAGGAAACCGTTCCCTTCTTCTTCCATGTAAAGCAAATTGCATTATGATCTGAAAAGGTTCTGGGCAAGATATCCATTCTTTTCATACATGGTGTAATAGATTTAGATGTCCAGACCATATCTATCCTTGAATGAGATTTGTATCTTTCAGAGAAATAAGTATACTCCTTTGCATTTGAGTTTTTGATTCTCCACAAGTCGTAGAGATCCATATGTTCTACTAAATCAAAAAAAGCTTTAGATAGCCTGCTTTGCAGATTCCTTTCAGGCGTATCAGATTTTCTATCCAATGATGTAGAAACAACCCCATTAAAATCTCCCAGTAAAACTAAATTAACATTCGATACCTCAGCCATCTTCTGTTCTAAATATTTATAAAATTCTACTTTTTTTTCATTGGGTGCATAAATTCCAATTATCATTGTTTTGATTCCGGAAACTAAGATTTCCAAAGCTAGCACCCTGCCTTCTTCATCTTTAAAAATCAACTTGGGTTCAAATTGTTGTTTCACATAAAACACTACCCCTCTTTTTTTTTTCTTGTCAGAGGAAATGAATTCTTGTTCCAAGGCCTTATTAACCAAATATTTTCTATCTTGTTTTCTAATATATGTCTCTTGTAAGCATACAATGTCCAAGCTTTGTTTTTTAAGAAAATGAAAAACTTTTAGCCTTTTAGTTTTGCTATTTAACCCATTCACGTTCCATGAAGCTATTTTATCATCCATCTTGGCTAGTTAGAATTATGTGTTGAAGGCACTGGGTGCTCAGAGGTTAAAATTTTTTTGTATTTCCGCCAAAATTCTTACGCTTTGAGGAGCTCTGTGAATCTATTCCTCTTCCCCTTGTAAAAAAAAAAAAAAAGGAGACCCCTTCAGGTATTTCCCATCTAAAACGTATTCCATTGGCGTTTAAAGCATCTGTTAAAAATTTGTAATCCTTAAGTTTCCTTAAAATCCTGGATGGTATTTCTTTCAGAACTTTATCTGTTGAGCTTCAATGGTAAGGGCTTTGACAAAATGTGCTTGCAGTATCTGCTCTGTAATTGATTTGGAGTTGAATTGAACCATGCAATCCCTAAATAATTTGTTTCTTGTGGCATATTCAGAATTCACACGGAAAACTGCATCTATCTGTTGTTCCATGTCTTCACTTGAAATTCCCAAAAGTAGTGCGAGTTCCTCCCTAAGCACTTTTTTGATATCTTGGCCAGTTTTTTCTGGGATTCCTCTTAACCTCAGGAAACGCTCTTTTTGCCTCAGTTCCAACAAAGCCATCTGATCTAATAATTTTTCCCTATCATCTCTTAGTAATCCCACATCTTGCTCCAGGCTTTCCACCCTTGTTTTAAATTCTTTGTTGTCTTCTGCCAATTTTTTCACTGTCTCCTCAATATTTGATGTTCTCTTATTAAGTGTTTGTATATTCTGACTTACTTGTTGGAGGGTGCCAGTATTAGCTTCTAGTAGCTGTTTAATAGCAACATTTAACTCTCATTTAACTCTGAAGACATTTTCCCTTCACCCAGGCCTGGGTTTGGAACAGAAAGTCTCCTAGTTTGTGTTTGGGTCTGTGTTTGGTTCTGCTGCTTTGCCTTTTGCATTATTTACAACTCCTCCAGCAACACAGCTCTTACAGCAAGATTCAGCCTCCTTGTTGTCCAGGAAAGTAGAGGCCTGCAATTATTTTCCAAATAAACTCAGCTCCAGACCGCAACCTTTCTATCTTATCACCACCAGTTAAATTTTTCCCATGGTTCAATAATTCGCCTTCTTGCTTTAATTGGTGCACTCCATGATAGACATATTAAACAGCAAACCAGTTATTCGTTGAGTTAAACTCTCTCAGAAGGTACTGGAAAAAAATAATAATTCCAACCGCTTTGCTTTTTTAAGTTTTAGAACTTTTAGCCATCAGTTCAATTTTTAAATTCCAGCATTTAGTACACAGATTGAATACCCATCCTTAATTTATAGTTGGCAGACTTACGACAACTTCACAGCATCGGCTTGTGATCTGTCCAATCTTTGCAGCAAAAGCAGGTAGAATTCCAGCAATTTATCACTAATCACGCTGAGAGGTGAGCTTCTTGAACTTCAACCATTAATTATAATCCAAACCGAAAGAGATTGGACACCAGACTGGCTTCTGTCCACTGGATTTCCGATGAAGGAGTGTAGCTTGATGAATCCCAGCCCCCATCGCTCGACTTAAATCAAAGCTGTACTTTCCAGCACAGCCTTGAGATAAGGAGCAGGCTCCAGGGGATACAATGGTCAATCTTGATCCAACCCTTTAATCCAGGGTGGTGAGGGGGGGGTTGTAAAGACTCAAAAACCCCCAAAATAACTCCTCCTCGGTCTCCCCTGTCGGGAAGCATGCAGCCTCGTTAGCAGTCCAACCGGAAGTCATCTCAGATGACTTCTAGTGAGACAATGCAATCTGAACAATATAAGGCTTCCCAGGATAGTTGCATTGATAAACAAACGCCGGGGGATCCACGTGTTACTCTATCAGATCTTGGAAATGACTATATGATGGGACTTAGGGGAAAGATTACATATTCAGTTTTCGATACAGCTAAATGTTTCACAAACTCATTCAAGTACAGATGGGTTTTACTTACCTGGCATTATCCTTTCTCTGAAGTTAAAAAGATTTGGATACATATGTTTTTAGATTCAAAATAAGTTTTAACTGCATTATTTTCTCTCTTTTCAGTTTTTAACTGGTTTATTAATTGGACTGGTTTATTGACAAGTCTTTGATAACTTTATGTTATGGCTTTTTCTTGTACCTGCATTTTATTATTTTCATTTTAGTTTAATAGCATTACCAATTGGTCTGGGTTACTGATAATAAAAGGCTCCCTCCCATTCCCTATTCCAGTACAGATTATTACAATGTTTTAGTTTACTAGTTTTCCTTTGTCTAGTAGGAAATAAGTTTCTTATATTTACTAATTTGAACATCTTTGTTATTTTTCCGCTTTGGCATTATCTATTTCCAATTAATCTGATAGGCTTCCAAACAAAGCTTTTGCCATATTTTTGGCAGTCCTTTAATTTCTTTCCTTTCATTTTAAAATCAAACTGTTTAGAGAAAAACTGTATTTAACTACAGATTACTTCACTCTGCCATTTTCTTTCATTATCATTATTACTAACATTATTTTTATTTTTATTTTATTTTCCCAGTTTGCCTTGATGTAATTACGCAATATTTTGTGGGAGATAATACGCTAAATACCTGAATGATATAAAAACCAATGAAATTCAGGTTTAATTTGAAGCTCATAACTGATAGAGTTGCCACTTTTTTGTCACTATACTTTTTTCCTTGGATTTTGCTTTAAAAGGATGCTTGGCCGGACTAGACAACTTTGGTGATAAGAATGTACTTTACTTGTGTTTGCAAAACGAGTATGCAAAACTGCTTTTATTAGTGGCTATTGTAAGTTTGGAGATGTATCTTTTCTTTTGATCTTATATTAATTTCTTTTCCCCCATTCACTTTTGTATCTTTATATCTTTAAAAACCAATAAAATTTATTTTTTAAAAAATCAATTTCCCTCAATTTCTTTACATTATAGTCAGTACCTCATTAAAAAGGTACTAACCTTCACAGCATTAACTAGGACAAACATCTTGTGATGTCCCTTACTTCAGATTCTTCATTTTCAGAGCCATTAAAAAAAATTAAAGCCAGCTCAAATATTTTCTGCATATGGATCCATTCACTGAAGCTACTCAATTAGGTTGGATCAGTTCCAGTCTGTGACTCCTGAGGATGTGGACAAGCTGATTGGAATGGTGCGGCCTACCACCTGTTCTCTTGACCCTTGATGCTTACATTATCTGGCAGGGGGTGTTATTATAGAAGGCCTGGTAGAGATTATAAATGCGTCTCTGAGGGAAGGTAGGAAGCCTCCTTGTCTTAAGGAGGCAATTATTAGACCGCCAAGAAGCCTACTCTGGATCCCTTGGACTTGAACAACTAAAGGTCTCTCTCCAACCTTCCGTGGCTGGGCAAGGTAATTGAGAGGGTGGTGGCCTCCCAGCTCCAGACAGTCTTTGATAAAACTGATTACCTTGACCCATTTCAAACTGGCTTTTGGGCTAGCTTGGACGGCCTGATGGATGATCTCCAATTGGCAATTAACAGAGGAAGTGTGACTCTGTTGGTCTTTCTGGACCTCTCGGCGGCTTTCGATACTATCGTCCGTAGTATCCTTCTGGAGCATCTGAGGGGGTTGGGAGTTAGAGGCACTGCTTTGCAGTGGTTCCGCTCCTACCTCTCGGGCAGGTTCCAGATGGTGTCCCTTGGAGACTGCTGTTCTTCAGAATCTGAACTTTTGTATGGTGTTCCCCAGGGCTCCATATTGTCTCCAATGTTGTTTAATATCTACATGAAACCACTGGGAGAGATCATCAGGGGATTTGGTGCAGGGTGCTATCAGTATGCTGATGACACTCAAATCTATTTCTCCATGTCAGCATCATCGGGAGAGGGCATAACCTCCCTAAATGCCTGCCTGGAGTCGGTGATGGGCTGGATGAGGGATAACAAACTGAGACTGAATCCGGCTAAGATGGAGGTACTCATTGTGTGGGGTTGGAACTCGAGAGATGATTTTGATCTGCCTGTTCTGGATGGGGTCACACTTCCCCAGAGGGAACAGGTAGGCAGTCTAGGGGTGCTTCTGGATCTGAGCCTCTCCCTGGTGTCCCAGGTTGAGGCGGTGGCCAGAAGTTCCTTCTATCAGCTTTGGCTGATATGCCAGCTGTGTCCATTTCTTGAGGTGAATGACCTCAAAACAGGGGTACATCTGCTGGTAACCTCCAGACTGGATTACTGTAATGCGCTCTATGTGGGGCTGCCCTTGTACGTAGTCCAGAAACTACAGCTGGTCCAGAATGCGGCAGTCAGGCTGGTCTATGGGTCATCTCGGAGAGACCATATAACTCCTGTATTGAAGGAGCTATACTGGCTGCCGATATGTTTCCGAGCAAAATACAAGGTGCTGGTTATAACCTATAAAGCCCTAAACAGTTTGGGCCCTGGGTATTTAAGGGAATGCCTTCTTCGGCATGAACCCCACCGCCCACTGAGATCTGCTGGAGAGGTCCGTCTGCAGCTGCCACCAGCTCGTCTGGTGACCACTCAGGGATGGGCCTTCTCCGCTGCTGCCCCAAGGCTTTGGAATGCGCTCCCTAGTGAAATAAGAGCCTCCCCATCTCTGACAGCTTTTAAAAAGTCTTTAAAAACACATCTCTTCACCCAGGCTTTTAATTAGTGTTGCTTTAATGGTTTTAATGCTGTTTTAAAATGTTGTTTTAGAATTTTTAAATTGTTGTAATGTCTGTGTTCCCCCACCCCCTCATTTTTGTCTTAACAAATGTTTTACTTTCTTTTTATTCTGTTGTAAACTGCCCAGAGACGTAAGTTTGGGCGGTATAAAAATGTTTAAATAAATAAATAAATAAATCAGTTAATTTCACCACAGTCACCCACAGCTAATTTCATTAAGTGAGGATATGGTCAGATTGTTTCCGACCTTGCACAACTCTAGTTCCTTCAAGACTCCACTAATATCAATTTTAGCAACACAAAGTTACATAATTTGTCAATCAGTTTAACAGGTGGAAATGTTTATATTTTTAAACTGCCAATAATTCCTAGGGGGGGGGGTGCAAGTGTGAACCAAGAGTGCAAAACAAAATGAAACAACACTGTTGCTGCAATTATAACCTCCCTAAATTTGATCTCTCTTTCTACAGGCCAAGCAGCCAGAAGGGTGGGGGATAAAGAGAACTTAGGCAAGAAATACTCAAGAGACAAATGATGTCCTGTTAAATGCATGCCAGTCAGATTCAAAAGCCTGAAATATTTTATTTGGAGACGTATCTTAAGGCATACGATAGGGAGAGATCCACTATTTCCAGGAGTCCACACTTTAGATTTCAAACAGATTAGATCCTCAACATATTTTTCTACCCTTCCAGACCTAGAGATTCCAATTTATTAAAGACTGACAATATGAAACCATTAGTGAGAGTTAGGATGGATTAACTAACATGTAGCACAAGGGTGGGATTTTACGTGTGCACTTGTAAAACCTTTGTGTCGTTTAATGAACTGTAAGCAACATAATGGCAAATATTTATATACCGCTTTTAAGTTCCCAGAGTGGTTTACATAGAGAAATAAAAACAAAAACAAACATGGATCCCTGTCCCCAAAGGGATTGCAATCTAAACAGCCAGGTGTTTACAACAGGGCACTAAGCAACAGAAGAGCTAAAGATAAGACCTGAGCTGCCTCTGCAGCATAACAATCTCATTTGACTCCAAGAGGGAAGAGACCCACTGGACACTAAGGTGAGGAAAGGGCAGTGCATGGTCATGTGTCAACACAAGCTGAGAGGCCTATGCTCCCTATTGGCTGCCAGCTGATCTGCTTAGGCAGAGTGCCAAGCCCCTTCCACTGTTGCGTGTCAGACAAGGAGAGAAGTTGCTCAAAGTCCTTGGTTTGCCTGATACAGAGATAAAACTGGATGTTTGTGTGTACATATGTGAACATCGTCAGTGCTCTGCATTCAAGCACATTTATGGAGTAAGAATACACATATGCTAGCACCAAATAAACATTTTGGCTGCAATCCTGCATGCTTACCTGGGAGTAAGTCCCATGGAACTCGGTGGGACTTCTTTCTAAGTAGACATACATAGGACTATGGTTAAAAATAAGAAACACCTCTGGAGTTGTGATGAGGCAATTCCAAATGTAACAAGTCAATAACTGTGTATTCAATGGAAGATTAGTATCTCCAGAACACAGAGTGGTAAGACTATCTTCACAAGAGTTTCAGCATTTCTTCCATCTTTAATTAAAAAATGAAACCCACATTCTGTAATGCAACAGGAATGTACATTTAGCTTGAAGTGTCTCAAGTGTGTGTATGTATGCGTGTAACGAACATTCACACAAGCGGAAGGGTGGCAAGTTAAAAGGAACTTTCAGGTTTGCATGTGAAAATGCTCTAAGCCTGCAGAGGAGTGCATTAACAAGAGTTTATATTTTTGTTCCACGTTAATTATAATTAATTAATTAATTACACAGCACCATCCCATGGGTCAACAGAATTCTAAAGACATACAAAAAACAGTGTTAAGGGCAGGGACAAGAATCTATCCTTTGCTTACTCACCCTGAATATGACTGAAGCAGGTTGATCAAAGCTTTTAAGGGCAACCAACCACCACTATGATGCTGACCAAGATTCCCACATACAAAGCAGGATAGTGCAATTATATCTTAAATACTGTGTAAAAAAAAACACCCCAAGTGTAGCAGGTTTTGTGCAGCTTGTCATACATGGGTGAGAAAAGCAGCACCTTGCCAAAGTTCTCTCTGCCCAACTTTTAAAGATACCGAGACGAGTCCTGTCCTGTCCTCCTTTGCAGCTGGCCACGCCCACTTGCATCCGCAGGGGAAGGGATATTTGCAACAGAGATCCATCAGTGAGCTATCAAAGAAGGAAGAGCAAGCAACGGGTCTAAGGAGCAAACCCATGAACAAACAAACAAACAAACAAACAGGTCTTCAATTAAACACACACGGTCCCTTATAAAACCAAATGGGGCAGGAGGCAAATCTCCTCCTCCTCCTCCTCAGTCACATTTCCTTCTCACGCACCCTAAGCGGCATTGCCTTCACACCCACCTCTGAAGTTCTTGATCAGTAATTTCTTGGAAGCGGCCCCTCCACCACCACCAGCAGACCCCGAGCCGGCCACACCGCTTCGCACTCCGGCGGCAGCTGCCAGGGAGGCGGGCTTGGTGAGTCCATTGGTGTGCCCCACCAAGGCCGACAAGTCCTGCTTCTTCTGGGGCTCGCCGGCCATGTTCGATCAAGAAACCGGGGTGGGGGTGGGGTGAAGAAATGCGGGTTGTCCACCTCCCGCCCTTGCAGGTTCGGGTGGAGTGGAAGGGGTGGGGGTGGGGGAGATGCTTTTTAAAATCGAGGGTTTTTGTTGCCAATTTTCAGTCGCGCCAAGAGGGGAGCCGCATCTTCTCGTCCCACAGACTTTGCGACGACTCGGGCGGGGGGGCAGCCCATGAAGTCCGTCGTCCGTTCGGCTCGCTGCTGAGGGCTTCACGGCCGGCAAGCGAAGCGTCCCGGCCTGCCGCTGACGAAGCAGCGCCCCCTTCTCAGCTGCTGGAGGACTCGCTGAGCGGCTGTGGCAAAAGCGAAGCAACCGCCCCCCGGCCGCACGTCGGTGCCTCACAAAATGGCTCCTTCCCGGTACGCCACCACCTGGTGCAGTCCAGGCCGGAGCTGCTGCTGCTGCTGCTCCACGGCGGGACGTTCTGGAAAGGCAACAGAAGTGACGGCTGCGCCTTCCCGGGCAGAGACACCTACCTCCGTGGGCCCCCCGGGGGAGGGCTCTCTGCCCGCTGTCACGGGACACAAACGGGGGCAAGACCGAGGCGGAGGGAGGCAGATGTCCAAGGAGCTCTGACCGCTGCTGGGGTCCCCCGAGTGGCCGCGGACGGAGCGGAAGAGCCCCCTACGCCCGAAGCCGCTCCTTCAGCCACGACTTCTTGGGCACCTTCAAGACGCCTGGATAGACGGGGGGGCATCAGCAGGGCCCTGTCTAGTCCATGCCGCGATACATCTATTTGTCTTTGAGGTGCCCCGACCGAGCCCTGTGTGTGTGTTTGCTGTAAAACCGATCGACGCGGCTACTTGTTAACTGAGCTGATTTAAATCAAGGGGCCTCCCCAGACCTGGCCTGACCCCGCAGGGGACGGGGCTGCCTGCTGAGCGGGAAAGGGGCCGCTCAGTGCCCCTCTCGAGCAGGGGAGGAATTCTTACAAAACCTCACATTCGCAGGCTGACTGCGTCATCTCTAAGACTGAGTTCCGCACACCTGTGAGGTTTACTCCCAGGACCCTTCCCAAGTAAGTGTGTATCGAATAAACTGATTCTATCCAAGAGTGGGCTGTACTTCGCTTTATTCATGCTGCTTGTATAGCGGAGCTCCGTCCTAAGCACGCTTACTTCGAAGTAGTCCCATTGAACCCAGTGGACTTACTTTTGAAAACACGTATAGGCTCAGGAGGCTGTGGACTAAGGACTAAAAGGTAGCTAAAAGATTTTTCGTAGGAGGCTCTCCCCGAGCCCAGATTCATTACGGGTGGTGTTGTTTTTTTAAAAAAATTCTCTCTCTCCGGCCTTTTTCGGTGATATTTCGTCTGAGCTGCGGTAATTTTGTGTGGCATTCGGGTAACGTGTAATTTTAGATGTAAAATACCGAGTACTTAAGTCACAACAAAAAGGTGACACGTGAAACGGAACAGCATGAATCTGGCACCACTTATTCTTCGTTTGGACCCCATTACTCGTGGGCAGTGATGTAGCTGCAAATTCAGAAGTGCAGGCAGGCTGCCCACCCCCAACCGCAGAGAAGCCGAGAAGTCCCGGCGCTCGGTCTCTGCGCGTCCCCGTTCCACTACACCTTCCTCGTGGAGGAATCCCCTCTAAGTAAGCAATAACATAGCAACTGAAACACGGCTGTAAGCCCTTCAACCCGAGCTGCACGATCGAGTGTTTACAATTTAATCAGGCTTTGACGCTCCGGTACGCAGCAGCTCCGCCCCCTCGGAGCTATAGCGAGCAGAAGCCCCGCCCATCCCGCTCCTTTAGCCTCGCGAGGAGCCGCTTCGCTCGTTGAACGGTGGGAAATGTCACGTGGCAAAGTGGATAGGCGGAGCTTAGGGGGAACGACGGCCAATCCCGAAGGGGTAGATTTTCCATCCTGAGAAAGGAAGTGCACCGTTTTTTTGCTGCTGCTGAAGCTGAACGTTCTTATGGACTGAAGTGGACCCAGGAAGGGACGTACGTTGGGAATCGGATTAGTGGTAGGCAAGGGAAAAATGAGTGTTGGATCCGGAGAGATTACTATTGTGGGCATGACTGCTAAATTGCCCTTGCTCACATAGGCAGCTTTTGAGGCGCTGTAGTAAAAAGAACTGCGTTTGAGCCACATCGGCACGTGCTGATAGATACTCTGTTTTCAAAGCTTATGCACCAATGAATGCGTTAACCTTTAAGGTGCCCAAAGACTCTTTTTGCCGCTTCTGCTCTTGCTATCCCTTCGGATACGGGATTGATGTTCTTTTACCATGTTTTCTTCTATATTATTATTTTCATTATGATCTTGGTGCTGTCTAATTCTTTCACATTTGTACTTCTTGTGATTATCAAGTGATAGGTGGTATACGAAGATGAAACAACTAAATGAACTGTTAAAATATGCTACTTAGTAAAGGTAGTATGCCTTTCCCACTCACTGCTAAATATTCACTCCTGTGTATTTTGGAGTTTGTGGACAAAGCTAAGAGGCAAGCAATGTTCTTGCATCTAGGCAAACCTTATTCTCAGCACTATCTGGTTCTTTGGTTATTTCTTTTTGCAATGAACTGCAGACACAACTCTTGTGTGTCCAAAAAAACAACTTTTGTGTGTCTAAAAATGTTTGGAAAATGTCCAGACATTTTCAATAGACTCAGGCACATAAGGTGTCCTGGTTGAAGTACCGATATCTTGGCATCAAACTCTGACATCTGCCAATCAGGAGAAGTGGAAAAAATTGTTTTTGGAGTATTTTCTCAGTCATCACTCTGAGATGGGGGGGAGGAAACAGGCATTAGTAAATTGTTTTTTTATATGTTTATTTTTAACTAGTTGGCCCAGGCGCAGAGCATTTGCGCCCCTAGTTTGGCCCAGCCACCTGCTGCTCCAGTCGGTTGGTGCGGCTCTGCTGGCCGGCTGGCCAGACTCCCACCAGTGTGGCTCCGCCCACTGTCTCTGCCTGTTGGCTGCCTCCACCTGCTGGCGCAACTAGTTGGCTGCCTCCCACTGGCGCAGCTCCACTGGCCGCCATTGCTATTATCTGTCCTTCTCGTGAGAGTTCCGCCACACTCGCGAGATTTCCGCCACGCATTAAAACCGGCACGTCTTGGATAAGTAAGTATATAGATATGGCCTAGCAAGACCTGGATTCTGTTTTCATAATTATGTCACAGCCCCTGCTCAGATTGACTTCTAGCTGTCTCTGCTGGCAAACAGATGTGCAATTTGGATTTTGCATGCTCTTTCAGTCTTGTTTATCATAGTGATATGCAAAACAGTCAACACACAAAGTACTCTGTGTGTTCTGTCAGCTGGCACACAATAATCTCTATACATACATCAGTGGTGAGAAGGCCAGAAGTAGCTATGGGAGTCAGCCCATCACATTCATTCATTTTGACTATGATGGTTTCCAGAATGTCTCCAGAATAATAAATTGTCCTTATTGTGGTTGGTTTGTTTGTTTTCT
Source organism: Hemicordylus capensis (assembly GCF_027244095.1). NCBI lineage: Eukaryota > Metazoa > Chordata > Lepidosauria > Squamata > Cordylidae > Hemicordylus > Hemicordylus capensis. The sequence continues at coordinate 140,745,732 of NC_069659.1, forward strand.
TTTCAGAATAAGGTATCTACTTGCTTCTGAAAAGCACTCTTTCAATGGCACACATCAGTATAAACCAGTATTTACAACAGGTAAGTGATAGTTGCAATTTATTAATAATTTACCAACTGCTGAGTTCATCTATAATGTCACTTTTTAAACTGTCGCTGAACCAAAGTAGCATGAATGTGGACTGGTTTGGATGATACTTCTCTAGCCTTCACAATTAAAAGGAGGAGATGCTGAGTGCATGCATGTCTTGATGTATTTGTCAGATGTCCAAACACCCTCCTGACACATCCCTTTCTATTGTGCGAGCTTCTAAATCAATTGTTGAACAGGAAATAACAGATGGTGAAGGACTCTTTCTTATACTTATTGTTAGTATGGATGGCCAACACTTGGTGTTAATTAATCTGTATAGTCTGATTATGGATTTCCCAGAATTCTGATACACAGCTATTTTGAATATTTACACACTTTGACAGTTGATCACTTGATTATTAAAGGGGATTGGAATCAAACTCTTGACCCCCTTATTGATCATAACATCCCTTGTCTAGGTTGTACTCTCGAACCCGTACTACACTTAAAGCCTGTATGTTGGACTTTAATTTAGTAGATATATGGCATCTTCTTAATCCCTGTGAGAATATACTTTTCTTTCTCCTGTCCATAGAAATTTTTAGACTGGACTATTTTTTGATGACTCATTCTTTAGTATTTTGAAATCAGGCATGCAACAATGATGCTATCGTAATTTCAGATCATGATTCATACCCCTGTTAAGTTGGTTGTTGGTTTGGAAGGTAGATCTAGTACTTCATTTAGGTGGTATATGAATTCATCCTTGCTGAATGATCTGCAGTTCACTAAACAAATGGAACAGGAGACTGAGGAATTTTTTTGTTATCATCATTTCCCCCAGTTTGGGACACTTTTAAAGCATTTATGCAGGACTAGTTCATAGCTTTTTCTTCACACAAAAACACAACAAATGGTTTAGGTTGTATCTTTGGAGAAGCAAACCAAAGATTTATTAACTTGATATGCATCACATCCTGCTTGTGAGTCATACAGTATCTTATACAGCCAAATGTAATCAACAAGTAATACTATTTAGAAACTGAATTTTTGTTGAATTGTACGAGGCAAAGATTTTGGGAAGGTGGCGGCGGAGGGTGGGAGGTAATCTAGCAAACCTTTGATTTCCAGATTGAAGCAGATTAAACAGTGTAATATATCTTCCATTTGTGATACTTGAGGCAGTGTCCACACAGACCCTGAATTTATAAATCAGCAATTTTTGAGTTTTATTCTAAGTTGTGTAATAGTAGTACATTCAGTATTGAGGCAGATATAGATTTGTTTCCTGCAGAAAGTGCATCTTCCACACCTAATACCCGATCAGATAAACCATCTAGCTCAGAGTTTCTCAACGTGTGGGTCCCCAGATGTAATTGGACTTCAACTCCCATAATTCCAAACCAAAGGCCACTGGGGCTGGGGATTATGGGAGTTGAAGTCCAATAACATCTGGGGACCCACACGTTGAGAAACCCTGATCTAGCTGCACCTCTTTTTCTGTAGGAAATAATTATCACAGTCAAATCCATGAAATCTAGAAAGGCCCTGGGGCCCTTTGGATTTCCTGGTTCCAGTCTTATTGGAGGTCTGTAATGACACTTTCCTTAGCAAGTATCCCCCTCCTTCTTTCAATGAGGCTTATATCACTTATTAAGCCTGATAAACTGTCCAAGCTCGTCTTATGTACTAGCAATAGACCTATTTCTTTGTTGTTGTTTTAATTTTACATTTATATTCTGCTCTTCCTCCAAGGAGCCCAGAGCGGTGTACTACATACTTAGGTTTCTCCTCACAACAACCCTGTGAAGTAGGTTAGGATGAGAGAGAAGTGACTGGCCCAGAGTCACCCAGCTAGTTTCATGGCCGAATGGGGATTTGAACTCAGGTCTCCCTGGTCCTAGTCCAGCACTCTAACCATTATGCTAAGATATTGACAGATATGCAGGCATGTAGGGTGCAAACATGTAGGGTGTTTCCTACCATTATTCATCAAATTCAGACAGGGTTTATATCTGGCTATCAAGGATCAGATAATATTAGTCTGTTGATTGATGTACTTATCCCTATCCTTGGAGAAGCAAGACCCAGCTGCTATAATTTCTTTAAACGCAGAGAAGGCATTTGACATGGCCCATCTGGGGTTCCTGAAATATGTTTTGATTAAATTTGGATTTCCCCCAAGTTCTTTTATTTGGGTTACTGTGCTATATTTGGCTCCTTACTCACAAGTCATCACCAATGGGCTATTGTCCCCTTCAATTAGGCTAGAACAGGTTACACATCAGGGATGCCTTCTATCTCCTCTTTTTTTCAGTTTGGTGTTAGAACCCCTGGCCTGTGCTATTAGAGATAAAGGGTATTAAACTAGGAGAGATTGAGCACAAGTTGATTTTATATGCAGATGACATCTTATGCTTTATTGATAAACTAGAGGTCTCAATTCCTAATCTTATTTCTTTAGTTCAAAAGTCTGGTAATTTATCAGATTACTCCATAAATTGGGGGTAAATTGGCTTTGATGCCTTTAGGTTCTACAGAATTTGCTGATGATTGTAAGGTTTTAGGTGGTGTCCAGAGTCTGTTATAATAGAGATTAGGTATTGTAATTAGGGGTGGGCACGGAACTGGTTCCATGCACACCCGGGAGGCGGGAAAGGGTCTCTTTAAGGCCCAGGGAGGGTGCTCTTACTTCCCCCGCTGTGCTTCCCCTTCCGGCGCTGTGTTTTAAATCACTGGTGCACTGGGGGGGAGGCTGTATTCCCTCTTGCCCCCTCGGTCAGTGTAATACCAGAAGTGGTGTGCACGCATAATACAGCTGCACCGTGCTACCGATTTGTAACATAGCGCCAGAGGGGGAACTGCAGCGGGGGAAATAAGAGCACCCTTCCTGCGCCTTAAAGAAACCCCTACCCCCCCCCCTTTGAACTGGTTCGAATGTGGTGGTTCTGAACCTGTTCGGCATTCTAAAAATAGAATGCCGAACAGGTTTGTGCACATCCCTAATAGTAATCTCTAGGAAGCTTTCTCAATTAGTTAATTTTTGGTTCAAATGAAAAATGAATTAGATCAGTGGGCTATGATTCCATTGTATATGGGGGGAAATAAACGTAATTAAGATAAATCTAACGCTGAGGCTCATATATATTTTAATAGGTCTTACAGCTCTTGTACCTTCATCATATTTTAAATGACTGTATAAATTAGTTAATGATTTTTCACTACGTAAACTTCAAATACCCATTGAAGGTGTGTTTAACTCTACACATTTTCAAGCTTATCACTGGGCATTTATTCTATCTTCAGTCCTAGAGTGGAATGATGAGTCTCAGGTTTTGGCTACACCTTGGGCACAGCTCAAAAGTTATTATCTGACCCCAACGAAATCTCAGCTGGTGCGGGGGTTCATAATTTGTGGATCTAGGTCATTACCTGTGTTTAATGCTGCAAGGCATATATGGAGATTTTTGGTTTCTAGACATGGTTTTGATCCCTTCTTACATGAAAAATTTACTTTGTGGGAGAATCCCTGTTTAAAGATTACTTTTAAATCTTTTGGAGGGGCTAACTGCCCCCCCCCTAATGTCATTACACTAGATTCATTACATTGCATAACATCACTACATTAGATTGTTGTTTGAAATTACCCTGGTTAAAGTAGCTGGCAAAATAATTTCCAGTTTTTGAACTGACTAGTTTTCACTGTCTGACATCCTGTCTAATGAAGCATGCACACTGTGAGGAACTCCCAGGGCACAATTAGAGCCATTGCACAATTCCCCCCGCCCCTCTGGAAGGGCTCTTCGAGATCGGAAACACATCAGTGAGGTTCAGTGATGTGTTTCCAGTCTCGCAGAGCCCTTCCAGAACGGGGGGAGTGCACTTAATTAGATGTAACAGGATTGTTAAGATATTGTAAAAACCAATAAAAATTTTAAAAAGCAAAAAAAGAAGAACAGCGGGAGCGCTACAGACCCTAAATACTGTATTGGTTATAATTTTAAAAAGAGAGCTGGTGTGATGAAACTTAGGTTGTTAATGATAATAAATTTGGTCCATATCGTTTGTGTAATCCCCCCCCCCCCGTCACAGGTACTAGAAACTATTGAAAACAGAGATGGATTGTTTTGTGCAGAATTGGTATCATTTAAACATCCTCATGTTGCAAATCCTAGACTTCAGGTAAGAGACTTGGATGTGCAGAAGAACCTTTGCTCCTTATCTTATACATACTTGCTTATGAATAGGTCCCACTGACTTCCCTAATTTGTTGTTTTCTGTAGTTCTCAAAAAACATTGAACCAGTATATGATAAGTCCTGGAAGTATCGCACCTAAACAAACAGCTCAATCCTATGTATGTTTACTTAGAAATAGGCTCCACTGTGTTCAGTGGGACTTGCTCCTTAGGCTACAGTCTCAAAGCACTTACTAGTGAGTGCTGAACACAGTGCCTGATAACCAAACTAATGGTGCTCTTGAGGAAGTGCATTTTATAATGTGCAGGATGTGTGTGTGGCAGTTTTGGATGATTTCTCTTCCCTCTACAAGCTACGTGTGCCTCTTGAAAATATGTCTCTGAGGGGAAATTGCAAGGGAGGAGATCTGGTCTTGTAGTATCAAGCATGACCTGCCCCCTTAGCTAAGCAGGATCCACCCTGGTTGCATATGAATGGGAGACTAGAAGTGTGAGCACTGTAAGATATTCTCCTCAGGGGATGGAGCCACTCTTGGAAGGGCAGAAGGTTTCAAGTTCCCTCCCTAGCTTCTACAAGATAGGGCTGAGAGAGATTCCTGCCTGCAACCTTGAAGAAGCTGCTGCCAGTCTGTGAAGACAATACTGAACTAGATGGAGCTATGATCTGATTCAGTATATGGCAGCTTTCTGTGTTCCCTTGTGTGATATAAAATGCTCTTCCACCAGTGTGTCGTTAATCTTGATATCAGTCAGTGGAATTTACTTCTCAGTAAACATACATAGGATTACACTGTAAAACACTTATTGTAAGTTTTCTTTTACTGTGAATCTATTGCATCAGGTGCATGGGGTGTTTCCCCTGGGCTAATTTGTAAAATAACTTTTGTTTGCATCTTTCATTAATTAAATTTGTCCCCATGATTTTCATTTCATTGAAGAGCCATACTTTTTATTTCTTGAATGCTCTGGCCTGCTTTCTTTCCCCCACATTATGTTTATTTTCCTCTTTCTTCAAGCTCTTCCCTTTGTAGTAAATAAATAAATCCTTTATTATGATCCTTGACCAGATGGAATATAACACAGTGGTAATATAACTCCGGCTGTGATGTAACAGTAGGGAATACAAATCATAGACATAGCAGTATAATATGTACCAGCAGTATAACAGTAAAGGACTTGCATCAAAGAAATAATGATAGAATAAAATATAATCAGTTGAAACAGAATGTGCACAGAGACCAATTAAATTCAATAGCTTATCGTTGCTCAGTTCACCCAATTATGGATTGGTGGAGTCCTTTGTCAATTCACGACGCACTCAGCTAGCCATAGTGCAAAATTTTGCCACTGAGTATCACTGGTTGCTTATCTGATAATAAAAATGAAACACAAAATTCTTCTGAATGATGTGGCAGCTGTGAGAGAAATGGGTTAATTAGATTATTGCTAAGTTAGTTGTAGAAATTGCAATATAACAACACATGTCCTACTGTCTCTACCTTTCCTGTACCACAGGGGTAAACACGTTTGTTGTATGACATTTGATTAAATCTGCCCTCCAGAAGTGCCAATGGGAGCATATTAAATCTGACCATAGAGAGTAGACTGGTGTTTAGGTACTTCTAGCATAAAGAAATAATCAACTGGGCACAAACAATGAGTCAATCTCCATAACTTAATCTGTTCAGAGACTAGCCCAAGATCTTGTTGATGTGCAACATCTAATATATGCTGTTTCAACATAGTTCTGGCCCCTTCATAGCCGATAGACATCAAGATTTCAGGTCAAAGCCTGAAAAGAGCTTTTCCATCAAGGATCATTTCCATGATGATTGAAAACTGTCTGTCAACATCAGTGAGGTCAGTCCTTCATGGAGGGGGGCGGGGGCGGAATTCAGCCAATAATTAAGGCTAAGAGTCCAGGCACATGATTCCACTATCCCTTTGTAGTATTTTATGTCTTATAGCGGGGAAATGACTTGATTATCAAGCCAGAGGTTGCCTGTTCAAATCCCTGCGGGTAGGTTTCCCAGCATGGAAACACCTATATCGGAAAACACCTAAATCGGGCAGCAGCGATATAGGAAGATGCTGAAAGGCATAATCTCATTCTGCATGGGAAATGGCAATGGTAAACCCCTCCCGTATTCTACCAAAGACAACCACAGGGCTCTGTGGTCTCCAGGAGTTGAAGCCGACTCAATGGCACACTTTACCTTTACCTTGTAAAATATAGAGCAGTCCTGACTGCTGTTTTATCTTGTGTATTGTTTATATTTGTGTTTATCCCTTGTGTTTTGTTGTTTGTTGTATTTTATTGTGTGTGTTGTATTTTATTTTGTAATGTTTTTTACTTGTAAGTTGCCCCAGGCTCTGTGTGCTGGAAGGGTGAAATATAAATATTTTAAATAAATAAATAAGCTAAAAAAATGCACCTTACATTAAAAATCTCATCTTTTATTTGTGAAATCCTTTGGTATTTACAATAAGGAAACTTCAGTGCTTGCCTATATTTGTGTCGTGGGAAAGAGGCAATTTATGCAGTAGCCCGGTTTCGTGTAAAATTAGTATGTTGTAATATATTGTTATATTCCCTTTAAATGTGACATCAATGTTCCTGTTTTATAATTAGCTTTCATCCCCAGAAGAAAAATGTCAACAAGTGCTGGAACCACCATATGATGAAATGTTTGCTGCCCACTTAAGGTAAAAATGGATGAGATAAGGGTTTGCATGCTCATAGATTCTGGCCCGCAGCATTAGAAGGGCAGAATGGGAGCTATAGCCTCATATAAAAGTGGTTCCAGAGCTGAGCTAAAGGCTTGTCATGCAGCCAAGAACACACAGAAGGGGTGGAGAGTAACTTTTATTTCTCTCCTCTCACTCCATAAGTGCTATTTGGCTTCCAGAAATATGTCCCTAAGGATCGCTCCTGCCTCCCCTTCCTCATACACTCAACTGCATGACAAGCCTTTAGCTCAGCCCTGCAACAGACTCCATTCTCCTAACATTATAGAATAGGAATATAGGAAGCTGCCATATACTGAGTCAGACCATTGGTCTATCTAGCTCAGTATTGTCTTCACAGACTGGCAGTGGCTTCTCCAAGGCTGCAGGCAGGAATCTCTCTCAGCCCTATCTTGGAGATGCCAGGGAGGGAACTTGCAACCTAGATGCTCTTCCCAGACCGGCTCCGTCCCGAGGGGAATATCTTACCGTGCTCACACTTCTAGGCTCCTATTCATATGCAACCAGGGTGGACCCTGCTTAGCTAAGGGGACAAGTCATGCTGGCTACCACAAGACCAGCTCTCCTATCCTAGAGGCCTCCTCTCCTAGAATATGTGGGCCTCTGTTAGGAAAGAGATCTTTCTTAAATATTCCTTCATTCTGAATAATTGAAGTACTATAAATAATAATTGTGTAGGAGTTTTTGGCATTTTTGCATAGAAATTAAATATTTGTAACATTCCTGGACCACTAGTGGACTGGGAGGTGGGAACCCATCCAATTCTGTAGAACATATGGCTCTAATTGTGTACAAGATGGCTTCTATCTACCCCTGCAACCTATCCTTTGCAAGAATTAGTTGTTCATTCTGCTATGCAGACATTTGAGCACATTGTGATACCTCCTTGATGTATCAGTATTCTGTATAATGTTTAGTTTGATCCTATACATATTTACTGTATAGTTAAGTTCCACTTTGTGTGATGTAGGTTACTCCTTGTATAGGACTACAGCATGGAAGTTGTAAGTTAGAAGGTAAAACATTAACACTTTGTGCAGTCTGCTCAAAAATCTCATGTGGTGGAAATAACAAATAATCACCTGTTGCCTTTCAACAACTCTAGTACAGGTATTTTAATCTAGCTGAAGAAAGCAACAATGTTATAAAGCCTGACTCTTGGATATTATCTTAATACTTTGTCTCTTTCCTTTTGTTAGATGTACTTACGCTGTTGCCAACCATGACTTTGTAGAAGCTTATAAATGCCAGACGGTTATAGTACAATATCCTTTACCACGGAAATTCTGGTGACTTCTTCCATGGACATTCTGGTGATTTACCATGGATATTCTGGTGATTTCTTCTGGTGATAAAAGCTCATTATCAAATAAATAAAATAGGAAAACTGAGTCTGTAGTGGAGATCTGAGCTCAGAACCATTGTAATAAATGGGCTGCTGGTTGTATTACCATAATGTTGAGGATGGGAATCTCAGCATTACTGTTATACACAGCAGTATGGAAAGGGGCACATGGGACACAATATACAGCCATCATCAAGGCAGCTGCAGGAGTGTCACATCAGCCATTTGTTACCCCAGTTTAGCCATTCTGCAGAATCTGGGGTCAGAAAAGAGGTAAATGACGTGATTGCCAAATAAATGGAGGATGCAAACCCCTAACTTTGGATTTCTTAGCAAACAGAAGGTGCTTATACCTTTTTATTCTGAACCATTTGTGGCTGTGGTGTCCAGGGGTGGCTGTTTAGTTTATTACTTATGTATCTCTGTATTAAACTCTATTTCCCTCTCCTAGCAGAGCTGTCTAAAGCAACTAACAAAATATATAAAACTTAGCGTAACAATATTTTTTTTAAAAAGCCATAAAAACTAACATACCAAAATATGAGAAATTAATATGCTTAGAGAACCTTTAAAAAGCAGAAATTTAAAAGGGGTGCTGGAATAAAAAGTTTTAAAATGCTCATAGAACACCAGAAAGGCAGTTGCTAACCTGACTTCCCATGACTACCTGATTTCCTCTGGTGGAAATCTCTGACTTTCCATGGTTGAATTTCTACATAACTTGGTGCCATCACAAAAAGTCTGCTCTCCTTCCTACTCCTATCATAATGCCTTACATGGCAGTCTTGGTGGAAAAACCCCTCTGTAAATGTATGGCAATGTGCTACATCCTGCTGGTCAAAGCCTTTAGAGACACTTGGCCGTTTCCAGTGATTCCACAAATAGAAATGGGCAAGTTTTCTCATTACAGTAATTAACTGATTATCCAACCCAGTTTATCATAAGATAAATTGTGGTTCTTGTCTGCATACTCCCATTCTACCATCACATTGGAAGGCAATGTACCAACTCATTTGGGACCCCCTCATTGTTCTAATAGCTATTGGCATTATTGTTGGTCTTTGGGTTTTAATGCATTGCTATCCAAATATGATCATATTAGAAATCACAGTTAATTTAGTTTCCTTAACCCTTTCACATCTTTCTTGAGAGCCTTTCAAGCACACAAAGAAGAAAACTGGTAAGGATCTGGTAAATGTAATTATGTATCTAGAGAAATACATGAATTATTCTGATCAGAAGTATGTCGTTGTTTAATGGAGATAGTTAAATACCATTTTTTATCTTGATGCCTAAATGCATTTGAATTCTTCATCATAATTTGTGTTTAGAGTCAACAGCATGCTAAATACATATAGAAATAAAGGTTGCAAAACTCCCAGCAAGAAGGACTGAAGCGTAAGGGAAAATATTGAGTTAGAGAACTTGGTATCAAATAGTTCCCGGAAAGGAACACCTGTGAAGGTGTTGGTCAGACAGACACTTGTGTAGGAGAAGTGGGTTTTGAGAAAAATTTAAATGAGTTATCTTGGAGGGGGAAATATGATAATTCTTCTGGTATAAAGAATGGTATACTGCTCAGCAAAGAAAACAAATGGGAGCAAATTTGAATTTGCCGGGCCTAGATTTAAACAACTGAATCAATTTATGAATTTGGCCTGCCTGTAAAAATATAGGGCAAGATCCAAACTACATTAGTCATGACTGTCCCATTGAAATTAGTGGGACTTAAGTTAATTATGTCTCATTTATTTCAGTGACCCTTAGTCATGACTGACTCTGCCTGGATCCTGTCCTTGTATCCCTGTTAGGAATCCCTTTGGCATTCCTAACAGAAAAAAATTAAATATGGCGTATACAGTTTGAAGTGTTCAAGAAACCACCTTTAGGCATATTCCTGTTTTGCAATTTGGGGCTGGTATGGCTACATACTTTTTCAGATTTCTGCAATAATGTATTTTGAAACTTTAGTTTGCATATTTATCTATATGTTGCATTTGGTTTTCTAGGGCTCTGCCTATTATGTATGCAGTAGCACTTGATCTTCGAATTTTTGCTAATAACGTAAGTCTTATCTGAAGGGGACAGATCATTGAGTAGCAAGAAAGTGACTGGGGGTAGCAGGTGCCTGGGAAAACCTTAGCCTCTCTCCAGGCGTATCCTGAGATCTGCTTTCTCTTCTTCAGGACTCTCTAGATTCACACCCTCCTCTGTTGGGTTAGTCTTGTGCCCAATGGGAGCCGGTCATACATAAATACTGGGATCATATTTTTTGGGATGATAAATAAAATGTCTGTCAAGATCTTCAACATTAGCAGTGATCAGCAGATTGTCAAAGGAATGCTCTGTCACATTTCTGGACTTGCTGCATTCCTCATAGAACTTAGAGAGTGCTTTCTCTAACTTATTGTATTTGAGAGGCTCCAGTTCAAAGGTTATGATGCACAAGATGATTACTTTTTCACAGAGGAATAAGTGACCTTATATCAGTAGAAGAATAGTTCTTGTACTTGTGAGTAAGCATATTGAACTACTATAAATATTTCTGGGGTTTAAAAAAAACACATCACTCATAGTACATAGGAAGCTGCCTTTTACTGAATCATACCATTGGTCCATCTAGCTCAGTACTGTGTTTGCCAAGATTTCAGGCAGGAGTCTTTCCCAGCCCTACCTGGAGATGCCAGGGATTGAACCTGTGACCTTCTGCATGCAAGCAGATGCTCTACCATTGAGCTACAACCCCATCCCCTATGGGGAATATCCTACAGCACACAGTGATCACATGTAGTCACCCATCCAAATGCAAACCAAGGTGAACCTTGCTTAGCAAAGGGGACAATTCATGCTTGTTATCACAAGAGTGGCTCTATGAGGTACATAATAGTACTAAAATAGTAGGTACATAACAAGTTCAAACTGGGTGTCCATGATAAAGTAATGAATTTTTCAGAGCTATTGCTATATTGCTTGCAGTAGAAGCAAGACATTAATTACTTCTGCTAAACCAATTATTGTTCTCAGTGAAGTATGCTTTTTCTATAAGCTAATTGTCATTCTGAGTTGGAAAATGCTAATTTGGGCAGAGAGACAAGGCTGGCCATAATCATCATCATCATCATCCCCTAGTGAGGCACTACCTTGGCGTGGTTGTGGGGCTTACGTGCTCTGAGGAAGGTGAGGGCTATGCCAGAGGTCCAACCATACTGGACAGGTCTCACCAGAGGAGCCAGACAAAGAGTGCCTCTCCCATCAACAATATGGTGAGACGTAACTTTAATAAATCTATACCGGATCGGTCGTCGCCCGGGTCAACAAGGACCGCGCCAGGTACTATAGTCCCTGGACATCTGGTGGCAAGTGGGCAACAGGATTCAGGATCTTCAGTTGAGCAACCAGGGCTGAAGACAGCAAAGTTACTGGAAGAAACGTCGCTTAACCGAAAAAAATATGTGGAAAATGCCAACAAGGAAATAATGATCTGCTATTACAAGTCTAGTCCAACTAGAAGAGGTTATTTTAAAAGAATGTACCAAATTTGGAAAGAGAAGCATCCAGATACAGAAATAACAGAACAAAGGCTAGCAGACCAGAGAAGATACATAATAAGAAATAAAGTATTCACAGGAGTTGAGCTGGAAGAACTGCAAAGAGCAACACAGGCTCAAGATATGGAAGAAGAATTACCACCAATGGAAGAAGTTGCTCAGGTGCAGGTGGAGGAGGTGTTGGAAACAGAGGATGCCACTGTTACTGAACTGTTTCAAAATCAAAACCAGGCAACCTTCCCTTTGCCTTCACCTCAAAAACCCAAATGCCGTTTAACAGAAAAGCAACAAGAACTAAAGCAAAAAATGAGCACATGAACCAAACAACCAAGATCAGTGGACCTGTCAAAAAAGAAAGCAGTACATCACTTAAATGGAAAATTAGATTAGAAAATAAAATCTCCAGGCTTAGATCAGATGCTAGTAAATTGAAAGATATGAAAGACAAGAAGCTGAAGAATGAAAACACCAAACAGTATCTGATCCAAAAATACCACCTAGATTCAAGGAAAATTAGAGAAGTCCTGGAAATAATAAAGCAGCAAATAACAGCAGTGTCAAAGAAGATTAGCAGGTATGAAGCCAGAATTACACAACACAGGCAGAATCTCCAATTCCAGTCGAATCAGAGACGTTTCTACCAAAGCATAGAAGGAGAAACTGCAAGAAACGTAGAAACACCAAATAAAGAAGAAACAGTGCAATTCTGGGGGAAATTATGGGACAATCCAATAGATTATAATAAAAAAGCAGGCTGGATGGAAGAGGTCAAAAAATGTAACCAACAAATGCAAGATCTAATAATAACACCAGAATTAATAAGTGAAAGAGCAAAGAAAATTAAAAATTGGACTGCACCAGGCGACGATGAACTGCACAGCTTCTGGCTTAAACACCTAACAAGCCTTCATAAACAACTATCAAAACACTTCAATCACATTATGAAAGGAGGTGATATTGAACAATGGCTAACAACTGGGAAAACTCATCTCATCATGAAAGACCCAGCAAAAGGTGCAGTTCCAAGTAATTATAGACCGATCACCTGCCTGCCAACCATGTTCAAATTATTAACTGGAATAATAGCAGATGAATTGACTACAAGAAAGCCTTCGATTCATTGCCTCACACATGGATACTAAAATGTTTAGAAACAACTGGTGTCAGCAAAAACATTCAGATATTTATTAAAAAAGCAATGAGCATGTGGAGTACACAGTTAACAATCAATGGTGAGACACTTGGACAGGTTAGCAGTAGAAGAGGCATTTTCCAAGGGGACTCACTATCCCCTCTATTGTTTGTAATTGCCATGACACCACTTTCACAAATACTAGACAAAACAGGCCTCGGATACCAAACATCTAAAACATCAAGTAAAATCAACCATCTGCTGTACATGGATGATCTGAAGTTGTATGGCAAGTCCCAGTCAGAAATTGAATCACTGCTAAGCACTGTCCGTATATTCAGTAGCGATATAGCAATGGAGTTTGGACTTGACAAGTGTGCTGCATTAATAATGAACAGAGGGAAAATAAGAAAAACAGAAGGAATGGAACTGCCCAATGGAAGCAAGATCAAGAACCTGGAAGAGAAAGAACATTACAAATACTTGGGCATTCTCCAGGCTGATAACATCGCACACACTGAAGTTAAAAGAAAAATTGGAAGTGAATACATCAGGAGAGTCAGAAAAATCCTCAAGTCCAAACTCAATGGCGGGAACACCATATAAGCCATAAACACCTGGGCTATACCTGTTATCAGATACACTGCAGGAATAATAGACTGGACCGAGGCTGAGCTAGAGACGCTGGATCGTAAGACCAGGAAAATCATGACCATCAATCATGCTCTACACCCCCGCAGTGATGTCGATAGGCTATACCTCCCTCGCAGCTCAGGTGGAAGAGGAATGCTGCAAGTCCATCAAACAGTAGAGGAGGAGAAAAGAGGCCTTGAAGAATATATCAAGGACAGTGAAGAAGATGCACTTCAGATGGTCAATAATGCGAAACTATTCAACACCAATGAAAGAAAGCAGGCCTACAAGAAAGAACAAGTCAAGAACCAAGCAGAAAAATGGAGAAATAAGCCCCTGCATGGTCAATATTTGCACAATATAAGTGGAAAATCAGACATCACCAAGACCTGGCAATGGCTTAAGAATGGCAACTTGAAGAAAGAAACAGAGGGTTTGATACTGGTTGCGCAAGAACAGGCACTAAGAACAAATGCAATAAGAGCAAAAGTAAAAAAGTCAACAACAAAGAGCAAGTGCCGCCTTTGTAAAGAAACAGATGAAACCGTGGACCACCTCATCAGCTGTTGTAAAAAGATCGCACAGACTGACTACAAACAAAGGCATGACAAGGTAGCAGGGATGCTACACTGGAACATCTGCAAAAAATACAAGCTACCTGTAGCCAAACATTGGTGGGACCACAAAACTGAAAAAGTTGAAGAAAATGAAGATGTAAAAATATTATGGGACTTCCGACTACAAACAGACAAACATCTGCCACACAATACACCAGATATCACTGTAGTCGAGAAGAAAGAAAAACAAGTCAAAATAATCGACCTAGCGATACCAGGGGATAGCAGAATAGAAGAAAAAGAAATAGAAAAAATAACCAAATACAAAGATCTACAAATTGAAATTGAAAGGCTGTGGCAGAAAAAGACCAAAATAATCCCAGTGGTAATTGGTGCCCTGGGTGCAGTTCCAAAAGACCTTGAAGAGCACCTCAACACCATAGGGGCCACAGAAATCACCATCAGCCAATTACAAAAAGCAGCTTTACTGGGAACAGCCTATATTCTGCGACGATATCTATAACAACTGACAATAAAATTCTGGCATCCCAGGTCCTTGGGAAGGACTCGATGTCTGGATAAAACAAACCAGTCAATAACACCTGTCTGACTGTGTAAACAAAAAATAATAATACAAAAGTGTGCAAGCAGTTCTGTATGGTCATTTCAGTGTTTAATTTGTTCTTTTATGACCTCGCCTGTGGAAAAGAGGCTTTGATCTGTGAGAATGAAAATGCTCAATTCTTTAAATGATAATGGCCCACATATTGTGCAGCCTAACAGAAGAGATGCCAGTTCACCTACACTGCTACAGGTGCTTAGTGAAGCACTGGCTAAAGCACTAATATATCAACTAGAATCCCTGCACTCAGGAAGTGCTACTTAGTGAAAACATGTTGCTTGGTCAAGAGACGTGTATCCATCTAGTGACATGCTTTCAACCTAGTGACATGTTTCCAATCTAAATAGCACCTCCTGAATGAGGGCACACTGCTTGAAGTATTTGTGCTCTTGCACAAGACTGCCTGTGCTTCACTAGGAGCCTGCAGCAGCACGGATGGATTGGTGCCACCCATGTTAGGCTGAACAACACGTGGGCCATTGTGTTTATCAGATGTAAGTAGGTATTTGTATTCTGTATCTTGGTTGTCTCATCTCTTGATAGGCTGACCAACAGTTGGTGAAAAGAGGCAAAGGCAAAGTTGGTGACATGTTGGAAAAAGCAGCCGAGCTCCTTATGAGTTGTTTCCGAGTCTGTGCCAGTGACACGTAAGTGAATTCTACTCTCTGTATTTCAGATTAAAAAGTATAATGGTGTAACACTTTGCCAGCAAAGCTGAGTTTGCATATATAATCATGCATGGGGGAGAGAAGCTGCAAGACTGCTCATACTTCTTGAAATATTCATTCTAGAGAGTTCTCTCTGCTTCCAGAACTACCTTAATTGAAGGCAAGATTTTTGAATAATAAGAAGAATTGTTTCCCCGGTCTTGATTTGATAAATTTAAAACGAATAGAAAAAGTATTTATCTCGGTTATAATTTGTTTCCATTGTGTGGTACAAGTTAGAATTGTCATTTCTGTTACCATTTAAATATTATGAAAATTAATGGTAGCCAGTCTTCTCCCTGCTGTTTCTGTACTTTTAGTTGAAATCTTTAGGGTCCATTGCTGATGGTACTATATCAAAAAGGCAAGAAGGCAGGAATTTGTGTTTGGATGGAAAGCTGTGTAAATTGATACCGACTGGTACAAATGTCTGTGTCAATTTGTATCAATATACAGGTGAAACTCGAAAAATTAGAATATCGTGCAAAAGTCCATTAATTTCAGTAATGCAAATTAAAAGGTGAAACTGATATATGAGACAGACGCATTACATGCAAAGCGAGATAAGTCAAGCCTTAATTTGTTATAATTGTGATGATCATGGCGTACAGCTCATGAAAACCCCAAATCCACAATCCCAGAAAATTAGAATATTACATGGAACCAAGAAGACAAGGATTGTAGAATAGAACAATATCGGACCTCTGAAAAGTATACAGTGTACTGTGCTTGATTGGCCAGCAAACCCGCCTGACCTGACCCCATAGAGAATCTATGGGGCATTGCTGAGAGAAGGATGAGAGACATGAGACCAAACAATGCAGAAGAGCTGAAGGCCGCTAATGAAGCATCCTGGTCTTCCATAACACCTCATCAGTGCCACAGGCTGATAGCATCCATGCCACGCCGCATTGAGGCAGTAATTGCTGCAAAAGGGGCCCAAACCAAGTACTGAATACATATGCATGCTTATACTTTTCAGAGGTCCGATATTGTTCTATTCTTCAATCCTTGTCTTCTTGGTTCCATGTAATATTCTAATTTTCTGGGATTGTGGATTTGGGGTTTTCATGAGCTGTACGCCATGATCATCACAATTATAACAAATTAAGGCTTGACTTATCTCGCTTTGCATGTAATGCGTCTGTCTCATATATCAGTTTCACCTTTTAATTTGCATTACTGAAATTAATGGACTTTTGCACGATATTCTAACTTTCTGAGTTTCACCTGTAATTTGGTGCTTTTTAATAGTACCCCCAAAATGGCTAAATGAGGCAAGCTGCCTGCTGAGACTCGGAATGGATAGAATCTTGAGGGATTGGTGGATTGTAGGGTTGGTTGGATGTCTGGGTTGAGGATATTCCATTTGAAATTGACTGTTGATGGTAGGTAGGGTTTTGGTCACTGTACAGTACAGCTTACAATAAGACATAAAATAAAATAAAAATCCTAAGAATATGTATCATCATTATTACTGTAAACTATTATTCGTGATGAGACAAATCTTCAGTGGATTCTGTTAGAAAAATTGAATTAGAATGGCTGATCCTTTAAAATTGAGATGTGCGAAACATAAACTTAAAAATAATTAACACAATTATGTGCTAAAATTAAAATGACTATAACATAATTATTCAAACAAGCTAACATGGCACTTAGGTTTTGGTTTGGTTCTGATTCATTTGT
This sequence comes from Hemicordylus capensis, assembly GCF_027244095.1. Classification (NCBI taxonomy): domain Eukaryota; kingdom Metazoa; phylum Chordata; class Lepidosauria; order Squamata; family Cordylidae; genus Hemicordylus; species Hemicordylus capensis. Next base: position 140,762,982 of record NC_069659.1, read on the forward strand.
TTTACAAAATAAACAGTTTGAAAATGATGATTAAACTCCTAAAAGAGACTTTGAAAAATAATAGGTCTAAAACAATGTTTTCTTTTTTAGAAGCAATTTAATTGTGATGCATTTCTTATGTTGGTCTTTGTTACAGACGAGCTGGTATTGAGGATTCTAAAAAGTGGGGCATGTTGTTTCTGGTCAATCAGCTATTTAAAATTTATTTTAAGGTACGACACAAACCTTATAAAGCTTGTGTATATATATATAATATAAATTATATTATAGAGTGTCCCTGTCTGTCTAAATCAAGACTGTTGTATGTGTAAATGTCCCTCTGCTAACATCTCTGTTGTTTCTAGATTAACAAACTTCATCTGTGCAAACCCCTCATAAGAGCAATTGATAGCTCAAATCTTAAAGATGAATACAGCATGGCACAGAGGGTCACATACAGATATTACGTTGGACGGAAGGCTATGTTTGATAGTGACTTTAAACAAGGTACTTACTGTATTAGAGATTGATGGTTTGCCTTTATTGCTGGAAGTGTTATACAGATCATAAGGTCACTCACTAGAACAGAAAGAAAAGTTCACATCAAAGATCAGATCATAGCAATGAAAAGATAATATTGTAAGCATTTTGTGTTGGTACATCTGCCTGTGAAGACACTGTGATGTTGTGTTGCACTGGCAAGCTACATCATAAGCACACTGTTGGCCACGAATCACAGACATGGATTGTTATCCCTATTAAGACTCTGTTGTTAACAAATGGAGAGTGCACTGTGAGCTCCCCTGCTTCTCCCTCCTCCCCTTCCATTGCAGAGCTACCTTAAACAAACAAACAAACCTGTACTTATTAATCTGTACTGGTGTTTCTACTGTGGTATTAGTTGCAGTCATGGCTAGAAGTGGGCTTGTTTACTGTCTGTGTTATCAGTGGTGATGTAGCATTGACGGTAGTTAGTCCCCAAACAGAAAGGGATGGGAGAATGCCTTTACAAGATTGAGAAGGGAGGAATATGTAAGCCTGTAGTAGGGCACACTTGATATCCTAACCCTAGATGTGCATTATGGCTGCATTAAACCTAAGCGTATGGATTTTTAAAATCACAGCCTGTGAGGCATTTTAAAATGTATCTGCTTTCTCTGATTTTATTATATGCTAATTTTGAAATGTATCAGAACCTGACACATTCACAAATACTTTGACAAATGCTGGACAAATTTTGAAGGTTTGTTGCTGATATACAAGTTTAAAGCTGTTGTAAAAGATTTACCAGAGAGTGTGATTGTGGAGGGCAATGCTGTTAAACCTGACTCTTTGTGCAAACTCTCCAGCACAATCATTAATATTCTCTCTAGTCTGTGTGGATCTGTGGTGGAAGGTGAGATTTAATCCAATTTCACTTCAGCATGAATAACTGGGAAACTGTTAAATATGGGACAAAAGTGATTACTCTTTGAAAAGCTTGCTGTGACTTAATTACACTGAAAACTGTTTTGTTTTGTTCCATATTTGTGCTTGTGGTTGACCATGTGCCATTAAGCTCATCATCTTTCTCTGTCTGCAGCTGAAGAGTATCTCTCTTTTGCCTTTGAGCACTGTCACCGTTCAAGCCAGAAAAACAAAAGGATGATTTTGATTTATTTGCTGCCAGTGAAAATGTTACTGGTGAGTGGCATCTGAACTTATCAGTTGTACTTTTTAAATATGGAAAATGTCCTTTATTTACACTATGTTCATATAGATGCTCAGCACAAGTATAGCAGGCTTATACAACTTGTGATCTGCCAGGTTGAGTATAGGCCACGTGCCACGTGCTGGGCCCTGTAACATGCTTGATACTACCCCCCACCCCCTGTGTTTGTAGTTCCAGATTGTCAGCAAAACCAGGTGTTTTACTGAGTATCTGGTGGGCTGCAATTGCCTTGGTGTATCACAGGCTGTGAAGGGCCTGTACTAGGGTCAGTAATAACCATGGAAAAACTGCGTAGTTGGAAGTCCTGTTGAGAATCAAGTCAGGAATGATGGGCTGGACTTCTCCCTGAGGCAGGATTCTCTGACTTGCACTCTGGAGAGCCAAGTCACAATATAGCACTGCTGCCACCACCAGATTTTGAGAGGTAGAATTCCTTCCCAACCAAGAAAGACATTGTGCCATATCTAGCATATGACAGACCTGAGTTCCACACCCAGCCCTCGTTATGATCCAATACATATATACACAGTCATCTAAACTTTACTGTCACTATACTGTGCCAGTATAATTTGTTGGAATTTAGCTTGAGTAGAGTGTAACTGAGACCACAACTAATTTTCTGTAGTGCTAGACTGTGACGTTTCCTCTGCACAGGCCTCACAAATCCTGGGCATACAGGCCTCAGAAGGATGGGGAGGGGGTACCAAGCACCCTGTTCCTCCTCCATCTTCCATGAAGAGAGAATGCCTTGCTCCCCAGGACCCCATACAGGCAGCCACCCTCCTTCTCCACTGGCCTCTTCATCACTGGCTTCAAGCCCCTTATATATTTCTCAGGGTCAGCCGCCATCCCTCTTAACCACTTCCTTGCCTTGCATTCCCAGCCTCCTGTATTCTGCCTGTTAGTTCCTAAAGGGGCCACCTTACAGGACTCCATTTCCTCTCCTTGCATCATCCCTCAGAGTCTCTGCCGAGCAGAGGGAGCTGCTAGTTCCTGGCTACAGCCAGGCAGTGGCTTGTTGGGCCATTCTGACCCAGTCAATGGCAGCCGTCTTCCCGGCTTGCTCACCTTCCCCCTCCTCCCAGTGTGGTTGCTGTCGGCTTCATGCACAGCCGGGCAATCCCTAGCTGTTGATCTGCTTGGCACTTGGGTGAGTGCTCCGCCCTGCTGGGAAGAGTCCTCCGCCCTGCTGGGAAGAGTCCCAACATAGACAGTGAGCTGCACTGAAAGCAGTTAATCATGTGATAGCTATAATATTTTTAGAGGGCTACTAGCTACTCGTATATTTAGGGGTGTTTTTTTTAAAAACAACAATAATAAAAAATATCAAACTGTGCTTGGTTTTTAGGGCCAAATGCCAATGATCCAGCTTTTAAAAAAATATGACCTCATGCAATTTGCAGAAGTAACAAAGGCTGTGAGGTAGGTTTCATTTATTGAACATCATACTTGTAATTGTTATCTTAGTTAAAAGTTATAAAATATGTTTTACAACATTAATGATTTCAGCTTTGCTTTAGTGCCAATGTGGTTCCTACGATATAGCTCTCTTGCAAGGTTGCACCACTTTAGGCTGCACAGGTGGCTGTGTAACTGGATGCTTCCCCCATATATATATTTTAAAAACTTCTAATTAGATTTGTATTTTTATATTCTATTTTAATTCTTATTGTGTAGTTTTTATGGTTTTATATTGTTTTAAATGTTTTGTAAACCGTCTTGAGATTGTTTTAAGGAAAAGTGGTATAAAAATCTAACAAATAAATATTCTTTAAAACTCTCTGTGTGTAGAAAACTAGTGTGCCAGGGAAAATCCAGCTCTTCCTCTTCCCATCCCCTGTGTAACATACCTGGTAGAACGACACACTGTGTCTTTTTCCTTGGAAACAAAACTTTTTACAAGACTTGTTTCAATTTTTAATTCCTCTAGTGAAGGAAACCTGCTCTTGTTGAATGATGCTCTAGCAAAACATGAGATATTCTTCATTCGCTGTGGTATCTTCCTTATCCTTGAGAAGTTGAAAATAATCACTTATAGGAATCTCTTCAAGAAAGTGTAAGAACACAATTTTTCACATTTTCTGAAAAGGGAGTCTGTGACAAATATGTAAAGGTTACAGTGTTGTTAGTACTTAATACTTAATAATATAGTTATTACTTGTTAATACTTAATAAAATAGGGGGAAGCCTGTCATAGTTTGGAATTATGTTATCACTTTCAAGGGATGTTGCAAATGCTGTGAAAATGCGGTTTTCCAATTGTTGATTAAACAAGCTTTTCCTGGAGAGCAGTTGGTTTCCTCTCAGCCTTCAGTTCCAGGACATTATGTTCCTAGCTAGGAAGCACTGGTGATAAAGATTTCATAATTTCCTACGTACATGCCTGTTTAAATTTTGCACTTGAATATGCCAGAGATGCTTGGAAGCAATTGTTTAAGATTTAGAGTTATGATTGGTTCTTTCATACCTATTTGTTATTTGGTCAAAAGATTGGGGCAGGGGGAGGGTTCTGTCTCTTTCTCCCCCCTTTTCCTGCTTGACCTAAGAAAGGAAGTTCCTCCTATCTAGACAAAAAGAGACTCTGACTTTCTGCCCCTAGTCCTCCTGGCAGAGGAAGATGCAGCTAGAATGCCAGTGTCCATGTCTGATAGGAGATTTTGGCAGGAGGGTCTCCCTGCTCGCAACCATGCCAGATCCTGGAATCACCTCTGGTAATGATGTGACCAACTGAGTGTTGATAAGACCTGCTGTAAGCACAATCAGGGAGGAGTAAAGCAAGCTACCTTGTGATGTGTATTAATTTTCTTCTGTTTTCTACTTAAGCACTTGCTTTCTTCAGAGAAGTAAAATGTCTGTACTTTCCCATGCACAGAAATGTGAATTAGGAGTTTTGAAGAGGTAGGAGAGTAGAACACTATGTGCTATAGTAACAGATGTATCTTTTCTTCTTTCAGGTATTTGTTACTCAAAACCCACCAGCTGTCTCTAGACGCCTTTCTGGTTGCCCTGAAATTCATGAAAGTCAATGATGTTGACATTGATGAAGTCCAGTGCATTCTTGCTAACCTCATATACATGGTATGCATTGGGATTCATTGTTATAACATAGCTAAATGCTATCTTCCGAAGTCCATTTTTGGTTATTGTAATAGTTCTACCTCACTTTAAAAAATCGCCACCTGACATTCAGGCTAGCTTAGCACTGGCGCTATGATTGCTATGCTGGTTCAATGGGGGAGGGGCAATTTTCATCTAGCTTCCCTTCCCTCTAAGCCCACTTTGCCTCCTGAACATACATCCCTGAGGGTCATGCAGCCACCAGGTACACATTTTCAGGGGCTTTAGCAGGAAGCAGATATTGATGAAAATCACTCCTCCCCATAGTATTATCACAGCACCAGTGCTGTGCTAGTCTGGATGTCAGCAACTGAATCTAATATTAGCATTTCAGTACCATATGGAACCAGTGTTCCTTGTAACAGGGATTCTCAGATGTTGACTACAACTCCCCGCATTCCCAGCTGCAATGGCCTTTGGCTGGGAATGCTGGGAATTGTAGTCAACAACATCTGAGAACCTTTGTTACAGGAAACACTGCATGGAATCCATTTATCTTCGTAAAACAATAGACTTTAAAATATTTAATGGAAATAGCCTATGAGTGATTATGGAAGTGCAGTATACAATACTAGGCTTGAACCTTGGGGAATCTGGGTCCACATCCTTGTTTCTCTAGAGATCTCAGTAACACCTTCTCTTCCAGCCTGACTCAACTCCCTGCCAGTAAAATTGAAACAATAGGGACATTAACTAAGTTATTCAATAGTACTACTCAGGAGCTACTCTAAAGGCTTAATTAATAGGACTTCTGTTGAAGCAATTGAGTAATTTAGTCAGGAGGTCAGCCACTGGACAGAATATATATAGTTCTGCTCTCCTGGTGTGTCTTTGTTTTTGCTTTGCTTTTATATTGTTTATATGCTATGTATGCTGCTTCAGGGATCATCTTTGATGGAAAGGAGGCGTATCAGTAATGTAATGGGCAAAGCAGTTTGGATAATACTGAGAGTGAGAATTGAAAAGATCTGTCTGTTACTTGGACTCAGATAGTGTGGATTATTAAAGTATTCAAACATGGCAGGATTCTTACTGGGGCAAGACTTTTTTCAAAGTGACACAAAAAAGTGTGTTCTTTTTATTTACATGTTACCAATGGAGCAGGTATTGCCAGCATAGTGTCACCTGTTGTGCAATCTAATGGGTATCACTAGCCCTCACCATAGTTTGCTACACATGTTCCCAGAGCAGTGTGAGAGGAGTGGCAGTGTCAATCATGCCACTCCAAGTAATGCTTAAGCTGGACCCTACTCCTCAAAAAGTTGATTCAAGAAAAGCAGTTGTCTTGCCTGTTTTTCAGCACCTCTTCGCTGGGGTGCACTCAGCTGTCAAGTCTGCAATGTCTCCATCCTTTTGTTCATGCTGCTATGAAAGGATCCCTGTTGTCCAGCCCTCTTGCTTATTACCCAGCCTCTTCTCTTGTAGAAAATAAAAACCATCTTGGGTTGTATTTTTCCTGGCTTTTCATCCTCCAATTTCGGCAGGTGGACAAAAGAATAAAATGGTAGCAGGCACACTTCTCCTCCCACCAGTCTCTATTTATGTCCGAAGTCCTAGCTACACAGCTCTCACAGATTGGGTAACCCCACACTAGAGCATGATCGCTTTTAATCACATGATGGTAAGTGGGAGTCTTGTGTGTGCTAGGTGCACTGCAGATGTCTGAAGATACAGAGCTAAATCTAGCAAAATATGTGTAAACCTTTTCAGATTTACAATCCTAACCTTTCTTTTTCTACTACTGCCAGGGTCACATTAAAGGTTATATCTCGCACCAACACCAGAAGCTTGTGGTCAGCAAGCAGAACCCATTCCCCCCACTTTCAACTGTCTGTTGAATCTACTGTGACCTAGATGGAGAAGTGCTGCTCCAGAACATGGCTGTCTGCTTGAGTGGCTCTTCCCGCAAGGTGGAACTGGATTTAACCCTATCTGCTGGATTGCTGATAAGTGTTTCAAGAAACAGCTACAGTGCAGCATTGCCCTCTTGCTAAATGTTTGCTCAGAAATGTTACTCAAAGTTGTAGTTTGCACTTGTGTGTTTGTATATGGATATTACCAAACTGTTTTTATAAATACCAGTAAATGCTAAACGTTTAGGAATATGTATTCAAACTTTATGCAGGAGTCAGAAAATAAGACACCCCATTTTTATAAATGGATTCAGCTGATTGCTTGAAACGCTCAACTCTTTGTGAGAGCCTTTTGTAAGGCTTGCTTGCCTCATGCAAGTTGAGTGTCTCTTTTAAGACTTTCCCAGACATTTGGGATCTCTGTTCAGCACCTTTTATATCATTGGCTGCAATAATAGAATATTTTGAATTTACACAAAAATAAGAGTCTGCATGGATTGTTTCCTCTGTAGTCTGCAGTGGTAGAAATGGTTGCTCTTGGGTAGATTTGTAAAAAAATATTCTGATACATGGTAGAATAATTCTCCAGAACTATTCTCTCCTATGCTAAATAATGCAGGAGAATATTCTTTTACAAGTCTACTAATGGGTATTTTAAGTGTTTCTGCTATTTTTTTCTGTAGTGTTACAGAAATAAACATTAGTGCTAGTGTTACAGAAATAAACCATAATCATTTATATGGAAGAGAATACAAGGGTAGTTAAGAGGAACATTTTAATCACATTTGAATGTATGGCAAGATTTAATGCAACGATCAGAGGTAGCCTTCTGATGATACAATTATGGAGACATCCTAAAGGAGGGCAAGTGGAAGCAGGTCCCTCTTGAGGTGTTGTTGAACTCCCACCAGATGGGCATACGCTCCATGCTTATTAAACCCACATCACAGAGCCACAGAAATCAGGAGGGCAGTTACAGTTATAAGAATTTAGCCATGTAGAACTCGCATTGTATGTTGTTCTTTGCCTGTGCATTACACTAAATAGAGCTATTTTGCAGGAAGAGAAAGTGGCATTTCTAACACGTTTTTTAAAAAATCCACACACTTTTGTGAAAATGAGACCAAATAGAATGTGAATAAAGCACCATTAAGAGACAGTCAATGAGTGTTTCTGTTAACTAAGAACAGATTTATTTTAAACAGTTAAACATACATAATATTTACAGTAGTGACCTTGTACTTGAATACATGTAAATGCTGAACCTTGCAAACCTCCATATTCTTCTGTGATAGCATTCAATTACTTCATTGTTTGTTTGAACCACATCATGTATCTTGTAGTCTTGGTGAATACAAGCATTTTCCACTCACTTGCTTCTGTTGCCCATGGTTCTAAAACTCCAGTCAGAAACCAAGTGCCTTTATACTCAACAGCACTAAAGCTTCCTCCAGCCAGAACTCCCCCCGCTTCCTCGTGACTGTGTCCACAGAATTCCCTGGTTACCAGACTTCTATTAAGTGTTTGCTTGCATTCATCTTCATGAAGGTACCAAACCTGCAACCAGCTTAGTGAAGATGTTGATTGGTTTCCATCCATTTTCCATCCACTGAGAGTAGCCACAAGTTCTGAAATCAACACATGCTCTGCAAAATCTCTCTCTGGAACACATATAGGTAACTGGTTTTTGCTGCAGTTTATATGCACACTGAGTTCTAGCAATGCCAGATTGTTCTCGCCAGTTGTGCTATCGTAGCGGATGTGTTCATGTATCTGTTTCAGAAATACCACTTGTCTAGCTTCTTGCAACCTATTGTTTCCTGTTGAGGTAATGATGTGTTCATTGGTGGATACATTGGTTTTGCCCACCCACTTTGTTTAAACCATTATATAGAAATAATAATGTGGAGACAGCAACTTTTCAATAGGCCTTAAGTAACAAATATTAACTGAATATCAAGTCAATCTGTATGCTTTCTTGCTTGTTCAACACACATTTCAACTTCCAGGAAACTCTTTTGATGGGGAAAGGGAATCATTGATATGGAACTTGCAGGTATTTAAGTGTTGATATGTCCTTAGCACCTCATTTTTTATCTTTTGGGATCTGTTTTTCCTAAGTCAGAAGAAACAAACACTAAGGCAGCATGCCTGCACTCCTCCAAGACTCGCATATGGAAACAGCTTATGTTCTGATGGAGTGTGGGATGAGGACCAGAAATGTGAAAGTACAGAGCATGCAAATAAATTCATCCCTGCACCAGGCCTTGTCATTGTAACATGGCCTTCAAGCCAGCCATGTTAAAAAACTACTACATATGAGAGACACTTTCTTCATGAAAAGTACTTCCATCTAGGAAACAAGTTCCCCTAAGTATATAATCTTATAGGCATGTATTGGGTTGCATGTATTGAGTTGCATGTATTAGGGATGTGCACGAACTTGTTCGGAGGCCCTTTTATGGGTCTCCGAACAGGTTCGAACACTGGGGGTGGGTGGGTTTGAAGCCGGGGTGGGTGCCACTTTAAGGATGTGGGAGGGTGCACTTACCCCTCCCCTGCTTCCCCGCCAGCGGTGCTCGTTTTCCATAAAAGCCTTTGGGTCAGCAGTGTACCTCCCTGCCACTCCTTCCCCCCTCTTCAGCTGGAAGTATTGGGTGCATGTGCGCACGTCTGAAGTGCACACAAGATGTGCGCACATGCACGCAGTACTTTCGGCCACTTTTGACCGAAGAGGGGGAAGGGGTGGCAGGGAGGTACACTGCCACTCCAAAGACTTCTATGGAAAATGAGCGCTGATGGGGGGAAAGCGGGGGGAGGAGTATGTGCACTTTCCCTCACCCTTAAAGTGGCACCCGCCACCCCCACCTGGTTCCATGCACATCTTTAGCATGTATGTGTACTGAGACCCTGTAGCTTCAAAGTTACCATTGCTTAAATCTCCTTTTCCCTCTTATTCAAGCCAGAGTCTTGTGGAGTTGATTTGGCCTCTAGAACTAGCAAAGCTAGAAGCTCCTAGAAAAGTCTTCCAACTCTAAGATAAGTTGGTAAGGCAGGGGGCATGGGTCATAGTCATTAGCTTCGCTTGGATCCTATGTGAATGCAAAGGCATGGTGTGATGTTTTTATTTCTATCAATTTCCTGAAACAAAGTGGCTGCAATGTGCTCAAAACACTTTACGTGTGAATCCCATTGCAAAATGAAAAGGGAGTGAAACAAAAGCACCATATTACTTGTTTTGCCACTCAAAGAGGCATACACAGAAGACATAAGAGAACAGGACCTATCAGAGTTAACTGATATATTTTTTCCTGCTGAGACAGATAGAAGCTTTGGGTCTATTATATGACTTTCTCTTTGTCAGAAATTCTATCTATTAGATTTTGGAGTTTTCAAAATCCCAAATGAAGATATTTCTCTTTAATAGAAATATGAGATAAATCTGACTTGGCTACCTACCAATCACAGCACTGATGGGAGACAGCAGTGCACATTCAGCTGTAGTCAGTACAAAATTAGTTTTCAGCAGCACACCTCCACAGAGCATTTCCCCCTCTGGGTTTAAGAGCAGGACCTTGAAAGCAAATCAAACCACAGTCTTCATTGCTCTGATTTAATAACTTGTCAATCTCATAAGGTAGCTTCATGGAGTTACACTACACCACGCTGGCTCTTGTTATGATGAAACTGTGATCTCTAGTTTTAGGGAACCTTAAAAAAACACCCTTATTCATACCTGGGTCAAGGGTGATACTCAAATTAATATATCTGTCTGATGCAGTGGAGCTATGGGTTTGCCCCACTTGCAATGCTTAGAAAGCTGCTCCAACTACGGCACTGCAAATATTTGCTTGAACCACTACAGCCAACCCAGACTAGAATTGTACTCAGCATTTCTAATGCATCTCTTTCTGAATACCTGCCAAGGGAATCCTCTGTGGATCTTCTCAGTTGCATTCTGCTGCATTGGTAAGTGACCCTCAGATCTGCCACATGCACACTGATCTAACAAAAGATATTAACACACAATCTGTATTAAGATGAACACATTCATATAAAACTCCCCAAATGAAACCAGGTTCTTGGCCAATGAGAGCACTAAATTTCTTTCTGTTTTGCTACAGTTGCCTCACCATGTTCAGTGGTATTTGTAGCATCTTTGGAATTAGATATTCACTTCAGGCTTCTGGGTAGGAGCCTAGGGCTTTATAGGCAGCACAAGCACATTTAACAAGAGCAAGTTCATCTCTTTAGAACAATGTTCAGAACTTTGATTCCTCTGAAGGTTATTGTTGCTTGCGACCTTGAGAACTAAAGCATCTCATAACAGAGGATCAGGAGGACAGCACTGTTCTGCTGGCAAACCAATAACTATGACAAGACACTTTGGTCTCCATACCAAGGAAATGTCTCCATTGGTGTCGCTGTGATAGTGGGGCCTCTTTGCTGCCCAAAACAGTACAGTGCTGTCTGGTATAGGCATATCTAAGCAAGAAGGAGGAGATAGCCCCTTCATGCAGAATTCAACATAATCAACACATATAAATGCCATTCCCTGCTAACTTGGCAAAGAGGCACCTTTTAATGTGGTGATTCTCTTTTACTTAGCAGGGGGAGAGTAACTGGCCCTATCCACCCCCAGCACAGTACGTCCAGTGACTGTTGCTGGTGTCTATCTTATGCTTCTTTTTAGTTTGTGAGCCCTTTGGGGACAGGGATCCATCTTATTTGTTTATTATTTATCTGGGGAAACCGCCCTGAGCCATTTTTGGAAGGGCGGTATAGAAAATGAATGAATGAATGAATAAATAAAAATAAAATTCTTAAGATACTATCACACTAGTATTGCACCAGGAAACTCGGGACAGATGAAGGGGTGGAACTATATAGCTAGCTGCTGGCTCAGTCCTCACTGGTCAGCATTTTGTTTTATAAAACAAAAATGAGCTGCAGTCTGGGATACCAATGCTAGAATCACCAAAGGCATCCTCATCTATACGTTGCCCCTGAAAATATCCCTTTTGCTATCTTTTATGTAAGTGGATGACTGCTATTCACACCTACGTATGTGTGGGCAGATGAGAAGGTGTTGTACTTGGGGGTCTGGGGCAATGAACAGTGAGAGCAAAGCCTGCTATTCTGGTAGGAGCATTGCTCTTAATAGTAACATAGCTTCCACCAATAGGGAACCACAAGGTGAGGCGGTCTGAGGTGTAGAATGCTTTATACACAATTATAGACACGCTCATACGCCAAAGTACTCCTGCAAGATACATTGTCTTTCCGCACACACTGCACCCATTATAAGGACATATGGTTTGCTAGTAATATGGTATTTACAGTGCTTACACACAAATTGTAAGTGTGGTTCTTATAACAGTGCCAGGTAGGCTAATATGACACCTCATTTTATGGATGGAAAGGGAGGAGGCTGAAAAAGATAGAGGCTTGCCTAAGGGCAGTCAGAGTTAGCTTTGCGCAAGGGACTGTTTGCATCACAGCTCATTTTCTTAAACATTACACTACACCCCACTACTCCTCAGTCAGATCAAATCAATGTTGTGCTTCATCTTCCAAAAAAACACTTTGTCTTCCCATTTCTGCTTTTACATTTACCTTGTGGAATGCATAATTTATTGTCTTCTGCAAGTTTATAGCCTTGTGCGCAAGAGCAGCGATAGGACTTCAATTCTGGATAGCAGAAGTGTTGACAACCTTCATTCATTTCATGGCGACACTCATTTTTTGCTAAACAGAATAACACACACAGTTTTGTCAAGAAGACATGCATTACAAACAAAAGCAACAATAAACTGAAACTGTCTTGCACCAATTAATGTTTTCTCTCCCCACCCCCCATCCTCCTGTAATATGATGATTATTAATTTTTCCAACACCATAGTGTTTACCCTACTGCTAGTCCTTGTTTCTGGATAGTGTTTAGAACACTTCCATTAATTCCTAGTAATTTCTTCATGCAAAGACTGAAGGCTGGTTCAGATGTTACATGGAACCTTGGGTCAAGCCTAGCTCCATGCAGTGTCCCCAAGCTTAGGAGTGCGCACTCTCCCTTCCAATGGAGAGGGAGGTTAAAATAAGGTTAAAGTAAACCAAGACAGGTTGTGACTTCTGAATGGACGGATCTTGATTTATTCTAACCTACTTGAAACAAACAGTGATCTGCAACCAAGGTTTTGAGTGAGTTAGAATAAACCAAGATCAGCTGGTTCAGACATCATGACTGATCTTGTTTTATTTTAGCCTAAATTGACACTCCCATGGGCATGGGCGGGGATCTCCAAGGCTTGCGGATGTCATGCAGAGCCAACCAGGCTTTAACCATGGTTCCATTTCACCAGCCCTGAGACTGTGATCCCATGTATAAGACCCATATACACACAGTCCAATCTCACTTTTGGCAATGGAGGTCAAGTTGTAAGATCAACCAACAGTGGGACAGACCCAGATGAAATTGCAGAACTCAGTTGCTGGAGAGTAAGAAATAATTCTAGGCAGCAATGCATAGAAAAGTGAATCTTTATTCAAAAATGTTTCCTCGTACCAAAAGCACAGTTGTTTCCTTCATACCCATCTGTACAATTGCATGTATAGCTGCGAATGCTGTCCTTGCACACACCATTATGTAGGCAGGGGCTTGAGGAACACCGTTCACCCCCTGAAAAAGAAAAAATACTAGTAAGTACATTTAAAAGGTTATTTTCTGGTCTTCTCCCAGGGCCCTTCTACTAACCAGTAAACTATTCTCTGATTATTATTTTTATATTAGAAAAACATTCCTATTGATTTCAATTACTGATGTTTTCAAATTGTGCAAGTTCTCATTCAGATTGTGTCAATATTGGTGACTTTTAGCAACCACCACCATCCTAAGTGTTAATCTGAGGCAGAGAAGACATAAATGCCATCTCCCCTCCCTCCCGTCCACCCACCCAAACTGCTGTAATGGGAGGGGGAAAGAGCTCCTCAGGCCCCATCCTGGTACCCTCTGCCACCTAACAAGTTATTATGGATGTGAATCAGGTGGCAGGACTACTGGGAAAAGTAGGTTACTGTATTTCTAAGTCAGGGGCGTAACTACAATTAGGCAGGGGGAGGCCGTTGTCTTGGGGCCCCTGTGTTGGGGGGGGCCCTCAGAGGCTCTCCCCCACCCGATCTTCTCAACATCCCCCGCCGCCGGCGCCTTCCCCTCTGGCTGCTGCACACTCACCATCCAGCAGCTCTCTAAAGCCAAGGCTGCCTTCGGAGGGAGGGGGCCGTCCTCGCGGAGGGCCTCTCGCCAAGCCAGCCTCTCTAGGAAACCCCACTCCCTCGCCTTAACCCTCTGCTTGCCTCCTCCCTCCACCCTCGCCACGGGGAGGAGAGCTCCAGACAAGGACTTCGCCGCACTCATGCAGCCTTTGCGACCAACTTGGGGATGGCTTTTCTGCAGCACCGTTTCTCTCCCCAGCGGCAGCCAATGCAGAGCTGAGTTTCCCAGGCCTGTAGCCCGCCTCAAAATGTGGAGCGGGGATGGGGGTGGTTGGGGTTGCAGCAGGTTATAAAATGTTCAGCTATGAAGCATGGAAAATGGGCTGGGGAGGGAAGAGAATTTTTTGGTGTGGCACTGATAAATACAGGAAGCTGTATTTCGTGTGGAAGCTGAATCTTTCAGTGCTCAGCAACGCTCCTGCTGTTCTAAGAGGCCAATAGACGTGGACCGCATCTTGGGCAGGAAAGATCACCTCTACTCTTGGCCATGGCTACACTGGGTGACAGGGAGTTCCATAGGTTAGTTCTGTACTATGTAGGGAACCGTGTTTATTTTCTCTTTCCAACTGTGCGACTGTCAGCATATAGCCCTTTCTCCCCATTCCCCACTACTGCAACAGATCACTGCTTTACATAAGAGAGCAAGGAAGCAGCAAGAGAGCAGGCTAACAGTATTTTCCAACTGACTGCACTGAGGAGGGGGCAATTTTTGACAGTCTCCCCTTTCCCCCTGAGCACCACCCAGAAGTATGTCCCCAAGGGCTACCGGAGGAAGGAAGGGGTTATCAAAAGTTTGCCCTCCCCTGTGCACCGATCCAGTAAGTTGGGAAGTGCTATTAGCCTGCTCTCTCTCTCTCACTGCATTGGTGCTTCCTGGCTTTCTCACATCAGCCACTGTTCTCTTCAGAGCAGCACCACATTTTATCAGCGGTCCAGTACATAACAAACACACAGGAGTGCCTGGGGCATTTTCAATACCAAACAAATGTACTGTTGCAGAAGCTCTCATTCACTCTATATGTCCACAGAGACATATTACCACAATGCCCTGTCTGTGGGACTACCTTCAAAGAGTGTTTGGAAACTAGGGATGCACAAACCGGTTCAATGCTCTCCCCCACCCCCTGCCAGCGCCTACCCGATCTTCCTTTTGAAGTCATTAAAAAAAATTTCTCGGTGGGGGGGGGGATTTAAGAATCTTGTCTCAGGGCCCACTCCAACCTAGTTATGCCCCTGTTCTAAGTACCCCTGACCATCACAGTAGCAGAATGCCAAGGTGCCTAAGGAGTCTAATTTGGCATTGAATGAAACAAGCTATTTTCTGAGTTTGGAGGGAAATAGCTTGAGGTTCCAAACTAACTGGTTCGGGTGTGTGTGTGTGTCGGTAGGTGGGTGTGTATGTGATCTCGTCATTAATTTCAATTACATCTTTTTCATAAGCATTTGCATAACTTGGTTTACATTTGTGGGCTAAGTTCTGCTTATAAAACTCTGCCAGTTTCCTAGTCAAATGGATGCTTAAAGTCAGGATTTGGCCTTGAATAGCTTAGATTTTTAGTGTTCTATCTGGCTAAACGTTCTTATCTCCTTTACCCAGCCTGGCTAGGCTTATCAGGACCAGCCTCAGAGCACGGACAGGAAGGAGATTAAGCATCACCCTGTGCCTCCTCTGTCCCAGGTGCTTGTTCTTTGTGTCTGCCCCTCTCCGGGGGCCCCTGACACTTTCCACCAGCCCCTTTCTCATCCCTGGCCGGCTCCTTATATGCCTCCTCACAGGCGATGCATTCCCTGCCCCCAATTATGGGGGCCAACGCCCCTCTTTATTACCTGTAATTGATTACCCCTTACAGCTGTTGCCCAAGCCTCTCCCCCTTCTCCTTCCTCCTGCTCAGACCCCCTCCCTTTGGGAGGCATGCTGCTGATGTTATCCTCACACGCCTCCTCTTCAGTCTTATCAGGGCTCAGCTCCTCCTCCTCCACTGGAGCAGAGTCCCTGCCTGTTGGCAGACTTTTCTCCGTCTCTCCTTGGCTGCCACCCATCCCTGTTGCCTTGGGCCCTCTCACCACTCTGTCCTTGAACAACACCCAATGGAGGTAATTGGCATCATGTCGCGCAACTGCATTTGCACAAACTTTAAGTCTGAGCCTAACTGCCCTGTTCCACAGCAGCACAGGCAGGGTTTTAGGAACATAGGAAGTTGCTTTATACTGAGTCCATCTAGCTCAGTATTGTCTACACAGACTGGCAGTGGCTTCCCCAAAGTTGCAGGCAGGAGTCTCTCTCAGTCCTATCTTGGAGATGCCAGGGAGAGAACTTGGAACCTTCTGCATGCACGCATGCAGGTGCTCTTCCCAGAGTGACCCCATCCCCTAAGGGGAATATTTTACAGTGCTCACACATGTAGTCTCCCATTGAAATGCAAATCAGGGCAGACCCTGCTTAGCAAAGGGGACAATTAATGCTTACTACCACAAGACCCCCCACACACTAGCGCAGGTAGTGCTCAACCACTTGTGTTTCACTGTGCCATATGTGGGCCTATAGTTTTTAAAATAATGCAAATATCAGAAGAAAATTCTGGAAAAGCCCATTTAAAACCTACTTACCAAAATAGTTATTCCAAAACTCATTCTGGAAAAAAAATATTGTAATTGTTTTAAGATTAAAGTTGTTTGTTTGTTTTTAAGTTAGCAAATATTACTCAAACTGGCTGACATCCTGAATAAGGAAGTGGGAGGGTGCTCTTAAGGCTCCCCCACTTACTCATTGCATGCTGGCATGCTTACGGGCGGAGGAGAGCAATTTTAGCTGATTTCCCCTACCTCTGAAAGTGCTTTGTGCTTTCCAAAAATGTGTCCCAGAGGGTCAAGCAGCCCTCAGAGATATATTTTTGGAGGGCACAAAGCACTTCTGGAGGCAGAGAAGATCAGCAAAAATCTCTCCTTGTGCTGAGCCAGCATGAAGTCTCTAGCTGTGTTAGGAGCAGCCTCCCACTGCATCCTCGAATCTTTACGATGTCAGCCAGTGACCACAGAGGACTTCCGCTGAAATATAAGCAGCTGCACCACTTTGCAATTCAGTTTTTGTAGTACTCAAACATTTGACACACCAGCAGGCCATTCACTCTTCCCCACCCTGCAATGGCAGTTCAAATATTCTGACATTTTCCCATAATAAAATCCCATTGCATTGCCTTTTGTGGGAATTTGGGGGATGCCTTGAAAAAGCTTGCATGAGTTGCTACTATTGCCATTTCCCCCTGAATTCAGCTCTGCTCCTCCATTCTTTAGAAACTGATCTATGAGGAGGAGGCAGGCACTGAATGGAAAACCAACAGATCCCAACGATTCTTAAACAAATGTAACAGGGGCGTAACTATAATAGGGCAAGGGGAGACAGTTGTCTGGGGGCCCACTGAGGCAAGTCACATGACTGGCTCCCACAGCCACGCACCCGCCTGGGCTTCCTTCAGTTGTATTCATCCTCCAAAATTGATGTGAGTGTTAAGACCTGGAGCTACCAGAACAGCATGTCTTCCTCTAGTACCATTAAATGACTTGCATTGTCCACAATTTACAAAACCTTTTTAAAAAATAATTTAGGATAATGTTCTATTGTGGCACATAGGTTATATAATATCAATATTATATGATAATATAATAATATAATTATTATATATATTATATATTATATAATAATATTTTTTATATAAGAATATAAATATACGAATTTTACTATGCTTTTCGTTACCACTATTCAGCCTCATTTAAGATTTCTTTACTTCATGAGCTGAGCTTCAGTGAGGTGGGAGGGGGGCATTTTAAAATCTTGTCTCTGGGCTCATTACAACCTTGCTACGCCTCTGAAATATAATATACCATTATAATGGGAACAAATAATATTGTACCGATACAGTAACTCCTGTAAATAACTAGGACAAACTTATCCACTTGTTACTAGGTTTACACGTACTATAAAGTCCACACATACTATAAAATCCACTATAGCAACCTCCATTTCAAGTTAAGATCTTCCAAGTGGAAAAAACGTAGAATATGGTGGAATGAATCTTTCTGAAGACTGAGGCAACTTGTTGTGAATCTATTCAATATTCTCCACAATTCCAAACAAGATGTGGAAAACAATTTATCTTTGTCAAAAAGCCTATTGCAATGGTTACAAAGTGATTTCAAAAAGCTCCTTCTGACTGATAGCTGAATTCATGTTGGTGCTTTCTAGGGAAATAAGAGATTACATAATAGTTAACCATGATTGGCCAGTCTTGTGTGCTCTTGATCCTGGTTAGCAATCCCATTTAAATGCTGGTTAACCACAGCAATTTAACTGGGATTGCTCAGAAATTCTAGGTTCTCACAACATACTCTGTAGGAGCACATAGGGCTGGCCCATCACAATTAACTCTTTAACTGTCAAATTAACTCTGTAACTGTTAAATTCTTGTCCCCATTGCTGTTACATCTGTTTGCAATGTGTGAGTAACATCTCCAGAGTGCAAAATGTAGTTTATCTCATGCAGGAGTAATTTATCCAGAAATCCTAACTTATCCAGAAATCCTAACATCTTAGGCATTTATTGCTGGTTCAGCAAGGCCCATAAAGTGATTTAAATACAACCACGGTGGCTTGACCGCTATGCAGATTAAACTGCCCATAAGGAAAAACCTGACAAGGCTACATACGGTTTTTTCAGTGTCTTCCAAGGCTTCTCTTGCCTCTTCATAGGTACACCTTTCTTCAAGGCATTCTCTTTCCAAATTACCCTGGAGGATCTCCTCAACAATCATGTAAGAGGCACGCTTTGATCTTGCAATAAATTTATTTGCATCATTGGCTGATAGAAACACTGAAAAGCAGGATGAAAGGAGAACAAGCAAAAAATTAGATTTCTTTCAAAAAACCATACTGGGCATGATCCATCCACATGGAGTGCAAACAGTCATGTGACTGCATCAGCACAGAACTTGATGGAGCCCTGCTCTCCACTTCTTGCTTTTTCTGTACTCCCAGCTTGAAGCCAGGGGGGCGGGCATATGACCTGCACTCAGAGGTAACCCAAGATATTGTGGTGACCCGAGGGGAGGCACCCAAAGCTGCTTTGCCCCATGCCCCTAGAAGGGCAGCCAGCCCCCTTTCAAAACTGGCCCCTGCAAGGGTGCCAGCTGTGTGCTCTTCTCTCCTTGCACTTCTTGAAAGCTTTCTAAGGAGTATGAGGAGAGGAGGGCAGGCAATCTGTAGGAACCAGCGGTCCTGGTAGCTCCCGGTACAATAGTACAGTAGTGCAGGGAGAAGAGGCAAGGCAGAGGACCATCTCAAAGCAGCTCTTTGCCAAGCAGTGGCTGTGATGAAGAGCTACTCCAAGGCTAACAGGCAGCAGAGGTCACATGATGTGGTAGATATGGGGATATTGCCATCCCACTGGCACCCCAATAATTTACTGCTTGAGATGACTGCCTCAACTTGTCTCCAGAAAGGGCTGCCCCTGCTTGCACTGGAGTTGAGGAACGCTTGGATGGGGACACAGGAAGGGGCCATTCTTCCATTTCTGGCAGTGGCCCATTGTACAGCACGACAAGTCGAGGATGGTTCCAAGGCAAACCAAGGGTTAGTGAGTACTCCTCCAGAAACATTTCCTGCTTCTCTTTTTGCTTCCCCATCCATCAGACTGGAACTTTACAGCAAAGTGTCAGACTACGTAGTCATAGTATATTATGGTCCTTCTATTGCTCAAATTAATTATTTTAGAAGGCTTCTGCTGTTTATAGAAGCCCCGCTCACTCACTCTACCTCCAAACAAGCTGCAGAAGCCAATGTGGCCAGGCAGGTAGTACACTCAGTAATTACCTTTATTCTAGAGTTGCTCCTGGTTCAAGTGAACCAAGGTAGGAATGGAGTAGGGACAAGGAATCTTTTGAATGCTGTGCCTATTTCCCAACGCCTGCAGGCAGACATGCCCACGTGAAGATGGATCATGAATATGTGCAGAGGAGTTGTGTTTTTTTTAAGGAATTAGGCAATATAGAAAACCTTCTCTTAGATTTATATGTTTGTGAAAGAGAAAGCAGGGTGGGGGAGAAAGAGATGATTAAGGACCAGTTCAGATGTCATATGAAACCAGGAACAAACTGTGATTTGATGTGACACTCCAACCTTTGGGTTCATGTACTCCTCCCTCTTTTTCACATCCAAGCGAAGGGAGAATTATACTTCCAATTGTGGTTTCAAATATGTCAGGCTCCCCTCAAATATCCAAAGTTGGCAAATCTTGACTCATTCTAGCCAGGTTTAAGCACAAGTCAGGATTTGAAACTGGGATTGAATGGGATGAACTGAAACCAGGAATTTGACAATAATGACCCTGGATGATGATGTAGTATTGTGAGTCATATGATAAAACAAAATGGCCACCAGACTGAAGTAATTGCGCATTAGAACTCTGGTCCAGAGCCCGCAGTTATAGTAAGATTACAGTTTCCTTCTTGAAAATGAAAGAAAAAACAGAAATTAAAATGAACTACTGAAAACAAACCCAAACAAAAATCAAATAAAAGCACAAAAATGCATATTGTGCAGGGGGAAATTGCAGCCAGTTATGGCTTCCTGGTGAGTACTGGTGAGTTCCTGGAACTCACTTCCTGGTGAGTTAATCAGTTATGGCTTCCTGGTGACTTCACATTTGACTGGGGTCTGCCTGGTTCATAGTTCAGGTCTCTTAGATACTACACAATGATACAGTGAATTTAGAAAGCACTTTACAGTAGTCCTGTTGAAGATTAGTGTGGTGCTATCTGTATAAGCAGTAAGGCCAGTAGGTGGCACTGTGCAAGAAGCCTAGTTGTAGGATGGGAGAAATAAAAGTTAGTGGACTAGGATGGATAATACAGTCTGACTGTTCCCACTCCAGGATGACTAGGGATGTAAGAGCACACCATGGCTTCACACATCCTACATCCCTCCCATTGTACTGTTGCGTGATTGTGCAAGAGAATTGTCCACATGCAGTTTTAATAAGCACTATTTAGCTACCCACAAACTTAGCTCGTGGTCCCTGGTGTGCTGCTGGGGGCAGGTGGGCAGGGCATGCACAATCATGCCACATCATGGAAATGAGTATCATCCAAAAATGTCCAGCACCACTTTTACCTGAACATGGTATCCAGATACTCGGCAGTCAGGACAGCATGTTGGACCAATATGTCCCAACCTTCTAACTTGTTCCTCATCAGTGCCAGCACCCTCCATGGGGGCGGGGGCAGAAAGTGATCACAAAAACAACATATATAATGTCTTTACCTCTAGCATTAGGCCTGGGTCAAGACACCCTCCAGCACTTGAGGCACAGAGGGGAAATAACTTGCCTAGGGAGCAAGAGACTGCTGGTTCAAATCCCTGCTGGTATGTTTCCTAGACTATGGGAAACACCTATATCGGGCAGCAGCGATACAGGAAGATGCTGAAAGGCATCATCCCATACTGTGCGGGAGATGGCAATGGTAAACCCCTCCAATATTCTACCAAAGAAAACCACAGGGCTCTGTGGTCACCAGGACTCCACACCAACTCGACGGTGCAACCTTACCCCTTTACCATCACCCCAGCCCTGTTGAGTGCCCTGCTCACCATTCCACCCATCCTCCCCACCTAACCCACTTGAGTTTTTCACCTGCCACTAAGCATGCTGCACATCAATTTCCCCCCAGCTCCATTCATGCCCACTGCCTAGTGATAGTGGCGGTGGCATCCACTGCTGCTTTTGCTCAGCAGGAAATGTCAGAAATGTTCTGCTGCTCGAAAGCCTTCCCTCTAAGGTACGGCAAGAGGGAGGAGCAACAGTAATATCACTGTTGCCAGATATAGGGGATGGGCAGGACAGCTGGCAACAATGAGAGGAAAGCAGAGTGCTGCCCCCTGCTAATGTGCTGCTTTAGGTGGCCACCTTGCCACACCTAATTAGTGGATTGGCACTGGGAAGGAATATCCAGATAAGGGGTGGGGAACTAGTCTTTGGAGGAAATAGGTTAGGGATGTGCAAATCAATTTGGATTTATTCTACTCGAATCTGGGTGATACGAGTGATCCAAATTCTAATCAAATCACCTCTAAAAGGGATATATATATATATATATATATATATATATATATATATATATACACACACACACACACACACACACACATAAAACCACACACAGATGAGGGGAGTGCCTCATCTGCCTTCTCCTCTGCCTTCTCCCCTGCCTCACCTTGCAGCAGTTTGAAGAAGTACTTTTCTCCCCAGCAAGAAGTACTTTTCTCCCCAGCAAAACCTGGCTGGGATAACAGTGTCTGCAGCAATAGATCACGAGGAAGTAAGCTAGTTACATTGTTTTTCGCATCTAACCCCAGATTCTCTCCAAGTAGGAAAACATTGCATACAAAGCACGTAAAGATAACTTACATGTAAACACACAGTGAAACATGGCTGTGACAGTACAGCTAAGCTGGCATGAAGAACACATGTAGAATGTGTGCAAAGGGGAAAGTATTATCTGAACTATATGGAGTTTCTTAGTCAATAGTGCAGTTCTATGCACACAAGTCCACTGTGTTCATTTAAAAGTAAACATGCATAAGATTGCAGCCTTACCTTTCTTTTTTAAAAAAAGAATGAGACCTATACTTCTACTTACATTTTAAAAGCAAGGACATTGTGCATGTATTATTTTTAAACACGCGATAATGCAAGCACTGTTTTCTGCATATCGTGCAACTGCCACATTTCCCAACTAACTTTACTTTGATGCAGGAGGAACTCTTATTTAAAATGTGCTCCCTTTGCTAATAAGACTTGTGACAGTAGTAATTATTTATGGGTGATGCCTACATTGATTAATGCATAGTCCCCCCTTTCTTCTTATGTATTCTTCTTTACTCTTGGGCATTAAGAATTAATAAGCTAGATCTATGTAATCGCTAATCACAAAATTCTGCCTTTGTGGCACAGACAACCTATATACTCAACTAAACATCAGCTAAATATCTCAGTAAATATCTCAATACATTTGTTTTTTACTTGGAAGGTACAGATTAAATGACAAGTAACTAATGCCATCATATTCCTATTTTTGTTTTCTGGAAAACTATCATAACATCAAATGACTATTATAATGGACAAAGCACCATACCTGTCAGTTCTGCCTGATGAAAAATGAAGACAAGCCAGACAAGCCATCTTGTCCAATTGTGAGTTCCCATTTTTGTTCCTCTGAAACTGTTGGCTTATTTTGCCTGAATAGCAGTTGCTCTTTGGTAAAGACTAAAGCAAAGTTTAAAGTTCAAGAATCCATAAGAAAACAGAAGGGCAATGACAGGGATTAGTGTCAACAACTGGATACTTAAAAAAAAAAATCCACACCACAGATTGGTTCATTGTTCAGTGGTGATGTTGGGGAGGTTTTCATGGCAAACCACTGCTTATGTTTACAGGGCTCGGGTGGCAGAAATAATTTATCTTCTGTTTTGGAAAGAGTATCTGATCCTTGTTATACATATTGTATGGCATCACTAGACAGCAAAGATGGACCTAATACAGAAGAGCTCTTCAAAAATTGGAGGATGTGATTGAACCGTACAGTGAATACACCGGGCTGAAGATAACTCAATGTTTTAAATCAAATATTTATATCCTGTACCTTCCACCCATACTTGGCCCTCTGAGTCCTCTTAGAGGCAACATAATAAAACAGTCATCATCAACAATGCAACAGCAGCAGCACAAGAACTAAACAGCATCAAAAGCAATAAGCAATGCCATAAAGATACACATTGAAAAAGGGTTTTCAATTGTTTTAACCTGCCATCTGAATAATTCTCTTCTGCTCTCACACTCTTTCCACCAAAATCTACACAAAATATTGTGTGTGCTATTGTTGCACAAAGAGGACACTGACATAGTGTACAATCATGTAGCTTTTTAAAAAAAGAGGAATGTAACCTTAAGTAGGGGTTATAGGTTCTTTCTAAGGGGGGGGGCAGTACCTTGCCATTTATTTTATTTTTATTTTTATTTAGAAAGGTTTTGTAATTTCCTGGGTTGCTATTTGTAGTAACCAGTCTCCCCTCCCTCTAAAGCATTAACTGGAAGTGAACCTTTGTCTTGACTGGCAGGCTGGTGACCTCCAGAGATCATCCAATCAGTCCACCAGGGATGGGGGTGGGACCTAGAAAGCTGTTGCTGGGAATTCTGGGAACAATAAAGGATGTTTTATGCTGGAGGAGGAGAACATGTGGCAATGGAGTTTGCTGCAACAAGATGACTGCAGCTCTTGGAAGGTAGAACTGGAGCGGCTTGGTTTTCATCAGGAGTTTGGTGAGTTCAAGGATAGGAAGCCTGGGCTTTGGCTTCAGGAAGATTAATTTAGGGAAAGGTTTTGGTCAAACTTTGTGTTAGAAACTTATATTTCTTTGTGTGTGTGCTTTGTAGTTAGTTAGTTGTTTATTTACGATCTTAGATCAAACATGTGTGCTTTGTATATCCCTGATACGGTTTGATTATTGTTTACCTGCAACATAATTAAAATAAGAAACACTAGCCTATGCATTGCAAAAGACTCTGTAAACATCTAAGCATGCCTACATGCAACCTAAAACTGAAGCCCAAGACAACCTATTCTTGTAACCTACTAAATATTTTTGAGTGTATCTAAAGCTAAAAGCCTCCTTTTTTGTTCTTTTCTTTTTACAAGCCTCTCGGAGTTGGTTTTTAGCTCAGGAAAAAGGGAGGCAAAAATGGGATCTATCTGGTGCAAAAGCATCCTCAGATGTTCAGCAGCTATTAGTTTTTCTTATCCCATGTGGGATAAGAATACATGTGGCGGGTTTTTTTGTACTTGTCCAATAGAAAAATTAAGAGAGTTTCCCCTGTGATATTCTATGCCAAATCTCAAGGTAGTTCAGGCTCTGTCAATAAGGGGGTGGCGGCGGCAGTATTTTAAATCTACTGGAAATACAGAATAGTTTTATTAGAAGCCCACTCAGGCAGCTCAGCGGGATGACTGGTATATTTACCAGTTAAGATATTGTATTAGGAAAAGAGAGAAATAGAGATTAAAAATTAAAATGAGGGGAACAGTAATGAATGAGAAACAAGAAATAAACGCTCATTTATAGGCACTTAGATCCCTTGTTTTATTACAAACATGGATAATTAGTTGTTGTTGGTTAAAGAATAACCAATTAAATAACCAAAAAATAACCATTAAATAACCATGTCATATATGTTTGTCTTTGTAGAACTAATAAAATAATGTGGTAGTTTAACTTTGCCTGAAATTGTTCTTCCTCAGAATCAGGTCAAGTGGCGTACCAAGGTTAGGGATGTGCATGGAACTGGCGGGGGGTGGTTTCAAGGTGGGGGGCATACCTTTAAGGGCAGGGGTTCAATTTTAAAAGTCCCCATCGGGGCAGCAGCATACCTTCCTGCCGCCCCGCTGTCCGCCTAAGTTGGTAGTTAATGGAAGTACCCAGTGCGCATGCCATGCTGTGCACATGCACGTGCACATCACACTTGCTCGCTCATGCTCCCACCTGACGAGTGTGTGAGTGAGCGTGGCATGTGCACAAGCAAGTGCAACATGCGCACGCACAGGCCCAGCGTGCATATATGTGCTGGGTACTTCCATTAACCTCTGGGCAAGGAGGTTAACACCAAGGCAGCAGGGAGGTACGCTGCCACCCTGACGGGGACTTTTAAAATTGAGTGCCAGTGGGGGAAATGTGGTGGGAGGGGTAAGGGAACCCTCCCCCACCCTAAAAGGTATGCCACCCACCTTCGAACTGGGAGGACTGCCAGCTGATCAAACCGGTTCAGACTGAGGCCCACAAAGGACCTCTGAACTGGTTCTTGTGCACATCCCTAACCAAGGTCTGAATGAGACAGTGTGCAAGATATTTATAGGTTATTTTTGTGGGGGCCCCAGAGGGGCAAATCTTCAAACCACCCTCCCACTCCATGCTCCAGGGACAACAGGCAGCAAACATTTGCCTGGGAGTTCCAGGCATCTATGTGTCTTTGCTACAAAAGAACACATACAAACATATAGACTCATTTCCTCTCCTGGAAGGCTTCACAAAGGTGGGCCACAGCTCAGGGTAAGAGCATGTGCCCTACACACAGAGGGTAGTGGATTCTGTGCCCAGCAGCATCTCCGGGTAGACCAAAGACAGACCCCTTCCTTTTGAAGCTGGAGAACTACTGTCAGTCGGTGTCAACAATACAGACATAGAGAAATGACCAATGATCTAACAGAAAATATGGCAGCTTGCTATGTGAACAATGGGTGGAAGTTTCAATACCACAGATCCAGCCATATAGGATGGACTATGGGGGTGAGGGAGGCTGACAGGGAAGGAATTCTAGAGAACACACCAACAATGCTCACTGCCATCAGTAACAAATATTCATGCAGCATTCATTGCAGCAACAATATTCCTCGATTCAAGGCAGACAGGGAAAAGTCCACCCTAGCCTGCCACAATTCCCAAACTCTATTAGTGAATATAAGCAGATCCTTAGATACAAGGAGTTCTAATCACATGTTTTCATCACAGCATGTCCAGTATTTGTACAGTGTATGCCAGTAGTTCAATGCAGGTAAAACAATATACTTCCAGTCTGTTCCCTGCACTTGAGGGCATCTGTATGCACGTTCCCTTTGAAAAATGAATGCAGTCAGCCACTGAAGCAACAATGCACACAAATAACTTCCACGAAAGCTGAAAACAACTGCATGCATATCACACACACACACACACACACACACACACACACACACACACACACACCCTCCAAATATCACTGTTTTTGTTATGGCTTGTCTGAGTGTCTATCACAAACACTGGTAGAGCATCTGCTTTGCATGAAGAAGGTCCCAAGTGCACTCCCTGCCTGTTCTTGGAATGACTCCTGGCTGAAACCTTGGAAAGCTGCTGCCAGTGAGTCCAAGTAGCCAATGTGTCTTTCCACTCTGAGTGGCTCATGGAGCACTGCAGACTGCTCGCTCACTCACTCACCCAGCCAATTGCACCTGCAAGTTTGCATAGAGAAGTTACTGAACAATTGGGGCTCTATCTATCTATCTATCTATCTATCTATCTATCTATCTATCTATCTATCTACAGTTCTAGCCCACCCTATACCCAACGGTCTCAGAGCGGGTTACAATAAAACTAATATTAAGCATAATTAAAATTCAGCATCATAAAATCAAAAATATAGTAAAATATACAGTGCTTGAGAGGGGAAGAACAACTACGTCTCTAGTCAAAGGCCAGGGTAATAGCACTAGCAATAGCAATAGCACTTACATTTATATACCGCTTTATAGCCGGAGCTCTCTAAGCGGTTTACAATGATTTAGCATATTGCCCCCAACATTCTGGGTACTCATTTTACTGACCTCGGAAGGATGGAAGGCTGAGTCAACCTTGAGCCCCTGGTCAGGATCAAACTTGTAACCTTCTGGTTACAGGGCGGCAGTTTTACCATTGCGCCACCTGGGGCTCATCGTAAAGAGGTGCATCTTCACCATTCTTCTGAATGTGCACAATGTTGGAGCTTGGTGCAGCTCAGAGGGGAGGGCATTCCACAACCTAGGAGCCACCACAGAGAAAGCCCTTTCGTGTGCCCCTGCCCCTTTAACTGCTTACAGTGGTGCCACTTACCAAGGGGGCCTACAGATCTTAACTGACAGGCAGATCTTAACTGACAGGTAGGTCTATATGGGAGAAGGCGTTCCTTCAGGTATTTGGGGCCCAGGTTGTTCAGGGCTTTATGTTAAAACCTTGACTCAGGCTCAGTGGCAAATTGGCAACCAGTGCAGTTCCTTTAAGACCGGTGTGATGTGCATCTGGCCAGAAGTGCCCATCAGCAGTCTTGCTGCTTCATTCTGCACTAGTTGCAAACTCCGAACCGTTTTCAGGGGCAGCCCCACATAGAGCGCATCACAATAGTCCAGTCTGGAGGTTACCAGAGCATGGATCACTGTGGCCAGGCTATCTCTGTCCAGAAAGGGCCATAGCTGGTGGACATGCCTGAGTTGAAAATAGGCACTCCTGGCTACCGCTGTCACCTGGGCCTCCAGTGACAGCGACAAATCCTGGAGTATGCCCAAGCTACGCATGTGATCCTTCCAGGGTACTACCACCCCCTCAAGAACAGGATATCTCCACACTTCATGGACTTGAGAGCCCCTGACACACAGGCCCTCCAACTTGTCTGGATTCAGTTTCAATTTATTGGTCCACATCCAGCCCATTACTGCCTCCAGGTGATGGTCAAGCACCTCAACCACCTCTCCTGATTGAGATGGAATAGAGAGATAGAGCTGGGCGCCATCAGCATACTGGTGGCACCTCACTCCAAACCTCCTGATGACCTCTCCCAGTGGCTTCATATAGATGTTCAAAAGCATAGGGGATAAAATCAACCCCTGAGGAACCCCACAGGTCAACTCCCAAGGAGCCAAACAACATCCCCCCATGGCAACTCTTTGATATCGACCCTGGAGATAGGAGCGAAACCACCGAATGCAGTGCCTCCAACCCCCAACTCCCGAATTCTTTCCAAAAGGATACCATGGTCAAAGGTATCAAAAGCTGCCAAGAACCAGCGAGGTGGCACTGCTGTTCTCCCTCTCCCAGTAAAGGTCATCAGCCAGGGCAGCCAAGGCCGTCTCAGTGCCATGACCAGACCTGAAGCCAGACTGGAATGGATCCAAATAATCAGCTTCCTCTAAGCATGCCTGAAGCTGAATTGCCACCACCTTCTCCAGGTTTGTGGGCTTTGTTGTTCCTTATGAAGTCCATAATATGGACTTCACCCAGACTTCAAAGGGCTCAGTGCAAAGGTATAATATGCCCCAGTGTCCCTTAAGGGACATTTGCTGGTCAATGACCGAATAAACTTATAAATCTCTCTTAAGGGACAGGCAATTTTTTGCTTCAGGTACGGGACTGTTGGCATCCCTAGCATAGCTGATTGACTGTAGGGATGTGCAAACAGGTTCAATGTCGACTGTTCGGGGTCAAACCGAACCATCCCCTGTTCAGCCCAACTCTGGATTGAACACCCCCATGACTGTTTGTGGGGTTTGCAAATTATTTTTAAAAAATTTTTTTTAACTTACTCTCTATGGGGGCGTTGTTGGAGGCAGCGTGTGGGGTGGTGCGCGGAAATTCCCCATCACCCTGCTGGCCTCCCTTTATGCTGCCACCAGCCTTTTGGCTGGCTCTTTGGCCCATTTGGGCCTCTTCCCTCTGGCACAGTGGTCATTTTGGAGGTCACCGCGCCTGTGCAGTTGGCCTCTGTGTGGCCTAAAGAGCCAGCTGAACAGCCAGTGGTGGCATAAAGGGAGGCCGTGGGGGGAGGGGAAACTTCCCCTGAAGGGGGTGAGTAAAAAACTATTTATTTTATTTTAAAAAATGTTCACAAACTTCAACGACCAAACCGAACCGTGGGGGGGGGGGTCGAGGGGGTGCTGGACCGAACTGGACCAGCCGGTTCCGTGGACACCCCAATTGATGGAGATTACTGTGATAGTACCAAAAATTACCACTGGAGGGCAGGCACTGAACGCTTTGGGCCAGTTACAGATCCACCTATGGACCGCAGCAAGCAGCATGGTGAATGGAAGGCATGGTCAGCACCCCATGGCGGGGGGGGGGGGGCACACATTTTGGGGAGGATAGGAGCATGAAAGTTTCATTATGGGGGCATGAAGGATCTTTGTAAAAGGGATCTGATTATTATGGGGATTACAAGCTTTTCCCAAATAGCCAGTTGTTAACACAGCGAGTGGGGAGCACCTTGGTAGATTTTTTTATTTTTGCTGTTAAAGATTATGCTGCAAGAGCCACCTCTAGTTCTCAGTGTCAGCTAATGAGATCAAATGGCTAACAGAGCAACTGAGAGCAGTCCAAGCACTGGGGAATGATTTTATTCCGCTTGATATGTTTAAAGCAAATATTACCTGGTGGTTACTACTGCTGTTGGCCTTTCTGTTTGCCTTTATTGATCAAACTGCATACATCCCCAAAGACTGGGGGGTGGCCATTATAATCCCCATACATAAGAAAGATAACAGAGATGACCCTTCAAATCAGAGACCTATTAGCCTCTTAAATATCATCAGTAAATGATATGCCAAGCATTTAGCTTGGAAGCTCAAAGACTGGATAACCCAGGAGAACATTCTAGAGAAAGAGCGAACCAGGTTCAGATCAGGTAGCTCCACCACTGATCACTTCAACACCTTGCAAAAAAAGTATGCAATTAGCCCAAATGGTTTGCCTTATTTTATTTATTCATTTTATATACCACCTGTCTCCAAAGTCATCGATTTTAAGGTGGCTTTTGACTCAATATCACTTACCTCTCTTTGGTCCACGCTTAGGAATTCAACTTTTTCATTCATTCATTCATTCATTCATTCATTCATTCATTCAACATATTTTTATATCTCCCAAAACTTACATCTCTGATAAACGTCTGCTGCTGCTAATGTTCAAACTTCATGAGGGATCTATCTTGAGGGTCAGATGCAGTCATGCAGGACTTCTTTCTAATTCTATATCCACCTTTAGAGGTGTCTGCCAGGGATGCATACTAGCCGCAACCTTGTTTAACATCTATATTCATTCAACCACACAGGGGTGTAGCAAGGTTGGAGGGGGCCCAGAGACAAGATTTTGAAATGGGCCCCCCTCACTGAAGCTCAGCTCATGAAGTAAAGAAATCTTAAATGAGGCTGAATAGTGGTATAGTCGTAACAAAAAGCATAGTTATATATATCCTATATATAACCTATGTGCCACAATAGAACATCATCCTAAATTATTTTTAAAAAGGCTTTGTAAATTGTGGACGATGCAAGTCATTTAATGGTGCTAGAGAAAGACATGCTGTTCTGGTAGCTCCAGGTCTTAACACTCACATCAATTTCGGAGGATGAATACAACTGAAGGAAGCCTGGGCTGGGGGAGTCCATCATGTCTCTAGGCCCCCCCCAGTCAGTGGGCCCCCAGACAACTGTCTCCCCTTGCCCTATTATAGTTACGCCCCTGCAACCACATTCTTCAACTACAAAGTTTAGATTTACATGCTCCTAAGCTGGCAAATAGGTGACTTCCAATCCTCTTTTATGCAGATGATGAGGTCATTCTATCCCAAACACAGGTGGGTTTGAAGCAAGCCATTGCCACTTTGGTCCATCACTGCAAAGAAGAATACCTGGTGATCAAGTATTAAAAAGAACTATCAAAAATTCCTAGGATAATGGCCTTTTCTAACAGACCTAAACCACTGACAACCATGTAATTGAACAGGTCAACACCCTGGTGTTGTATTCCAGGCCAATGGAAAGAGGGCTGCCCAGACCAACTATGTTTCTGACCTTGCCCACAGGAGTGCAGCAGCAATTCTAAGGTATCTTCATACCCATGGAAATAGCTTCCTGCCTGTCGCTATTAACCTTTATTAGGCAAAGTCATTGGTGCAACGTTTATATGTGGCCCCACTGGGCCCATATACCAACTTTGGGCTGCTTGAAAGTGTACAGTCAAGGTTTCTTAGATCCCTTTTTAACACTACTAAGCAGGGGCGTAACTACTATTAAGCAAGGGGAGGCGGCTGCCTGGGGGCCCCCACGCCTCAAGGGGCCCCCCAGAGGCAAGTCACATGTGAAGTGTGTGTGTATCAGAGGGGCCCATTTAAAATTTTTGTCTCTGGGCCCACTCCAGCCTTGTTACACCCCTGCTACTAAGTGTGTTGCCAATGCTGCACTGAGGCTCAAGGTGGACCTTGCCAGAGGGGAGATCAGACTACGGATTGTTGCAGTCAATTACTGGCACAGACTGAATTGTTCTCCTATGGGGCTGGCCCCTCTTATCCTGAGTGATAATTTTCTCTCTAGGTAGCAGGAATGTATTGTTCACAACATGCTTACTTGTGGTCTATCTCCAGATACCTTGTATATGTTAACTTGGGAGAAGGCCAAAGAAATAACTGCACAACAATTTTTAGACGTAGAGCTCCAATTTAGTCTGAGCCGCATACCTAGTTTTTGCAGGACAGCAGGTGAGACTGATGGGAGCGTCATGGCTGCTTACCTTTTCACACTCGCACACTCTGATTATCACTGGGCTTTTACAAAAGCAAGATTTAACACCCTCCCCTCAGGGCTCCTGGAGGGCAGATACTGCATAATCCCCACTGCATATCATTTGTGTCTTTGTGGTGAGGAAGAAATTGAATCTGTAACACATGGTGGTTTTATAGTGTAGAATTTATTCTGACTTATGCTCTGCACTGAACTTGCCTTTCTTATTGGAATTTCCGGGTTACTCCAACGATTTTTATGTATCGTTTTTATTAGCAGGTGATAAGTATCAGGTTACTTACAATGTTGCCAAGTTCTGTTTCTTGGCTTCCAGGTTGCAGCGGTCAATTGTAGCAATTTGATTTGTTACATTTCAGCTTGATCTACTAGTTACTGTCAATGGTGCTTTGGGGGGCGGGGGCTGGCCTTTGGCCGTAAGACAGAAATTCTATTCTTGCACCTTGTCCCAGGCACCCAACTGTGAGGCCAGCCCTGTCCTCAACAAAATATTTGACGGTATATTTTTTTGAAAAGTCAGGTGTGAAACTAATGCAGAGATGCAGCCTATCATGGGATGGCTTCTCAATTTGGGATATAGGGCAGGGCAAGTATGGGTTTGTCCTCTATATGTGCATATTTCTTCAGTGCTGCAGAATGAGGTAAACAACAACCAACAATTCACGGTAGCTACATGTTCCCTTGCCTAATAGAAATCCATCTGTAGCTATTCAGATACAGACTTACAGAGTACAAACAATTTCTATAATTTAACATTGTTACTCTAACTCTCTGTGACAACTGACAGCATGCATTTTTAAATGAAACCAAGCCATTCTTTTTATTATGCTTTATTACAGTATAGGTGATACATTTGTGAATGATGATGTGTAATATGATAGTATTTTCCATCAGATATACTTTAAAGCATATTATTATTATTGTATATAGCACAAATACAAATATGGAATGAAGGCAAAGGTCAAAATATTTCCAAAAGAGAAATAATAAGATATAAATGAATAATTCAACAGGTTTCTCCAAAACTGAGGTTTGAATCATGCAACCATTTTGCTGTGGGAAATCTACCATTAATTGGTTTTATTGATAAAAATAAAACCAATTAATGTTTTTAAAATCCTCCTTGGGAGGTAGGGCTTGGGTCCATCCATTCCTTTCTCAGAGTGACCATCCAGTTGTTGATCAAGGGCATAGTGACTGTGGGATTAAGTTTGAAGCCTACTCCGGGAAGAGCAGGAACAGCTTCAGGAGGTGAGCAAGCTTTTCCAATCAAAAACATCTAGCCTTTCCCCTGCTTTAAACTAATTAACAGGAGGAGGGGATGTTTTGAAGGGCTGGTTTCTCTTTAAGGGATAAGTCCTAGTCTCTCTGTATGTTGTTTGCCAGGTCTAGCATAGTCTCTCTGTGTGTTATTTGCCAGGGCTAGAATTTGCCAGGGTTAGCAAGCTCCTGTGTTTTAGTTTTTCCCTGCCTGGAGGGGGTGGAGTCAGCTAGGGCTGTGGGAGGCCCCACATTCCTTTAAGACACATCCTGTGTCTCAGTTTGTAGCCTACTCTCTACATAAGAGGTAAAGGTCCGAGAGCATAGTGAACAGAACACAGCCAACAGGGATAGCAAAGAGGATGTTGGAGTTTTGCAGGAATTTAGTGGGAAGTGTGCAGGGGAGCCTGGAACAAGCCCCTGTGATCACAAGGAGCCCAGTGGAGAAGAGAAGGTAAGTACAAATCCCTACCTCATATTCTTGGGAAAGGCTGTTTGGACAGTTAAATAGCTGACCAATATGGCTAATACATATCCTTCCAATTAACTATCTCTAAATACTGTAAACAGGGAGAAAAAAGGAAAAAAAGTGTGAGGACAGAAAGCCAGAAAGAGAGGGGGCACTTCCCAGTGTATTGCACAGAGTGTCACATGTATGACTATTTGCTCCATGGGCAGGAGTCATGGGTGTGTGCTCGGTGCAAGGAGCTCCTGGCTTTCAGGGAGCAAGTTTGTTCCTTTGAGACCAAGTTGGCAGATCTGGAGAAGCTCAGAGAGACAAAGAGGCATGTGGACAAGATCTTCAGGGATGTGGTAGAGGCATCCCACTCCAGGGCTGATAGTTCCTCTGCTGCTCTCAGGGAGAATGAAGATCTTGGGGAAGGAGGACATCGGTCTGAGGAAGAGGGAAATGCTCCTTTAGAAGGGACCCCTTCCATGGATGATGAGCCCATATCCTCTCACACAAGAGATACTCCTCCGAGGGGTGGGGGCCTCTTTGTAGTGGGAGAGTTGATCATTAGAGGTATAGAGAGATGGGTTTGTGACCTGTGTGTTGATCGCATGGTGACTTGTCTGCCTGGTGCGAAGGTTGTGGACATCACGCAGCATCTAGATAGGCTCTTAGGCAGTGCAGGGGAGGAGACAGCTGTCGTGGTGCATGTCGACACCAGCAATGTGGGGAAATGTAGTTGGGAGGTCCTGAAAGCCAAATTGAAGCTGATAGGTAACGTATTGAAGTCCAGGACCCACAAGGTAGCATTCTCAGAAATGCTACCTATTCCACACACAGGTACAGTGAGACAGGCAGAGCTGAGGGGTTTCAATGCATTGATGAAATGTTGGTGCCAGGAGGAGGGATTTAGATTTGTTAGGCACTGGGATGCATTTTGAGGCAAGCAAGGCCTCTACAAAAGGGATGGGCTGCACGGACTAACCAAGAGGGAACCAGACTGCTGGAGCTTAAAATAAAAAAGGTTGCAGAGCAGCTTTTAAAATGATGCCTGGGGAATAGCCAACAGGAGCTGGGCAGTATCTGGTTCGGCAAATGCTGTCTTTTAAAGTGCAAGGGTGCAAAGGATTCAGATAAAACAGAAGGGGACAGAGCAGACCCATACACAGAGCAGACAGAAGGCTGTGCCAGCTGGTCAAAGAGTCAAAAGAAAGATAGCAGACACCAGGGAAGAGATTCAGCATATAGGTGCTTATATGCCAATGCCAGAAGCCTCCGAGCCAAGATGGGTGAGCAGAAGTGCTTGGTTGCTAACAGAGAACTAGATACAGTGGGCATAACAGAAACATGATGGAATAGTGAGAACTAGTGGGACACAGTTATCCCTGGATATAAACTCTATAGAAAGGACAGGGAGGGGTGCCTGGAGGTGGAGTAGCACTGTATGTTAAAGAAGGGATAGAATCTAATGAAGCAGAAAACCTAGGTGGACCGGAGTCCTCCACAGAAACCCTGTGGGTGACAATACAAGGCCTGGAAGGAAATGTGCTACTGGGGACGTGCTATCGCCTTCCAGATCAAAATGCTGACAGTGACTGGGAGTTGCAGGGGGAAATCAGGGAGGCTTCAAGGAG
The DNA here is from genome assembly GCF_027244095.1 of Hemicordylus capensis. Taxonomy (NCBI): domain Eukaryota; kingdom Metazoa; phylum Chordata; class Lepidosauria; order Squamata; family Cordylidae; genus Hemicordylus; species Hemicordylus capensis. The sequence continues at coordinate 140,798,427 of NC_069659.1, forward strand.
AGGCAGGGCAGTAATAATGGGTGACTTCAATTACCCACTCATGGGTAAATTCACAGTCAGATAATGACAAAGAGGTCAGATTTCTAGATATGCAGAATGACTGTGCCCTAGAACAGCTGATCTTGGAACCAACCAGAGAGAAGGCGACCTTGGACTTAATCCTGAGTGGTACCCAGGACCTGGTGCAGGATGTCAGTGTCATCGACCCTTTAGGGTACAGTGACCATAGTGTGATCAAATTCAGCATACATGTGGGGAGAGAATCACCAAAGAAGTCTAACACAGACACTTTGAATTTCAGAAGAGGAAACTTCTCCAAAATGAGGAGTAGGGTGAAAAGAAAGATGAAAGGGAAAATCAGGAGAGTCACTTCGCTCCAGAATGCATGGAGTTTACTCAAAACCACAATACTAGAAGCCCAGTTAGATTGTATACTCCAAAGGAGGTATACAAAGGAAGGAAGAAGACTTCCTTCCGAAATTGGAAGTCCTGCCCAAATGAGGAGGAAAGGAACACAAACTCTGGCAAAAGAAATGCAAGGTGACAATAAGGGTGGCAAAAAGAGAGTTTGAGGAACATTTAGCTAAAAACATCAAGGGGAATAACAAAAGCTTCTTTAAATACATCAGAAGCAGGAAACCTGCCAGGGAGGCGGTTGGACGGATAATGAGGGAGTGAAAGGGATTATTAATGATGATATGGAATTACAGAGAAGCTAAATGAGTTCTTTGCGTCTGTCTTCACAGCACCTGAAGTACTGTGTACAATTCTGGTCACCACATCTAAAAAAGGGCATTGTAGAACTGGAAAAGTTGCAGAAGAGGCAACCAAGATTATCAGGGGCCTAGAGTATTTATTTATTTAATTTATTTTTATTTTACATATTTTTATACGTCCCAAAACTTACGTCTCTGTACCTTCCTTATGAGGCAAGGCTACAACACCAGGGGCTATTTAGTTTAGAAAAAATACAACTGCGGAGAGACATGATAGAGGTCTGTAAAATCATGCATGGTGTGGAGAAAGTGGACAGAGAGAAATTCTTCTCCCTCTCACATAACACTAGAACCAGGGGTCATCCCATGAAATTGATTGCTGGGAAATTTAGGACCAGCAAATGGAAGTATTTTTTCACAAAGCGCATAATCAACTTGTGGAATTCTCTGCCACAGGATGTGGTGACAGCCAACAACCTGGAAGGCGTTAAGAGGGGTTTGGATAACTTCATGTAGGAGAGCTCTATCTATGGCTACTAGCAGGAGGGCTATAGGCCACTTTCAGCCTCAAAGGCAGGATGCCTCTGAGTTGCAGCAGGGGAGAAACAGCAGGAGAGAGGGTATGCCCTCAACTCCTGCATGTAGGTTTCCAGCAGCATCTGGTGGGCCACTGTGTGTAACAGGATGCTGGACTAGATGGGCCTTGGGCCTGATCCAGCAGGGCTGTTCTTATGTTCTTATGGATTTTGAACTCTCTGAAATGTGAAGATTGTAGGTCTCTGCCTTTACATTGTGCCAGGAAATTGTGATCTATTTCATATCACATGTTCAAAAGCCTGTGTCAAAAAGTCAGTGATAGTGACTTCACAGGATCATCATACCACCACCACCACATTATATTAGTCATGTGAACTGGCCATGACTTAACTCCAGGTTGATTAACACAGGAAATAAAAGCTAGAGACTAAGGTATTTTCAGATGGATCATTTTAGCATCTAAGGGCTGCAAGCCTATGGGCATTTACTTAGGATTGAGCATCACTGAACTCATTGGAATGTAATGCTGAATAAATATGCATTTTATCGGTCTGCACATGTGCATTTATCACCCATTTTTATATCAGTCTAGACAGTAGGGATGGGCCCGGACCGGTCCGGAGGCCATGGAAAAGGCCTCCGGACCAGTCCGGACCGGTCTGGACCTGGGTGGTTCGGATTGGGGGTGGGGAGGTCGCTTTAAGAGCGGCGGGAGGGTTTACTTACCCCTCCCGCTGCTTTCCGCTGTGGCGCCGTAATTTGTAGAGTAATTGGGGTGGCAGGATACCTCCCTGCCGCCCCTTCCCCGCTGCGGCTCTGCAAAACTCCCAGTAATGCTTTGCGCGCGCGCATGTCAGTGACGTGAAGCGCACGCATGATGTGCGTGCGCGCAAAGCATTACTGGGAGTTTTGCAGAGCTGCAGCGGGGCAGGGGCGGCAGGCAGCAGGGGCGTAGCTATAATTGAATGAAAGTGTTCAAAGAACACGGGCCCCCAGCTCCTGAGGGCCCTCCAGCTCCATCCCTCCCTATTTTCTTCATTGTCTCCCTCGCTCTGGGGGGCCGCCCGAGACAGGGATGAACACAGGCCCCCTCTCTCCTAGCTACGCCCCTGGCAGGGAGCTATCCTGCTGCCCCAATTACTCTACAAATTACGGCGCCACAGCAGAAAGCAGCGGGAGGGGTAAGTAAACCCTCCCGCCGCTCTTAAAGTGACCCCCACCCCAGTGCCGGACCGCAGTGTGGTGGTTCCATGCACACCCCTACTAGACAGCTCTTGCAATAGCTTTTTGCTGCTGTGATGTCAATGCTTTCTGCCCAGCATGAGGTGTGCTATATATTTTAATTGGGGGAGTACAGTTCTTCTGACAGATACCACATTTATTGTGATTGCTATGTAGAACATATTCATGTTCAAAAAACATGAATACACTGAGCATTTTTATGCCATCAAAGCTGATGCGCCTGATACCCCATTTTGGAAGAGCTAATTGCATGTTCATTCAATTAACTCTTACAAAATAAAGTCCATTGAATTAAGCAGGATCGGTCTTAACACATACTTAACTCTTGAAATCAATGGCTCAGAAGTGTTTATTGGTGGCTTGATTCTGCCCTAAAATATTAAAATAATTGGTTTGCATGAAACAAAATTTAAATTAGGGGATGATACACTGAAATAACTTTTTAAAACTAATGAAATATGGACAGCAAAGTTGGTATGGACATACTGAGGACATTAGTTGATGATCGTCAGATTTTGCAGATTTTTACCAAGAATGCTAGTTGTGGATAACCTTTTAAAGAATAACAATAACTGAGCAGGATCCAGACTAAGTTAGTCACAACTAATCTGTCTCATTGACTTAAATGGTGCTTAGCCATGACTAACTTAGTCTGGATCCTGCCTTCTTATTCAATTCAAATATCTGAAGAACTGAAATGCATTTTCAGATATGAAAACTCTTGGCTTGAATGAGCTAATAATCTATTTTTAGAAAGTGTACTGAACACATCCACTCGCATCACCTTACATTGTGATCATATTCCTGTTTCCTTTGGGCTCAATTCAAAAACTTAAGGCTCACAAAATAAAACTGTTGTAATGAAATAGACCTTAAAGGCCAAGTTGAAGGCAGATCATCCTGGAGAGAATCTATCCATGTGGTTGCTAAGAGTTGACACTGACTTGATGGCACTTAATCAATCAATCAATCAATCAATCAATGAAATAAAATTTTTCTAGTGGCTGATGTGGGTGGGATACTAGAGCAGGAAGTCCTCAAATGAAATGGCAAGCTAAGTTAATGCAATACCATATTGACGAATAGTAGTAGCTGTGAAATAGAGAATTAAGCCATCAAACTGGATGTTCTACACAGAATTATTTATTTTATTTACTGATGAAGTGCTTTTGTGAAGTATGTTATGATGTGATAGTCAGATAAGAGTAATTCTGTTCATGTACCTATGCGTTGTGGCTTTCGAGCCATTGAGCTCTTTAACCAGCCTATGAACTTGGACACCTTTGTATAAACGCCATATTTTCCTTCCTTTGCACATCCTTCTCCCCAGCTGACTATACCAGTAACAAAGTAAGTGCCCTTGTATTCAGTGACATGAGGGCCTCCACTGTCTCCTTGGCATGCATCTTGAAATGAAGACTCGTGGCCAGCACAGAACATATTTTCTGTGATTACAAAGTTGGTTGATTTCTTACAGGTGTTCCTATCAACATAGGGCAGATTAATTACTTGAAGTGTGGAGGATATCTGACCTCTGTTCTGAGTGCGCCCGAAACCACTAATAGTGCCTCTACTTTGAGTCATTAGGATATCATTTGCGAAGTCTGGTGTGGGAAGGCACGCAGAGATAACACTCGCAGAAAACTGGATAGGTTCCCTGAGCCGAAGGAGGGCTATATCAAAGTCATAGGTCTGTAGTACAAATCTGGGATGTGCAATTATCTTATCCACAGTGTGAAGCATCCCTCTTCCTTCTTCTGACCTTAAGTCCACTGCCCCTGTGTGAGAGCAATACAGTATGATTACAGTGTTATACAATTATGATGTTGGCTGAATCAGAAGCAAGCTGCAGTCACTACCTTCTCAACATCAGGGAATATTCCGATGGCATGAGGGAAATGCACATATGCTACACTTTTCTGGGAGTTATTAGCACATGGTGTTGGGGAACCCCCCCCGACCCCAACATTAAACCCAGAGCACCAACCCAGAATTATATGGAATTCAGGCCTGTGTCTGATTCCATTTTATTAAGGAATGAATTAAATGCCTGAACTCAAGGTGAACTGGCACCCAGGTCTCATGACTGCCTTGGCTAACTGTTCTGTGAAGGAAGAGGCAATCCAGCATTGTATTGTGAAATGGGTACTCAAAGAAACACAAGGGCTAGGCCTGAGCTATCAATATGCTAAAATGTAACTCACTATCAGATAATGTCTGTGGAAGAGGCCAGAGGCTGAGCTCCCCTTTCCTGTTGCAAGAAGTCTGTGTTCATCCTTGTCAATGATTGCTCTGCTATGCCCAAAGGGGATAATCAGTTGCTGTCTATAGAAATTCCACTCTAGGAAAACACCTGTAGTTTTAGTCCTTTTATTAACACCTTTTAACACCTTCTGGGACCAGGCCAGGAATCTGGGGACAAGAGAAGATGCCCATTTGCAGCTCAGAGATGCAAATTTGTTTTGGGCGAAATAGAACGTCCCCTCCCCAAGATAGCAGCTAACAGAAGATGGGATTGAGATCTCCCTGGATTGAGCTAATAAAAGACAATATCCAGCAAAGTGTCACCTTTTTGGGACCCAGGAAGGATGAGGATATTTTGAATAGACTCTATGGAGATCAAAGGAAGATACAACTATAAAGAATGAGGCTTACTGGACAGAGTCAGCAATCTTGCAAACATACTTGCTCATCTTGCAAGTCAGCATAACAAGCATACTTGCTCAAGAGCCATCTCAGAGTTTGCTGCTAAGCTGTGGGGCAACAAGCAGGAACTCTGTCCATGGACAGGAACTGTCTGTGTCTTCTGCTGCACAGTGAGAAGTCAAGACTTCCCCAGCCATGGTGCTCTCATCAGACGCGTAACCAGGCTAGGGCAGGCAGGGCACATGCCTTAGGCTCCATCTGAAGGGGGCGCCAAGTGCCTGCCATGCCCCGCCCCTACGACCACATTTAAATAATAATAATAATAATAATAATTCCCCCGCAATTCAATCAGGCAGCCCAGCGAGTGCTGCCAGGCAGGCCCGCCGCATTACCCCCTGCATTACCCCCGCCGCTGCCACTGCCCCCCTTCCTCACCCCTGCTCACGCAGGCGCAGCAGCTCCAAAACTAAGTTAGTGACAGGGGCAGTGGGCACCCATTGGCTGGCCCATGAAGCAAAGTGCCTGCCATGCCCCGCCCCCACGACCACAATTTTTTTTTAAACCCCACTCAATCAGGCAGCCCAGCGGGTGCCATCGGGCAGGCCCACTGAGTTACCGCTGCCGTCTCTGGCTCAGGACTAGGAGGCGGCCCTCACCCCCCTCAGTCAACCCGCTCACGCAGGCGCAGCAGCTCTGAATCTGGGTGGGTGATGGGGGTGGCTTGCGGGTGCCCATTGGCTGGCGGACAGCATGCACGCCCCAGCCACACCAGTTCAGTTAGAGCATGCCAGCACCATGACCACGTGGACTGGGTTGGGGAGAGATCAGCAACTGTTGGGTGTTTCCGTGCTGCTGTAGGTACTTCCTCGTGTGCTGCTGCCTGCTAGCCGTTTGTTATTGATTCTTGTGTTTGCATACAAGTAAGTAAACGGCTCTCAACAAAATCTACTATCTCTCTCATGCGTATGTTTCTGCAGCTTTTTGATTCTCTGTTCTATATGCTGCTTCATTTACATCTGGAGCAGCCTGAGCGTGTCTGGCTTGTTCCCCCTTGGTGGGAGGGGAAGAAAAAGAGGGCTCGCAATAAATGGGGTGGGGAGATGCGTATTGTCGTGCAGTGCAATGGTTACAGACTCTCTTTTTCTCTATTGTTATGGAAATGTTGCCAAATGCCTGCTTCTGCTGCCATCACACTGATTCACTGCAAATCTGCTCTTCTCGCCCTCCCTCCCCTTGGAGAAGGAGGAGGTGATAGTGGGTTGTATGGAGGTGAGAAGGGAAGGGTGCGTGAGATCGCCCTTTCTTTCCTTCCTTTCTCTCGGATCTGTTGGCCAGAGCTATTGCATTGCTAGGAGGTGAGCGTGTGGCTTTTAGTTCCCTTGCTCGCTTTCCCAACCCCACCCTGCTCCCCAATCAGTCCAGCGTGTGTCTGTGTCCCTTGCCTGGGGCACACGTGTGCACACACACTTCAGTTCTTGCCTCTCTCGGAACGGAAGGTGTGGGGAGGGGTTTCTTCTTTTCTGCTGTGCTTCCCCCAGCAAGCAAGCTCTCCCTGCCTTGGGTGTGTTTTGGTGATCCTTTTTAGTGGCCACTTTGGGCTTCCAGTCTCTGGGATTTGGTATGTCTTGGACCTCTTCTTCTTCCTCTTCCTCCCCCCCCTCCCATTTTGCCTAATGTTGTTTCGACTCTTCAAAACTATTTGAGTCAGGCAGCTTACAGAAACTTAACCCCAAAGCCAACGGAAGAATAAACAATTAAAAACCATTCAAAGACAAAGAGCTGCTTTGGCCACAGTACTTAAATATGTAAACATGTAAGATCGACTGATCTCTTTCTCTTCTTGTATAGTGATACTGGGATGGAGAAGAAGAGTTTAAAAAGTACAGCAAGGAGTGGGGGGTCACACAACACAGAAGTGGAGAGCTGGTTTCTGGTTTGGGGTATTTGTAAGGATTTTTAAAAATGATTTGATTAGCTTTTATTAGTTCAGTGCTACAGAGAAGCAACGATAACATCTACTTGGCTTCCTCTGTCCCCAAAGAGTTCCATCTATTGTTTTTGTGGACTTGAGCTCACTTCATCTAGTCCATAAAAGCCTGTGCTACAACAAGTGAGTTAATCTTGAAAGTGCCACAAGACTTCTTGTGTCCTTACTGCATCAGACAGCATGGCCCCTCTGGAAATTGTCACTACAGAAGAGCAGCAGCCCAACTTTTTAAAGTGTGATCATCTTGATTGCAGTCAAGATTCAGAAGTCTCTTATCTTGACTTAACAATGTGATGGATTTTGTGTTTGCAATCAAGATGATCACACTTTAAAAAGTTGGGCTGCTGCTCTTCTGTAGTAACAATTTCCAGAGGGGCCATGCTGTCTGATGCAGTAAGGACACAAGAAGTCTTGTGGCACTTTCAAGATTAACTCACTTGTTGTAGCACAGGCTTTCATGGACTAGAGCCAGCGTGGTGTCATGGTTAGAGTGCTGGACTAGGACAGGGGAGACCCGAGTTCAAATCCCCATTCAGCCATAAAGCTAGCTGGGTGACTCTGGGCCAGTCACTTCTCTCTCAGCCTAACCTACTTCACAGGGTTGTTGTGAGGAGGAACTTAAGTATGTAGTACACCTCTCTGGGCTCCTTGGAGGAAGAGCAGGATATAAAATGTAAATAATAATAATAAACATTAGATGAAGTGAGCTCAAGTCCACAAAAAGGTTAGGCTACAATTGCCATGTTAGTCTTTCTTCAAGGTGCTGTAAGACCTCATTGTTTCTTCTGAAGTAGTTACTTAGCCATGTGAATTTAAGCAATTTACCTCTCATATATACAAGGTACTTCCACAGTAATAGCTTTAGCAAAAAAAAAAAAAAAAAAGTAGATGGGTATCATTAATCAGATAAGGAAACTATGGTAGAGGGCTACCAGCAGTAAGCACAGGGTGGGGGCAGGGTCCAATCTAGATTTCCTGGCAAACATACCTGAATGATTGTATATATCCCATGTAATGTGAAGCAGTGCTGGACTAGGACCAGGGAGACCCGAGTTCAAATCCCCATTCAGCCATGATACTTGCTGGGTGGCTCTGGGCCATTCACTTCTCTCTCAGCCTAGCCTACTTCACAGGGTTGTTGTGAGGAGAAACCTAAGTATTTAGTACACCGCTCTGGGCTCCTTGGAGGAGGAGCAAGAGCGGGATATTTTAAAAAGTTAAATAAATAAATAAATGTATGAATGTTGCTGCTTGCTGGCAGATAGTGGGGGGGGAGGGGGATTGCTAATATGCACTGCTGGATTTGGAATGGAAGGGGGGCTGATGCTGCTTGAAAGACCATCACTGACTGCTTGAGTGTTTGGCTGCTACTCCATGCTCCATGTTTATATTTGTAAATATAACAGATATACCAAAAGTGCCATAGGACTCCATGCCTTTGGAGCTGCCAAGGAGACGGGTAGCAGACTTGGGTAGAGAATACTGTCCTGAAGGCCCAATTGAGGACCTTCTGCATAGCCTAAAGTGGAGATGATCCCCAAGACACTGCCTCCCACTTACCCTACCCCGTTGCGGATGGATTATTTGAAGGCAAGGCATTTTTCGCACCCACTACTAGCCATAACATCTGTGGTGTGGGTTTGCTTTTGTTTTGTGGGGGTTTAAAGTATAGCTTCCCTTTTGCTAGATGAGATAAATCTCCGCCTCCAGAATATTATTAGTGTTCTTTAAACTATGTTTGGGGGGAGGCACAGTTTCAGTACTTGCCCTAGGTGCTATTTTCCCTAGATACGCCTCTGGCTCTCACTCTTGGCCTCGCTCTGAGCAAACTGCCTGCTTGACCAGTCTGCTTGACCACCAGAAGCTTGACCATCACTCTCAAGCTCCTGTCTCCAACTGCAGCCTCTCTCCTTCAGCTGAAAGCTCCACTGCTCTCAAGCCTCTGACCCTGGTAATATGCTGCTCCACAAGCCTTGGATCCCTCTTCCCACCTCTCTACTAATCACTGCCATCCCTCTCCTAAGCCTCCCCTTCCTTCTTCCCTCTCTAAATGTTTTATTAGGATCTGTTAGATTATTAGATAAGTGTGATTATTAATTGCACACACATATGTTAGTTAGGCACATTACACTACACTTGAATCGGAAACATGTTTTTATTTTATCCTGATGAGCAACTTTTTATAATAAAGCCCATTGAACTTTCTGAGTGTGTCTCTCTCTATCTCTGTTTGCGCACCCAGATCCTACATGGTCACCATCTCCTAGAACCAATTCAGTTTGTGTATGATGTGACTTTGCCTCTTTCCCTCTGAGCATGTACAGAGTGTGAAACCATGTGTAGTTCACAACAATCGCTTCATGCTGTGGGGTAAATGTTGAATGAAACCACTTCAAATCACACTCGCGGCATTGAGGGAAGCAGCCCCTCCCCTCTGCTCTCGGGTTTTGTTTTGATGCAAGTTCACATGGCATGTGTCTGTGTTTTTCTTCTAGCCAATTGGAGTGGGGGGGGAGATTACTAAAGAGCTATATCTGCATTTCTAAAGAGAGTGTCTGTCTTATCATGCTAATAATTCAACATCAGTGCCTTTCCCTATTTGCTCTGGGGGTTTCAGAAAAATTAGCTTAAAACCAAGCATTTTAAAAACCCGGAAATTATCCTGGAGAAAATCTATCTATGTGGTCTCTAAGAGTCAACACCAACCTGACAGCACAATCATTCAATCAATCAATCAATCAATGTACTGGCTTGGAGGTGGAATCACAGTTTGTCTGTCTGCTCCTCAATTGTTGCCTTGAATTCAAATTGAGAGGTTCTCCCTCTCTGCATAAGAAACTGTTAGTCAGGTTTTTTCCTCCTTATTCTATATTTTAGTTGGTAATAAATGTCAAGCTCCTATTTCTCAGGTAAAGTTGCTACCTGTTCAATTACTTATAGAGGATAAGTAATTTATCTCCAACAACTTTCCCAGTAAAAATTGGAACAAGATGGCTTACAATAACATAGTTAAGAACATTAAGCATAGAATTAAACGTTACCATACATAAAATCTCTATTTAAAAGCACTTGTTTTAGAACAGATAAGGTTTCACTGATCCAAAAATGATCTATATTCCATGCGCCAGGGTAAAAAAAAGATCTTTACTGCTTAAAAAAAGCAGGAGGGAGCTTGACATATCTCTTTGGGGAGAACATTTCACAAATAGGGCACCTCCACCCAAAAGGACCTGCCTCTAGTGCCTGCTAAATGTATTTCAATTAAATGCAAAATGCGGCAGCCAGGTTGGTCTCCAGGTCATCTCAAAGAGACCATATGAGTCCAATATTAAAAGAACTGCAATGGCTACCAATATGTTTCTGGGCAAAATACAAAGTGTTGCTTATAACCTATAAACAACTTGGGTCCAAGTTATTTAAGAGCATGCCTTCTTCTTCACCCCCAGCACAGTACCTCCAGTGACTGTTGCTGGTGTCTATCTTATGCTTCCTTTTAGATTGTGAGCCCTTTAGAGACAGGGATCCATCTTATTTATTTATTATTTTTCTGTGTAAACTGCCTTGAGTTATTTTTGGAAGGGCAGTATAGGGTTTTTTATTTTTTTTTACATTTATATCCTGCTCTTCCTCCAAGGAGCCCAGAGCAATGTACTACATACTTCAGTTTCTCTTTCACAACAACCCTGTGAAGCAGGTTAGGCTGAGAGAGAAGTGACTGGCCCAGAGTCACCCAGCTAGTATCATGGCTGAATGGAGATTTGAACTCGGGTCTCTCCAGTCCTAGTCCAGCACTTTAACCACTACACCACGCTGGCTTGAATTGAATTAACAACAACAACAACAACAACAACAACACCACCATAGGGGTCACAGAAATCACCATCAGCCAATTACGAAAAGCAGCTTTACTGGGAACAGCCTATATTCTGTGACAATATCTATAATAATAACAGCAACAACACTGATAATAAAATTCAGCCATCCCGGGTCCTTGGGAAGGACTCGATGTCTGGATAAAACAAACCAGTCAATAACACCTGTCTGACTGTGTAAACAATTTAATAATAATAATAATAATAATAATAATAATAATGAGCCACACCAGTATTATTGAAATCATCTGTGAACGTTCGCTTGCAGTTGCCACCGGCTCATCTGGTGGTTGCTCAGGGACGGGCCTTCTCCATTGCTTTGGAATGTGCTCCCTGCTGAAATAAGAGCCTCGCCATCTCTGATAGTTTTTTTAAAAGACTCTTAACACATTTGTTTATCTAAGTTTTAAATCAGATGTTTAAAGTTGTAAATTTGTTTTAAACTATGTTAATGTTAATTGCTGTTTTAAAATATTTTATTTGTTTTAAACCACCGAGGGACACAAGTTTGGGGCAATATACAAATAAACTAAATACATAAATAAAGCCCCACCTCCAATTTATTTGCTGCATGAGTCAAAATATAAAAGGTACCATAAGTTTCCCTTCATGGACAAATAGCAGCTTTGAGAGGACACTTTATTTTGGAAAATAGCACAGAAGGGAAAGGGTTAAAGCCCTCATCTATCAGAATCATAGGTCTGATCAGATTCATTCCCTCTGTAGCTGCTATTGATTTTTTTTTAAATCCAGAAAAGATCCATGATCCCCCCCTTCAGATATGAATTTTATTTAAAACTGGAACATAGGAGAGAAACCAAGCATGTGTGCCAGTATCCTTTAAATTAAGAGAGAGCAAATATAAAAACTATCTCTAACTACTTTTCAGTAGTTTACTTAATACAAATATTTTTATAATTGGATCAGTTTGGACAATACTTAGACTCAGACCATTTAATCATGTGGGGAAGGAATGTGGGCACACACTAGGTCTGTGCTTGACCCCAAAGATCCGATTCTGACAAGACATGACACAGCTGTGTAACTGTGGGGAAGGGCCCCTCCCCACTGTTGTGCTGGGGATCTATGTATGCATGTATGTCTGTTGTCTCCTCCACTGCTTTATCTTCACTTCGGAGAGAGCACATATTATTATTTCTTGTTTACACAGTCAGACAGGTGTTATTGACTGGTTTGTTTTATCCAGACATCGAGTCCTTCCCAAGGACCTGGGATGGCTGGATTTTATTGTGAATTGTTATAGATATTGTCGCAGAATATAGGCTGTTCCCAGTAAAGCTGCTTTTTGTAATTGGCTGATGGTGATTTCTGTGGCCCCTATGGTGTTGAGGTGCTCTTCAAGGTCTTTTGGAACTGCACCCAGGGCACCCAATTTTATGGTCCCACCAATTCTTGGCTACAGGTAGCTTGTATTTTTTGCAGATGTTCCAGTGTATCATCCCTGCTACCTTGTCATGCCTTTGTCTGTAGTCACTGTGCGATCTTTTAACAACAGCTGATTAGGTGGTCCACTGTTTCATCTGCTTCTTTACAAAGGTGGCACTTGCTATTTGTTGTGGATTTTTCGACTTTTGCTCTTATAGCATTTGTTCTTAGTGCCTGTTCTTGTGCAGCCAGTATTAAACCCTCTGTTTCTTTCTTCAAGTTGCCATTCTTAAGCCATTGCCAGGTCTTGTTGATGTCTGATTTTCCACTTATATTGTGCAAATATTGACCATGCAGGGGCTTATTTTTCCATTTTTCTGCTCGGTTCTTGACTTGTTCTTTCTTGTAGGCCTGCTTTCTTTCATTGGTGTTGAATAGCATTATTGATTTTATAGGGTCCAGGCTATTATTGCTGCAGTGTATCTGATAACAGGTGTTTATGGCTTGTATGGTGTTCCCGTCATTGAGTTTGGACTTGAGGATTATTCTAACTCTCCTGATGTATTCACTTCAAATAACTTCAGTGTGTGCGATGTTATCAGCCTGGAGAATGCCCAAGTATTTGTAATGTTCTTTCTCTTCCAGGTTCTTGATGTTGCTTCCATTGGGCAGTTCTGTTCCTTCTGTTTTTCTTATTTTCCCTCTGTTCATTATTAATGCAGCACACTTGTCTAGTCCAAACTCCATTGCCATATCGCTACTGAATATACGGACAGTGTTTAGCAGTGATTCGATTTCTGACTGGGACTTTCCATACAACTTCAGATCGTCCATGTACAGCAGATGGTTGATTTTACTGGATGTGTTAGATGTTTGGTATCCGAGGCCTGTTTTGTTTAGTATTTGTGAAAGTGGGGTCATGGCAATTACAAACAACAGAGGGGATAGTGAATCCCCTTGGAAAATGCCTCTTCTAAAGTTAACCTATCCAAGTGTCTCGCCATTGATTGTTAAGTGTGTACTCCACATGCTCATTGCTTTTTTAATAAATATCTGAATGTTTTTGCTGATACTAGTTGTTTCTAAACATTTTAGTATCCATGTGTGAGGCAATGAATCGAAGGCTTTCTTGTAGTCAATCCATGCAACACTTAGATTGGTTTTTCTTCTCTTGCAATTTTATAAAATCATTTTGTCAATCAGCAGCTGGTCTTTTGTGCCTCTGGTGTTCGGGCAATTTCCTTCCCGTTCAACTGGGAGCTTTTTGTTAGTTAATAAGTGTTGCATCACTTCATCTGCTATTATTCCAGTTAATAATTTGAACATGGTTGGCAGGCAGGTGATTGGTCTATAATTACTTGGAACTGCAGCTTTTGCTGGGTCTTTCATTATGAGATGAGTTTTCCCAGTTGTTAGCCATTGTTCAATATCACCTCCTTGCAAAATGTGATTGAAGTGTTTTGATAGTTGTTTATGAAGGTTTGTTAGGTGTTTAAGCCAAAAGCCATGCAGTTCATTGTCGCCTGGAGCAGTCCAATTTTTAATTTTCTTTGCTCTTTCACTTATTAATTCTGGTGTTGTTATTAGATCTTGCATTTGTTGGTTACATTTTTGACCTCTTTCATCCAGCCTGCTTTTTTATTATAATCTATTGGGTTGTCCCATAATTTCCCCCAGAATTGCACTGTTTCTTCTTTATTTGGTGTTTCCATGTTTCTTGCAGTTTCTCCTTCTATGCCTTGGTAGAAACATCTCTGATTAGACTGGAATTGGAGATTCTGCCTGTGTTGTATAGTCCTGGCTTCATATCTGCTAATCTTCTTTGACACTGCTGTTATTTGCTGCTTTATTATTTCCAGGACTTCTCTAATTTTCCTTGAATCTAGGTGGTATTTTTGGATCAGATACTGTTTGGTGTTTTCATTCTTCAGCTTCTTGTCTTTCATATCTTTCAATTTACTAGCATCTAATCTAAGCCTGGAGATTTTATTTTCTAATCTAATCTTCCATTTAGGTGATGTACTACTTTCTTTTTTGACAGGTCCATTGATCTTATATCCGAGCTCTTGTGTTGTTATTGTTGCTGCACTGTACATTAGTTGGTTTGTTTCTTGCAAATTCTTGGTTGTTATTTCTGCAAGTGCAGCATTGACATCTTTTAATACCTGAGCAAGTTGTTTTTTGGCAACTGTTTTTAGAGCTGGAAGTCGAACCCTGGTGGTTGTTTGGTTTATGTGCTCAGTTATATTTTGCTTTAGTTCTTGTTGCTTTTCTGTTAAACGGCATTTGGGTTTTTGAGGTGAAGGCAAAGGGGAGGTTACCTGGTTTTGATTTTGAAACAGTTCAGCAACAGTGGCATCCTCTATTTCCAACACCTCCTCCACCTGCGCCTGAGCAACTTCTTCAGTTGGTGGTAATTCTTCTTCCATATCTTGAGCCTGTGTTGCTCTTTGCAGTTCTTCCAGCTCAACTTCTGTGAATACTTTATTTCTTATTATGAATCTTCTCTGGTCTGCTAGCCTTTGTTCTGTTATTTCTGTGTCTGGATGCTTCTCTTTCCAAATGTGGTACATTCTTTTTAACTAACCTCTTCTAGTTGGACTAGACTTGTAATAGCAGATCATTATTTCCTTGTTGGCATTTTTTGTATATTTTTTTCGGTTAAGCGACGTTTCTTCCAGTAACTTTGCTGTCTTCAGCCCTGGTTGCTCAACTGAAGATCCTGAGTCCTGTTGCCCACTTGCCACCAGATGTCCAGGGACTATAGCATCTGGCGCGATCCTTGTAGACCCGGGCGACGACCGATCCGGTATAGATTTATTAAAGTTACGTCTCACCATATTGTTGATGGGAGAGGCACTCTTTGTCTGGCTCCTCTGGTGAGACCTGTCCAGTATGGTTGGACCTCTGGCATAGCTCTCACCTTCCTCAGAGCACGCAAGCCCCACAACTACACCAAGGTAGTGCCTCACTGGGGGATTATTATTATTATTAATTCAATTTCTATACCGCCCTTCCAAAAATGGCTCAGGGCAGTTTACACAGATAAATAATAAATAAATAAGGATCCCTGCCCCCAAAGGGTTCACAATCTAAAAACATATGACTTCCATGGTCTCAGTTTAAAATGGCCTCCCCTTCTTTAAACTACATCCTTGAAGGTGCTTTTGGGAAACTGATTGTTTTATGAGGCTTTTGTCCTAGCATGCGTGTCTTTTCTGCACCTAATCACATAGGGATAGTATTTGAACCATACATAGGAGAGTTTGGATGAACCTCCTTATGAATTAGATGAGGCCGCACCAAATGTCAGGAATATGTCCGCACCCAACCTCCTCCCCCAGGCACAGAGGCACTCTTACCCCTGGACCTTGGGGCGCTGGTCCATGGCCTCCTGGGTCCATAGGGGCCTCCAAATGTTCTGGGGGCCTTCTTGCAGGCCCACAGAATCCAGGCCGGTTGCAGGAAGAAGAGTGGTTGTTCCCTTCAGGGCACGCAAAGGAGCTGTGCGCTGTGCCTTCCTGTGGCGTAAGCGCCCTCGCTCCAAAACGCAGCTCCCCCAACCAATCTTGCCCCCTTTGCCATGCCTTCTCCAACCAGTCCTCCTGTAATGCAGCAATCAGGCCATGCCCCACTATGCCCGCCACCCCCTAATCCTCCCTCAGCCCATGCCGGGAGAGTCCGCTTGCTTTCCCCTAAGGGCACTTTATTGAGCACCCGTGAGCATGTTGAGCGCTCCAACTGACCAAGGTTTCTCCTTGGCAGCTTGGCACATGTCTTGCGCCCTCGCCCTGCCCCAAGCCTCCGTTATTCGAGCTTTGCTGCTGCGAACTCTCCTCCCTCCCTTGACTGGCTCCTTTTCCTCCTGGGCGATCAGCTTTATGCATCTTGTTCTGCGACTGCGTGCCTCACCCCTTTGTCATGCTGCAGGCCACCCTTCAGCCCTTCAGGCTGCTCCAAGAACCCATCATTTCTATCTGGTGCTGTCACCAGGTAGGAGACATGCTCATCTCTCACCTCCGGCCACACCCATGGAGGCACACAAGGAAGAGATAGGTGTGGTGGTGGTGGGGGGGGCTGCAGGGGAGGCTCCCCAAGGGGCCGGGAACAGGAGAACAGTGGGCACACCACAAAGTGCAGGTTAAAAAAAAAGTTTCCAGCTTTCCCTAAAGGGGGGACCTCTGGGCAGTTTGTGGGGGAAGGTGGCCCTCCAAAGCCCTTTAGGTCCGGGCTCCCAAAATCCCTAGGTGCACCACTGCCCAGGCAGTACAATTCAGGGTATTGTGTGAGCAGGCCCATTATGATTTTATCAGTTATATGAAAAGATACATAAAGACTTACCAACAAGAACTTTCATTGTTTTTCCTTGATTCATACAATGAGCTGCAGTAAGGACAAAACGTCTGTTCAGAATTGTTCCCCCACAAAAACCTTCTCCTTCCTCATTTACAAGAAGAGCCTGAAAGCAGAGGAAACAGTCACAAAAATAGGATTGCATGAGCATGTGGTTTTCTTGAGAGGTTCAGCCTTTACTCTAGTTTTCATTATTTATTATTATCTATTATTTCTACAGGGCTTACAAGAATCAGGTGCCGTAGATAAAACAAAAAGCAGTTCCAAGCCCTGCTCTTAGTCTTATATCTAAATAAGATACACAAGACAGATGGAAGGAGAATGAAGGGGAAAGGTAGAAGTGCAAGATCACTCAAGTACCAGAATGAAGAGGTGAATTTTTATCATGGGATTTAATGTACGTATGAAAAGAGCAGGGATCTGAAAAGGGATTGTCTCCTCAAAACTGCAGATGCACATCTCTATGGAAAACAATGAGTAAAAATAACCCCTACTGATATTGTTGATTTTCTCTTTTGACTGCAGCCCATTGTGCTATGTCTGGTGCTGCTAAGGAGAATCTACTGGCCTTCAGGAATGTCTTTTCAGATGGTACAAGTGAATGTGGTGAGAAGGGAGGCTAGAAAGTCCCAGAGCACATGGACAAATCAGTGTGTGTCTCTTCGGATCCTATCTGTTGTTAGATCAATTAATCATGGATGATGGCCCCTTGTTGATAGGCAGGGCAGTGTGTGTTTCTTTCCAGAATCTGGACCAAATGGGGACCACTCAGCTTGGGTTCTGTTCATTCCAAAATAGATCTGATTGAAGGTTATAAATGGGGTTTGGCTTCTGAACCTTATTTGTTTTGAGGGCTTTTTTTTAAAAAAAACCACCCCAAACAATTCTTACTTTAACTAGTTTTTCATGGCCATTTCATTTTACCCACACTGCTTCAAGATGCTCTGCTTCAAGGTCAGTAATGGGTATACAAGGTGGTGTCTGTCAGAAAGAGACAGTATATTTTAGTTCATGTTACCACCAATTGACAAGCAGTGTAAAACATGTTAAAGGAAGGGTTTAAATTTTTTTAAAAACACTATCAAATAAATAAGGGATTGAAAAACAAATTGTGATCTGTGGAGTCAGTCCTCAAATGAACAGCCGGAAATAAATGAAAGCCCCCCAACTAATGAGGCTTCAGAATGATAACTTTTGATATGTACGCCTAGAGATGTACATATCGGGCAGTATAAAAATACGTTAAAACTAACTAACTAACTAACTAACTAACTAACTAACTAACTTGGCAAAGAGACACCTTTTAACGTGATTCTCTTTATTTAGCAGGGGGAGAGTAACTTGCCCTATCCACACCCAGCACAGTACCTCCAGTGACTGTTGCTGGTGTCTATCTCATGTTTCTTTTTAGACTGTGAGCCCTTTGGGGACAGGGATCCATTTTATTTATTATTTCTCTGTGTAAACCACCCTGAGCCATTTTTGGAAGGGCAGTATAGAAAACAAACAAACAAACAAACAAATATTTTAAAAAATCCCTAAGATACGATCACACTAGAATTGCACCAGGAAACTCGGAACAGATGAAGGAGTGGATCTATGTAGCTAGCTGCTGGCTCAGTCCTCACTGGTTCCCATGAGCCATTTTTGGAAGGGCGGTATAGAAATCGAATAAATAAATAAATAAATAAATTGTATATTCAGATCTGCAGCTTTGCAGATAGTGCCTCTGGACATTCAGTCTAGATTTTCAGCCTACTTGTCTCAAGGCTGAAACTATATGGACACATTTGTCATTGTTCTACAACTACACATATGCCATGAATATTTAAATATGCTTGACATGTAGGTATGTGACATTTCTATACATAGGCTGTAAAAGTAAGGGTACAATTCAAAACTACGAATGTTCACTATGAAACAAATATTGGATAAAAATAAAACAAGTGACAGTACAAGGCACATGACAAACTAATATACCTGCCATGGACATTGACCCAGCAAACAAGCAGATCCATTAACTATTCTGCCTTCCTCAGAACCACCATCTACAATAGAGCTGTCCTTTCTCCCGCCAAAGGATGTTTCATCTGGTAGACTAGGAGGAATAGTGGAATTCCCAAAACCACCAAAATACACGTCTTCGTATAATGCATCATCATCATAGTTGGTGGAATTATCGATAACATCTTGTGATCCAAGTGATCTGGCTTCCCTCTTTGCCTTTTTAATTTGAATTTGACCACATGGAAAATTCACTGTAAAAACAGCCACATTTAAAATTAATTGACACAGCCAAGAAGTGTGCTCAGGAGACAAATCATACCTTTGCAACCTATATGTGCATGGCTGAAAAATTCTGAAAACTGAGTTTTTGCATTTATCTTCTACAGGCCTATCTAAAGCAAATGGAAAGGAAAAAACGAGGAAACTAGAATGTTATGACAAATACTTTACAGAATGAGGGGAAATATCAGGATTACTTTCTCACTGGATAGCACTGAGTTTGAGGGAACAGAAAGGTGGAGAGAATAAGTCCTCTGAAGGAAGGGAACTGGGTGGTGTTGAGCTGTTAGGGGTCCTGGGGCAAAACCCTGCAGTTGGCCCCTCATGCTGCTCCTCTCCCTCATCTCATCCTTCCAAGGAACTCATCCCACCCTTCAAGGTGCTCCATCCTCCAGCTTACCTGAATGGGAAGGGAGGGCATGTGGTGGTGGCATCTGCTCCCGCCCACACACCTCCTTGGCAGCAGGGGCAGCAAGACACAGGATGGCAGCAGAAGCTCTCCATCCACCTCACCCTTGGAAGATGGGAGGAGAAGCTGCTATAATGTGTCCCACCATTCACCAAGGGAGAGGGAAACAAGCCACTGTTGCATCTCTTGCTTATCTCTTCTCCTCTTCAGTGAATGAGCCTTTTCCTCAGAGTATTATTTCTGGGGATGTTGGGAAGGAGTCTCTCTGCAGAGGGGAAGGGAATCCAGAAGGAGGAAGCAGTGCCACGAGCAGAGGCATAACTAGGGAAAATGGCGCCCGGGGCAAGCACTGAAATGGCGCCCCCCCGCGCCCCCCGTCCCCCCAACATACTACATTATACTTAGGTTTGTCCTCACAAGCGCCCGCCGCCGCCAAGCCAGGCCACTGACTGGCTGCCAGGCACCAGCAAAGCAATGGGGGGGGGTGCGGGCGGCGCGGAAGGGACCGCTCATGGGGGAGCGGGCGCCGACACACTCTCTTGACTGCTGCAGCACTGCTGCACTGAGCAGGAAACATTTGTATTAACAAATTTTTTTAAAAAAAATTTTTAAAAAAGTTTTTTGTCATGGCGGCGCCCCCCACGTGACCAAAAAAGATGGCACCCGGGGCACGTGCCCCCCCGCCCCCCCTATAGTTACGCCTCTGGCCACGAGTCACTCACATCACAGCTGCCTTCTCCCACCTGCCCGCTATGTGCAAATGAGAATGTGCTCATTTGTGAATGAGGAGGTGGGTGGGAGAAGGCAGCTGTGATGTGAGCCTCATCCTAGCAGTCCCCTATACAGGCCCTGGGGCTTCAGGGGTTGGCTGTTGGCCTAATGTTGGCCCTGGAAGAGAATAAAAATATGCAGCAGCCTGAGAACCAGGGGCCTCACGGGTGGGTGAGTGGAAAGGACAGAGGTCTGAAGGGAAGAGATTGGAGGAAGTAGGGGAGGGGAGCTGGTCTTGTAGCAGCAAGCATGAATTGCCCCCTTTGCTACGCAGGGGTTGCCATGGTTTGCATTTGGATGGGTGACTACCTATGAATGCTGCAAGATATTCCCCTTAGGGGATAGGTTTAGTGGAGAGGCATCTGCTTGCATGCATAAAGTCTCATAAAGTCATAACGACTTCCTGGCATCTCCAGGTAAGGTTGAGAGAGACTCCTGCCTAAAACTTTGGAGAGCTGCTTCCAGTCAGTGAAGACAATACTGAGCTGGATCAATGGTCTGACTCAGTATAAGGCAGCTTCCTATGTTCCTAATTCAAGCCTCACACAGGGAACAGAAGTGCTGAATGCTGTGCTGTTGGCACGATGGGTGTGGTCAGGCAAGAATTCCTGGAGGATGGGGAAAGTGTGTGTAAGCGTGTGCATGTGTGCATGCGTGTGCATACACACATGCATGCAGAGGGGGTGGGGAAGAGATATGCATCAATTCCATTTACTGATATGAACTAACCAACTAAACATTTATCTGATTTGTTTTTCTGACCAATTTTCTTTTTTTCTATCTTGGATATGAGTCTGCAAAAGCAAAGCAGCAGTGCAAATATACCTTTCCCCCCTTTTCAATATAAATTAAAGGACCTTCAGATAAAATGCTTGAATCAAGTTATTTTGATTTAAGACTTATCTCCTTCAGACCCAAGTTAAATTACATCAGGACCTATGCATCTTGGTACAAAGATTCTAGATGTTAGCTGTAATAATTCAAACCATCTGTGTCAAAATAATAAACATCAGCAATCTTGGTTGGAAAATGATTTTAAAAACACAATCGTCTCAGTGGATGGCATGGCATGATACCTGTGGGAACGCAGGATTTTCCATCTTCCGCCAGAGAATAGCCATTGGCGCAAGAGCATATGACATTACTTTCTACAGTTTTGCAGAAGTGCTGACAATCACCATTGTTCATTTTGCAATATTTTAGTTTGACTGCATAAAAGACAAAAATATATGAACATTGAAGTTAAACAAACCCACATCCTTCAAAGATAATATTCTAAAGGAGGGCCAGAGCCATTTCCCTCAAGGTAACCTTTGGCACTCAATAATTCTTTGGTTTTCTGTACCATTTCGGCTCTAGCTCTACCAACCGATAAGTTGAGCAATTGTTGTGGTGTCATGCACGAAGGGGGCTTGGCCCAGGCTGCCGAGAGCCCAAGCAAGCTCTGGAGAGAAGGGGGAAACCGAGGGAGGAAGAGAAAGGGGGAAAACGTCCTATTGGGCAGCCGGCGCTGCCTGAAATTAAAAAGATAGAGTTCGCCTGGGCTCTCAGGGGGCTGGGCGGGAGGGGGGAGTTTGTTCTGGGCTCCTTTGGAGCCCGAGTCATGCCCCCGTGTGCATGACATCATGCACATATTTGTAACTGGAGGGGGCTGCCAAGTGGAGCTGGACCCAGGCTGCCGTTTGACTGGCTCCGCGGCTGCATGGAAGCATGCTTGGAGCTGACTGAGAGTAGGGTTGTGCACAGAAATGGCGGGGGTCAGTTTGAAAGTGGGGGGATAACTTTAAGGGTGGGGGAATGTGCATTTACCCCCCCCCCCACGTTTCCCCCACCAGCGCTCACTTAAAATCCGTTCCGGTGGAGCAGCTGCATACCTCCCTGCCGGCCCGTCCTCTCCTTGGACCCGAAGTGACCAGATTTATCCTGTGTGTATGCACACGTCAGTCCGTGCATGCATGCACACATGCCCAATGTGCACACGCACATGGGCTACTTCCGGTCACTTTTAGTCCGATGAGAGGCGGTAGGGAGGTATGCTGCTGCCCCACCGGACTGGTTTTTAAGTGATCCCCGGTGGGGGAGACATGGGAGGGGGGTAAGTGCACCCTCCCTTGCCCTTAAAGTTATTCCCCCCACCTTCAAACTGGCCCCTGGCGGTTACGTGCACATCCTTAGTGGCAGGATGGTATGACTGTGAGATTGCCTGCATTCCATAGCATGGACAGTATCATAATGTTGAAAGTCTGAACCTCCTGAATTTATATAGATACACTATCACCTTAATCGAAGACTCGTTTGTTCTTTTATAATCAAAATACAAACTTACTATATTCACAATTGAGCCCATGATAGTCGTCCAAACAGGAGCAGGTATATGAAGCAATGCCATCTTTGCATTTCCCACCGTAACGGCAAGGGTTTGATGCACACTGGTCCCCATCTAGAGTTAGGGGGAAACACACACACACACTCAGGGGTTTGTATTGATATGCTAGGATGCGAAGAGACTGTGTCTTAAGAATAAAAATCTGAGGCTGCTGAGAGAGTTACTTTTCAGGCAATATGCTGTTTCCAAGAAGACAGGTTCAAATGTAGCACCTGATGTAGAGCATGCTGTTGCCTTTCTGTGGGCTCACAGTGCACTTAGCTCCATGTTGTAGCATGGTATTGCATCTGCCCAGCAGCCCAAAGCAGACCTGGTTCTGTAGACAGAGGAAGGCATGGAAACAAGGTGAACAGCAGCACCCTAGTACTGTCAAGGCTGTAGTATTCTTCATTACATTTCTGTACTGCCAAATTACAATATTTCATAGCAGTTTACAATAAACATTAATCATTGTGATCTTTTTGGTTCCATTAGTGAGCCAGGAAATAAGAAACTGGCTGTATACCTATGACCCAGATTATATGGAAATTGAAATTAATTCCACTTGCTTCCATGTAATGGGTTTAAGACCAGGGTGTCTAAGAGTATAATTACTGTGGATATGTATAACATTTGTACTGACAGCAATAGAAATCAGTATTTAACTTTTGGGTCTGTTGTAAAACTGTGACCATAAGCTCATAGCACAATAGTTTGCAGTTCTAAGGAAAGAGTAGTGCTGTCATCCTTTGAAAATATACATGCATCTTTGAAAATGTGCATTACAATCTGCTGTTAACTTTGTCACCACCAAAATGTAAGCAATGTGCCCTCTTTGTTATATTATTCTGTGAAAAGTCATGTACACTGATGGTACCGTAAACCCATCAATTCATATCATATGGTCTCCCTGCATTTGTGCTAGGTGGACACAAGGAGAGAGAACAATGCAATTTGTTTTTCTAAAAAATATATAAAAACCACTCTTCAGCACAAGGCTTGCAGAGTGGCATACATATTAAAACAATACAATACAATTAATTCTATAAATAAATAGCAGGGAACTGTGGTCACACAATCAGGAAAGTCAAGCAGAATAGTAAAGTAACAGTTAAATACAGTAAACACAATTTGCTGGAATGCCTAAAAAAAGTCTTTGCCTGGCACTGAAAAGATACCAACATGGGTTCCAGGTGAATTTTTCTAGGGAGGGCATTCCATATGTTGGGCACCACAATGAGAAAGCCGTCTCACCAATTACCACCAGCCTAACTTCAGATAGTGGGGGACATGGGGAGGGGCCTCCAGCGATGAAGACAAGCTTCGGGCTGTTTCATGTGATAGAAGAAAGTATTTTGGTAAGCCAGCTCCCAAGCTGTCTAGTACTTTAAGGTATCAATCAATCTTTATTACAGTGAGCAACCAGCAAAACACAATGAACATACTGTAACAATTGATAAAGCAAAATAGAACAGTAAGATAGCAAAACAGTAAACTATTGACCATTAGAGTGAATGCAATTTAACCAACTCTAGGTGAATCTTACAAACTAAAACAGAATTTTGCAATATTTAAAGAAGTTAAATCATTCCGGTCATACAGTAAAACATTGAAGGTAAAATGAATCTGAATGGCCTGGAAATTCAGGAAATCCCCCCCCCCCGGAAAGTGGGTAATAAAACAGGAACAGATATCCTCATTAAAAAGGTAGTATAGGAGGACATGAGCCATTGATTCCATGGCTCCTGCACCACAAGGGCAGAGCTGGGCTGCATATGGAATTTTCCTTCTAATACTACTGTAGGAAATGCATTAAAATGCGCTAGAGTCAAAGCTCTTCTAAATCTAGATACCGTTATTTGATTTAGATATCTTGGGGGCTTTGAAATGAAGAGTTGGTTACTGATAAAAACATCTCTTGGAAGGCAGGATTGGTCAGATAGGTGTCGGAGGTGCTAATCCAACTGGGTTGGGGGAAAGAGCAACCTTAACCAATAAGTGGAAATAATTGACCATAATGCCATCTCCACCTTTTTTACACCAGATTCCTGAAGGAGAACCACATTTGGAACACTTCTAGCTACTTGGAAAATATTTCTTTAAAAATTGGATTGTACAGCTTCCAATTGAGCAAAATTGCCATATGGCCCAAGTTGTGCACCATACAGGAACTGTGCACATGCTTTAGCTAAAAATAGTTTTATTGCTGCTGGGATAAATAAGGCAGCTCTAGAATAATAAAATGATTGAATGGCTGACACCGATTTCTGGGCATTTTGCAAAACATAATCCAAGTGGCACTCTGACTGCCAGAAGCTTGGAAAACAACACCCAGATATTACTTAAAAAAAAAAACAAACTTGTTCAATTTCATGACCATTACCATTCAGATGCCAAGTGCGACCTTTGGGGTGCTTAGCAAAAAGTAAGGATATTGGGACTTTAAGGTAGTGATTAGTTCTTTGAATTGTGCTGTCAGCCATTGTACCTGTTTGAATTCTAATGAGATGTGTTCACAGTAGCTAGTTATCCAGCAACTGCATTTTGTATTAACTGAAGTTTCCAAAAAATCTTCAAATCTTCATGAAGTGCATTATGATAGTCTAATGAGGTTACTATAATATGGATGACTGTGGCAGTCTCTGTCTAGAAGGGTTCATAACTGGTACACCAGCTGGTGGAAGGTGTTGTGTGCTGTAGATTCTACTTGGGTCTCCAGTGACGATGCTGGATTCATCAGCATCCCCTGATAGCAAACCTGGTCTTCTAGTGCAACCTGTCCAATACAGGTTGAAGATCACCTCCCCAGTCAGATAAAACTACCAACATAATCTAAGTGTTTTTATCAGCATCCTGATGATACCTCAAGTTTCTAGATGACTTTGTTCAGCAGTTTCATGTAGATATTAAAGAGCATGGGAAAAGAGATAGAAATCTGCAGGACCTCGGATCATAAACACTATGGTGCCAAGTAATAGTTCCCCAGCAACTGGCCATCCAAGCTGGAGTGGAGGCATTGAAGCACAGAGCCCCCAGTCCCCAAGACATCCAGAAGGACACCATGGACAATGGTACTGAAAGCTGCAGAGAACCAGGAGAATTAGCAGGGTCATATGTTCCCCCCCACTGCCATAGGGCATCCATCAGGTCAAGCAAAGCAGTTTCCATACCAAAGCCAGGTCTGAAACCAGACACAAATTGTTCAAGATGATTATGTTCACTCAAGAGCAACTGATCTTTGGTGACAGCCCTCCATTCAGGGTGGGTGCCAGACTATTTTGCACCCTAGGCAAACACATTGACACTCTAAACTCTGCGCCCCTCTGAGGTCTGCACTCTGCGCCCCTCTGAGGTCTGTGCCCTAGGCGGCTGCTTCGTTGGCCTAATGGTAGCACCGGCCCTGCCTCCATTTCTGCTTGCCCAGGATTTAGACAGGCTTTCTACTTGGATCTATATGGTGGGATTCTGTGATTTACAACAAAATGGGGCTGAAATTCCTTGATCACCATCATCCATTGTCCTGGCACAGTGTCATGGGCATGCTGGAAGACTCTGACGAGGAGTTGGAGGAGGGGATGGAGCTGACAGCAGAGGAGGGAGGGCAAGGACCAGAAGTTGCAAATGAGAGTGGGTCCGAAGCATGGGAAGTTGAAGATGAGTTAGAGCCAAGTGAGGCAGCTCTTGTGGAGGAGGCGCGTCTGGTCTCAGCTGTGGAGAGGCATCAGTCCAAGAAACAGCAAGAGTTAAGGAGCTGCATGCATAGAACAACAGACAAAGCTGCTGACTCAGGAACTCTTGATTAACAGCACCGGGGGTCAGCCTATTTAAGACGACTGTACCACAGCTACCCTGCTGATAGGAACGCCAGTTTCCTGTGAGCTAATCGGCTGTGTTCATGTATTGCCTTGACAGTGTTTGGACCCTGGACTGTGTTGACCTTGCCTGTGGATTTCGCTTTGTACTCTGTTGGATTTATTGGATTGACTCGGACTGGCCCTGGTTTGGAGAATTCCTTTATGTAAGACTTTGCTGTTATACTTCTGCCTGCCTGTTTTACACTCCATCTGGCTAGCCTGACAGATTTACAACACACAGCTAGAAGCCAAGGATCTGTCTATGAATTTGGCTCACTCTGACTTTTTAATCATAATGAACCAACATGTTTATTTTATTAAATACACATCATGAGAATTTTCAAGAAACATTTTATAAGAAGAACATTTTAATCTCTTACCATATTTATTCCAGAATTCCTCCTATCGAGAAAAAAACAGCAGAGTTTGGTAACGCTAAACTTTGAAAAATCACATAATGCTAAACTGAATATCACATATGCAAGAGAAAGGTTTTATTTAAAAGAGTAAGCTTTGCCTAATTCAATGCTTTAGTTTGAGGCTCATCTTAAAGTATAGCTCACTTTTAAAGGTCTTTTCAAAAAACCTCTCTCTTCTCTGTCATACCTTGTTATAACCAGTGACCAATCCCTCCTTTGTCACAGCTTTCTTATCCCCTTGATGTGAAACATACTTTATGGACAATCCCGTAATGGAATAAATAAGAATCATCACATTGATTTAATTAATGTTTTTCTATGTAAACTGCTTTAAGAACTTCTGTTAAAAATAGTATATGAGGAGGAGTAGTAGTAGTAGTAAAGAATCACTTCAGTTCCCCAGTAAGATTTTGAAGCAATTCAGCTGACATACTGATTAAAATGTGTCAAAAGCACAAATACTACACACACTTGTTGACTGACTATTGTCCAAATTGTTCTTTTATATAGAATATTAGAAAGATGAACTATACACAGATGGTATGTGCTGAACATAACTTGTGAATATAACATAATGCTGACTATAACATGATGAACATAAATGCTGAACAAAACTTGAGAATAGGCTTCTGTGTGTATGCAAATGCTGTTGAAGGGCAGGGGTGGATTAAACTTTTGGCCGCCCATAGGCAAAAATGCTTTTGCCACCCTTAAAAAAAAGAAGCTCCGGTGGCAGTGGGGAGGGGAAATTCCCCCCATTTACTTTGAGTTGAGAAAAATCTGTGGCGGCAGCAGTAGCTGCGGTGAGGCGGGGTGACCAGGAGAGCAGGGAGTTCTCCCTTTTGCTCCTAAAGATTGCTGGCAGTGGGATGGGGTGCGGCAGTGGTGGTGGCTGGCTGCAGTTGCAGGGAGGGTGAGGGGGCAAGGAGGGGAGAGTCACAGTGCCCCCCCTTTTTACCTCTAAGCCTGCTGTGCGGGTGGCAGCGACAAGCTCCAGTTATGTCCTCCTCCCCTCCTACTAGCTGGCTGAACAGCCGATTCAAGGAAACCAGCAAGGTTTCCTTGTGCATGCAAGGGAAGCAGGAATCAGTCTGCAGTCTGCAGATAGCAGAGCCTGGCCATTCAGTCAGCTAGCAGGAGGGGTGGAGGACGTAGCTGGAGCTTGCCACTGCCACCTGCACAGTGGGCTTAGAGGTAAAAAAGGGGGGGCACGGTGAATCTCCCCTCCTCACCCTCCCTGCAGCTGCAGCCAGCCACCACCACCGCACCCCATCCTGCCACCAAAAATATTTAGGGGCAAAAGGGAAAACTTTCCCCTCACCCGGTTGGACCCCCTCTCCCCACAGCTACTGCCTCCCTCTCCCCACACTTTTTTTCAAATCAAAGTAAAAGGGGGGGCTTTCCCCTCACCCTCCCTCCCCACAGCTACTGCTATGGGTGCAGCTTTTTTTCAAATCAAAGTAAAAGGGGGAACTTTCCCCTTGCCCCCACTCTCTGGAGCTACTGACACCACTACTCCTTGAATATTGTCACCGTAGGCAGATGCCTCCTCTGCCTCTGCGTTAAACCATGCCTGTTGAGGGGTATGAGGAGAAACATTAAAATCTTCACACAGCAGAGTATGCTCTGGTGGCAAAGAAATTCAGCCTAGGAGATCATCTGGAGACATTAGGTGGAGTTCCAAAAATAAAGATTTGTTAAGAAACATCACATACTGAGAAAGAGCCATTGAACAACATACTCTAACAGGCACTAGCCTTCAACAACTGAACAATTCTAACTGACTCTTAACTGATCAAGAGAGACAAATTTAACATGACTCACCATGCCTCTACTGGCCAGAAGAGGTTACTGTGGTGCTAAGAGCAATGCCTTAGAATTTTCACTTCTAATAAATGCATGCTATAGAAGCATGACAAAAACAGTTGCATGAAAGGGCAATCGAACATGATCAGGACCAGGGCAGGCAGGATGGGGGAAGGCCACTCTTTCCCCATGCCCAGTTTTCCTGCTAAAAATGGCCCCTTGAAGCAGAAACCACCTTTTCAGGCACATATTGCCACTTCTGGGGTATAATTTTTTGTATGAAAATGGCATGTAGCGAAAGAGTGAGCCTTCCCTTTCCCACACATCCTGGTCCTACCTCAATTTACTCTGCTGTGTTTTTTGGGAGGGGCTGTGTGTCAAAAAAGAGGCATTTCCAGTAGGAAGCACACCTCTATGATTGCATGCATTGGCGTGTATGTGTAGTTTGTCCCTAAGACAAAGCAACAGTAGCTAGTTTATCCTCACAGTTTTCTCTTGGTCTTCAAAGGCTTCTCTTGCTTCTTCTTTTGTGCATTTCTCCTCATAACACTCTCTTTCAATATTTCCTTGCTTAATCTCTTCCAGAAATTGATTGGCTCGTTTTGTTCTCTGCAAAAACTTGTTTGCCATTTTATCTTGTAAGAATACTAAACAAGGAAGCAAAAAAGATTGTTAATTGTCAATGCTTATCAAAATACTAAGAAAGCAGGCTGAATATATAAGTAACAATGATGTGTTTAGTTGTGATGGTCCCAGTTCAAGCGATGAATGCTGCTTCATGTTACTTCTGGTGGTGGAAAGCACACCATGAGGTTAACTGTATTAGAGAAAATTACTTATATAGCAGAGTATTTCAGGAGCTAACTTACTCCCATTACAGCAGAAGTTAACAGTCTCTCAGGGGCAACATTGTAAATGATAAGCATGGAGATTCATGTAAGGTTAAATACTTTAACCTTCTACTTTAATAATCTATTTTATTCAGAAATCCATGATGATAGAAAAGACCTATATCTAACAGCTGGCTACATCTAAAAGCTGGTCAGAGAGAGAGACCTATAGAAGCATGGTGCTCAGAGAAAGAGCTAGAAGCATTCTGAGAAGGAGGAGGAGGAGGAAGTCACTCCCAGGAAGTGGGACCTTTGCACCAGTAACCCTAATGACCACTAGCGGCATTGGGAGAAGAGATTGATAGTTAGGGTCTGTACTCAGGTACAGACCCTAACTATCAATCTCTTCTCCCAATGCCGCTAGTGGTCATTAGGGTTACTGGTGCAAAAGGTCGATGCCATCTGGAGCTGGATCTCCAACATCCCTTCTTATTGCCTGTCACACTGGTTCATGACTCTCATCTTCTCACAAAGCATCTGGAACCGATCTCTTGGTAGTGGCTTGGTCATTCCATCTGCCACCATCTCTTCAGTTGGGCAGTACGTCAAGTTGACTAGCCCCTTCTCTTGTGCATCTCAAACATAATAGTGCTTTGTGTCAATGTGCTTGTTCTTATGCAGAGATTCAATGTCTTCTTCTGCAGCTTTCCTCCATTTCTCAACTTTGTGGGTTGTCATCTTTTCAACATCTTGCCATGTGCAGGGCTCCTGTAACTCTTCACTTCTGGTCATGAGTGAGAGTCTTTTGGATGGAATCCCTTTGTTGGGCTTCTGTGAGTGTCTCAGTTCTGTTTTAGGCTGTGCAACCCCTTCCGATCTGCTTCTGGTTCTGGTTCACTGGCTGGCATAAGGTGTATTAGAGTCTGCTCACCTGGTTCCTCTCTCATCTGGATCCTTGGCCCAACCTCTGCCACTTCCCCTCTGTTTCGCCTTTGTCTCTCATCAAAGTACACAGCATTGCAAATTTCCTTGTCACCAGTTTCAACATTAAGGATTCTGTATCCTTTTCCTCCAAGTACATATCCACAGAGCATTCCTTTCTTACTTTTGCAATTCAGCTCGTTTCTCTTTGCTTTTGGTACACATGCATATACTTCACATCCAAATACTCTGATATGCTTTAGGCTAGGCTTTTATCCAAACCACAATTCAAATGGTGTCTTTCCTACTGCTTTGGTTGGCAATCTGTTCTGTAAATAGCTGGCAGTCATCACTGCTTCTCCCCAAAACCTATTTGCCAAACCTGCAACTTGCAGCATGCATCTGGCCATTTCTAGTAAAGAGTGATTTTTCCTCTCTGCCACACCATTTAATTCTTTTGTGCATGGGGGCATAGTCTCAAGTTCAATCCCCTGCTCCTTCAGGAATGTTTTCATGTCATTTGACATGTACTCACCTCCATTATCCGACCATAGTCTTTGAGGCTTTCTTCCAAATTTGTTACTGACCAGTGCAACATACTCTTCAAACCTCTGAAACACTTGACTCTTCTCAGAGTATAAACATAAGCAAATCTGGTAAAATCATCAAAAAATGTGAGTATGTAACGATTAAAACCTCTGCTTTCTTCAAATGGACCACAAAGATCATTGTGAATCAACTGTAGGGGGCGCTGTGACTCTTTCTCCTCTCTCTTATGAAAGGTAGGCTTCACAGCTTTAGCACAAAGGCAACAGTCACATCTGGATGCAGCCTCTCTGCATCTGTACTTTAAAATCTTTAATTAATTTCCCTTTCTCAAGCTCATGAATTGTTTAACATTAGAGTGAGCTAGGCGTCGGTGCCAAAGCAAGTCCCGTGATTGCACCCTTTTGCTAGATTTGCTCTTTCATTCATAGAGTCCAATTCAAACAATCCACTCTCTCTTAGAGTTGCAGCCATAATCAAATCCTTTCCTTTGAACTCAGCTCTGCATCCTTTTTCAACTCCAGATTTCACAGAAATCAAATTATTTTCCAATTATGGCACAAATAATGCATCCTTAATAGTAACCGCCACACATTGTCCATCTGGTAGCTTACAATGTACTATTGCAACACCTCTCCCCTCAGCAGAAAGGGATCTGCCATCTGCGAGATAAATTGGGACTTTGTAATCCTTATCCAAACAGATTGATTGATTGATTGATTGATTGATTAAGTGCCGTCAAGTTGGTGTCGACTCTTAGAGATCACATAGATAGATTCTCTCCAGGATGATCTGTCTTCAACTTGGCCTTTAAGGTCTCTCAGTGGTGCATTCATGGCTGTCGTAAGTGAGTCCATCCACTTTGCTGCTGGTTGTCCTCTCCTTCAACTTTTCTCAGCATTATGGACATTTCAAGGGACCTGGGTTTTTGCATAATGTGTCCGAAGTAAGATAGTTTGAGCCTGGTCATTTGTGCCTCGAGTGACTATTCTGGATTGATTTGTTCTATGATCCATTTGTTTGTATCCCTGGCTGTCCATGGTATCTTCAAAAGTCTTCTCCAGCACCAAACAGTTTAATATCTTTCAAAAAATGCTCTGTTGCTCCGGAATCAACGCAGAATATTTTTTTATTTTCTCAATCATGGTATTATAACTTTTAAACTTGAGTGTATGAGAATCTCTTCCTGGTATGGAATTCTGATGGCTTTTAGCATCAGGAATCTCAACCCTCTCTATCTCTCCTTTTGTCTTCTTTCCGCCAGCAGCAGCTTTCCTGGGCTTATCAGCACAATTAGCATATGGATTCTCATCGCCCTTAACACTGAAAACACCTTTGTTCTGTGTTACAGAGTGAGACTCTGTAACATGGTCTCTATGAAGAGAAGCCATTTCTTGCTTTCTATGAAAATGTTCAGCCAGGCGCCCAGAGATATATTTTAAATTTAAAGATGAATCTGAAACTTATTGCCATTGCCAATTTAAGGGCTTGATAACTTTCAGACAATGAGCTGATGAATCCCACAACTGCAGCCTCACTGAGGTCTGTCCCCAAGTCTTTGAGCTGCTTTCCCAGATCCTAGATTTGGTTTATATGCTCAGTAGGATTTTGTCTTTCATTCAGCTTCAAGTTGCAGAGCTTTTGAATGAGAAAGATGGTATCACTGGGGCTTTTGTGATTATAAAGCTCATCCAGCCTTTTCCCAATTTCACTGGCCAATTCCGCACCCATAAAATGAGTATATAATTTTGGACTTACATGCATCCCAAGAATTCAAAGTTTTCTTATTTTGATAATCCCAAAGCTTTCTTGTATCTGCTTGTTGCTCACCAGGTCTCTGTGTGTCCTCCAGAACATTGTCGAGTCCTTGGCTCATCAGATAGGATTTGAAATGACCAGTCACTGCAGTTTGAACCATCCAGCCTGGGAATGCTGAGGCTAATCTGGCTGGAATCAGGGTTGCCATATTCAAGCTTCTCAAATCTGAGTGGCCTAATTTGCATATTTGCATATTATGCAAATTATGCTGAAACTGATTTATATTTATTTATTTATTTATTTATTTATTTATTTATTTATTTGAAAGATTTGCATACTTTCCCCTCCTTCTCTGTCCTCCCATGTGATTGGATCCAGAGTAAAATCCGAGCTACACATTTAAAATCCATGTAAATCCAGGTGGAATTTAGCAGCCGGGTCGAGAAGCTGAAATCCAGGGGCTATCCTAAATTCCAGGGGACATGGAAACCCTAGCTGGAGTCCATGCTGTCTCTTTGTTACTGTAGCTGGAGAAGGAAGTCACTCCCAGGAAGTTCCTGAGGACAGTCTGTTGGGGACACCCTGACCCCAACATTAAACCCAGAATTACCAACCCAGAATTGTGTAGAATTCAGGCCTGTGTGATTCCATTTTATTAAGGAATCAATTAATGCCTGAATTCAAGGTGAACTGACACCCAGGTCTCATGACTGCCTCTGATAATTGCTCTGTGAAGGAAGAGGCAATCCAGCAATGTATCCTCAGTGTTTGTGAAATGGGTACTCAGCAGAAACACAAAGGCCAGGCCTGGTCTATCCAAATGCTAACATTTAACTTACTACTGTATCAGATAACGTCTGTGGTGAGGAGCTGAGCTCGCATTTCTTCCTGCAAGAAGTCTATGTTAATCCTTGTCAATGATTATTCTGCTATGCCCAAAGGGGATACCCAATTGCTGTCTATAGAAATTCCACTCTAGGTAGATGCACACAAAGAAAATATCTATAGATTTAATTATTCTTTTATTAACACCTTTTAATACCTTCTGGGACCAGGCGCCATAAATCTGGGGACAACAGATGATGCCCATTTGCAAGCTCAGAGATGCAGATTTGCTTTGGGCAAAACAGAACAATCCCCTCCCCAAACTAGCAGAAGTTGGGATTGAGATCTCCCTGGACTGAGCTAATATCCTGAACTAATATCAATAATTAAAAGACAATATCCAGAAGGTAAGAGCAAATTGTCACCTTTTTGGGATCCAGAAGGATGAGGATATTTTGAAAATAGACTCTATGGAGATCAAAGGAAGGAACAACTATAAAGAAGGGGGCTTAGTGAACAGAGAGCTAGCAATCTTTGCCTAACAAGCAATACTTGCTCAAGAGCCATCCCAGAGTTTGCTGCTAAAGCAGCGGGGCAACAAGCAGGAACTCTTTCCATGGACAGGAACTGTCTGTGACTTCTGCTGCACAGTGAGAAGTCAAGACTTTCCCAGCCATGGTGCTCTCACGCTCCACCTTGCTCTGAGCAAACTACCACCAGCCTGCTTGACTGCTAGAAGCTTGCATCACTCCCAAGCTCCTTTTCTCCAGCTCCAGCATTTCTTCTGCAGCTGAAGCCTTACCACTCTCAAGCTTCTGACCCTGGTAATATGCTGCTTCCACAAGGCTTGGATGCCTCCATCCTTCCCCCTTCTCCTCCTCCCTCTTCCCTCTACTAATTCCTGATCTCCCCAAACCATGCCATTCCTCAATCTTCCTTACCCCCCCCCACTTTCCGTCTTATATCTGAATTATATTAGGCTCTAGGAAAATTGAATACACACACATATGATAGTTAGGAACACTGGGTTAATGTTGTTGCTAGCTATGATTGAAATATTGTTAGTAGTACTGATTGATGGTTCTGTTTTCTGCTCAGTTAGATTGATGCTGTTATTCCTTTATACTCAATAAAGCCCATTGGATCATTTAGGAGTGTTAGATATTCTTTCTACCTTTGTGCCCAGACTATACATGGTCACCGTATAAAAGAACTGGTCACTTTGTGACACTGGTGAAGCCAGCCTAATCTCATATGCTAGTTCCGGAGCATATCTAGAATACAAATCAGGCTTGGTTCACAACAAGTCTATCAATAGAGGGGTCACAGAGGCCGAGATAAACAGGAAAGAGAAGGAGACCCTAACTATCTGTCTCTATTCCCAATGCCCCTAGTAGGCATTAGGGTTACTGGTGCAAAAGGTTGATGCCAGCTGGAGCTGGATCTCCAACAAACTCGCATTTGTTTTCTTCCTTGATTGTATCTTTTTATTTAAGACCAATAGCTGAATCACTTTGCTTTTATTTAGCACTGCAAAAATCCACCCCAAAATCCACCCAGTCCTCTTCATCGCCTTGGCTAAAATTCTTGTTGACATTCTAGTAACCTCCCACCTTGATTGGTACAACTTTCTGCTCTCTGGCTTTCTTGTTGCACATCTCAGTCCTCTCACTTCTACCCCCAAACTCCACTCTCAAAACTGTTCATATTTCTAGTTGCTCAGATCGTGTGTCACTTCTCCTGTAAATGTACTGCCCACATTTCCCCTTCTCTATCCTTGTCTCTCTTTCCTCCTTCTGTTGTTTTCTCCATTGACTGTTTTAGCCTGTGACCTCCATGAGGGGCTTGGTAAAACCCAGAATGGAACGGGCTGGAATGACCCCTTAAAAATCAAACTGGACCCCCAAAATAGTGGCATGTTCTAGAGACACTCAAGAACAATATTTTAGTATTGAAATATTTCCATTATTAGACTTTTATTAACTCCTTCAAGGGCAAAAATAGAACAGAACAGCAGAACAGTCCAGACTTTTGTGTGTTTCAATTCAGGGGTACAGTTTTCCCCAAAATATTTGAGGAGCTCCCCCCACATTTTACTGAACTCCTCCCTAGCAGACTAATAATCCATATCTTCTTCTTTTCTTCCCAAAATTGTCTTTCCTTCCCTCTGACAAAATCTAAGTAAGTCACTCCTCAAGCTTTCCCTCTGTCTGTTTTAGAAGCATTAAAAAAAAAAAAATCATTATCTTTCATATAGTCAATTGCCCTGACCCAAAGAACAGGAAAAGCAGCTGGAGAATGTGGGCATATTTCAGTAATGGTGAGAGGAGGAGGAGATGGGAGGAGTGCCATAAAATCCTAAAACACTGAAAATACAAGAACAATTCTAAAATTTAGAAGCAAGTTAGATACCATTCGAAAAACATCATTCCATGCTGCCTGCAAAGTTTTGTTACGTTGTACATGAATTTTTCAAAGTTTCCCTTTCATAACATTTTGGGATATTTTTAGAAGCAGAAGCAGTTCGACAATTCCCCATGTTAAATATTCTACTACAGTCTTACTGATCTGTAAAATGTTAAACATTTTTTAAAAATACTTCTATTTTCTGTCTTTCCTAGTTTAGTTCTTGCCCCACCCTGTGTCATGTTTTTTTAAAAAAAATCCCTTTCTTTAAAAATAATAATCACTTCTACTGAATCATCTGCCTGTTATGGGGGCATGTTAAGTAACGTTCTGTTTATTTGCTACCTCTTAATAGAAATATTTTTGTGATCAGTTAAGCTGTCTCCCCACTCATACATTTCATCTTCTGTCTCCTCCCTCTGAGCAGGGAGATATTTCTGTTATAATACAGATAGCTTGGTGTTCTGGAGTACTTTTAATACATTTATCTGCAAACTGCTTGCAAAGTACACTGTGTGTACTTATTTCACTCGGATATAAGATCAAAAGCCTCTCCGAAGAGATCTCCAGGAAGCTTTTCACCTGGGGCTTTGGAAGCCCCCTCCCAGAATGGAGGGGGTGCATTCATATATCGGCTAGATATATCCCAAAGTCCCAGCGAGTTATAGGGGAGCAGTTCACCCACAATTTAGGTTTTTCACTGCACATTAGAGTGTAGCCCGATTTATATCCAGAGTTAAAAATTCCACAATTTGTGGCAGTTTTCTGGGACAACTTTGAGTTCGCAGTAAAGCCTCCCCATAAACCCGCAGTAAAACCTGCTGTGCATAAATGTCTCTGGCTATCCTTATCCATCCTGACACAGTAAAGAGGAATATTCCTTATTCAGAAGAACCCAAACCAACTGCATAAAGATTTTATGCAAACCAGTTACATAAAAATTAAGACCCTCTTACCATTTCCTTCTGTCTTCAGGAGACATGTTAGAGAAGTGATAATCACAATGAGGAGCAGCTGTTTAGCCATGGTATCTTGCTGTGTAAAACAACACTCTGTTCTACTTCAGGCTGTAGAACAAGGTTCAAACAGCATACTTCCTGTTCCTCTGCTGTAGCTCTTATCATATACAACCAATGTGTTTGTCTCTGGATATGGATTCTTCAAATGACTGTGCTGACTAGTCGGACATCCTAGACTTTTCCAAGTAAGGTCACAGAGAGCTGTAGTAGATGAAAAGCATCTGGTGGCTTTGATGCCTCAAAAGAGAGCTTCCCTTACTTTTTGCCATAGATACATAGGCATAAAGGAAATGTACCAGAAGGTCAAAAACTGATAACATTTACAGAAATAATCTCTCAATATGGTCTTCACAGGAAACTCAAAACAACCTCACAGACAGAGCAATTCATTTCTAATGAAGTCCTAATTGCGCACCCCTCACCCCGTGGTGGTTTTTTTTTTAAATTACAGGAAAGTTATTGCAGTATCTGAGTCAGAGAACAAGAGAGAAAAATCAACACCTTTTCCACTTGACTGATTTACGTTAGCAAGAGTGTTGCACCCCCAAGCTACGGAAAAACAGCAAAACATGCTAAAAAGGAATCAGGAGAAGGTAGGATCAGCAGTCCTGAAACTGTGCCGAACACATCGGAGGAGAATGATCAGGCCCACATCAGGGTAAGATGCATATTTGGCCTTGCCAGAAGGTGAGCAGGACTGAATTCATTTGGAGAGGGTTTGACAATTTCCCAAGAGAGGTGGCCGAGGGATATGGGAGCCACCCAAGCAGAAAGGCATTAGGAGACAGAGCAAGGAAAGCAGTGGGTGGAGTCATGTTCATGACCTCTCGACATACAGATGTTTTGGGCAGCATATCACACAAGAGGGAAACCCAAGCTGGATCACACTGGAAGGCAATTGCTGAACTGTTGGACTAGGAGTAAAATATTGTTAGAGGTTGTTAATTTTACCCTCAATAGGTAAAAAAACAGCAGAGCACTGAGGAATGAGCACACACTCCAGTTACAGAGTGGGTAGTAGAGGATGGTTTAGTTGTTGCAGCTATTAGAGAAAACACATGGAGATCTTTGTGGAACTAAATACTAAATATTTATTGGTTAAATACATTTGGATAGGAAAGATCTATAAAGGACTACATAATGGATAGGTAAGGAGAGAGAGAGAGATGTTTCCATCTGCTCTCTAGGAGGAAAGGAAGGATTGTGACTCAGCACAGGAAGTGCAGAAGAGTCAGATCAGGGGTCATAGAGTAGGGACAGGTAGAACAGTCAGGGAGACCCTTACTCACTATCTCTACTCCCAATGCCCCTAGTGGTCATTAGGATAGTTGATGCACGGGAACTCCATCTCCAACAAATATAGGGTAGAAACCTTTATTTTGTATCCATTCAGGCTTGGACTGGCCCACAGGGCAACAGGGCTTATTCCCGGTGCGCCCCATTGGCAGGGCACCCCTGTGCCCCGCTGCACTCGGCAGCAGTGAATACTCCCACCCTTAATTACCCATTCTGCTCAAAACTCAGCGCCCTCCCCACATACATTCCACGGCCCTCTCAGTGCCCTGAATCCATTGTGCACTTTTGTTCTGTATTCCACTTACACTTAATACATTTTGGCTTATTCTAATTGGACCCAGAGTCTTGTGTAATTATAAAATGGAAGATCACGTTAAATCATGGGCTTGTGACAATCTCTCTCAACTGTGCAGGTGCGCCTTGAAGTTAGCAAGAGATGCTGGGCTGAACCGAAAGGCCCAGCATTGCTCCAGCCACCACCGGGGGTGGGGGGAGGACTGCTCCACTAACCCCCTGGGAGCCATCCCTCAGGCACACGGTGGCTGTAATTAAAGAAAAACCAAAGACGTTTGGCGGGGCAGGTGCAGGGTGGCTGCTGGAGCCCCGCCAGCCATTTGGCAGCTGTAATTAACAAACAAACAACCCATGGAGGTTGGTGACATCACCGGCCCCCCAAAGTAGGTTTCAGGAGGCCTTGTGGTGGGGGTGGTCCAGGTGCCAAAGTTACCTAGGTGCACCCCTGTGCTCATGGGTAAATTGTTATATTCTATTTATTTTGGTTAAGCATAGAGCCAGTTTCAGGTTTGGAGGCCCTTGGATCAGCCGCTATCCTCTCATCCAGTGGCACTCTTACCCCAGGACTTTGGGGTCAAAGTCCAGGATCTCCACACCCTTGCCCCCCCCCCCAATCTGTCCTGGGTGGTGTGGTCACCGCTGGCCCGCACAGCGCTGGGCAGCCGAGTTTGACTCATCTGTCCTAGGTGTTTTAGCAACAGAAGAGGAAAGAAATATGTGAGATAGGAGTATGTTAAGTTGTGTGCTGAAATGTTTCTGCAAATGCATATTTGCATATATATACCTGTTTTACATTCTTACATTCTTGTGAGTACAGTTGCTGCTTGTGTCCTCAAGAACCAATGTTTTAAAAATACTGAGTGTGTCATGGCGTGTGTGTTTGTGTAGGAGGATGATGCTTAACCTGCAGCCAGGAGGGCCTCGGGCGGGGGGTGGGGGGCTCCAAAGGCCTTTAGGTCCAGGACCCAAAATTACCTAGGTGCACCTCTGCTCTCATCAGTCATTTCCTGCGAGCAAATATGAACAAAAGATGAGCCCTGCTGGATCAGATCAAAATGTAATCTTATTCAGTATCCAGATGCCGCTGTGAAGCCCACAACCAGGTATGAAGGTAACAGCCCTCCCCTGCTGTTGCTCCCCTCAGGAAACAGTATTCAGTAGTATCTGGCCTATGACTCTGGAGGCTGTAAATAGCTACCATGATTAGCAGCCATTGATGGAGCTATCAATGTATCTAACTCTCTTCTAAAAACATCTAAGCTAGTAGCCATTAATTACACTTTTATGGAAGCAAATTCCATAAATTAATTATAAATTGTGCACAGGTCCTGTCTTTTCGGTCCTGAATCTACTGCCAATCAATTTTGTTGATTGACCCATGTTATGGTATTGTAAAAGCGGGAGGAAAAGCTTCTCTGCCCACTTTCTCACCACTACAAATGACTGAATAATCCACCTCCTCTGCTAGTCTTCCCCCCCTTCTGCCCCACCCCTCGAATTAAAAAAACAACACACCAAACACTTTAGCCTGTTCTTGTAAGGAAATTGCTCCAACCCTCTAATCATTTTCACTTCCCCTCTCTGCATTTTTTCAATTCTGCAATACTACAAGCTGTTTTTATCCCATATTTTTTACCAGTCAGGCTCCAAGACTGGAAGCAAGCCGAGATGAGATGAAAAGGGGGCGGGATGGGGAAGCAGACCAGCACTGCCTCTGTCTGTTTGCTAGAACTCAACCTCCACCTCTGGTCCAAGTGCTTCAGGAATCATGGAATTTGTCAAATTAACATGCAATTAAACAACAAAATCTAACGGGACTTTTCTACTTATAATACACACTTGTCGGAAACATTAAATAAACTAAACATTGTAATAGCATACACTCCTTTCTGGGCATATTAGAAATAACACTAAAATGTAAATACATACAAAATTAATACAATTAAGTTTTAAATCAATATATGGTCTTTAATCTATTAAACATGCTTAAAGAATGTTGAATAGAGAGATGTCAAAAGTGGTAGCCAGATAGAAGAGCAGCACAAGTTAGGAATTCATGTGATTGGTTAACCAGTCAATGTACTTGACCACATTTGTATAAACCCCATATGTGCCTTTTGCTGCACATCCCTTCCCCCAGCTCACAATCCCTGTTAGAAACCAAGTATCCTTGTACTTGGTGGCATGAGGCCCACCACTGTCACCTTCACATGAGTCTTTAGTCCCATCAAAGTACCCAGCGCAAAACATGTTCCCTGTAATAGTGAAGTTAGTGTGCTGAACGCATTCTTTCTTGTGCATTTTGCGGAGCCTCACTTGCATAAGTATGGCGGAAGTTGGCCCACCTTCAATGAGACGACCCCACCCACTCACTGTGGAGTATTCAATGAAGTTCAGCACGTCTGCGGCAAATCGCTTCTGTGGCAAGCATATGGGCACCACATAATCCGTCAAGTTAACTGGTGTTTCTAATCGCAGCAAGGCAATATCATTGTCAATTCTCGTTTTTGGAATATATTTTTCGTGGAGGATGATTTCAGCAACCTTCCTTTCCTGTTCACCTTCATCTTCATGGTCTCGGCTGTATTCACCTGGAAAAGCAATGTGTAATATTTAGGAAGCAGATGGTTTCAAGCTCCTTTGCAGCACAGGTCTCTCAGAGCACAGCCAATGCTTTAGGAACACTTTATGGCAGTCAGGGAGGAGCCATCCCTCAGTGATAGAACCCATGCTTTGCATGTAGAAGGTTCTAGGTTCAATCCCTGGCATCTCTGTCAGACAGTGTAGTCACTGCCAGTTAGTGTTCTGAGTGGTAGGGATGTGCAAACAGGTTCCGATGCAGGTTCGATTCGACTGTTTGGGAACCAAACCCTCCTGGAGGTTAGCAAGGTTTTTTTTTAATGTTCATTTTTTAAAAAAACCCACCCCAAACCCTACCCCTGGGGGAGTGGTCCAAAGTGGCAGAGGGGAGGGGTCCTCAGAGGTTTTCCCTCCCACTGCCGGCCTCCCTTACTTCAGAAATTGGTGTTCAGATGTTCTTCGGCCGGTTTTCGGCCTTTCCCCCTCGGCATGGCAGCCATTTTGGAGGTTCAGACTCTAACTAAACCGGACCAGCTGGTTCTGTGCACAGCCCTACTGAGTGGTCTATCTCCATATGCTCATCAAAACTCAAGAATACTTATTAGCGACACTTTAACAGCCCTGCTGGATCATGCTGAGCGTCTGTCCAGTCCAGCATCCTGTTTCACTAGTGGCCCACCAGATGCCTCTGAGAAGCCCACAGGCAAGAGGTGAGGGCATGCCCTCTCTCTTGCTGTTGCTCCCCTGCAACTAGCATTCAGAGGCATCTTGCCTCTGAGGCTGGAGGTGGCCTATAGCCACCAGACTTGTAGCCATTGATAGACCTGCCCTCCATGAATTTGTCTAAGCCTCTTTTAAAGCCATCCAAGCTAGTGGCTGTCAACACATCCCGTGGCAGAGAATTCCATAGATTAATTATGCGCGATGTGAAAAAAGTACTTCCTTTTGCTCATGCTAACAAGCTAAAGTGTAGGAAAACAATTTATTCCTCTCTTACATAGAAGGGTTTAATATTCATAATATGCTTTGAATGGATAGTTTAGTCTCTCCAGAATATAAGACCCGATTTTTTGAGAACCAACTCTTTATGTAGGCACATTTAGACCTTCACACATGTACTGCTCCTAGCCACTTGTAATGCAGGAATGGTCTGGGTGAACTGGCCTAGCCCCCTTATCATCAGATGATGGATAGCAATCCACCTGGAAGCAAACCCTGCTAGTGAAACTAACATCACTTTGGCTCTCCACCCCCACATCTACTTTCCCTGGGTTATGAGGAGGCCAGGAAACTTCTTAAACAGCACACAATGGACGCAGATTGACAAACTGACATAGGCAGGGCACCAAACATCCCTATCAGTGAAAGCTTAAGGTACATGGTGGCACCTACTGCATATCTAACACAACTAGAGGCCCCTAAGTGTGAGCACTGTAAGATATTCAGCACTCTGAATTTATCCCTTAGGGGATAGAGTCGCTCTGGGAAGAGCATCTAGGTTCCAAGTTCCCTCCCTGGCATCTCCAAGATAGGGCTGAGAGAGATTCCTGCCTGCAACCTTGGAGAAGCCGCTGCCAGTCTGTGTAGACCAGGGCTGCTTAACTTTGGCCCTCCTGAAGCTGCTGGGCTACAGTTCCCATAATCTCTGGGTGCTGGCCACTGGCTGGAGATTATGAGAGTTGTAGTTCAAAAACAGCTGGGGGAGCCTAAGTTGAGCAGGCCT
Source organism: Hemicordylus capensis (assembly GCF_027244095.1). Taxonomy (NCBI): domain Eukaryota; kingdom Metazoa; phylum Chordata; class Lepidosauria; order Squamata; family Cordylidae; genus Hemicordylus; species Hemicordylus capensis. Next base: position 140,841,274 of record NC_069659.1, read on the forward strand.
GGTGTAGACAATACTGAGCTAGATGAACCAATGGTCTGACTCAGTATATGGCAGCTTCCTATGTTCCAGTTCTACATCTCCCAACTACTTTCTGACTGCAATCCTTTTATAACATATAATGTTTTCAAGTTCTGTGCAGCAGCATGCAAAATTCACCGGGATCTGACCACCAGCAAGAACTAATCAGGCCCGACACAGTTGATACCTGCATGCCATCTCTGCTACCCAGTTATACAGCTTTAATGTTATCATATTTTAATTCTAATTCTAATCTTAACTATTTTATAGCTTCTCATATTTTTTAGATTTATGCTCAGTCTCCAACTTCTTAGCCTCTGTGCATTTACTTTAACATATTTCAATTCATTTTATAACATTCCATAGATTTTAGTTCAACAACAATGAGATTTTAGCTTTAACTTTACAGTTACTCTCTCCACAGGCATAGACTGCTTTTAATGCTACCGTTGTTATGTTTTTCTTATGCTGGTCAAAGACTGAAATAAAGATATTGATTGATTGGCTGTGGGAACTGAGTTTCTGATGGTGTCCTTGAAGCCTGTTGAGCCACTAGTTCTTCCTTCCTGTTTCAGGAACCCAGTGATGTTACATGGCCACTTGTAAGCCCTCTTCCATCTGTAAATGTGTGCGTTGGCTCAAAGCCTCTGCAAAGCACATTCCCACTAGTGCTCTTGAGCTGCACATGTTCTCTCTCTTCCCTCTGTGGTTCAGGACAGAAAAGCAAGTATTCCTTCATTCAATATCCCCTCACTCTGAGTGATTTTTAGAAGTCTCATTCAGCTGTTAATCCCACTAGATGGCCTTGTGAAGTCAGGTTCTCAACACCAAAGAAAATAGATTAGCCAGCCATTGAACTCCTTGGATGAAGAGTGAGATAAAAATGCAATAGAAACAAAAGAGAAATATTAACACCACTGCCAGTTTAATCTGCATCATAAATGATCTATCGTTGGGAAATTACAAAACTGGTGATGCAAGAATAGCTGCTTTCTTATTAAGATTTTTTTTGGGGGGGAAATTAAATATACTATGATACATTTCCAGGCTTGCCTGACAAAGTCTCTCCACAAAGTCTATAACATGTAACATATGAAACTGGGAACACACGTGTACACCTGTCATACTCCTGTTTTGATGCCAAGGATTACTCCTTAGCTACTCTCTCCGCTTTACAAATTTGTGAGTGCTTTTCTCTGTTGTACACTGTCTTCATTTCTTCTGCAATGACTTGTCCTATGCTGGCTTTTGAAGTATTTGGAAGTATGCAGCAGATGGAAGTAAAAGATCCAAGGAAATGTAGGATGGAAGAAATAGGCACTCTAAAAATATATGGATAAAGATAAGGACATGGTGGGGAATGTTGTGCCAGAACAAGTCTGAGAATCTACAAGAGGAGGAGGAAGTAGGAGGTGTCAGAAGAATCAGGTGGGGAACAAGATTGTATAAACACATGTTCACAACAATGCTGGCAAATGTGACATAAATGGGGTGCAGTAGTGTATTAGTACTGAAAAATACTTAAAATAAACTGCTTCAGCAAAAAGCCAAGAAACATTTCCCCCGTATTCAAGCAACCCAACTGAAACACAATTTACAAATTCAGAATAATATCTGGGTATAAAGAATATGGGTTGGGATCAAATTGGAAAGGGGGGGAAATGATTTTTAAAAAAATGCTCTGGTTATGGGCAAACCAAACCTCGTGCAGACTCTGCTGGAATTAAAATTCCAACACAACTATATTTTCCAGAAAGCAGAACAAGCACAATCTGCAACCTTTCCCCCTCCCACTTGTGATTTGATCCCATGGGGGGGGGGAATGAAGGGACCACATATCTCTATTAGCTCCATGGCCTGTGCACAAGAGAAGCCCTCCCCAGAAAGCTTTGCCATACTCCCCACCTCAATATTTTCTAAAAGAAACAATTTAAAACATCTTTTAAAAGAGGCTATTTAGTATTTTATCTGCCACTTATAACATTTGATCCACTTGGGAGGCTATGATCCTCCAAACCTTCACCCTGAACACAAAACCATTGGCCTTGCATTATTGTTTTGAAGGCAGCCTGACAGACAAGTCTATTTAAACAAAACCAAGGAAGAAAAGGGAAGTTTCTTATATCTGGTAGGTTCTTTACTTTTTATAGTTCTCAGTTTTTACTTTTTAATCAATAACTTTTAATTTGATACTTCTTTTAAAAAATGTAATTTTAAATGTGGGCTTAGCCTAATCTTTTAACTTGTTTAACGGTATTAGTCTTTTATTTTACATTGTGAGGCTGTTCACACATGCAGCCAAGAGTGGGCTAAGGCAGCCGAGCCTGGTCATGTCTGCGTGTGAGAACCACCAGGAGCTGTCGTTGCAAACCCTCTTGGTGAGCCCACTGCTTATCTAGGGCTAAGGGTCAAAGAGCACCCTAAACTTGGGCTAAGTGCTCATGTGTTGGTGCTGCATGGCACCAACATGGGAGCAGGCTCCATGCCAGCGCCAGAGGGATCCCCACAATGCACTGCACACTCAAGCAGTGCATTGTGGGAGTTCAGGGGGCTGGGATGACATGTCCCGACCCCTACACCTCCGTGTTGCCGGGGGAAACAGCAGACATTTCGGTGCATGGGATCGTGCGCCCTGACCTTCTCAGTTCCAGCAGCTGGATCATCTGCAGGGAAGGTAAGCTTCTGCTGCCTTCCCTGCCGCTAAGCCCTTCTCACTGATCATGAGAAAAGGCTCTATATCTATTTTATTAATGTTGTGAGCGGCCCCGAGCAGTAGTGTACTGGAGGGGCGAGGTATCAATATTTCAACTAACTATATCTTCTACAGGTTTTATACTTCTTCACATCCCTCCCCCTGCCACTTTGTGATTGGAAGCTTCTCCACACAACCATTGTATTCTTGGACACTTTGGCAAAAATGTGTCTGAGTTTACACCACTGGAACATTTCTCCTGCACTCTCTTTCTCTCGTTCTCTCTCTCTCTCCCCCACTGCTCAAAATCAATGGAATCAAAATCAAGGGACTGAAGCACATCTAAGTACACCTAAATGCTGAAATGGATCATTTCTCCTTCATGGCTGGTTTGTGGCCACTGTATTTGGCTCAGATGAATGCTGAACAAAATGAAATGGGTTCTCCTTATAGCATTTTAGCATCCATCCTGAAACAAATGCACAGCCCTAACATCTCTAGTTTTTCCATCACACCAGAAAGTGAGGAAGATTGCACTTACCCAGTTTTATTGTGAGTACTCTGTGGCGTGCATGGATCAAGCAATGAGCTGCAGTAGCTACCCAAGATGGAGCAAGCAGAACACCTCCACATTTTTCTTTTGCACCTTCTATCATGAGGGCCTGAAAATATCACCACAAAAGCATTTACAAGAAACATGATTTACAAGGTAGTTATAAGGGACCTGTTCTGGTATCTTTTATCTATTGTGTGCAGTCATAGAATGGAATGGTTAGTCATTTTTAGAGAGAATGCTTTAAAATGACTAAGGAGAACGCTTGAGGTACAAAAATAAATGGCAACCTCTAGACATATCCTGCAACTAAGTAACATGTAGGAAACAAAAAGACTGAGTGATTTATTTTATACTGTAGTGGATTATAGCCCTTGTATCAGAGCAAGTTCATGTGAGTGGGGGAAAAAATTTCTGAATAATCCCTGCTAAGCTTTCTGGCAAAGGCTACTCCTAAAACCTTTCTGTATTTCTGTTAAGTTCAAAAATGTCTGCCGCTGCCACCACCCCTCTTTTCAACAGAGCTTGACCCTCCCTGGACATGGGGTGGAATCCCAGGGCAACTCTCTTTCTCTTGCTATTGGAAAAGTACACAAATATCCTCCACATACAAGCCTACACGTGGTGAGAAAACTGGTAGTTTGCTGAATGTCTGAGGATGTGCTTGCACCAGAGTAAGACCCCCTTTCAGCCCCCCTTCCTCCTGAGTTAAAAACACCAACAGGAGAGGCTTGTAAAAGAATAGAACAAAAAGAAAAACAGGTTTATTCAAATGCTACAGACTGCTTCCATCTGAGGCTCTCTCAGCTTTTAGTTACAGGTAAAAATATTCAGTAGGTTACAAGATTACTTCAAAAAGCACCCTGAGTTATATTGGGGTGGCACACTTTAAAAATCGTGGTGACCCAGTTGCAAGGAACAGGTATGTAGAAAAATACAAAAGCACCTTTAAAAGCTTACAGAGTATTTTGCAATCCCATGGCTTGATGGGTAAAGGATAGTGTTTCTTAGTTTAGTTATATTACAAGTAAACAATAATAGAACAGTTTCAGGGATATACAAAGCACACACCAAAGAAACAGAAAATCTAACACAAAATCTGACTAAACAAACTATGCCTAGAAGCCAAAATCCTGTTTTCCTTTGTCTTGAACTCACCAAATCCTGGATGAGAATTAAAGCCCCTGCAGTTCTATCTTCCAAGAACAGCAATTTTTATCCAGCAGCCATCTTCTCCTGGCCACGTGTTCCTCTCTGCACCCCCAGCCAGCTTCTTCTAACAAATAAAAACTTCTTCCTCCCAATATCTCTTTAGGTCCCACCCACCTGGTGTACTGATTGGCTGAGCCTTGGAGTTCACCAGCCTGTCAGTCAGGACAGGGTTCACTTCTGATTTACTCTTTAGGGGAGGGGTGGCTGTTCACTACATATACAAGAAGAAGGAGGCCTCTGTTCGTTGACTTCAGCTTACACTTGCTCTCCTATAGACCCGACTCTGTGACTCTTGACCTTTGCTCATTGACCTTGACTTGTGCTTGCTCCTTTGCAGACTTGACTCTCCAGCTCTTAACCCCTGCTTATATTTGCTCCTTTGGAGACTGGCTCTCCAGTTTCCATCCGTGGCTTCACCCGACCTTGGCCTAGCCTAAATTCCCTCAGGGTGAATCCTTGCCAATGGAACAGCACTCTTTATCCCCAGGAGATATGATAGGAACCAATCTTCCCGCTTCCCATGGAGCTAATAGCAGCTTCACGGGGAAGGAAGTACACCAGGGAAAATGCACTGGAAGAAAGGATAACATCTTCTCCCAAGACACCACATCCTATAATGATCATGAGTTCATCAATACAAAACCAAAGAATGAGGTTTGGCAGGCAAAGAACACATCATTGGTTGCAATTCTGAAAAGCAATGAAAACACACTAGACCAAAACCTTCCACCTAACTGGCAGGCCCCATGTGACCTAAGGGCCTGTTCACAAATTACCATTCTCTAAGAAAGCACAGACATTATATGGGAATGTCATCAGACATAGTTATAAATGACCACGTCTTCCCCCTTAATCGTTAAAAGAACTAAAAACATCTTAAAACACACCTTTTAAAGGAGGTTTTTTAATGCTCAATTTTTTGTTAAATCTGGTAGGTTCTTTACTTTTTATAATTTTCAGTTTTTAGCTTTTAAAATAACCTTTAATTTGAACCTAATAATGATTGTGGTTTTTTAACTGACAACTTTTTTGTTTAATTTAGTTAATTTTATTACTTTTATTGTATCTTGTGTCTATGTTATTGTTGTGAGCCGCCCCGAGCAGTAGTGCACTGGAGGGGTGGAGTATAAATATTTTAAATAAATAAATAAATAAAAATGCATATGAATAAAATAAAGTGTGTGTGTGCGCGCGCGTGCGCGTGCACGCATGCGCGTATACATGTATACACACATATTTCAGCAAGTTTCTATCAGTTGTGGAAGTGTTATCTTCCTTTTAGAACATCTCAACAACAATACTTCATGAGAATCTGATGTGCACCTCTGTGGCTGATCAGGTTTGTCTTGATTGTCTGTATTTTCTGACAGTTGGCTGAAATGAGTCATGATCTTCTTAAGTTGCCTGAAAGCACTCTGGGAGGACTCAGATAACAACGGTTTTGATGCAATACATCTCAATTGTCAGTCTGGATTACATAAGACTGTGGGTATGGTTGTGACACCACTGTACTTTCTGATCCCTTGTACCAGAGTCAAGATTTCTCATACAAACCTTGTCCACTGATTTAAGTGCTGGAAGTGCACATGCTCTTTTGTCAGAATAATATTCTTGTTTCTGCTTCAGAATTCCCTTAATTCAACTAAAACTGTTATTGCTCCTGCTGTCCAGCAGATCATCAGCAATGGGGAAATTAGATAGAAGATGCCTTCCCATTAAAAGCTGAGCAGGAGACCAACTATGCTGAGTCTAGAGGAGTTCTTGTGTAAATCAGCAAAGCCTTGTATAAATCAACACCACAGTCCAAGGTTTTCTTATGCAGATTTTTTTTTTACAGTCTGCACAGACTGTTCTGCAAGGCCATTCGATTGAGGAAAGTGTTGGCTAGATGTGGTATGGCAAAAATCACTGTCTGTTGCTAACTGCCTGGATTCTGCACATGGAAATTGCATTGCATTGTCTCTGAAAAATCCATCTGGGATGCTAGTAGTACTTGTCAGTGTGCATAGTTCTGAGTAAGGAGAATAATCACCGGTGACTACTAAATAATCTTTGGAACATCAAGTAAATAAATCAGTGTCTACCTTCTGAGATGTTCTGTTGGGAACAGCATGTGGATTCAACAGCTGTGGCTGGTGGCAGCATGGCTTATATTTTAAGCAGAGGATAAAATCTTTCACCATATTTTCTATGTATTGATTAATCCTGGGACAATACATCACTTCCCATGCTAGTTTTTTGCACTTCTCAGATGACCCTTGTGGATTTTTGGGGGGAAGTATTTATCTGTGGAGGCTATGAGGAACCACTAGTTTGCTTCCTTTATAAATCACACCATATATTGTGAACCGCCCCAAGCGTTTGGTTTGGGGCGGTATAAAAATCCATCAAACAAACAAACAAACAAACAAACAAACAAATAAAATAAAAATTACAGTGAGTTCATGCCTCCAGTTCCAGTAGTCCCTCAACACCATATCACAACTGTATTTTGTTTCTGGCCACCCAGTCATTAAACATTGCTTCAGAAGATGTAGTGATGGATCTTTATCTGTTTCCTCTTTAATACACCGTAACTTTTTATTTGCCACCAGAAGTGAGATTATGATCATATCCACTGAAGCCTGTATTTCAGATTCCACAGTCTTTTCAGCTGGTATAGTGGGGTTAATTGACCTGGAAAGTGCATTAGCAGTAAACAAAGGTTTCCCTGGTGTACATGTCACAGCCAAATCATATTTCTGGAGTTTGGAAATCATGCATTGAATCTGGAGGGCACAGGCATTCTGTGATTTGTTGAACAATGCTATGAGGACGACAATGACAAATATTTGTATACTACTTTTCAACAATAGTTCCCCAAACTGTTTACCTAGAGGAATAAAAATAAATTAAGATGGCTCCCTGTCCCCAAAGGGCTCACAATCTAAAAAGAAACGTAAGACAGACACCAGCAACAGCCATTGGAGGGATGCTGTGCTGGGGCTGGATTCGGCCAGTTGTTCTTCCCCAGCTCTTCAGAGAGAATCTCCACTTTAAAAAGGCGCCTCTTTGCTCAGTTAGCAGGGGAGGGGCTTGCGGTCTGCTAGCACAGTCATTGATTGGCCATAAATATATTGGTTGAATCTCTCACAAGCAAATGATATACAAAGTAATTCTTTCCATCTGGACATATCTAGCTTTCGCATCAGTCAGCTATTTTGAGGCATAGGCAAGTGGCAGACAGCAAACATCATGGTTTTGTAGAGAACTGCACCCAGTCCAGACTGTGAGACATCAGCAGAGATCTTAATTGGATTATTTGGGTCATAGAATTGAACACTCCTGCTAACTGGGCAAAGAGGCACCTTTTAAATGTGGTGATTCTCTTTATTGAGCAGGGGGAGAGCAAATGGTCATACCATCTCCAGCACAGTACCTCCAGTGGCTGTTGCTGGTGTCTGTCTTACGTTTCTTTTTAGATTGTGAGCCCTTTGGGGACAAGGAGCCATCTTCTCTCTCTCTCTCTCTCTCTCTCTCTCTCTCTCTCTCTCTCTCTCTCTCTCTCTGTAAACTGCTTTGGAAACTTTTGTTGAAAAGCAGTATATAAATATTTAGTAGTAGTAGTAATTGTTGTTGCAGCATCAGGCGTTCCTTCAAAACTTCTCATTCTTCTTCCTGATCTGTAGACCAGCACCATTCATTTTTATTTTCAAAAAACAACCTCAGAGGAGTTGCTTTTGCTGACAAATTAGGGATGAATTTTCCAAGATAATTCACCATTCCCAAGAATTGTTGAACACCCTTCTTAGACCGTGGGCCTGTTATCATTTCAACAAGTACCTTCTCTTTGTCAAGTTTCACCCCTGCACCAGAAAGAACATCTACCAATTCCAAATACCTTTCTCTTTGTTCACTTTTTAAAGTTAGCAACCCTAGTAGCATTTTGGACTTCTTGAAGTTGCTAATCACACTCTCACTATACATCTCTAATCTTCAAAATAACCCCATGTACTGCTAATTAGCAAAATACAAACTGCATATTACAAATGTCTCTTTTCCACATTAAAATACACTTTGATGGCCATTTAAAAGAAGTTCAAAGGCAATTTATCTCACATGTGAAAATGCTCTACTTTGCAGCCTTGCCACGTTTGTTTTCTTGTTTGGGGGGTGGGGAATAGTTTGTGTATTTTGTTTCTCATTCATTGAACGAATTATGCCTCAGCTGCATTTCTCAGCATTCAAAGTGAAATATTTTAGAATTTCTTCCCCTGTGAAACTTGTGCTAGTAATTAATAGCTGGTTTGATTGCTGTGTAAAAATATGGTTGTGTTAAGTCTTGGTAGAGATCTCTATTATTACCTATACAATAGTGTGAACTCCACTGCACAATTCTAGCACCAGACTGCTCATCTAGGGATGAACAGCAATGAGATTACACTTCACCCCCCTACCCTAACAGTCCGCAAAGCCCCACATTTTGTGAATCTTTAGTTTATGAGAGCTGCAGCTGCTTAGTTTCTTTTGAAACCCAAGAACCTGGCACTATTTTCTTTCTCCCTGATGTTCTATGAAAGTACATCTAGAGAGACTTGGGCCTGTCCATGCAAAATGCTTAAGACATGAATATGTTAAGAGAAACTACATTCTATGAATTTGTGTACTAAACATGTTTGGTTTCATTGTACTAAAGTTCAGTGCAAACTCACTTGCCATGGGCATTCACCCGGAGGACAGGAATAACCTCCTACAATTCTTCCTTCTGGTCCCTCCTCTTTCTTGGCCAAAATGGGTATTTTCCCACAAGGGTATTCAACTGTTAAAAGATTAATATAGCAGGTTATGCATGAATTGTGATACAAGACCTTTAAACACACACACACACACACACACACACACACACACACACTTGTTTTCATTTTGCAATACTGCTGTATTGCAAAACTGCAGTAAAAAAGATTTTGAAGAAGAATAAAGTGGACTTCAAGACCATAATCACACCACTGTGTTGTAACAAAAGGCCCTTTTCAGATGTGAATTTTCCCTTACTTGCACTCATTAGTTTTGCTTATTTAAAAAAGTGCGTGACTTGCAATTGTTTGTTTTCTGTTCCTCCTTCTCAACAGGCTGTGAAAGTTATGTGCAGTCCAGTCAACAAACTAGTTAAGCAAGAGCAGCTGGACTGAAACAGATTCTCATATCTTCCCAGAGAAGTCAAGATCTGCAATTCAGTCAACCACAGGCTGATGACTCTGCATGCATGCCCTGTGTAGGTCTTGCAGACAATGCAAGCCTACATTACCAGCAAGTAAATCCTGGCCAATGATATGGAAGTCCGTTTAGCTGGATGATGGACTCAAGTCATAATGCTAGGATTGCATTATTATTATTTTTTAAATTTATTTAACATATTTTTATACCACCCAAAACTTATGTCTCTGGGCAGTTTACAATAAAATAGTATGAATAGTTACTATTCTATTATGAATAGTAAAAGTGCACCTGAGCCAGATGTTTGTTTGTTTTTTAAAAATTAAAAGCAGGCTATAAATATAGTAATTAAAGTAAGTAAATAAACTAAAGAAAAAAATCTAAGTTGAATGAAGAAAAAGAGAAGAAACGCCTTTTTAAAAAGTAATGCAGTTTTCAAACTCTAGTCGACTGGGAGGCTTACTGCCTTTGTATTTTATCTGATTTTAATAAAATTAATCATAACTTGATTCTTAATAAGAGACGGCCTCTGTTTTCTCTCTGGCATCTATTAGGAAAGAGATGTTACCATACTATACACAGGTGTGGTGATGTGATATACCAAATCTTACCTTCTGGGATGCAAGATACTTCATCACTTGCTAGCCTGTATCCCTCTGCACAAGAGCACTGCCGTATTGTAGTTGCATTGTCTGTGCAGTAATGTTCACAATTGCCATTGTCATAAATGCACTTCAGTCTGTCTTCTGGACCTAGATATAGGAGCCGAATATGTGAATTAATTACATTGGCTGAATGACCATGTAAGGGAATGGGGTATGTCAGCCCCTTTACAAAACTGAATTATTTAAATCTCCTTCCCGCCTCCCCATTTAGAATCTTTCTTGTGACCCAGCAAAACTGGTGGGATGGTGGGAGTTTACACCATCGTAGTGGTTTTCAGAGTTCATGTTCAACAATACTTAATAATTCTTGGGTTATTTTGAGCCCAATTGCATCTGCAAATGTTTGCAAGCAACCTGCACCCTCAAACCTGAGCAGAAGGTCAGACTTAATGGCATCTCTCAGTCAACAGGATTCCTTTTAGAAGAACCCTTTTTTGTTCTCAGAAAGATATTTGCAAAATGTGTTCTTGAGGGTTGCCCGCAGGCATCTTTGTAACCAGAGCAATATAAATGCAGATAGACCTAATCAGTGGTAAGATCATATTCATTTTAACACTTGGGGTCCCATACATTTTTTCTTTTGTAAAATGTACTGTGATTGCCTAGCTACCTAATGGCGCAGCAGAGAAATGACTTGATTAGCAAGCCAAAAGTTGCCAGTTCGAATCCCTGCGGACTATGGGAAACACCTAAATCGGGCAGCAGCGATATAGCAAGATGCTGATAGTCATCATCCCATACTGTGCAGGAGGAGGCAATGGTAAACCCCTCCTGTATTCTACCAAAGACAACCACAGGGCTCTGTGGTCGCCAGGAGTCGACACAGACTTGACGGCACACTTTACCTTTACTGTGATTGCAATATCTGTGATAAACATCTGTTAGTTTTGTTCTGGTAATTCAGAATCAATAATTGCACTCAGGGGCACATCTAGGTAATTTTGGTGCCTGGATCTGAAGGGCTTTGGAGAACCCCCCCCCCCACACACACACGCCTTGAGTTAAAAAATAAAAGGTAAAGGTTTTTTTTTTTAAGTTTAAAAAAGGGAACCTGCATTTTTTAAGGCCTCCCGTGGAGGGCCTTCCCAGAAGAATACCGCCGCAGCTCTGAAAACTGCAATAATTCTAGCCACCGTGTGTGTGGCTGGTGTATGGGGGGTGGTGGTGTTTGAGCCAAGCAGGCCTCCCCCTCCCCTCCAGCAGGTGTGCTGGAGTGCCTCGCAGTTCTCCAGGGCCGCTGGACCAAACTGTCAGGCCCAGTGGCCACTCCCACTCCACCCACGACGGCCACTGTGGTGGCAGTGGCAGTTGTGGGTGTAGTGGGAGCAGCCGCTGGGCCTGACGGTTCGGCCCAGAGGCCCTTGAGAACTGCGAGGCACTCCAGCACACCTGCACAGATGGAATAGAGTGTTGCAACCCCCAACGTAACGGGCTTGTGACCCTCTATTCTAACTGCGCAGGTGTGCTGATCACATTGATCACAAGGGCCACTAGGCCGAACCATCAGGCCCAGCGGCTGCTCCTGCTCCACCCACGTCTGCCACTGCCACCACAGGGGTGGGGGAGGCCTGCTTGTCTCACCCCCCCCCACACACACACCAGCCATGACCATGGTGGCTAGAATTATTGCAGTTTTCAGAGCTGGCTCAGCCCCCCCGCTTGACCCGCCACCACCACCACCACGTGGGTGGGGGAGGCCTGCTCGGCTCATCCCCCACACCCCCGGCCATGCACATGGTGGCTAGAATCCTAGTTTTCAGCACCGCAGTTCAGTGTTGCAGGGCGGGCACGGGGTGCACATCTCAGCATTATAAAGAGGGCTCTTAAAAATATAGACTGAATCCTCTCAAGGAGATCAAAGTTAGTGTAAGGGCCCAATTATGCTCCGTACAAGAGTTGTGCTAAGGATTTTGCCAGAAACAATTTAATAGCTGCAGGGAGGAAAATTCCACCCTGGGCATGATGAGATTGCAAAAGAGCCATAGCATTTCATTGAGCCGGTGAAGCAGCATATTTGGCCTGTGCAGTTTATTCCTCATTGGCTTGAAAAAACAAACAAACGCCTAAATATTTGAAGAATCTCACCTGCTCAGTAGGTTGGTTATTAATATGCCAATTTAAAAAATGATTTTTGTTTTAGAGTAATTTATAACCAGGTGGTCTTCCTTACAATATTGTGCAAGAGCCTTAAGAGCTCGCCTTAGGCCAATTTGAGTCTGCGATAGAATGACTGCTTCATCAGCATACAATAAACCAGTGTTTTGTTTTTATGGCTTTGGGGTACATTTGACTCCCAAACCAGACTGATACAGTGCATTATTGTTATTGACAAAGAGTTAAGGAAGAATTTTAATATAATTTTTAAACTTTAAGAAGATAGCAATACCTTACCACTTTCACAGTTTTTGCCCTCATAATCTATAGGACAAATGCACACGTAGTCTTGGAACTGGTCAGTACATGTCCCACCGTTCTGGCAAGGGTTAGAGTTGCACTGATTAGGATCTGTGAAAACACTCAGTGTCAGCAAAAGCCTGGGGCGGGGGGGGGGGAATCTAATAGTAAACTTTCTAGAACTGTGTTAGTATGACTTCCCTTACCTATGTAGCGCACCCAGAATTCCCTCTGGCGGCAGAGATTTGGGAGAGAAGAACACAACAAATTATGCATAAGTGGGTTTCCACATATTAGCATCCATCCGCTTCACAAATACAATAGTAGAATTCTACCACTATCACAAATAAGGTGATGGGCACAAATGGCAAATCACACATAATACAAAATGTTTTGTCTCCAACATTTCACAGATGAAAAGAAGGCTACTCTTGTGTACTTACAATACCTCTTCTTACACCTGGGTTCACTGCCAATGATGGTTTGCCAAAAAAGGGAGGAAATGAAGTGTGTGAAGAAAGCACATGAGCTCAACACTTCTCATTTAACACCAAACCATTGATTTGTATTATGTGTGAATTGAACCAGATTGCTTCAATGTTCTCACATTAAGGAACTTCTTATTGTAAGTAGAATATGTTTATTAATAGGGAACATTAAAAGGGTTTATCCTCCTTGTAAAAATCATTGCTTTCTGTGTCATAGGGCTAAACAGTTATTTCTTCTCTTTATTCTGACAGTCTTCTTAGATATTTGAAAATTGCTGGGATAGCTTCCTTTAAAAATGCTGGATATGATCTTATCCAACACAATCAACAGATACATTGTTGGGAGTGCTTACAAGGCCCACCAAAATTGTCAGGTTGGGTTGGATTAGAAATCCAACATTTCCTGACATATATTTCAGTCCAGTTTTAGGCCAGTGTGCCGCCTCTCAGCTGAGAGGTGGTGTGCTGGCCATTTAACTTTCAAATGGCCTGTGTAGAGGAGTGGCACTGGCCATTTAAAAGTTAAATGGCCAGTGCGCCACCTCTCCATTGACTTTTAACTTGGGTCCAACAGTCATGTTGGAATTCAACAAAGTTCTGCCACAACAGGAGGGTTTTTATTCAAAATCTGGACTGTCAGGGGTTCTTCCTATTGTGGCAGAACTCTTTCCTGTAATGCCCGACAGAGGGCATATCGTATCCAACTGTCAGACCAACATAACTGCACTAAAACATTGCTTGCCAGCCTCTTCTTCATCTGCGTAGCAATCCTCCAAAAGTTTTTTGGAACTTGATATCATTTTCACAAACAAGAAGGAAAACCTGTTTCTGAATTGCACTACTTCAGACTGCAGGCAGAGGCTAACATGAATGGATGCTCCTATATGCAAAAACAAATTCTTGCACATAGAAAACTCACATGCCAGGGACATGTTTAAGCTAGAACATTTCTCACTTGCATACGAGTTTTCAACATGCAGATTATTATTTTTTTAATGGAGAAGTATTCAGCCATATGAGCCCCAATCTACAGCTTGAAGTGGTATAGGCTAGAGACAGGTTTACCATCACATTGGACTGTGGAATACAGTATTCCAGATGAGGCCTTAATGGTAGCAACTACCTTTTTATGATCAATCCCCATGTCCTTGCAGAAACATATTGACCTTTTCTGGTCGCATCACCCTGTTGACTCATTCAGTTTGTTACTCCTTCAAGGTTCAGGTTAGGCAAAATGTCATCAAAATTGGAAGATGCATTTTAAAAACCAGGCCATTGGCAGCTTTTTCACTTCTGTGCATTACTTACGGCCCTTTTGTCATCTTTAAAGATTTCTCTGGCTTCCTCCAATGAACAGTGCTCTTCAATGCATTCTCGCTCTAGTGACCCTGTTTTTAATTCTTCAAGGAAGGAATTGGCTCTCTTTTTCCTTTGTAACACAATGCTTGCTTCTTCATGCTTTAGGAAGACTTAAAAATAGAAATCATTGGTTGGCACCACACATTTATCAGGAATCTCCCTAGCTGAGAAAAGTAGGAAGCACAGCTGAGCTGACACGACTTACCTTATTTTGTGGCCATTTCTGTGAGTGCTGAAAAGTAGTTCCCATTTTTAGTAAGTTCTTGACATTCATTGAGAATATATTAATGCCATTTCAAGCCTGCTGTCTTCCTAGTTGCTGCTTCTCAGCCCCATTGTGTTTTCACCCTTATTTGCCCTCAGTGCTGTTTCATCTGATCAGCTATGGCAATCCATGTGGTTTTGTTTATGACCTCATAATGCAATCAGTAAACAAAATCATGTGGTCACCTCATCAACAAGATTAAACAGAAGGGAGGGGAAATGAGACTGAGAAGGGTGAAGATTAGTATTTATTCAGTAGTTAGTCACTTTGAAATTGGAGTATTCAACGAAATTGAACAATTGAAATTAGGGAATATCTGTCACAACAACCCCAGCAGCAGTGCTTAAGTTAAGAGGGATCCTCTCTCAAAAGTGCTAGACTTCATTAAGTTTTAACACTGTACCATAGGACATGGGCTCAACAACCCAGGTCCAAGAAATTTGCATGAACCCAGTTTAGGTTTCCCCCCTTGAGCAGATGATCCCCTTCCTATCTTCTTCTCAAACTTTCCATCAGATTCAAAAGCAGTTTGCAGCAAAGCATGGAGAACTGTTCAAGAAATATACCGCCAGATCTCCTCTGGATCTATGGAACTGTCTGCAACAGCTAGCATATAAATAACTTATTTGAAAGCATGCAAATGAAAATGCACACCCCCCAGTATTTTTACAGGGCTAGCTATTTTATCCGGATCTACCTTGCCCCTGGAATCTGCACAATGCTCTTTGAACTGAGTTTTAAAGCAGTGTTTGGGGTTTGTATATAATCAAATTGCCCTCTATTTCCACATACATTTATTGGGTTTGTATGCATGGGACAGCTGCCATTCATGCAGCCCTCCACTCGTGCAGGCTTAGATAGGGCAAGCCTCTCAATACATTTGCTTTTTCTCTTAATACATATGCCCGACAACAAATGTGCAATCTGAAAGCTTGCAACAGCTTCAACAACTAGTAGCTAGTCCTATACAAGCTATTGGATTGGATCCAAAGAACAAGAACCTCCCTATAGCAATGCTCAGTGGCTCTGAAAATCTGGAGACGCTCAGGAATAGGGTTAGATATGGCACAGCTTTGGCGGCAGGGCAAGGGTCTGCCTGCTAATGAAGTGGGAAGTCAACAGAAATCACACACTATTCATACAAAGCACTTCTGGATCCAACTCATTATTGTTGTTCCATTGTATTTAAATAGTAAGTAAACTGTATTTTGGATGAAACCAAAACTGTTTCAGTTTTGTTTGCCAATGTCACTTTTTATCCCTTCAGTAAAGAATATAACTTTAAAATACATGTTTAAAAACCTATCAATTATAATATATGGTGTGTGTGTGTATGCAAATTTGCTTGAATTCAAGTTTATGATTCTAACATGGATTGTAAAATAATCATTCTCCACTTAGACTCATATGTGATTTATAGAATCATGGTCTGTCTATTATCAGGGGCGTAGCAAGGTTGGAGTGGGCCCAGAGACAAGATTTTAAACCCCCCTCCCCCCATGGAAGAAATCTTAAATGAGGCTGAATAGTGGTAACAAAAAGCTATCTATCTATCTATCTATCTATCTATCTATCTATCTATACACACCTATGTGCCACAATAGATCATCCTAAATTATTTTTTAAAAGGTTTTGTGAATTGTGGCCGATGCAAGTCATTTAATGGTACTAGAGAAAGACATGCTGTTCTGGTAGCTCCAGGTCTTAAACAACAACATCAACTTTGGAGGATGAATACAACTGAAGGAAGCCCGGGCGGGTGTGTGGCTGGGGGAGTCAGTCCTGTGACTTGCCTCTGCTCCCCCCAAGGCAACTGTCTCCCCTTGCCCTATTATAGTTACGCCCCTGTCTATTATTGGTTTTATTGACTTATTTAATTGACCTGAAGTAAAGAACTTCCATTATGTATTTGTTTATATAGAGTGTCTGCCATTCAGTTTACCCATGAATGACAGACATGCTGTCAAAAAGATCCAAAATGGGTCCAGTAATGATAGGTACATAAATTTGAAAACTAAACGTAAAATTAACACTTAAATGTATAGATACAACATAGCTATTTCTTTTTCTTTCTTTTAACTATTTTCCTATAGCTTCAATTACAAAATGAACAAATAAAACACTTCAATCTGAATGAGAATAATAGCTGATAATAGAAAAAAAAACACATCATGGCCTGTTCAGAGTTGCTAATATTTTTATCTCATTTTTTGGAACCTAAAAGTTGATTCATGACTAATCATTGACTACAAGTTGGTTTACAATTAAGCTTGGCAGCAGACTAATCATAAATGGTGAGCATAATGGCAAGCATACACACATCTCTGTTGTACAGAACAATTTGATTTTAAGGAAGCTTTAAATGTACATTTAAAAAAAACAACCCAGCACCTTTTATTTAAAAAGCTGTTACTATAACAAAAGAAAACATTTTAATATAATTTATGGCAGTTTCTTGAGTCATACCTGTAGCCAGCAAAAGAGGATACACCAACAAAAGACAGAAAAACAGAACGTTGCAGTGACTGGAAACCATGATGAAATCAAAATACCAATGTCCAAATAGTGAACTGATATTTCAGCAAGAACTCTGTGACCAAAGTTCTCTGTTTCAATTGCTTCAGCTCAAGAGGAGGGCAGAGATACCAGAACAGATGGAACTGAAGCCATTAACAACTCACATAATTCTAGCCCCTTAGGCCCTGTTCATTTGAAATGCCAAACCAGAGTGGCAGAGGTTGGAACTCCAGTGTGCTGGAACTGTGAAACGGCGGTTGCGTGGCAAAAGCGCCCTCCAGTTTGCCTCGCCATGCTCCAATTTGATTGAACCGTTGGTTTACACAAAGGTTTGCTGCTGAGACCTGAGGTTTGGCTGCTGAGGCATTACAAGTCTGAGGGGTTGGACTCCAGACACCACAACTGCAGTTTTGTGCTGATTTCAAAACTGTGATCATAGAGGTGGCAGCGCAGACCTGCCCAAGGATTCACTGCTCTATGCAAGCGGCGCTTCTCACTGGCCACCACTCAGAGAACCATCCCTGCCATCCCCGCCTCTCCTGTCACCTATGCTTGAGTTGCCTGGCAACAGGGATGCCACAATGCCCATTGCAGCCTTGCCATCCTCTCAATAGACATTCCCTATCCCAACTCCATCTCTTGCTCCTTCCACCAGGCAAGCAGGAGGGAAAGGGGATGGGATGACAGGACTGGCACCAAGTGCTTTGCTCCCCGAGAAGCAAGTGACAGTGCTGTATGTTTACAAGCACAAACCCTCCAGGTGGCAACATAAGCAGGGCAACCTATTGTGGCACTGGAAGGGGAACATTTGGCATGTGGCTCCCTCCCTCTGGTCAAGTTTTAAAGGCAGCCCCAAGCAGCCAAATTCTTCCCTCCCCCCCAGATAGGGTGTGGTAAGGGGCCCAGCCCCTCCACCTTGGGTGTTATTGGTCCCTTGGCTTACTCATGAGAGGAACCATCAGTGAGGAACAGGTGGGGGTGCTCTGAAGTGCTCATTACATTCCACAGCACTGCTTCTATGTGAGCACTAATTCCAAATTTACTAGGTGGCATTTGAGCACGTGCCTCCCATTATCCAATAGCCCGCTTTCTCACAAGAGTGCAAGGCCACCAGGTGCTTGAGATCAAGCAAGGATGCTCCATGGAGGGAAGCCATGCTTTCCTTTCCTTGGCCACTGCCACCAACTAGCTGTCAGAGCATGCCCCTTGCCAGCTCATCCACCCATGTGGAAATGTGCACCATTGCCTGTGCCCTTGAAGGGTGATCCCGCTGTCAGTGGCGCTTGCAAAGACAAGGAAAGCAGTCTCCGGGGTACCCCTCCCCCACAGCTTTCCTCCACACAGCAGCCTCACTTGATATAGAGCCCAAGTGGCCTGTCACTCCCATGAGCACCCCTCTCAAAGCAGTTGCACTGATGTGGGGGATATCGGGTGCTTAGATGGATCTTTAAACCATTCAAAATTCCTGGGTCACGTCTGGCATGTATTTATTTAAACATATTTCTATACTGCCCCAAACTTGAATCTCTGGGCAATTTACAATTAAAAGCATTTAAACATTCAAATCAATTAAACAATTAAAATCATTTAAACATTCAAATCATTTAAAACCCAACATTAAAAATATTAAAACTATAAATCTAATTAAAAGCCTGGGTGGATAAATATGTCTTCAGGGCCTTTTAAAAAGTTGCCAGAGATGGGGAGGCTCTTATTTCAACAGGGAACACATTCCAAAGCCCAGGGGCAGCAATGGAGAAGGTCCGTCCCCATGTAGCCTCCATATGAGTCAGTGGCAACCACAGATGAACCTGTCTAGATTATCTTAACAGGCGATGGGGCTCATGGTGAAACTTTTCTCGGACTTTTCCTGGAGACTTTTTTCCGTCCAATGTTTTCATAATATAAAAATTATGATACTTCCAGGGTTGCTTTCAATAATGATCTGGGAATTGATGCCAATTCCTGGACAAGGCGGTGATGGAGTAAGCCCCTATGGTTGAGCTCAAAGTCATCCATGTTTTTGAACCGAAGGTCTAGACAGGCAATTAAAACAAGGTTATCAATTCCTATCTTTGACTGAAGTTATTTCTGGATATTTTTTTCTTCCAATATTTTTTCACAATATCAAGCCACTAACATTTCCAGGATTGTTTTCAATAATGGATTGATGCTGATTCCTGGATATTTTAGGCCAGTCCTGGAGGGTTGGAAGCCCTATCCATTGAGCAGGTGATGGGTGGAGCCACAGATAGTGAGAGGTGGAGCCAACTGTGGGCAGCTGCCGGGGTGGAGCCAGGACTAGGCTGGTGCCTTGGCAATAACTGGCAGATTTGTAGCCACCAAGTGGGACCAAAATACAAACACACACACACACGCACACACAGATCTCAATTGCTCATCAGCAGAGATACAGAGAAATATGGAAAACATCAGTTTGTTTGTTTATTACATTTACAAACCACCCCATCCAGAGGCTCTAGGCAGTATAAAGATAAAGTTGTGCTGTCAAGTTGCTCTCTATGTTTCTTTATTTTACAAGGTAAAGGTAAAGTGTGCCGTTGAGTCAGCTTCAACTCCTGGCGACCACAGAGCTCTGTGGTTGTCTTTGGTAGAATACAGGAGGGGTTTACCACTGCCTCCTCTCGCACAGTATGAGATGATGCCTCTCAGCACCTTCCTATAATGTGGCTGCCTGATATAAGTGTTTCCCATAATCTGATATAAGTGTTTCCCATAGTCTGGGAAACATACCAGCAGGGATTCGAACCAGCACCCTCTTGCTCCCTAGTTGCTCCCTTGCTACAATGAGTTTAAAAAACATAAAAAAACAAACACAATTTAAAACACACTACTTAAAACAGTATAAAAACAATTTTAACACAATTTAAAACTAAGTAAAATACTTGAAAACAATTTAAAAACCTTGGAAGGTCAGGCCAAACAAGTAAGTCTTTAGGGCTCTCTTAAAGGCCAACAGTGAGCCTAAACTGCGGATATCTGCTGGGAGTGCATGCCGTAGGCTAGGAGCAGCTACAGAAAAGGCCCGGTTCTGAGTGGCCACCAGTTGTTTATAGTGCTTAACAGGACTACAGTAGAGTGTAGATTTGTATCCAACATAACAGGATCAAACACAAGCACACACACAGAAGAAAAGAACGGTACAAGCCACAAGTATAGCACAGACCAGCTACAAAATACTGCTTCTGTGGAGAGTAAATACATTCTGAAGTCACCAGGGCAGGAGCGTGTACCTTATTATTTTAAAAAATGAATACTACTCCTAATAAATAGCAACAGCAGGAAGAAAGAACTCTGAGCCAGAGTGGGCTGGCTCACTCTGTGGTTAGTGGTTAGTGTGCTGGACTAGTTTAGGGAGATCCAAGTTGAAAGCCCCATTCAGCCATGAAACTCACTGGGTGACTCTGGGACAGTCACTTCTCTCTCGGCATAACCTTCCTCATAGAGCTGTTGGGAGGGTAAATGTAACCATGTGTACCACTCTGGGCTTCTTGGAGGAAGCACAGGCTATGCATGTAAAAGTGAATAAATCTATATAAGCCACAGGTAAAGCAGACACCAGATACAAAAGTGGAGAACAAATGCATTCTGTAGTTACTAGGGCAGCTCTGCCTGCCTATTTAAAAAGGCATACCCACATAATATAAAAACCGGAGATTTTTCAATGATGCTTGCTGCAGCTATGAACCATCTCCTGTAACTCAAAGGACACTATGGGAAGCAAAGATGTGTGAGGACACCCTCTCCTTACTCCATGCCTGCTGAACAGCTGGGTGTCACACTCTTCCCTCCTTGGGTGCCCACCACTTAGTCTGGGTGTCCATCCTAGCAAGCAACAAATGTTTTTATCGATATTACTTCCTTAATCCTTGCCTAATGAGCCATAACCCACAGTTGACATATACATTTTACAGATACTGACCACAATCCAGAGAAAAACCTGGTTAGCTCATTGCATAGCAAATGGATTTTTAAAATTATTTTCCTTCCAACAGAATCCATTCCTTTTCTACATACACTACAGCCACATGGAAAGCCACTTCTGCAATTATCTGAAAATAATTGTTTGGACTGTAAACTGTTTGGACTCAGAAATCCATGCATATGCCCTAAAATAATTTTCTGGCTTCTTTTGCCAGTTTCTAATCTAATTAGTCCAGTATTACAGTTTGCTGCTCCTTCTAATGTTTTATGGCATGTCATTTTCAGAATGGGCCATAATGCTTTGCATACAGATTAGATCAGAGAGCAAGGGAGAGAAAGTAGAGGTAGCATGAACACGAACAAAGAAGCCAGCAAAATATCAGATTTACCAACAACCAGTCAGCCTACCTGCTCTCTGACTACTCAGATTCTTCTGAGTAGTGTTTTATAGCTGCTTCCCTCATATACACAAGGGAATCTTAAGTAAGTTTAAATAAAGGTAACAACAATTCCATTTTTTCCTCCCTCCCATTCCCTCGTGACTCCTCCTCCATTATCTACAGGACCTCCCTTGGGACCAATGTCCAAATAAATAAACAAAATGCAAAAGATTACCAAGTAGAACACAAGTAGCTACAAGAAAAAGATTTCCTCACTCTCTAGGCACTCCGATTGGTTGCCAGAGAGGACATTCAGCATTATGCCTTCTGATTGGTGCTCACCTTCTGAAAATAAAGGCAAGCCTTGTATTTGGCTCCTGCCTCATTAATATTCAAATCTGAACAGCTCTGGATGTTCATACTGGTGTTTACAACATTCTGGTACCGTCACCCACCCTATGTACACACTAGGGCCAGGCTGTAGGCAGGGAAGAAGCGTAGAAAGGGAGGTGGTGAGGCAGACAGAGAAATGGCTACAGAAGACAGACAGAGGAGGTAAAATGACTGACAAGTATTTCAGGTTTACCATGGTGTATGTGCGTGAGAAAATAGTACCCAATAGTACTCCTCGTGGTGAGAACTGTTTGCTGGGCTGCTCCCATTTCCCCATGGAGCCATTTGGAAGGCCCCCGGGCCCCAGCCGCTGATAGAACACAGTATTCCTGTGGACTGCTGTTCTTTCTAACTTCTCATTTATTTCAACTTACTTTAATTTCATTTTAAATTTTTCATCTGTTGTCTTTCATTTGCCTCCTTTTTTCATTTCTCTCTGTGTGTGTGTGTGTGTGTGTGTGTGTTTGCTTTTGCTCTAGTCCTAGCTTCCCATGTGGTACGCAGTCAACAGAGCAGAGTTTCTCTGCTTTGCATAGGTAGCCAGAATGCTTCTTCTTCTGTTACTGTTAATTCTAATTTGATTTAATTTCTTTCAATCTCTGCCTCTCAGCCTTTTTAATTAGCAACCCCACCAGTGGTCTTGTGCAAACCTACCAGCAGGGGGAGCAACCACCTTTAAAAAAATCCCTTCAAATCTTTCAATATCTAAAGGGGGAGTGAAGGGGGTTTTATGTTTATCAACAGAAAAATTCTATTTTCCTCAATGATATGATCAATAAAAGGAGAAGAAGGAGAGAGTTCCACCCTCTTTAATTTTTTTTTTTAAATAATAATTTTTGTTGTTGCACATCCAGGCCCAATAATGACAAGACACGTATGATTGGATGAACTAGGGCCACTTTTATTAATTACAATAACCTGCAAGGTAGTTACAATTAGAGTCCCTGTCCCCCCCCGCCCCCATGGGCCAGTCTCATAAGGAGAACTGCCCACCACAGGGTGAAGGACTGGGTGTTGATTCAGCCCGGCGGCAAGTCTGGCTGTCACCATAACTGTGAGGCTTTAACCCCACTGACAGGGGGGGCCAACCAGCCCCTACCCCACCAGGCCACACTACTCTGAGTGGTGGGCACCAGCCAGTCTCTGAGTAGGGGCGGATCCCAGGTCAAGGGTCACAGAACCTGCAAGGGCTGTTCCTTGGCTTGCCTACTCACCTTCAATGGTCCTCCAGTCAGTTACCGAACTTAGACAGCCTACTCTAGCCTGCACTCACATGCAAAGTGACCAAACATGCAACAATTACAACCTAGCAATTAGAGTCAGTGAGAACTAGGCGGGAAAAGGCCACACCAAAGCCAATAAGGCGTGACCGAAAAAATTCCTACTTGGCCCCAAAGGCGACCTGACAGCCCTCACTGAACAGGGGTGGAGGGACGGGTGCTTTGCCCCCAGAGCAACTGAGAGTAAACAGAAGGGAACTGGCCGTTTATGCAGCAGCACCCCTGCTCCCATACGTCACATGCCGAGTGAGCCAAATGGCAGCCCCCCTGCCCATCTCAAGGGCTGGGCAGACTAGCTGGATGCAGTGGCAGGGTGCAGGTTTTTTTGTACAAGGACAACTAGTCTCTCAGTTCCTACTGGATTTTTGCCACCTTTGCTCCCAGCGAGTTTGTGCTAGGGTGACATGTTGGTGGATTTCACATACCTTTCTTTCTATATAAGTTCCATTTGTGATTCTAAAGAGCTAATGGTCGGTCTAAGTGCTGAGATGTTTTTCCACAGTAGCTGCTGATTGATGAAATCCCCTTTCCCCTCCCTCTTCGTGATATTTTATTTTTTCCTGCTTTGTGTAGATTGCCTTGGGATGAGATGTCTAATTCTTTATTGCAGTAATGTGAGGAAGCTGGGAATTTTATGTCCTGTGTGTCTCAGGTTACGGGACTTTTCTTCCTCCTCGGGGGAGTCCCTCCCTCACTTTTTGAACTTGGGTTTCAAGCTCTGGCTGTAATTTTTGTGTTTTTGCTTTTAATTTTGCATTGTCTCTTGTTTAGGGTTCCATCCTTTGTGTTGCTGAGATGGATTTGCAGACTATCCGGATTGGCGAGATGCCGACTGAACTCTGTGCATTGAGATGGACTGGCAGTAGGTGGGAAATCCATAATATACCATATATCCCATATATACCATATATTTATATACCATAAATCCATATGTACTGCCAACTCGTCTGATGGCTACACAGAGACAGGCCTTCTCGGTTGCTGTCCCGAGATTGTGGAATGCACTCCCCACTAAGATACGATCCTTCCCATCTCTGGCAATTTTTTAAAAAAACATCTAAAACCCCATCTTTTTAACCAAGCTTTCTCAGCCTTTTAAAATTTGTTGGTTTTAATTTTGTGATTGATTTTAAATTGTTCAATTGTTTTAACTTTTTATATGTGTTTTAATTGTTTTACGTTAACTGCCCAGAGACAAAGGTTTGGACAGTATATAAATGTGATGAATGAATGAATAAATAAATAAATGTCTGGTCCAATAGCTATGAACCTTTGCACATATGCACTTCAGGATCACAGGGGGGGCAGTCCCTTTTCTTTCATTCAATATGGGGGTATTCCTTCATTTCCTTCCCCCATCCCACAAAGAACCCTTTGAGGTCTGGTGGCTCGGGCTCAATAGTGCCTGGTCCAGGTCAGCCGTCGAGCCGGCTCAAGGAGCTCTACGGGTATACTTGTAAAGGGGAATCTGGAAAAGGGAACTGTACATTTCTCATGTACCTGGCTACTTAAGAACAAGATGCTCTGTAAACTAGTGATGTAGCTTAGATAACAGTGGCCTAACTTTATGTTATTAGCCTATGGTGTGGTTAGCTAATAAGAGATAACATGAAAAGGGAAGGGAAGAGAGGAAGTGAGTAGAGTGAGGAGCATGAGAGCAGGCAGGGCCCTTCTGATCTCTTACTTGTCATTACTGTAATTAGAAAACATCTACCTTGGCCCATGTTTACTTGGCTTGAGATACTATAGTAGACACGATGCAAGCACACCTTTTTCTTCCTTCAGTCTTGGAGGGTCAATCTAGACATGATGTGGCAAATCTATGATTACAATATCTTAGGGTTTCAAAACAAATTAGCAGCAGTTCTGTGGAAGAAAAGCTGAACTGGATTGGCACCACAGTGCTGAGGATGAGTGGTTGACCCTTTCCTTGTTCCATTTCCCCAAGTTGATATTTGTCCAATGGGAAAAACATATAAGTACTGCAAAGTCCATAGACCAAAAAGCAATTTTGAGACCAAGCAATGTTAATTGAGAAAATGGAACATTAGTTCCTTACCCTGAAGGCGTCTTCTTGCTGCTGGATTACAGGACATCTCTGAATGGGTTATCCTTCCCACATGCTCCAAGGCAGGACTATGCTAATTAGGTGAAAAAGCCTTAAGAGCCTGGGAAAGATAGCCCCCACCCTCAGTTCTTTTAAGCCAAGGTGAGAGAAGTAGACAGGAGCCAACACGCATACGTTCCATGGAAGAAAAAAACAAACAGGTAGAAAAGGAAAAATATGTCCATTCCCAGTAGTAGATGCGGACAGACACAGGGAGGGTTGAGATGTCCTTAATCCAGTAGCAAGAAGAAGCCTTCTCAATAAGTGATGGTGGATGCTGCTAAATGAGGACATCTCTGAGTGGGACATACCACAGCCCTGGAACAACTCTGGGAGGAAACGTGCTCATCTACTCCGGGGGAAGAACCTGCTGCAGCACTCTCTGGCCAAATACTGCTTAGGCAGATACTTTGGAGCCTGGACCTAAAGGCCTTTGGAGCCCCCCCCCGCCAATTAAGCATCATCATGCAAGGCTGGGCGACCACACCACCCAGGACAGACTAAAGAGGATTTGGGGGGCTATGGAAGCACTGGACTTCGGCCCCAAAGTCCAGGGGTAAGAGCACCTCTGTTTATAATGCCTGGTGAAGGTCGATAGAGACATCCAGGTGGCTGCTCTGCAGTTTTCATAGGTGGGCACATTTCAGAGAAAGCTGCTGAAGTTGCCACTGCTCTGGTGGAATGAGCCAAAATGCTCATTGGAGAGCGAAGGTTCTGAGACTCCTACACCATGGCAATGCAGGCCTTGACTCACTCGGCGAGGGTAGCTGACAAGACTTGTTTTCTCATGGATACAAGAAGAAAGAAAACAAATAGGGCTTACGTGGACTGAAAATTGGCCAACTTACGACATGCTTTTTCTGACGGGTGAACTGGGATGGGGCAAAAGGATAGCAGGATGATGTCTTGTGATGGATAAAAAGATGAAGACACCTCGGGTCAGACCGATGGGTCAGGAATCAATCGTACTGAATCAGTGGAAAATATGCACAAGTTCTTATGGACTGACAGGGCCTGTGATTCAGATACCCCGTTTGCAGAGGCACCCAAAAAAGCCTGTTTAGAGGGTCAGGATCTGATTTTAACTTGTAACCTTCAGCTATGGAGTATAGGACCCATTGGTCAGTTATAGAGAGTTCGCAAGCATAGAAATGTTCCGATAGATGCCCTTCTAGCCTGAGAGGCAGCAAGTCAGGATTATTGTTTTGCATTTCTAGTTTGGTTGTTGAATGTCTGGTGGGGCTGAGTGAATGGTTTATTGAAGGAGCATGGGCAGTTCCAGAAGGTTTTGAATGTTGAGTCCCTGTCTGTTGAGTCCCTGAAGGGGGTCTTGAAGGGGCAAAAGGAATGAAAGGGTCACCTAGGCTGCACTCTCTCGGTTCTGGGGTGTGTGTGTATGGCATGGCTTTGCACTTGTCTTTGGTCTCCAATAATATGTCTTTAAGCGCTGCTTCCACAAAAAGCTTCGTGCCATCATAGGGAACCAAGGCCAAGTTAGCATGTGACTGGTGCCACTTGCCACTGCTTCAGCCACAAGTTTTGATGGGCCACTACAGAGGAGGTGGATGTGTGGGAGGTGAATTGAATTGAATTCATAGTGGCATCCACCACAAAAGCCTGGGCCCTTTGGATACGTATGGGGTCCTTAAGGATCATGGAGTAGGTCATCTAGCCAAAGGCTGGAGGCTCTGGCCAATAAGGAAGAAGCTGCCATGTATG
Organism: Hemicordylus capensis; assembly: GCF_027244095.1. Classification (NCBI taxonomy): domain Eukaryota; kingdom Metazoa; phylum Chordata; class Lepidosauria; order Squamata; family Cordylidae; genus Hemicordylus; species Hemicordylus capensis. The sequence continues at coordinate 140,868,454 of NC_069659.1, forward strand.
GATTGACAGGGAAGAGGCCTTGTGGGAGTACCTTAGAACTATCACCAGTCTTTTGTTGGTTGGGTCCTTTAGCAAGGCTTCACCATCTCTGGGTTGGAGAGAACGTGCTAACAGTGACACCACTGGTGTGTCAGTGGGAGGGGTCTTGAGGAGGTCTAAGGCGTCCTGTTGAAATGAATAAAATTTGTCATCGTGATAGATTTTCTATTAGATGCCGGCATCTGTCACTCCTGTCTAACAGAGTCCAAGAAAGGTTCTGGGAAAGGCCAAGTCAAGTCTTTAAAAAAAAGCAAAAAACCCAGCATACCCTTAGACACCGGCACTGGTTCTCCAGAGGCCGACTGTAGGCCCAACGTGATGATCACCTTGGTCATAAGTCAAAGATAAAGGCATTAAGAAGTAGCCATGGCTTCAGTGTCTTGGTCATCCAACCATTTGCTATCCTCCTTGTCAGGGTGGTATAAATCATGGTCTAATGCTGTAGCATCCAGAGGTATATCATCTGCATCTGGAGCAATAGGTGTGGTGGGATGAGATCTGAAAGGCCGTGAATCCAGATGTGAGGGGTTGGCACTTTAGGGTGTGGACCCACACCCAATAGTTCAGATGAATGCGCACCTGCCTCCCCCTGGGTAGTGCCCGCAGGGGTGTTAACCTTTTTGTTTTTTGCAGGAGTGGACTTGGATTTTTTTTCTTTCATGTTTACACTTCTTTTTAGCCTTCTTGGGAGAAGGCTGCGAGAAGCAGAGGACGAGGAATCTGAGGAAAAAGATGGTTCTTTCCTGTCTTCCCTTTTTGGGGGGGTTGGATTGGGTAACCTGGCACAGAGAGGAGGAGAAGATATTTTGGAACCAAACCTGCCAGGCAGGGGAACTTCATCTGAGAAACCGGATGGCAGAAGAGGGGATGGGGAAGACTCAGAGGACCAGCATAAAAAAGCCTGAAGCACAAATCTCACTGCTTGAGAAGCTAAAGAGCCTGCTGCAGCTGAAGCTAGGGTCATAAGATGCACCACTTGGTGTTGGGTCTCATGGCCTGGTGGCAGGAGATCCTATGACAGGCACCCCCAAACAACGGCCCTCCAGATATTGCTGAACTACAACTCCCAGCATCCCTAGACACAATTTTTTGTGGCTAGGTATGCTGGAAGTTGTAGTTCAGCAACATGGGAATGGGAATGCCTGCCCTATGATCTCTCTTGCTTAGCTGGCTGCTGCGGTGAAAAAAGCCCACTCAAATCCATTGCTGCCTGGGCAGATACCGGGGCTCTGTACCTGCAGGAAAGGGAGAGATGCTGTTGTCCTTCAGAACTAAAATGTTCCTTGGCCTCCGAGATCACTCCAAGGCAGGGAGGGAGAGGAGGAAAAGGAAGGAAGGTTTGGAAGAAACTAGTTCTTTTTTTAAAAAAGGAGTAAAAAGAGAAGAAAGTAGAAGTCAAACTGAAGAAGGATTGAGTAAGATGAGAGTTAAAAACACTGGGTAAGAGAAGAAAAATGTTGGAAAGAGAAGTCTGCCTGGAGCAACCGCAGAACTAAAAGAACTGGGAGGGGGTATTCTTCCCAGGCGGTGAGGGCTTTTTTCATCTAATTAGCATAGTCCTGACCTGGAGCACATGGGAAGGATAACCCACTCAGAGATGTCCTCATGCAGCAGCAGAGAATGATATAGAGAAAGAGGTTTAAACCCCTCAGTACTACAGCCCAAATTGTCTCATGCTCCCTGTGGTTGTGAAATATTTCTAAATCCATTTGAGTCCCGTGATTAAGATCTCCCACTTCATATCTAGTTTGACCTTGATGAATATGTTGGAGACAGCAGAAGTAGGTCAGCTTGGTGTGCCTTCTAGTCAGATCCAGCATGTGTGGACTGTGGCAGGATGGACACTTTTTGAAAGCTGTGCTCACTCACTTACTGTCATATAACACGAATTGTTAGCTATGCATTTCTTCTGAAACATCTAGAACTAGCACTGTCTGAGCCAAAACAACTGGGTGGACAGAAAATCAGACTCCTTCAGACAGTTTATCATCTTTTCATGTTCAATTTGCTATTATTTCAGAAGCTGCTTAAGAACTGTAAAAGAGCAATTGGTGAAGTGTTTATGTAGGCTATGACTGTTCGTAGCAGGGAGCTTGGAAGGAAGGGAGCCAGCTGAGCAAGAGTAACCTCAGGCCCTCTGCCAGGGAAATTAGCTTTGCTCTATTTGTTCTGGTGGTTGGTCCTGGAAAAAAATCTCATGTGAATACTATTTACTAGCCAATTTGAGGGGTTGTGTGTTTGTAAATCCTCTATTATTTAGATTCTTTTTCTTGCAGAATGTGTTATACACACTACGTTTGGGCAAAAGGAAAGGTAAAAAATATTTCCCCTTATGCCCCAAACAGCCTCTTCATCACAATCTATCTAGTCACCTCCCTCCTCTTTTTCAAATCCTTCCTCATGCTCCATAAATTCTACCCTTAACTGTTCACTGGCTCTGTAACCTATTGCAGTCATAAACCTACACTATCCTTATTATTTATCATACCTTTTGCTGTGTCAACATTTGCTTTTTTTTTTAAACTGAAAAGCAGCACATAAATATTCATAATGGATTTTATTCTAATCTTTTGACGAGTGCAAGGAAAGGGGTTTTCTGCAAGTGGAAGAGGTTCTTGCATCAAGTGCAACTTTTCTTCTGCGTGCAAAATGGATAGAACAGTGCTTTACCAAAAGTTAGGATGCAATCGTATAATAATTTATTTATCTTGTCCTCTTCCCCTCAAACAGACTGTAACCCTAACTCCATTTACATGGAAGTAAGTTCCTCTGAAATCCATTAGGGTGCATTAATGCATATATGTTTATTACCTAATGTTCATAGCATCACTATTCCTTTCACACATGTAATAGGCTAGGGGTATGCATGAAATGGATTTTGTGATTCATGTCAAGCTCAAAACAAATGGAAAAATAATCTAATCAACTCATCGTAACAGTAGCCTAGGCCAGCTGTTTCAATGAATCAACCTTGAAACACTCAAAAGGTTTTGAGTGCTTTGAGAGTCATTTTGAGGCCTGTTTTTCTGGGGAAATCTGGTCTACTAATTGGGGTGAACAGGTAGACCAGTCCTCCAAGGATGGGGCGACACATTGTCGGGTGTGGGGGGAGGCCCTGTCTTTCTGCCTCACGCAGCGTGTAGACCAGCCTTCTGCTCTGGATTTAGCATGCCATCCCGCCTCAGAGGACTGGTCTAACCACTGATCCCAATTTCAAAATGGCGCTCAAAACACTCAAAACCTTTTGAGTCGTAAATGGAGCTGTTCCATTTCAAGCTCGAAACAATCCCTTTATTTTAAAAGGGCCACTCGAAACACTTGAAATGGCCCGTTTTGAGCATGAATCAATTTGCACATCTCTACAATAGGCATCAAGAGTCACCTAATGGCACAGCACGGAAATGACTTGATAAGCAAGTCAGATGTTGCCTGCTCGAAACCCCACTGGTATGTTTCCCAGACCATGGGGGAATACCTATATCGGGCAGCATAGGAAAGATGCTGAAAGGCATTATCTCATACTGCATGGGAGATGGCAATGGTAAACCCCTCCTGTATTCTACCAAAGACAACCACAGGGCTCGGCTCTGCAGTCGCCAGGAGTCGACACTGACTCAATGACACACTTTACTTTTACCTTACAACAGGCATCACAGATCAAACACACAGAGCTTTCATGCCACTTTGCACAGAATCTCTTTGAGGCACTTGACACATTCAGCTGAGAGTTACTGAAGAGGGCAGGACGGTATGATGTATGCAAGCTCATCTGTACTTCCAGGAAAATGTATGTGAGATGCAAGACTGCTAGAAAGGTATCATGTCAATTCTGTATAGATCTAGCCCAAGCACTACTAGAAATTACCAAGAAATTAACAGACAATGTAGCATTAAATTAGTTATATATTTTATCTCTTCTAAACTCAAAAATGACTGAAAACAGAGGACATGTATGTTACGCTTTGATTATTATACCTGTGAATCATGCAGAGATCTTTCTGAGTTAGGTGCACTGAGGATGAAGCTTAGAATGCCTGATCTATACACAGCATCTGTGCAAGCGCAGGAGGGCTTCTTGGGGGGCTCACTGCACCACTTCTGACACACTGTGATGCCATGGAAGAAGAAACCACACACACTACCACCATGTTGACCCATGGCCACCCAGAAAGAAATGTTGAAATTTATTTAAGTTTCATACATACAATGAAGCCAGTGGATTCTGTAGTAGGAATTTACAACAGCAGTAGAAAATTGAAATGTGGACTGTATTAAAGTGCAATGGACAAATACGACCATGTGAATAAAGAAAAAGATACTTTCAGTGGACAAAGGGAAGAGATACAGTATTTGACATTAGAGAGCTCTACAGACGTTACCCTCCACAGCAGTTTCTTTATATGAGCAAGAGAAGCAATAAACTACTTTCCCCACTGTGTGTGAAAAGGTTGTTTATTGTTTGTCAGACTCCTATGCTTGCCACACTGGGAACAGCATAATTATGAGGCCCCATCCGTGCATTGGTATTGCATCCAGTGTTTCATCCCAGCACAATTTTTGGAGCAACACAGTTGAGTATTTTATAACACTCATATTTACAAAATAAGTTACAGAGACTATTGCTACTGTATTATTACCACAGAACAGACTGTGCCTTGGTTGGCACAGTCATGTTGTGTAAGATAACGTGAAGAGATGCATCTTTCTGTGCTGGAAACTGTGTATAAAAGTAAAGCCTTGGGGAGCCTTCACATTGCTGCCTTCTGAAGAAACACAAGTACATACAGAGGCATCTTTAGCAGCCTGAAGAATATAAATACATATTTTTACATCAATAGACACATAAACATATACAACGAGATATAAAAATCTGCTCTGACCAGGGCCAGTTTGATAGTAACAGTGAGCCAAAACCAGTTTCTGGCATTTAGAACAAAAAGTTGACCTTCTGAGACACTTTTTATTCTTCAGAAAGGAAATCCAAGTTAGTCATATCATGCCAGATCTCAGTTGCCTGGTGCTGAAAGTCAAGTTGCCAACTTTGAAGTGACTTTTTGCTCTACAATACATGGATGAGGTACACATGACATGCACTAAAAGTATGGGAGAATCTAGGATGGCTATACACAAGTTTAGATACTCCTTGCATTTGAAAGGCAAATTTGTGAATAGTTTTCTGAGGGGGGCAGATTTATATATAGAATCAATTTACCTTGCATATAGAAAAAATGGTTATGATTTTCCTTTGTTTTCTTTAAAAAATTTTGCAACAGCTTTTCTTGAACCTCAAACAAAGCTCTTAATTTCACAATGAACGTTATGCAGCAGAAAGGATTTCAGTTTGCAGAGTAAATTGGAAGAGCTTCATTTATTAGCTCAAGGTTCTTTTCTAACTCTTGGAATTACAATTGCATGGCATCACATAGCATTGAGAAATACCTTAACTAATATAAAACATGTTTCAGTGTTCTTGCTCCATAATTAAAAAAATATGTTTTGTTTTATCAAACAACTTATCAAATCGCCAGCATTCTGTAAACAATTATTCTTATAGAATTTGGTTGTGGTTAAGAAAACCCCCTCAAAATGGCCATTGTCATAAACTGTTTTTAAAAAAGAAAAAAGTATTGTCTCTGTTGAAGTGAAACTGTTGGTTTTTTTCACAGCACAGCCTTATCACAAAGCCTATGGCTATGTAAAAGCACAGAGGTTAAAAAACACAAAGTCAGAATAGAGTAGCCAGATCAGAACTGAATCCCCTGATGCTAGAAGAGATCTTCCATGTATTACACATTGAGCCCAGGAGATTTCTTTTCAGCTCACTTCACACAGATCAGGCATCTCACTTTCTTTCTACATTGCATATTAACCTAATATTTATTGTTTTACTGTACAGATTTACACAGACACAATCTGGTCTCTTCACAATATTTCCCCACATTATCCAAGCAAGGTGCATTCTGTTGTATCAAAATGATAGATTCTCCACATGCAACTTTCAAACAAACTTCTTTCTAACAAGCTGTCCTATTCCTTGCTCCTGACAAATATTTCACATTTTCATTCAGGTCTCTTTAAAACAACTTTGTAAACTACCATTTCAATATGAAAAAAACATAAAGGACGGGAGAAGTATGGTGCTTCTCTGTTTTGTCTAATATCCAGTATTCACATTAGAAGTGGACAGCTTCATGAGAGTTTGAGTGGAGTTTAAACGTCAGCCCTTAATGTCCGAGAAGCTGGTGCTACCAACGTTGCAACTTTCACTGTAGCTTGAAGATGAGCTCAATGTACTCGAACCAGCTGCAGATTCTGGAACAATGGAGTGGAATGCACACACATTTACAAAGGAAGATATTTTATCTGTAATTCTTGAACTACAGTTGACTTGATCCTGCTTCTTTAACAAGTACAGCAAGCCTGAGCTAAGTAAAATCAATTATAATGACAGTCTTACCCATCTTACCTGTACTGCTCAGAGATGCAGCAGATTTTGAGTTGCCAACAAGCATCAACAGACTATTGACTGGGACCCAACCTTCTTTGTTTGTGCTCAGATTCTTTATATACCTAAGAAACAATGGTTTTGTTTTAGAATTGAAATACTAAGCCTACTTTCTTTTCTACACACATTTGGAAGTTGTCATTTATAGACAATATTTTAAATTTGTGACGAAAGCCTGGTGCATACATAACACTCTAGCTTTCTAACTATATTGACACTGGGGTCACATTGGGAGTGATGGCCACATGCTCCTTCCCAGCAGCTCCTTTTTCTTGCCAGTTTCCTCCAATCTTCTTCAAAGGGCCATGACCATGATAAAAGGGTTTACATCTTTATCGGCCTTAACTATATTTTGCCAGCCAGCTTCAAACTCCAGTTATGGTGGGGAGTGAGCAATCCTGTTATCTGCTTCTGATCTCTTAATTATAAAGAGTGCTAGATATGCATCAGGCCTAAGTGCTGTTGAGGATGTCCTGTTGCAAAACACAGTTCTTCATACCAGAGTCCATCTTCTCCTTCGTGAATCAGCTGAACTAATTCTCCACATTTCAGCATCAGGTCTTCAGAGCCTCCTTTGTCATAATCAGCCACGATAGTGTATTTACCAGGACTCTAAATACATGGAGGAAAAACCAAGACTGTTTAAAACAGAAATAATAATAAATTCTGAGACTTGTTTTATGCTGATCTATTGAAGTGCCTAAACATAACTTTTGACATTTGCATTTTTAAATAATTATTTCTGAAATTATATTCTTTAATTATTATTGGCTGACATGCTTCTAAAGAGTTCTGGACTAATGCTGCATTGGTGCTTGCGGGTATATGGGGATTTCAACAAAGGAAGCTGCCTTATACTGAGTTAGACCCTTGGTCCATCTAGGTCAGTATTGTCTACCCAGACTGGCAGTGGCTTCTCCGAGGTTGCAGGCAGGAGAATCTCTCAGCTCTATCTTGGAGATGCCAGGGAGGGAATGTGGACCCATCCCCTTAGGGGAATATCTTACCATGCTCATACTTCCAGTCTCCCATTTATACGCAACCAGGGTGGACCCTGCTTAGCTAAGGGGACAAGTCCTGCTTGCTACCACCAGACCAGCTCTCCTCCCTTAACGACATCCCCTTCCTTTGGAAGCCCTGTGTGTTACCTGAAAATATGTTCCTGAGGACTATGTGAGCCTTAGGGGTATATTTTCAGGTGGCACAGAGTGTTTGCTTCAGAAGGGAAGCTCATCAACATTTGCTGGCATTGCTGAGCCAGCAGTGGAAATGAGTTACTTGAAACACTAGTGTTTCTCCCACTACACCAGTGCACCATCAGTCATGATGTCAGCCATTACTATGATGTATATACCACTTTTCAACAAAAAAGTCCCCAAAGCAGTTCACATAGAGAAAATACCACTACCACTAATAATAATACCCTGTCCCAAAGGGGCTCACAGTCTAAAAAAAGCAATGTATTAAATTGTTCTTGGCCACATATATACATTGGGAGTAACTCAGGGCCCTCACGTGCAAAGGAATTCCCTGTTCTCATCTATGAAAAATGTTCCAGGTCTTCGGAGGATTTCCCATGATGCCTGCAGAGTTTGTCTGTCATAAATAAGAAGTTAAAACATCTGCATGAGAGAATTTCTAATTTGTGTCTTGAGAAAACAGGTCCAAAAGGCCATTACACACATTCTGCTACTGAAACCGAGCCCAGGATGAGCCTAGGTAACTCTAGATTATACCCACGGGGTAGAAGCAGCAGCAGTCCTCCAGTAGTGCCCTCCCAGGCAACTATTTGCTTTCTCGCACAGAAGTGAAGGGCTATCTTTATTTTATTTATGTATATCTAACACAATCTATGTGACTGGCACTTTACCCAGAACTGGGGCACTTGCCCTGAGCCCCACACCCTCTCTGGCCCCACGCCCATGCGGCTGGGCTCCTACCCAGACTGGGCAGGATCACAGCTGACAGCAAGCATGGGGGCTCCATGCTAGGTCAGCACAGAGGGCCCCACATTAGCCCGTGCTTGTCAGTCTGGCATACCTGGGCCATGCCATTTGTGACCCAATTGCAGGGAGGCTAAGGAGGAGAGGCATCAGCTCAGGAAGTGGCAAGAAGGGCAGTGGCACTGACAGTGCTCCTGGCAGCCCGGCTTGCCACTCCCTGGAGCTGCTCCAGTCTCCCAGGCCTGGGCACAGGAATGAGCTGGAGCCCAAACTGCCAGGTCCTGGGCATGCTGCAGTGGAAGAGAAGGAGATGGACTGGCCCTGCACCTGATGTTGGTGTAAGCATGAGGGGCATGGCCAGCATCGATGGTCCCTGTGCACTCTCTTATTTAGCTTGGGCCCCGTACAGAATGAGAAAATGGTTCCCTATATCCCTAGGGGCTCCCAATCTAAAAAGAGACAACAAGAGAGACAGTGGAGGAAGGAGAGGGAAGTGAAAGCAGAAGAAAACCATCTGTGACTTTTCATGTGCCCATACTTAACCAGAATTACAGTATCATGTGGGTGCTACTCTTCCCCTCACTCCATTTTCCGAACAAACCCCAAGTACATCCCTGACACTGGGTGGCCCATGCATCCAAAGTCTAGTGGGCTGTATTGTGTGTGCGTGCACACCCCCGCCCCCCCACACCAGGGCCCTCCAGTTGTACAACAGGCAATTTGCTAATATGTATAAATATTCTTACATTGAAAATGTTCCTTGAGCTATCTCACTGCAATGTATCCATTACATTTAAATATTTAAAAAATTCCAGTTCATACTAATATTGTAAAAATTTATATAACTCAAAATTTATATAACTCAGAATGAAAATGTGCCATACAGAATTGTGAATATCAGTTAACAGTGCTAGTTCTATGAGAATGATTAAACTGATGCAAAGCTAGCTATCATAAGATCATTGTTTATCCACTGGTGTTACTGATAGACAATGCTACCTGTATAACCAATGTGGTACTGACATATGGCCATTTCTATAAATCCTGATGACAATACTGCAATAGATAATATGCCGGTCCCCAAATGTCTAAAGAAGGCCTGTCACTGAGATTGGGCTCAGACATTTCATCTTCCCACCCCATAAAAAAAAAAGATTCCAAGCCAGTGAATATGCATTTTCTATTTTTATTCTGGGAGATACAAATATGTATAATGTGAAAATATATTACCAGCTTCTTCTCTCCTCTTCCTTCCTCCTCTGCATCTGATGAATTAAGTGGGTCCTCAGCACTAGACCAACCATCATTTTCTTCAGAAGCTTCAAGAGTCTTAGACCATCCTTAATAAAACCATAAAACCGTTAACAAGACTCATAATGCAAGCCCTGAAACCTAGACAATCTGTGAAGTTTTTTTATACACTGAAAAGAGCTATATAAAAGTAGTATAATTTTTAGCATTAACAGTTATCAGAACTTTTGACATTTATATGGTGTAACTTCCACATACAAATTAGGGTCCAATGAAACCCACAGATGCCTTCTGAGCAAATTCCATTGCTTTCTGACTGAATGCCATTGAAGGAATATGGGTCCAAACTGTGGCTATTATGTGGTCTCTTTGTAGTTGGTAGGCAGTCAGCGAAATCAAGAATGTAGCCAAATGATGAATTAGAATTTAATAACAAATAATTTGGGAAAGTTGGACCATTACTTAAGTTTTAATCTGACCATTTTCTGGATGGTTTACTTTAGCCTTCTTGTTTTCATAAACTTGCTTTTACAGAGCAATAAACTGCTTTGGACTGCACATCTTGCCACCTGTTCTCTGGACTATTGTCCACCTTGGCTCATTTCATCTGCTAAGAGTACTATCAGAGTGGGTCTGGTACATATTATAAATGCTTCTCTGAGGGAGGGCAGGAAGCCTCCTTACCTCAAGGAGGATATTATTAGACCTTACTTGAAGAAACTTTCACTGGATCCCTCAGTCAATTATAGACCTGTCTGCAATCTTCCATGGTTGGGCAAGGTGATTGAGAAGGTGGTGGCCACTCAGCTCCAGGCAGTCTTGGAGAAGACGAGAACCATTTCAAACTGGCTTTAGGTTGGGCTATGGGGTTGAGATTGCCTTGGGCGGCCTGATGGATGATCTCCAATTGGGTATGAAGGAATGTGACTGTGTTGATCCCTTTTGTTCTCTCGGCGGCTTTCAATAGGGATGTGCACAGAACCAGTTCGGAGGCCCTTTATGGACCTCCAAACTGGTTTGAAAGACTGACGGTTCAGCTGATTCAAAAGTCAGGGGGATAACTTTAAGGACCAAGGAGGGTGATCTTAGCCACCGCCTGCCGCCATGTTTCCCCTGCTGGCGCTGTTCTCAAAAATGGTCCCGCCAGGGCGGCAGTGTACCTCCTTGCCACCCTGGTACGTTGCAGACCAGACGTACGCTGCACGTGTCCACTTCTGACCACTTCCAGTCCTCGACACACCTGGGCAGCAAAGAGGTAAACTGCCACCTTGGAGGGATCATTCTTAAGAACAGCGCCAGCGGGGGAAATGCAGGGTGGGTGAGCACCCTCCTCAGCCCTTAAAGTTACCCCCCACCCCCTTCGAACCGGCAGTCACTGGTTCTGTGCACATCTCTTCAGTACCATCGACCATGGTATCCTTCTGTGTTGCCTAAGCAAGTTAGAATTGGGTGGCACTGTTTTACAGTGGTTCCATTGCTACCTCTCTGGCAGATTCAAGTTGTGTCACTTGGAGACTGTTGCTCTGCAAAGCAGGAGTTAATGTACGGAGTTCCACAAGTCTCCATACTGTCTCTAATGCTTTTGAACAGCTATATAAAACCACTGGGAAAGATCATCAGCAAGTTTGGTTCAGAGTATCATCAATATCCTGATAACACCCAAATCTATTTCTCCATATCCATCAGTTACTGGCATAACTTCCCAGGATATGGGATAACAAACTGAAATTGAATCCAAATAAGACGGAGGTACTAACTGTGAGGTGTCAGAACTTGAAAAATGGTTTAGATCTGCCTGTTCTGGATGGGGTTACACTCCCCCAGAAAGAACAACTATGTAGCTTGGGAGTGCTCCTGGATCCAAAACTCTCCCTGGTTTCTCAGGCTGAGTCAGTGGCCAGTGGCACATTTTTATCAGTTTTGGCTGATACATCAGCTATGCCCACTTCTGGAGGAAAATGACCTTAAAACAGTGGTACATATGCTGGTAATCTCCAGGTTTGACTACTGCAATGCATTCAATGTGGGGATGCCTTTGTGTATAGTTCATAAACTGCAGTTGGTGCAGAATGCGGCAGCAAGACTCATCATGGGGATAACCCACAGAGACCATACAACACCGTTCTCATAAGAACTGCGCTGGCTGCTGCTATGTTTCCGAGCAAAACACAAAGTGCTGGTTATTACTTATAACTCCCTTGATGGCTTGGTCCATGGTAACTAAGAGAGCGCCTCCTTTGTCATCAATCCCCCCGCTTATTAAAATCATCTGGGGAGGTCTGGTTATGGCTACCACTGGCTCATTTGGTGGCTACTCGGGACTGAGCCTTCTCTGTGGCTCCTCGGGGCTCTGGAATGCACTCACTGTTAGTTTCTCCATCACTGGCTATTTTTAAAAGGACCCTAAAGACACACCTGTGTTCTCACATTTTTAATTAATTTTAATTGGCTTTATGGAATGTTTTAATCATTTTATCCTGTTTCTATATTTGTTGTATTTTGACTTGTGTACACCACCTAGAGGGAGTAGATAATGGTGTGGCAGGGAAGTAACTTGCATAGGGAGCAAGAGGTTGCTGGTTTGAATCCCTACTGGTATGTTTCCCAGACTATTGGGAAACACCTATATTGGGCAGCAGTGATAGAGGAAGATGCTGAAAGGCATCATTTCATACTGTATGAGAGGAGGCAATGGCAAACCCCTCCTGTATTCTACCAAAGACAACCACAGTGCTCTGTGGTCGCCAGGAGTCGACACCGACTCGATGGCACAACTTATTTACATCACCTAGGGATGCACCTGTCAGGCGGTATAGAAATAAGATAAATAAATAAAATAAATACAACAAATAACTCATTCTTATGATTTCCCAGTGTTAGGTGACATGACTTTACAATACGAAAACAAACCAAAAAGGTGAAGCTATTTGCATCACAAATAACACAGATTCAAAACAGTGAACCAGTTCAGACATCACATAGAACAATGGTTTATTTTATCTAACTCTTTGTATAAACTGATAAGCTGGCAATGCAACATGCATATTTAAGGCGACTCCCAAGTATGCCTTTAAGATCTTCAAATTTATTACGTAAATTTGACAGTACCTTATAAAAACATTGTTTAAAGTGTTGTTAAAAGCATAGTAAAAACAAGTTTGTTTTTACTATGCTTTTAACAACATTTTAAATAACATTTTACAAGGTATTGTCATCTGGTTCTATATAATAAATTTTGAAGGTCTTAAAGGAGTACTTATCTAACTCTGTTAAGTTTGTATGTCTGAAGTCATGCCAATAAACAAGCCATGATTTATTTCAGACTATTTAGGGCAGTGAAATCCACAACAGACTGTGAGAAGCTCCAAAAGGATCTCTCCAAACTGGGTGAGTGGACGACAAAATGGCAGATGTGGTTCAATGTAAGCAAGTATAAAGTTAGGCATATTGGGGCAAACCCCACCCCCCCCGCCAACTTCACAGATACACTGATGCGGTCTGATCTATCAGTGACTGATCAGGAGAGAGATCTTGGGGTCATGGAGTACAGCTCATTGAAAGGATCAACTCAGTTTGCAGCAGCTGTGAAAAAGTCCAATTCCATGCTAGGGAATTGAAAATAAAGGGGATTGAAAATAAAAATGCTAATATTATAATGCCCTTGTACAAATCTATGGTGTGGCTTTTTAGTTTAGAAAAGAGATGACTATGGGAAAACATGGCAGAGGTTTATGCAATTATGCATGGAGTAGAGAGAGTGGACAGAGAGAAATTTTTTGCCCTCTCTTGCAACACTAGAATCAGGAGTCAGGTTGTCCAATGTAACTGATGGGCTGGAAATTTAGGAATGAAGTACCCTTTCACACAGCACATAATTAATCTATGGAATTCTCTGCCACAGGATGTGGTGATGGCCACTAGCTTGGATGGCTTTAAAAGTGGCTTGGACAAATTAATGGAGGACAGGTCTATCAATTGCTATTAGTCTGGTGGTTACAGGCCACCTCTAGCCTCAGAGGCAAAATGACTTGGGCCTGATCCAGCAACACTGCTCTTGTGTTTTTAAACTACAATCTGGTTCCAGTCAACAAATCATAGTTTATTTCAGGCTGATGAACCACAATCTGAATCTGTGGTTTGAAGCTGCTTTCCAAATCATAGTTAGTGCTAACTGTGGTTTCACATTGTCTGAATTCAGTAACCACTAATAAACCACAATTAGATATTGCTCTGTCAGATTGACCTTCAAGAGGTTGCTGTACCATGGCAATGGGAGTGAACTTAATCTTATGAAGCTGCGTCCTGAGCATATGGGGAAAACAGACAAGCAGCTCTGAATCATAGTTTGAGTTGTTCACCTGGAATCTCTAACCACGGTTTAGATTATTAACTAAAGTGAGCACAAACTATGGTTTCGTGTTATGTCTGATGTAGCTAGCGCATGTCAAGTGGAACTGTAATATCAAATAATCACAAGTGTCAAGCTTGCTTCCATCAGCAAGCGAACCTGCTCAAACCATTACAGAATTAGGCAGCAGTTGACCCCCGACCATTTGAATCATTATAACATAGGATAAGAACTTCAAACATTTATCAGAGAAGCATCACAAAAACAACTGGTTGAATGACACTGTGGGGAATTCCCATGCTAACTAATCAGAGCAACTCAATGAAAGGAATAATTAATATTCACACCCATGAACAGGGTTTTTCAAAACAAAATTCATAATGGCACTAGAAAAAAGCAGAGGATTCGGTCTAGTTTTCTTTTCCTCACTCTCATGTGCTCATGCAGAGGTATGATCTTCAGAGCAAGATAAAAATTAATAAGGAATGGTTTAATTTTCAAGCAAAATAATTTGTCACTAAAATGTATACCAGTCTCCCTTCTGCCTCTCAATTACTGCACAATGAAAAATACTGTAACATATGCTCTTAGTATTATACATTCTTACTGTTACAAGACAGAGCAACACACACACACACACACACACACACACGCGTAAAACATGCATATATTAGCAGTGTTACAGGTGCTACTCATTCCAAGCAAAACAGCTACAAACTACTTGTGAGTTTCATCTCTAGAATAAATATCCCAAATAAAGCTCAAATGACAGAATTCAACATCCTTCCAAACTTCCTAACTAAACTTCAAAACATAGCTGCAGTAATATCACATATAAGTCTGTTCCCAGATTTTGTCTCGCTGTCACACGTCAGCACGACCAAAAACTCAACCTACAGTGAGCAGGCTGGATTCCCGATGGCTCTCACTTAATTCTATGAGACAAAATAAATGGGCTGTAACTGAGAAGACTCTTTGGGGAAGAGCAGAACCCATGCACCCTCCAACTGAAATCCTCAGAACAGGTACAGGCAGCATCCCTGCCCCCAAATGGCACCAGCAAATACACCCTTTCACTTCCTCCATCATTAAAAAATGGCTACCATTCACTTCTGAAGGAAAATGCAGACTTGGGGACATAATCATGGTGGAGGTAAACACCTGCTCACCCTACTCCTAACACTGGCATGTCCACACTTCCACTGGATGCAGAAGATGCACAATGCGTCTCTGCGACTTCATCCCCCTCCGATGTGTTTTCATTGTACAAATCCTTTCTGCCTGTACACATAACAATGATGGACATTTTTCTAGTTTATGAAAGAGCAGTGAGTGCCATTGTGGCTGCAGCTGGGCTCAGAAGACAGGCTTAAATCCCCACTTGGCCATAAAAGACCTCAATGGTTGGCCATAGTCAAATCAGTCTCTTATTTTCTCTCAGTATAACTTACCTCATGGGTTGCTGAGAGGATAGAAATTTCACCCTGTGCTCTTTGGAGGGAGGGTGGTATGCAATTGTGACAAATAAATGAAAGCCCTGGAAATACTTGAAATGAAAACCCATGTTTCAGGTATAACATAACAGGTCAATACAAAAGTCTGTCTGTCTCTGGTTGCTGGCATTTGTTTTGTTTTTGGCAGTTCTGCTAGTATTTTTGCTGGTCAGGTGTAAGGCTAACAGAGTGTAGGAAAAAGGCAAGTGTCTAAGCAGCCACAATTCACAACATACCACACCATGCACAAAGTCCACATTGCCTAAGAGGGATACATTACCTTGCCTGCGCTGGGCTGCTAGCAACAGATAAGTAGTGCTGACCCACTTGGCCCTGTTCCATGTTAAAATAGAACTTGCATCTGTGAAAGAACTGAATAATAAATCCCCAGTGCATTATACTGTTACTGTGTTGCTGCCCTCATCCTTTGTTGAAAATGAGAGCTAGATTCTACTTGATCCTAATGAAAGTGAAATACAAAGTAGGATGCTATCAGACAGAGTGATCCTTGCTTGTTCTCCTTTTGGAGGAATGTTTGCCATCTCTCATCCAATTATACCAGGGGCAGAACCACCATTGCACAGGGAGGTTCAAAGAACCCAGGCCACCATGCTCAGGGGCCATGCCTTGTGCCCCAGCCACGCTTCCTGCGTCTGATGGCAGATGCAAGGGGCATGGCCTCATAAGCAAATGGGGCCGCACGCTGGGAGCCATGCGGCTCTGATTTTGAAAGGCTTCAGCCAGCACTGTGCTCCCAGCCTGGCTGGGAACACGTCTCTCTGCTTTAGCAAGCAAGGAGAGGCACTACCAGCTGTGCTGCAAATGCGGTGCCAGCTGAAGTTGACTTGCAAATGGGGCACACAGCCCCATTTGCTAACATGGCCATGCCTCCTACATCTACCATCAGATGTGGGGGAGCGTGGCTTGGTGGTGGTGGCCGTTGCAAGCAGGATGGAAGGGGCTGCTGGCATCCTCGCTCCCCCACTAAATTGTACTTTGTAACAACATGCAAGCACCCTTACACTTCTTGATTCTTATCTCTCTCAACTCTTCACAGAATCTGATTTGTTAACATATTTCTGCCAGCACTGAAAAGGTTTGTGGCAAGTTGGAATATAGTGTGTTATGTTTCAGACAAATGTTTTCTGCAAAGGCAGACGTGGAATAATTCCCATATCTGAGAAACAAAATGCAACAAAAAACAATATAAACCGCAGCATCTAAGCCAGTCCTACGGCTGATAAGGCCTGACTAGCATTGGTTATGTAGGCACAAATCGGGTTGCCAGCTTCTAAATAGATGGCTACTGTATTTTGGCAAGGCATACTACATTCAATTACTCTTTAATAAGGAACATTAACTTATGATCACATTGGATAAATCACTGCAGGAAGAGTGATTTTATTCCCCCTGCTGCCCACAACAAAATACAAAAACCTTACTTTTCCAAATTTGGTCCCAACTGTTTTTTCTAATATAGCAGCTACTTGTCTCTGAAAGAACCTTAAGCATTCTCTCATGAAGCCTTCAGTCTCTGTTTCTATTTGACTTTCCCTAAGACCATGTCACATCTTTTCTGGAAACTGTATACAAATTCTACATGCAAAACAGCACAGATGAATGCAACTTGAACATTCCCCGCTTAGCACAACCAGGCCAATTTTCATTTTCCAATCCATGGAAAATGTATTTGGGGGTGGGGGGAGAAGGAGAGAGAGAGAGAGAGAGAGAGAGATTCCAAAGGCTTACTATTTAACCTTTTTATTTCCATTCCTATACCAATGCAGCTTAAAATCTAGAGTTTAATGCCCAGGACAAGCAATTTTTTCTTACTTGTACAAAGTTTGTGTCAGAATTTGCAAAAATTGTCTTGATCTGTTATACCCCAATCATTTTAAATGTTAGTATTTTAATTAAAAACCAAAGTTATTATAAGATGCAAAACTGGTTGGTTGCAGTGAAACCTACAACTGAAATTAGCAGTTTTAATTAGGATACCTGCATTTAAAAAGATTTATTTAAAAAATGAACACTTGAACCATACATAAACACAGTAACTAAAGCCATACAGATGCAAATACAAATGTATATAATTAACTTTCAGTGCTGTCTTCTAGTTACTTATAGTCCACAGAAAGGGACGCAGCATCAGTAGATCCTTCAAATCTTTTACCATGTGTGAATACCTTTCTCAATCCAATGCAGAAAAAAGCCTTTACAAGGAAAAGGGCGGGTGGCCAACAGACCAAGGCCTAGATTCTTCAATGTTTTTTGTTTCAAGACTCACTTTGGATAGACTCACATGAGTTTTACACAATTAAGCCAGGCCACAGAGGCATCAATTGGTACTGGCACACACACTAATATACCACAAGACTTGTACAGACCCACAGGGTTGGAAATCTGAAGCAATTTGAAAAATACATCAGGGTTTCTCTAGAGTTGGCGTGTGCATCGGTCCGGATCCGTCCGGACCGGCAAGGGGGGGTCTATCTTTAAGGGCGGGGGGGTAGAAATGACCCCTCCCGCCGCTCTTCCCCCTCCGGCGCTGCGGTAAAATTTCAAGTTTTCGGGGCGGCAGCATTCTTACCTGCCGCCCCGGCCCCCATCGTTGCCTGGAAAAAGCCTTCATATCAAACACGCATGCGTGCGTCGTGGCGCACACGCACCGCACGCATGCGTGTTTGATATGAAGGCTTTTTCCGGGCAACGATGGGGGCCGGGGCGGCAGGTAAGAATGCTGCTGCCCCGAAAACTTGAAATTTTACCGCAGTGCCAGAGGGGGAAGAGCGGCAGGAGGGGTAAGTTCTACCCCCCCGCCCTTAAAGATAGACCCCCCCGCCGGACCGGTCCGTTTCCGAACCAGTTCGGAGGCCTCCAACATGGCCTCCGGACCAGTTCGTGCACACCACTACTCTAGAGGAGAAATTTGTAAGAATGCTACCAGATGGTTCTTTACATTCAAAACCCACCTATCATGTTATTGCCAGAGATTCTTGGCAATGGTGTGGAACTCTTCACATGAAATGTTCCTAGCCACATTAAAGCAGCCATCATATAGGGGTGACTGGAAGCAGCTAGTGGCTTCCATGTGGCAGCTGTTGTTAAATATGATAGACAAAAGGGAATACTGGATTTTTGATAGACTAATTCACGACTGCTTTCAGTTAGTGAGATAAATTAACAAAGGATGTGTTATCAAAATTTCCACACAATAGGAAATGAGAACCCTGTTAATTGTGGGGGTTCCATTCCACGGGGGTGGGGGAGGGGGGCTCAGATAGCCTCCACAAATAACAGGGCACTAGGATGATGGGAATCAAAAAATAACAGGGCATTAGGTTGATGGGAATCAGGGTGTTAAGTTACAGTGCAGCCAAAAACCATGATTCCCTTCCCTTTTACCACCAAATCACCCCCAATTGCCCCCCAAAGAGCCCTGCCATGCTCTACAGGCACCGGAAATCTACCACAAATAGCAGTTTCCCTAAGTTTTCCTCTCCAAATTGCCCCCCAAAGTAACCTGCCATGCTCTAGAGGTGCCCACAGTGCCAAAAATAGCAGTTCTCCCATCCCCCCCCCACAAATCACCCCAATTGCCTCCAAAAGAGCCCTACCATGCTCCAGAGGCACCCATGGTGCAGAAAATTGCAGTCCCCCCATTTTTCTAAGTAAAGGAGCCACAACATGACTCCCAAACACAAAATGGCAGCTGTTCAGGTCACCCCGACCATGGATCTGCAGGTTTACATTTCCCCCCCTGCGTATACAAAGGTCGGGTGCTAATTACCCGACTGTGGATATGTGAAATTGCAAGTACTGGATTTGTGATTAGTGAGGTCCTCCTGTACTTCAAACAGAAGAGACGGCAATACAGACAATGAGACATGCATATGATATTTGGATCCAATGGCTTATGGAATACAAAATTTGGTTTCACTCTACCTCTCAAACCCAAAGGAGTTGGATCACTCTTTACTTCATGCCGTTTAGTGTTTTTGTCAGAGTTGGTAGGAGAAGCTGCAGTAGAATGATTGGCAAAAGAGAAAGAAAAAGAAATGTTGAAGAACTGGAAAGAAAAGAATAGATGAGTGGCATGCAAATTACCTTTGAGTTTATACTGGAAAAGAGAAATGGGTTTGGGACGTTTAACTGGTATTCTGTTAAAATAAGAACAAGCCCAAAACATAATTAATCAAGAAGTATTGGGGGAGGGGGAATGGATGTGGCATATTTGTAGTTATAATAAATATATTTTACAAGGTAGTGACATTGAAGTACAGTTATTTTATATTATTGATAATCCAAATGCTCATATTGTTATTTTACATTGACAAAACTAAATCCTGTATCAGTACCTGTTCCTGAAAGAAAGATCATTGGCAAAGTCTGGCTTTTAGCAGTAGGAGATGCTGTTTCTGTTAAGGCAAGCATGAAATATTAGTGCTTACCCAATATGAACTCTAAATACCTGGCTGCATTAATCTGCAGTCTCTCCAGAAAGAACTCAAAGGTAACCAGGTTGTTAAAGAGACCAGTTATAGGATGTAAATAGAGAATTCTGCATTTGATCAAAGGGTCGATGTACATATCATCATGGTGGTCACTTCCCCCCTCATGATGACTCCATGTAGTAGTGAACAGATCCTCTCAATATCCTCACCGTGACCGAAAGCCACACATTTGCTCAACAGTAGACAGATGACCTATTCACTATCAACATGAGCTGCGGCAAGGAGAGCAGTCTCCATGAGCAGAGCAGTCATACCATAGGTCACATGCAATGAAAAAAGTGTAAAGAGAATCTCTAATGCAGGCTAGATAAATGATATCCTTTAAAAATGCACTTATCCAATGCAGCACAAAGGAAAAAACTATCAAATACATTACAGCTCCAGATTTCAGAGCAAACCTAAACCCATTTTCTTGAAACACATAAGTAATGTTCATACATCCCTTCCCTTAGGACTTATAAACATAGCAGCATTTCAAATGCAGTCCTTTTTGAAACTAATTCAATGTTGCACTTTTAAAACAACAAAATAACCCCCATTCGAGTTTTAAGAACCATACACTGGTTTTACTTCCAATAAACCAGGGTTATTTGTTTACAGGGTAAATAAAGTGTGTGTGTGTGGTGGGGGATGGGATAAAGGTGATTTCACTCTGAAATTTGTTTTAAAACTACGTAGTAGTTCACCTTGAAAATGGTGCATAGAATGAAGTAAATTTTCCACTGGGAACACATCACACCAGTAATCCAAAGTTAACACTAGCTGCCTAAAACCCTCGGGGTGGGGGTGTGGAATTGCTGGTACTGACCAATTTATGTTTAAATAGCTTGAATTTTACATTCCTAAAGATCTGTGTTCTGTATACCAACTCAAGATCTACCAAGAATTCTCTGCTTAGGAACATAGGAAGCTGCCATATACTGAGTCAGACCATGGGTCTATCTAGCTCAGTATTGTCTTCACAGACTGGCAGCGGCTTCTCCAAGGTTGCAGGCAGGAATCTCCTTCTCAGCCCTATCTCGGAGATGCCAGGGAGGGAACTTGAAACCTTCTGGGGAAGTCATCTGGGGAGGTCCCGTTGCAGTTGCCATGGCTTGGTTGGTGATGACTAGAAACCGGCCCTTTTCTAGTCTTGCCCCAGAACTTTGGAACACACTTCCTAACGGAATTAGAGTTTCCCCTTCTCTGAATGTTTTTAAGAAGGACCTGAAAACATACCTATTTAGCCAGGCTTTTAGTTTATAGTTTTAAAGCTTTGAGTTTTAGAATTTTATTTGTATTTTAAATTGTTTCAGTTCTGTTGATGTTTAATGGCTGTTTTTAGATTGTTAACTGCCCAGGGACTTTTGTATGGGGTGGTATAGAAATGCATTAAATAAAATATACACACACACACACACACACACAAATAAATAAATGTTTCCACATGGGCTGACACACATAACAAACGAGCTGAGCAATTTGGGGCAGGATTAATTATGATATCATCTACACAAAATAAGAAAACTATAGGAACTGAGAGAAAATATGCACAAAATAGAGGAAAACAAAAACCATCAAAGGTTGTGATATAAATGTAGGCCTTTGTGAAGAATATTGAAGTTTGGTTTGATTGACAGAACAACCTAAATCTTTGATTTCTGGAATCTTTTCAATTCAAAAATGGATTTGCATCACAATTAGGAATTGCAAGCTAGCCAATGGAGATTTAAAAAGTTCCTGCAGAACAACAGTTATGGTTTTTCCAAAGGACCTTGGAAAGTATGTTATTTTCAACCTATGTTACAGTAGCACTAGCTAGCTAATCCGAACTATATGTCTGCTGAAATGGAAAGTTACAGTTTTTGTAGAATTGCTGGTTATGATTCACAAACAAATAAATAAGATATTACCACTTCACATCTTTTAGGTTTCACACCATAGCTCCTCCCATTTTATAGTGACAGGGTAACTGAAGTATACTTTGAATTTACCTTTGCTTTTTTCAGGACATTTTGGTGCTATTGAAGCCACAGAACCATCAGGACTTACAACATTTCTTCCTTCCTGCTGTTTCCCAATAGTTCTCCTTTGATTTCTTGAAGGACTGTTAATGGAAGTAATACAAGACTACAGTAAATGCGAGTAAGGACTTATTGCAAAACAACTCACTATAGCTATCACAGTGCAAGTGAAACCAGTGTTTAAAGTATTGCATGCGAGCATATGAATCACACAAACACTTCTGCAGGGTGGATGAGAACAAAAGGGAAATATGGTCTTTCTGTGTTAGGATATGGTGTGTTTAGAATGCTGGACTAGGACTAGACCGGAGTTCAAATCCGCATTCAGCCATGAAACTCACACTGGGCCAGTCACTTATTTCCTGGTCTAACCTAACTCACAGGGTTGTGGTGAGAAGATAAACATAGCCATGTACACCACTTTGGGCTCTTTGGAGGAAGAACAGAATATAAATTCTGCTCAGAACAGAATATATGTATGTCCATGTTTAGAGAGGAAGAATTATCTAAGTAAACTTTCCATCCTCTCCCACTAAATTATAGGTGCAGGTATTGCCTCAGAGTTGGGGAAGGAGGAAAGTATATTAAGTCCACTCCTTCCTCTATCAGCAGGAGCATAAAGCCTGAACTCCTCTCTGGGAGTCCACCAGACCAACAAACCCCATCCTAGCTGATCGTCTCATCTTCGGAAGCCCCTGCCTTAAATAAATCCCTACATTTAGGACACTCCCCCCCCACTTCCAGTTTATTCCACCCAATCCCTGGCCTCCAAAGGGGACATGTTCTCCAACTCCACCCACTTCATTAGCCTTTCTGCACCCATTTGCAGCTGTGGAGCTGATATCATCGCTATTCTCTCTCTACCATTTTGTTGCCTCTTGGGCTGCACCTGCCCATCCCCCAGCAGCTGTTGCACGTCCCTCTGAACCCTTCCTGACTTCTGACAGGTAATTACTGGGGTTGTCCTGGTGTCTGGAGCCCCCTGCTTCTCCCAGCATCGTGCCATTTGACTGGGTAAACAACTCTGTCTCGTGGAGGAGGGTTGGAAATCCCGACAAACAAACAAACAAACAAACAAATATCAGAATATAGATTCTGCTCAGAATATATTCTATAGAAAATATGTAATATAATATAGAAATGTAAATTCTGTTCAAAGCAGGATATAAATTCTCAGCCCCTGCTAACATGGCAAAGAAGCAGCCTTTAATGTGGTGATTCTCTTTATTTAGCAGGGGGAGAGTAACTGGCCATATCCACCCCCAGCACAGTACCTCCAGTGACTTTTGCTGGGGTCTATCTTATGTTTCTTTTTAGATTGTGAGTCCTTTGGGGACAGGGATCCATCTTATTTATTTGTTGTTTCTCTGTGTAAACAGAGAAATTTTTCCCTGAGCCATTTTTGGAAGGGCGGTACAGAAATCGAATTAATTAATTAATTAAATTTAAAAATAAAATAAATAAAATTCCATGTCTGCAGAATTCTTCAGGTCAAAACAGGAGGGAGGAAGTTGTACTGTATCATGTATATAATTAGTATCAGCCATGATACTAGCTGGGTGACTCTGGGCCAGTCACTTCTCTCTCAGCCTAACCTACTTCACAGGGCTGTTGTGAGGAGAAAACTCAAGTATGTAGTACACTGCTCGGGGCTCCTTGGAGGAAGAGTGGGATATAAATGTAAATAAATAAATAGTTCAAAAAGTAAGACATTCAGGGAGGGCTTCAGCACAAGCAAATAAGGATACAAGACAAAAATCAGCTGTAATGCAGATAAAGATACAGGTTACCTGTGCTGTAGGATTTATGGATGTGAGGGAAAGCATAAGGTTCCTAAGCCTGTATGTTTACATAAATTGATTTCATAATCACTGCCATCTACTGTTTGTACAAGAACCTAAAATCAGCTTAGTGTTACACATTAAAAAGACATTTAAAGCTGTAATATACCAAGCTATAACACCTACCTACCAAGTTAAACGTAAATAAATAGTATAAAGGGAGGCAAAGCAGAACATATTTAAATTAGAAGAGTATCAAATGATTCAGAGTTTCATAAAATAATTTGTGATGCTGATAGTTACTCACCTGGTATTAGATGATGGAGGCAGAGGAAAACTGTGTGTATGTTCTACAACTCTATGCTGGATAGCTTCTGTAAGGAAGAGAGACAGAGACTCTCAAGTTACTTTGGCCATACTGTATACCTTTGGATCTCTTTTTACAACTTCTCTGCACAGTTCTGAATCTAAGTAGCCTATACCAAAGACTGAAGAGAGGTCAAATTATACACTTTCAGTTACACCACAACATACTGAACACAGACAGAATTTTCACATCAAGTAGGGGACTTTACTCTAGGCAGAACCAGCTGCACCCTCTTCACCTGTCTGGTTAGCAGCTTTTTTGCCTGGCAAAATCAGTTTATTCTTGTATAGAACAGATGTGCAAATTCTGCACGATTGTTTGTCACTTTCACAGACTGACAGTTAAACAAACGGTACCATCATTTCCTGAAGTACATAATCCATAGCTGTGTACTGAAGTATGCATTAAATGTACATTAAAGAGCAGGCAAATGCAGTGCGCTAAAAGCATATAGTGCAAACACAGCCTAATATACAGTACTTTGTATCTAATATACAAATGCCAATTCACTGGAATATGTCTTGAATTACCAATCCTATGTACACTGTTGTCCTACAGAACCACATAGGGGTGTGCGAGCCGGGTGTTTGGCCGGCTCATTTTGAATCTAGACTGGATTTGAACAGTCCCAGCTCGGCTTCGGGCTTGGCCAAACTGGGCTGAGCCAGTTTGCGGGACAGCCTGGATATACTTGTAAAGGGGAATCCTTAGGATACCCCTTTACATGTGAAGGACACATGCGCAGAGGCCCAAAACGGGCTGCAGCTGGCCCTGGCTGTTATTTGGGAGGCTGGGGGGGGGATTTGAGGAGCCTCTGCCATTGCCCCCTACCACCTCTGCTGCTTCTCTGCCGTGGCCCCCTCTAAACGTACGGAGGCCAAGGAGTCCACTTTCTTTCACTACGCCCCCACCAGCTGCCTTTACCATTAGGATTAGGGATGCCCCCTTTACTCGTCAAAGGATTCCCCTTTACAAGTATACCCAAGCCAGTCCGCGAGCTGGTTCACGGCCTGCACATCTCTAGAACCAGAAGTCCACTCAGGATTTTAAGTGGGACACAGTGGGTCTTTCTGTAGGCAGGGCTCAGAGATCCACTTTACCCAACCTGTGCTAGCACCATTTCTCCGGGCAAGGATCAAGTCTGTAAGATTTCCCTCTCCCACAATCACAAACTACCAAGACTGTTTTGAAAACTGGAGTATCAATCTGTACCGTTTAGCTTCTTTAGGTCCTTCTGTTTAAGTTCTTTATATTTCTGGCTGCCCAATTTGTATTTATAAGCAGATGTGGCTCTATGACATGTAGGCATATTACTTACACAACAATGACAAATGTCCTTTGTTACTGAGATCCAATATAAGTTTTTTTCTATGTACTCTGAGGACCAGAGGCCTAGCTCATTGACTCACATATGATCTGGGCCTGCAAATCTGTTAACAGTTGTGGCTCCCACTGTTCCTGAGGTGATAACATTCCTGATCATTATGGTGCTTGGGCCTCTTGCTGCCACACTCTGTGGGCTCCTTCCTTTCCTGTGCACAGGAAATACCAGCAGGAACTAAGGCATTCTGGGATTTTTAATTCTTGTGACATATCATCAATTTTTGTGAACATATCGTGAAGGGAGGCACATCAGTTTTTCAGATGGCAATTTGTAGATTATCCTGTACAAGATCGATCAGTCTCTCTGTTTTCGAGGTCCTGGGTCAATCCACTATTTAGAATGTTCTTATTTTGTTCTTACAATTGGCTCTAGCAAATCTCAAAAGATCTTACAAGCTGTAGAAACCCCACACAAATAAAGGGGTAAAGTTTGTAGAGACATCCCTGAGCACAACCTGCAATTCAGCATCCTGACGACAATATGCTGGCAGAGCAAGTGGTCCCCCTTCCCTGGACAGGTCCCTTTTCCTTTCCCCCACTCAGTCCTTTTTTTTGCCAACTATCCCCACTCTCCCAGGGCCAACTTACAATACCCACCTGTAGTTCCCTTGTTTCCAGTGCACTAACTTATATGAGAAAAATTTACAGGGCTGCAATCAGGAAGGCCTGCTAAGGTAAAGGCAATATTTGCCATCTTGCTCCAACACTGGTTGGGTGCAGGCTTTGCCCAAAATGTGACCCTGAAATGCAACCTCCTTTTATTCCATGCCCCACCCCCCATTGTCTCCTATTGGAAAAATAATAGAGGCTACAATGATGAACAACAAGCAAATCTTGCCTCAAACAGCACTAATCCCTCAGAAGAATGGGTGGTAACTTTCGCTCCTATTTCAACTGTGGTCTTAACTACAGCTCCTTTAATCTTGCTCAAAAGAGTCAATGAAAGACATCCATGTCTGCAGGAGAGAGTAATTAAACTGCAGCCTGTCACACTACTGATGGGCACTTTGCTATTATTAGGTAATAGAGAAAAAGAAAATACTTACGTCTGCATGCTTGCAGTTGACTGGTCAATACTTTTCTAATTTCATTTACCCATGTGGCTTTGATTTCAGGAGTTGGAGCCTATCTCAAAAAAGATTAATTGTAGTCATTGTTTGCAACCAATTAAGATGTCAAGGCTAAGAGTAATTTTTGACAAGAGCAGATTGTCAGTGACACACAATTTCTTATTGTTTTAGTAGAAAGCTGAATTACAGTTTAAGTATTGGAATATTTTTATACAATGAATAGATACACAAGCAGTTTAACAGAACATCACAACTATCCCATGATTTCCAGTGAAGAAGAAAGCTTAAGATCCAAACATGTTGAGATTTCCCTTTTAAGTAACTGCCCACTGCCCCCCACATATTATATCCAAAGTACATAGGAACACAGGAAGCTGCCATATACTGAGTCAGACCATTGGTCTATCTAACTCAGTATTGTCTTCACAGACTGGCAGCGGCTTCTCCAAGGTTGCAGGCAGGAATCTCTCTCAGCCCTATCTTGGAGATGCAGGAAAGGAACTTGGAACCTAGATGCCCTTCCCAGAGCAGCTCCATCCCCTAAGGAGACTATCTTACAGTGCTCACACACCAAGTCTTCCATTCATATACATTGTGAGCCCTTTGGGGACAGAGATCCATCTTATTTATTTATTTATTTTTGTGTGAACCGCCCTGAGCCATTTTTGGGAGGGTGATACAGAAATTGAATAAATAATAATAACTACCACCACCACCACGGTGGATCCTGCTTAGCTAAGGGAACAAATCATGCTTGCTACCTGAAGACCAACTTTCTCCACCAATATGGTGCGGTAATACTTTTATTAGAAACTACTAAAATGTGATAAAATAATGAAGAACCTTCTCTAGAATTCTTATTCAGACCAGATTTTAAAACAATGTGAAGAAGAGACAGAAATAAAAAGATGGGCATGATCTAGACATGCCAAAATTTAGTTGGTCCTAGTAAATATACAATCTTGCTTCTAGTTTTTATTGCAGTCCATAGACCAGAGCTAGAAAAAGAACAGTCA
This sequence comes from Hemicordylus capensis, assembly GCF_027244095.1. NCBI lineage: Eukaryota > Metazoa > Chordata > Lepidosauria > Squamata > Cordylidae > Hemicordylus > Hemicordylus capensis. Next base: position 140,896,167 of record NC_069659.1, read on the forward strand.
CAGTTGCAACAAAACAGAGGCTTGCACTGCTGTTGCATATAAGAAATCATGGAGACCAGATGCATCTATATACCAGTTGCAGGGAAAGCAACAGCAGGAGAGAGAGCATGCCCTCACCTCTTGCCTCTGGGCTTCTCAGAGGCATTTGGAGGGCCACTGTGTGGAACAGGATGCTCAGCTAGATAGGCCTTGGGCCTGTTAAAGCAGGGCTGTTTTATATTTTTAAGAACTCCAGCAAGGAACGGGGTCCTTACTGCTATTGTTCTCAGGCTCTAAATTGCCCTCAGAGGAGGTACAGAGCTGGTTAACATAAAAGTATCCAAGTCAAGCAGTAAAAGAAAAAAGGTGTTCTGGAAATTTCCAAAAAGGAGATGAGTATTTTGTTGCTTTCGGCCCAGTTTTGCTGTTTCTGGGAGAATTACTGGTCGACATCCTCACAAAGCATCCACACTTCAAGCAGGTGCAAGGAGCCCATCCACTGCTCCACTGTTTTCGGAATTGTGAGGGCAATAGTGAAAAAGTGCTAATATTTTGGAATGCTCTGTAGTTACAGAAATGTTACTGCTTTAAGGAACGTGTTTCCGCTTCTACAGGCACTTCTGGAACATGGACAGCGCTCCAAAGTATTAATGCTCTTGTGCAATTGCGCTCATACACAATTCAGAATGTAACGGAGCAGTGCACAAGCTCACACTATAATCCTGAGGCTGCTCGAAGTGTGGATACTTTGTTAGTCAGGATGTCAGTCACTAAATTTTATTTCAAGTTTCAATGTTTGTTCTTTCTGAACTTCTTCGTGGTGTGTAAAGGTTGCATTAAAATGTTAAACAAACACACATGAAGTATGTATATAGAACTGCCCTTAGTATATGGTTATGGTTTTTACTATTTTGGTTACATATGTAAACTGCTTCTAATAGAGATAGGTTATACACGTTTCCATGGAAGAGAACATACCATCATCTATAAACAGAACAGCACAGGAGTAAATATTTAACACTGCATAAAAACAACACAGCTTGAAAAAGGTACATTTCTTTCTAAAATGGCTTTGTTTACCTGTATTATGTACACTTCTTCCCTTGCATTATACCAGATTTCAAATTTTTTACCATCACCTTTGACGTTCTCCGTTATTCCAACTGCAGTCATCTAGAAACACAGTATAATTTATATTGGAGTTAACTTCCTTGCTAAGCAAAATTTCAATCAATTTGGTGTGTGGGCATTAAAATTTACCTTGGTATGTTTTAGTTAAGAGATTTATGTTAAAGGTGGGGGACCCTTTCCCTCCTATGGCATGTGTTTTAATTCAGATATACTTTACCCTGATTATTAGATTAGTGAATTCCACCTTCATGAAATTATTATTATACTAAGGAGGAAGTAGGGTGGTGGGGGCAGGGTGGAGACCAGTCTTGCAGGTATCTTAATTAATCTTGTAAATGCCAATTTTTTTAAAAAAAATGCCTACACTCAGCCAACTCTACAAGACCTGTGCCAAAGAAAGCAAATTAATTGAGTAACCAATATTGTGTTACTTGCAACCACATTGTAATTACTTTCACTCTACTATTTATAAGTAAGTTAAAATAGCTTACATTTAGGGAATGCTTATAGCTGTATGAAGGTGCTTTTTCATACCCTTCTCCATTTTCTTCTCTCCTTTTACAGAACAATATTGCCTTCTCATGGAGAAAGAGGTGCCTCTGCATTGGTTTGAACCGTGCTAGGTCCTTCACTTTTGAGTGACCCTTTTTATGATCAGTCCATACACTGAAGGATCCCTGCATTAAAAGCTTGCCCAGTTCATTGAGGTTTCCCTTAAAACAAAAACAGAAATGTTTACCCTTTGCTTATTCTATTTGGATATCTTCATTGTCTTCTCTCGAGGCTGGCCTGGAAAGGAAGCAATCTCAAAGCCAAGCAGCAGAAAACCAAACACTATCCCTACATTCTTCCAAGGAAGTGAAATGTTGGCCAAATTACATGTTATATTAAGTGTGTAGTTTGGCCCTGCAGGTTTTTAAAAAAATAAAATAAAATAACCCTCTTAAAACAGAAGCTGAGTGAGAAGGGAGTAATCAGGATTGGCTCCATTATCCAAAAGGAAAGGATATTTAACCCTCTCTCTTCATCCTATAGTCCTGATTAAAATCACTTCCTCTCCCAAACCTATTTGCCTTGGGAGTGAATCTCCTAGGGTTAACAGAAACTCTGTGTCCCCTGTGTACGCGTGCGCATATGCATGATTTTCACTGAGACTGAGGTGTAAGGTTAAATATCCCTTCCCTGAATGCCATGGTCCTGATTAATCCCCACTCCCCACAGTTGCTATTTTAAATTAACTCATTCACTCACCCACTTTCTGGGCAGTATCCAGTCTAAGACTCAGGGGCATCACCTCCAGTGAGCAAATGGGTTCAAAGAACCTGGGCTGCCATGTCCCAAGGGCTGCGCCTGGTCCCCCAACCATGCCCCTGCATCTGACATCAAGTGCAGGGGACGTGGCCACGTTGCACCCATTTGGAAGTAAAATTTGGCCAGTGTTGCTTTTGCAGAGAGGCCAGGATGGTTTCTCCCTGCTTGGAAAAACAGGGAGAAGGGTTCCTGGCCAGGCTGCTGAAATGTCTCAAAAACGGAGCCAGTTTTTGAGCCAGTGCTTGAGCCAGTTTTTGAGCAGTTTCAGCCAGTGCTTGGTAATAAAACAAGGTAATAAACTCAAAGAATCCGAACCCCCAAAAATCACCCTGGACCCCTGAAAATGACCCTGACCCCAGAAATTACCCCCAACCCCCTGAATTTTTATATATATATATATATATATATATATATATATAGAGAGAGAGAGAGAGAGAGAGAGAGAGAGAGAGTGTGTGGTTGGCAAAGGCAATCACAATTTCCCAGTCACAGATACTCAAATCCACGATTGGGAAAACTGTGATAGGTGAGGGACGACTGTATCTCTAAAGTGTGGAATTTAAATTACTACCACTTACATCATAGCCACTACATTATCACTATCACTTACATCATAGCCAGTGATTGCAATCTGATGCATAGAATCGTTAACTGCTTTAAGAATCCCCATTATTGAAGTTAGCGCCTCTTGGAGATCTTCAGCACCTTCACAGTTTTTACTGTATTTTAGCATTTCCTGTGAAAGAATGACATACATTGCTATATTAATCTCAAATGGAATATAAGTCTTAGCACTACTGTTCTTTATTTTCTGGAAGCAACACAGAAGTTGTGATAGTACATATGGTTACTGGAATATCATATTAGAAATTGATTAAAAAAAGAAAATGGTAAAATGGAGATAGTGTTCAAAAACTTCAGGCCATAGTTCAAGTACAATATTTTCCTGTGCTTGAATTATGGGGGAAAGACATGGAGTCCTTGATTAAATCTACAAGCCAATCCCCCGACTCCCCCTCCAATTTAAGATAGTCATAGTCCTCCTCTCATAACCTTCTTAGCTAACTTTCTAGAAGTTTTTTGGGGGGAGATCACCAAATGTAAGGGTGGCAAGCCCCCTCTTGCTTCCCTTGCAATTTGAGTAATTCTAAAAATCATTGTATAGCCTTGGTCAAGATGTTACTTTCTAGGCTTAGCCTCCCATTTGTAAACTAAAAGAATGGATGGCAATCTACTTCATTGCTAAAGCAGGTCCATTTCTGAATACAAACACAATGAAGAAGATAAAGCATCTTGCAAATATTCTTCAAATGATATATTGCAGAAGTGCCACTGAATAAACTATTTTTCAGAGTGGATATTCTAACTCACATTAGCAAATTTAAAGATCTCTCTCAGAAAATTAGCGAATGGCGTGATTAAAATAGTGTTAACTCCTACCTTTAGCAACAGCTGATATTTAGTTATTCTTTGAACTGGTTTCAATAAATAGGAATCCAAACTCAATTTGTGGTCAAGTTTTTTCTGACACTCCTACAAAGAATATCCATGAATAAAGAACTGAAATGATGTACATCAAGAAAAATACTATATAGTAAAAATTTGTTCTCAGTACAATGAAGAATACCTGAAAGAATACAGAGTCTGAGAACTGTCTCCACAGACTCTCAGATCGAGGCTTATTTTGACAATATTTTTCATAAATCTGAAAGTCTTCCATCTGAATTGGACAAAGGAAAAACGTGAATATAAGAGTCTAAGTTTTTATTTTGTTATGAAAAAAGCATTCATACCTACAAGAATCACCTTTCTGATAAAATATGCATCTTGCTGTTTTGACTAGATATATAACAAATGAACTAGATAATACTGGATTATTGCAAAACAATTTTTCTGCTAGATCATGCTCCTATTATACTTCCCCTAGGGGGAAATGTGGGGGGGGGGGAAAGCCCCTATATTACACAACACTGGCCAACTCTACAGGAAAACAATAGTGAAGCTTAACTGGATCATCCAGGCTGGATGAATCTGCTACTACAGTAATGTTCATTATCTATCAGCTTTCTAAATTTCAACATGAATTTTCCCTTTTAAATACAGATGGCCCTCATTATCCACAGTCCCAGCACCCATGTGTTTATGGTCAGGCCGACCTTGTTATTTGCGTACACAAAAAATACTGAAAATTTGCCTATCCGTGATTCCCGGGTGGTTGGAAATGACCTCAGAGGTCATTCCTGGCTATCATTTTGCTGAGCTGAGCCATTTTGTGGCTCTTTGTTTACAACCCGCCCCCGCCCCGCCCCATAATTTTTCATTGGAAAATGGCAGAATTGGGGGGTTCATTGCTGGACAGCTGGAAACCTGGAGAGCATAGCAAGGTATCTTATTTCACTTATTTCTGCCTCCTCCCCTTTTTTTGCCCTTTTTTGACTCCAAGGAACCTAACCCACACAATTCCCATTGCCTCACAGTCTCGTTATCCACAGTTTAGTTATCCACGGTTGTAGGTGAGAACAGAACCTCCACGAATAACAAGAGCCACCTGTAATGTAATATTTTAAATATCTGACAAGATACTGTCAAAAGTTGCACACAGTTAGGGCCAGCTTACATAATAAGTTAAAGGGCCAGTTTACATAATAAGTTAAGCTAGTAGTGTTGGAATGGCTGGTAGTCAGAAATGCATCTGATGTCAAAAGAATTCTGTCATTTACAGTGCCATTTCATGCAACCAAGTTATTACAAGGCAACTGCAACAATTTATGCAATTAGCATAGTCGTTGAGTAAATGGCATGTATGTGTGTTGGGTTTGTTTGTTTTTTGGTCTGAAAAATTTGCCAAACAAGCATGTATTTCACACTCCTGAAACAGGATAGAACATTCAGTGAATGTAATGGAGTAAAACATCCCTGCTCTTGTTTGTTTAACATTATTTGACCACATTTGAATTATTACATTCATTGCAGAAGCTGTGTGTGAACCAACTTCACTCTTGATTATACTTGGCACTTCTAACTGTGGTATACGTTTTGTTATAAATGCTTCTACTGTAATGAAAAATAGTCTTCTAAGGAAACAGACACACAAAATCTAGGAGAACACCATATAGGGTTCCTTTATCTTTGTATGACTTACCCTTTCAAGGAAACACCTTCCTACTAGTTCTGGATATTCTATGTAATTTTCTAGTTCTCTCAAGAATATTCTAGAAAGAAAGATATTTAAAATAAGATGAAATGATCTATAAGTAGCTACAGTTGTGGCTCAACCCTCTTTACATAATATCTTATTTTTTAAATGTCAACAGCAGGAAGCTGTTCTTTTGTGAAATGCCTGGGGATATGGAACATATTAAGTTAATACAGATTTGTGTGAAAGATGTTCTGTTTGTTATTTTTATAAGGAATAAGCATTTCAAAAAGGAAAAGGAGCTTGAGTTTCTCAAACAGGTTTGATAGAGGGGCTGGAGGTTCTAAGAGGAGAGTGTGATCATTAAAGATAGTAGGAGAGACACTCAGAAATTCAGAGTAGAAGCACAGATGTGGAGTTAGAAAGACAGTTGAGTTTTTAAAGGGCAGCCAGGTAAGAAACTGGAGATTGTGTAGATTGAGAAGCCTGACCACCAGAGGGTTTCTTTGAAGAAGTACAAACATACATTAAGAAAGTTTAGGAAAGAGCCAGATAAGATAAGCAGCATGAATTGGAAACTGATTACATTCTTCTCTTGTTTTATTTCATAAGAAGCCTGACCTCAATTGCTTATTAGATCTCAGTATATAAAGTGGTCTGATTTTTTTTGATAAATAAATAAATACATACATACATACACACACACACACACACACACACGAACACAATGAACATTTATATACCACTTTTCAACAAAAGTTCCCGAAGCGGTATACATAGATATAAATAAATAAAATGGCTCCCTGTCCCCAAAGGGTTCACAATCTAAAAATGAAACATAAGACAGACACCAGCAACAGCCATTGGAGGGATGCTGTGCTGGGGATGGATAGGACCAGTTGCTCTTTCCCTGCTCAATAAAGAGAATCACCACTTTTAAAAGGGGCCTCTTTGATCAGTTAGCGGGGGACACTCCCTCTCTCTCTCTCACACACACACACAGCCACAACACACTATGAAAGCAGCTACCTTGTAGCAAGAGTGGAAAGCTTGAGGACCAAACTGGTAAAAAGAGGAACACAGTAGCTCAGGTTCAGCTTCCTGTGAACTCGGATTTGTTTTTGGTCCTGAACGAGGATATTGGCAATGAGGAGTTAACTGGATGAGCTCAGCAGTCTTTTAAAATAAAATTCCCAGTAAAAGGAAAGATAGGATCAGCCGATGGCCACAAAACTAGATAAGTATGATTTTAAGGGAGCACTAAGTAGAATACATTCTCATTCCTTTGCTGGTCAATGACTGAATAAACTTATCTTCTCATTCCTTTTGGGATGTCAACCACTCTGAGAGCTTTTTTTAAATTGAGAAGTGCTATATAAAAGTTAACAATTAAAAAAAATTACTGCTGCATGCTGCTTTTACAAATTGCAGACTTAACACAATGGCCACTGGATAGAAAATGCTTCTCATGAATCATCATTAGTGTTATTAAACAATGTCAGTGTTATTACAGAAGTTTCTAGGATTTTTTTAAAACAGCCAGAATGTAACACTGAAGAATGTTTTTATATTCTGTGAAACCAGTATGTTTTAACAGAATATTAAGGTTTACAATCCAGTCAAAATTAAGCGGTTGACAAAAGAACTTGCATAAAAAGGAAAGTTGTGCAAATGCAACCATAGCTTTGTCCTATTCAGACATTATGTTGTACGCTCGTACAAGTGTACAGTGTACACAGATACAGATCTGTACACGTTATGCTGAACGCAGGTACAGCATTACACTTCCTATCTGTTTCTTTCATTTGAGGGGCCTGCCCCCGCATTTAAAATGAATGTGGGCACAGTCATTCACTCAAAAACATGTACCTGTGTACAGACATCTGTGCACTTGTACAACAATATCTGAACAGGACTCGACTTACACTAAAAATAGGGATGTAGGCAATTGCACACAAGTTCCTTTTAACACAAGTGAGATGTGCCATGGTAGTTTGCTTGCTTAACAGCACAACACTAGTCTGGAACAGAAGCTCCGGACTTAGCACAAGTAGCAAGTGCAATGATTTTGCACTAGCACAATGTCCTCCTGCAAGCACTCCATTGGGATGTCAGCAAGTATGTTTCATTGGTTTCAGTGGAGGATCTAAGCACGTTCTTAACTCTTCCACTGAAATAAATGAGCAGCAAAAGTGCTTAACAGGCTAGACCATATCCTAAATGTAGGTTTCTTTATTGAACATAGGTTATATATGTAGCATACCGGTTGCAAGCACAGACTGTGTGTCAGAATTCCCTGGCTTAAGTTTCAGCTCAGCTATGAACAGATGGGATGGAATTTAAGCAAACAATTTCTCTCACAACCAGTCTAACAATACAGAAAAAATCAAATATTCAAGGATTGCTACTTTTTAAATGAACAAATATTGTACAATGTTATGTTCACCCAGCAAAGTAGTTTCCTTTGATTTTATCCCCTGCTGTAAATGCTATGTTTCTCTGTAGCGTGCAGATCCTAACCTGTTGTGAAAATGATAGATTTCTTCCATATTTCCAAACAAAACATCTTTCTTATTCTGCAGCCCTGGCAAAATGAGATGTGCCATTAAGGGGTTGTCCATCTCTGCAGCATAACCCTGTGATAAAAAAGGGAAGCAGAGTGATTGCTTGCATTTTGTTCCAACATCTCTCTTTCTCAATTCAGCGTCCAGCCTGCTCAAAGCTGATAAACAACCACAGCAATATTTCAGCATCAGCTATAAAAGGGTTTAACTTTTAGCTGTCCCTTTTAATACCAGACCAAATCTGCATGAATACATCTATTGTTTACAACCCATTAATGTTGAAAAAGAGTGCAGCTAACGGAAAAACTTTTTTGTAATCAAAATGTATTTCTGAACTATTTATCTACATGTACATCATAACTATTTATATATATACGCAGTTCATAATTCTAGTGTTTCAGTTCCAAAGCTGACCACAATGACTACAGAACCTCATACTATGACCTTTCAAGCAATTGTTCTCTCTTCTTCCTTCCTGACTCAGTTCCTGTTTACAACATCTGCTGTAGGCAACAAAGCCAAAGCCTATTATTTAGCATTTCTACACAGCAGGAAAGGCGTACAACCTTGTTTAATCTACACTTCTTGTTCTTCACTAGGCACAACCGGAGACAGTTTTTCAGCTTAGCTGGTGTATACAAACATCTGTCTTCGTTAGGAAGGAAAATAATGTGGAAGTGGTTTACAACCACCTTTACCTCATGCAGAAGTTAGTTCTAGGCTAGAATAGATTTTGTCACAGGATGTTACTGAAAATGGCACTCTCATGTCATCTTCCTTCCTTGCTGCAGTGTTTAGGAATACTCATTATGTGGATCTGAGTCATTAAGCTGCAGTCAAATACCCTGGTGGGCTGGAACCAACCATGACTTGGTAGGCAGGGGCTGAGGTAAATTTTCAGCACATTAATGATTACATTAAAATTAATTATTAAAAATATCAATGAAAGCAAGTATTAGTTACCCACAGCATGAGGAGGGAAGAGAAGGCTCCTAGAAACCTTTCCTCTTCCTTGTCCCCCATGCACTTTCAACACCTTCAAAGGGCAGTTTTGAAAGGGGGCTGACCCCCACCAGGTCCATGGGGCAAGGTAGCATTTTGCACTTCACTTCAAGCACCACAATACTTTGGGCCAGCCCTGGTAGAATTTTGCACTTCACTTCAAGCACCACAATACTTTGGGCCAGCCCTGGGGCCAGCAAAAAAAAGGCCCCAAGCCTTATGTTGTGCAGGCCTGTGCTCCATACCATCCTCCAAATGGAGCGGAGGCACAAAGACTCAACCTGTGACAGCTCCAATTTATAGCCCTCCTTCAGACATTAGAGCTCTGTGGGCACTTAAGCAAAAGAGGGGAGTGTCCTGCTCCTCACTGCCAATAACCCCCTCCCACCAGATAAACACACTTACCCGCAATGTTTGGATGAAGGGGGAGGCACTGTAAGCATGTTCAATGGTAATTCTGTGAGCTGCAATCTCAACTGATCGAGGCTGCAGGCCATGGAATCACCAATGGACACGCTTTCAGCACCTCCTCCTTCAAACAGCGCCGTAGGTGTGTTTATCTGGCGGGAGGGGTTTATTGACAGCAGGGCAGTGGGACTTCCTCCTCGCTTTTGCCCTCATAAGTATAAGTGCCCACTGTGCTCATAATGTCTGAAGAGGGCTTATGTGCAAAGCACTTCCAAATATGGCAAGAGTAGGGAACTGGTCTCTATGAGTAGACTTTCAAGAGTTTCATGGCATCCTCTTAGAAATAAATAGGCATATTGGCCTTCATATTGTGAAGAAATCATTAAAACAAAAACCTTTGTTTCCCCTGAAAGATTACCTTTCACTGCAAATAACTCAAGGCCCATAAATAGTCAACTCAGCAATAAGACCACTTAGAGCATGTACATATGTTGGGATGTACACCTACCTCAAGAACGCATAGAAGTTCTTCCACATAAAAACGTTCTGTATCAAGAAGCTCATTAATTACATGTCTGTAAACATAATGAATATGTTAGATAAAGAGGGGAAAATGTCATGTGTTCCTTAGATTATCTGACATTGGAGATTATCAGTAGGCCCATTCACATGACTGTAGACTAACATGTACAAAAGAGTTGTGTGAAATTTGCCAGTGTTGCTTGCATTAAAATTCTCTCACTCAGGGAATTACTGTATTGTTTCCTGACTGAAAATGGTTGCATCAGCTGGTGAGCATATTGGATAAAAAACCCAAGATTAAAGATATCAATTTGAAAATATGCTCCTCAGTTTCTCTTTGCATGTTGTACTATGGGGGAAAGGAACTTATATGAATATAGATACCACAAAATGTTATACTAGCTAATTTAGGATACAGGGTAAGTACAAAATCTGGAGTCCCTCAATATCTGCATTGGCACTCATAATAAATGATTCTGGATTTGAGTTAAGATAGTTAAAGTTAAAATGTGGAATTAAAATGAATATTATCAAGATAAAAACTTAATTGTTCATAACAGTTCATAATATATTTATAATGAAATTAAAGTAAATGCGCAGATGAAAGAATATACAGTACTATGGCTTAAGATATAGGGTACAATATTCTGTCATTGTTGTTATTCTACTTTTTATTATAACACTGTAAAAAATTCATTATTGTGATTTTTAATCTTTGTTTACCTGAGAAATCAGGTATACATCATTTAAATAAACACACACAAACACAAATACATATATCTAAGAACATTTGGGAAGATCTAATGATTAGAGGGCATAACTTCCTATTCAATATTTATATCAGATAAAATTGCTTTAAAATGATCTCCCAGTCATTCTAAGAAAGACAAACACAGTGCAAATTGCTGGAGATTTGCAATCTGATTACTGCAGATGGCATTTTATAATCACAACACTGAAGACAATCTACAATTTCCAGTATGAAACTATGGTTTGAAAACTATGATTTTGTTGGAATGGCTAAACTATTTGCTAGCCAAAAAAGAGAGAAAAGACTAAAATGGGGCAAGTTTATTAATAGTTGGTCTCCTTTTATTGACTTCTGCAAACTATACACATGTATCTCTGAACATATGGTATTGTTTTATGTTGCTGTACCAGCCATTATTATTATTTTTACATTTATATCCCGCTCTTCCTCCAAGGAGCCCAGAGCGGTGTACTACATACTTAAGTTTCTCCTCACAACAACCCTGTGAAGTAGGTTAGGCTGAGAGAGAAGTGACTGGCCCAGAGTCACCCAGCTAGTTTTATGGCTGAATGGGGATTTGAACTCGGGTCTCCCCGGTCCTAGTCCAGCACTCTAACCACTACACCATGCTGGCTCTGAGAATTAATGCTGGCCATGAGAATTAACTAGTTAAAAAGTTACAGACATGGCTAACTTTAACTAGTTAAGTTGTTCAGCTGTTAAATGTTAACTAGTTGAAGTTAAAAATTAAATGTTAAAAAGGAATTTGAAACCCAGCTTTTCCAAAGTTTTCCCTGACACAGCCACTCTCTAGGACTCTATATCAAAGTTTCAAATTGAGCTTCCCCAGAGTTTCCCCTAGGCAAAGAGGCACCTTTTATAGTGGTGACTCTCTTATATTTAGAGCAGGGGAAGAACAACTGTCTCTATCCAATCCTAGCACACTGTTCCTGATGTCTGCTTTGTGTTTCTTTTTAGATTGTGAGCCCTTTTGGGACAGGGAACTATATCCTTTAACTAGTTAAATTTTTCATTAACTTTTCCAATTAGTATTGGAATTGTAAATATAGTTGACAGTAACTGTAAATAGTTTACTGATATGTGCTTTTTAATAAGCATCTTATTGATGAAATCAAAGTGCATCACTTTAAATTAAAAATCCTTCCAATCACATTTTAACAAATTTATCATCATTAAGACAAACAATATGCTATCAAAGTGTTCTCGTCTGAGGACACAGACTGAGCAGAAAAAGGACCCAGCTGAGAAATGTATGCATTATTGCCTCTTGCTTAGCACATGTTAGTTGCATATTGACAACACATGCCACATTTCAGTGGGAATTGTTTTCCTCTGCACTAGATGCTTACAAATCTTGACTGCAACTACTATAGAAGCATTTAACTTAAGCCTCATTCAGACATTCGTGGAAAAGGACGGAGTACCCGTGTACACTGTCCAAATTTGGAACGGAAGGCCTGCCCCACCTATCAGAAGAGACAATGCTATAAGAGTGACGGGGTGTGGGAGATGCTTTCTTGAGCGAAAGATTGGGGTGCCAGAATCTCTTGCTCATGAAAGCGCCCACCATCACCCTTATGACATTTGCCTCTTCAGATGAATGCTGTATTATGGGTGGGGCAATAGAGGGAGTGAAGAAGATGATCCACGCAGGCCATTATAGTGTCCTATGTTAAGCCAATTGCAAATCCTTACTTAAATGCAAGCTTGGCTTAAGGAGACACTATTGACGCATTTGCATGGAGTCTGGGTGAAGTCTGGTGTTTATATTATAATGTGAAAGGAACAAAACAAGAAACTCCACAGAAGAAGCCCATTGCTCCTTCCAGTTCACAGAGAATATCTAGGTCAATTTACATCCTAGGTGCTGCTAATTGTTTACATGTCAATTGTAAATAGAAAAACAAAGAATATGGCTGGCTTTCAGCAAGAACAGCTGTGGCTGGGGTCAGTCACGATCTATATTTCTTGTAAGTAGTCTTTTCCCCTCATAACTTTCTCTTGCCAATTCCATATCAGATTTAAGAGACTTCTGTGTATTACTGTTAGGCAGGTGAAATATGACCCCAGCAGAAAACAATCAGATTAAGCATGTGTTTATATTCTGTTCAAGTCAGATGACATATTTGCTGCTGCACATCAATTTGCATAGAGCAGGGGACCTAAAAATGTGTGAAGATTTACAAGCTAGTTAGCCTCTGTCCTGGGTGTGCAGCTTTGATTGGGGACAACAACACAACAGCTTAGCCCCACCCCAGCAGCACCCAGTTTGACAAAGGAGCAGCTTGCAGCCAGTGTGGAGGGAGGAGGAAGCACAGAACGAAGCCCCAAGCAGCATAGTAAGTGAGGAGTTTTATTTTATTAATTTCCTTTTCATTTCATCATTTTTTTCACATGGTGTAGTGGTTAAAGCAGGGATGATGGGAGTTGTAGCTCTCCTGTGGATGTTGTATAACAAGTTGTAGTCCAACATCTGCAGGAAAGCTGAAGTTGTGCCGTCCTGGGTTAAAGCGTTGGACTAGGACCGGGAAGATGCATCCCAGTCCTAGTGGGAAGACCAGAGTGCAAATCCCAGTTCAGCCATAAAATCCACTGGGTGACTGTGCCAGTGACTTCACTCTCAGGCTGGCTGCGAGACAGCCTAACAGGGTTGTTGTTAGAATAAGCACAACATGCACACTGCTCTGGGCTCCCTGAAGGAAGAGCTTTCCTTCAGGAAGTATTGTCTGAGCCTTGAGGTTTTTTGATACAATCCACCAGTCTCTCTCTTTTTTTATTAGGCAGCCTTGTCCTACCATGAATGTTCTGGCTTTTGTAGGTATAATTTAAGATCTAATATCAATCAATAGGTTGAGTTCTAATCAATGTAGTTTGTTTGAGATGCATCATGCATGACAAGAGGTAATTAAGATTTCCAGTTGTTGTTGCAAGCTGTTGAAGTCCTTTAAGATGTGCTGCGCAAGGTACTTTTATTTCTTAATTTAACAATGATGTATGTTGACATAAATTTGACATTTCTGTTGACTCAGGTTAAAAGAACCTTGGGGGGCAGGGGTGGAAAAAGCCTAGTCTGGGCCTGAGAGATTAAGGGTATAAGCTTCATCTCCTGCTTGTGGCCTTCCAAGATGTGGAAGTGGAGTGGAGTGAAAGAAGGAAGGCATGAATAGCCGGTTAGAAGGAGGGATGGCTGGGGGCGGAGGGAAACAACATTTTAGAGTTTTGATCATAATGTCTGAAAAGGGCATACAATTTTCTGGGCAGAGGGGAGTCTAGTCTTTTTAAAGCTTGCAGTTAATAAGAACATAAGAACAGCCCTGCTGGATCAGGCCCAAGGCCCATCTAGTCCAGCATCCTGTTTCACACAGTGGCCCACCAGATGCCGCTGGAAGCCACAGACAGGAGTTGAGGGTGTGCCCTCTCTCCTGCCATTACTCCCCTGCAACTGGTACTCAGAGGCATCCTGCCTTTGAGGCTGGAGGTGGCCCACAGCCCTCTAACTTGTAGCCATTGATAGACCTCTCCTCCATGAAGTCATCCAAACCCCTCTTAAAGCCATCCAGGTTGTTGGCTGTCACCACATCCTGTGGCAGAGAGTTCCACAAGTGGATCACGTATTGTGTGAAAAAGTACTTCTGTTTGTTGGTCCTAGACCTCCTGGCAATCAATTTCATGGAGTGACCCCTGGTTCTAGTGTTGTGTGAGAGGGAAAAGAATTTCTCTCTCTCCACTTTCTCCACACCATGCATGATTTTATAGACCTCTATCATGTCTCCCCGCAGTTGTCTTTTTTCTAAACGAAAAAGCCCCAAGTGTTGTAGTCTCGCCTCATAAGAAAGGTGCTCTAGGCCCCTGATCATCTTGGTTGCCCTCTTCTGTACCTTCTCCAGTTCAACAATGTTCTTTTAAAGATGTGGTGACCAGAATTGTACGCAGTACTCCAAGTGTGGTCGCACCATAGTTTTGTATAAGGGCATTATAATGTTAGCCATTTTATTTTCAATCCCCTTTCTAATGATCCCTAGCATGGAATTTGCCTTTTTCACAGTCGACACTTTCAATGAGCTGTCCACCACAACCCCAAGATCCCTCTCCTGGTCCGTCACCGACAGCTCGGATCCCATCAGCATATACTTGAAGTTGGGGTTTTTCGTCCCAATGTGCATCACTTTACACTTGCTAACATTGAACCACATTTGCCATTTTGTCGCCCACTCCCCCAATTTGGAGAGATCCTTTTGGAGCTCCTCACAATCCGTTTTGGATTTCACTACCTGGAAGAGTTTGGTATCATCTGCAAATTTGGCCACATCGCTGCTTACCCCTGCTTCTAGATCATTTCTGAATAAATTAAAAAGCACCGGTCCCAGTACAGATCCCTGGGTGACCCCACTTCTTACTTCCCTCCATTGTGAAAACTCTCCATTGATACCTACCCTCTGTTTCCTGTCTTTCAACCAGTTAGCAATCCACACATGTACTTGTCCCTTTATCCCATGACAGCTAAGTTTCCTCAGGAGTCTTTGATGAAGAACTTTGTCAAAAGCTTTTTGGAAGGCCAGGTAGACTATGTCAACTGGATCACCTTGATCCACACACTCGTTGACACTCTCAAAGAAGTCCAAAAGGTTGGTGAGGCAAGATTTACCTTTGCGGAAGCCATGCTGGCTCACTCCCAGCAAGGCCTGTTCTTCTAGGTGCTTTACAATTTTATCCTTGAGGATGCTTTCCATCAATTTGCCTGGAACGGACGTTAGGCTAACTGGCCTGTAATTTCCCGGATCGCCCCTGGATCCCTTTTTGAAAATCGGTGTTACATTTGCTACTCTCCAGTCCTCTGGTACAGAGCCCGATTTCAGGGATAAGTTAAATATTTTAGCAAGGAGGTTGGCAATTTCACATTTGAGTTCTTTGAGGACTCTTGGATGGATGCCATCTGGCCCTGGTGAATAAAACACCCACCTAATTCCACTCTTTACAAAGAGTTGCAGACTGAAAAGCTGAAAATTAAACATTTCTCCCCATCTCACCAAAAATACATGATTTTGTGGTCTGATCTTATACTAACATCAACATAAGAGTTTACAAAATGGATCCTAGGGAACTGTTTTAAAGCCTGCTTTTCCCCCCAGTGGAAGAGCATCTGCATGATTGCATACAGAAGGCCCAGGTTCACTCCCAGGGAGTAAACCTGCAGGATAGGGAACAACTTTTGTTTGAAAAACCCTAGGGAGTTTCTGCCAGTCAGAGTAGACACTACTGAGCTAGAGAGACCAATGGTCTGACTCAGTATGAAGCAGCTTCCTGTATGACTATGGGCTAAGGCCATCAGGGTGAGTGTGGCTATGGGAGTTCCCTGCTGACTTTTTACACAACCTCCACAAGGGTTATGTAGCAAAGGTCCCCCAAAATTTTCAGTGGTGCCTGCGGCGCTGCATTGAGGTGGCCCCAAATCTCATTTTGCAGTAGGACTCCAAAAACCCCTTTATCTGGCCCTGATGGATGCATCAGTGGGATGGAATTTCTGGTCCTGCTTTGGACAGGGTACATCTTCCTTTTCAGCTAATGACTGAAGAGGTAATTATACAATATGGCTGCTTCTATAAGTAATTATACTCACTTCCGTAACACAGCTAGATTTTCTTCATCATCCATCATAGAGCTGCCTCTAGTTTGGTGAATTTCACTCATTTCACTCTGGAAGAGGGAAAAAAAAGTTAAACATGGGTCTGAAATCCCACTGGGTGGGGAGTTTGAGGGGGAGACTAACGCAGTCCTTGCCACTTTACTACTGCAAATCACTCCCTCTTGAGTACACTCTGGAGTGGAGAAACAGCCATTAGGTTAACATTACACACAACTGCAGTGTGATGTGTATTTGTCCTTTACTCACAATACAGTATTCAACACTAAAGACACTACACCTTGAAATAAGTATTCTGAATTAATTTTAGGAACAAAGCAATAAAAACAATTTTTTAAACAAAGGAAGACAGTGGTGAAAATACAATTTATTTGGAATGAAGAAAGCTAAAGATTCAAACACATTGTAAGCCAATGATTGATGTGTTTAGAAGTTCCCGAAATTAAATTTTTGTCAAACCTTCCACATTCAGCATTTCAAACAATGAGGCAGGATCTTAGGCATTATCCAGCTCCCTTGGACCTGCAGTGGTGGCCAGGATATGGAGACTTATACACACACTAGTATTTTTAAGCCCATTAAAATAATGGGTGCTAGTAGGCTGGACCTGCCGCTGCCGTTTCGCGAAAAGCTGGACTATTAAGGCGGACAAAGCTTTGTCTGGAGACCGGTTTGGGAGTGACACGCAGGCAACCCTGGGCAGCCGCCCTTCCTTTCCAGAGGAGCCCTGCAGGTGGACGCTCACGGGCAGAGTTACTGCTGTTGTCGCCGCCGCCGCCACCTGACAATGAAACTGAAAGACAAATCCCGAGGAGGGGGCGGAGGAGGAGGCGGCGGCTGCTGCTCCTCCATCTGCTGCTGGTCTGGGTGATCCGTCCTGACCTCTGCGGTGGGCTTCTTAAATCGGGAACTGTTTGAGAAGGAAATCTCCTCTCCCCTTCTCCTCCCTAACCGGGGTGATAATCGGCGACTCCGCTTCCCGTCGGCAAAAGAGGTGACTGAAGAAGGAACGGGGAGCCTGCCTGTGCGAGGAGAAGGCAGCCCTGCCTGCCTGCCTGCTCCACCAGCAGCCCCCATCGCCTCTGCCCTCCCCGCAGTCCGTCTGGTCCCGCGGCCGCTGCTTCCGGCCTTCCCGCGGCCGGGCCGGCCATCCAGCCAACATGGCCGCCTGGTGCCTGCCACTGTCTTTTCTCCCCTCTCTTTTCTTTCCGCTGCTGCTGTCTTTTCTCCCCGCCGCCGCTGCCTCGTATGTTCCAGCAGCAGGGCCAGTCCCGCCGCTGCCGCATCTGCCCTCCCCGTAGGCCGTTCTCGGCCCGCCGCTCTCCCCAACATGGCCGCCTGGTGCCTGCAGCCGTATCTTCCTCGGACATTCTGGGCATGCAATCCGTGCATGCCCAGAACGGCCGAGGAAGACATGGGCGCAGAGACACGGGCGCACACCCAAGGCTTTTATTATAGAGGATACTAATAGACCTGGAACAGGGCATATGGTATTGCTGACACCTCCAGCCTTCAGGGAGTATTCACACACAGAATGGTTTCCCTGCTGCATTAAAACCACAGTAAGAGTTGGACTGCATGCTTGGTTCTGGTGCCGCCATAGAAACACCTCTGCCATTACTGTGCAGCACCTAGCCAATGGTCTGATTTGAGATAAGGGAGTTTCATATGCTTGCGGTTGGCCTACTAGATGCACGATTAGCAGCCTACTAAATGAGAGTCTGCCCCAATCTGCATCAAGTAAAAGTGTGTGTGTACAATTTAAACAGCATGCGCGCGCGCGTGTGTGTATACACATACACATGAAACTGTCCCCTTACTAGTGGCTTTCCTCCCTGCATTCTGACTCCTCACGTCACTTGCCCTTCTGCTGGGCTCCGCTATCAGAACTGAGCTGAGGTTGAAACAAGAAATCTGAGTTTGAGTAGAGAAAAGCAGCAGATGATGGTGAAATTGACCCCCCCCAACCCATCGTTTGCTCTTAATTGCACAAATATTTAGTGGAAGGTGCATTGCCATAATGTTTAGTCTGACACTGAAAAATCAAAGATAAAGGATGGAGGCTTATCTGGATGTACAAACATGGCGATTTATTTGGTCAAATGCTTTGGCATTCTTACTTTGAAAATACTTGAAGCATGTATGAAATGTATTGTGAAGTCTTGAAGAATTAACACAATACATAAAATTGGGCTTGCTTTTGGGCCTCATCTTATGGAAAAGCTGGGGCACTAAAATACTGAGTTTTGCAGAATCTTTGTGCATTTTATTTATTTATTTATTTGCTTTATATACCGCCCTTCTAAAATGGCTCATTTGGTGTGCATGCAATCAAATTTGAGGGTGAAGAGAAGAATTATTTTGATAAAAAATAACCATTTATATCTGGACTGATTCTTCAAAAACAAAAAGACTTAAAAACCTCAAATATAGTAAGAATACAGTTAAAACACAATCAAGCTGTAACAGCCCTCCCCACTTTTGGACAGCAAAGACTAGGGATAGATTAAAGGCTGTGAATTTCTTTGTGATAATGGCAATTTCAAAATTGTGGTTACAGGACTCAAATATTAAGTACATCTAAAATCCCTACAAAGTAATCACTGGTACTTATCTTACTCCCCTGCTGCCATGAGTGGAAATCCACTTGCCAACAAGAAAGTTAAATCTGTTCTGTTCTTGTACGTGTATAATAAACACGCGCACACACACACACACACACACACACACACACACACACACAGAGCGATTGGAAATGATAACTACTACACACATGCACAATTACCTTGGTTCTTCTGTAGTTCATTCTACGAACCATATGAGGGCTGGGCGGGTCTTCCGGATCTCTTTGAAGGCCTGGCATATGAAACAGAATCCAACAGCTGAAACTGGAACATGAGGTCTCAGCTGAAGTCTCAACAACCATACTCATAAGCTCAACTCCATTCAGCATGTCAGATCAAGCTAGTTTGCAGGGTTTACTTACCTAGAGAAGGACAAGGCAATTTTACAGAGATCTCTGGTCTAGGTGCCACAGGCTGAACTGGACGAGTCTGTTTAGCTGCCAGTTTCTTAAGACTGACTTGCCTCTTTTGAAACATTTCTTCTGTGCTTTTCTGCTTCTGAAAAACTTTTTGCAAGTGGTCCTATAGCAAAATCCAAAATCCCATCATCGTTTTTAAATATATGACATGCTTCAATTCATTTATTTTTAAAATTCTGAACTGCCATTCTAACTTATGTATACAAATTGATTCATTACTCAATTTATGGGGTACTGGCTTTAAATATTTTTCTTTGAATATAACAATTAATCAGAAAGGAAAAAAAGTTCTACTTTAAGATGGAATAATATTTTCACTCAGTTCACAGAGAACAAAATTCTTAGTCAGAATACGATTGTGTGGCTCAGTCACGAAAATATTTTTTAAAAGTAAAATTCCTGATCATTGCCTTTCCATTCTGATAAGTACGCACTCAATGGTTTGTATCTAACCTCCACCCCTGCTGCCAAGAAAAGAAACCCACTTGCTTACAGGGAGGTTTTGCTGAGATTTCCCCTGGCTGCAGTCCTCATGCCAGGCTGCATGCTGATATAGGGTCCCTTGGAGTGCAGCTTTTGGGGTGGCATGACAGCCAGAAGCCAGGAAGAGGGGCTGGGGGGAAGCAGTGGCCCCCACCCACCACCACATGGGAGAAGAAGTGCTCCTACTCACACAAGTGGGGATTTGAATCCAAGCCAGCATGTTTGCAGAGCATCCATATTCTAGCCCTGATGTACATGCACGTCTGTTTAAGTATCTTAACTCCAACGCAAAAGACGTATTTTAAAAACAGCACCCTTAACAGCTTCAGGAGTGTCTCTTAAAGGAAAGAGGCCAGCTGTGCCTCATGGCAAGGACTAGATGGACTTCTTAACAAAGTCTTGGTAGAGAGTGGAGCTATGTTAGGATAACAGCTGAATGAAAGATTTTGCATTAAGCCATAACATGTCACATACAGTGGGTTCTGGTACCACAGTTTATGGTTATTTATGTCAAAAAACTGGAATGAGGACAACAAACTGAGGAGCCATGTTCATGCTTCCAACTGGAATGTTCCAAGTCATTACTTGTACAATTGCCTACCTCTACCTATGTTCACGACTGTCAAAGGTTATTCAATTCGAATGTCAAGATATTAATATTACCATTAAGTCCTCACTAAGGATGGTTTCATATTCTTTGTACAAGGAATTCAGTTGCTTGAGCTTATTGCCTGCACCAGTGTCCAAAAATCTCTCTATCTCCTGTAAAGCCGATTCTGCTCCATCCTGGGACTGACATTTGTCTACGGGCTGCGAAGCCAGAAGGTAAATTCCTTCATCACACCACTTCATGGACTACAAACATACAAAGGAAGCATGAAGAACACACATCATTAAATGTCATTAATCAAAAAGCCTTAGCAACATATTCAAAAGAGAACTGAAAATCTGCATAATTAAAATGTAGCTAAACATCCTGAAATGGCTTATGTTCTGGTAACATGGCATTTGAGGATAGCAGATCTCCTTAAATTATATGTGTGGGGTTGTCATTTGAACACACATATGAGCCCAGGAGTTCCTGTCCTCCTTTGAAGCAAACCTGAGAGGAATGAGAGGTGGAATCCTGGCTGGGAAGGAGTGACACTTGGAAAGGAAGGCAAGGATGCTGAAGCAGAAGGGCTGGAGAAACTCTTGGGGAAATTCCTTGGAGGAAAAGCTCACAAGTCTGAGCCCAATGGTAAGGAGACATACTCCGCCTTAATACTTTTACAAGCATGCACAGAGTGATGTGAGATCCACTTCACTGCAGTGTGACCCGGCACAGCTGAGGAATGTGTGTGACTATCAACCACAGAGGTATAAGGGACACTTTTCTATTAACTGACTTCAATCAAAAGCCTCTTCTGTGTCCTTGACTGGACTTTATTCTAAAAATCCTCCTTCCCTCCCTCAGTATGACCTGGAAAGTCTTTGGTTCTCTTCTCTAAGGTACAACATGGAAAGCAGGATTTGGATGAGCAGTACCACAGCAGGAGCGTGAAGGAGATCAAGGCTTGCATTCCTCTCATATACTAGATAGAAAACGTTGAATGGGACCCTCGACTACGCTTCCAGGGTTATCAACCACAGATATACTCAAACCACAATCTTTTTAAAAGAAGATATGCGATGGAAATCTTTTCCTTGAACCACTGCATCCCTTTGGAAAACCATATCCCCTTTCCAGCTCAACTAGCTTTAGAGCTTTTTGTCGTGCTCCAGTTCTTCCTCTGCTACCACTGGTCCTTGCTTTTTCCTGTCACTATATAAACTTGCCTTTTCTGCCAGACTTTGGCTGTGAAATGGCACCTCAATGCGTAGCTTACTGGCTGTGTTCCTTGTTGTGACCCCTGTTCCTGCTTGGCTTCCTTGGCCCTGCAAGCATTCCCTGATCCTGCTAGTCCCGCTTTCTGCTCTTCTCTGCACTAGCTCCTGGGAACTGGCCTCTCTGATCACGTATTTTGCCTCAGCTTTTGAATAGGCATATTAGGCCATTCTTTAAGGGAAGGGCCCCACTCCTCTTCAGTGCATCATAGTAATCAACACTGATTACTGGTAGGTTAATCATATATCTGTAATATTATCAGCACAATGATAAAGGGAATTGTAAGATGAGATTTACCTTCTCCAACAGGCTATGTAATTCATGTGAACAGTTCAGGAGAGCCCTTCTTTTATTAAATTCAGCAGTAAGTGTGTCACTGTGGTGTTGGAGTTCATTGCACTTCGGTAGAATAGAATCCACAGCATAATGGTTGCTTTTTATAAACTGATCACCTTCAAAAATCAGTATTCTGGCCTTTTCCAGAATTTCCTAAAAAAAGGCATGTATAGGACAGGAAAATTTAAGTTGTAACTACCTCTATAAATGCAGTTCATTGAAAAATTCAGTATATGGAGGAACTTCATATCCTTACTTGTAGTAAGTTTTCTTCAAAGCTGGCAAGATCTTTCAGAATATGCTCCACATGTGAACAACTATTTCCTATGTCAGTGAAACAAGACAGCTTCTCAGACACAGTATCCAGAGAAGCTTTGATCTGGAATGAGAGACAGCTGCATATCAGTAAAAGCCTGAAAAGTCACAGTTCTGAGAGAACAAAAAGTTCCCTCATTACTTTCAAGAACCATCAATTAAATAATAATACTGAAATCACAACAACAAAAACCAGAGAAAGCCGACAGCCTTCTCAATCACTTGGATTTCTAATCACTGAAACTTATACGTGTGAATCCATGACGAGTGCTCCTTGAGGAAGCTTTTCATTGTTGGGGACCTGGTGTTAAAAAGCAATCACAGAAAGAATCACAGAGCAGCTAACATAACTATGGGTAGCAGCAGCACATATTCCAGCAATCTTTTTGTCTTGAGTCCTCATTCATATATGAAAGATATACCTCAATGGTAGAAAGCATCTGCTTTGCATGCAAAAGGTACAAGATTCAATCCCTGACATCTGCAGGTGGAGCTGGAAAAGACCCCTTTTGGAAACCCTGGAGAGTCATTGCCAGTCACTGGAGACAACACAGAGCTGAAAGGTAGCGCGCACACACACACACACACACACACACACACACACACACACACACACACACACTCTCTCTCTCTCTCTCTCTCTCTCTGTGGTATAATATATTTTACATTATACATTATCTGGAAGTCACATTATTTTATACATGCATTATTAAAAATAATTTTTTTACATTCAATATATTTCACTTCTTATCCTTAACAGACACAAACATAACTGACAAGCCTTTTTCCACAGTAAAAAAGAGGAGAAAAAGTAAAAAGGACAAAACAGCAAAACACAAAGCATTACTGAGTGCTGACTCTGAATGATGTAGAAGCTAAGATAAAATAGCATACGCATTAAAAGTATACCTCTTTGAAATCCAGTTCAAAATGTCTAAGTTGTAAGCACTGCTCAAGCTTCTGATGGTGTTTAGACCAAAAATCATCAAAGGCTGTTTCCGTTTCATTTAGCTGAGCTAAAAGTCTAGAATCAAAAGGATGAACATCCAGCATTTTGTGAGTGTCAAAGAACAGCTCCCAATATTTTAGAATCAAACTCCTTCTTCAGACAGAAAACTATTCTGTGCAATAGCATTTCTTCAAACTATTCTATGAGTTCAAAGTGCAAGGAGAGGCAATAGTCCTATACGAATAGACAACATGAAATATTAGGCCATAATGGGCTAGATGGGCCATACTGGGCAGCTCAAACTGGGCCATACTGGGCAGCTCATACTGAGCAGCTCATTATTTTCACTTTGCCACTCTGCCTGTGTTAAGTACTCCTTATGCAGAGAGCAAGAAAACAGGACCAAATGTTGGTCCATACTAAGAAAAGTTACCTTAGTCAGCAGCAGTTTAGGGAAGAGGTCAGCCACCCTTAGTTTGCTAACTATGAATGGAACATTCAAAACAGCAGTGAGTATGGGCTTGCAGGCTAAGGCTATAAACATAAACAGTCTGTGTGCAGCACACAAAACATGCCTGTGTCCTGAAGAGTGAAATCTGGATGCTTCAGAAAATAGTTGCATGGCTAAACTGAAGAAGATACAAGATTCCACTCTTAGATCAGCACAAATGATGGTACAGGCATTGTGACAATATCCTTATCCAGTGCCAGGCTGTATCTTGTTTTCAAAGTACAATACACCTGTAAATCATTCTACTGTGTTTATACAATAGCAGTCAACCATCTAGACACAGTCATTTGTTTGATGCTTCCCCACAGCAAAACAACAGGGCTGCCTAAAACAGACAATCATCCTTCTTTGTGGCCATTTATCAGGCTTTCACAAAGGTATTAAAATGTGCATGTTAACAGCTCACTTTCTGATTGTATCTGAGGCTTTATTTTAGAGAAGAACAGGCACACAACCAAGATATGTGCTATAAATAATAGATTTATCTCACCTCTCCACGGTAATTTGATTTTCAATTTGATCCGGATTCATTCTGTATTCTGGGTTGTCTAGAACTGGTTTTCTAATACTTTGGAGAATGTCATAACCTTGTCTTAATGCTATCCTGAGATCCTCCTGCAAACAAGTTAAGGCTGAAGATGAGCTCTAGTTCCATTTTTAAAAACTTATTTATACATGT
The DNA here is from genome assembly GCF_027244095.1 of Hemicordylus capensis. Classification (NCBI taxonomy): domain Eukaryota; kingdom Metazoa; phylum Chordata; class Lepidosauria; order Squamata; family Cordylidae; genus Hemicordylus; species Hemicordylus capensis. Next base: position 140,920,816 of record NC_069659.1, read on the forward strand.
ATATCCTGTCTTTCTTCCATAGTGGAACCAAGACTTTAGCTTCAGCAGGTTTGTTGCCTCATGTACTTTCAGACCAGACTTCAGATTCTTATTTCAGCCTAGACTACAGCTTTGTGAAATCTAAGGTCAGAGAATCGTCCCTAGCGGTACCATTTAAGCCACGGGAACTGCATCTTATGAAAAGGATCAGGCTTTGAACCAAGGCCTTAGATCTTGTCTCTTCTCAGCTGTCTTTGGGATAGGTTTGTTCAATTAAGGTGCAAAGAGAAAACAGCTTGGATCTTGTCACTGCAGAACTTCTCCAAAAAGGACATCTGCATAAAACCAGATGTTTGGGGATTCCAGCCCTTGAGTGGTTCTAGAGGCAAACTGCCTAGAATCTCCAGAACTTAACTCTGAGAAGCCCCACTATTACACTATCATCAGTCTTGCTTTTTGCTAGCCTTGTGTTGCTTCTCTAAACTAGAGATTTGCTAGTGTGGATGCAATAAAAAATAACAGGTTGCTTACCTGTAAATGAAGTTCATCTAGTGGTCATCTGTTCATTCACACCAATGGGGCTTCACACATGTGTAGAAGACCGTTCGGGATCCTTCCAAAGCTCTCTTTAGTTCCAGCTTTTTGGTGGGAACTCCTCCCACTCTGGAGATGTCACGCTCTCCTTCCCTCAGTTCAAGTGTCCGTTGATCTGAAAGAGACTGCAGCGGGGGAGGGGGGGTATGGAAGGGTGTGTGAACGAACAGATGACCACTAGATGAACTTCATTGACAGGTAAACAACCTGTTGTTCATCGTCATGGTCTCTGTTGTTCACACCGATGGGCGCATCGCAAGCTCACCTACCTGGCGGTGGGCCCGCAGTCACTGGAAGATAAAATGCAGTACGGCTCTCCCAAACTCAGCATCTCACCTGGAGTGTAGGTCCAATGCGTAATGTGTGGTGAACGAGTGTGGAGTAGCCCAGGTGGCTGCTTGGCAGATGATTTCTATCGGGACATTCCTGTCAAAGGCAGTGGAAGTCGAAACCGCCCTTGTGGAGTGTGCCCTGACAGACTTCGGGAGTTCTTCATCCACCAGTTCATAGGCTAAGGTGACAGTACTTACAATCCACTTGGCAATCGACTGTGAGACAGGCCAGGTGCCCAGAGATTTGGTGACTTAAGAGACAAACGGGGCTTGAGCTTTCCTGATATGTTGTGTCCTTTCTTTGTAGAATGCTAGACAGCGGTGTACACTGAGGCAGTGAAGAGTCCTTTCTGCCTGGGAAGCTGGGCTTGGGAAGCAGACTGGCAGGGACAAGACCTGTGACCTATGGAAGGTGCTTACCACCTTGAGGAGAAAATTGACATCTGGATACAACTGAACTCAGGGCTCTAAGCTCACTTACTCGATGTGCAGACATGACAGCCACTAAGAATGCAGTTTTCCAGGTGAGTAGACAGAGGTTGCTTGTAGCCAATGGTCTGAACAGTTTGCCTACTAACTGAGTGAGTACCAAAGGGAGGTTCCACTGGGGGGATGTAAGTGGCACATCTGGGTACAGATTGAGGAAGCCTTTGAGGAATCTTTTAATTACTGGATATGTAAAGGGGGATTCTCCACCTGGTAATGTAACTTTTGCTGATATTGCTGCCAAATGCACCCGGAGTGAAGACATGGAGAGTACAGTGGATTTCAAGTCGAGGAGGTAGTAAAGCAGGAAAGAAATAATTTATCCTGTAAGGATCAATGTTCTTGGTTCTGGCGAATTCTGAGAAATGCCTCCATTTTAGTTCATAAGTTCAATGCATAGAAGGTTTTCAGGCAGCCTCCAGAACCACTTGAAGGTAAAATTCTATATTGTAGAGAGAAGCACACCGAGAGGCGAAGTTGTTTCAGATCTGGGTAACATACAGACCTGTTATTCTGGGTCAGTAGGCTTGGCGAGGTGAGTAGATGAACAGGACCCTCCAGGGCAAGGGAGTGCTGGGTCCTGGGGTGCTAAAATCTTATGGTGGTCCACTGAAGTAGAGTGGTGCAGGTGCTGTTCCATAGGTGTCCTGTCCTCAGGAGTCTTGGACCTGGAACATTGCATCCAGGTCCTGGAGGAGGCACGGTACTGAGAGCAATTCTCATAGAGGAGTGAGGTCTTTGCGGAGACCAATCCGACCATCAGTACCGTGGACAATCAATGGACCTTGAATAGCTCTTGCTCCTGTCTTGATGGTAGGGAGAGGGGGAGTGGCGGAGTCTCCCACATGGATAGCATCTGCAGTCCTCCCAGTGGTCCCAGGCATACTCATAGGGAAGATGACGCTCATAGGCAGGGTCCTCTTTGTAGTCATCAAAGGGGTTCTCATAATAATCCTCTTGGATATCCGGGTTGTCTCTCTCATCCTGCTGTGGGGAGAGGCCATCGGGAGCCTAGGCTTTAGTACTGAAGATACAGCTTCTGGTCTTGGTGCCGTGATGGTACCTAGCCACGAGGAGTTGGCATTTTGGGGTGGACTGGTGCTAAGGAGTCTTCCATTTGCTGCAAAGTTCCCGCCTGTAATGGTGGAGTTACCGGGGGGAAGACGGATGTTTTGTGGATCAGCGGCAACACCTGTGACACTGAAGTTGTCCACAACGTGTCTTGTGCCCTGGGTTGGGTGGGCAGCTCCCACCGCTGAACCTTCTTTTTCTTCTTCTTTTTGAGCGCCAGGTCAGAAAGAACCTTGAGCTTTGCAATCAGAGGTGGCTGAATCTTTGGTATGGAAGTGGAATCGGTCGAGGAAGAGGAAGCCGCGGGGTCTGCCTGAGGGATTTGTGGCTTTCCAGTGCCCTTTCCAAGGACCGAAATGGTCAAATGGGGCTGAGAGGAGGCCACCAAGGTCTCTGTAGGTGCCAGCACCCCTGTAAAGGAAGGGTCCAATTGAGGCACTGTTATACCTGGGGCTGAGGTGGCCATACTGGGAGGTTGTTGCAAAGCAGACAATGCTCATTCCCACAAAATAGCTCTGAGGCATTGTGCATGTTTTTTCCACACCTGTTTTCCAAACTGGAGGCAAAAAGTGCAGGAGTCAACTCATGTCCCTCTCCCAGGCACACAAGGCAACGGGAATGACCATCAGTAGACGGTAGCCTTGCCCAACAGCCCAAGCAATATTTGAAAGTAACCTTTTGTTCTCTTTTCTTCTCCATACACCAACAAACAACCAAGTTTTCTTAGGGAAAGTGGCAAGTGGATAAAAGGGGAGCAAACCATATATGAATATAAAGGTCTCCATTAAAAAAAAGGGGAGGGGTAGGTGGGGGAAACTGCTATGAAAAGGAAAAAATGCAAAAAAGCAAAAGGCTGGAAGGAACTACAATAGATAGAGAGGCAAGCTAGACTAAACTTGAAAACAATAACAACGGAAGGAAATTCTCGAAGGGAGGTAATGAGAGCTAGTAATGGAAGGAACTTTGAGCTGAAGCACCAAATGCAGCAGTGGACAATGAAGAACTGAGGGAAGGAGGGCCATGATATCACCAGGGGGGAAGGACCCCTCGTAAAAAAGCTGGAACTAAAGAGAGCTTTGAAAGGATCCTGAACAGTCTTCTATGCATATGTGAAGCCCAATCGGTGTGAACAACAGTGACCATGGCGATGAACCACAGTTTGCCCAAACTGTGGTTTGAAAAACAGTTTGAGTGTACTTTTGAGGTACATCACAACATACTAAAGGACACAACTAGACTTAGTCAATACTGAGCCCCATTGAAATAAATAAAGCAAGTTAGTCAAGACTAACTTAAGTTTCATTAATTTCAATGGAACTGGACTAATTTGCCTCATTCATTTCAGTGGGACTTGATTAACTTTTCTGGATCCTACACAAAAAAGAAAATCATTTTCACAAGTATTTAACGTATTACCTATTTAAAGCTGGTAGTAAGGTGAACTTATTGTATTTCTATTTTTCCCCCTCTGACAAAGAATTTCCATCTTCTCTAGCTGTGCTACAAACAAATTAAAACATCCAATTTGTATTTCTAACAACTACTTTAATTTATTATAACATCTAAAAGGGCAATCTTTCTTGGATATGTTTGCCTAACAGATAATAAAGAGATTGGCACAGGTAATGTTACAAACACAAAACACCTTACAGGAATTTCCCTAACACAAACTTTTAATTTGCAAGTGCTTTAATTAGAAAAATACTGAAGATTTGGTGGGGAGAGAGAGAAGGCTGTTTATAATGCAGTCAAGCTACTTTATGATTTGAATATTTCACACTTATATGATTACATGTATATTTTCATACGTGTCCTCTTAAGGATTACTAAATGGTCTAAGCTCAAATTTATGATGACTGTAGAAACTGATGGCACTTGATACTGGGGGAAAGACAGCATAAAGAGGGAGAATGAATTCAAATGGGCTCCAGTGCAGCGGAAAAACACATGTTTTGCATGTAGGCAGTCCCAGTTCAATCCTCATATTTCCGGGCAAGGCTGAGAAAGGCCCGTCTGAAATCCTAGACAGTCACTTTAGACAATAATGAGCTACACTGGCCAATGGCTGGACTCAGCATAAGACACCTCCCAATGAAAAATCAAAGGAGTGTTGACCTAAGCAAGAGCATGCCAAAGCACGCTAAAGTTCTGTAGGTGGACCTAGTAAGCAGAATGTTCTGGAAACCCTCATATAACTAACTAAAGCCACTCTATGTAAACAGCACAAGTACCATACCTTCATTTTGTCCTTGCTTTCAGTATGTGCTGCAAGAAGGGAACTGGTGGATTGTGCATCATTTGGGAGCTCTGTTTCTGACAGCTCAGTCCCAAAGGACCGAAGTGTTTGAGCTGTATGTTTAACCATTAAAGCAAAGTTCTCTATAGCCTTTTGAAATACAAAGATATTGCAAATGAGTTCATGCTATACATCCATGCACGTGTAAATAAAGTATCCAAATTCATAATCTTTAGAAATATGACTTAAAAAACTGAAAACCCCACTTTAAAAATAAATGCAAAATTTGTAAAGGAAAATACATCCACCATTAACTCCTTAAGTGCATTTTCTTTAAGCTAATTATTAGGAACAACATCAATATACTTATGACCTAAACCTTTTATATCTGTCTTTCTCCCCTTTAACTTCAGCTGCTGTATACTCACTCTCTCTCTCTCTCTCTCTCTCTCTCTCTCTCAGGAGACATCACAAAAAATCCCTTTTACAAGACATTTTAGATTTCTAAACTCTGAAATCATCACTTTATAACTCATTACTCATGGTGGCTACGTTCCTCTGAGACATCTTCTCCTCTATGCTATTCCAAATCTGTATTCATAAGCCCATGCTATTAGGGACAAGGTATACAACAGAATGGCCCATTTATATGAAACAGTTGTGTGTGTGTGTGAGAGAGAATGTGTGATACTCACAGTACGATGTGTCAGCCACCTGTTGTGGCAATAATCCAGAGTGCCACCAAGATCTTCTGTTAGCTGTGTTTTGTCAATGTAGCCATTCAATTCTGTTAATGAGCTCAGCATTATGATCTAAAACCAAGCAAATAAGCATTGTCATAACATTGATAAAATTAAACTTTTTAGGATTTTTGTTTTGGCAATTTGTATGTTTGCCATTTCAGTCAGAGCATGATGCATCAGATTATGCTTCTCTTTGTGTATACTAGCGGACACACTCTCTGCTTACAACAGAAGGCATAGCCACAAAAACATTCAATTCACTTTTAACACAATGTATTCTATTCATGGCCCATGTGAATAAAGGGCGCAGATCATACTACATGTTGTGACTTCTGTCACCAAGCAGTAACAGAGGATGAAGGAGTGCTCTATGAACATTGTGCAGTCACTGCAAACCTGCACTGAGGCCCATATTGGCCTGCTTAGGCTTCAGTGGAAAAAACAGACCACTATGGGCTTCAGTGCAGGTTCATAGTCCCTGCACACAGTGAATAAGACCTTCCCTCATCCTCTGTTACTGCTTGGTGACAGAAGTCACAAAATGGAAGTAATCTGAAGGATGTCATTAGTTTGTGCCTGCACTGGTATACCAGAGTGTCTCATTCCCTTTCCTCGGTTGCTCCTTGGCAATGACAGGTGAGAATTGCACAGACCCTTGTGCATACCTCCTTGGTCACCTGTGGCTTATCTTCCCTGCACACACTGTGAAGTGATAACATCACTAGTTGTATCCAGAGAAAGGTAGCCATACAAAGCAACGTTTAAATCAATGCCCCCAGTTAATTGTAACTAACATTAAGTATCATACATTTCAATGGGATTCAGCCATGACTAACTTTCTTTGAATACAGTATATTGTGGCCCTCTTATTTTTCACTGTACAAATGCCATAACACCTGAGAGAATTACTAAAGGTGGAGGACTAAACCAAGTTCAAACATGCCCATTCCCTCACTATGGCTTCATGACCATAATCTAATTGTAATTTCCAAATATTAAATCCAATAGGACATAAAGAAGCTTTAATGCCAATTGCCCAAAACAGATTACTGTGACAAGCCAAACTGTATTTTCATACTATCCTTGAGTCCAAATGTTGAAAGCATACTTGTTTTTCCAGATAAAGTTCCTTTAGTTTTCATGGCTATAGTTATCCATGAGTATAGCGGTCCTGCCTTGAGTAGCTAACCACTCATTTTGTATCTGACTGTGTATCAAATCAAAAACAATATTAGCAAACATGACAACCAATGAAGATATATTTAGAGCATCTTAAAGGTAAATGATGAGAGAAAATAATACCAATGAAAGGAGAGGTCCGTCTGCATTTGCCACCGGCTCGTCTGGTGGCTATTCAGGGACAGGCCTTCTCTGTTGCTGCCCCGAGACTTTGGAATGCACTCCCTAGTGAAATAAGAGCCTCCCCATCTCTGACAATTTTTAAAAAGTCTTTAAGGACACATCTGTTCACCCAGGCTTTTAATTAATGTTGTTTTAATGGTTTTAATGCTGTTTTAGAGCATTGTTTTAAATTTTTAAAAAATTGTTGTGTTTTAAATTTCTTATTTTGTTTTTAACTAATGTTTCAATGTAGTTTTTATCTGTTGTAAACCACCCAGAGACATAAGTTTTGGGCAATATAAAAATATGTCAATAAATAAATAAATAAATAAATACACGAGACAGTCTATGTAATGGGTGGATATACAGCAATGTGGAGAGCTGTGTATAGCATCCACTCAAAGATTATATTTTAATCACAGAATCTTAACTACTTAATAATCGAAAGCTTAGTTGTGACACAGCCATTTTTGGAAGTGTGGTATATAAATCGAATAAATAAATAAAACAGACAAATAAATAAAAATATATAAAGCATAGCTGTCTCACCACCTTGTGGACAAAAACAAAATGATTTATGTGGCTGAATGCTCACTGTGATAATTAATTACTTGACAAACAGTCACCCTTATTCACCCATGTCTATACTAATGTTGTGCAGGATGAAACATACATCTATAGTTTAAAGCTATCTCGTTCAAAAGTAGTAACACTATATAAAAATACAGGACAAAGCAAATTAAAAATATATCATTTACATTTACAAAAATGAGTTACTTAAGCACTAACCGGTACCTTCATCTTATAATCATCTCTATGGAATCTGAATGCTATGTCGAAGAGAGTTCTGTGGAAGAATCCAGTTGGGCGTAAAACCAGTACTAGCTGCAAATTTCCTGGGAATGATGCCTGTAAAAGCCAGTAAAACAGGTCTGTCACATAAAAATTATGTTAGTTTAGAAATAATAATTACTAATATTTGTAATTTAGTTTATATCAGTACCATGATTTTCACTGCCCTCATGCTTATAAATGCATAAGGGCAAACCATGGTTTGCTGCGTGCCTCTTTCATTTCTATGGTGAAGCAGAGATTTTGGAAGGAGAGATACAGACATCACACATATCACAGACATAGTTAACACAAACCATAGTTTGAAGGCCCACTTCAAACTATGGCTGAATTCAGATGTAACACAAAATCATAGTTAAACGGGGCAGAGATTGGAACTCAATTACGTCCAAATTCATGGAACTGTGATTTCAAGCTGAAAGCAACCTGCAGTTTGGCTCACCAAATTCCAGTTTGAACCTTCAGTTTGCACAAAGGATTGCAGCTGAGACCTCTGATTTGCCCACCAAAGCGTTACATCTGAACCCGGACGCCACCATAACCACATTCCATTTTTGAAACCACAATCGGAGACAGCGGCACAGACTTACCTGGGATCGCACCCACTCCATGCCTTTGGTGCTCCTTGCTGGCTGCCTCTCCCAGTGACAGCCCCACCCTCCTGTCAACCATCTAGCAATACAATAGCCCAGTATCAGGGCTGCCACCATTTCCCATACCAAGCTTGTCAGCCCATCGAGCAAAAAAAATCACACAGAGACATTCCCCCTTCCTAGGGGGAATGGGGACGGGATGACAGGGAAGACATTAAAGTGTTTTGCTCCCCAAGAATAAAGCAACAACGATGTATGTCCACAAGCAGAAACACTCCAGGTGGCAATATAAGCAGGGCACCCCATCACAGCACTGGGATGGGAACATGGAGTGTTTTTTTTTACCCATGACTGGGTTTAAAAGGGAGCCCCAACCAAGGATTCTTAAGCAGTCAATTTCTATTTTTCTCACAATAAGGCTGGAGAAGGGGGTCCCAGTCCCTTCCCCTTTGGGGACGTTAGCGCTCCCTAGGCTTACTCATGAGCAGGGCCAGGCAGCATGATCAGCATTGCTCCAATGAAAGGAGTGATTCCACATATGCGATGAGTATCGATGCTGACCAGAGGTGGACCGCGCTTGCTCAATAGTGCGCCAGGCCATGGGGACGTCCCCTCACAACTTATGAGAAGAACCATCCATGGGGACAGGGGTATCTACCACAATTTCTAATAATGTGTGATGACAAAACAACCCCTTCTCAAAACAGCTCTCTCACGAGAGTGCCAGGCCACTGGGGCTCTATATCGAGCCAGGTTGCTCTATGGAGAAAAGTCATGGGGATGGGTGCCCTGGCAACTTCTCTACCTGTCTTGGCAACTGCCGCCAAAGCGTGCCATCAGCCCATGTGGAAATGTTCACTCTTGCTTGTGCCCCCAAACGGCGACCCCTCCTGTGGTCGCTGGAAATTAGGGCTCTCCTCTCCTGCCATTCCCCATGCCAGCAGATTTGCATACAGTGCAATGCCAGACCAAAAATAGGAATTTTGAATGGGAGTAAAGATCTGCCCCCACACCTAGTGTTCCCCCAGTCAACACACATAGCCAGGCTCTGACACATGGAACTTCAAAATATTTTTGGGGTGTGTGCACGGTTTCCCGGGGAAGAGGGGTTGCAGTTCAAAAAGTTCTACCTTTTACCAGAGCGATTGGCGGCCCCCACACAAGCGGGAGCCCTTTGTTAGGCTAGCTCTACTTGTGAGTATGCAGTCAGATGGAAAACCTAGGATTTACAACCACCTGGTCCTCCCCAGTAGACTGGCTCTCTCGTGAGAGGGACAGCCCACTGGCAGGATTATTTTTGTGCAGAGCTCTTAGAAGGGCAGTGATGCCAAAGGATTTAAATGCCCTTTCCATCTCGGGTGGACCACTCCAGAAAATGCACGATCGCAATTGGTATGCCCCCTTCAAGATTGTGGCCAATTGCGCGGCTGTGCTGACGCATTGCTCACAGTCGGGCCTTGGAGCTTGCTGGGATCGGCCTCGGCAAACTGAGCAGCAGGGAGGAACTCCCCTCTCCTGTAACCGGAGGTTACTGGACCGTCGATGGACAGACAACTGTGATGCGATTTACAGTTTAAGATTGAAATCATGGCTTCATCAACCTCTGGTTTCATGTAAAGTGTGAATGCATCAATTGGCTACCAATTCTGATGTTCCAGCAGAACACAATTTTCGATCCATCAATCAAACACCAAGCCAAAACAGCTAAATTTCCAAACTATGACTCAATTCTGAATTGAGTCAGTATTTTATCATGGTGTTGACGACATGTAATGATGCTATGGTTATGTTTCCTAAAGGTATATTACATAATTAGTACGTAATCTTGCATAAGAATAAATATAGTAATAGAAATGATGTACTCTATGACTAACGGATCTTCTTCAAGTTCCCCACTGATTATTAAGATCTTTTGGAGAAGTCTACCTGTGGTTGCCTGCAGCTCGGCTTTTTAACTGGTTTTATTGTATTATTTTTTGTAAACCACCATGGGACATTTGTGTGTGGCAGTACAGAAATGTAATAAATAAATAATGAATATTGGAAATTAATTTAATATAACCTTTTAGTGGCTTGGCTGATCCTGTAAGATTGCTTGTTTCTTCTGGTTTCAGTTAATATTTTTATGTAAGCTATCACAGAGAGAATATTTTAATCACATGAAGAGAGAATATTTTAATCAAAAATGTTAGGTGGCTCATATGGCAGCCTCAGTTTAGTTGTCATAGAATTAAAGAGACCTTGAAAAATTCTACAAGAACAGCAGATACACCATAGCAATAGCAACAGCAATAGCACTTACGTTTATATACCTCTCTATAGCTGGAAGCTCTCTAAGCGGTTTACAATGATTTAGCATATTGCCCCCCAACATTCTGGGTACTCATTTTACCAACCTCGGAAGGATAGAAGGCTGAGTCAATCTTGAGCCCCTGGTCAGGATTGAACTTGTAACCTTCTGGTTACAGGGCGGCAGTTTTACCACTGCACCACCAGGGGCTCTGGACCATGAGTCCAGAACTTTATCAAATTTGCAACAAGGTCAATTTAAGTTTGTTCTTTGCTCAGAAATTCATGCTCTCACTCCCCTGCCTGCATGAGAGTAGGAAGAATTCCATTTCCAATTGAAGCTAGAAACAAGCCAAAATTGGTCTTGATGTCCAAACCCACCAATCTTGGTCTATTCTATTCACCTTTTCTGCATGCAGGAAGTCCATGGCATCTTGAGGTAGGGCTGGGAAAGACTCTTACCAGAAACCCTGGAGAGCCCACTGCTGGCCAGAGTAGACCATACTGAGCTGGATCAATTGTATAAAGCAGCCACCCGTGCTCCTATGCAGTATTCTACTCTTACTGAACTTAGGCTATCAATATCAAAAATGTTCTCAAAGCTAGGAATACTGTGGTTGCTACCCTGGCTTTTGGCTGCAGCACTGGCTACTAAACACTGAGTGACAGAAAACTGAGGTCCATCATAGACCTCAGAAGGGAAGAGCAGGCCCACAGAAGCTACCTACTACAGATATCTCCACAAGGAGATTGCAAAAAATAAACTCATGGAAGAAAGAAAGTAGGCGTGCGAGCCAGATTAGAACTAAGAATAATAATCTTAAAACCAAGTATGCTTAGGAATGGTAGCCAAGGACATTTTTGACAACTTTGCATCCAGCCATACTAAAAGTCAACAGCCTACTTGTTCCACAGCCTAATATGGGCAGTGCCGATCCACCCATACTACTGTGGGCTTCTAACCAGGCAACAGCAATCAAGAGTGCAGATACTTAAAAGTAGCACACTCACACTCCAAAAGTGCTATTTAGATTGGAAGCACACGGCTTGATTTCAGTCACGTGTTTCCAACGTAAGTAGCATTTCCAGAGTGCGGGAGTGCTACTTTAACTAGTTTCTCAAAAGTACAAGACTGCCAGCACTTTGATCAGAGCCTTCAGACACATGGG